>NW_027142371.1:8277692-9572148 GCF_026170545.1 Melanerpes formicivorus | reverse complement strand
GTGTTCTTGCTTAATGATTTTTAATTATTTTTATTTAATGAATTCATTTCTCAGTTCTGAGTTACAGCTAGTCTTATGGTTTTAGGAGGGGCAGGTATTGTCACAAATACAGATGGTTTTGATTCATTTCCAAAGTAAAAATTAACTAAGGTTTGGCAGCTGCATCTACTTTTTAATACATATATTTAAATACATTTTATGGTGTGGATTGTTTGTTCTAGATAGAAGAATGGGAAGTGCATCTAATCAGTCTCTCAGAGTTCACAGTGATAATCAAGTCCTGGAAAGAACATTTTTACGAGAACAAAGCTGTTGAGGAATTTGCCTGGGTCCTTTTAGAACAATGCTTTGAAACTGATATAGTGCCTGTGACAAGTCTGTGAAACTCAGAAGTCTTATTGATTTGGTTATAGCGCTTCATAGATTTTCGATAAAACTGCTTTTTGTGGACCATATAAGCAGGGCATGCAGGGCAGCCTCCCGTTGTGCTTTTGCACTGACAACATGCTGATTACCAGAATGTTTAGAAGCATTGTTATGTTTTAGTGACTTTGAATTGTCAGAGCAGTGGTGAGTCTAGTCCACCCTGTGATGAACGGTGGTTAGTAGTGTGACAATTCCTAAATAAATTACCTCACTGACCCTGCTTATGGTCTTCTTCAGGGTGCCTCATTTAAGCCTCCAGCCATCAGCTTTCTGGTATAGAGTTCCACAGCACACTCATTCCAGTCTGAGGCCTTAGGCTCTAAACCACTGTTGTTCGTCGCTATCTCCTTCAACAGGTCAGGTCAACACCTGCAGTTCCATTCTCTGCAGCATTGTACTACACATCTTGTCTCTGAAAAGCAATATGTTTAAAACTAAACACTTCAGATAAAGCAATCTTTAAAAGAGCAATCAGTCTGACATGTCTCCAATGCTTTCTGCTGTCAGTATTTTCCTTCTGTAAATTTGAAGTCCAGCTATGTTGGGTGTTTTGAACAAAGTAAAATCACTCCTTTTGTTCTTCTAGTTGGGGGTGAAGTACTGAAAGACTCATCTCCTCTTATTGTGAACACCCTGCCTTAAATATCTTAATTTCCTGAAGGATTTTTTCTTTTAACTGTTTCTAAACCAAATCCAGTACATGTTCGTTTCTCAGAAACTTCTTGTCCCTGAGTAGAGTGATGCAGCTTTAAGGAAGGTCTTCCTATGCCCTCAAATTTAATTTTATGCAGATACCAGGAAGCCACTTCTTTTGTATTCAAGATGCTAATACACTTGTGTGTTTAAAGCAATTATTTAAAAGACACAGAATTTACCAGCAAAAATCTGTATAATAAATAAGCAGACACAGATAGATCTAATGTCAAGTTAGACAACTGGGAGCACAAGTAGATCATGAAGATTCTGGGAAGCACAAAAATCAAAGCTATTACCAAGGAAGCTTCATAAATAGTGAAAAATTCTGCTAGGTCTCATGCTGAAGGAGAAATGTAGGGAAGTGTTTGAAGTAGATTATGAATGCCTGTTCTGATATTAGTATAGCCAGCATCAATAAGGTGAAATTACCCGAGAATTATCAAAAGGGAGCTTTCTTGACCCCTCTCCCTTTTTCTCTCTTTTCCTATCTCTACTCAAAAAAAACCACCAAAAAACAAAAAACCAAACACCACTGTACTTTCAGAAAAGATTTCTACATTCTATAGCAAAGTGCATGTCCATCACATAAGAAGTCCAAAATAGTTGTTGATTTCAAGTTCCACTGTGCTTATACCATCAACTGTCCGAAGAGCATGCAGAATTAACATGACGCAGCCAGGACTCTGTGTCCTCTACCAAACAAGGCTCTTTTAATGGGAAAAAGGAGCCTCCACACGTGGTGTTTAGGATACTTAAACCTGCCTGAAAGCTGTTCTCTCTTTCAGTGGGGTGATGTTCTCCATTCTTACAGATGTTCTGTGAACACATCATTACAATACATAGCAGACACTGTCCCGTTATTTCAGGTGTTCATTAGGCACCCTGTTTCTACATTTCAGTCCTCTGCAGTCACACTTGAATCATGCTGCAGCTGATGTAAACCAGAAGTCCAGACAAAGGCTTTTTTAATCATGGCAGTGCTAATTATAATTAGTTCCTCAATTTACAATTAAATCTGCTGTACTGTATGGCTCATTCCTAAGCCATCTTGCTTTGTTTTTATGGAAGACTCTTGAGGTAGCTCAAAAATTCTAGTATTGTAAATGTTCCTAGATGAAGCTGCACTGCAATTAACAAACCTCTGTAATCTAGACAGTCTGAAACCTTTGTTCCTTTTCCATGTATGAACTCACAGGCCCTGTGCAAGAGGGAAGCACAACAATATGGATTTCTTCATCTTCCCTAATGCAGTTCAGAAATCCTATAGCTGAAAAACTGTTTATCTCATGGAGTGTGACAAGCCTTGTAACATATGGTGGCCACATTAGTTTTTCAGACCCAGAAACATCACAGCGCAGAGCAAAGCTTTACCAGAAAGAGTATTCCTTAAAGGAGCATTGTGACACTGCTGTCTTGATCTTCCTAAGACTTATCATTCTTGATCACATTTTTATTGGTATCCAGGTTCATGGGAAGAGAGAAGCCTTGAAATTATATTCAACATGAATATAATTTGTCATAGTTAAAGACTATTCTAGTAGCCAACATGGAAAACAATTACTGTCTGTCTTTTTGCAGTAGCTGAGGACTGTTTCCATGTGTGTCCTCCCCTGGTCTTTATACTAAACCAGCTTTTCTCTGCCTGCAGACAGTTTGTGAAATAATTATGTAGACAATGCTTTTTAAATCAGATATGCACATATTAATGTGTCCAAGGAAAGCAGATAGAAACAAACATTATTAATGAAACTTAAATTAATTAAAGGTTAGTGGAGACTAGTATGGGAACATTGCACTGTAAATCCAAGACGTTTGACGTAAAGACCATCTCTTTCTTAGTCTTAATTTTTCACTTTGCTCTCACAGGCATGTTTGCAAATATGTTTGATCGTGTTTGTGGTTCTTCTGGCCTCTTTACTTGCTGAATATTCTTCTTAGACACATTACTGCAGAAGAGGAAGAATTACTTCACTCACCTTCCAAGCAATGCTGTTATTCAAACCTATCAGTTGCTGTTTTGGTGTGGTTGTGACGTTTTCTTTCACAGGTTCCATTTGTGACCAGGTACAGTCCCATTGTAGTGTACCAACATGTCAAATTGTTTCCACCTTGGTGGCAGCAACCAGATAACTGAAGAAATCCATCCTATCCCTTTTACAATGCTTTCACGTCCCTAGGGAAAAATCCACTCGTTTTTAGAGAAGTAGGATTTGTGGTAAAGTGAAGACTGATGGTTCTTTTTGACGCATTTTGATCAAAGCTGTTGTAAAGTACTTTTTTGCTTTGATGCACCTTGTTCTGAGTTAACTACATTCATGCAGATAAGCCCTAGGGCATGCAGGGTTTGGTTCTAGTGAGTGTTTGAATGAGCACTGGGTAAAGTCTGGAGAGATTCTGTTATTTTTCAGTAAGTTTTGGATTAAGTCTCACTGGAAACTTAAATTCTAGGCGTCCTGTTGCATCTGAGTTCACTGCTCCTTCATTTCTGGTAATGCAGCTGAAGGCTATCTGCATGCAGAAAGCTGCCAGAGGGCCAAGGAAATTTATTGCAATGAACTCACCACTTGTGATATCATGTTTAGGAGCTTGAGTGGGATCCCAGGCTCATGAAAGATACTGAGGAGCTCCTACAAAGGGTCAGCTTCTGCTTGTGAACAAAGTGGGGGTGTTTAGTCCTTGGAATACAACTTGAGAGTTGTGTAAGATTGGAGATTTTCAGAATTCAACTGGACAAGGTCCTGAATAACCTGACCTTAACTTGATATTTTGCTTAACTTTGGAAGTTTTCCTCTAAAATACATATATTCTAAAGTGAGTGATGCATGATAAAGCATCTTTAGAAAGACTTTTCCTTCTACCCATTTGGTTCACCATGTGATCCCTGCAAATAGTTAAATATTGATGGCTGTAGGGGCAGTAAACTGTGCCATAGGACACCGAAAGTTGGAATGCGTCACCAGACGCTGCTGTCCTCAGTTTTTGCTTAATGCCAGGAGCACCGTCACACCACTGAGGTCTGGTGGAACACTTTCTTGATAGACACCATATGGGAACAAGAGATCAGGCAAAAATCATCCTGTGTAGTACTAATTGCTTGAATCTGGAGAGCATCTAAGGACTGAAAGTTCTACCTGCAAAGTCAAGAGTGGAATGGTAGATCAGTGCCATGTACAGAGGTAAGGCTGATCAGCATCAAAAGTCCCAACTTTGATACAAAAAAATTGAATTGTTAATCTTGGCTTCTGATAAATGTTTCCTTGTCATGATTCTATCAATCACATCAGTACCTACATCTTGATTAATTTAAAGTGCAGTGATGTGTAATCCTATAGCTTTGTATATGAAAGACAGAGGGAAAAAAATTCTGTGGTAATCACATTTAAAAAGTGAAGCACATCTGGAATCCACATGCAGGTAAGCATTTGAGGAGGCTTATTGAGATTTTTGCAGTAATAAGGAAATAACTGACAAAACTATTGTAACTAGTAAAAGGCAGAAATTCCAATATGAATTCTAATTTTTTATTTTTTAAAGGTAATAAATCCTGAAGTGTCTGTTCTGCCCTTAGGTCTTTCCTAGACCTTCATAAGCTAGGGTTCAATGCAGGACATGTGGAGTCTTCTTGTAAGTAATAATAGGACTCACTAAAAAGACTGCATTGTGACTGAAAATCATCATTTCTGAACTTGTATATTCCCAATGTCTTTACTTGTATGTCCATGGACACAGTCCACAATTAACTGTGATGTTGTCTGCCTGTGCTGCTGTTGGTAACAAATGTTTACGTGTGGACAAAAGTGCTACATTGCTGCTCCTTATGGAAGAGAGCAGAGTTTCTCCTAGTTGTGTTCTTAGTTGGGTAAACGCACTTGAGATAAAAATAAATAAATAAAATAGTCACATTAATGCCAGATAAAATGCTGGAAGTGATGAAACCTGTTGGAACTAAAGCATGAGATGAAAGCCATCCTCAGGAGTTTATTTCATGGCTTTTTTTTCTTAGAGTAGAAGTGTTTGTTTTCACAATATGCACAAATGCAAGCTCAGAGATGGAGTTTTAATCAGAATTTTCTTTTTTAAATCATCATAGAGCAGAGATTCTTAATGGGTTTTCTATGCCATCCTATTAAAATCTATGGAGTGAGTTTAACTTCACAGCAAAAGAAATTAAAACCAGAACACAATCCCTAGCATCATGCCATGACTCTGGGTTAGATGAGATTCAGCAGGACACAGAATTGCTGTGATAACTAAAAGTTCTGTTGCAAAGTTCCCATGACTGTTCTGGTCTGAAAAAAAAAGCAATTGTGAAAAGTTTTGTCAGACATTTTATTTAATTGAAACAGTTTGTGGTCATTCTTAATTCTGTGACAAATTTTTTATGATTGTTTTTTAACTTTTCCTTATTTTTCTCAGCACTCTTTCATCTTCATAATTAAAGAAAGGCCAAAAAGAGAGTGTGGCTCAGCAGAGCAGATGAAGGAGACATTTCCTAAGGGGTTTCTTGTTTAAAAAAAAAACCAAAACAAAAAGCCAACCTCAGCACAGGATAGTGGTAGTGGCAGGCCTGGGAGCATTGCACTATAGAGTGGAACTGCTACTTTACTGTGCTAGAACATGTGAGATAAAACTGCTGTGGACTTGGTAACTCCTCCTATCTGCTGTGATTTTGGGGTTTGGTGCTGTCCCTAAAATTAGCACTACAAAGAATGACACTTCCAATAACTAAGCCTTGGCAGAAGTACAGCTGAAAAACACAACTAAATCATTATTTATCCCTGTATGCTAGCAAAGGTAGGTAGTTTCTTATTCCTCCTCCAAACCAGAAGGGAAGAGAATGAGTAGGTAGAAACAGGAATGACAGAAAGTCAAGTGTGATAAGCATAGTCTCCTCTGTTATCATTTCTCCTTACAGTCTTTCATACATGTGCCATGCAGTCATAAGGCTAATACAGTAACTGTCTACTGTCAGTGAGCCTAAAGTATCTGTTGCTTTTGAGAGAGATTTTCCAAGGTATAAATGAGGGTTGGTAGTCTGCAATAGAAGGTAATGCTGTTAGTATTTTACGGGGTCCAAATACAACTTTGTTTTGGCTTTAGTAGTTTTCGTTCCAGTAGTCTGCTGGGGAGGATTTGGTTAGGCCCATCCCTCTGTTGTGCTTCTACAAACTTTGTCTGCTAATCTGTCTTGTTTATTGCATAGTAAACACCAAAGGTTTTCTCAGAAGAGTCTGAGTGCTCTTATAAGCATAATTACATACAGAATGATGTGCCCTTTTCCCCTTTCACATTTCCATGTAATTAACTAAGCCATCAGTTGGGTTTTGTTAACATAAAACTGGAATAGTAGTTTTGGCTTCCTTTCATGTTCTTCAGTAAAACTTGTGAAAAAATACTATATGAAAACAAATTTTCTATTCTCCTAGCTTCCTGAAGAATTTGGGCTTCGGTAATCTATTTTGGGGAAAGGCATTGTGTCCAGATCTTACCAGGCTACAGAGCTGCTTTTGTGTTTGGTTTGGTTTTCCTTTACCCTGATTTTATTTGGACTCCTGTTTTGGCTAGTAATTCCCAAGCCTGGACTGAACCCAAACATAAATTTTGGTACTCAGTGTATAAAGGGTGTAAGCAATTTGAACCACTTCATTTTAGAATTCTTCCAGAAAGGTCATTTCACTCCTACTGAATGAGAGAGATGTGTTTGTTTTATCAAGAGTTCTTATAAACACAGGTCCTCTCTTCCAGTCAGGATTGCTCAGGAAATTAGTTTATTAATGATGTCTAAATCTCCCTGTGTTCAGTGAAAACACTAGAAGGTTCTATGTCTAGTCTTACAAATTATGTCGTAAAAGAATTAGGGAACTATTTATGGTAGATATAGATTGATATTTCTGGTATTTGGAAATATTATTCCATGGAAATAACCAGTAAGTAGAAAATGCCAAAACAGCAGGAATAGAAGATATAGTTGCCACAGACATGGCTACTCTGTTTGTCCTTCATGCCATCAGAGCACTTTCCTTTCTTCCGTGGTCTCTAAACTCTTATTTATGGAATCTATTTGCCCTCAGAACTTCTTGCGATGTACAAAGCGGTTGTCACCGGGTTTAGATTTGAGGTTTTCTAAGCAAAGTGTTTGTGCACTTTTTTCCTGTTAATGCTACAGTCTTTTACTTTTTACAGAAACATTTTTAATCAATTTTCTATCGTTTATGCCAAGGTTCCATGCTTAACTATGTCAGTACCCTTTATGATTGTTGATCATTTAAATAAAAAACTATTTCTATCCCATTATTTCATTGCTTTGATCACTGTGGATGAACTATACCTGTTTTATTCCTGTTTTAGCACAGCACAACCAAGTGCTGTATTTAATTCAAAATCTGGATAAGTGTTACATGAAAACTGTTAGGGGAACTTTTCATTAAGTAACCAAGTGTTTGAATTTAACTCATGTTATTCAAATATCCTTCCATATAAGAATATTGGTTGTTTTTGTTTTGTTTTAATAAGAGATGTTCTTTCTGATTTGTGTTTTGTTGATTTTATGATTTTCATATCCTTGCATTGCAAGAACAACTCAGAATCACCTGCAGTCTGTGGCTGAGGAGGAAAATTAATTCTAGTCTCATGAAACACAGGACAAACCATTCAGCCACTTCTCTAAGTTCCTTTCACTTGCAGTTCATACTCACCATTTTGTGATAGCCACACAAAACAGGGATTATAGTTAATCTGTTCAAATTTAGTGTCATTTCAGAACCAACTCAAATGACTAAAGATTATTCAGAATAAATTAAAAGTGTGTAGGAAATTAGAAAAGTGCTTAAACTCACCTAAAATCTGAATTCCAAAATCTTTAATTAACTTCACACCCTCCAAACTACGCAACAAGAGTCTGTGCTACTACAAGAGTTAAGTAGGATAGAACAATTAAGTTTTGGTTATCTTTCTCAACATGTTTTGCAGTATTAATGAGAGCTCAGGATCACTTTCTGTTTATTATTAGGTTTTCTTTCTATAGTTTCCATCCTGGACTACCTACTCTTTTGCTAATGTTTGCTCTTCCTTCTGAGCAACCCTGTAATCCCAGTCGATGTGGAGGTGCTTGTATGCACAGGGCCACACCAGTTGCACGTTTGAGAAATGTTTGCAGGCACAATACTCTGTTCTGGAAGCTAGCACAACTGTTCAGCACAGCTACTTCCCTTTGTCTTTGTCCACTGCTTTTGTGGATGAGTAATTACATGTGATTGTTTATTCTTCTGAAAATGTACTTCTCAAGAGCAGCATTTTCCCATGCTTTGGTAGTATTTATGAAGTGTGCTCTCTTCTCACTGCATACAAGGGAGGCTGGAGAAATACAGAAGTATTTGCAAGTGAACTTGAATTCTGCACAATATTAGGTAATTGAAAAATAGAAAGATGTATCTGCTCCTTAGAATGCTGGGATAGTCTCACAGATTGAAATGTGAACAGAGTTTTGTGGGGAAAAATTTTATTTCTTGTTGTTGAATTTGGGAAAGACATTGTCCATTTTACAGGCTCAGTTTATTGTTGGTGAAACACAAATGGTGATTCTCACTTTTGTTAATTGCTTTGAGAGCTGTGGATAAATTATGACACATAAAAATGAGATAGCACTGCTCTCCTAGCCTGCATGGCAGAGTCACTGCAGTCCTCAGGGAAGCTGGACAAGTTCACTTCTGGAAGTGTTTCAAAAGTAAGCAGCCATTTCTGCTTTCCTTTGTATATATTTATCTGTGAGAAAAGATACTTAAGTACTGCAGTAGTAACATTGTTTCCAATGGATATTATGATGAGCTTTGTGTATTTTGAGGGTAAGGCATGCTACAAAAACTGTGCAAAGCTTCAGGATTGGATAATTCAAGATAATTGCCCTTAACAGAGAAATTAAATACAGTCATCACCTTTGTCCTGTTCTAGAGCTAATCTCAAAAGGACTCAAAACTCTGTTGACAAAAACATTTTAATTAACTGCTGATCATAGATGTAACTTCAGTATTTAACATCCACTCTTCAACTTTGCACTTAAAACTTGAGCAATTCCTGCAAAGGTTGGATTTTTTCAAAAACAAAGCAAAAAAGTCACCAGTTTTAAAGTAATTTCCTTAGACGAAAAAGATAGACATGTGGCAAGCAATGCAGCTAGAAACTTTGGCATACCAAATCTCTGTTACATAAAATCAAGGCTAAAAAGTGTTGAGAAGCTATTACTGCCAGACAGCTACAGACCATGACCTTCCTATCTCAGGAATTAGAATCCTAAATCTAACTATGTTTTTATTATCTTCAGTGCTTTTCTTATTTTATTATTTTGATACAAAAAAAATGTAGCAGGAGGTGTGAAGTGGTATGGAACAGTACATGAAAGTAACTTGCTGAGCATTTGGATAGCTGTGTGGATACTTTTGGACTAACCTCTAAATCAATTAAGTCCAGCTCAGATCATTCATGACCACAAATCATTCCCATATGAGGACTTCTCCATAAATATGATAAATAAATCTCCATAATGAAGACCAGGACTGCCACTGGCCTGCAGTGGTGGTGTCAGAGACAAGGGACAATGGCGTACCAGAATTAAACTATATTCACAGGAATTTTCTTTCAAATGAAGCCATTTGGAAGAGCAAAGACACCCTGCAACATGTCTGCTAGTCATTGCCACATAGAGGAATTTTTGTTGTTAGTGAAGTATCTCTCACGGGAACTTCATTTAACCAGGTAGTGGGAGGATAACTTTGCCTGGCTTGCAATAAGGAAAACACAAGTGTAGGTGCTTTGCTTGTAGGAAGGTGTAGAGGGAGAATGCCGAGACATAAATGGTCAAACAACAGTGAAAGTGGCAATTACAAGAGTGAAGTCCCTGGACAACTGCTACTTCAATAATGTTGGGTCGGGGGGGGAGGGAATAAATCTCTCTTGGATTGACAGTGTCTCTCAATCATAAACGTCATTCTTTATGTTGAGTTGCCATTTTCCTTGGAATTGTAACAATTTTTTTTTAATCATTGTTTTGAGATGCACTTAGAGTTTTTTAGGAGAGAAGGACTGTGTAAAAGGTGATTTCATTAGGTAATTTGCTATACTTTTAATGTGTCACTATTCTAAAATTCTAAGAATTTGAGCTCTCTTCCTATAGAAGGCAAGCTTTTGCCTTTTAGGTCAATCACACAGAATCACAGAATGTTAGGGGTTGGAAGTGACCTCAAAAAATAATCATCTAGTCCAACCACCCTTCCAAATCACAATTGCCTAGAGTAGATCACACAGGAACTTGTCCAGACAAGTTTTGAATGCCTCCAGAGAAGGAGACTCCACAACCCTTCTGGTCAGCCTGTTCCAGTGTTCTGTCTCCCTCACAGTGAAAAAGTTTTTCCTTATGTTCATGTGGAACCTCCTACGCTCCAGCTTGCACCCACTGCCCCTGGTGCTATCACTGGACGTCACTGAGAAGAGCCTGGCTCTGTCCTTCTGACACTTGCCCTTTACATATTTATAAACATGAGGTCACCCCTCAGTCTCCTCCAAGCTAGAGACCCCGGGTCCTTCAGCCTTTCCTCATAAAGGAGATAAAATACTGTGAGTGTTTGAACCTTTAAAACTTTCTGCAGCTTAAAACCACCTTTGACAGATGGCTGGATGACTTAATGATCTTGGGTACACTTAAATGCCTAGAAATTTAGTACAAGCAGGTCAACAGGCAATGGAAGGTTCATTCACGAGTTCGTCCTTAATGACCCATCCTCCGATGTTTGTACAAGGCAGCCTGCCTGTTTCTACCACGATCTTCTGAAGAACCAGTCTTTTTTAGTGGGGGAGAGGGCAAAATAATATAGATCCTTGAGGAATAAACAGAAAAACTGTGTACTGGACAGTTTCAAAGTTTCCTTTAAAAAATGCAAATCCATAAGCTGTCAGAATTCTTTCAATCTGTTTTCATAGAATTAACAGTGCAGTGTTCACATTGTTGTATTGTTGCACACAGACTCTGAGTGATGTCACTTAGGATTTTCTTCCCACCTTAATTCTATGTAAGGCATTTTTTAGTGCTGTTTAGCCTGTATTTGAGCAAGGTCTTTCTTAGCCTGTATGGAAGTGGCCTGTATAGATACACCAGGGGACAGGTTAGCAGTTTGGTTTTGTCTGTAAGCTCAAAAAAGAATGTTCTGTATTTGGGAAACTGTATATTCATATGATGCTGGTAACAAAACATGAATAAATATTACAAATAATATATTTTTAATAGCTCTAGGTGGAGAATAGTTGATTATTTAAAAGTACATTTTAAGTGCTAAAAACCTATCAAGAGAGGTTCCTCAGTAAGGTAATAGTTTAGTCCTAAGGGATTGCACTAATATGGATGCTGTGTGAAATATGAAGCAGTGTGAGGAAGATGGTAAGGATCTTTTAGGCAGAAACAAAATTTCAAGAAGAGCCTTTGGCAGATGTGTAAATATGCAAGTCTGAGAAAGAAATGAAAAATTTCCAGAGGAATTATTCAAGAAAGCAATGTTGTGATGTTTTGTACAACAATGTTCCTATGGCTTTTAAGTGAAAACTGAGCTTGGTAAAAACATCTTAAGGCTTTTTTCCATAGATGAAATCTGAAAACAGTGGAATCTGCAGTAGGAGAAACAGATGAAGCACAAATAGTAGCGAGAACTATTTTGTGTATGAGCAGAAGAAAACTTGAAAAATAAAAGCTGATGAACTTAGGAACTTTCTGGACAGCTGATGTTCCGATTCAAACTCTTGCACAAACTCACTTTAAAAGGGCTATCAGAAAGATTGGTTGGGTTTTATTGGGGGTTTTTGTTGGGTTTTTTTGGCTGCTGGTGGGTTTTGCTGTATTTAGTTTTGGTTTGGGGCAGGGAGGGTGGGTTTTTTTAATTTAAACTCTGATACCTTATTCAGGCCAGAAAAGAGAAATCACACTTATCAAAAATGTTGGCAGTTGTGCAAAATAAAAAGTTGTTGAAAGATCAAACTGAACTTGCTCTTGCTGCATCAGAGGCAGCAGATGCTGGAGGCCTCTCTGTTCCAGTCTGCAGCTGTGCCATGTTCTTTCTTAACCAGCATGTCTTGAGAATTAGGACAGGAGAGTTAGAAACTTGTGTTTCTTCCAATAGACAGTGTTCATTTTGAAACTGGTATTTTTCACACAGTGAGGCAAGCATAGTAGGAGCAGTTTCAAAACAGCCGCTGCCTTTTGAAAACAAATTACTGAGAGTGCTGCATATGTGGAAATAAAGGTTTTGAGTACTATTTGTGAAGACAATGCATGTGACTAGCAAAACACGTTTACTCAGTTTGCTCTGTGATATTTGGGAGAACACATTTGCAACATCAATGAAATAATCACTGCAGTAAAATGCCCTCCTGGAATCCTTTGCTTGGGTGGTATAGTTCTGTATCTCAAGAATGAGGGCCCAGTGCCCACAGTGTCTGTCAAACACATGGTGGAACAGCTTGCCTGATGCTGCATTACATGCTGCCCTTAAGAATATGTGCAAGATCATACACAAAGTTGTACTCAGAGGTTGGATGTGGCACAGTGATTGCTATGTATGTTCACTCTGTGAGACTGTGCTCCTTGCTTAGTTTTCTTAGGTTTCTACTCAACACTGCAATTCTTCAATATAGGTTATGGTAACAGCATGTCAGTGTTCCTCTAAAAATGTTTCTAACCCTACTAGTTGGAAGTATGCAGGGGGACAGGAACCAACCAACCAAAACAAAACTAACATGCATAGGCAGCTATAACCAAAGGAAACAGCTGTTGAAACCTTCTACGTGCCTTAGTTCTGCTCTTGAGTTTCACGTGGACATGCTACTCTATATATGGTATGGTGATGTTCTGTAGACTCCTTTCTTTTCTGTTTTTTTCAGGTAGGGAACAGGTGACTTAAGATATTCAAAGAGGAATAGTGACAGTTTTACCAAAAGACATTAATCCTTCACATATTCTCCAAGACAACCAGAGCACTTGTAAAATTGTTATTTGGAGAGAAACACAGATAAGGGCTGTTCATAGGGATCTTAACGTGGTCCTTGCCTTGGTCTTGCTCTGTGTTAATGTGTGCAATAAATGCCTAAGTAATTTGTCCAAGATCTCAGAACAAGATAGTAGCAGAATCAGATGATTCAGAGGTTACTAAACTCTAATGCAGGATTTCCTCTCCTTAAACTTTCCTCCTCCTTCTTCTTCTATGCTCCTCCTAGAGTGAAACTATGCAATCTTGCTGAAACTCTTTGATTGATGTTCTTTCTTTAAGCAAAACCTAGGATCTGACACAGGTGTTCAGATGTTTTAATTCAGATTTGTGTAAAGAAAGGTTTTCCATTTAAGAATTTAAATACCTAGGTTCAATCTGGTTCTTAATTGGAGTGTCTTAAAAACATTGAAAACATGACCCTTAGCTGACCCATGACTATCCAAATTGATGCCAGAAGGAGCTGTAAACTGGCTTCATTGTGAAATTAATGGAATTATCGTCTGTGATGATACAGGGAAACAAAGTACAGATTTTAAAACAAGCTGTTTGGGGAACTGCATCATAAGGGTTATCAGATTTGCATAAATACATGCATTGTTCCAGGAATCTTCTAAAAGAGCCTCTGGGCTTTCCTTTTTACACTTGCTTTACTCTAGGAAATTCAGCTAATCCACCTGCCATTCAATATATATTTTATATTGTTACAATAGTCTGCACACTGATCTTTTTGTTTTTTTTACTGGTAAAAGCCTCCAACCATCCTCACATTTGCATGTAAAGTATTTGCATAGCTGAGGGCCCACAGTGGTAAGCTATGGCAGCTTACCTCCTGAGCAGTATAGACTGCGGGGCCTGGAACTAAGTTGGTTCTCACTCTGAGAAGCAGCTTCAAGAGAAATTAGTTAAATATGATTTGTTGCCCAATGGGGTATCCATTATAACCAGCAAAAAAGAAATTCCCATCTTCTCTAAGATTATTTCATTGTTTAATATATACTGGTTCTCTAGTGTCTAAATGATCCTGTCCATATCAGATTTTAAGATATTCATAGGAAAAATGAAGTCAACTTACTCTTACAAGGCTAACAAGTGCTTGCAAGTCAACTATGTTGATAGGTATCTGCAGCATATTTGAGTCAAAGTGTCTGTTTACTGATGCCCAAATGATGGCACACATTAAAGATGTTTAGGTGTCTAAAGAAACACAGAGGGGCAAAAAGAGCTTTTAGATGGGCTTGCACATCTGCCAGAGTGGTGAACATGGGAAATGACTGTCAAACTGGTGTGTTATAAAATGGATATGGGTCATATTGAAATACTATGACAACTAAGCTAGAAGGTCTAGATGTGGGGAGGGGTGTTCAATGTAGATGCTGGTGTGACTCTAAGCTAAAACCCAGGAAGAGCCCAAGGATTCAGTGAGGTGTTCCCACAGCAGAGCTGAGACTTGAACCTCTTCCCAAACCTCTGTTGAAGCTCAGCTCTGCTAGTTATCACTACACGGATATCTTTGGAGCACAGATCAAGGCATGCCTAGCTTCTAAAACACTTTGTTTTCAAGCACATTTTAAAAGTATTCTGACTTCCAAGGTATTCAAAGTTCAATATGCTTTAACTTGCTTAATGTGTTTAAGTCTCTGCATCCTGACATTTCATTGTATCATAAAGCTCTCCATGTTATAAGTGTATCTTTTCCATTGTAAAACACAGCAGTGAAAACAGACACTGTTTCCAATCTCATCTGTTTATAATTTTGCTTGATTACTATTCCAACAGATTTCAAAATGTGGATTTAAAGATTTTGTGTTCATATGGCTAGAATTATTCAGTCTGATGTTAGTCTGCAACTTACTTTTATCAGGACAAACTATTTTATTTTCTTAAATCATCTTGAACCGAACTGTCATGATTGTACTCAGCAGTCTTTCGCATCAGTTATTTCTGCCTAGCTGTTCTCAATTCCAGCTCCTAAAAGCAACATCTTGAGTATGTGTGAAAGATTCTAGATGCTGCTCATGGAAACATTTTTCAGGCTTGAGTGCTAGGGAACTAAAAGTAATCAGGAGGTAAGAACACATCCCAGAACTGTGGCCACCATTTCTTTTCATAGAATCATAGAATCAATGAGGTTGGAAAAGACCTCAGAGATCATCAAGTCCAACCTATCACCCAACACCTCATGACTAAACCATGGCTCCAAGTGCCACATCCAATCCCCTCTTGAACACCTCCAGGGATGGGGACTCCACCACCTCCCTGGGCAGCACATCCCAATGGCCAATTCCTCTTTCTGGGAAGAACTTTCTCCTCACCTCCAGCCTAAACCTCCCCTGGCACAGCTTGAGACTGTGTCCTCTTGTTCTGTTGGTGGTTGCCTGGGAAAAGAGACCAACCTCTGCCTGTCCCCAGCCTTCCTTCAGGTAGCTGTAGAGAGCAACGTCTCCCCTGGTCATGATAAGAAGAGTATTATACTGCATGAAACATTTGAGTTCTTTCCTTGTAGCAAGAGAAACTTTACATGTTCTTTTTTGCTCAGCTGTGCTGTGTGAGAGAGAAAGGCTTAGATGTCAAGCATGAGGATTTCAAAACCATCAAAAGCATTTAATTCAGTCTCTACTGGCATATCATGCCAGCAGTTTCATGTTTTATTATGTAGAAAAAACAATTCAGTTCTGCTGTTGGAGGACACAGAAAATACCATTTAGCACACTCTAAAAACAGATGAGGAATGATTATGTTATCACAGTATAGCCAAAAAAAAAAATACTTCTGCCTGTATGACAAAATAACCCTAAAAATGTATCACTTTCTCCCACTCATGTATCTGGTAGACTTCAGTGTGTTACAAAACCCACTGGCAAGGGTGAGGATAATTAAATGTGAATAAATCAAGAATCTATTTTAATGGTGTAGATTTCTTTAACAAACAAACAAACAAAAAATGAAACCACTTTCCTGGTGAAGTCATCTTCTTCCTCCTACACCGCCTTATTTTGTTATCCCCATAGTGACATAACAGAGGAGGAGGATCTACAGAAGAATCACAGGTTTTACAAGCGTTTTATAATATGTGGGAAGAATGAGAAGGAAAAGAATTGTATCCCCAAAAGCAAGGAGCTACTTATTCTAATGCACAGGAAATGAGACATGAACTCTGCTCAGGGAATAGTCGACTGACTCTGCAGGAAGGCATCACCCCTTTCACACTCACAGCTTTGACAGCCCTCCTAGACTCTGACATCAAAGGCTGTGCCTTTCACGAGGCACAGCCAAGGAGTAAAGAGTTGGAGGTGGTGATGGACACCATTGTCTTCAAGGCACTTATCCACTCTTGCTGATCTGTTTACCTGAATGGTTTTGCTGTAACTTAAGCCCTCTATTACTTCCTTCTGGGATCTCAGGCAACAAAATACTGCTTTCCTGTCACAGCCTTTTGCATTTGGTAACTTCATTCCCATCTCCACTCTTCCTGCACCTTTGCAGGCTAAAATACTGAAATTCCTTCAAACCTCCCTTCTATGATGGTTTTTCTAACTGGTATTAGCAAATGAAAACTTAACTTTTTTTTTTAAATAGGGAACTGGAATGAGAACTATGCACCACGGACAGAATTAGGGCAGAGATATATAAAACCTGTTTTCTAGAGAGCAAGAACTGAAGATAATTTGTTGTTATAAAAGTAAACACAAGTGTCCTCAAAATAACATCTCAAAACAAGAACATTTTTGCAGTACACCTAACTATGCTAATGTTACATGCTGAAAGAAAAGTTGTTTCTACCTTCCCCAAATAATTACATTTTAAGAGTTGTTTCTTAGCTTAAAACTTCCATTAGTTGCATATGAAATTAATTTTCTGGCTAATTTTTAAAGACTTAGTTTTTGAATTAGCTTATCATCTAGTTACAAATTAAAAATTGGTCAAGTGAGTCCCTAAGAGCTGAGGAATATTAATGGTGACATTTTCTATAATCATATGAAATTAGATAAAAGCAATCTCATGGCCATTAACTATTTCCAGACAGAATGGTAGCTGGACTCCAGAACCTATCACATCCAGTTTTCAGGTATATGCTGTGCTTTACAGATTTATTTGGAGACACCTATGGTAAGCTCTTCTGGTTTGATAAAAGAGTAATTTCTCATTTTCTTTCTTTTGCTGTAGTCATGATGGGCTAAGAAACTGCTAGTGGTACATTGGCACAATGTTTTCAGCTACTGTGCAGAGGCCCAAAACCAAACTATTTGAAAGTGGAATTCACATAGAAAAAGAGATGGATTTTTCTTTCTTGAGGAAAAAGCACAACAATAACACCCACGGCCCGCTACTTACAGGCTAAATCTACCTGCATGCCAAAGAACGAACACAATTTGTTATTTTTGTTTTCAGTGAACATTTGAAATAGTGGAAATCATGTGGGACTGGGGAAGGTGTGAATCCATCTTCAAGTGCAACATTTAAATTGAATTCACATGAAGGAAGACAGTAGAAATCCAAACACAGACTGAGCGGCTCATCTAAAAGCTGAACTGTATCCGTTGAGGAGGCGCTGACAGCCTTGTTAGCACTGGGATGTGTTTGCTATTCCAGGAAAAAAAGAAAAAATTAAACCCAAAAAAACCCACCCAACTGAAGCTGAAGTCAGTGAACATTGTTCACAAAAACAACTTGCGGTCCAAGTGACCGTTGCCGCCTCATTTGTTCCAGAATACAGATTAGGCCAGATGAGGACTCTGTTTCTAGCAAAGGGGCACAAATTTGTGATGCAATTTTTTTGTCCATAATTATTATCAAAGAATTTTGTATTTTCCTACTCAATCCTCACACCATTAGAACTATCAGCCTTTTGAAGAAGGCAAGTTTTTGTATGAGCTGAGCCTACACATTCAGTGGGGGGGGGAAATTCTGGCTGATGGTTATAAATGAGCATTAAGCATTCTTCATAATAACCCAAAACTACACAGTGTCTTTTCAACATTATGGGAAGACAGTATGTGAAGTGGTTTTAAACAATAAATAATGTATTTTCTGAAAATGTACAAAATCATTTGTACAGCAAGTAACAAACTGATACAAATGCAGTAACTGAAAGATATATTTAATTTTATAACTATAATAATTTATTTATGAAATATATCCACATATATATAAAATATATCATATATATATTTTGGCAGAGACCTCCCTTTTCATTTCAAACAAAGTCTATTACCACTGTTTTAAGCCTGTATAACCATTTTCACTGTTAACTTATTTTCATTTTTTCCTTTGGTCTCCATCTTTTGTCTGTTATAATTTAATGTCACTGGGCTATAGTTTAACCTATGTGCCCTGGGGGAAAGTCTGTGTGCAGGTCAGTCAAACCCAAATAAGTATCTGTAATGTCACAAGCAAGGGATTTCCTCTCTTTCTTTTTAAATAATATAGAACAGGATTTTGTTTTTCTTCCTAGCTTACTCTTGCATCTTCTTAAAAAAAAATATTAAAAAAATCCATCATTTCTGAAGAAATCATTTACACTGAGAAGTGTCCAGAGTTGGACATAATCCTTATTGCCAAGTTTCCAAGTTATTCAGCAATGCTGTTCAATGAGGAGATAAAAATCTGATTTATATAGCTACCAAAGACAAACTATGTACTGTGGATGAGAACATATGTAGGGGCTTAGAACGGCAAATGGTCTCACACAGTAAGTTACTCTCATCATATGGAGTTTCACTTGGAGTTCCACAGTCCTGCAGTTTTACCTTTAAGAAATTCTTTGGGGTGAATGATTGGAATTCTGTTCATCAACCACAGTGCATCCTTAAATAATCCTGGTAAAGGTTTCTGAATGAAACTTTGAAGTGTAGGAATAATTTGTGCCTAAATTAGGTAATCTATTGAATACTCACTGTATACTCTTAACTTGCTATAGTTTATAATAATAGTTATATTAGCCATTCTTATTTATTCTGCATAGATACTGTCATTTAAACAACTGCCACGAAGTTACAATATGATGATTCAGGCTTGCATACATTAACAAGAGGAATACTTTGTATCGGTTTATTCTTAATGAGAACTCATGTATAGGCAATCTCTAACTCATCACATTCTCCGATTACAGCTGCCTGCATAAAGCTATGGATGGATTCTTCAGACACATAGCAAGCAGTAAGTGGAACAGTATATTTCTACTGTACTTTGAAAAAATAATCTTATAAAAAAGTGTTTCCTGAAACATTGTGTTGATGAAGTTTGGATCCACCCTTGAATTTTTCTTCAATAGCGGTACATTCCCTGCCAGGTTACATGATAAAGATTATCCTTTACTGAGACTCTCGCAAGGGGAGCATGAGAGAAGAGCAACAAAGCTGGTGAAGGGTCTGGTGAGGAGCAGCTGAAGGAACTGGGCTCATTCAGACTGGACAAAAGCTTCTTCATACAGGTTCACATGCCCTCAAAGTGGCATTCTTGAAATGGAATTGTTGGATAATGCTGAATTCTCCACTGGCATCAGACTGAAGCAATGAAGTTTGTCCATCTCAAGGGAGAGTTGTAGTTTCTTTCTTCTGAGCTTCAGCAAATAAACATTAAAGCTTTAAAAACAAAACAAAACCCAAACATACCAACTGCTTATTTATTCAGAGCTAACTCCATATTACCTGAGAGAGCTACAGTTCATCTCCTTGGTTATGTGTACACAGACTGAATGCTACCCAATTGTCTAGCTAGCTCTGATCCAACAATCATAGCAATATATTGAGTTAGGGGGCTGCTAATCCCAGGGCTTCCCTTCATAGCTAAAGATTTTGGGAAATGATGTGACTTCCTTATTTTATGTTTTATAACTTTGCTAGTTATAACAGCTGCTTCATTTTACCCATAACTGCAAGTATTTGCTCACCCTGACACCATTTGAATTTCATATAGAGCAATAGTATTAAAAGTAGGCTTGGAACTGGAACTTTTACATCTGACATCTAATGATTTAGTCTTCTCTCCAAATACTTTTTCCACACTTTACCTCAACAATTTTTTACTGAAGCACTGCACTGTGACGTGCAGCTTAAGTTGTTGCAGTGCTAAATGAGCAAAATGATGATTGACAGGAACAGCCCTTGCCCTAAAAAAAGAAAATGGGGGGTGGGAAGGGGGCTATTGCCAAAATATGAATTGGCTTATAGCCAAAGAATTCAACTTTTGAAGGAGCTACATCAGAGGAAGCTTGGAGTAGTTCTATTTATACCAGAAGTTATTTTTACAAATAACTGAAAATAAAACAAACAGGCCAAATTCTGGCCTCATTTAGCAAGAAGGGATAATATTCAGTTGCAAGAATTTAGAATTATGCAAATGCAAAGAAAATTTTATAAAAATTAATATTTCAGTGTGAAACATTTGCAGCTTACCTGACTGTTCAGAATCCTCCTCACTCTCTCTGCTACTGAATGAAAGAGTGTTCTTCTTCCCTGCATTGGTCTTCCTCCTCTGTCTTTTTCACTGATTCATGATTTCTGGAGAGGAGAGATTTTCCTCTGTTTGCCACTGTGTTCTCATCAATTAACCTTACAAAGCCATCCATAAAATGGCAATATCATTAGCCTAGCTAAAACTGAAAACATTTGAAAATGATGCAATATTAAGCATGCCCCTGCCTGGACAGAACTGCTGTTTTTAAAATAGCACATCATAAAAAGAAACAACAAAAAGAAAATTTATAGTACCGTGCTGGGTCTGGTTAGGGCTGGTCTCCATGCTTCACCTACCAAACTCTCATTTTCCCCACTTTTGTTCTTCTCATTCTGTCTCCTGTCCCACTTAGGATGAATGTGAACAAGCTCCAGTGTAAGTGCTTAGCTACTGATTCACCACAATTGGAGATGTGAATTTTATTTACAATCAATGTATCTATTAATCAGTTTCACTCGATATATGCAGCTTGATTCATTTAGCCCCATGAAATAATCAAATCATGTGGAGAGTTTGCAACATTGAGAAAAGATACCAACCTTCTTCTGTCTTGTGTTCTTCTGCAAAACTGCATGCACTGTTTGTCATGAGCATCCACGCAAGAGCACCGAAATGAAGACAGGAAAGTACTTTGAATCTGGCTTGTAGATCTTTTGCCTCTATAGCTGCCTCTGAAGTTAGACAGCCCATATGGCACAGTCCTCCTGTTGTGAGAATCAAAATATTGTATATTTTAGGAGCCAATTAAAATGCTATTCCATATTCTTTCTGTTTTAGAAAATAGATCTATTGATGCAAAGCAATAGAAGAAAAATCAAATCCTATGCTTACGTAAGTTTTTCCTACGCCGGATCACAACTTCTGCTCCATCAGCTCAGGATTTCACAGTTACAAACTAGCAGACAATCAGCTTAACTGGTAGAATTCATTGGCAGCCACACTGGCTATCTAAAAAAACCATGGTTATCTAACAGCTGATACAAATATATCCCCAGGTTATTGCTTAATTTACTGTGTATTCCTTTATTGTGTTGGTTACTCTCCATCAATGCACAAACTTTATGTTCAGTGCCATAGCTGGCATGAAGGGATGTGCTGACATCCAGCAGATAAGCAACATGATGGCATTGTTGTTGTCATCATGATTCAGAGCCTGATTTGCCATTAATCTTATCATTAGGAAATAGAGAAAACTGTCAACATGCTTGGTTTCCTGCATCATGTTTGGAACATAAACCATGGAGTTATGAATTTGGGAATCATAGATAATCCTTCCCACATCTATCTGCTAGTACTTTGCTACGAGATCCTATCTCTATGACAGCATACAAGGGAAGTGTAAGAGTATTTCTTGGTTTCCCTGCAGCCTGGCCTGCTTTGTTCTTTAATGGGTTATAGTCAATATTGTTATCAGTAAAGGACATGTTTCATCACTTCCTGCTAACACCTCCAAATGCACTTAATAGTTTAGAGTGATGTCATGAATTATTCTTCTACAAGTTGTTAACGGATCTCAGTTCATAGCATGTGTACACCACATGGAACTTCTGGAGACCTATCAAAGTTTCTGTGCACCTGAGGGATGGTCTAAGCAGCCCACAAATCCACAAACACTAAAAATCTTAAGAGAGGAGGGGAAGAAAAAAGGCAGGGAAGAGGAAGTAAGAATAGATCTAGAAGGGTTATAGAAAGGTTACAGAACAAAGCCTGAATGAATAATCAGTCTGGAACCACTAATTTCACATAGTTGTACTTCTTTCATTTGCTTTCAAAAAACATCATTAGGCTATTAATTGAAAAGCTGAAAATTTTCCATTTTCCCACACTCATGGTGGGCTGAAGGGTTCAGAAACACTATTTTCCTAATCTCTGCACTAATTTTTGATGTAACATCAGTACAGTTGATGCAAATAATTTATTCAAACCTCTGCATTTGAAGTACGTATAAGCTTGGAACATTGCTTCTCATCTTGCACAGCTTGAACCAGAGCATATCTATCACACAGAGATTTACCATAAAATCATACTGGAAGATACAAAATCACAAGCAATATTTCTGTGTGTCAGAGATCATGAGATGGTCCTTCTCCAGCAGACGCCTCACCCCTACACAGAAATTGATGCATTTTTTCACTACTTACTTTGTGGAAATACTTTGATACTAGGAGAGACCAAGAATATTAGTCATAAAAGACTTTAAGTCTTGATTTTGGTCCCCTTCTCAGTTATTTAAAAAACTTTTTTTGTTGTCTTCAGAATTAGGAGCATGTCCCATTTGCTAACTGAAGCTTGTTAATTCTATCCTGCCATCTGCTTTTGAATACTGAATGCTAAGTGGCTCATATAGGTAGCTTCTGACACAAACAATTTTTGTATGGTTTGACTTTATTATAAATTCACGTTTTTTTATGAAGTAATGGCTTGGATTTAGAGACAGGAACAGGAGGAAGTTCCTGTATATTTAAGAGTGGTGAACCCTCTCTGAAAACTGTCTGGTAAAATTGTGTTAGTTAACTTCCTGCTCAGACTTAGGCTAGAATGAAAAGCTGAGTTTTGCTTAGTCTACCCAAACATAAACCCCCTATTTCATGGCAGATAGCTTGCCAGAGGATGAAGAAACTTTGTATAGCTTTTGCAGCTGTTATCCCACATTGTGATAACAAGACATAAAATATTATTATTACTGATAAAGTCAATATTATTATCAGTAAATCTCATTATTTAAAGTTGTTCTTTGTTAAAGAGTCCACTTTGCCAAAATATTATACTATTTTTTCTTACTCTGATTCTCTAAGTGAGAATCTCTGCAGGACTGAGCTGTAGTTTGCCCCGTGTCAGAGGTTCTGCTTGAATCACCAGAGAGTAAGAAGAAAGTGTTTTATTCCTCACTTGCTGCAGTTTGCAGATCAATGGACCAACTGGCACTGCCATCAACTTCAGTTTTATCTTAATACATCAGTATGTGAACTACAGTGATTGAGGAATGGGCCCATTACCAGCTTCTTGTCTTTCCTAAGAGACAGTAAATTCCAGCAAACAGGCAGGGGCGGAGAGTACAGTATAATTACAAGTGATAAGAACCATGAATCACAGCCCTAAGCAAAGGAGGAGACTGATATTTTAGATATTGCATCTGATCTTTCTAACGAAGTGCCTTATGTTCTAGCAAAAAAAAGAAATGCTGTAAGAGTGTGCTTCATAGCTTGGAAAATGCATTCACAATCACTTCACTCTCAGTGGCCCAGAAATACATGCCAATCCAATGACATTTTCAAGTGAAGAATTTTAACCAGAACGCCCAAGTAATAATTTTTATGTAAGCTGATGTGCAGATTTGCCAATCAGAGATGGAACTATAATCATTCTCCAATATGCCTGGGTTTGATTTCTAATCCAAAAATTCAAACCAAAACCAGATAAACTTCAACAGCAACCCACAGTTTTCCCAACAGCATACAGAAAGAGATAAAAAAAGTAGTATTTTCTTGTCTGTCAGTTACTCTAATGCAACCCATAAATCACAACATTAAAGTAAAAGTTACAGTTATCATTCCAGCAGTGAATATCTTAGCATTTCAAGTTAGCTCATGCCTCTTTCTCAGCACTTCAGAGTGAAAGGAAATACTGAAGAGATTCAGTTGAATGAGTATCGGAAGCATTTGCCCAGCAGCATGCTTTATCTTAGATTGTTACCTGTGATTAACAGATGCTGCTTTGGGGGGATGTTTGGTATTAGGTTTTTTAAGTTGTTGCAATGCTCAGGCTCAACATTAAATGAGTCACAATTTCTGCATGCTTGAATGGGACTTACTGTTAATGTGTAATTGTCACCAAGCATTTGTGTTGCTCTCTGCTTTCCCTTTCAGGTGAGGCACCTGTTTTCTTTAGTCCAAACTGTCTGACTTCAGTATACACAGCACAGTTTGTCTCTCCACAGAGCAGATGAGGAACAACTGAACTAGACAGGCAGCAGAGGATCTGTTGGCCAGCCATATAGGCTTCTGGGGATCCTGAATAACCAGTTCCTTTGCACTGAGTTCCTCGAAGTTATGACCAGGTCCCTGGCCAGCGTGCTGGCTAAGAGCCAGTTACAAACTTTTAGGACATTTCTTTGTGAAATCCACAGACTTATCGACTTTTTTTTTTTAAGCATTTACATTTCACAAGAAATTTTTAATTTCCAACCTTTATCTCAGTAGACACGATTTCTTCCTTTAGGAGAACAAAATTCTCCTGGAGCACTGAAATGGGGGTCCACATATTTAAAAGTTAATGTGTGGTCTGTCTCCTTTATACCTTTCTTCAAAGTGGAGTTGCATAGGTTGCAAACCTATGCAGTTCTGGATCAGCCTTTCCAAGGTACTGCTTTGAACTAGTATCTATGTGGCAGCATACAAACCTGAGATTTCTACATAAAGATAGTGACCCTCTTCTGTGGAGTTCTGTTACCAGTATGATTACTGCAGCCAGGGAGTATGCATGCTCAGTTTTAAAGAATTTCTGAATTACAGAAGGTCTGAGTTTAAGGAAATGGTTTCTTCTTGCATGTGAGCTATTTGTTCTTTATTCTGTACACAAAAGGAAGGAAATGCTAAGGCAACTCTCCAGTATCTGTTATTATTCCATAAAATGAAGTCATGATTAGTCAGTGCAACCAGATCTGTCATCTGAAGACAATTCCATGTATACTAAAGAGTAACACAAAGCCAATCAGAGCAGTGTGCTTTCATGTTTTGAAACACCCTTTCCATGTCTGTAATGGAAGGAACACACAGCAATCTTTGGCTGACCTAAAGTTTCTCCTAGAATTTTAAAAAGAAATAAAAAACAAGGACACTCAGATGGATTATTTCTGTATGTTGTGCCCACAAAACACAATCATAGAAGCTCTCCCTTGAAAATCAGATAGCTCTTGAAGCAAGTTTTTGCCATAAAATTAACAGAAATAGGCATTTGTTTGTTGAAAAAAAGACATGAAGTCCTGAGTAACAGTGAAATAGCCATTCTGAAACAGTGCTGTCATAGAAAATTCTCCACAGGAGAAACCTGCTCCTTGAATGACTATTACCTTCAAATCTAGTTGGGAAGTATGATTTGCTGAAGTCCTTCTGTCCCTCATTTATTCTCTAGTCAATGTTCAGAATTCAGGCAGACAAACCCAATCAGTTTATTTTAATTTTTACAACATGTGGTTTAGTTTCTCATGCTATGTTATAATTGACCTATGAGCTGCTATTATTTTCTACTTTCCCAGCCACTTAAACACAGTAGATACCTCCAGGGCACTTGAGAGTTTCAGCCAAAACACTGAGGCGAGGGGGGTTGCAGCAACCATCTTAGATGCTGTGATTTCAGTATTCAGCAATATATTTTCTGGCATGCATCCAGGCCAGCAAGGCTCCCAACGGTTTCCAGTGTTTTCAAACAATCTTAGTGTATGAGATCCCTGTAAGGATCACTAAGAACAAAGAACATGGAAAGGAAGCAAAATTTAACATCCTCCAAGCGAAACAAACCATCTCCAGAATGAAATATGCTTGGGGGAAATAGCAGATGCTTCTGTGTATACTTCTGTGTATATGGCTACTGCAGTAATACTGTGTAGTTCCAGGTGAAGAGATCATTGGCTGCGCTGAAAGCTGGTTCCAACTCTTTCTGTAATAGGCATGTTTAACAGAGCAGATCACAATAGGTGTACCTTCCACATTCATGCTTCTCATCCTCATCATTCAAGAAGCAAAACGCCTTCAAACAAGTGCCTGACTTAACCACATGCTCTGTTCACAGAAACTGTACTTTTTCTGAGTAGCTTTTTGGAGTTCAAATTATTTTCAGAGGAAACAAACTATTTTATCCTTTATAGCCACACCTTTATCCTCAACATCCTCAATTTGGTTGTAGTCAGTGTTTCTAGATACCTAGATATTGCTGCCTCCACAATCTTGCTAGATTTGGTTCAACCTTCATATTTTGTTTGGGTTTTTTCAGTCTTATTCTTTAGTTACTAATTGCTAATTTGCTAACCCTAATCAGTTATAATTCATTAGCTATAGGTAACTTAGGTAACACGCCAAGGATTGCACATGTTTACTTTACCCACTTTCTCTGGCCACATGAGTTGATTTCCCTCCTACTGGGACTTCATGTACCCAAATTAAGTACTGTAAGAGAATCTGAAAACTTTTTATCACTAGTCATCCTCCCTGTAGCTGTCAAAATTGTTGCAAGTTTTCTTTATCAAATATGATCAGAAAAATCTGTATAATCTGTCTTATTGAGTGAAAAGCTGGAGTATATAGCTTGAGGTAAGCAATACGGAGCAAGAACTGGGGGAGAGCTTGCATTTTTTCCAGCCAGAGATGCTGGGTAGAGCTCACCTGACCTTATAAACTGAGCCATTTTTCACAGAAATACCTCTTCAAAAGCACACTGCTCGTATCCTTCAGTAATTCATACTTATCCTGATCTGCTCCCAGTTCTGTGGCAAGATAAATGATTGTTAGTTTAAAAAAATCCATTGCAGCATTTTCTATCTGTAAGCTTAAACTTCCATTATTCCTTTATCTTCCTCTGGCAGAAATTATTAGTAAGTGGGCTGGTTCTAACTCAGAGGCACTGAGGTGAATCCTGACAGGCAAAGCGGATGAAAAGTATGGATTGAAGGAATCAAACTAAGTGTCAAATTGTAGCTTTTCTGAACTAGAAGTTAGACTACTTATTACTAGCTTCTGAAGCCACTGTTCCAGTGTGCAAAAAGAACCCACACGCTAATGCACATTTCCACCACTCTCCACAGTGTGTATAGCTCAAAATCCACTGCTGGTTTAAAAACAAATAGAACAAAAACCTGGGGGAAAATAAACACATTGTGATAAAATGTAAGAATTATGGAAGCGACTGTGGTTTGACAGCCCTCAGGACTGTTTATTCTTAGAATTAGACCAACATGAGCAGCAGTAGTGAAATTTCAAGGCACTAGCTACTAGTGTGTCTCATCCCTGACCCTTTCTTTTGTAGGGCCAGTTCCTGCAGTGACATGGGATTTGAAACTGCAGAGCAAAATCGTTTCAAGCCTTCCTGAGAATACTGCTGTTAAAACATCAATATTGTGAGTACTGTAAATAAGCTTTACAGGAAGACTAAGAGGATATATTCTACTTTTAGACTGTGGAGGGCATGCAAGCTGTGCACATTTCAGACAGTAAGACACTAAAAGTATGAAGTCAGTAAATGCTTTAAACATGCAAAACCAACCAAGTTTGAATAACAGGCCTAAAATTCAAATCTGTTTGTGATAAACCATAACAGTAACAGCAGAAGCTTGTTACCATGTTTAGTAAATCCATTTGAAACACTCTCTATCTGATATGAATAGTTGTGTGTCTTATTAACAGCAAAGATACTCAGATTTTTAGGATTAGAGACAGGGTGTCATTTAAGTTTTCACAAAAGGTTATAACTTAAAAAAGTTAAAAGGAATCAATGGAAATAAGTGAAAGTACCTGCTTTATATTTGCTATTTTTTCAGCCAGTGAGTATGACCATAGATTCCATAAGTTTAGTTATTTCAAGTGGTACTAGCTTGTTAAGATTCTCCATTTCACCCTTCAGCATTCAGGCTACCTTAGGACACATATATATATATATGTGCATATATATAGTTTTGGTGTATATATATAGGTAGCATCCACTTGTGTAAGACAAATAGATTTCAGCAAACACATGAACAGTACAATCTGCAAAGTGCAGGGCAAACTTCATTCAGAAAAATAGAATCAACTCAACAGAAGATTCATCATTTCAGTTTTGGCACTTAGCTCTGATGGTTAACCGTACACACTGTCCAACCAACATCTGCTTCTGTATTGGAACTGCTGGCCTGTAGCCAGCTCTGTCATCATGCCTTTGGCTAGCAGGTATTTTCAGTCTGATCTATTAAGATTATAAGCACACACTTAATTGTTTTGCTGAACAAGAGATCTTTAGCAGTGTGCTTCTATTTCCATCAATACATGGGGCATTATCTACACTCACGCTGAAGGTAATTCTCAAGAAATGGGGTAACTGTAGACTCTAATTTTTTTTAATTGTTATGTGTGCTTCCATTCAACAAACTACAATCATCAAGAAGATGCAGGTAACAAGGTGATGTCATGAAGGAAAAGTTAGCCAATGGAGGATCTAGTTCACACAGAAGTATCCAGTCTTGTCTCCTTTTAATAACATCCCGGGAAATAACTTCCTATCTCTACATAATCAAAACTATGACTTTAGTGATGATAGAGTACAAATTGTTTCCAGTCTAAGCCAACTTTCTGATGGTGACCTAAACAAGCAGTATGTAAAGATCATTAACTTATGACTGTTAGAGAGATGCTTGTATGTAGAATCAGCTGCTGTTGTCTATTTAGTTTCTGACAAGTCCTGGACCCCTAATAGACCAATTTGTCAGCACATTCAGGAAGAACTAAAAAAACAAAAGCCTCTTTCACCCTAACAGGTGGTCACATTAGGTCAGGAGAGTTGATTTCTGCAGGGGAACTACCTGGAGCCAACCTAGTGCTAAATTCTGATGGCTGCTTAGGAATATCTGACGTGCCTGCGTTACAGAGATAAACTTCTTTATTAGTGAGAAAACCCACATCCTTGTAGTGTCACCATCTAACCACACACTATGAAACACCCACCGTATCCTCTGGCAATACATCCCGCAGAGCAAAGTAACGGACTACAAGTCAGTGCAAGTCATTGTCCTCCCACTGGGGAAACGTGGAAGTACAGGGGATCACAGCCCCAAACACAAAGATCTTAGATCAAGTTCTTCCATTCACTGTGCCCAACCAGTTCTGCTGACTCAGGAATTAATGCAACTGGCAGACAAAACTCTAGAATATCATGTAAGCTGGTTTTTGTAACACAGTCACTGAATTTCATTCAGTTACTCCTCTTTTGAGCATAATAACAAATACCAAAATGCAAGTCATCTAGAAAAAAACTCTTTTGCTTTGATGTAGACACTTCAGAAATTATTACTTTTGGTGCTTAGTTTGACTAAGGAAATAACTTTACTATTGTGCATCTATGCTAACTCTCCTGGATTGTTGCCATACACTTTCATTTTACTTTTATTGCAGAATTAAAGACCACTCAAGTATCTGATACAGATCCTTATAACAGTATCTCTTTCCTATAATAGTCACCTTTTAATCCTTCACTAACCATTTTGAGCATCTCTAAAGCTTCACACACCAACATTAATGTCATTAATTGAGCCACGTTTTGCTGTTGGATCCACAAGCTCAGTTCACAATAAAGTATAGGGCCCCTTTGAAGAAGCATAGATTTAGAAGAAATCTCCCCTATATTTTCTTAACTTACAGAATAACACTGAGCTGTGGCTGCTGCAGCAGTGGGTACTGTTTAAAATGTGTCTGTAGCTTTAAATCAAGATAAGTGGAATTAATTGCTTGACAAAAAAATACATTGCAAACTAATTCCTTAGTAATCAAGCTTATCAGTGAGAACATTTTACCAGCTTTTAATTACTTTGTTATGCAATCTTCATCTACACCACATAATGACATTATTCTGTTCTGATTTACCTGACTTTCTTTAGGTCTTCTTTTTCATTTAAGGCTCCTACTGTTCCAGCATAAAAGGCTGTGTCAAAATAACACTGGTGCGCTTAGTGGTCCAGACTAACCCCAGTAGTTGATGGGGTAAAGCAATACTTACATGTCTGCAGAGATAATTTCTCATTTAGTTGGCAATAGCAGCAGAGAGTCAGAAGCTGCATATTCTGCCTTGTACTTTTCTACAACAGTCATCCTGCTGATCTAAGTGGTTTCTCAGCAAGGACAGGAAAAGACTCTCTGTCATCACTCTGCCTCCAACAGTTTCAATAAAAACTTTAAGCACTTTTCCAGAAAAGGAGAAGAGGGCACTACCTAGACTGGTTTTGAATATACTACAACAGTGCTTAACAGTGACTTCTGTTGGGTAAAAGCAGGGGGAAGAAACTAGAGGAGAAAGCCAAGTTTGTCTTTCAAGTATGGAGGAAACAGTAACCTGGAAATAAAAAACATTAAGGAATTTGTAACAAGAATAAGAAATAATGTGAAGGACATAAGTCAGGGGATATAAGAATGAAAAATAATAATAAAAAGCAACTGTAGGGGTTGATATAGGAAATAACATCCCCCCTCCCCTCAAAGAAAAGTAAATAAGCAGGAAAAAAACAATCAATAGATCAAGAAAACTTCTTCGATCATTAGCACCATCCATCTGGCCTTCCATTGTGTGCATGGACTACAAAGTTACATCTGAGCCAAATTTTTAGTAAACAAAAAAACTTTCAACAACATGCATGCAACAGCAATGTAAATACCCCATTTACAGCCAGTCAGTACAGATCCAGTGGTTAGTGCCATTTAAAAGAAGCGGCACAAGTGGCTTGGGATATTAACTTGCACAAGCAGAACTGATTTCTCTCATTCATATCCAGAAGTGCTTTTTGATTTATTGAGACATTATTTCAGGTTAGACTCCAGGCCAAAATTAGTGCCTGTTCATTTAGACATGTGATATAAAATCTTAATTCTGTTTCTGCTGTGCTGAACATGGTCCAACACACCTAATGTCTCCATACATACTTACTTCAGTGACTACCTCTGTCCTCATATATAGAAGCAATCCCAAGAAGAATCCTAGCATTTTAGAAAATCAAGACTCTGCTCATTCATCTTAGAGGGAGATCTGTGCTTCTGCCTTACCTGTAAACTGAGCTTTTCCTTTCACTGCTCACCTTGCTGGCTTAAGCCAGGCAAGTCTCAAGAAGTAGCTAGAGAAGTAGGACAGCAAGGCAGCCTAGTTCAGACACTTGCCACTTCCAGCCACAGTGCACCATTCTCTGGACACTGTAGTCAGACAACTTCGAGACAACCTCCTTTTTCCTGTTCCTGGGAGAATTTATAGATCCCAGAAAAATCAGTTGCTATGGGACTAATGCTCTTACTTTCCACCATTACCCACTCACTAGTTATCAACCCAGAGGCCCCAGCATCTGGATAAACCTAGTTCCAACAGTGTTATTAGGTTATACAAGTTCATGCCTTTGGAGCACAGTAGCTAAAATGTGTGTATCATTCCTGTAGACTTAAAACAGGAGGGTTGTTTTTTCTTAAAAGGGGGTGGTGGGGGTCTAGGGGGGTGGGGGTGTTTAAAATTAGCAGAGTTCTATTTATTCGGTGTGTAGAGGAAAAGGAATGTCATTCCTCCGTTTTCACTGGTGAGCTCTTAATATACTGAGTCATAAATATTTGGCTAAAATAATTCTAAGTAATCCCGGGGTGGATTAGTGCAGGTATGGAACTCAAAGTATTTTGAATGACTTGTGTGAATACATGATAGTCATAGGTTGGTAGAAGTTCATAAGGTTTGTCATCAGACATGGCCTCTAGCCAGGACACACACATGAATTTACAAACTAAGTGCCCTAAACCCCATTTGACTTAAATGATTTTCCTGCTACTTTATTTTTTTTTCCTATTCCTTTTGTTATTTAAATCTGATTCAAAGCTTTGCAATTGATTCAAAGGCAGATCCAAGTTAGTACAAGTGTTTCCAAGCTGTAGTCAGTGCAGTACTTGATGGTATGTGTCAAGTTGTCATACAGTCTGAAGACCTTTAATTCTTGAAGTTCATTAAAAGAAATCTGTTTTCAGATTCATCTGATCTGATTATTTTAATGCAGTGGTTGCTGTGGTTGTTACAGGACTGAAAGCTATTAGCCTGTGAAAATCTTTACAAATCCTTAAGCTTGTTTTAGTTACTCTGAGACAGGATATATACAGTGGTGTAGGAAGAGGAGGCCCCTGATGTTTAGGATGTAGGCAAAGTGTCACTCTTCCTGGATGATTTCTTGCCATTTAATACCAGACCATGCTTTTCTGCACACGTGCTCTACCCCCACTGACCTGGGTGAAACTCAGAATTGCCATTTCATGGGAAATGTTATGCTTTCAAAAATATTTTAATTATCACTTGAAACAAAAAGCTTACATTTGCCATTCCCATAAAATGTAATTGTCAAAGGCATTCTTTTGTAACATCCTAAATCCTGTGTGTAGAGGTTTTAAGAAATTATTATTTTAATCCCAAAAGTATGTTTCCACATGAATTTTTATCAACACCAGTACAGCTGCACGCACACACTATTCTCACTTTCCAAGGACCGGTTTATTGGAAACAGACTTCTCCAGCAGCACTGCTTTCCCCCCCTGACTAATGCCCCTGGGAGGTACGTGCGCGGCGTGTCCCTGCAGGTTATGTATGTACCGGCACGGGGGATGCTACCGCACCGAAGGGACCTCAAATGCCCGAGGCTCGCGCTGTGCCCCCGCACCCTGCGTCCCTCGGGCCCGGGCCACACTGCGAGGCCAGGCAGGTGTCAAGGAGGCGAGGGTGCGGCACGTCCCGCCACGCCGCAGGGCTCGCTCTGCTCCGGGGGTTCGGGAAGCGCTGCCTGCAGAACCGGGGCTACCTCCAGGGCACAGCGATCTCCCTACGTCCCTCCGTGACCCCGGCGGGGGGCGGTTCCGCCTGCAACGAGGCCCGCGGTGCCCCCGCCCGCGCTCTCCCACGAGGGTGCCCTGGGGGCTCTGCCGCGGCGGTCGTACCCTTCGCGGCCCCGCCCGCACTCACTCACTCGGGGGTGTTGATCCAGATGATGTCGAGATGGCAGTAGTAGACGCACTCCTTGTCCTTGTAGGTGTAGCAAGTGCAGCGCCGGGCCCGCCGCCGAAGCGCCCCGCCGTCCACCTTGGCTCTGCCGCTGGCCGGCAGCGCCGACGCTTCGCTCTCCTCCCGATCCTTCTGTCCCAGCGCCGCCGAGCGCGGCTCAGCGCCGGCCGGCAGAGGAAGGGAGCGGGGCCGGGGCAGAACGGACCCTGCACCGCGGGAAGGCAAAGAGCACCGCTCAGCTCCCCCTGAGTCAGCCCAGCGCCCCTGCCCGTCCCGCACGGGAAGCAACCCCCTTTCCCGGAGCCTTGCAGCCCCTCTTGTAATAGGACCCCAACCAGCCTCAGGCCCTGCAAAGTTCCCGTGCGTTAGAAGCACCGTTATGTTTGTGTTGACTACAGTGCAGTGGAGTGCACCCTCAGCCCCCGCACGCTTGGGGGGCATTGCTAGCGAGTTTTAAACCTCCATACGGCCAAATGATGTCTTTGGCGTCTAGTTTTTTACCACGCGTTGGAGTGGGCTATTGCTTACAGCCTTCTAGAAGAAAAACAAAACAAAAAACCCAACTAAAAAGAAACAAACCCCAGCCTTTCTTTGTGTGCTTGCGTGGAAATGGCAAAGAAAGAAAGAAAGAAATTCACGTTACCTGCAGTCGACGTAATTGTAAGTCCAAAGAGGAACAATAAACCCAGCTCCATTAAACCCAAATTGCACGCTTGTTAACGGCAGGCAAAGGTGAACTGCAGGGGCAACTGAACCGTTCCAGGAGGAACCACTTCAGGTTGGAGGCAGGGAATATCCTGGGGCTGGCGGCACACGCTACTCCCCGAAGTTAGTTCCCACACGGAGGTGTGATTAGTGGTTCTCCCTTGCAGTTATTTTCCTCCAGTGCAGCCTTAGTCCTGAAGGGGAGAGTGTTGTCAAAAGCAGGGAAGATCCATCGCTTGGCTTTTCCCACACACACCTCCCTCCCCACCCCCAAATCCGATCAGAAACCGGAGCTGCTGTTTTCCAGCTGCAGTCGCCTCCCACCGCGGGCAGCCGCCTGCCTTTCTCGGGGCGCGGGCCGGGGGCGGGCACCGCCGTGCTCCCCGCCCCTGGCCGCCCCCTCCCCCCCCCCCCCCCCCCCCGCTTCCCACCCCGGCAGGTAAAAAACCAGGACTAAGCAGCGCATCTTCCCCGGGAGCAGAAGGCACAGCCCTGCTGTTACTGCTGGTGATCTTTGTTCATCATTGTTAAATGACCTGAGTCTGTCCTAGGTGTAATTCCGGAGGGACAGAGGATTGATTGTGCCATAAACCCGCAAAGTTTTGACTCAGTTTTGACTGCAGAGTTGGGAGTTCTTTGGGGCTTTTTTACCTGAGACTCTGACAACTGAAATTAAGTCACCAATTTATTAATGATTTCTTTTTCCTCAGTTAGTTATCAACACTTCTTTGCAGATACACCTACATAGAGTGTAACATTTAAGATAAAGGAGCATTTCATATTGTGTGACATCTCTGACACTTGTGCCTAAAGAAACACTCCTGCATTTGGCTGCATTTGCAATCATGATATCAGCTATTAAGTTATAATAGGAAAGGGAGAAAGGGTTAAGGGAATTGGCTATCTATTCTTACAGTAGTATGTGTAACATATCCTGTTATAGGAAACATATGTTATAGGTAGCACATGGAGAATAGCAAATTTAATTGTGGCTCTTTTAAATCAAAACATAATGTTTTATTTAAGCAGTACTAACAGAAATTAACTGAAACTAATGTTTCAGTACGAACTGCAGCCAAAAATGCTGTTATTTGTCATTCCAATTTAACGTATTCACTGAGGTCTGGTTTGTGAGTAGAAAGCTAGTTGCAGGATTGCTCAGGTTACGTTATCGAAGGAGGAATGCCGTTCTCCACCGCATCACATTCTTCTTCAGCCCATCCCCCAATTCGAGCTTCTGATGTGGAGTATTCAGTAACAACACTTACAAAAAAATCTCATTAAGATGTCATGTTTTGTCAGTTTGTCAAACCTTGCCTTTTGTCAGTTCCTAAAGATTGAGAGTTTTGCAGGAGAACTTCAGTTGACCATGTTCCCAACTAATAACAAAAGACAGGGCAATAGCTAGAAAGTTTCTTTTTCTGAAGTCTTGCTGAGACCATGGCTCTCTGTGGAAACTTAAATCGCTTTTGTTTCGCACCCTTTGTGTAAACGACAAGACTTTGCAACATAGCACTGAAATGGCAGAAGCATTAATCGTGCCCTATCTCCAAAGCCTGCTTAGAAAAGACAAGATTTCAGTAAAGTTGTACCCACTGCAGTGAGTGCAGTTCTTAAGGACATTGTGGCTCAGACATTGGCAGCCTTCAAATATTGAAACAGCACTGTGAAAGCACTTTGCTGATTTTGATTCTGCCGTCCCTAATGTTCTCATAGCTATTACAGCCAGGGGAGATCAGTCCCATATACTGAACTTAGTGCTCCTGCTTGACCTAGGAAATTAATTGCTCACTTACCTTTGAGGATGACTAACTGAGGTGACCTGGATGTCTCTGTAAGTTGCTTTGTGGGGTTGTGAGTTTGTGTGTATCAAAGCAATGCTCTCCAAGCATCAGTAGAGTCACAGCTGGTCTTCGCAGTTGGTGAGCTGCTGCTGGTTTGAAAAATATTGTCACAAAACATCTCTGCAAAAAAAGAACAGTTTGGAAGTTACTTCCATTTCTTATAGAAGTCAAAAAGGTAATTGCTTCCAATCAGGAAGTTGTAGATAGGCTGTACTCTGATACTGTTGGATACAGGATTGGTTTTGACAAATGCTTATGATTGCATTTTAACTTATCAGGGAAAGGATAAAATAGAGATTTATAGTGCAGTTACTGTTTAACAGAACTCTTCACTGCAGTGAGTAAAAAGTACTGGTTATATGTTGCTGGTGAGATAAGTAATAATGACACAAGTCCAAATTCTTGTTTATTAATTTCACTTTATTGCAACTTTTTGGTTGTTAATAATTATGTAAAATTATCATAGTAACAGAAAGATTAACGTGAGTAATGTTTAACTGTATCTTATGGGTAGGTTTGTTACGGCAAAAAAAACAGGTCCGTGTGTTGTGAATTGATTTAATCACATTTTCCTAAAAAATATTGATCCATTTCTTAAAACTATATTTTGAAGGCCTCTTCTACATTGCCCTACTTAATCTTCTGTGTGCTGTTTAATCTCTGAAAAAGCCAGGGGAGGCCGTATCAGTGCTGATAGAGAATGCTATAAACAAAAGAAGTCATAAAATATATTCTGAAATTAGCCATCAGGGTTCAGAAATTAAGGGCAATGTTTTGGTCAAATGACCTCATGTAAGCTTTAAAAGACAGAAGACACAGACTCTACAGGAAGAAAGGGGCTCATCGAAAGAACTAATACTTCTTGACACTGTAGACCTAATTCTCATTTACATTGTCTATCGCCTAATGACTTGAGACCTTTTTATTTAATAAACATAGCAGTTGGTTGGTTGTTTTTTGTTTTAGTTTTGGTTTTGCTTGTTTCAGTTTCAAGGTACTTAGGTTGTACGGGTGCTTTACAAAAGTCTTGAGAGGCCTGGGCAGAATGTATGGAGTTAACCCTTCTCTTTATACTTTCTAATCTTCTCACCTCAATATATTCCTTCCTGTCCTTGCACAGGACCAGCAGAGCAGTGCTCTGAGAGCCAGCTATGCTCTCTACACACAGTGGGAATTCCCCCGTGCTAGGACACTTCCTCATTCTTAGGGCCACCCAAGCAGTTTAGGGAAGACAATCTGCAGATCTACCCTGTTGCCGGGTGTAAATATTGTATATTTGAGAACTTCTAATTGACTGAAGGGAGAATATATCTTAGAGATGAGGTCAAGGCTGAAGGAGTCCTGGAATGCAGAGCAGCTGAAACAGATGATGTTAAGAAAAGTAAGCTCAGATTCCAGATTTTATATTTGAAAACTCTGGACTGGCATTTCAATTAGGAACATAATCTTGGTTTTGTTTAGTACTTCCCTGCCCCTTGTATCCCTGCTTTATAAATACACTCATGCTATCATGAAGCAATCAAGAGACCCCAGCAGTAATTCCACAGCATTTAACCTCTATCATACAGGTGACTACACAAAATAGTTATGAGTTATAAAGAAGTTCCAGATGTGTTTAAATAAAGTTGGTTACTGGAAGAAATGACTTTAAAAGCTAACCTTCTAGGATATATTTATGCTGGTAATAAAGCCTGTGTTTAAAAGGATTCAGCACCAGTGAAGGATTCTTTGGCACAGATACCTATTCTTACAGCTTCACAGCACACTAAGAGGAAAGCCTGATCAGTACAGGTATGATACTAAGTAAAGGCAACCAATCTATTTATTACATTTATAAACCATTCATATCTCTTTTTCCACTCTCTTGCTTTCCTTCTTAATCACAGTGTTCTTCAGTGTTATTGAAAGAAAAGACCCTACTGAGCTGCAAACACTGGGTATTTAACAGAACCCCTGCATCACTCTCACAATGCAAGCAGCGTAGTAGATGGTAGCTTGTGTTTAAAAATGTGCTGAAATCAGTAGGTTCTCAAGAAAACCTTATCTTCTGATTATTATTCGTTACTTTTTGCTTGGTTTCTTTAACCAGAAAGCTGAAGTTAATCTTGTCTCCCCTCCAGTTACAGACAGCTCTATTCAGCGTCCTTTGATGTCAGTGCAAAGAATCCCATTTTTAGTGGCCTTTGAACCAGCTCTAGTAAAAGGGCAACTGAACATGTTGTAGGGGTTGCAGTTGGGTAACTTTCTCAAAGGAGGAGAGTTCTGTTACCTATTCCTGTTTTCTCATTCTTCTAAATTTTTATTATTATTTATATACTGCTCAAAGTAATGTAAATACTTGGTCAACAGTGAGGAGGGCAAATGTGTCTGCTCTGACCATGTTACAGTTTATTTAGATAAAAGCAAAATAAAGAAGGAATTATATGGCTGTTTTTCAGACTTCACAGGAGTAGAGCAATAGCACACAAATTTAATGATTCCTGGTTGGTTCAGCTATTGTGAAATTTAAGAAGGAGTTTGCATAAGATAACATATCCTGCTGTTGTAATATACTGGAGACAGGGCTCAGATCTCTGGATAAGGAACACTGCAAAAATTCTAAGTGTTATTATCACTACACACCACTATCCCCAGCATCTGAACCTGACCTCACTTCCTGGCTCCAAACAATTTCTGTCTGTGAAAATAAGAGAATTTTACAAGAAGAGAATTTCCTATAATTATGTGAAACAGCTCTTTTCTTCCACATTTATTCAGGTTTGGGCATATTACTAAACAAGGAAATTTGATATCAGAATATAATCACTCTGAACACTTCTTATGTTTCTAAAGAATGGACAGATAGCTGCCAGCAAATAAGAAACTAGAGGTGGAAAACTGAGGTAGCTGATTTGCCAAAAGAGCTTAGCATGTTTAAAAATGGATAAAGGCAGAGAGGTAGACCACTTGGGAGGGACAGCTTGTTTCTGGAGGGGCCCTGGCCAGAGGAAGGAAACACAAGAATCAAAGCAAATAAGTCTGGGCGGAAGCCAGTCTGGCATTTTTTAGGTTCTGGCCTGGTTTCTCTTCCTCAACAGCCTGGTTGGAAACTTGTAGTCATTTTGTAGTGTGACTTGCTGCAGAAGTCTGTAGTCCTAGAAGGAAAGGGAGGTATAAAGATAAACTGGAGGAAGGTGGCTAGAGACTAGGTATGTTCTGGAGTCTATGTCTGGCTGTTAGGTTATTATTAAAAAAAAAGTTAAGTTCATGTGCTTCTGTAACAGCACTTCCTAGAGAGCTCCCCTGCGTGGAGTGCACTGAGCTGAAGCCTGCCTGGATATTTTTGGAGAGGGATTTGTTTGCATTTGTTGGAAAGCTGAAGGACCAGAAACCTGTCCTGTCTGGAGCAGAATCTGAAGGGAGGGATACACTGGACTACTGGAGAAGTGTTTGCCATTGCTGTGCTCCTAGGAGCTGGAGTGTACATGAAGTGGACTGAGCTGCTTGAATGGTGCTCGAATGCTTTTTGTGGCTTGCTTTGACCAGAGATGTATCAGCTTGGGTAGAATGAAAGCCTAAAGCTTGTGTTTGCAAGTCTTGTGGTTCATAGCTCTTCTGGCTGTGAAAGGAGCTTTACAACATCTGGTGGATTTTAATTAAACACAATGATTTTCACAAATGGCTAACCCCTCTTTGCGATGACAACCCCTCTTTGCGATGACAATCCCTCTTTGCCTAGTTAAACAGTTTTGAGGCTTTTTTCTTTGTGAAGTGACATGCAGATAATGGCAGAAATTTAACCTCCCCTGTGTTGTACCACTGATATGCAGGAACAGCTTTTTGTACATCTGTACGTGAGGGAGCCAGTCTTGTTACATAATAAGGGCAGTCTGGAACAAAGCTTAACAAAACAGCACAAAAATGCACACACCAATAACAAAAGCCTTATTTATTTTCTATGGTGTGCCCAGGTGGACAAACTTTTAGTGTACATGCAGCAGCCAGTAACAGTGTGATAGTAATTTATTCACCGACATGAAGACCAAATGAGCTGGTCATGGCTACCTTTATTCTGAGACAAATCTCCACTTCAAATTTGTATTTAGCAACATTAGTAAGAGATAAGCATTTCTGGTGCTGCCTTGTAGGAGAGTATGAATAAAAGTTCTGCTGCAGTTACCAGCGACTAATGAGATCAGCATCCTGGGCTGCAACTTCTTGGTAAATCCCATTTTGAAGACAAGTACAGGTCTGACCATTTCTGTTTCAGGATGATCCACAGCTGAGACTCATCAGTCTAGCAACAACCTTGACATCATGTTTGAATATATAACCTTTCCTCTCCCCAAGTAACTTATCTCTCACTAAAAAAAAAGACTTTCAGAGAGAAATAAACAAGTGTCTGCCTGAATGAACTAGTAAAGGGAAAATAAAATGAAAAATGAACCTGTATTTTTTAAACAGTGTGACATGACAAACTGCAAGTACTGCTCACACCTAGCCCTCTGAGAGCAGCTTGCTTTGTTGATAAGCTTTGTTTGAACCTGAACCTTTAGTCACTGAACCTGGCTTTGTGAATACACTACATTTTTACAATGGCATGATACTATAATCCTCCAGATTCTGCAATAAAATCATGCAAATGCCTGAACACAAAGGTAGGGCCGAGTTTGGCATCCATGTTGTGAGTGATTTGACTCTCAGTCCTCTGGCAGTATTCAAGTTTGGTGCAGAGGCTGAGGAGGTTAAATCACTCTAGTACCTAGCAAGACTGTGTGTATGTGGGTCAGGGGGTAGCAGCTGCAGACCAATTGTGCAGCCTGCGTGGGCTGGGGTTGGTGCAGGTTTAACTAAATGAGGTTAAAGAAGCTTATGCATTGGCAAGGTGTATGTCCTATGCTCTAACCCTTTCTGCAGTGCAAATGGTGCACAGCTATTTTTGTGTATTCTAAGAATCGATACACATTATGGGCCTAGCACATCCTATGGCAAAGAGAGAACTGCCATTCAGATCTAGATTTCCAGGTTGTTATCAGCTAGAGATGCTGCTGGTAAATAACAGATGGCAGATATCCAAAGTAGTCATGTTTATGAAATTCATGTCTGTGGCTGTGCTGTGCTTGGTCTGATTTGTTGGAAGAACAAGAATTGGCAGCATCCTTCTTGATAGTTCAAAAGTAACAAATCTCCCCAGAAGAGGATGAAGTCTGCAAACTAAACATACAGAATTACAAGATGAACATAAGCCTAATGTAACATGGGAATTCTTAATCTATTTAGCTATTCTCATTGACATAATTGCACTTAATCTGGGGGGTCTTGACCTCACATTCAGTTTAATAACATAAGCCTGGGAATAATAGCAATGCAGTGCTTTAGACATGACACGAGCTCTGTACATTTGTACATTTAAATAGATCTATTATCTTCTCTGTAGATGAGACATCAGGAAAGGAAGAGAGGTAGAGTAAGTGCACCGTACTACCAATTTTCAATGCAGCTGATGTAGCTTTTCCTTTTTTCCACATTCTCCACAGCTGCATCTCACCCTACCTTACCAGGGTTAGTAGAGCAAGCACTAGTAAATAAGATTGTAAGAGTGAGCACCCAAAGAATGTTCTCCTTTAGCTGCTAGGGAAGAATACTGGGGCATTAACCAGGATAGGACAGAGAATGTAGCAGTGTTTTGTGGGAAAATAGGAAAGACAATGGGGAAAAAAAAAATAGAAGGCAAAAAGCAAAAGTCAAATAACTTACTTTTCACAGAAGTAGCTTTTCTATGTAAAGATAACAAGAGGAAAAAAGAGGAGGAATAAACAAAAAAAAGTAAAATAATTTAAAAAATAAATAGGAGACTTATTGAGGGAAGCACAGAAAAGGAATAAAGAAACAGGGCCAAGGAAGAAATGAGATAGTAATCTCTTTCCAAGGGTCAAGTATATCCTTCTAGTTGTTAGTGTGGCTAGAATCTTGCTTCTGCTTTTTACCTCTGAGTGCTTCTGTAAAGCAAATAGCTAACCAGGCACCAGACTGTTTAGATGAGTTGATTGTCATTTGAGCAATGGATATTATGGTTTTCCCCTGGCAAAAAATTCTTCAGCTGCATTTTCAGGCCATGGCTGTGTTGTTAAGGGCATGGAGAAAGAGACAATCTGAGATAATTTCTTAGTACAGTGTTATTTTTTGTATATTTTAGAAGACACATTGCAGTAAGCACTGGGAAGAATACTGAGGCAAAGTAGAGCAAAAGGCAAGTTCAAAAAGTTATTATATTGATTGAAGGGCTTGATGATGGAGGGAATGAAGAGGGACTGGAATTTGTACAACTCTGTTAACAGTCTGGCTGCATTCCTATGTCAGTATTTTTATTGACTTTCACTTCCAAAAAATAACGATGCTTTGAGCTGTTGTCTGAAATCTGGGTATACCTTGCTGAACTACTGAAACAGAATAGATCACAATGTTAGCACACATTTATACTAGAACAAAAGAGTTTTGATCATACTTTTCTCACTCTGGAATCCAACTGTTTCCACGCCCTTTAAACTTTGAATAAGAATACTTCACACATTAGAAGTGCCATAATGAATTTTATCTTTTCTCAGGCTAGGAATAGAGAACTGGGAGTCAGGCTTTCTGCTTTTGATATTTGAAGCTTTTCAAGCAAAGATTGACCTACTGTCTATACCACTTGAAGTTAGACTGGCAGTGACTATCCGTTGTGACGATATGTAGCTGGAGAGGACACAGGACTTGTATTAGTTTTGTGACAAATCAGAATCTAGGGGCGAGGATTTTATATGTCCATTGTTATAATAATGATGGACAGAAATTCACTGTCCTTCTATAAGACAGCTTCAAAAAGGATCATTATGGGTTCCAGTTAAATAGTGCAAAGTATGAACTGAGTAATGGTTGTCAGTTTTGCACTGAATAGTTTTTCACTTAATCTGTGTCTGATCAGATAGAGATCCATTCGGATAGCTTTATTTGCTTTTAGTTACATGTTGGAAAGACACATGAGTTATTAATAAATTGTAACCAGCTATTGCTTTAATGTACTTGCTTCCAAAAGTTTCTATCTGGGGTTCTGAAAACACACCGGGACCTTAAAACTTTCAGAATATAACAGGCATGCTAAGAAGAATTGGCATTGAGTGAGGAGATGTGAGCAAGGAAAGATAATTATACTGCTGGAAACTGGCCACCCAAGAAGATCTGGCAGAGAAAGAAAAGTATTAATAGCATTATTAATCTGCTGAGTTTTACTGCCAGTAAAATAAGTAGAGAAAGCAAGATCAAGGAGAAGTTATGAGGCAGCAACACAAAAAATGTAACAAATTTATGGTTGTCAGAGGTATTATGTTTGTGGTTCCTCTTACCAAACTGTGAGTACACACAGGAAGAGCAGCTGTGCCAAATGTCCACGTATTGCTGTTTGCAGTAGGATAAAGGACAGAACACCATTTAAACTCAGTATGCTTCTCCTGTGTAATAAGTCCTCCATGATTACTTATTACAATAATCAGAAGCCATATTTGATGGGTTTGAAGGGGAGGAGTTTGAATGCTGAGTTAATCCTTGAATGCTTTTCTTTTACTCTGCAGAGTTCAAGTACCATGGCACTGGGCTATTGTTACTTCTTGTGTAGTTTTCCATAAGTTAATAAGTTAGTTTCCTGATATTCTGGATAGATTTTTTTTAATCAAACAGTTCCTGTCATTTCAGAATGTCTCAACCCATTGAGGCTATTTGTGAAAAGTTTGGGTCACAGTTCAGATTGTTTCTAAAAACCCACTTCTTTCAAATCCAGCGCCACTCATGGCAATGCCACAGCAGGCAATAGAAATCTCCATTGTCCTCTCTGCATGTATTCACATCAATGCTTTGGCAGAAACATGTAAGCTTTAATTAAGGGGTATGTTTTATTTCTCATGCATAAAGAAATTTCTGCTCTAAGTCTGTGGTTTTTTGTTAAGGTTCATATATAGTTGCCAGTTTTCAGTGAACACTCCTCTTTTATTCACTGTTTTATTTTGTTGCTCTTGCCTTCCTGATACTCACTCTGACTTCACAGCTAAATTTGCATTAGTATACATTTTTCAGTATATGCTTTTCAGTGTTAAAGAACAGCCTGTAAGAGCATTCAGCTACACAGGCCTCCCTGAAATGGCAGGATTTCTTTTTTCTTTTTTCTTTTTTTAATGGCTGGTTTGCACCATTAATTTAAAGGGCCAAAGCAGGAGAATATGATTGCTAGATATGCTGCATCTGCATAAGAATCAATTCTGTCTCTTCCACTCTGTTTGCTCCTGGTCAAGAGATTAGGTTTGCACAGCTGGAAAGCTGAAGACAGACAATTTAGGTCAGACAATTTAGAAAAGCTTGACTGAAAAAGGGAACATACTGTGAAACACCTTTGCCTGACACTGGCTAGTATAAATAGCTTTTTTAAAAACTACAGAACGTGTTTGATATGAGCAGCCTCTAGCAGGCCCTCTTTATTACACAAAGCATGATAAACCCAAGTGCAATTAAATCCAGAGACTAATCTATCCAGTAGAAATACAGACTTTCTGGGATATGGCCCAGGCTATTCCACATTACATGCTCTAGGGTAAGAGGGAGGAAAAAGACTTTCACATATTAGCAATTTCAGATCCTAGAGCTTCTCTAAATGGGTTAAGAAAAGATGCAGATTCCCAGACAAAAGGCTCAAGTGAAGACAATATCTGGGACAACAACTTCACAAGGACTGTAATACAAAATCATGTTTGTGGGAAATAGAAATGCATATGTTTTAAAAAAAAGAGATGAGACCTATCAACAAAGTCACCTGTAGCTAGAATTTCCTAGAGATATGAAAAGCAGAAAGGAATAATTTGTTTGGATAAATATAATAAAAACAGATTATCAGGAAAATTGAAATGTAGTACATTAGCTGTCAGAGAACCATCATTAACTTTTTGATTCCTCAGAAGCAGAGTAGGACACAGTGATCTCCTCTGTTGCTTCAACTTCTTTCCTCTTAGTACAAATCTGTTGTTTAGTTTGAAAATTCACATCTGTTTTATACAAACTCCAAGAGCATTTTAAACTTTAGCTATAAATGCTGTTAAGACATCGTTTGCTGCTCACAGTATGGTTTATAATTGGGATCACGTACTCCCTTCTTGAATCAGGAACTAGAGCCAGCATTCTCCATCTTGATAATTATCTCAGAAATCAGTGACAAACTGAGTCTCATCATCTGTGAGCTGGGCTTTGCCAAGGGTGAGACTGTTGGTCACTGCCAGTTACTACACTGGCTCAGGAGAAAGAAGAGTGTGCTGGAAATCCAAAGATACCATCCTCTAGATAGACAGTAGCCTTTGGCATAAGAGATTTATTTTTTTCACTTGTCTGTATGTAAGTAATTTGTTTGTTTTCAAAATCTTCCTTACTTCCCTTTCTCCAAACTAAATTAAACCCAAGTAAGCATCCTGTTTAAAAGTAAATAAATAAACAAAAAATCTAGCAATGTAATCAAATCTCAAGTATGTTGCTTATGCAACTGATCCAAACTAAGTCAGGATGAGAAAACCAGAGTTCTGGTATTTTGTTCCCTTAAGATATAGAATTTAGGGTTTACATTTGGTTTTTGCTTTTTTTTCTGTTTTAGACATCTCTGAAAATCACTGGCTCTACAGACACACAGCCTTTGGAAGTTTATTTTCTAACCTCTCCTTCTGTCTTTGGGATGTGTATCTAGCCATTTGCTTTTTTCTCTCCCTGTCTGTTTTGTAGGATTACTCATAATCTCTTGGATCTATACAGTATGCCCATGTTGCTTGAGCATTCAGGAACTGAAGTTACAGCAATACAGGGAGCTGAAACAAACCTCTCAGGTTTAATTCTGATAGAGATTTGTTCGTTGTGATTCAGGAAGGCACCGTCTCTTTCTGGTAGAGATCTTACAAGCTGGGCACTTGGTCTTCTTCAGGCCTGTCTATTTAGGTTAAGTCATTTGAGGCAAATTCTCCTTGTCTGTGTGAAGACTGCTTCGGTGTTTGCATTTTGAGTCTAAGCACAACTGAAATATAAAATATGTAACGGTAAGTCCCTCTAGTAAGCTCTAGCTTTGATTCATAACTACCACTGAAGACATGTTGATTGTTCCCCATCTTAAGGAGCTATATCTTCAGTAAGCCAAAAGAGTTGAAAGAAGCTGTCTCCTTCATAAGCTTTAGTATTCTGCTTTGGTGATATTTTGAAATCCAAATGTTTTGTTTGAGACGGATGTTTGGAGTTGAAATCCAGTGGTCTTACAGAATAAAGGCTCTGTATTTGGGGCATTTGAAATGTGTGGTTGGTTTTATTTTTCTTTTTTTTTAATTTTTTGTATGCTGGCTGTATTTACATTTTATGCCCAGATGGTTTTCTTTAACGTCTTAGTATAACTTACACGTAACATCTTGCACCAGCGTTGTTTTCTTGATTTATGCCTCTGTGTTTGAATAGTTTGAAAACTTTGTTAGGGCACCTAATGGGGAAACTGCTTTTCTAACACTGTGGATGGCTGTTCTCTGTCAACAGAAAACTGGAAACTCAAGGTTTGTGCGTGAACTGTCGGACAGCATTGTAGTCATGTCATGCTGGGGTTTTTTATTTTATCTTTTAAAGAAGCCTAAACCTTTCTCTCAAATTGAAAGAGCACTGTTTCTTAGCACTTTAGGGGCTCTGGAATAAAGGATTAAGTAATTAATTAATATTTTCCATAAGGGGACATGTCCTTCTCATAATAAGATGCTGCATAAGATGCCAAGGTCTGTTTGTCAAGAAACTTGTGAGTGAAACACATGACATGAACTGAAGGAAAACCTAGTGTTAGAACTAAAAATGTTCGTTCAGCAGATTAAAACCTGCAAATGCTACTGGCCATAGCCATTGTGTACACAGCATTATCTGAAAGAAAATGTTGTATGGCAAAGAAATAGTTATCAAACATTTAAGAATTGCTCTAAAACCTGACATGCAAGTCAAATGTCCTGCATTGTGGTAGACAATTTTGTTCCATGACTAAAAGTACCTGCTTTGCAATGGCAGCCTAACAAAGGAGGATGCATAGAAATCCATAATGTGTTAAACTGATCTAGCAGTTGAGGGTATTCTCAACACAAAATAATGCAGGCTTCCTTCTGTCTGTGTCTGAGGAGGGCCTGAGGGCCTTTGAGATTACTTAGAAGATGAAATATAATTGTGAATTAAATTATGCAGCTGGCACAGGGCATTGATTTCTTATCAATTTTTACTGGGCCAGTTCTAAAGTGGTTTAGCTGCAATTACTAACAAGTATTTCTGCTCCGCTGTTGAATGAAATGGGCTAGTAACGTTCACGAACAATGGAGCTTACATTTTCTCTTGAATTGTGCTGTTGCCAGAATTTCTTTTTATCCCTATTTAGGGAAAAGAAGAGCAGAAAATATTGTGCTAAATTCAGTGTTGGCAAAACTTGATTAGAAAACTTGAAAACAGCAGTTTTCACTAAATTGTGGTTTGTAAGTAATGTTCAGTTTTGTCAGCCTGCACTCTACATTCAGACTCACTTTCCTCTAAAGCACACCAGAACATGTCAGCCTGAAGCATGATCAAATCTGTAGCTCTGAGTGTCAGAGCAAGTCTCATTTTCATTGACTACATTTATGTTTGACAGGATCATACAGTCCTGCAGATCATCACTGGTAAAGCATAATTCTTTTCTGAATTAATCTTATGAGTTGATTGATTTAATGGAGGATTCAAATCCTTTTAGTCTACTAAAGGACCATCCAGATTCCACTGATTAGGGGACTTCTTTTTATTCCTACTAAAGGACCATCCAGATTCCACTGATTAGGGGACTTCTTTATATACCTGCTTTTTTGCAGTATTCTTCCACACAAAAAAACCTAAATCTTGGAAGCCCTTGGAGCATTTTGCTGCTTTCTGTACTTTTTTTTTTCCTTTCCTGGAGTTGAGTGTGTTTAATGCAGACTTGTGGTCTATTTTAAGTTGTACTGTTCTATGAAGTCCTTGTCTCACAAATTATAGTAATTCTCCTGGTATTGCATAATTTTGATTTCTCACTTGATGGAGGAAGGAAAGGTGCCTGTGAGTACTTTTCAGTTCTGTAAGGCTTGCCAAGGTGCTGCATGCAGGTGGCTCCAATATGCCGCTTGGTGCTCTGGCAGACAGGAAGCTAGTTGGTCTGATATCACTGTAATGCTCTGAGTCTCCTCCCAAGGCTGCTTGTGCTGCCACTGGGAGAATGGTTCCACAAACCTACACTTCCCATGTGTCTGGGCAATGTTCTTCCTAATTTGTGTTCATGGCTTTCCTTTATTTACTGCTGATCTTGCCCCATGCCCATTTTTCAGGCTGTTCTCTCTGTTGGTTTCAGCACCTGCTCATCAGCTAACCTCCCTGAGCCTATGCTGTCTTTCAGAGCAAGGCAAAGAACCAGAGGTCTCTGATGCTCTCTGCTCCAAAAATGTAACTCTTCAACATTAAATCCCTAAACTATATCTATGGTTGAGTAAGTTTTTCTGTCTGAACTTTGCTCTGCAGCTACATCCAGTCCCACTGAAGTGTCCCACTGCTGTTGCATTTTCATGCTTCATTTCCTGTCTTGAGTTCCTGCACTCCAGAATGGCACTTCCTCTCTTTGGCTGCTTGAACAAGAGAGCTGTCTTCTGGCAGACAGCTGGTGCTATCCTTCCTCTACTACTTTTTCCGCAATGACCTGTGTCCTAGCCATTTCCTTCCTTACCTATCTGCATTTGGAAATGAAAAAAAACAACAAATTCATTTTGGGAATGGGTACCCTTGATGCTTTTTCTTCAATTTTCTTAAGTATACCAAGTATGTTACCTTGACAAATGACAATGGACTTGGTGAATTAGAGATTCTGTGAGTGGACATGTAGTCAAGTCTGAAATGTTGCATTGAAACCAGTCTTCAAGAATATGTTGGAAGTATTCTATTCCTTTTTCCTTTTTTTAATCATTTGTGGAAGATCCAGAGTTTCTCAACAGGCTTATTGGCTTAGGTGCAGCTCCCCATAAGCTTGACTAGACTCTGAACCAGTTCACGTCAAGCCAATTTGATGTGTCTGTTCAGATCCTCCATGTTGTCAGTATTAACTCAAGAGAGTTGAACAGAGCCAGCTTGCTTCTTCCTGAGCCCAGAAACATGTAGGAATGTCCACCCAGCAGGGATGGAATAAATGGAGTAAACCAGCATGTAACTGAAGCCAAGAGAAGTGAGAACAATGAAAGTGAAAAGACTAATGGTAGTGAGCAATCAACACATTCCTGAAAAGCTTGTGCAGAAGATGCAGTACTTGCTGTGAGCAGACTAGCTGGGAAAACTTTGCTATGTTTTGCGTTCATTTTTAACAATAAATGTTTTAGCTGTCTCCAGTGAAACTACTTTATTAAAATATAACATTACAGAGTTTAAAGTAGTAGCATGTACACAGTGAAGCAAAAGAAGAGCAAGCTATAAACACATTCTGCCACTGGTGTACATTATTATTTTTAAGTAAATGTTAACTAGTTAGATAAGTATTGCATGAAGCTGCTGCTTTTGGCTTTCATTTCAGAAGATGTTTGAAACAAGGCCTGTAGCTTGCTACTGTATTATCATTTATGAGATTGTGGGAAGTAACCAAAAGATCCATTAATGAGTAGTTTAAAGATATTATTTATTTTTTTCCTAATACAATTATCTGACACACTTTACAAAAAAAAAAAAAGGAGGATTCCACATCCAGCCTGCTGGAACATGAGTCCTAAGTCTTCCCACAAGAATGTGGAATGAATTTAACTTTTCAGGGGACAAAGATATTTAAAGCAATACAAGCTATGTAAAGAGCTTAGGAATAGTCAACTAAATAGTTTTCTGTTGACACAAGCACTTTTTTTTTTTATTGTCACGCAGCATGGGCTCAAGGGTGGTGGAAATAATGCGTGTGAGGAAGCGTGAAGAAATGGCTCTCTCTCTTTGTATATCTTAGTGGCTTTTTTAGACTTGGCCTTACTGCAACATAGTTACTGTTGCTACAGTCCAATCTGGAATCTTTCCATCAGAAACGCTATTTTGAGTGCTGACTTCTAAATGTTTCGTATCTCATTGTTCTGAAATCTATCACATCTAAAGCTCAGGAGGCAAATAAAATCCCATTTAATTTTGGATGGATTCTTGAACTATGCTAAAGACCAGATTTGGTTTTGCTACTTTTTGGATTAGGTTTTCTGAAGCCAGCAACTTCATGGAGTGGCAGAAGTGGGTAGCAGAGTCATCTGAATGGCTCAATTAACTTGGCATGGCATGGAATGAGAAGAGACAGGATGTGTGCTTTGTGTGTTGACTAAGATGTGTATTTTTGTTAAATTTTGGTATTAGTCTAACTTCATTTCAGCTGAGCTGAATTAAAACTACAATGAGCACAGTGCTTCTGGGATTCCTGTTGGTACAATGTGGATGCTCATATATAGATAGCCTCAAGCTAACTTCCTACCTGTTTTCTCTGCTCCACTTAAACAATCACAGAACTACATATTTCAGCTTTTTCACAAGATGAGTAAAGCACAGCTCTTTCTTGTCATAGAGATGCCAAGAACCTCAGCTGTACCCTGAAGAAATTCCTGGGCACACACAGAGGATCATGATAGGGAATAGTCAGCATGGATTCATTACCTTCTCTGGTGAAATGACTACAACTATGGATGAGTGGACAGCAGTGGATATTGTCTGTCTTAACTTTCACAAGCCTTTTGACATGGTCTCCCATGGCACCCTTGTGTCCAGCTTGGGACATTAGAGTTGACAGGTGAATGCAGAAAAGGGCTGGACTGTGGGCTCAGAGGGTACCGGTTAATAGCTAATTCTGTACCTGGAGTCCAGTTACCAGTGGAGTTCCTGGCAGTCTGTTCTTGGACTTAGTATGTGTAGTATCCTAAATATCTTATTTAGTATCCTTTTTTATGGCTTGGAGAAGGAAATGGAATTCAGCTTGATTAAATTTGCTTGGCACCAGACTGGAGGCAGCAGTCAATGCATGTGAGGGTTGCAATCTAGAAAGCGTAGAGGACTGGACTAACCACAGCCTCCTGAAACTGAGCAAGGACAAATGAAAAGTCCTACAGCTGGGATGGACTGACTTCATTCAGTGGATCACTGGCTGGGTAGCAGCTCTTCCAAATAGGATCAGGAGCAGTTCTGACGGGCTAAACATGAGGCACCATTATCTTGGCCTGTGTCAACAGGAATGCAAGCAGTAGAATAGAATAGAATAGAATAGAATAGAATAGAATAGAATAGAATAGAATAGAATAGAATAGAATAGAATAGAATAGAATAGAATAGAATAGAATAGAATAGAATAGAATTAACCAGGTTGGAAAAGACCTTTGAGATCATCGAGTTCAACCTATCACCCAACACTGTCTAATCAACTAAACCATGGCACCAAGCACCCCATCCAGTCTCTTCCTAAACACCTTCAGGAATGGTGATTCCACCACCTCCCTGGGAAGCCCATTCCAATGGCCAATCACTCTTTCTATGAAGAGCTTCTTCCTAACATCCAGCCTAAATGTTCCTTGGCACAGCTTGAGATTGTGTCCTCTTGTTCTGGTGCTGTCCTCCTGGGAGAAGAGACCAATCCCCACCTGGCTACAACCTCCCTTCAGGTAGTTGTAGAGAGCAATAAGGTCTCCCCTGAGCCTCCTCTTCTCCAGGCTAAGCAACCCCAGCTCCCTCAGCCTCTCCTCATAGCACTTGTGCTCCAAACCCCTCACCAGCTTTGCTGCCCTTCTCTGGACATGTTCAGCAAGTCAACATCCTCCCTAAACTGAGGAGCCCAGAACTGGATGCAGTACTCAAGGTTTGGCCTAACCAGTGCAGTGTACAGGGGCTGAATGACCTCCCTGCTCCTGCTGGCCACACTGTTCCTGATACAGGCCAGGATGCCATTGGCCTTCTTGGCCACCTGGACACACTGCTGGCTCAGTAGATTGAGGGAAGTGACTATCCTATACCCTTAGATTCCATCCTGGTAACTGAGTCCAGTGTTAGGCTCCCCAGTATAAGAGATAGGGTAAACTTGAGAAAGTTTAGTGGAGGGCCACCAAGATGATGTGGAGTCTGGAGTCTGGCTGAGACAGTGTTCACCCTGGAGAAGAGAAGATGTCTTCGAATTTGAATATAAGCATGCCAATAGTTCTGAGGCAGTTATCAACTAGGTGGAACCAGACTCTTTACTGAGCTGCATGTTGGGACAATGAGACACACTAGTTATAAGCTGAAACAGGAAATTTCAGATGCATATCAAAGTGGAGGGGAATCATTCTGAAGATAATTATGTATTGGAACAAGTTTTCAGAATGATTCTTGAATCTCAATTTGTAGAGGTTTTCAAAATCTGACTGGGCAAAGCCCTTGGGTGCATTCCAACCTGAATGATTTAATGAAATAAAAGCCATCTAAATAAAGAAAAATAATCCAATTCACTTGTCTCCTCATGGAGAAACTGCCACCAGAATGTGGATCTTGAATGTTTGTCTACTAAAAAGCATAATGAGACAGTTACATTTGATGTATGAGATTCATCACACTTATGTAGGTTAGATTTAGACACTCTAAGAACTGTTATACCTTAGACAGTCACTCCAAGAACTGTTATCCCTGTACAGAGGTTATAGGAAAAGAAAGAACAGAGTCAGGAACTTAGTCACACTTCTGAACTGTGACATTTTGAAGTGATAGCAGCCAACGTACATTTTACAATGAGGCTAAATTTCCATTTGTTAGCTCTGAACACAATAGGATATGAATGTTTGCAAACCTTTTTTCTGCCTTCTGTCTCTCTATGTGGATTCTCATTTGCAGAATTTCAATGCATTTGGGTCATAAGTGCACATGCTCTGAATCTTTGCCTAGTGGTTACTAAATTAAAATTCTGTTGAGCTTTGTTGCTGCCAAAAGCAAAATACCAGCAAATGTGTCTATTTTGAGATCTACCTTAGAAGCTGTCTCTTGATAGTGTTGTCCAGCAGGCCGATATCTGTTGTAAGATTTCTTTCCTTCCGGGCCCATTTTTTTGCAGCGTCATTTTAATTAAGCCAAGAATGCTGATTTTTCTTTCTTTTTTTTATTTGAGGAGCTCTTCTTACACAGCATGTTCTTGATGAATACAAGGTGGAACATCTGGTGGACTTAGCACAGAAAGGCAATGTAATTACATTTTAGTAATTGATCCAGCTTGCATAAATTTTTATAATGTATTAGTCACTACTATGTGAATGAAGGTGGAGGGAAGTAATGGACGTAGGCATAGAAACAGTGAATGTAGGCATCGTGTCTGGTTCTGTGAATGACAGGGATATCTATGAGAAGAATTGCTTAATCATGGTGCTCTGATGACCTCCTGTCTCTAATTATTTTGTGTGGTGATTGGCAGTGTTCTACTTTCCCATTAAATATCTCAGAGGAAGTATTTAGTAGATGTGATTGCAGTGGACCTTTCTCTGTTTGTGCACTCTTTTCACTTCAAATCTTACTACAGGACCTCTCTCTTCCCTAAAGGGAATTCTTCCTCTGAGCATTTCTAAACAAATATTCATATCATGTTTCAGTCCAGCTTGTCTCCTGGTTGTACTGGTATATCATCACTGAATTTAGCTGGACCACATTGGTGTAATTGAGAGCAGAAGATTGGTTCCTTTAATCTTTCTGCACAAGTCATCTATTTCCTCAATCAATTTGTTGTTGTCATCGTTTTTTTTCTCCCTGTTTGGAATTTCTTCAAATTTGTCAGCATCTTCAGGGTAAGGATGCTCTCCCACTTCTAATAGCACCTCAATTCTTTTTGAAGCACAGAACATGTTTCCACAGGCATGTTATTAATTATGAATATTTCCCTAATTCCACTTGCCTGACTATTGTCCAACAGTTCACATCTGCCTATCCACATCTGGTGAAAATAAAGAAAAAAAAGGGGTTGTGTTTTTCATATCAAATATACAATAATGACCATTTTGCTTTTGTCTTTATTTTTAAATCAAAGTTTGTAAATCCTTTTGATATAATCTCTTAAGCTTTATAATATTGCACAGGATGAAATAGCTTTATTATTCTTTACTTAGCCATATTGACTTTCATTCTTCTGGACAACTAGGGATTTGAGGTCTGAGACCTTTGTATCATTTCCCTTTTGAGTATTTTCTCCACTTGGAGCTAGCACAAGCCATAACTAGTATCAACAAAGTTATGCAAAACTTCTTCATAAGAGGGATGAGTTGGAATATAAACCACTTGTGGGCTGTAGAGGCTGTGATGATGTGTTTTATGCTTGTCTTGCCTTCCATTTGGGGAGCTCAATGCAAATTATTCTCTGTAAGCAATGGGAATATTAAGAAGCATTGTGAAGTTAGTGGTCAAATTACTTTTTAAGAGGTGTAATTTTCCCTGTTCCTGCTTCCAGCCAAGACACATGAACATGTATGTGCACATAGCTATCTAAATTGCTAGCTGTGCCAATCTTGTAATTGCATTTGTACGTACAGGTTTTGAGAATCAAGCTAACTATCATAGCCCTGGTTTAGCCTCCCAGTGAAATATTCCTCTTCTCAGACTGTGGTTTCCTAACACTGGTAGGAACAACCTTGGCTCCCTTTCCCCTATTAAGCTGCTAACCCAGGTCGCTGCCAAGGCATGCTATGGAAATAAATTTAATTCTTTTCTTTTTGCATTAACCTTTTTGATGGAGAGGGGGAAGTTTCTCTAATGGCTGCTTTTTATGGAGGAGAGAGGACAAGAGCAGCTCATCTGAAGGACTCTGTCATATCCACAGCTCTGTGTGTGAGCCAAAATGTTTAACTTGGGAATGGGAATGTTTAACGGGAATGGAGTGAGAAGAATGTTTTAAAGAAAAATCTGAATATTATATATATAATAAAGATTAATAAACCATAGAAAGATTCCCCCCTCCTCCCCCCCCCCCCCCCCCCCCCCAATAGTCACTGGCTGTAGCTCTTTTCTTTGTAAAAAGAATGGAGTGGGGTGGTGATGTGACCTTAATTTTGTCCTATGAATACATCTGTAATGTGCAAGAGGCTTTTGCTTTGGAGAGGTTAAGTGTAATTCAGAAAGATATGTTGAAGCCCAAGTCTGTAAAGGCTTAGCTGTCTATGTTTGTCTAGCATGATTGACCTCATCAGCAGTACTGCTGAACCAAAGTAGCATTCAAAGACATCTGGAAAGCAAGACCACGGTAGCTTATGAAACACAGCTCCCGTGGCTTTTATCCAATTCTTACTTTGCTAATAGCATAAGATTCTTTCAAAAGAATCAGAATCTGATATATCTGAACAAACTCACTCTGAAACCCTCACGGTCACTGCTGGGGTAAGTGTATTATGTCTAGTGTTGTACTTTGAGTTGCTTGTTTTGTCAGTTGATGGAATAAAAAACATGCTACAAATGCACATGCACAAAGCTTGAGACACTTAAACTGGATTATGGATCAATTTATTGATTGTATTAGACTCATCCTGTTTGGATTTGGTTTTTAAACCCTAACAATCCTTAGCGACTGATAATGAGACATATACTGAGGTTTTTAAAGCCTATATATATATATATATACCCCTGACACAAGAATCCTTTCTGTCTACTTTGCAAAGGATCCACAAATATGCAAATGGTTTCACTGGCTCTTGTAGTTGTTCTAAACTCAAGAATTACAAGACACATTTGAGCAGTTGACATGAGTATTCAATAGGTATATTAGCTTTGACTGTGAGAAAGGAAAACAACTTTTTTATATTTAAGTGTGTCTTAAACATAAGAGAATGGTTTATAACCTAACTGTGGTAACTTTACAGTTTCCTGGAAGACTCAGCTTTCAAGTTATGTGCTTTTACATGACATTTATCTGGTTCCACTAGGGCTCTTTAAGTGTGCTGTTAAATTCTCGCAGTATTTTAAAGTCCAAAATAATAATACTGACCTTTTCATCCATGGGACTTCAGTGGAATACTGACAGTTACTTAAAAATACAGGCCAAGAGTCTTAATCTGCAGCCATAATTCCACACAAATCCTTAAGGTAAAACAAATGGTTTAACAAAGCTGCTTAACTACATTAAAATGATTATAATATAAACACTCATCAATGGGAACAAATTTGGTTGTGTAAATAAAACATAGGCAAGGTACAAAAGCAGACATACACTGTGAGTAATGCAGACCAAACCTGTTTAGGTACAGCTCTCTGTGTGTATCACCAGTGCTTATACAGCCACAGCGGCACTCATTATTTCAGGCATTGTGTTTTGGGGAAGCTATTGACCAAGAAGAATTTATGAATCAAAGCCTGCTCCAGCCCTAAATAATATTATACCTATGATAGCCTTGACTCTTGCTGAAGTTCCCCAGTGATGAAGAGTTTATCATCTCCCTGGGGTGTTTGTTGTGTGCTTAGTTGATTCTTAAATAGGAATTTTTTCTTAATATCTAGTTTATATGCTGCAAATCAAACTCATCATTTCAACCCAGAATGGATTTGGAAGACAGATGATTATAATAATCTTCCCACACTCTTCTAATGAACTTCTTGGTGCATATTCCCTTAATTGTCTTTTCTGGTAGCTAGCCAACTCCTGTTATCTTTTCTCAAGGCATATCTCTGGAGTTGTTGGTGATCTCTGAAATTGCTCTGGTTGGTCTGCATCCCTCTCATCCACACTTGTGAATGAGTTTGGGTTAGCCAGGCAGATCAGTGAAGTATAAATAAGATCTAATGTAAAAGTTTGAAACAATAAATAGTTTCTTCATATCTAAAGAGGGAAAGTCTGAAACATCCACTTCTTTACAATCTATTTGAGAAGATGTAGGTGTAATACAGATGTTATCAGTGATCAGCTTTTCTTATTAATTTACTTCCTTCAGCAGAAGGAGTAAAAAGTGGATGAGATGCGTTCACGTGCAAAGGAATTCCAGATTTGCTTCTAGCAAAGCAATGATCCATCAGAACTGCTGCTGACTTTGAAAGATAAAGAAACACAGATTTTTTTTCTCTGTGCCTAGTGCCCTCATGTGGCTTTGATGCTCAGGTTCTTGCAAATTAAATAAATCCTTCACTGCATAGCTGACGCTTTTGCTGTGTAAAAGATAGAGAATAATTTTCCTGTGTAGCCTTGTATGTTCTTCTGTGAATACAGCATCTTCTGAAAAGCCAAAATATGCTGTTTGCTATATGGCCTCTTGGATCTGGGTATGCAAGTTTGAGGTAGACTAAGAAATTAAGCATAACTGCTATAAAAATCATTAAATGTTAATATGCTTGAACTATTAGTGCATCTGCAGTCCCAATCTACAGCTCTATTGTTCTAAACAAAAGGTTATTTTTTTGCTCTACAACTCAGTCAACAAAATTTGCAATTTGCAGCGCCTTGCAGTCCACCACTGTTGATGCCATTCATTCTTCAGCTATATGCCTGTGCTTGCTGAGCTCCACATACCAAGGTTGCGAAGTTCGGGAGGCTGTTACTTCCTTCACCTTATACTTCCATTGTGTGGTATGTGGAGATAATTCCACCATAAAGCATAGCAAAAGAACAGACCTGCTCTCTGTATGCCTGAGCTGCAAATTCTTGTCACAGCCCAACAGATTAGCAGTAACACTATTGTTATAAACCCCCCAGTGCTCAGTAAATGAGAAGTAAAGCAGGAGAATAAAAATGCAAAATTCCTTAAACTAATATTCCTTAGATTATTTTGTTGTTGTTGTTGCAGTTTTGACACCATTATTAGTGTAATCAGTGTGATATTGTAGGATTTTTAGAAAGGGAAAATTATCTTCCACATTTCCTTCTCTATTCTGAAAAAGGAGATGATTTTTTTTCTTAACTTTTTTTTTTCTTTTAAACACATTGGAATTAGGAACTGGTGAATAATTTTACCATTGCTTTTGGTTTATGTACCAATAATAAATTGACAAACATTATTTGTGGCTTAAGGTCAAGCTCTGTCTGGATGACCTTAAGTCTTGTCATGTTTGTAAGACATCTGAAATCACCGAATCTCATGTAGCAAACTGGATTTGTGAGTCTGATCTATATAAGCTGATTTCTGCATAATTAAAGTAAAGCAAATCCCAAAGTCCTGGGTGTATTAGTCCATAAAACTCTCTGTATGATGCACCATATAAGTGCAGTAGAAGTTTAAGTATAGACTATGATGTAGAAGTGAAATGTTTTTTAATGTTTATCAGTTTAATCAAGGGCAAGCAAGGGAATAAATACACTCAGTCATATTAAAATGTCCAACTGTTTATTCACATAGAAACCAGTAAGGTTTAGGGTTCGTGGCACATAACTTTGTGTTAAAAAAGAAAACAAGCTATGCCATATAGCTTCTTTACTCTCAGTAAAATAGCATCATTGCAGTTAAACTTAGGATTACAATAAAAGGGTAACATTCCAGATTACATCATTTGGAGCACAATGAATATAAGGAGAAAATCCTTGTCAGGAATTTTACCACAAGGAAATATCAACAGCTAACACCCATATTCTCCAACTAGAAATCAAGAATATTTAAGTAGATCTTGGCATAAAAGGCACAAAACACAAAGCAGAGCATGCTTGTGTGATCTGTCACGAAGAAGCATTGACTTTTGTGCAACATGGAAAAAGATCAGCATTTTTCCAGACATTTCCAAGATCACGGATACTTAGGGTACAGATCTTCCCCTTAATGCCAGTGTATCACTCCCAGTACAAATGGCAGTGACTACAAGAGAGTAGTATATGGAAGAGAACACAGGAGATCTGAGCTGGTATGTTGAGGGAACTGCTGCTGCTGTATTGTTAGTCATAAATAATAAAACTGCAGCCTTTTGATAACACAGCCAATGGCAGCTAGCACTTGTGGGGGCTGTGTGAGGCTGGTAAGAGTGGTGACAGTGTGGGAAACCCTCATAAACACATGGTTACCACTTGCATTTTAACGTGCGGTGCCAGCTCCCTCTTTGCTTCAAACAAAATTTTTTCAAGAAATGTGAGTCCTTGAAAGAAAAGACCCTTTAGAAGACAATGCTGCCTATTGCACAGAGGAATGGCTTATCTGATTTTAAGGTGCTTCAGACGTCCATGGTGTTTCCTCCTGTAACAGGCCATCACGCAAGCCTCTCGTTAGCAGCCTGTCTGCTATATTTCTATAACCAGCCTATCTTCATCGTCACTGCTAGAGTCATCATACTCCACTCTGGTTTGCTTCCTCATCATCTCTAAACCTCGCTTTTTATATGTCTTTAAAGGTGTTGCAGAGTATGTGTTGAACTCAGGGGACCTAAGAGAAACTGGGAGCTTTTTAAAGGCAGTAGTAGCTGTTTTGTGTGGCCTCACATAGCTATTGGTCTGCTGGTGGGTTCTGTTCTTGTCTGCACTCCCCTGAAGGTCAGGGGTCATCTGAGAGAAGCTTGCTTGCTCTGGGTGTTCTACATTGGGTAATTCAGCCCTTGTGACTGACTCAGGCAAAGACTCTGACTTTGATCCAAAGAAATGTGAACATCCAGGCTGGGAACGGGGAGTGGAGTTTTCTTTTGCAGACAGAGATGTGTTTTCTTCAGTTGGAGGTTTCTCCCTTCCTGAGTCCTGGAGCGCTGGGTCTAATGTAGCAGGTCTTTGACTCTTGGGCTGTACATTTAAGAGGTTTTCCTGGACTGATTCTAGTTGTAAGGAGAGAGGACCGGTAGTGTCTGAGTTTGTGATGTCAAGTCGGTCGCCTGTGCCCGTCTGTGTAAAATCAGAAGGGCAAGACCAAAAAGATGCCACTGAGTCACCCTGAATGTTTGGCTGTGACTCGCCTGGGACCGACTGCTGAAGCACCAGTGGTTGTGTTACTAAACAGCAGATTTCCACATCACTGCTGACTTGCTGCATGGCTGCATTAACAGTGGATGAAAAGGAATGAGCTGTCATCGATATTTCCAGAGGAGCTGTAATGTTCTGAAGTGAGAACTTTGTTCTTGTGTGTTCCCTGATTTGCCCAGACAAGTCCTGTGGAAATGAAGGGGGAAGAAAAAATTATATTAAAAATCTTCAATCCAGAGCAATCTCATCCTTTATAAAACTGCAAAGATATCTAAGCTGACTACAGCAGTAGAAAACATTTGCCTCACTAGAACTCCTATCAACTGAGTAATTAAGCATAATGTCACTCTTTATTTATACAACTGTGATTGTATTTGCACTTTCTTTTTTCCTTTTTATTTTTTGTCTTCTTCATTACTGCAGACCAAGTGACTCATCCCTCATTTGATGAGAAAACAAGTTTTTTCCTCCCAGTCTGTGGGGGAGGTGTAGTAAAGGATGTATTTTTTCCCTTTTTTTCCCCTTGGGTAGGTGACAGACCATGCTAATAACTTATGGATGACGGGGGTTAGATTTTTCTAGGTACTGTCTAGGATGATGTTCTTGTCATTAAGATATTTTAATATACATACTGCAGTAATGTTTGTGCAGTGTGGTGGGGAAGGTTTGTGGTGAATCTGTAAGACATATTATAATGCCTGAGGTGGTGATATATATCTAGGAAATAAAATGACTTAATAAAAATAATTTTAAGGATTGGGCTCCTAAATGCAATACTGCTTATGCTACATGAAGACCAAATGCTCATGATACGTAACAGCAGTCTGGTTCAGCAGCTTTTATCCTCAAGTGTGGCCAGAGGAAGTCTGGGGAAAATTGTCATTTGGATAAGCACAGAAGACTCTCCAAAGCTGAGCTGACCCTGCACACCACAGCGCTGTTAGCAGCACTTGCAGATTGTCTCAGGCCCCATAAGCTATCAGTAGCACTGAAACCACAGTGGCACTGGCATCTACAAGAGGCTAAAGGAATTCAGTTTTGGCAAGGGACACACATTCTTCCCACTGCTACTTGGCCATTACTACCCTCCCCCTTCTTGTAATTTCAAGCTTTCTCTCACAGGATACTCTGGTGTTACATCTACTGACACCTTTGACATCAGTGCTAATTGATCCTCTAACTGATCTCAGCAAGCATGAGAAATATCCTTTTCAAATGATGCAAGATTAAATGTTCTTCTAAAAAGGCTAATTCTAACACTGGAAAGTCTTCATTATATTTTAATGCCAAAAAAATACCTTTAACACATTTTTAACCAAAATCTGTGATACAAAGTCTCCTCAAACTTTAAAAGAGCTGAATGTAATACAAGCTTTAATTAACAATATTTTTTTTCTTTTAACAAAAAGGAATGCATGACTTAAGGCACAATACCTACTTTTTTATCCATTCTGTCTTTTTGTTTAGCATGGTTTAGATCTTCAGTATGGGAAGATATTCCTGAGTTATTCTTTCCTTCCTTTTTCCTTCTGCAAAGTGGCTTGTCTGAGGTGGAACAAGATGTGTCTTTTTGCTGGTGTAGGTAAATTTCTATTCAAAAAAGAGGTTGAAGAAATTTTTATTCCCCCATATGCTAGAACTCTGTGCATTTCTCAGCATATCACTGAACTGACTTCTGCTTTCACCCTTTTCTGCACATTTTTATTCTGAGCCTGATACACTTTCTCATTTATTTATGTTTGGTTTGGGGTGGTTTTTATTGGCCATTACTCTCCTGCAGAGTAGCAGCTGTTCATATCTGCTATGAATGAACTCAAGGTATTGTCCCTGCTTCCCAAATGGTTGTGGCATATACATCCTTTGCATTAATACTGCTAATGAAACAGTGGTGGTGATCATTGAAACACAGGAAGCAAATTAACCCACCAAACTCATTTTCACACTTCAAACATACAACCTTGTTTCAGAAACTGGAAAAGATCCATTTTAAAAACATTTAGGCCTCAAGTGGAAAGTTGTTTTGAGTTATTTCTCTCTAAAATGCTCTCCTAACTGCCAGGTTCACATATGTAAATATGTATAAGAACTTCATTGTATCTTCAGTTCTGAAACGGTGTGAGATGTTTGTAGTTTTACTCACAGAACATACTGAAGGGCAAGAGTCAGGGCAGCTCCATGTGGAACAGGTGCACAGCAGAGATTCTGCTGACATTCATGCTCTTAAAAAATGAACACTCAATGCATTAAAAAAATATTCTAAATACTTACCTTGTACCTTTGACTGAGGGGAATGGCACTTCTTACGCTTACTAAATTTGCAGGGTGGTGATGAATAGCCCTTTTTCAAAGCATCCAGTGCTCTAGTTGGACAAGGGTGCCGCTTGCTTAGTCGGGTAATTTTCAACTGAGCATAACCATGTATGTGCCTCCCTCTGTACCTGCATTGCCAATACCATTGAAAAGGTAAACAAGTATGCAGGATTTAAAAGCAGCCAGAGCAGAATAATAACATATCATTGGACAAATTTAAGTCTAACTGCAGCTTACTGCTGTTAAGGAGGCATTTGTTTATGTCGACTCAAAAAACCCCAACCAAAACAACAGAACTTTAGGGAAGAGATGGACAATTTTTTTCCTCAGCAGGATTCAGTAAGACAACAGATCTTTTTTCCTATCCCATGAATTTTAAAACAACCATATTTCATAAAGGCTTGCATTGCACAGGAATGCCTAGTTGTTGGCATTTTTTAGTTTCCACTTCTTACATAATACCTATTCATCATCACCAATGACCAGCGTAAGTATTTCACATATTCAGAAAACTCACACTGAATAGACACTAGTCTAGCTGGATCTGCCAGTAACTTCCAGTGATTGACGCTAAAGTGCACTGGAAGGTCCCATTCCTGTGTTAGTAGAACCAGTCACTATACAGAGTACTAAGTAAATGTAACAGGGTGTGGCTTATTCAGGTGGTTGGTGTATTAGAAAAACACATTGCACTGAGTGATTAACAGTTTGGCCAGTTTGCTACTGGCATGTATGGCCTGAGCTTTCAGGACCCTGTACTTAATTGAGCCTCTGTACTTATTTGATAGAACCAACTAAATAAGTTCCAAGGCCAGAAGGAAAACCAAAACAAAACTAAACAAACCCCCACTCAAAAAAACCCCAACCAAAACAAATCCCAACACAAACCAAAGCCAAAACCACAAACAACAAACCCCAGCAAAACAAACACAAAATCCCCCAAAACAGAAAACTTAACAAAACAAAACAAAACAAAACACCAAAAAAACCCCACCAAACCCAAACCAGAAAAGCATCCTAGAAGAATGTGACTAGACCAGATAACATAGACTCAAGCCCTCTATTTTTCTTGTTATGATCCTTCAAAATTGCAGTGCTGTTTGCCAGAGTAGACAAGGTGATTGAGTTACTGACACTGATTTGTCCATAGGGAAATCACTGTCTGATTTTGGTCAAGAAATAAAATAGGAGGGATGTATGCACACACAATGGGTCTCTTATTGAAGCAATTCATGAGACATTTTGCTGCCCCACACCCTTGAAAGATTGCAGGCTAAATCTTGCACTGGTATGAACTCCCATGAAATATGGAGAAATTACACTGCCTGATGCAGCATGCCTTTGACAGTTTTATACTCAAATTCTTCCTGCTTTTTATTTAGACCAAATGATCCTTTAAACTACAGACAGTTTCAGTAGAATGATCCTTTAAACTACAGACAGTTTCAGTAGTTTGTATTAGAATTTGACACTTATTCTTCTGCATTCCCTTGTGAATACAAGTTCAGGATATAGATCTTCTGAGGACAAAAGGGTCTCACACACCGCTTTTAGCTGTAACAGGATTAAAGCCAGTAGTATTTCAGTTGCCTACAAACAAAAGTAAATGCCAACAATTTTAACAGACAAGAACAATGTCTAAAGCATAGTGAGAGCCAATTGAGCAGTCATCATCTTTCTTTGGTATATGTCTCCTTTGCTTAGAAGAGTCTGTAAACTTATTGGTACTGTTATAGTTTACCTTTGTGGAACTGCTGCAGTGTGGGAATAGCTTTTTCTGTGAGATTTATTTTTCCTTCTGCCTTTGATAAGGTTGAATTTTGGGGGTGACTTTTTCATTTCTCTGCATTTTTTGCACCCATTTTAGCAAAATAATGTCTCTATCTAGGGAAGCTGAAAACTATATTCCTTACCATTTTGGGGTGACTTTAATCTTCTTCTGTTTGTGACTCCTCTTGGGTTTATTTGTTGAGAGTTTTTCTTTTTTGCAAGCCACTGTTTTCTTCTTTTGCTCTGAAATATTTTTGAAAGCACCACCAGGAGCTGCTGAGCTTAACTGTGAAGAATATTTGGGGAAGAAAACAAAGTACTTGTTGACATTCCAATGCATTTAAACAATGAGAGATGTAGTACACACTGTCACTGACTCCAAGTATAATAAAGTCTTGATGTTAATGGTCTGCTTAAGCCCTACTCTAATTCAAATATTACTATAAAATTAAATCAATGAAATGCATAGGCTGTCACAGACGAATATGAAATAAACTCATAAGGGGAAAAAATCAAGAAACAAAAGTATACTCTTCTCACTAGTCAGCATTCCCACTGCAATTCTCAAGGGAAAGAAGCTTCAAAAGCACACACACTTTTTCATGCATCAAATGAACATGTGACTTATTTTATAAACCATAAAATCTGTATTGACAAATGCCTGTAAATTTCCATAAATATACTTTTGATCATTCTTTTATTTTTCCAGTAAGAGTGGAGGGTGTGTGTGGGGGGTGGGTGTCAGCCAATTACATCCTCCTGAGAAAGAAAATAGGGTTATTAATATTACCTCCTGCATCTGTTGTCCTTTAGCAAAGGATGAAGCCCATGTTTTTAAGCTCCTGTTTGTTAAGCCATATGCCACAGTCTTGCTAATATTTTTCATTTTGAAAATAGAAATGTCATATTTTGACAGTGAGCATTCATTGCTAGATTCCTTGTCAGGAGTGTGCATGGAGGAGTATGCAGAGTCTGCATTCCCCTTCTGCTCAGCAGGCAGAGGGAGGCTTCTTGTTAAACAACACCAGGTTAATCGAGGTTCAGCATTTAGTGATGGGAAGGTGCTCTTTGTGCTTGATACTGTTAAACTTCCTGAGCACCCAGTCAGATTATTATAGGGTAGTGGTGGGAATGCTTTACAGTGGGTGGTGAGAGTGTGACAATAAAAAGTACCAAAAGAATGACAAAAAAATGTGGTGTTGTTTGCAGAGCTCTGAGAATGCTGCATGTCCTGAAGTATGCATGGACTTCCACCTCTGTCCCATCCCACAACTGTTGGTTCTGCATCCTTGCTAGAAGCTGTTGTCATTATCAAAGAGTCACTTCCCGAGCAAAGATGATGTAAAACCTTTCTCTCTTCATTGATGTCAGCTGATATGAAAAGTCCACTTGTATACATAGAAGTAAAACATATTTTCTTCTTTGGGGTCTGTGCAGAGGAAGTAGTTATGCTCATCCACTTCTCTTCTGTTTGCTTTTGATAATTCAGTTTAATTTTGTTCTGTTTGTTTTTCCAAGTGTCTCTTACAGTATCCTGCTGCCTGAAGTTTTGATTATAGAACATGTTATCTGCTGTGGTTAAGATATTTGCTGCTTCTGAACCGACTGGTGAACAAAATGCTGGAGTTTTCCAGTTTGCATGTACGTTCCATCGAAGCTCCCCTTTGCTGGCCTTTCGTCTCACTTCCACTTTTAAAGGGGACCAAAGCACATCATTAGAACAAGAACTGAACAATCCGCTGCTAGAAGAGCACAGGGGGTTGGTTAAGGCATCTGTCACAGACATGCAAGGTGTCATCTTCTGTTCTGACCTAAGCAAACTTGACAAATCTGGGTCTCTCTTGTCTTGAGACAATTTAAGGATATATTTTGGAGAAAAATCATTTTGTTGTGGGACTGGCGGTAAATGACCAGGTTGCAGGTGATGAATTTTAGAAGACACATCATCAGCACCATCACTGAAAAGCGATACTTTTGTCTCTCTTCTCACAAAACATGTTTTGACATCTTTATCTGTTACATTGTGCAAGGCAAAAGAGTTGCAATCACTTCCTCTTAACTCAGGCCTTAAGCATCCCACAAATGAAGCTTGTGAGATACCTGCTGAATGTGGAAGGTTAACATCACTACAGCTAAGAGCTTTTGTGGGGAGCTTGCTTGTTTTCATAAACTCTGCATACTCAGTTCTTCCAGTGGATTCTGTGCTTAATTTTTGCTCCTCTGCCTTACTGGGGAATTTCACTGGTGCTGTGGAAAGACACTGAGTCCTAGTGCAATAGACTCTCTCTGCTTCATTTGCTGCATTGTTTTCACTACTGGGACTAGGGTAGGACTTTGAAATAATGTTTTGTGTCTTATCCATTTCAAATTTCAGCTTTTTTCTTTCTGATGGTAAATTCTGGGGTTTCCCTGCAGCTTCTCTGTCATTGCAATGGACCCACAGGGGCGTCAGGGCATGCTGGTCAGCTTCCTCATCCCTGCTATGGTTTCCATCATTGTTTGAAGTGCTTTTATGATCTGATTCAAATGTACTGGATTCTTTCCCAGGGCTTGGTTTTTTGCATTTGCTGCTCTGTACTGGCAAGCAGTCATCATTCTTTCTGGTAGTGTTCAGCTGACACTGAGTATTTTGAAGCTGGAGCTCACACCTGCTTGGAGCTAGTACTGTGCTGTGGCCAGCTGTGTATTTCTCTGTGTCACTGCCACTGGGGCCTTGGGAAGTTTTGCTCACTGCACTGTGTGCACTGGCAGCTCCTGAACTTGATGTCTGCATCTGGTGAGTTACTCTGTCTGCAATTTCCTCAGAGGACACTTTCTGTGGATTATGATTACCATTAGTAGAGCTTTCTGATTTACTGGTCTGTAAACCTGTTGTCACAAGGGTGGAAAGACTGTCTCTTTCCCCAGTAATTTCAGCGGCACTGACCGATTCATTTGAATCAGGAGTGAAGCTTGTAATATCTGCAATCTTATTCCCCCTTTGTTTAATTTTCTTGGCATTTTGGCTGCTTTTCATTTTTTGGTAGATTTTCTTAAATGTTTCATCTCCATACATCTGCCATTTTTCTTGGGAGAACATCTTTAACTTCCTTTGATTGTGTTTCTTATTTTTAGCACTGATTATTTCTCCAGCCCCAGGCTTTTTACTCCCTTGAAACTCCTCTGATGGAGGAGAGTGATCAGCCACATTACCTAGTGGCAAATCATCCACTGCTGTTTGTCTGACTAGAGCTCGGGGATGACTGTTAGGAAAATCCACTGAACTTGCAGTAAGATTGTTGCTAGGCAGCAAACCAGCAGTGCCTGTATTTACAGACTGCTTGTTAAGAGAAAGTGGTTTCGAGCCACCTGCTTTGTCATGTCCCATCCTTGTGCCCTCCACAAATGGCAAAGAGTTGCTCCGTGTAACAGGCACAGTGTCAATTGTTGTGGAGAACTGGGTAGGGACTGAATGAAAAAACATTTGCTTGGATTTCTCTAAGGGTGCAAAGGTAGATTTTGCTGAACAAAGGGAAAGATTCTTTTTCCTATTTATATCACAAGTTCTGATGTCAAAATGGAATGAGTCTTTGTATGTGTAAGGCATTGGCAGATCAATGCTACCCTGTTTAGAAAGGACGGTTTTTCTGGGTCTGACATTGTCTAACTGAGTGTCATCCATCACACTTTTGTTATGAGAAATAAGCTTTGAAATGTGTTCTTCCAGCCTCTTTTTCTCTAGCATCAAGGCTGTAGCTTTGTCAGCCACATCCAGCTTTGCACTGCTTCTGGAAGTACTCCTTAAACTGCTGAAAGCAGTTTCATTTTCCAGTTCTGCGCTGTGTTCATGGAGACTGTGCAACGGGCTGGATGATGCCATCTGTTGTTCTGTGCTGTCAGAGCGTGACAGATACCCTGAGTCAGTGCTCTCACACTTCTTCAGCTTGCAGTCAAATGGTTTATAATCCCACTGTTTCTCCAGAGATGTTGCTTGCTGCCTTTGCAACTGAATATGCTTATTGGTAGTTGGAGCTCCTTGCTCCTGCATCTTCTTTCTCTGGCACTGACCATTTGGCAAAGCTCCTGGAGATGATAAAGTTTGAGGTTCTCTTTCAGGACTCTCCTTATTATCCTTTGAACTATAGGACTGATTGGTTGTTTCTTGATTTTCTGAAGCAAAGCTTGAATTGCTTGTTGCTGGCAATGAAAGGTCATTAAGAAGTTTCTTAGTGTCTGTTCCAGCACTGGTCCCTGAACTCATTTGTTCCATCTCTATCCCCTTGTCTTCACAGGTGCTACTAAGTTGGTTGTTGCTTTGATGTGAGGTGATGCTGTCTGTCGATTTCTCATTTTGCTCCAATCCACTGCTGTTGTCAGAGTCTGAGGGCAGTTTGGTATTGTTGACATGTGTTTGAGTTCTCCTGTGTTTATACAAATTGCTTTGAGTTTTAAATGCAATACCACAAGCGGTGCATGGGAAGGGCCTCTCTCCTGTGTGAGAGCGAATATGTTTCTCAAGGACACTTGGCTTCAAACAATCTCGTCCACAGTGTTTGCAGATATACTTCCCAGATTTTTTTGATTTGCCTGGGCTTCCAATAGATGCATTTACAGAAGGATTTGGTGATGATAAAACCGGTAAAGTGCTCACTATGTTCAATGTTAGAGTTTGCCCAAGCTGTTTCTGAAAAACCGACTGGGACTGATCTGTGCCTTTTGAAGGAATGAGTGGGTTCAGGATGAGAGGTATGCTACTGCTGTCTAGATTTACACAGCTCCTGCCAGTCACTAACTGGCTGTGTGGCTGAAAGCATCCTGCCTGGACGGGCTGATAGAGCGGTATGGTAAGAGCTTTCAGATACACAGGCTGGGACAGGGCTTGTTCCTGTTGAGGGATCACGCTGGCTTGACTGACATCTGAAGAACCCTGTGCAGGCTGAAGAGGAGAGTTTGGAACTGGTTGATCTGCTAGTGCAGCTGTAAAACCAGGCTGCTTCTGTGCCTCCATTTCAAAGATTATCTGCCATATGCTCATGCATCTGCAAGGGAGGGGAAAAAAAACAAGTAGGAATCTTCAGACAGCAAAATAAAACAAACACTTTCATCTGCTGGACTGGAAAAGTTAGCAGTTAAGTATATAACAGATCTTATATACAGGCATTAAACACACAACAACTAATTAATTTTCTAATTATATTGATCTCATAAGTAAGAATTAAAGTTTAGCACAGTGTAAACAACATTGAACCTTGAACTTAAAACCTTAATACCTAGAGCATTAGAATTAAGTCTGAGTATCTGAATTGCAAATGGAGGTTCCCAGGAAATAATTCCATTTTAATTTTCTGGAACCATAGTCTCATTACATACTTATACCATTTTTATTATTTAATAATTTACATTAATAAATGTTAATATGCAAACACAAAACAATTACGGTTAGAAGGGACCAGCAGGTCTCTAGTCCAAACACCTGTTCAAAGGTGTTAGCACTGAGGCCAGATGAGGTTGCTTAGGGTGTTATTCAGACTGGTTTTAAAAACCTCTGAGGATAAAAACTGCACAGCTTCATTGGGCATCCTATTCCAAACAAAGGACACCAATCATGGCAGCATACTACCTGTGTTTACCCAGTTTAAGTGAGCTAAGGCTAAACACACTGCAACAAGTGATGCAAAATGAAAATGTGTGAACAAAATATAACTGATGTCCTGTTTTGCAAGTGGCATTTACATGACTATGTACAAAACAGAAAAGGTGGCATCATAGCAAAACACAGGGATAAATTAAACCTGTCTTTTGTGTAGACCAAATTAATTTTGTCTAATTAAGGGTGATATTATTGCATATTGATTATTTTTAGATGCTTTCAATGACAGATTAAAACAGTTTGTAGCACAGTTTTTGCTAAAGGAGAATGTAGTCTTACAAAATCTGTCCATATATTCAAGGGAAGCGTTGGTCCAAACTACTTCTTATTTTAACAAAAAAATGTCTTGTCTTGTTTCTTTCTTAGAAACTAGCTAGAAAACTATTGAAACAAGGTGAAAATTGTCTTTGGAAGAGCTGATGAGAGGCATCAGCATAACCTCCTGTAATTATAGCCTAGGTGGAAATTAGAAGGTGCTGAATGTTTATTCCAATTTTTATTCAGCTGGACTCACAGCTCTGTATCTATTGGCTGTTAGGAACAACAGACTGTCCTTGTGCAAACAGTCATAAATCAGCAATTTGTTGCCTTACTTCATAATCCATAGTGGTGTTTCTGTACCTTCCTTGAGTCATTTTATTAGCTAGTTATTACTGGGAAACAAATACAATTAAAATAAAAGTTAAAAAAAAATCCTCAGAAATGTTGGAAATTGAGACCAGTTTCATATGACACACATCTGGGGATCCTGTTATTCAAAGCAAATTCTCTGTAGCACGTAGTTACTGAGGGCTTTGCAAATAATTCACATAAAGGAGAAGTGGCAAATTCAATGTAATTGGTTTTGAGTACTCCTTGGCTACTATTAGAGCAGTTAATAAAGCAGGTGATTAAGAGCAGTTAATTAGAGCTGGTAAGTGAATTTAAAGTTGGATAGAGATCCAAGAGAAGTTCTGTTACTTCACAACTGAAAAAGACAGCCTATCACTCACATCAGATGAAAAAACAAGTGTACCCAGTAACTATTACTCTGTGCTCCTCACTCCACATCACTTCTGGAAGTTTTGCTGCTGGCTGGCAACTTGTGTTTCACAGCCAAGGCTTCTTTCCAGTTTCTCTCTGAGTTGTTTTGCTTGTTGCAAGAACTGGAAAAGTGGAGCAAAACCCAGCAACAGAATCCCTGGCGTGTGTTCTCTGACTTTCCTTTTGGTCATGAGCAAGACTGTTACTGTCTCTGCCTTGCAGACATCAACCAAACAGCAGTGAGCTCAGGGTTACACCACATAGGGGATGGGTATCAGTACCTGATGGGATTCTTTGTCTTCACCCTAATATTTTCATGTAATAAAAACCCCAGAAAACAACCTGTAAAATGAACTGATCTGTCCACAGCAATGTGTTAGATTTTGCCTTTGCTCCTTTCTCCTGAATTTTATAAATCAAAGTCAATTATCAGGCATGACTTTTCTTGTCTGCTTCAGAGATTTCTACATGGAACAATCACTTCTGTAGCTTTGTAATACAGCTATTGGCTATGAGAGGAAAGAATGGTAAAATAACATGGGTAGTTAAAGGAAAAGTGATTATCTGTGTTCCTCAGTGTGGTTAACACTATGGGATAAAAATGGATTTCTCTAATTTGCAAAGTGAGGCTATAGACATTTCAAGTCCATTTATAAGGGTTCTTAAGTGATACACTAACTTTTATTTATAGCAATTTAAACACAGCATACAATAAAAGCAACAGCAAGTGATAAAACATGACCCAGTGATACTCCTAAACTAAGCATGCAGTAGTTTTCCAAAGATGTGAAAATAAAGAGGAGTTGAGGGGAAAAAATATGCTGCAGAGACAAGACCTGAAGGAGACTGAAGTCTGAATACCATGTAGCTAGAACATCTAACAAGTACCACATTAGACAAAACACCTATGCTCTCTTCCTTCCCCTGGAGAGAAGTTTGGAAATGGAGAATTTACATTTCCACCCCAGTAAGCCTGGTCCAATGTCACAAACTCTCTTTGAATATCTTCACGCACATGCAAAGTTGATGCAGTTCAAGACCAGTCTTGCAAGTAGGACTTGCAGCAGACAGAATTTTTTAATCTGCATCGGGTAGTACCAAAGCAGCAGGCTCTGTGTAATGCTCTTTATTCTGTTAAGTTTCTGGGGCCTAAAATGCAGTGCAATTCTGAGAATCACTTCTGTAATGTTCTACCCTGAAAACAGCTAACTGATTGCAGAAAATGTAAAGTTTTAACTGATGCTAAACAAGATAAATGGTGATACACAGTTTCATGACTTTAAGAGTTTAATAATACATTTCTACCAGCTGTGGCAGTTGTCTGCTCTCCACAGCAAACAAGAGAGACTTTCTTCCTAAGTGAAACTTCTGTGGCTTGTGTTCTACTGCAGTGAATACAGTCATGCTTTTCACATCCGTCACTTATATCCAGAACAAGCCACTGTATTTCTTTGTACATTGACCAAAATAGTTTATCTCAAACTAATTCTGCCCCAAGGCTAATTCTGGGTAGTCCTTACCTAAAGCAGAAAAACTTCTGATGTTGATTATTCCCCAGGCTCTGTTATTGCACTTCTACCTGGTATTATGAGCTCAATTTTTAACTTGTAACATCAAGCTACCAGTAGAAAAACTTGATCCTAATTAGGTAAGAAAAAAATTTCCAAACCCAAAACTAACAACAGGATATGGCTAGTCCAAAATGTTCTAAATTAGTTTCTTAAGATATCAAAACTGGTGAATTAAACTCTACTTAAAGAGTTTGGCTTTTTTTGTTCCTAGTTTTACCTTCAGGTATGCACTGTAAGTATGTCTGTGGAACACTGAAACGTCAAAAAGTGGATTCAGACAACAAAGCAGTGTAGCAGAAACTGCCTTATTCTGTATATAAAGTATTTTGATAAGGGGAGTGGTATAAAAAATTCATTAAAATCCAGTGCATTCCTCTTTTCTCTATATTTTTTTCCTGAATTACAAATATACTTTATAAAGGTTCTTTTGCTTCATCAGCACTGTTATAATCAGCTTGGATTGCCCCCTCCCTGGAAGTGTTCAAGTCGAGGTTGGTTGGACAGGGCCTTGAACAACTTTAACACACCATTGAGAGTAGCCTCATTTCTTTAAGTTTATACAGTGCTTAATCCCCTGTTTTAGTCTACAAGACATGAAGACATGACAGAGTTAGTTTATTTTTGTAAACACTCAGAAACAGCTTTTCAGCATTCTGAACACACACACACACACACACACACACACACACACACACACACACACAAATATTATACTGGAAGGCTTTGCCTTTTTTAAAAGCTTTTTGTGATCCCTACCTTAAATATAATACCAGAGAGCATACAGAAGGGGAATTCTCTTTAGTCTGTAAATAATTTTAGCTCACATACCTTTTATTGAGGCAGGCATTTCAGCAAAAGAAGTCTCATTTCTGTCAATACTTGATGCAAGCAAAGAGAAACGAGGACAAAGGCTTGAAACAGATCAGAAGTAGGAAGTTGGTTCTTTTTTTTTTTTAAACTTTGGTGTCACAGTAACAACCTTCAGAAAACAGGAAGAGATGAAACAGAAGAAAATGAAGTAGCATTTCAATCTCTTTGTGTTTCTTTGTATCCATTCTCATTACTCTTGTAGGAACTTACAAACACAATTGGCTGTCTTCAAAATGCAGGCATTTGGTACACTGTCCTCAATTGTATGATTCAGTGAAACACACTGAGTTTTTTTCTTTATACCCCTAAAGGTAATTTGCTTATAACTTTACAGTAAAGAGCTCTCTTAAAATGGGTTGGAAAAGAAAGCAATGGTGGAGAGAAGACATTGGCTGCATATCAAATGCTAAACTTAAACAACATAGCTATTGTCCACCAGCTTCTAGTGGGGGGAGAAAGCAGAAAAAAGGAGGGAAAATACTTCAAGAATACTAAAAGGTGTTTATGTCAGGCTCAGCAAACTTCCCTAGTATTTGTGAAAAGATGTAGGAGGACAGAACAGGGGATAGTCCTGGGAAGTGAAAAGACAGTTTTCAGAGTTTAGACTTCATTTCTGGGTGGACTTCATGAAGAGTTCTCAGCTAAAGCACTCAGCAGAACGAAGGTGTCCTGTTAGGGGACAGATGCTCTTTATGCAAGCACCTGTTTAAAATGTGGGCTGGAATGGCTGCTTCCTCCACTGCTTTTAGGCTAAGTTCCCAAAATGTGCCTTCCCTATAAATTTACAAAATCCTCATATCTAGCCTGTGAAAATTCCTTAGGAACACTCCATCCTGGAAGATGTAGCTTTTAATCTTCCCACCATGAGTATATACCATGTTCAGGTAGCTGCGGCCTGTGTCTCAGAAATTGGATAGCACTGAAACTGTAGTATTGGGATTGTTTAATATCCACTTTAGGGGAATCTCTTCCTTTCAGTAATTGAGATGACAGACTAATGCCAGAGGTGTCAGTGGGTTCTCATTCTACACAGCTTTGTTGATCTTGGAGAGTTTTGCCTTTGGTTTGCTTTTAGTTTGTTTCTGAACCCTATTTTTGGGAAGTGGAGAAATATTTCTGTCTTATTCTTCCTTGCCTGTCATTTAGCTATTCAGGAAGCGGGAAAAAAGCTCTTACCAGGGCCTAGTACTGCTGCTTAAAATCCTTCTAGTTTCTGTAATACCCTGAAATGCTCCCAGTAATTGGTAATGGCACTGCAAATGCTTCAAATCAGTGAATCTAGAAAACTACTTGACATTGTGAACTGCTTTACAATGACTCATGCTTCTCATCTAGAAACTCATTCTGTCCATATGGATAAAACTACATGCAGTAGCTAGTTTCAGCTCTCCTGGGAGATACTTTCCTAAAGGAATGGATTCTCATATGTGAGTGAGATCTGGAGGATTATTGTATGCTACAGTCAACAAACAGAGAGGGAAAGAAAAAAGAAAAGAACAACAAAAAAAAAGATGCACATCTTAGAATAGAATGCTGGCATGAATCAAATCACAAACAGATGACGATGGGCATTTTACATAACCAGTCAAAATTAGTTTCTCTTCAGTTTTATCACATATCTGAAGTCCATTACATTTTATTCCACTTTGAAACTGACTGTTACTATTTACAGTTAAGGCACAGTTACTTCACAGGGACACTTACTTAAAATGGTGTGCTGCAACTAGTAATCACATATATGAGGTTTTACAATTAATTATTTAGAACACTCTGTAACATATCAAACCCTAAATGCTAAAACAGCAAGCTGCTTCTCCTGAGAGGCTTAAAAAAGCAATAATTAAATATAGCAAGTTACAACTAGAGCAAGTGACTGCATGAATGTTTGCCACTATCACACATTTCAGGGCTTAGCAGAACCTTTTCAAGCTTGATCTAAAAGTCTCTAAATCTTGAACAAGGGACTCTGAAATCAGACTGACTCCTCATCATCCTATGAGTCTTCCCATTTATATGGATGAACAGGTTGCTGTAATGGCTATGAGTAATTTGAACAATACAGCAGGACCTGCATTAATTCAATGTGAAATTCAGTGGGTTTTGTTTTCCTTTTTTTAACCAATCTGGTTTTGAGTGTGGCTTCCTAAGATGGAATCTTTATGCAAGATTACTTATATTCATTAAAGTTCAAAACACTACCTTGCTCACAGAATCCCAATTAACTTCAGCTGGCTCAATATACAGCAAAATGTCTATTTTAACTATGTATAAAGATAAGCCAACTGTCGGGTACTACACAGTAGGGAATATGTGGTGCTATACTGCACTTCGTTCTCAGTTCATGTCTTAGGCAGGAGTTGAGGAGGTAAAATCAGATACTATGGATACATATTTCTAGGTACCAAGAAACTGTGGAAAGGGCTCCTTCCCAGGTGTCTACAGCCCTGCATCCCTCAAAGATACCTACAGGGTTTTAGCCAAAGGTGTGATTGAGTGAAAGCACCCATAAGCATGTGTCCCGTACCAGTAAGGAAATAGATATCAAATATCCTATCAACTTCACAAACTTAAATGAAAAGTACCTTCTAGGACTGTTAGTTGGTTTTGTTTGTTTGGTGGGTTTTGGTTGTTTGCTTGGTTGTTTTGTTGTTGTTGTTGTTTTCTTCTTCTTCTTTTTAATTTTATTTTTATGAGGACAATGATGCCGAGAACAGCACACAATATTTCAGTATCTTACTGTCAGCAGAAGTCAGAGACACCAGAGTATTCACTTCCAGTTGCTAATCTATCACTGATGGCTAGCACAAGGTGACAGTGTTTATGAAGAACTTTGACTAGCTAGACAAAACTCCTACTGAAACATTAGCATAATAAAGTAATAGTGAAGCATAAAGTCTGGAATAAATCCTGTGCGAGTACTTTAAATACTACTTGCTTAATAGAAAAGTTTCTGAGTGTACCCTAATTCTGCTGCTTTCTAGTCCTCAGTTCAGACTAGCAAAATGGAACTGATGTATTTCCTGATAAACCCAGAAATGACTGTTAGTCTTGATTTATTTAAGAACTATTTCTGCCTTTGCTCTTTTCTCAGTTTGACTTCATACCTTGAAAGGTCTCACAACAGAAGTACTGACTTCACCTTTTCACTTGTTCTTAAAGGATGTATCTGATCTTACAAGACTGCAAGTTCCACTAGCAGTGTGCAGACTGCTTCATACCTCATTAACAAAGTTGAAAGCCACAGTCCCCTGAGCAATTAGGATGAAAACATGCAATTCCCTAATTTTCTAAAACCTTCTTGGTCTTTCAGTGATAACATTTCCTGCTCAAATTCTGACTTTGGGGAACCTTGCTACTTTTGAGGAAGTCATTGTTCCTGAAGTTTTGCCCTGCTTCTTATAAAAGTGCAAAGCAGCTAGAAAACATGCTGATCAAGCTTTGAGATTCTTGTACTATGTCCTTAAGACAAGCATTTGTGACACTGCACTTCCATGATTGTGTAGTATCACCAAAATTATTTTGGCAAACACTGTACCTGAATACAGTATGAAAACCTCTTCAGAATGTGACCTGTAATAACTTTCCTTCATTCTAGAACAGCACCAGCTGTTTAGATCATTACTATACAGTTTGCTGACTTTTTTATTCGCCTTTTCTTGAATATCCATAAAAGAAAACAATCTAAAATGAAAACATTTCTAGCTAAAACGTATTTTAGTGTGTTAGCAAACATTGCATTGACCCTTTTAATCTCATCATGCAATTTGCATCAGAATATTTCCCATTTTTCTTCTTATGCTGTTACTTTTCTCAGCCCCAGTCATGAGAGCTACTTTCTAGTTTATGTCTTTAAGTTTACACCACTTCTGACTAAAAAGAAACATATCTAATACATCTGTTGGTTTTGTAACACTGTTAGTAGCTTCACAATTAAGACAAATATATCTACTGCTAGTGCTTTTAAAAAGCTAACCCCCTCTATTTATTTCCATTCTTGTCTCCTTTCATCAAATTGTCTTCTGTGCATTTCCCTTGTTAGGAAAGAGTTAACAACCTCCAGCCAGCAGTCTGTAATCAACAGGTTGCTCTAACAGAAAAATAATAATGCTAATCCATCTTTTAAAGTTTAGGAGCCTGGACTAAATGATGAAAAAACATCTTATTAAATTCCTCTTAAATATAGAAGTGGGGCCAGGACTAAAATGCCTTGTGTTTTAGAGGGGGGGGGGAATCTTTGTCATTGCTAAGTGAAAGAACCATCACATTTAAAAAAGAAATCAACTTCCAAATTTCTGCCTCACCATCTAGAATTTAATTACATCTCTGTCTCTATAAAATGATAACAAAACACTTGCTAACCTTTAGGTGGCCAGTTCACAGGCAGGTGGAGAGGTTCAGGTCTGTGGAACAGCGTTGAAACAAAAGCAGCATCCTGTTTTCTTTTTTCAGTGTCTTTTTCTTCTCTGTTTTTTTAAGCATTTGAAAATTGACGAGTGGGTGGTGGGGTGTGTGCGAAGCGAGGAGGGGGTGAAGTCAGCCCACGCTTGGTGTAGGAAGAGTTTTAATGGCCGATGCTGGTAATATGGTTTGCCTGCTACAGTGTCTGCACTACTGCAGCTCTGTGTGTGGGCGTAAAGAAATGACACGACTGGGTTTCAAACCATTACACTGAAGATTTGCAAACAGTTTTAAAAAAAAAAAAAACAACAACCAAAAAAAAAAAAATCCACACAACCCCATCAGGCACAGCTGAAAAATTATTACTTTTCCTCCCTTTTCTCTTTTTCTAAGCTTTGTTTGTTGTTTTGTTTATATTTTAACTTAACAGATGTAATGCAGTTCAAGTTTCTTCCTCAGCCTCTAAAATAAAAAGAAAGGTAAATTCATCACTTAGGCAGGTTTTGGATTTTACATGGTGTGAATTTGTTGTTATGATTTTTGCTGCTATTTTTTTTTAAATTAACCTACAAGAGCCTGTGTTCCAAAAGGCACCCAGATTTCCACAGTAAAAATCTCCAGAGGACACCTGTATACCTGTCTTTGAATATGCTAAATAGGTACCCAAATCTTGGTAGCACCAAGTAGTGTGGTATAACAGAGCAGCCTCTCCACAAATGGCCAAGTAGGAAATCTTAGACTTTGACTATTCCCTTGAATATTCCACGAGAAAACACAGGACATCCTGGCAGCCCATTTTTGTTCAGCGGTCTAGTGATGTGTCAGGTTTACTGATCAAAATCAGACAGAAAGGAGACTTGAATGTTTGGCTATAAAGGAGACCAAAAGGAATGAGACAAAGGGGCTGTTCTCTATAATATCATGGGGAATGAGAGGAAAATGCTATTTAAGCTAAAATAGAATAGCTGGGAGCATTCAAGATCAGGATGGAGAGGGCTCTGAGTAACCTGATCTAGTTGAAGATGTCCATGCTCACTGTAGGGAGCTGGACCAGATGACCTTTGGAAGTCCTTTCCAACTCAAACCATTCTGTGAGTCTCTGATTGCTGGCACAAGTGAAGATGAATATAAATGGTTCTGAATACACTGTTGTTGGGAGAGATGGCTGAAGTTTTTTTGTCAGACAAGCAAGAATACTCCTTGTAGACATTTTTTACCACAAAGAGTGAAATGAGACAAAACTGTTTTAGAAAGGAGCTTGAAAGTTCAAGGAACTTTGTGACTTGGCTGCACCATGATAGTAAGGGACTAGCAGTTGTTAAATGTCTATCTTCATGTAAATATGAGAGAAAACATCCAGTTTGAAAATCAACATGTTTGGAACAAGGGATGCACATTCTTGACTCTAATGGTTATGGTGTGCATTTTTTCAAGCATTCAAATGAGCCCAAATTCAAACAGGATTTCTATGGCATTTGGTATTCCACTGACAATAAACAGCAGGGTAACTGGATTCATAGGCAAAGGGGGGTGGAAAAGAGAGGAGACACTTCATGATGCCCACAATGCTGTTTAGTGCACAGAAAAGTGCATGCTTGGGGAGAAAGAAATATGGCTCCCAAGCACAGTTGCATTCATGCAGAATGAGTGCAATTGTACAGTGTGATATAGATTGCAAACTGAAATTGCTACAACCAGTTCAGTAAAACTGTTAATTTTCCTAGCATTGTAAAATGTTTGCATGTATAGTAGCAAAGGAAAAAAAAAGACAGATTTTTGCCCATTTTATTACTTCATTTTTTCTAAACTTTGAATTACTTTTTGTGTACTGTCTGCTCAGTGCAGACACTTCTTGCCCAGTTAAATACTGTGTGTTATTAGTTTCATTTGAGACTTTTACTTTAATTTGTATATGTTTTAAAAATAATAGTTACAATTTCTTGACACAGTTTGAAAAGTGTAGTAACATATAGAGGCTGAAGTAGCGACCCTGAAAGGTACACATTGCTCATTTTTCCTTCAGTATGTGTTGGACACCTACGTGTTGTGACTCTGTGGTAGTTGTATTCCAAAGATACTACAGCACTCGTCATTTCTACCATGATATTGGCCACTTTGCTGCAGGTGAAGTATTGTTTGGAACGTCTAAATGCTCCTAGTTCTCTTCTGAGGACTAATCCCCCTCAAGAAAGAGTGCATTATACATGCAATAAGTTAGCACAAGTAGCAGTATTTCTTTCATAGAAGTTGCTTAGTCTGGAGAAGAGGAGGCTCAGGGGAGACCTTATTGCTGTCTACAGCTACCTGAAGGGAGGTTGTAGACAGGCGGAAGTTGGTCTCTTCTCCCAGGCAACCAGCACCAGAACAAGAGGACACAGTCTCAAGCTGTGCCAGGGGAGGTTTAGGCTAGAGGTTAGGAAGAAATTCTACACAGAGAGAATGATTGCCCATTGGAATGGGCTGCCTGGGGAGGTGGTGGAGTCACCATCATTGGAGGTGTTTAGGAGGAGGCTTGATAGGGTGCTTGGTTGCATAGTTTAGTTGCTAAGGTGGTGTTGGATGACAGGTTGGACACAGTGATCTCGAAGGTCTCTTCCAACCTGGTCTATTCTATTCTATTCTATTCTATTCTATTCTATTCTATTCTATTCTATTCTATTCTATTCTATTCTTCACAACTTTAATTTGGTATTTGTGGTACCCACCACAGTACTTAACATGACTTCTTCCGACCAAAGATCACTACTCTGTAAATTGACAGAATCTTTTAAAGCAAGTATTACAAATCAGGAGGAATGAAAGCATTCTAGTAAAGTGGACAGCCAACTGCTACTGTGTAATCAGTACTGCATAACAGCTACTATGATTCATATGGTACTTTTGTCTGCTTGTGGACACACCAGGAACCACCACCCCAAAGTGGAGTGTAAAACTCACATGTTGGTGAGGCCATACAAAAGAAAGTCCAGAGAAAATAGCATAAAGACAAAAATGTGCTGGAACAGCAAAAGGGAGAGACAGAGCTTCATTAGAAGCAAACACAGCTCTACTTGCCAAGGAAAAGCCTTTACAAAGAAAAAAAAACACAACAACACTAAAAGACAAGGCAAAAGTAATGGATCCCATAGGGAAAAGACTCAAGGGCTGCTGAGAAAATGCAAAGGCAGTCACAAAAATGAAAAGATTCAGCTGGTTGTGAATATGACCAAAGCATTTCATCAAGAACTGAATTTCTTTAAAGTGCTTGGGTTATTTTCACAGCCCAGTAGCAGGGCTGTACATGTAGACAATCACCTGAAGGAAAGGGAAAAAAGCTTCCTCAAACCATCTTCCATTCAATGCCACAGATACTGATTTTTCCCAGATATTGGTTTAATGCATTTTAGGTAAGGCTCTGAATGTTGAACCATCATACAGATTTGATTTCAGGTTTTACTTGGTTTGTTTTTTTTACTTTTAATTCAACATAAGCTGATCTGGTGAAGGGCAATGTTATGGATTAATTCACAAGAATAGTCTACAACACAAGGGAAAACTTAGACATCTGAGAGAATAAATAGATGTGTGAGTTTGGCTTTGCTGCTAAAGCACCAAGTGATAGGCCGGTGATGAAGAGAGCTCAAATTATTCCCCCTTGCTCAAGTCATCCTTAGCTGAAAGTTAAAAGGTTAAAAAAGTGGAGGATGTTATGATGCCTGTTCTACAAAATGTTTTGCAGAAGGAATATGAAGGATCTTTCCAGGTCTTTCAGACTTCTGGAGTAATGAGAAATAGTATTGCCAGGCACATCACACCATAAATATGAGTAGTTACAATTATGATGCACTTAAAAGCAATGCAGCTTTCAGAGGAGCAGTTGTTTCAACTCAAATGTCAGCAAGGTTAGCTGGTTTTTACACATGTACAAACTAGAGTACCGTCACACAAATTTTTCCATCTGTTTCTTATTTGTCATAAAAAAAGAGAGAACCTCAGAACTTTTGATAGTCTTAGGAAATGTTCTAACCCCACCATCTACACTAACTTAAATGTACTTTACAAAAAAAGAAACTAGAATTCAAACTCAAGGTCATTTGGACCAACTGCCAGATCAATGTCAAAAGCAGTAAAAGGAAGCATCAGTAACATGAAGCATAGGACCACAGCATCCCCATCACCCTGACCCAGACCAGTCACACAGGTAAACCCACATTCCACACCATCCAGCCAACTCAACTATAGGTTTATTTCTTCCATAAGTTTTTATGTAGTTATGTTTTTTAATCAACATGTTGTCAAGGAAACCTTGCATTCTTCTATCTTGGTATCCACTTCTTTATTGCTATGGACACAAAATAATTTAGGATTATAAACTAATGATTTACTTTTCTTCCCACTATGAAAGGATGCTCTTAGTAGCATAAATTGAATAGAGTTGAGGGAAGACTTGTCTTTGAAGACTCAGTTATTCCAAAATGCCTATGGGAAACTTGCCAGTTTTCAGTTTATTAATGTTATTATTTTCATAGCAATATTCCATTGTGCTGTATGCTATCCACTGAAATATAGCCCTGTAATCTTATGGGTGCCCTCCTATTTACCACTACCACAATTCTTCTCTTATTTTCTTGTCTATGAACAAAGTTGAGTTCCTCTGGCAAAAATTTTTGGATTGTGCAAGAGCTGCCAGGTAAATTTCAAGTGATAACAATGCCCTCTTCTTGTATCCTTTCCTGTGGCATAATCTTAACCAATATTGATACAGCTTTTCACTGGAAAAAGAGGAGCTATGTATATATGTACACAGAATTTATGATGCAGTCCAGAAAAAACTGCTCTTCAACACCTGGGTGTGAAATAGTTGTGTCCACTCTGCCCATGGCTTTCTGTAGAGTGCACTAGTCACATCCAGACTGCAAAGCACAAGGTCAGTCTCAGGGCTGGCACTTTGCTGTTTACATCTCATGCCTGTTGTCTGAAAAGGTCCTTCAGCATGCCATATACAACACCCATTTGCTCCATGCATGCCACAAACACGTTCCAGTTCTTATCACAGGCTTTAACATGCCATTTGAATTCTTACCCTCATAAAGATGATCAGTGAAGCATACAGAATGCCTCATGCTACTGCATGACTTCAATATTAAGATGGGAAGTGGTCGTGTGAAAAGAGGACTTGTAGCTTCCTGGCAGAGTGAAGTATATTATTGCACTGGACTTGTGTTTCGGTTGTGTGTCATGGCAAGAGGTATTTCTGTCATTCTCTCCTTTGGTTTCATGGAGCTGTGCTTTTATCTGTTGTCAAGGAAACCCCAGGTTTTTTCCTCCTTTGCTCATTAATGTCTGCATTTTTGTTTCCATAGCTACAAAGGAGCCTTAGTGTTTTAAAATAGCAGTAATTGGATTACCACGAATTTTGTAATTCATTGACACCATTAATGGCTCCGATTTCAGAAGCAGACACCGAAACTGTATCAGCACTTTTTCAGCTATTAACATTTGTTATCTCCTTGTCCTGAAATACTGGGTATGTGCTAAGAAAAGTCTTCAGCATCCAAACACTCGCTGCAACTAAACATTAAACCCAGGGTAATGTAACTTAGGTCACTGAGTTCTTAAGAGGAGTGGACAATCTGTTGTTATATTTAAATGGTTTTGGTCCATGTTAATAAGTTCTATGCAAAAGTGTGGAGATTCAGCCTATTTGTTCTTCTGTTAAAAGTTACCAATCATTCCTTAAATTACCACAATGAAACATGACAGTTAACTTTTAATTGGAAGTTTCCCTGACCATGGCTTTGCTTCCAAAGTGCCATGTAATAGGGTGGTAATGAAAAGAGCTCAAATTACTCTGTACTGAATGAGCATCTGTTTGGCATGAGCTGTATTTCCAAACACCTGTCCCAAAATGCCTTCATCTTGGCACAAAACACGAGCTGAAATTATTGGAAATAGTCTGTTTTTTAGTTGTACTAATTTTAATTTTTAATGAGCACCTGCAAAGACATGCAGAGTTTCTGTTGTGAATCTGCTAGGTATCAACCTCAACTTCTTGCAGATTACTGATCCTTTGTGAATTTGATCCCAGAAAAATAAGCCGGCAGATTTTTACAAGTCAAATATCTGGTCAATTCAGGGTAGAGGAACACATTAAAAACACAAAGAATTGAGAGCACCAGTGCTGCTAAGAACTGCTGTTACCTAGCCAGGGGCATAACTCAGATGTTTTCTTAAGCCAAAAACTCTGAGAGGCTGTTCTCTGTGTCTGTCTGTGCCTGCCTGCACACTCATACCATGCTGAAATTGTCACTGTGCCATCTTCTGACACTGTTGCAATTTACTTGCCTATTTGAAGTGACTACAAGGCACCACAAATAAGTATTGTATACCCTTACTCTCTCTTCCCAGTATCCCCAGTTTCTCCTGTTCTCAGCAACAGCAGGGCTTGTACCTTACCCGCTAATTAGAAGACAATTCCTACTTATGGCTGCCAGGTCAAGCTGCAGGCTAACAGCCACTGAATTCACTGTACAGACTTCTCACCAGCGGTGTCACCGCTCTCGGTTTCTGCACTCTGTCTACTGAGTCCCAGCCAGTAGACACAGGCACGTTCCACAGCCTAACTTGATTACAACTCACCAACACTTTAAAAGCTGTAAGAAGAGGACAGACAGAATGACTAGATAACACCTATTTATTTAGAAAAACAAACTAGAGAGAGTCACCTAAACCTAAAAAGCTCACAATCTGGGTGTAAGGAAAAGGTGACAAGTAGCTAGATACAAGTTAAGTATAAACAAGGATCTAAAACATTAACTCCTACTTTTCATAAGGGATTTCTGTGTATCCTCAAGGCTAAGACATTCTATTACCATAGAAACAGCATCCTGTGTCACTGTGGACCTTACTGTAGATGTGTGCTGTTATGGAAACAGTTATCTTAACAGCTGTCCTCATATTGTATTTTTCAATTACTGTGTTTGTAAAGATCTATTACCTAACTACCCTGTCAGGATTCAGTTTAATAAAAACTAAGTCTCTGGAGTACTCAACAATTTAATAAACACCTCAAGGCTGCTCCAAATTAAAAATACAGCATTAGAACAAAATGTAGATTAACATTACAGTGCCCTTTCACTAATTAACTACCAACCTCTAGAATCTACAAAGGTCTGGGGGAAACACTGGTCTGTCTACCGCAACAGTCACAAATGAAACTACTTCAGGAAATTTTTAAGCCGTGTGTTCTGTGCAAGGACTTCTTTGCACACCCCCCCTATGTGCATGCCTGCATGGAAAAACATAAGGAGACACAGTGAGACAAAGTGGATTAGTTGACTGAACTGGGAACTGGGAACTCCTACATTTTAATCCAAGGTGAACCATCTAAGTGGTCTAAGTGGCCAACTAAGACAGGTCTTGAAAAAGAGACATGGGAGTTGAAGCTCAGCTCCCATTGATTTTTTTCTGGGAATTGAGTCCTTAGCTGATCCTCAAGGTCTGAGAAAATTTCCTCAACATTTTCACATTTGCAACATCTGAGATACTATTACCTACTTATTTCACTAGCGTTCTGTGGGCATAACTATCTCTTTATTTCTTTAATAAAGCCACTGAAGAATCTGTGAGCCAGGTTTTTATTCAATTCAGTGGTCATTCCTCTCTAAACTTGTCAGACATAAATAGCTTTCTGGCCAATTATATTGATTATATGACTTAGGACTGCAGTTTAAGACTGTAAATGCACATTTTTTGTCTTAATCTTTTCTATACATATATTTTCCTACACAAAATACCAGTTATTACAACTTATAATGGGAACATGTCCCAACACTGAAAATCCAAAACCCCATAGGCTACAGAGAGCATTTTAATATGTGTAATGAAAAAAATCCACACATAACAAATTCATTTGTAAAGTTCAAGTACCTCCAGTGAGCTACAGGGAAGCAGGGAAACAAAACCTACTCACAACATGCCCATTTTGAAATGCTGCTAATTCCCCTTACAAGGCCAGTGATGCAATATTCTTACCATTGTTTCAATGGAGCAATGCTTTTGTTATGTCCTTCTAATTTAGCCTTGAATTTGGCTCCTTAGACACTTTTTCTTTCTTAAACCAAACTACTACAGACCATGTTCTTGAATGCAGTTTAAAGATCATTACAAAATCAGTTTACTGAATCTCCACCCCCAAGATAGGTTTCCAAGCCAGAACTCAGCCTGCTCTGGGCACAGAGGTGACTGGCTGCAGCCTGAGAGCACAGGCACAGGAATGAGGAGCTGGCAGGGTGGTGCAGCTCACAGGCCAATGTTAAACTTGCAGGAAAATTCTCAGTTTGTGGGAAGTTTGTTGGCATTCCAGTGTTAGGATATGTAACAGGCCAATTGAGATGTCAACACACAAAGTGAATTTTTTTTCCCTTCAAAATATTTATAACCTCTCTACTGATAACAAATAAATGTGCCCAAACCTCTAAGTCAAGTGAAAAGGAATATCAGTTATTTCCAGGGCAAGCAATTGCCAGGTACTTTCACATTTTTACCTTGGAAAATCAACACAGAAAAAATAAAGTACTGGGGGGGAAAAAATAACATTTTCATTAACTTTAGATTCTGCAACTTTGTTGTTTAGGGGAAATGTCATAATTTACATTGTTCTTAGATCCACAACTGCTAAAGAGAAGCGTTTGTTATCTAGACTATTACCTGTGAACAATTCCATCTTGGCAGTGCTGGTATTCCCTGTTGGCTTACTAAGTAGTCTCTAAGAACTGTCAGAGCTCTTAGTGCTTTCTCATGTTATTGTGGACCATTCTGTGGATAAAAAACTGGCTTGATGGCCACACCCAAAGAGTGGCTGTAATGGGTACATGTTCAAGTGGAGGCCAGTGACAAGTGGAGTCCCTCAGGGATCAGTACTGGGACCAGTCTTGTCCAACATCTTTGTTGGCGACATGCTCAGTGGCATTGAGTGCACCCTCAGCAAGTTTGCTGACACCACCAAGCTGTGTGGTACAGCAGACACACTGGAGGGAAGGGAGGCCATCCAGAGGGACCTTGACATGCTGGAGAGGTTGGTCCATGACCGCCTCATGAGGTTCAACAAGACCAAATGCAAGGTCCTGCATCTGGGTCAGGGCAATCCCAAGCACTGATATAGGCTGGGCAGGGACTGGCTTGAGAGCAAGCCTGAAGAAAAGGACTTGGGGGTGCTGGTGGATGAGAAGCTCAACATGAACCAGCAGTGTGCATTTACAGCCCAGAAAGCCAATCACATCCTGGGCTGCACCAAGAGAAACTTAACCAGCAGGTCAAGGGAGGTGATTCTCCCCCTCTGCTCTGGTGAGACCTCACCTGGAGTACTGCACCCAGTTCTGGAGCCCCTATTACAAGAAGGATATGGGCATGCTGGAACGTGTTCAGAGAAGGGCCAGGAGGACGAGCAGAGGGCTGGAGCACCTCTGCTATGAGAGCAGATTGAGAGAGTTGGGGTTATTCAGTCTGGAGAAGAGAAGGCTCTGAGGAGACTTTCTTGTGGCCTTCCAGTATCTTAAGGGGGCCAACAAGAAAGCTGGTGAGGGCCTTTTTAGGGTGCCAGGTAATGATAGGGGGAATGGAACAAAAAATAGACATGGGTAGATTCAGATTGGATGTTAGGAAGAAGCTTTTCACCATAAGGGTAGTTAGACACTGGAACAGGTTGCCCAGGGAGGTGATAAAAGCTCCATCCCTGGAGGATTTTAAGGCCAGGATGAATGTGGCACTGTGCAACCTGATCTAGTGTGAGGTGTCCTTGCCCATGGCAGGGGGGGTTGGAACTAGATGACTCTAGATGGACTCTAAACCAAGGGTCTCTCTTGCAGGTTTTTCAATCTATGTTTAAGTCCATGTTTAAATCCATGGAGGTCCCTTGATGACTGCTCAGATGGTTTTGAAAGTGCTGCTTTAATTGTAAGTATATTAGCAAGGATTAAGACATATGACACACTGAAATACAAGTTTGTGAAAGAAACAAACAGGGATTTTGGAGTAACTAAATTAAATAGGGTTTATTTGCTTCTGATATTGGGTTGTCTTCAAGTTGTTTTTACTGAAGCTTTGTGGAGGTTTTACTTAGAGCTTGCCTTGCCTGCTGCTTTTGTTGCTAATGTATCTGGCAGCATCAGTCCCTGCTTGAGTCCATATGCTCAGGGGAGTGCTCAGCTGTTCAGACAGTATTTGTATTTGCAGTTCCTATGATACTCATACCACTGTACATTTGGGAGGCCCTTACTTAGAAGATACATAGCGTGCATATCTTGATCAAAAAGAAAAGTTGCTGTAGCTTCTGTACTTTCCATCTTACCTTCCTTTAGACTTTGATCTCTACTAATTACTGATATACATATTTTATGTATTTCAAAGAGCTGCTGTATGCTCAGAATTTGTCACCCTTAGAAAGTAGCTATAAAAAGTCTTCTCAGTTCTGAGTATGAAAACCATACACTGACACTAACCAGGAAGGTGAAACTCCACTTTTGCTGTCCTATTAATTATGAAGCTGCTGGAAAAACAATGCAAATCTCACTGACTTAGTGCAGTAGAACTGGTACAAATATTATTTACTTGTGCAGCAATTTCAAGTAGTCCTTCTAAAGACTCATGATTAGAGGGGGAAAAAAATGAGGCACTTGAGGCACTTCATTTGCATACTCACATTGTCTTCACCTTAAACTCTCCTATTTGATTACAATTTTTGTCTGTTTTTCTTTCATAAATTGACTCCTTAGTTTGGGTGAAGTAACCTCATAAGAAACCCTCAGAAGACAACTTGAAAAGATAATGTATTTTTGGTGAAAGTAAAAACAGGAAACTACCACTGGTCTGATAAGATAGAACTTTTCAACTGTAGGAGCACCTCATCCCCAGAGGGGAAAGGGCCATTTCCTGGTGCAGTTTTTGACATTCAGGTGAGCTGCTTCTCTTTGGGCTGTCAGTTCCATCCAAACACCTCAATGTATTCTGGGTTTGGACTTGTGAATTCCTGCTGTCAAGCACTGCAGAAAAGGTTGGGACTGAGCATTAAGTTGCTCTCATTATTAAAGATCCAAGGACTGCAGTCCCAGAGTTGAGGTCTTGTGCCCTTGACAACTGAGACTGGATCCTTCCACTCCCAAAAGGGTGGCAAATACAACCCCAGTATTAAGGACAGCATAAACAGGCTTCAATCCAGGATCTCCCTGTTCTCTGTCCCACAAAACTTTGAACAAAACCAATGCAATGGCTTGTCCTCATCATAGCTCTGTGGTCAGACATAGATGTAAGCTAGAGGTGTCTCAGGACTGATTTATAATTGACCTGATAGTTTTCTCTGTGACAGGTAAGATGTCAGCACTGATGACTAAGTAGCCACTCTCAAGCAGTAGTTTGTGTATGAAGAATTCTCAGTTTTTATTTCCAGGTTACAGTTTCTTATAACCATGTCAAAAGAAAGCTGATTGAGTACAAGATTTCTGAAACAAATTGCTCCGTATACATTTTGGGTACAGGAGCAAGGTCTGGAGATCATTAGTTTGTGATTTGACATGAAATCCTGTCATTGCTGGCTCTTCCTTGAAGAAGCTCTCATCACTTGTTCTTCACAGCTTTGCATCAGGAAGTTGCATTCAACAAACGTTTGATAGCATGGGGTGTTTTATATCAAACGTTGTCATCTTTAGAATAAAGAAGGATCAGATGTAGGGCAGAAGCATGATTATTTCCAAACAACACAAAATCATCAGCAAATTCAAAGTACTTTAAAATGTGTGGGTTTGTCTTTTAATTGCACTGTTACTGTGCTTGCTCATGAGTTGTGGGTGATAACATGTGATTATCATCTGCCTACTTGATCACATGCACATTTGTGATGCTTGCAAGAAAAAACATTATCTGGCTGGCAACTGTCATATTATGCAGAGTTGAAGAGACTGTTTCCCAGACAACAGCATAGTCATATTGCATCCATGAACTGTACACCATCATGTATCTGCACGGAATTCAAACACCAAGTGGCAACTGCTGCTCCCACTAATGACACAGACAAGATGGAACTGTTTGCACAGCCATAGTCCCTGGACTATGGAAGTGAAGAAAATTGCACAATTTGGGGTGGGGTGTTAGGGTCAGAATTCATGGTTTTAAGGAATCATACAGCCCATTTCTTGCTACAGATTTTGAGTCAGTTTTTAAATTGAAACCAAATCATTCACTAGCCAAAAGCCATTGAAGGGCCATGTACTACCTGCTGAAGACCTCCACTGCAAAACCTAAGTACAAATGCAGCTGTATAATACTATAACACTATGGCAGTGTGAGCATGTTCAGACAAAACACTACAGACAGCAGGTGGAAGAGTACAAATGATGAGAAAATGAGATGGCAGCTGGGTGGTGCTGTGTACATTTATTGTTTACATTTTGTATGTTGTCAGTGGAGGAGTAAGCTGATAAGAAAAATCATTATTTGCATTCAAATGATATAAATCAGAGCTTAGTTACTGTGGACAGTGTCAGGCAGTATGCTTCACAACTGCAGTGGATGTATCACAAGATGGATAAAGAAGACATCTGTCCGGTTTTGCATATGAGGCAACAATACTCTGAAGGTATGTAGCTTTAAGCCTCTTAGGACATTTTATGGCAGAATAATAAAATAAAAAGGGTCTGAAAATCAAATGTTTTTTTTCCAGAGGTAGTGCCAGGCCATTCTTTTCTTTCTCTCTCCCCCCCCCCCCCCCCCCTTTTTTTTTTTTGGCTGGTGCTTGGGTATTCCTCTCGAGGTGTGGAGGTTATTTGGAGAATGGAGAGACATTAAATGCTAGGCAACAAAATCATCACAGCCGAGGACTTCGGGAAACAAGTCTAAAAGACTGTTGTTGAGTATGTGAGGCATCATGTCTAGGAGCGGAATGCATAGACAACAGAGGTAATGCAGGTAATATTTCACTGACCATAAGCGGAGTTTATTTAAACTTAAGAGAGTCCTTTAGTGCAGAAATCAGATACATATGAAGAGAAGAAAATGCCATCTTGTATTTAAAAATTATGATCAAACAATGCATTCAAGTTGGCTGCCTTCAGAAATAGTGTTAAAAAACTATCACCTTGAGAGTACCATCTCTCTGTCGACTGAAAAGATTCAGGTACCTGTTCAAATGAAAAGGCAAAATGTTCTTTAGCAGTGGATGAGGTCAGCCTCATGCTAAACAAAGCTGAATATGATATCTGCTTTATGATTACAAAGAACAAAAAGATCAGACAACACAAGAGAAAATAGCTGCAGTTTTCAGCTATGCTTACAAATGTAATCAAGAGGCTCTGGATGATTTTTAGCATGGATAACGAAGGACCACCGACACTACTCATTTCCTAAAATAATTTCAACTTTGCCTGACAGACCAACAAGCAACAGGTCTTGACGTGGAGAACCTCACGGAAATTTAGCCCCCTCTTGTGGATTTTCCACACAGAAGGCATGGAATGATTCAACCCTATTTCTGAATGTATGTATCTGCAGCCTCTCTCTGCAAGTCGGTGCGGTTACTGCTACTTCGTCTCCTCTTACAGGGTGACAGGTGTTACTCGCAGGATGGAAGATGATAATTGGCAAAAATCGGTGTTTGTATTTCATACACAGCCTGACAGCCATTTTCACCAGAACACAGGGAATTAGGGAGAAGTGATTTGTTGGCTAGTTTTATAATCTGATTCTTTTTTTCAAATTGGTGGGGAAGAGCCTCCTTCCTTTTGGCACTAATTAGAAATCCAGAGTGATCAAAAGCACTTAAAACTCCTATTAAAGCCGGAGCAAAAACTAAAGGATTTGGCATTATCCTACTTGGAGACACTGCTGTGCTTTCTTTCTAAAAAGAAGGGTACTTTTTATTATAAGTAGAATTTGAGGTGACCTTTTCATCCAGAGCTGTATAATGACTTGCAAGGCATTAGGGCTGATTCTGGAAGCACTGACGAGAACTCCACTATCCAACAAAGCTTTTTTAAGTACATACAGGAAAATACAGCCAAGCACTAACTTAACAACACTAAACTGACTGCTGATGGCAAGAGTGTTTATAGATGAGGTAGTCATTAGGAATTGTATAATGGAAGTCATTCGAGAGGTATGTCTGGAAAAGCAAACACTGATAACATCAGTTTTCTGCCAGTACAACTGCCAGACTGACAAAGGGAGTGGGAACTTGTTTTTTGAGCTCAAGAAAAGAGCAAGACCTTTGAATGGTTTTCATTAATACTGCGTTTGAATACCAACTTCTTGTACACATCAAAACTGTTAATTTCAGATCAAGGAACTGGTGCAGCGTTGTTGTAGTGTTAGGTATGTTTCAGAATATGACAGAGGAGAAAATACACAACCAAATGCATTTTTCTGAAGTGAGTTGCTGCAATTGTAATCTGAAAACTGTGGAGTGAGGTGGTAACATGAAGCAGGGTAAGAAAGCAGAGCCCATATCCTGCCTACTGCAAGGAAGCACAACAGTTAAATACAGAACTTTCCTCACTTACTCTGCACCCTATCAGTCATCTGCAATCTTACCACAGTAAAATTTGGTGGTGATTTGTTATGAATGCCACAGCTGATTTGCATTCATTTCATTCACAAGTGCAGCTTGAATTACTGCCATTGTCACAAAACCCTTTTCAATTTACAACTCAGTGCCATTTTGTACTGCAGAGTGGTCTATCTGATCTCTGGAATTAGAGCTCTGAGCCAGGACAGTGTTTGCTTTTCTGTGTGACACAATACCTTTATGTTCTTACAAAAAGCGAAAACCACAAGTGCCTAAGCCCCAGCGGGTTGGACAGTCTGGGGGTTTGGGAGCCATTGTGGAGTACATGAATGATCAAGACCTAATGCCAGAGTTAAAGTGACTTTGGGTTTGTAAGCTGTTTCCTGGCATTAATGCTTTTCAGTCAAAATGATGGGTATTTTGTGAGGCTGCTTGAAGGAGACAGCTCACACCTCCCTGCTGGCAAACATGAGTCTGAAATACAAACCCATAATGTTCTGCGAGTAAATTCATTGGGATCTTAGAGCACTTCATGCACAATCCTGAGAGCAACTGCAATTCTTTCTTTGTCACACTAAGAAGGATGCTCTACCAAAATCTGTATGAAGCACTTCATCACAAGGCCCATTTCATGTATCAGTTGCCTCTAGCAGAGTCATATGCAAACAGCCCCTGGAAGATAGAAAAGAACTAAGTAATATCACCAGGGGTTTCCATAGATGTTTGTAGTCTTTTGTGGATGTCCATTATGGTCTTTAGGAGGATCTTGGTAGTACCTGAGAATGGACAGACTTCACTGAAAGAATGTGGGGCTTTAATTTAAATTATTAGATAGATACTGTCAACAATCAGGGGGAAAGATACCAAATCTTATAGTATTAAATTCTTGTCACTAAAAATGCACACAAAATTCTGAGCTGTAACATCACCAGCGTAAAGAATGCTAATGATTAGAATGTGTGCCTTTTTCTTCTGCCATTACAAATGAGGCTTGTATTTTCCTGAACTCTGACTTTATTATTTATAATTGTATTATTCCTTTCTAAAAGTCAGGTTTATAAGTAATTCAGACTGTGATATCACTCAACTAGAGAAACTTGAACAAAACTCTTGTTAAAATAAACTGAAGTTTATATGAAGGAGAACTGTTAGGATCTAGCTCCTAATCAGCACCACATGTTGGCATGCCTCCTTTTTGGATATGTCCTTTTGCTTTGATTCCAGTAGTTAATATTTCTTTTACAGAAGAAAAATGATGAGAGGCTACAGTTAGGAGATGGGTATCTGCTGAATTGCCAATGCCTATTTAAGGGCCACCACCTTCCACAACCATGTATTGCATTCTGAGACCTCTCCAAATGCTTAGCATTTTTAACATCCTTTGCAAAATTCTCCAGTTGCGAAAATTACTCAGTGGGTATGACAATTACAATGGCTTTAGAACCGAGTCACAATCTCCCAGAAATAACTCTGTACACTATAGACGACTTGCATGTTCCAGTGTTTCAGAATAGTCCTGTGAGGTGATAAAGTCAGAACAGTAAGATCCAGACAGGTCTCACCAGCAAAAAAATATTCTCTTAACAGCACTCAGTTAAGTATTTGCTACTGACTGAATCTGATAGTTTATCGTTAAATAGTAGCTTCTGTGGCTTCTGTATTTGATACTCAGTGTAAACAAGAATGCATGGGAATACTCTCTAAGTAAGAGTCTTCCCATAGCCTGGCACTGCAAAAAGATGCTAGAAATTTCTCTCTGGGAAGTAACCTGTTTCTGATAAATTTCCTTCTTGGCTTTTTCCAGAAAGGCCATTGCTGTGCAGTTAGGAGTATGTAACAGTCACTCATTGGTTGAGATTTGTGTCTGTGAAATGCTGTCCCCTTTTTGAAAAATCACAGTTTCTACACAACTCCAAGCACTTGCAACATTTTTGTCTTGAGAATTTCAGAAGAAAGTGCTTGATGATGTGCCACAAAATGCATTTGGCTTTGTCTGTTGCTATAACTGCTTTCTTACTGCTTTATGAATCTTGTAAATTACTTCTGTTTTACTCCAGGGATGAATAAGAGAAACAGTTCAGTACAGTTAATTGAAACCCTTCCATTCTGGAACAGCCTGACTGTTACAGAAGGTGCTTCTTAACACGGGAAATAATAATAAGACTGTTTTGTAACTGTCGGTTATAAAATAACTTCCAGGCAGTGTACTTACAAAACAAGTTGGCTAAGGACACCAATGAGCTGCCCTGGGTGGGGCATTGGTATGACTGCTCATGCCTCGGTTAAATAACGTCCTGTCTTTCAATCCAGCACATGCCCCTCTGACACCAGCAAGACTCGGAGGATCTCTGCGCCCCCTCCTGACCGACGGCCGAGTAACGGTTTACCCCCAAAAGAGGCAATGGGGTAACACCAGCCCTTTTCACCCAAGGCAGTACTAGTAGGGCAGCTGAAGATCTGAGCTTGCATAAAACATGTATTAAGTCCCAGCTGATTCAGCCTTGCAAAAGCTAACTAGTTGTGTTTATGAAATGAACATCTTATAAATACACTTGCATAACTTGAATTGTTTTCAGGTCTTCAGATCATAAAGGGACTGAATCTGTTACTATTTCAGGAGTGACAGGAGGCCAAAGTGAGCCTAGCAGGGAGTAAGTGGGAAAAGCACCCTATAGTGACTGGTCTAGATGTCCTGTGCATCCTTGGCACAGACTTCCTCAAGAAGGGTTTTGGTGGGTCTTTGGAGTAGCACTGTAGAGAGAGGAATCACTGAACAGACCATCTTGCCTAAACTCAGAGCAGCCTACTGCTGTGGGATGGATGAAGGCTGAAGATTGAAAGACGAGAATTGCTACTAATGGTGCATTGACAACGTTGTACCAACCAACATTCTGTTGTTCCCATCCAGAAGCTGATCCACTGAATAGCCAACGTGAAAATCTAGTGAGGAGCAGAGATTAACAGAGGACTATTGCATCCTGAACAAAGTTACTCCAGCAATGACTGCTGCTGTGCCAGACATACCAGAACTCCAGTATGGAGTCAAAAGCAGCTAAGTGGTATGCCACAACTCACACTGCCACAGTGTTTTTCTCTAGCACCAGAGTGCAGGCCAGAATTTGCTTTCACCCCCTTAACAGCAGCCTTCAACTGAGCCAGTCCTGCTCAATCAGACCCTTTACACCCAGTGGAAGGGGATAAAGTCACTGTGGTGTATTAATGTTAGGAAAACTGTGTAGGTAAGTCCTGCTTTGAGCAAAGGCAAACTCATGCATGGGAATGCTTTCACTCAAGGACCTAGTGATTGATGATCAAAGATGGTGAGCTCGGGGTAACAATACTCGATTTAGAGATGTATTATGTAGATTGCTACGTGTTAGCAGCGTTCAATAAGCATTTTTTCTCGACAACAGTGATTACAGGAGCTAACTGTGAGTGGTGCCCAGCATCCTCCTGAGGTGAACCTGCAGATTTAGTTATTACAGCTCAGTTGACAGCAGCTACCCAGTTGCACTCTTCATCCATGCCTCGATTCACAGCGGGGTAGAACTCCAGAAACGCTGTCCTAACATCACCCGTGCGCGCCCAGTTGGAGAGGTAAGACAAGCAACCCCAGAAGGCGGCACCAGAAGCAGCAGCGACGCTGCCGCACGCATGCGCGCTGACCACAGCTAGGCAGCAGAAAGGAGGGTGTCCCTGCGTGACTTTCACGTGGTGCGTGACCTCTGACGTCACCACGGCGCCGCCCGCCGATTGGAGTCGAGCGTTCGGCCGCAGCTCGCCCTTGACTGCGCAGGCGCAGCAGGTGCCAGCGGCGGAGCTTGGCCTCCGGGTGCCGGAGCGGCGGCGTGTGAGGAGAGGGCAGCGGCGGTGGCTTCAGCCCCGTTCCCTGTCCCCCGCCCCCCCGCCGCCATGAAGATCTGGACGTCGGAGCACGTTTTTGAGTAAGTGTATTACTGGGGCACTGTGAGGGAAAGAAGCGGGGCCGGCCTCGGAGAGGGCGGTCTGTCCTCCGGTGGGTCGAGGGGCTTCGCTGCCTCTAGGTTGTCTTGCCCCCTGGGCCGGCTTGGCGCCGCAGCCCTGCTTCGACCACCGTGGCTTGCTCGCCTGCACTGACCTTCCGCCTGCGCGTCCTTGCAGTCGCGGGGTCACGCCCCGCGGGGAGCCGTTCGACTGGCGGCCGGCGCAGCTCCGAGCCCGCTGAGGACCTTGGGGTCGGGCGGCCGGGACGCAGCCCTGCTACTGGAACGTGGGCGCCGCTGTCTGCGGGAAACTGCCATCGGTGGGGGACATCTAAGGAGACGCAGTCGGTGAAGCCGTGGAAACTGCTCACAAACCAAACTTGGAGGCGGCACCTGGGTATCACGGGTCCCGCTGCGGTGTTGGCCGTGTTAAGGGTCATTTCAGCTGCTATCGATTTCTAGTTGAGGGACTTACCAAGCATGAGTGGCTTCGTGTTGATAGGGCTCAGGTGCTCCAAAATTCCTATGTTGAAAAATAATCCAAAGGAAACACTTGTTAGGGGAAACTAACAACTTGATAAATTAATCTGGTATTACTGAAACTCAAAGAAACTGCAATCTTTCAGCAGTACATCACAGCAAAAATCTTTCATGCTAAGATACAAGACAGAAGGTAATTGAACTCAGCTGGCCTGATTCATCAGGTGTGTTGAATGCTTAAATTGCATGCTAGAACTGGAAATTGCAATCAGATGATGAGTTGTGTTAATTTTTAACAGAAATCTTGTTTGAAAAAAGGTGTACAGCTTTGTGTCTTGATTCTATTTTGGCAGTCACCCCTGGGAAACAGTCACGACGGCTGCCATGCAGAAATACCCAAATCCCATGAACCCCAGCGTGGTTGGAGTTGACGTGCTGGACAGACATGTAGACACGAGTGGGAAGTTGCACAGCCACAGGCTCCTCAGTACAGAATGGGGAATACCCTCCATTGTGAAATCTGTGCGTATGATATTGCAGAGCTCGGAAAGGATGCTGGAGGGAAGGGAAAGCTGCAGAACCATATGTTGCAATAGACATGTATCATTTCATAACTTGTAATGGTTTAAAAATAGAAGCATTTATGCTTCAGGAACACTGAATAGCAGTATACATAGTACTGTAGACACATAGTCCTATGTCCAGTTCTGGGCCCCCCAGTTTAGGAAAGATGTTGAGTTACTGGAATGTGTCCAGAGAAGGGCAACAAAGCTGGTGAGGGGTTTGGAGCACAAGCCCTGTGAGGAGAGGCTGAGGGACCTGGGTTTGATTAGCCTGGAGAAGAGGAGGCTCAGGGGAGACCTTATTGCTCTCTGCAACTACCTGAAGGGAGGTTGTAGCCAGGTGGGGGTTGGTCTCTTCTCCCAGGTAACCACCAATGGAACAAGAGGACACAGTCTCAAGGCACACCAGGGGAGGTTTCGGCTGGATGTTAGGAAGAAGTTCTTCACATAAAGGGTGATTGGCCATTGGAATGGGCTGCCCAGGGAGGTGGTGGAGTCGCCATCACTGGAGGTGCCTAAGAGGAGACTGGATGAGGCAGTTGGTGCCATGGTCTAGTTGATAAGATGGTATTGGGTGATAGGTTGGACTTGATGATCTCAAAGGTCTTTTCCAACCTAGTTAATTCTATTCTAAATCATAATGACTGATAGCCAAAAATTGCCTGTATCTTAGATCACTTCCATCTTAAAAATGAGATCTGCCGCAATGGAATAGTTTTATTTTGAGCTAAACCCTAATTCTGTTGTCTCAGTGCCTGTTCAATATAATAAGCACTACTTATGCGTTTAAAGGCACCAGAACAATTACAGTTGGCTAACATAATTATTTCCACATACATTTGCCTGTCTTCTAGCTCATTGGTACATGCAGAACAAAGACGTATGTTCAGGAGCACTCTGTTGTTGACCCAGTGGAAAAAACAATGGAGCTTAAATCCAGTAATGTAAGTAGCTGTGTCTGTGCAACTGAAGTAAGTTACAGATAATAATTCCTTGTAAATTTGAAAATCACCTTTAAAATCAGTTGAAAATTGTTTTAGAACAAGGCAGGTTAAAGGTTTAAGTAATGTGCTTATAGTTGACCAGTTCTGCTTTTCAGAAAAGAGCTAATAAGTTTTTGGAACTTGTCAGGACTGAAGCATTGGAACAGATTGCTGAGCAGGAAAGGGCATTAAATAATTCCAAAGCCTTTTTGGTATCAACTGTCACCATTTCCTAGTCATGTAACATTTTTTGCTCTTTGTATTATTCCATCTGTCTGATCCCACTGAAATGTTCTTACAAATGTAGAGAATGCAAACTCAAGTGAAGAGAACTAGATAAGCAAATGAATGCTGAACTTGTAGAACAAGACACAGAAATCTCCAACTCTAATACTTAGAGAGAAAATACTGTGTGTAAATCAGATATTGGCATTAGTTCTGAATATGCAGCTTTATTTACTACATTCCTTTAGTATTTTTAGCAAGAAGTAATCTTCTCTTGTATTCTGCAGATTTCATTTACAAACCTAGTGTCAGTAGATGAGAGGCTTGTCTATAAACCACACCCTCATGAACCAGACAAGTAAGTACTTTGTTCAGAGATTGCCCTCAAGCAGTAGTGCAGATGTCAGCTCTGAAAATCTCCATGGTTTCCTTTGAACAGAAGAGGAGATTTACATCATCTCTGTTATGGCTACCTGTCTAAAAAGCCAATTCAACGGGCTGTAATTTTTTCTAATGACCTTCCTTCTGCAGAGCACTACTGGGAAACCTAGTATCATGCTATGATGGAGTCCAGGTCAGCTTCCTAGGGAGTTGTCCTGTGTCCTGTCTGTAACTGAGTTTGTATACATGTGCAATTACTGGCTCCGTATTTCTGATCTCTTCATCAGGCTGAGCATAGAACCTGCATTAGAAGCCACATTTATCTGCCTTTAGTCTGTAATTCTGGAGGTCTGAATTTTGATGTTTATCTTGGGAGCTTTGGGAGTTGTCTTTTAAGGGAAGCTCAGAGCATACTGAGTCTATACTGCTGGAATTAGTGACAATTCTGAAAGAGCTTTCTCACTTTTTTTTCCTCTCATGACTGTCAGAAATGTTATATCCATGTTGCTGAAAAGGACATCTCACTACTGCTTTCCCTGTGTTACTTTCGTTCCGAAACTGTTGTTGCCACTATTAATTTCCTGCTGCTAAAGGTAGAAATAGTTGAGCGCCCCAAAGGGACACTTGGACTTAGTGGAGTGGTTTTTAATTTGTGGGTAGAAGGGTAAAGCAGTTAAGCACTCTGGAAGTGCATCGTGTTTATGGGGCACAAAGTTCTGCGTTATACAAGAAAGCTGATAAAGGATGGTACTTGTTGGGGAGGGGCGAGTTTGCATTCTGTTTTTTAACTACTCCAAATAATTGTTTCCTGCTCTCCATTTCAGAACTATTTTGACACAAGAAGCAATAATATCTGTAAAAGGTGTCAGTCTCAGCAGTTACCTAGAAGGGCTAATGGCAAACACAATTTCTTCCAATGCTAATAAAGTAAGTATGAGCCTTGTGTAAACGTGTGATTCACTAGCTGAATGACAAAAGGAATAGTAATCTATTTTACTGTTTGGTTTGGGGTCCACATAGTTCAACTGCCTTTACTGCAGAGACTGAATGTTCAGATTGCTGGTTTTTTTTTCCTCTTTTTTTACCTTTTGTGAATGGAGATAGTTATTGGCAAAGCTCTCTGAATCTTCACTGGAAAAATAACATCCCCACTCACTCCGCAATCTGGAACTGTTGCCTTTTAGCAGCCCTGTTGATACCATTTATTGGGTTTTGCTATTAAAAAAGGATATACATCTGAAGTAGTTAATGTGGGAGTAATGAAGTGGTGTTTTAGTTGAGAGTCTGTCCTCTGGGAATCCAAAGATGTCTTGAATTCAGCCTCACCAATGATAAAACAATCTGGATTAAAAGCCTTTTGTTGTTCATAATGTGAACACTGCTGACATAAGGAATTCTTTCATAAAGCACAAGGCAGTCCATGTTCCTGCAGTGCTCCAGTTATTGAGGTAAAAAACAAGAGGCTTGTATTTCTTACTTTTTCAACTGTTGTGTCTTTACTCATTTTCAGTAAGACAGCATTTAACCTATTTAGTATTGCTATGATTTATACAGTGACAAACTTTTCTTTAACTGTAGGGCCGTGAAGCATTGGAATGGGTAATTAATAGACTGAATGCTGAAATTGAAGAGTTCACAGCCTCAGCAAGAGGAACCATGAGGAATTCAATGGCAGCAGCAGCATTTGTAGAGAAATAATTTTAAGTATACCTGTATTACTAATAAGGTTTTTAACAATCTGAAGCTTCTCTCCAAACCTAAATACAAGTATCCTTTGTTATTTAAAGGCATACCTGTATATTAGACATGTTTCAAATTTAATTTGGAGAAAAGCTGAATTCTTACTAATGAGGCTGATGCACAAAGCCTAGTGAACATATTGGTTCAGCTGGACCGAGTTTTGGTTACAGATGAAGTATTTTTACGTATAGTTTCTGTATTTACATGAACACTAACTTATGATGTTGGCAGGTATGAAATAACCTCATTTAGCGATGAGGCTGCATATGGTGGAGGAGACTGGCATGTTTGGTTAACTTCTGTGGAATTTGTATTTCTGTGTGACTTATGGACTACCTCTTTTGGGACCAAGCCCAAAACTAAGCAGAATGGTTTGTTCCAGCATTATTCTGTTTGTTAAGTTTTGATAGTTGCGTGAAACAACTTGTTTTAACAGAAAGTTTATTACTTGATGCTTGACATACAAAAGAATGTACACCATATTGTTTTTATAAGCTTTTTAACTTGAGTGGTTGAGCTGACATGGTACTTAAATTGTTTTTTCAGCCAATATAGGGAAAACATAAAAAGTGTATCTTATGTATTAAGATCTAAATTCTGCTCCTAAAATTCACATTAATGAGCTGGGTCTGCAGTAACTTAAAATCTTATATTACACTTGTGTAAGTATCTCTGTATCAAAATAAAGGGGTACAATAAGCATAGAGCCTTAAATCTTCTAAGCTGCTAGGGCATCTAAGGATAGTGGGCATTCAGAATTTCAGAGAACCACTTGCAGGACTGAAAACTAAAAAGTGGGCTAAAGAAATACCTAAACATAAGAGGAAGTAATATTAAGGAATGTTAATGATATACTCATTAACTTGGTCATGTTCCAAAAAGAACCTCTTAATATCAACCGAATACTGTGTTGTCCTTTCATTTAAACAGTGTTCTAAATTTCCACAAGTTCCTTTACCTGTTGAACTAAACTGCTCACAATACAAGGCTCTTTAAATGAAAACCTTGAGAATAAATAGTTTTCTACAGTTCATGTTTTGTTTCTTGGTACTTACTGTAGATTCTTGGTACTGTCACCAGTCATTAGCTGTGGGAATGTAAAGGTCAGACCTTGACATCCTTCCTTACATAGTACACCAGTCTGCTGGTAGTTCTGCTGACTTCAGCAGGGACTACATGTCCCATTAGGCTCCTCTGTCTGAAGGAAAAATGGAAAAGCACAGCTGTGAATTAGCTGGTGCTTGTACTTTGGTGCCAGCAGGGGCTTTTCCTGGAATTTTAATTCTAAGCTTACAAGTAATTTCAGACCATTCTGTTAGCCATTAAGAAATGTAATGTCACCTGTTCCAGCACACTTTACATTGCATGCCATTTCTGTTCTATCAGAACTGCCTATCAAGTAGTGTCTGCTATAGAGACTATAATAGAGAGAGCCAGAGCTTATTTGAAATCGCAAGCACACGGAACACAATCGTCGGTAAGATTTGTGTAGCGGACAAAGCCCATATATATATATATATATATATAAAAAAAAAATAACTACTCTATTTTTCTAAAAATAAATGGTTTGAGACTACCTTACTAAATTGACATCATCAAGGTTTGCTGTGCTTTTACAGGAAGTTATTATACATTAAATACCATTTCAGTTTTAAAACTGTATGTGAAACTTCTGCAAAACTGTACCATCATTTCTGATTAAAAAAAATACAGTGCTTGAGACTGATTTTAAGTATGTGTTCAGCTGTTAGCATCACTTGGCATTTTAAATGTGATACATTTTTTTTCCTGCACTAAGGACAGCATAGTACGACTTCATAGTTTGCCCTTACACTGAGAAAAACCTTATTGTTCAAGATTTACAAGCATTCAACAACTTCTCGCAAGATCATGATTTTATTTCTTCTGGTTTATTTATATGCCTGCATTCTCAGTCTGTCAGGGAGTATGGCTTTCTGTATGCAGTGCTTTTTAAATAAAATTTTATCTGAGTTCTGGCTAGTTTCTGAAACTTGTCATTTATTTGGGTTTTATAACTCTAGGTGAGCAACCTAAAGTGAGGAGGATGAACGTGAAGAAATACTCTGCAGTTAGTAACTTCTTTGATTGAAATGTATATCCCAAAATGAACATTTACAGCTGATGTGGTCTTTTTTGCTTCTTAATAACTGCACATTGTTGGTTCATGTCCAGCTTCTCATCCACCAGAACTACCACGTCCTTTTCTGCAGGGGCTTTCTATTGCTGCATCCCCCAGCCTGTATTGATATTGAGCATTGTTCTGGCCCAGGTGCAGGACCCTGCACTTGGTCTTCTTGAACCTTGTGAGGTTTATCTGGGCCCACCTCTCCAGCTTGTCCAGGTCAATCGGGATGACACACCCTCTAGCAGATCAACAGTGCCACTCAGCTTGGTGTCAGCTGCAAACTTGCTGATGACACATTTGATCCCATTGTCTGTATCACCAATAAAAATATTAACCAGTGCTGGTCCCAGTACAGACCCCTGGGGGACATGACTTGTCAGTGATTTCCATCTGGACTTGGAGCCATTGACCACTACCCTCAGGATGTGACCAGCCAGCCAATTCATTATTCACTGAACAGTCCACCTATCAAATCAGTATCTCTCCAATTTGGCAAGTAGGATGTTGTGGGAGACCATGTCAAAGGTCTTGCAGAAGTCTTGTTTAAGGAATGTGGAATCTAATGCTCAGGATTGTTAAGAGCAGAAGAGAAAAAAATATTTGGGTCTCTGAAGTCATGTAATAGCTTGTCTGTTTACCCCCAGTTAACTTTCACAACTAGGAGACTGCACCTGAAGTAGCTTTGCTTGATGGGGGTGGTGGTGCGTGCTGTGTGCTGTCCCACTGCAGGAGAAGGAGGCAGATACCTTCCCTGTGCTCACTGTATGTAGACAGCTTCTTTAGTGAGTCCTGTGTTCCATGTGGCTCAGCTTCACAGCTCACCGCAGCACTCTGCCATGGCTGGCAACACCCCAATGAATGGAGTGCTACGGATGAGTGCACTGCAGAGAATATGGCCTGAGGCAGTGCAGACAAGCTGTGGGTTCTGGTGGTTAGAAGGAATGGAAGAGATGGGAATGAGAAAAGCCACAGCAGGAGGGACAGAACTAAAGGACCAGGAAGAAAGAAAAAAGGGAAGCAAAAGGGGCAGAGGTGGGGCAGTGTAACGTGAACAAAGACTCTGGTGCATCCCTACCTGTGTTACCTTGCCTAAAGGGATTCATGTTGTACCTTAGCTTCAGATTTAGGTTTTCACATAAGTAAAACTTCTAAGTTTGATGACAAATAAAACAAAAGTGAGTAAGCTTTAGATCCAAAGCATAATGGCGTGGGGAATATTTAACAGGGCACTGTTATATTTTTTGTTCTTGCTGATTGCTTGTGAAGTTTCCAGTGATACATCATGAGGCTTCCTTGCAGTTCATTGTCTTAATTATTTTGGGTGGCTTGCTTGTGTTCCTGTGACCCTCACAGTACTCCCAACACAGCTACTAAGGATTCCTGCCAGGGGGAGAGACATGCTACAAGTCTCCAAAGCCTCCTTATACAGTAAGTTGCATCTAGAAACCCTATGGCAGCTAATTTAAAACTAGACGTTTAAACTGCAGTAGCTGCAGACTACTGGTCTTGGCAAACTTGGCCCCCTTCTGTTGAGACTGAATACTTGCATCATCTGCTGGTTCTACTGCAAACCCAGTGCTCTTGAATTCTCAAATATTTGTAATGATAGCCATATGCCTGTGGAAAGAGCCTTCTGAATCAAACTGCTCACATAATTTGTATCTAAAAGTAGAAACAAGGAATGCAAAAAATACTTTTCCTCAGGTTTGTTCTAAGAATTGGCCAAACCAGTGGTGACATTTTGGTGTTAACTCAGTAAAGTGTTTTTTACTGTAAACTACAGGGTTCTTCACATCTTGATTTAAACAGGCTTGGGATAGCTAAAGCAGCAGTATAATGGATTGTTTTATATTAACTGCAAGGCAGATCTATAGGACTATGGGTTTTTTCAGTGGTATTTCTATTTCAGTGTAGTTGTCTAGCTTCCATGTACCCATCTGCATTCTTGTTAAAAGATTTGTATTTGTACCCCTTGCTTATTGCCTACATACTATTGTGTTCTGCAAGGTACTGCTTCTAGCAATCTGAAATGATGAAAGCTGCTACCCTGAAGAAAGCAAAATCCTGAAGTTACTGTGACACTGAAACAACCTGTGTCTGTATGAACACTAGAATAATACCACTTCAGTTAGCAACAGAAATGAAGTACTTTTTAAAAGGGTTAATTTACCTGAGAAGTAGTTCTTCTACTGACTATGGGTGTCAGCACCTGTTCAGTCATACAGCAGTTAGCTATGAATGTAAACCAGCACCAGCTGTCATAAAAACTTTAACCACCGCTTCCTACAGCATTGCTGATCTGTCTGTTGTGGTCTATACTTGCAAGTTAACTGCTTAGTGTATTTCCAGTAAATGTCATATACAGTAAACCCAAGCACCTATTTCTAGTAACCACAACCTTCCAGAGCCCCCTGGCACTGACAAATAAAGGAAAGATCAGCATCTTGTTGCTGTTCACATACAGGGAGCTGAAGAGGGCCAGTAAAGAGACCATTGTATGAAAGCTCTGAATTGTTTTAAATCCTTCCATTTCTCGAGGTGAAGCTTGTTATTCCATTTGCACAGAACCTGTTCATTTCTTTCTCAGATAATTTGATAGCTTTGCTTTATATGTTGCCATAGAATTAAATTATTCTAAAGGGCAGGTTACATGTTACATCTAAGATGAACTAATTGCTTACTTTTGGTGAGAGGAAACAGTTCTGTGTCTGTCTGCCTTGTTCCTGGCTGTGCTGCCCTACTTCTTCCCTTGCACTGAAGATAGTGGTCTTCACTTGTACCCTTTGTTGAGCCAAGTCAATTTGCTGAAACAAAGAAACATGAACATGAGATGTGATACAATATGCTTTTCCTGTGAAAGAACAGAACAAATGGAAGCAGGGTGCTACCACACAGATATCACTTCCCTGTCTGCAAAGTGAGATGTGACTATGACCCATACTTACCTAGGATCCTATGCCTCCCTTGTCTTTCAAAGAAGGGTAAGTGCCCATGCTGAAAACAGGCTTGAGACACAGATGTCACCTAGGTGTTTTTAAAACTTTTATTCAATATTATCATCAGCTGTGGACAGAATGTTTTACATTATCATGCTAGTTTATCATAGCAGCATTTTAAAAGTAACATAGCTATCAAAAGTTACTAAACACAGTTAAAAAGGAAGCAATGCACAAGACTTGGGAGTGTACCTGAATCCTGCTCTGCAGATCCTGGGCCCCGCCAGAGATTGTTTATGCCAGATTTTGTAGAATAGAAGGGAGCTTGGATGACACTGCAAGATTATTTTTACTTTGAATCCAGGTGTCCAAACATTAGAAATGAATGTCTTCATCTGTTTCATCAACCAACCTTCAAAATGTCCTGTAATAGGAAACAGCACAGAACTGCAACTTTATCTAAGACTAGAGCTGATTTTGGAGTATGCTTTCTGCTGGTGCTCTGTGCAGCGTGCAGTACTTAGACCAGAGGAGATTTACCAGGAGATGACCTGTATTGTCATCAGCATGGCACGAGTTCCAGTAGCTGTGGAACAGATTAGGGTCAGCAGCAGAGAGAACAGCAGAGCTTTACCAGCACAGCCCAGTATGGCTTACAGAGGCAGAGAAAGGAGATAAATCCACAGCCATCAAAGGTAGGAAGCATTATTACTGATCTGTACCTTTTATACAATAGTGACCATAATTCCATGTTTCTTGGCAATGTTATTTCATAGTAAAATGTGCAGTAACTGCCATTTTACATTAAGGCAGAAGGAGCACAGTGAAGAGATGATGGAATTTATAGTCTCTTGGAAATCATATCAATACTGGTTTTTTATTGTATTGCAATTTGCCTTTTACATAATTATTTGTTCTCCTCTGTACAGTGTACTTGAGAAACTTCTAAGATTAAAGTCAGTCACAAAATGATAGTGTTGTTAGACAGCAAGGGAGCTTTTTTAGGGGTTAATTATTTTATTAAGAATACAGGGTACAGCAAGCAAATCTGTAATTCCATTACAAATTATGAAGTAAAAAAAAAATTCACTTGTTTTGCCTTTTGATGTACAAACATTGTACTCTTGATAGAATTACAGCCATGCTGCATGAGCTCTAAAATTATAGCTGCATTATGAATAAAAATTAAGAATATTCAAGAACTACTTGGGTCTCATCATTGGTACATAAGCAGCCTTTTCTCAGTCTGGTAATTTTTGTGTTGTGCTAAATCCCCACAATGTTAATATTTGCAAAGTGAGACATCATTCCTGTCAGCTTCAGTCCATGTTCAGCAGATACCTGCTCCAACTAAGAGGTGACCTCAGTGGGAGTTCCAACCACGGTGATTATGTTAAATCCATTATACACGCATCTGGACATCAGTTGTATAATAACACAGGCAAAGCTGCTGTGTATCCACCTGAGAAGTTACAGCCTCCTTTATTTGTGTATCTGTCACTTCCTTGCTCTATAAAACACTTTTGTGATGACTGAAAAACGTGATGTGCGTTTCTGTGCCTATGTCTGTAAAGACAACAGCGGGTTTTGACTACCCTCTGCTTGGCAGCACAGTCTTGAGATGAGACAAGGCAGCTGTAGATCAGCCTCCTGATCTACTCATACTATAATTAGATGCACCTTTATAAACTGAAATATAAGCTGTTCTGTCCTCTTTTTAATTAGATGTCTAGCTTCTTTCAGAACTTCTAAGATATTTTTATTAATTCAAACTAACCACAAATAAAAAAACCCACCATGCTATTTCAGTACATAATTCATGTCCAGAGATACAAAATAAATGTAATAAGACCTCTTTTATCTGGAAAACAAGGAGAACTGGTATTGCTGAAATGTGTATTTCTTAATCACAGAATCAGTTGAGCACACTGCTAGCTTCCAGACAGAACTCCTGCACACACACTCCAGAGAAAGATACTGCTTTCTTTGCCATTTTTGTTGCTATCATCAGAAAGATTCAAATTTTTTTAGTTAGATGTTATGAATCAAAAGAAAATAATCCCTCATACCTTTACAGTTAGAGGCCCAGTTGGACAGTTTCTATTTCAGCTGTGTTTTGGGGGGTTGATTTGATTTGTTTGTTTTTAAATCTCCAAAACCAGTAAGCAGCCCAGTATGTGAATATCCTATGGTACCTGGAAAAGAAGAACAAAAGCATTTTCATTTCCATTCTATTGCTAAACTGTAATTTTATTCCAGACCTACAGGAGAGGCAGATGGCATTTGACAGGAGGGTATTCTTTGTCAGGCTATCATAGATGCTAAACTCTGGTTGAGTAAGGAGTCATGCCAGGACAGAAGAATGTCTGCTACTGTATGTGTTATTTTCTACTTCTGTACTGGTCCTTGGTGAAGGAGTAATATTCTAAGTCTGTGAGCTCTTATTACTAGAGTTTTTCTGCACCAAAAAATAGAAACTGTTTAGAGACATAAAGATTAAGCCTGTATGCTCAGTTAGTTTAAGGAGTAGTATTGTTTGGGTTCATTGATATATCTACTTTGTTTTGGTGTAATGTTAGAGATACTTAGTTTAAAATACTTATGGATTTAACACCAGTCATGGATTTATTTGGCTTTTCAGTGTCATCTCTTCAACCTACCTGGACCTGCTTGGTCTCACTTTTTTGGCCTCCCTGGACCCCTCCAGCATCAAGACTCCAGCCTCCTTGGAACTCTTTAAAATCCCCTTTTCAGATTCATTGGATTTATCTAGTCTGAGCTCTTCATCCTCTGTGGATTTCTCCAGTCTCACTTCTTCATCTTCTCTGGACCTGTCAAGTCTCTCATCTTCAGCCTCTTCAGACTTCTCCAGTACCTCCTCTTCAATTTCCTTAGAGCTCTCCAGTCTCACCTCTTCAGACTCCTGGGAGCACTCCAGTTTCACCTCTTCAATTTCCCTGGATCTATCAAGTCTCACTTCATCAGGCTCTCTGGATCTCTCTAGTGACAGTTCTTCAGTCTCCTTAGATCTCTCAAGTCTCACCTCTGTACCCTCCGATTTCTCCAGTCCCATTTCTTCACCCTCTCTAGACCTCTCCAGTCTCACTTCTTCATCCTCCCTAGATGTTTCTGATCACATCTCCTCAGCTTCCTTGGATTTTTCCTGTACAATCCCCCCATCCTCACTAGATGTCTCAGAGTACACCTCCTCAACTTCTTCAGAATCACTAGATCTCACTGATTTTAACTATTTAATGTTTCAGGGCACCACTGAATTATCCTCTTCAACCTCTGAGCATGCTTCTAATTTTATCCCTACACCCATTCTGGATGTCTCCAATCTCACCTTTCAGGATACTCCTTCCCTCACTGCCTCAGTTTCTTTGGACATTTCTAATCTCACATCCTTAGTTTCCCCAGACCTATCCACTCTCACATTTCTGGATGTTGCTAATCGCACTGCTTCAGCTGTTCCTGATCTCTGCATCTAACCCTTTTAATACATCCCTCCTTCTCTCTGCAGCCTCTCTATACCTTTCTGAACCTTCCTCTTTTATGTGTTCTTTCTAAGTTCTGTTTCTGAAAGTTTAAAATTAGTTACTGTCCTTTACAAATCTATCCTAGCATCTCAACAGCAGTGGGCATGAAAACAGGTCATACAAATCTGTAATGGTGCCTTGTTTACAGCTGCATAAACATCAATATATATTCTGGAATTTCTGTAGAGCACAATTTCCGTCCCAAATTTCCAATCTGCCTCAGCACAGTACCACTCCTAGAGGTTTAACTTTTTAAACTCATGCTCCATTTTTTGTCTATCTAGATCAACAAATAGTAAACAGAGCTAAACGTGCAAACAACTGCATTCAAGTTGTGTATCTCCATTTTGGATTTAAATAGGTGCACTGCATAGAAGCGCAGACAGAGGAATTTCATGTGGATTCACAGAGTGAAAGTGTTGTGAAAAAACAAAATCAGGGAGAAAGGAGCAGGTGAGAGACAGGAAATAAGGAGAGGAACCCAAGAAGTTAGTGGGGCAGGAATAGAGGGACACATAGCTAGAAGAAATTTGTCCAGCTGTGTTAGCATGATTATTTTTTTTATGGCAAACCTCCCTTGTGGCCTAGGCTGCCCATAAAGCTTAAAATAATCTCACTGATAGTTACTTATTAAATCATCAGATGTTAACATTAAAAAAAGGGTATCTAAAATCCCCTTTATGTAAGTAGTGCAGTTACTTGTGCTGCATCAAATATGTTGCATAGGTAGCAGAGAGAGGCTTCCTTAAATCTTTGGTGCTTCTCCTTGTCCTTTTGTTAACATTGTGATTGTTGGGGTTTAGAAAACAAATATCTTTTGTTTCAATATCTTATCACTGGCACCCTTTCTGTGTTAAAAGTGCTATCAGAACAACTATTTTTTAATTGGTTTAATTTTCTATAAGCTTTCCTCCAATATGCCAAGTCTGTCTCAAAATTAGGATAAAAATGGTTCACACAAATAAATATATACGGAAATCAATGAGTGAAATAAGATTTTCTGCTTCACTTACATTCATTCTTTCTTCATAACTAAGTAGGAAAGACTGGAATATATGAATTTCAGATATGAATCCCAAATTCAATAGGAGCAGTTGTTTAGCAGATCACAACAAATCAGAGATTGTTGGTTCAGACGGAAGGGGCTAGCACAGTGGAACATCCTCAAGGGTCCACCTTCAAAAATGTTATCACAGCTGCTGCTAACCACAGTCGTCTTCAGTAATTTCAGCAGAGAGATTAAGTAGGCAAATTGAGGAGAGGAAATTCTTTCCATGTTACCACTCCTTCTTCCTGGTTCCTACTAATTACAGTAACAGACAATCTTCTCTTACTGTCATATGCTATCCTAGAGACAGACTTTGAGATATTTGATGAACAATGGCATTTGTTGTGGTGGATCTATATTGACAATATGGCATGTGGACTAATGGCAATGGCTTTGGACTAACTGATGTATCTAATGAAGTTGAAAACTACTGTGCTTTTAAAAAGCACTGTCAATGAAAACAACATTGTGTAGTCTTGTGAAATCACTGTGTGACTTCCAGGGATATGCACTTCAGCAGATACCAAAACTGGCAGGAAGACAGAAGGCCTCTGCAAAGGACCAGAGTCACCAGCATTTCCTCAACACCTGCACAGCTTCTGGAGGATTCTTACCGAGTTTGTGGTGCAGTTTGGCTCCGGACAGAAGGCACAGTGAGAAGTGATATACATACACAAGTGTAAGGAATTAATAAACACCCAATCTAGAATCTCTTTAAGTCTTCAGCCCTCATTATTGAAATGACCAAATTGATTCTTTATCAAACATAAACTGAGTCTTCTCATAACTTTTCACCTATTATGTATGCAAAACCTGTCTATTTTCCCATCATTAAATAATAATCTCTTCTAATTTCCTGTGCTGTCTCTTATGCATTTGTTTAGAGCAAATGACTGAACAAATCTTAGGTGTGTGTATGAGCTTACATCCACAAGAGCCCCATTCCACAGGCACGTCTGGCAGGGTAGAACTCTGAATATGGCACAGCTTGGTCACCACAGATTAATGCTCCAAACTGGAGACTGTCTGTACTCATACAAATCATTGGCTCCCATGTCTGTGAACCAATTTTTCTTTAGAGTCTTATCTGGAAAAAAATAAGAACTGACGGAACAGAGAGGCAGTAACAACTGATTTAGCTGGTGTGTGTGTGTGATTTTATCCACCTCCTTGGATTCTTAGATTACACCTGGGATACTTAGAAATTAGATAACCTGTAACTAAACTAACTGATATATAACCAACCATTAGCTTCAGAGAGTCAGGCTTTCAGGCTAGATGTGAGGAGGAGGTTCTTCACCATCAGAGTGGTGAAACCCTGCAATGGGTTGTCCAGGGAGGTGGTTGAGGCCCCATCCCTGGGGGTGTTTAAGAGCAGGCTGGATGAGGCTCTGGCCAGCCCGATCTAGTGTGGGGTGTCCCTGCCCATGGCAGGGGGGTTGGAACTAGATGATCCTTGTGGTCCCTTCCAACCCTGAATGAAACTATGAAACTATGAAATTTCTGGGGATTTGGTAGTGTTTTCGGATTGACTCGATGATCTCAAAGGTCTTTCCTTACCTAAAGGACTGCATGATTCCGTGGTACGCAGTGTTTCCGGCCAATTTCCCCTTCTGAAGCACGGCAGACTACACATACACACACAGCCCCGCTCTTCTGGAGCCCTAGCTGGCCACACCTGCAAGCAGAGCTGACACCTTCCAAACCTTTCCCAAACTTTCTGTTGCAGAGAACTGGGATGAACAGGTGGGTGTAGTGTGGTACTGACACCGTGCCTGCGCCAGGACAAGACCCCAGCCGCGATAGCTGCTGTGGGCAAGGACTGAGCAACCATGGCTGCCGCGGCCGGAGTTACTCGCAGGAAAGGGCGGGAGGCGCGTGTCTTATCCAGCCCTCTGATTGGTCGCTGCCAGAGGAGGGTGCTTGCGACTCGAGGAGAGGCTGGGTACTTGTCATTGGTGAGACTCCCTGAGGTAATTCGCATTCCAATTGGCGAGAAGATTATTTCTACGATTTGATTGGCTAGCGAGCAGCGCGGGGGATTTTCCCGTTCCGGTGGGCGCTGACCTTGCTTTGCCCGGCAGTGGAGCTGGTGTTCGCCCCGTGTCGCTCATCAGCCGCAGCCATGGTGGCTTACTGGCGGCAGGCCGGGCTCAGGTACGCGCCTGGGCCGACAAGACGCCTCTGGTGACGTCCTTGCGACAGCTGCAGCGGCCGGAGGCGAGGGCTCCGCAGGGAGGGCTGTCGGGGTCACCGCTCTGCCTCTGCGGGGGGTGGGGACGCTTTCGGGACGGATTCGAGTCTCACCTTCGTTCTCTCTCCCTTTCTCTCCTGTCTTTAGTTACATCCGGTATTCCCAGATCTGTGCCCAGGTTGTTAGAGCGGCCATGAAGCCTCAGTACAAAGCAGAGGCAGAGAGGGCGGCAATGGCTACTGTGAAAACGGTAAAACCCAAGAAGGAGTAAGATGTAAGTAAAGGCGCTGGCGAGCGTCGTAATTGTTTTACACGTGGAGTGCTGCTTTCCCAGTGTGGGTCGGGTTAATGATGGTCCGTAGCTGCATGGTTCATTTCGCGCTAGTTGTGGATAATAGGCTCTTGTGCGTGGAACGGGACCAGATCAGTGAGTGGTTTAGTGCCAGTGTGTGCGGGCGTCGCTGCATGCTGATGACGTGTGGGATAGGAAGCTGCTTCATCTTATTAGTTCAGTAGAGGGAGATGTGCAATCCATCGAGCCCTGCTTTGAAAGACTGGAGGCTTAGTCGGACTTCATACGGATTTACACAAAACACCTGGGTTTCTGTAGCAGTCTTCGTAGATTTCTTGTCCCTCGCTTTACCAAGCCAACAGACTCCCTGAACTACAGTTCCCCTCATCAGAAGACTTTATTTGTGTAAGGGTTATCAGCTGTGTGTAAAAGATAGGTGCCACTTCTACTTCTATTTGTCTGCATGCATCATGAGCAGCTGACATCTAAGTAGAGCAGCTTCTTCTGAGATGAAATGTTATATATTTTATTGTTACATGTTAAATTAGTGAGGCATACCTTGTACATATTCTTGATTCAACTAACTTGTATTTTAAATCTCTCATAGGAACTGATTTATGGTGAATAACAGCAAACTGCAAAGCTGTAGGCAAGCTCAAGACTGCAATATAATGTCATCACATTAACTGCACAACTTGTCTCTATGTAAATGAGCATGCTAATAAATCCAATTTCTGTTAAATGAATGTGTGTAAAGTGTTGTTCCTCTTCAGAGCACTCTACCTTGCAGAGACATTTCTGCTTCACTTGTTTAAAATAGTTTTGATTACAGTCTGCCATTCAATAGCAACTTGTATTTATTTTCAAGGCAAATCTCCTGCTGGATTTCATGCTCATATGTCAGGTACATAAATGGGAGAGAGATTTAATTGTTTAAAACTTTTCTGCCTGCTTAATTTCAGTGATTAATGATTACTTTGAAAAGAGTTTTTCTCGCTAAAATCTATATGAGCAGAGAATATAGGCATATAATTTTAATAATTAAAAACTACTTCTGTCAGCTCTCTCTACTGGAAGTGGTACACTGTTGGCTTTAAAATTCTGTGTCATCATGGTGTTCTTCATGGCCTTAGAAGAAGACTAACTCAGGGGAAAAACAATTTGATGAGACTAGGGATTACAACTAAACTGAAGGCAGGATATTCTACTGTCGACGTGCTGCACAGGATCCAATCTCCAAAGCTGTTTTGAACACTCACCTGTGAATTGGGAGTTGGAGGACCTGGGTGAAGGAGGAGGTGCAGAACTCGCTGGACCATATGCTGGTCTCAGCCATTGGTTACCCTTTGTTTTACCACTGTGTCACTTTTCTGGGGGGCAGAGTGACATGCATTCACTGGGAGACTTAACAGAGGAGGGTGACACTGCCATCTACTCTTGGCTGGGGACAAAGTCATACTTCACCTGTGTTGCCTGAGGGAATAGAAGTGCTTGCATGTTCCTGCTGCTGTGTGTATTCACAGCAAGTACAGGACTGTCGCCTGCACAGAAAGAAACGCAGCATGCTTAAAGAGCTGGCTCCAAGGCTGTTCACCTGGACACTTCAGCTGTTCACTTAAACAGGAGGCATCACTTCAGAGTACAGTAAACTCATCTAAGAATATTTTTTTAATGTAATTTAAAATTAGTCCTTACAAGAATAAACTGTGACTTTTGTCTGAAATGTTTCATGTAGTAAAGTAGTTTATAGCTGGGTTTATAGTTTTTATTTAAAAGAATACTATAAATACAATGTGAAATAGATGGCTGTGAATGAAAAGAAACCTTTCTTTCCTGAAGTCGAGACACCTTTTTGATTTAGTGATTGTTGCTGAAATTATCTGTCTAGCTGCAAACCATTCTATCCATTTTGCTGTACTGAGAGGAAGGAAATTTACAGTGGTTACTACCCGGGGGGTGGAAAAAGCCACACTAAAACTTACAAGAGTGTTCACAACTTTCCTAACATAAATCAAGCTACAGCTTGAAATAGAAACAAACCACACAATGATCATGAATACAAGCACTGCAATAATAGAAGCCAGCAATGTGATAGAACTACTAATGTACTTTAAAAAGTAGTAAAAATGTGCATATTCAGTCTTTTGCCCCACATTGTTCTCCCCTCTGCAACATAAGGCACTAAACTGCAGGTCTGCATCAGTCTGTGGAATGTGTAATAAAATCAATGCTGCCTTTACAGGCCTTACAGAAGTGCATCTGTCCTAAACCCCAGTGACAAGTTCACAAATGAAACACAGACTGTTTACCTGAGAATAAATACATGTGATGAGCTGACGAGAGAATATTTTGCTGTGGCTTCTGTTCCCGATCTCTATACAGACACAGAGAGGCTGTACATTACATTCATTCTCTGATGCTATAAAAGTGAGTACGTTTACAAGAAAGGCTTATTGGGCCAGCTTGTCTTCATGGTGGCTCTGTTTTGGAGAGGTTCAGTGTCAACAGTTGTTTAGGAGAGTAAAGCACAGCTGCCATTAATTTCAAAAGCACTGTACTATGATAGTGGATATATGTTGGCCAGATGCATAGAAAAAACTCTTAAGAAAGGTGCTATTTTTGGTATGTGGATGACAGCTACTGCTTTTTCTTTAGTGACTGTCAATAGGCTTATTTGGAGCATGTTTTGATATTGCCATTGTCTTTATGCTGCTTCCTTTTCTGGGCTGGCTTCCACTTCTACCTCTTCATATTCCTCGACATCTGCTGTTGCATCCTGGTACTGTTGGTACTCGGACACAAGGTCATTGGTGTTACCTTCTGCTTCAGAGAACTCCATCTCATCCATTCCTTCACCAGTATACCAGTGGAGAAATGCTTTTCTTCTGAACATAGCTGAGAACTGTTCAGAAACCCTGATGAAGAGCTCCTGAATGGCTGTGTTATTGCCAATGAAGGTAGCTGCCATCTTCAGCCCTCGTGGTGGTATGTCACACACAGCCACTTTGACATTATTAGGGATCCACTCCACAAAGTAGGAACTATTCTTGGTCTGGATAGACAGCAACTGCTCATCCACTTCTCTGGTAGACATTCGGCCTCTGAAGATGCATGCCACGGTCAAGTAACGTCCACGACGAGGGTCACAAGCTGCCATCATGTTGCGTGCATCAAACATCTGTTGAGTAAGCTCTGGCACTGAGAGGGCTCTGTACTGTTGGCTGCCTCGAGCTGTCAGTGGAGCAAAGCCTGGCATAAAGAAATGCAGGCGAGGAAAGGGCACCATGTTAACAGCCAACTTCCTCAGATCTGCATTCAGCTGCCCGGGAAAACGGAGTGAAGTTGTGACACCGCTCATCGTTAGGGACACTAAATGGTTGAGGTCTCCATATGTGGGATTGGTGAGCTTTAAAGTTCTAAAGCATATGTCATATAGAGCTTCATTGTCAATGCAAAAGGTTTCATCTGTGTTCTCTATTAGCTGATGGATGGAGAGGATGGCATTATATGGCTCTACGACCGTGTCAGATACTTTGGGTGAAGGCACAACGCTGAAAGTGTTCATAATCCTGTCGGGATATTCTTCTCTGATTTTATTGATGAGGAGAGTGCCCATACCTGAGCCTGTGCCACCACCCAGCGAATGGATGAGCTGGAATCCCTGAAGGCAGTCACAGCTCTCACACTCATTCCTGACCACATCCATGACATTTTCAATCAGTTCAGCACCTTCTGTGTAATGACCCTTAGCCCAGTTGTTTCCAGCACCTGAATTACCTGTGAACAGAATTACAGAAACAACAGCCACAAAATTAAGAAGACAAATAAACCAAGTGAGAAGAGTCTTTATTTAGAATAAACCAAACCAGGCTGGAAGAGACCTTCAAGATCATCGCATCCAACCCATCAACCAATCCAACCCACCCAAACAGCTAACCCATGGCACCAAGCACCCCATCAAGTCTCCTCCTGAACACCTCCAATGACGGCGACTCCACCACCTCCCCGGGCAGCCCATTCCAATGGGCAATCACTCTCTCTGTATAGAACTTCTTCCTAACATCCAACCTGAACCTCCCCTGGCGCAGCCTGAGACTGGGTCCTCTTGTTCTGGTACTGGCTGCCTGGGAGAAGAGACCATCATCCGCCTGTCTACAACCTCCCTTCAGGTAGTTGTAGAGAGTGATAAGGTCACCCCTGAGTCTCCTCTTCTCCAGGCTGAGCAACCCCAGCTCCCTCAGTCTCTCCTCATAGGGCTTGTGTTCCAAACCCCTCACCAACTTTGTTGCTCTTCTCTGGACTTGTTCCAGCAAGTCAACATCCTTCCTAAACTGAGGGGCCCAGCATTTCTAAAGGCTGCAAAGGTGGGAGCTAAAAGGTGGTTTGGGGACAGTTGACTCTAGTTAATTTGCTGGCAGCATGCTGTACATACCATGAATAAAATTGTCAGGCCGAAAGAGTGGGCCTATTTTGCTGGATCGTACGCTGTCCATTGTACCAGGTTCCAGGTCCACCAAGATAGAACGGGGCACGTATTTATGGGCTAGGACAAAAGAAAAGCAATGTGAACAATTACTGTTAGAAGTCAGAGCTAGGCTTAGAATCTGCTCTGAAAAATCCAACCCAGCTACAGTGATTTGGGGATTTTTATTTTTAATTACTTATTTGAATCTTCATGCTGGCTCTGCAGATTGCTGTGCCAACACCCTTAGTGGGCTGAGCACTTACAGTAAGCCTCGTTGAAGTACACATTGATTCGCTCAAGCTGCAGCGAGGCACCCCCACGGTAGTTTCCAGCGATGTCAATCCCATGTTCATCACTTATCACCTCCCAGAACTGGAAAAGGAAAAAGGTTCAATACACTCACAAAGGTTATGCTTTTTTTTCAGCACAATGTGCTCAGCACCAACTCTGCTGTGCTTTTGCCTGACTGCACAGAAAGTGGGAACTCTGCCCCAAGCCAGCGGGTCTTTTTCTACATACACACTGCATCAGAGCAGGGGTCCTCCTCACTTCCCTAGTAAGTTCAAGGGAGAAGTTCAGTAGGCCATTTGTGCTGCTGAGCTATCATCCACTCACTTAAGAGGTGGAGACCCTCAGTTTGTTCCCTTTGTAGTAAAATTAAAATCATGTTAAATAACACAGGTACTAGTTGGTATGAGCTACACAAAAGTCAGAGGAGGTGTGGGGTGTAGCATGGATTGGGGAAGGCTGCATTAGGGGCCTGGTATGCACAAGTGAGACTGTGGCACAGCAAAAACAGCTCAGACAAGTTTGCATGTGAGCAAAGCTTTCCACAAACAGCTGTTGGTCTTGGACAGCCTATCTTGACATTCATGTGGATGGCTTGTACTGGGGTGCTTATCTAGGCAGCAGCCACAGCACTGTTAATGCAGACACACCCACCCACTATAATGACCAGTCTATTTTAATTGTAAAAGCCTCCTCATTTAGCAGCATTTTGAGTATACAAATACATCATTGTCAACGTGTGCATGCACTCTTCTACAGGTCTTACTAGAAATAAGTGGTTTCCAGTTCAAAGGCAACAGAAAAAACACAAACTTGTCAACTATCACAGTGGCTGTGTTCAAATTATTTGGGTCTAACCCGACATTCTCTGTCCATCAACAGCTTCATGTTCTAATAAAAGGAATCAAGGTGGGATTTATGGGAACAAGAAATAGAGGAAGAACACAATAGATCTTGTATCGTCAAAGATATCTCAGACCCACACCAAAATCCTCCCAATGACATGACTGCCCCTTGCAGAAGGCCACTTAGGCAGGAATCTTTAACTGCACTTTGTGCTACTCAGAAAAACCTAATTGGTTACTGATAGAATGGTAATGACCTGTCATTAATAAATTCCCATATTAATAATTGTAATATGGCAGAATTCCTGCTGTATGACATTACAGCTTTGCAGTCCTGGAATTCCTGGATCCTTCACTAATTGCAGTATTTTGCAGACTAGGTTGTTGTCCCTGGGAATATGAGCTCCAGCAGGAATGTTCTGGAGCATTTATTCTCACAGTGCCATAGTTATTGCAGGTGTTTTGTTTTTTGACACTCTTAACATTAACCTTTGCATGAGGATCAAGCCCATCTTCTGACTTTCATACTGAAATATGCTGTGGATCCTACCATTGACTTAACAAAGTAATCGTTCCACCCAAAAGTCCCCATCTGTTAATGACATTTGACCTGCTACAAACTTACTACTAATGACCGATATGGAAAAGAGACCTTACCTTAGAGCCAATTTGGTTCCCACACTGGCCAATCTGGAGGTGCACAATTTCACGCATTTTGTTTAGCTTTGACTTGTTGGTGGCTACAACCTAACACAGGATTTCTAGTTGCAGTCCCCAGAACAAGCCCTCTTTCTGCTTCTCTATCAGCTACACCCAGCAGAGTCTGTCCCAAGGGGCCTTTTTATACTGGCAGAACTGTCACTCAGCCAGCAAGGGGAGTAGCCAGCTCCTCAGGCTGCTCAGCAGAGCATTTCACCAGGAGACAAAGTGCCTGGGTACAGGATGACAGGTAGATTACTGAGTGGCTTCAAACATTCTCCCATGCACCTCCTTACCCTTAATTCCAGCTCTCTGTGCAACAAACTGTTTGGGGAATATCTGTGCACGCTGTTTTTTTGTTAATGCTATTATATGCATTGTATATATACACAAACATATATGCATATATAAAGAGTATAGCCAAAAAGGACCATTCTTAATTTATTAAGTATGTGTGCTTTTGCCACAATTCAAATTTTAACACCATATGAGTTGTGCAGGACAACATCCACAAAAAAAACCAATAACACCTTCTGATCAGTAACCTCCTATGATAATCAGCATGTTGCCAGGCAAACCTGTATTTCACTAAGAAGCATCACTCTCAGTATCTTACTGCATGGAGGAAAGGGACAGGATCAATAACAAAAAAGTACTTTGTAAACATAAAATGGCATTGTCAGTGATAAATGCTCCTTAAACATTTAACAAGAATCCATCAATTTCAGCTGATCTAAAATCTGAATCAGCTTGTGACTAACTTGCACAGGAGCTCGCTTTCTTTTCCTCTCTCTCTCTCTCTTTTCCTTTCCTGCCACTAAGCTGCACAGTATTTCTTCTATTTGTTTTCTTATACCTGAGATGGAACAGTTCAGAACCTGTCAGGAAAATGCAAGAAGTAGAAAGCCAGTCCCACTGAGCTATAATGTTCACTGTGTGAAATGTTTCACTTCCTTAAAGGGAATGACACAAGGCTGAGCAAAACATGACACAGTCATGTTGCCTGCTGATAAACAGGGCTAGTATCACTGAGCAGCAGAAACCCAGAACAGACCATCCTCTGGAAACTTGTGTAGTTTTATTATACGTCAGATGACTGTCAGTGCTTTGCAACTGTTTCTTTTAAGGACAGGAAAAAGAGCTATAATTAGGAAAGTACCTTTAAATTATTTTATACGAAAAAGACAACAGTGGAAGGGCTTGACTCATTATAAGTAACTATGTCACCACTTTATGGGTTGCTGAAGATAAGGGATTTCTGAGCTCCCATATTGTTCCAAAATTAAAAATCAGCTTATTCCAGACTTCCCTGCCACAGATGACTTCCACTTTTTCCCCCAGCAAACAGAGAAACAGACAAGTGCTCCTGGCAGTGTTTAGCACCAGAACTGCACAGTAAAAAAAGTGGCTAGCCAACATTCTGTCATGCTCTGCTGAGCAATGAGCTGTCCTCAGTAAGGAGCTATGAAAGGCAGACTTCAAATTCAGGTAGATTTCATTGTTTCCTTTAAACACAATAGTTTTATTATTTCCCCAAAAATTACATATTCTCTGAACAGTTTAGTTTACCCAGCAGGACAACATAACAATTCTGGTCCATTGCCACAATGTAGACACTTTTTACAATGGCAGTGGATATCTTCTACAGATTCCTAAGACAAAATTCTGGAAAGGTTATTTGGACATTTTTGAAAGCAAACAATTCTATTCATGCACATTCTGTATCTGGTTTTTAGCTAAAAGTAATAGCACAGTTCTGAGTCGTGCATTGCTGCACTCTGAATGGAAGCTGCATTGGTACAATGTGTCAGAGAGCTACTGTCAGTAAATAAATACTACTGAAAATGTGCAATGTATTAATCTACAATACCAACAACTTATGAGGATGAAGTTGTTAAGTCACTTTCCAAAAAACATGGCAAAATAACTTCAGCAATATAAGTACTTGCTGAGACCATCTCATGAGTAAAGGGGATAAAAAAAGCAGGGGGGGGGGAAGTGAAAGAAATGTGCAATCCCTTAATATTGCTTTTGTCTTCCTAGGAATAGCTCACAGCAATCAAGTGTTTCCTCTGAAGCACTTCTTTATAGAGTCTCAAAAATTACAGCACATGACACAAGGTACCTGAGGTGCTTTGTGAAGCAAAGGTGGGTTTGTGCCTGTTTTTCCTTTCCTCCCCAACTGCATTTTTGTGAACCTCCAAGCCTGTCTTTATCACAAACCTGGTCTATGAAAAGCTTGTTTCTCTGTATATTTGTCTGCAGGCCTGTCATTCCTTAGCTCTGAGAAACCTCAAGCCTGTTAACTGCCTGAGCGTGCTTCCCAGGCACAGCCATGAACATGTGCTACTGCAGATTAGCGCCATGCACGTCACCAGAGAAAGAGGAGACGGTGGCGGAAGGGCTGGCTTCAAGGGACCTTTGGCACTGTGGAGATTAGGAGCACTCTGGCATCGGCCACAGCTATAACCATCCTACCCCACAGTGTTTATTATCAGGCCACCCACTGTTTCCATTGCCCTCAGAGTGGGCCCTAGATACCAAAGCCCTGGCAACAGGTGTAAGTTGAGACCACAAACAAGCCAGAGCTTTTTTTGTTATTGGTTGGTTTGTTTCTATTTTTCATGTTTTGTTTTGGGGCTTTGGGGTTTTTTTAATGGCACAGTACCCACTAGCAACAAACACCATGCGCAGTGAGCCACCCTGGATACTCTCTCTCTCTTCTTTTTGTGTGTGTGTGTGACTGTGGTTTGCTTGGGAGGAAATAGCTCTTCATGGAGGAGCTATGGCCTATTCAGACTGAGATAATCCTGGTTACAGACCACCAGATAATTTGAGAGAGATCTGTGAATGGCTAACAGATGAGCTGATGCTAGTTTCAAATAATCTAGGCTAGCAACATCACCCTCAGGAATGATACCAAAATGCATTGCATTCAACAGGCACTAAAGGCTACCTGCTTCGTATATTTAAAGATTGCCTCTCTCTGACAGGTGGCCCAAAGGCAACCAGGTAGGATTGCCCACTGTAGGCTATCATCAGCAGGAGGAGCCCTTATCCCTTATGGGATCCCCATCCCAAATAGGTTTTGGTGCAGTTGAACACTCAAGCAATTTACTAACTTCCCCAAACTGCAGATTATGACCTGGCAAAATGTTACTCCTTGCAGCACATGAATTCATCTGCTGGGTAGTGACTTTACTTGGGCCCAATTGGCGCAACTTCAGCTACTGTTGAGTTTGGATCCTTTGATGAACTGATTAAAAAATCAATTGCCCAGCAGTCAGGCTCAGCTCCTGCTCTGCTGTTCCCTTCGTTGTAGTGGTTCTCAGTGCCTCAATTTCTCTATTCACAATGTGAAGTTAATAAATCTCCTACCTTTTACACAAAGTTTTGAGAGCTAAGGAAGAAAAGCTATGAGGGAAGAACTGGCTGTGGTTCACTAATCCTGTTTACCACACATGAAAGCTCTAGCCAGCATATGGAAAGGAGGTGCACACAGATACTTAAAGCTTCTGCAGGTAAATTAGGAAATTGTTTTTACTATTGACTAAATCATGCAGCAGATAGTAAAGCATCTTCAAATGTGCTGAACCCTAAAGAAGAACCTAAAAATTTAACACTGGCTTGCATTCCTTTGTAAATTGTAGCATAAAAGGGCTTGAGAAATGCAAAATGTAGGACTAGCAAAAAAATCCAACCAAACAAAAAAATCCCAGCCTGCCTGCTTTATGCAATCACACAGTCACTGGGTGCAGTCTTACACAACGCTGATGTGTGAGGCTAAAGGTGAAGAAAACAGGAACCTGGTCACACACAGGGTCTGTACCTGCCCCAGATACAAGTCCTTGTTATTGCACATCCTGTAGGGACAGCAAGACAGGATTGTTTGGTATCTTGTATCACCACAATAAATAGCTGTAATAGCTATTCAAAAGCTTTGAACATTTTTTAAAAGTTGGGGGGTTGTTTTTTGGGGGGTTTTGGTTGGTTGGTTGGGTTTTTTTTTGGTGGGTTTTTGAGCACATGAGATAGGACAGACTTAGCAATGTACAGGCTCTGCTTGGCCTTACTGAGTCCAGGGAACTGGAGTTGTTTAGTCTGGAGAAAAGGAGACTAATAGAGACCTTGTCCTTTACACCTACCTGGAAGGAGGTTGTAGTGAGGTGGGGGTTGGTCTCTTCTCCCAGTAACATGGACAGACCAAGAGAAAAAGGCCTCAAGTTGTGCCAGGGGAGGTTTAAGCTGCAGATTAGGAAAAAAAAAAAATTCAATGAAAGTTGTTAAGCCTTGGGATAGGCTGCCCAGGGAAGTGGTAGAATCCCCATCCTAGGATGGATTTAAAAGCTGTGCAGATGCGACGCTGAGGGACACGGTTTAGTGGTGACCCGGCACAGTCTCCGCCAGCTGCAATGACTCCACGATTCTGTGATTAGATACACGATGATAAGCGCCACCTGAAGAACTGAAGGGTGGTTCCGCGTCCCTCCCGCTTCAGGTGAGCACACAGCGCCGGGCTGTGCCGAGCCTTGGGCACTCCGCCTGCCGGCACCGCCCATCGTCCGCGTCCGCCCGCCTCCGAGAGCTTCCCCACCGCCCTCAAAAGCCGGTGCCGCGCTGTGGTGGAAAGCGCTGCTGCCCCCAGCATGGCTGAGCTGTCCTGGCGCCTCACGTCCCTGCTGCTGCTCTGGGGCTGCCTCTGCCCGGCCACCCTCGCCGGGCTCTACTTCAGGGAAGGGCAGCACTGCTACAAGCCGGCCCCGCGCAAGGCCCCTGGGCTGAGGTGAGCTTTGTCCGTGCCGCCGCAGTTTTCATAGGGCTGCCGCCCTCGCAGCCGGACAGCCCAGGCCAACTCCACCGCCCCCCTCCAAAGGGTGTCACGGAGAGGACCCCAGGGAAAGGGTCTGGACAGGCACAGGCGTGGCCCGCCAGCACGGAAAGGGGAGAGTTGCAAACCCGGCATTGCCCGGTCTTGGGGGGGGAAGGGAGGGGTGGGGGGTGGGGGGCTGAGTCTCCGGGGTGGCCCTGGCCCCGTTGTCAGGGAAGAGCTGGGGGGCGCTCCCCGAGGCTGCCCTAGATGCCCGCTGCCTGAGAGGCTGCTCCTGTCCCCGCGGGGTCGCGGAGGCTCCCGGAGCGTGGGGGTCCCGGGGCCCACCGGCGGTCACGGGACCGGTCACGCTGCCCGCCGTCACGTGAGGCGTTCGCCGCCTCATCGCGAAACTCGGAGAAAAGCTGCACGGTTTGCCTTAAAATGCAGCGCGGGCGCTAGTTCTACTTTCTTCCCCCACGTAGGACCTACCCCCGCCCACACGAGTACCTGGACGTGTCTGCGCTGCCCCAGAGCTGGGACTGGCGGAACGTGAACGGCATCAACTACGCTAGCACCACTCGGAACCAGCACATCCCGCAGTACTGCGGGTCCTGCTGGGCGCACGGCAGCACCAGCGCCTTGGCAGGTATGCGGGGCTCGGCCCACCTGCCGACCTGGGCACCCCCTGTCATTTGGATATCAGTAAGCAGAGGAAAGTTGTCTTCAGTCAGCAAAACAGCTGGTGTGAAGATGAAGTGATAAATTACTACAGTGACTAACGTGGCAAAACCCGAGGACGGGACGTCTGTGAATGAGGAGTGGCTGAAGGAGCTGGGGTTGTTTAGTCTGGAGAAAAGGAGGCTGAAGGGGCAACCTTATTGCTTACTACAGCCACCTGAAAGGAGGCTGGGGGTAGGTGGAGGTTGGTCTTTCCCCCCAAGTATCAGGCAGTAAGACAAGAAGAAAGGACCCCAAGTTGTGCCATGGGAGGTTTAGGTTGGACATAAGGAAAAATTTCTTCATTGAAAGGGCTGTAAGGCCATGGACAGGCTGCCCCAGGAAGCGGTGGAGCTATTGTCTCTGGGCAAGTTTAAAAAGCATGTCAATGGGGTGCAGAGTGACATGGTTTAGTGGTGAGCTGGCCATGATGGATTAATGGTTGGACTCAATCTTAAAGGTCCCTTCCAACCAAAATGATTGGATGATTCTCTGAATACACCAGAAACAGGAAGTTTGGTTTAAAAAAAAAAAAAAAAACAGAGCAAGTCTGTTCCCACCCTCTCAACATTGTGTGTGTGTGTGAATGTTGGCATGGTTAAAAAGCTGTTTGCAGGAGTTCCTTCAGTGCTCCTGTTAAACTGTTGAGGGCTGGGAGTAAGAACTGGGCTTTTTGTCCCTCTTCTTGGAGGTGATGGTAGCAGCAGATGTTGCAGTTACTGTGTCTCCTTCCCCTTTTTGATACCGCAGCTTGCTGCACTGCATCTACAGCAGCAAGGGGCTGCTCAAGGGATGGGTGGATATGAGGAACCAAAAGCAGCTGTAGCTTGTGGGAAGGGCCTGCAGAGTATTAGCATCGGGAGTTCTGTCATTCAAATGAGCCACAGAACACAGACAAATCTAGCTTTAGCAGAGCTATCAGCCCTTTCTACTGTGATAAGGGAAGCAGAGATTTGCTTCAGATGAAGAAATTTCCTCTAGGGAGAGCAGATGATTTGCATACCACAGTCACATCCTGCAGAGGTACTGTTTGAACAGGGAGGCTGTAAGAGGATTAAGTGTGCAGGAGAAAGAGGAGAGCGTGCAGAAAAGTGGAGAGAATGCAGATGTAAGCAGACAGCACGGAACCACAAAGGACCAGTTTTTAAGTAGTTCAAGAATACAGACACATGAAACTTGCTAGGATGTAGTGAAGTACTAGGACAGATAAAATATGGCAACTTCTTAATTCTGTAACTTTGGTTACAACTGAATTGTATGCATAGGTATGTCAAAAGTTCTACATGGTTGACTTTAAAAACTAATGATTTCTTTTTAACTGCTGTCAGTATTTAAAGCATTCATTCCTTCTGCTGCTGGGAGGTTGGCTGGGATAATGCCTCCCAGATCTGTCAAGTATAGTTGAATGTTGTTAGTACTAATAGGATTACAAGTACTACAGTGGCATCAGTTAAGACTGTTAATGCACTGTGAGCAGCAGTTTATAAATACTCACCAGGAAGCTTTTCTGCCAAGTAAGCTCGTTGTTTCTGACAAAATAAGTCAGGAGGATGGCAATGCCTGTCTGAGATGGCAGGATAACAGTGAAATGTTGACATAACAGTGTGGATATGTTCTGAAAGCTTTTCCTTGCTTAAAAGCTTGTAAAGGCTGTCTCTCAGCCAGAGACCTAGGCTGCATGGGTTTATGACTGTGCATGGGTTTATGCATAAATCTTTACTCCTGTAAGAGAGGTTAGTGAGAGATGGGTTTATAATGTGTGTTTGAAAACCCTTTGCTGTCAAAGCCAGGAAAACAGATCTGGAAGTTTTCAGAAGCTGTGACTTGAATTAGAAGAGGTCTAGGGCACTTTTAAGGCTTAAACATAGTGCTCATCTGTATACTTCTGCTGAGGTTTTTAATGGGAAAAAAACTTCTAATGGAAACCCACAATAACACAGCCTCTACACACTGTGGGTCTCACTGACTCCAATAGAAGCTTTTCTAACTACAAGCAGTGCTGCCTGCAAAGTACTTGCTCAATGAGAGAGAGACAGGTTTAACACTACAAAATTGCAACGTGCAACTACCCACATGTTCCACTAAACCCCCCCTCATTTCTTGCCCTTACAGATCGAATCAACATAAAGAGGAAAGGTGCATGGCCTTCTGCGTATCTCTCTGTTCAGAATGTGATTGACTGTGCTGAGGCAGGATCCTGTGAGGGTGGAGACCACTCAGGTGTTTGGGCATATGCCCATGACCATGGCATTCCAGATGAGACCTGCAACAACTACCAAGCTAAGGATCAAAGTATGATGCCTATATGCTTTGCTGTAAGGCTTTATCCCAGGTTTAGCAGATCTTAACATAAATATATTTTTAACAAAGTAGTTGTTTTGCGGGTTTCCAGTGCACTGGATCCTGCCCTTCAGCGTAGTACCTGCTCTTTGACTGACAGAACAGGTTTTCTTTACAGGGCTGTGTGTGTCTCTTTTTACTCTGGCTAGACAGACAAGTCTAGACAAGTTTGCACAGCTATATTGTCTTAACTTAAGAGATAAAGTTTGTGATATCTAATCTCAAATGTACCGAAATATTTACAAGTGTCACCTCCAGCTAAACAGAGGAGAAATGTAACCTTTGTCTGGTCATGTATGACCAGAATAGTTTACCTGTGGAGAAGCACATCTGAAACACTTCCTCACTGAACGACTTATGCCTTTGAAGTAATGGATAGTAACTTGTGAGTGCAGGGACTTTAAGGAGAGTATGATTTAGCTACTACTCTTAATACTGGCCTCAAATAATTGAAAAGGAGAAAAAAAAAAAGCTTAGTATTGTATTGTTAATTCCCTTGAAGAAAAGTATTCTCTTGCCATGCTAAATGTCACTTTTGTTTTGTAGACTGTAAGAAGTTTAACCAGTGTGGAACTTGTGTCACTTTTGGAGAATGCCACGTGATAAAGAACTACACTCTCTGGAAAGTTGCTGACTATGGGTCTGTCAGTGGAAGAGAAAAAATGATGGCAGAAATCTATAAAAATGGACCAATTAGGTAAAAAAACAACCAAACAAATCCCCCAAATCAACAAGCAAAACAAGAAAAACACACACACCCCCCAGAAAACCCAACAAACAAAAACACCCCACAGGAAACCAACAACCTCAATATAAAAAAAAAATACACAATTATCCACTGGTAATATTGGGATTGAAATTCAGGAAACTCAGTCTGGCTGAAGTATACTTCTCTAGAATATGTGAGCAGCTCTGCACTAATGTGCAGACTTCAGCTTGTTTGTAGATAAATAGAGCTCTGAAGTCAATGCAAGAAAACCCCCTGGTTTTCAGGCAGGCCCCTGCCCTGATCCCCTTTCCTAAAATGCTTTCTCTCTTTTATTACAGCTGTGGCATAATGGCTACTGAGAAGTTGGATGCTTACACTGGAGGACTTTACACAGAGTACAACCCCTCACCTGTGGTCAATCACATTGTATCTGTGGCTGGTTGGGGTGTAGAAAATGGCACAGAATACTGGATTGTTCGTAACTCGTGGGGTGAACCCTGGGTAAGGAAACGTGGGAACAAACATTTGAAGAGTGATTTTAGAAAGGTGGGGGTTTTCACTTGCAAACAGGAAGCTAGCCTGTGGACAGGAAAAGTAAAAACTTTCTTTGAACTAGACTAGCAATTACAAAAAAAATCCTAACTAATCTTAAGACAAGGATATTCAGCCAAAGTTTCCTGACTAATGTCAACTCATTGTAAATGCTACCCTTCCACGGACATGCAGCTGCATTTTAAGGACAACTGTAAATTCCTGTTAGCTGTAGGCAAAAAATCCAGTTGCATACCTGGAATAGATGTAAAATCAAAGTAGATTGCCCTTTTAAACAAGGTTGCCCTGTGAACCCTATGCTGCACTTAATCTTCAGTGAATACCTAGATTCACTTAAATTCTTCATATTTGGAAGATAGAACTGACCCAATAGCATAAATTTTCTACAGTTATGCTTTCTAATCCACACTGCAAATTAATTCTTTACAGGGTGAAAGAGGGTGGCTGAGAATTGTGACAAGTGCATATAAAGGTGGAAGAGGAGCGGACTACAATCTTGCTATTGAAGTTGACTGTGCATATGGAGATCCTATACTTCCTTGATTCTATATTGTGCATCTTTCTGTTTAGGAACTGCTTGTTTTGGAATCTTCCCAGCACAACCTTTGTCTGTTTAAGAAATAGTAGTCTAAAATGCTTTCACCGTTCAACACTATCAGGCAGCTCAGCAAAATCAGCCCAGTGAGCAACACACACAGTCTTTACAGTAAGTAGATACAGAGCTGCCTGCACATAATTATTTACAACATAAAGATAATACACCTATGGAAAAAATTGTTTGCCTGGATGCATACATACTGACTTAAAACACAAAAAATGTTTATATAAATCTATTTTTTTAAATACATTTCATGTAGACTGACCAGAAAGGAGAAAATATACTCAATATTGGGGTCTACTGCTTACACTGAATTTTTCTGACAGTACTTAGCAAATATCTCACCACAAAGTAAATGGAAAAACCAAAGCTAAATATGGACAGAAATTCAGAAACTAAAGCTCCTGTTGTTTCCTTGGCCTCCTGCTGAAACAATGTTGTTAGAAGTATCATGTAACAGTTGTTTTTATTCAACCAAAATGGTAACAGGAATTGCTTTGATCAAAAGGCACATTTAAAACATATTTTAGTTATTTAGTTACTCTTGTCTTTGCTCAAATTCCTTGCTTTAGTATGTGATTGGCTGTGCCATTTTCCCCCTAAAGGGACAAAGTTTAAATTGCCACAAAAGGGAGCCATGTGCTATGTGGCATATCAGTGCCATATCAAATGTTACTAACTGGCATTGTTAATTGCATTTAATAAACAAACTTTTACATCATCATGTGTGTTAGAAGAGCTAAGTCTGTTTTCAGTTGCTTTCTCTTGTTGCAGCTAACAAGCAGTCTCATGTGGTAGACTAGCTACCCAAAGCTTACCCTGGTACTACTTGTACTGGACTCTTCCTTGTGAAAGGGTTGGTCAACAACACAATCTATACAGTAACTACTATGGTTCAAACTAATTCAAGGTAAGCCACACTGCCTCCAGATTTAAGATACAAGCTACACCTGCCTAGATTTAAAACTGTCTCCTTGGCTTTGCTTTCCCATAGCAAAATGACTCCAGAGAGCTAATAAGGATTAAAGCTGCCAAGCTGCAGCAGTTGTAACTGAAATTCCTTTGAAATACAAAGATGGTAGTAGGACAGTACTGATTAGACATCATGGAGTTTTAACTAGTTTTAAAAAGAATCTACAGGGAAAATCACAAAAGGAACTCAAGTGTTTAAAGGAAGTGATACCAAGCCTGAACTCAAGAAAGCAGAAGTATACACTATTTGAAAGCAGGCAAACTTGCAGTGGGTGCAGGAACAAACTGCTCTTGCTACACTAAAAGGCAAGACAGAGCTACATCCTAAAACGAAGCTCTACAAAGTGAACTGTTTCTGTAGTTTATGCCACAAAGAAAGGAAGTCAGGGGCTACAACAAGCCAAGCCTATGCTAATTCTACTCACAACATTATGAATGATAGGCCTCAAGTTTAAATGGTGGAAAGATATGCAAAGAAGTTCAGAACAGCTTCTGAAGCAAGTTTTGCCTTTTCCAAGCTTTAAGTTGATGAGAGCACTGTTATGATGGTAAGCTCAGTCACTGGAGTATGTGAGGAATCAACTAAGGAAATGAAAGATGCACTTACAAGATTCTATACAATTGGCTGCTGTCTGAGTAATGATCAGGGTAGCTTAGATGTCCCATTCACAAATCACTGATCACAGAGAAGAACAAAGTGGTTTCCTTTTAAACTTGCATCTGGTTAGACTTACAACACCAGTGTCTTTTAGCAAGCAGGTTCTTCAGAAAAGATGTGCTTGGCAAAGCACAGTGGGCTTGTCTATACTCACATTTAAACAAACAGTATGTGCCTGTACAAAGAAAAACCCAGTCCAGTGAACAAAGAGCACGGTCTCAATCAAACTTTGAAAGAAATCTCTGGAAAAACAAACCAACTTTATTTAAAGGTAAATTATAATTTTGGGTGTATCTCCCACTGTTTGGCATCAACCAGGACACAGTAGAGAAGTATAAAAAGCAAGCAGTAACAAAATTTCTGCACACATTCATATTTATGGAGAGTAGACTTCAGACATGGTAATGAAACTTACCAGTAACATTTGATGCATCTATTTAACAGAAAATAGATTCTGAAAGGTAACATTTGTAGGATTCATCTGTTACTACAAAACCAACCTTGACTGTTACAACTCCACTTGAGTGACACAAAACAGGCCATTTGGGTGTTTTTCATAGCAGTAAACAAATAGGCTATTTAGAATTCTAATATTACACAGAGGTGAGAAAGAGGCATTGTGGCTTCTCTGCAGCAGAGCTCATCACATGAGCTCTGTTCTGACAATTCATAATATCAAAACCTAGAGCACTCAAGACACAGCCTTCAGAGAACTCTCTACAAAGTGGCTTTGTAGGAAGCACCTTCCCTGTTCTTCAGGCTTTGCATGTTACACAAAGAATCAGCGACAAATTCTGTGAGTAACAAAATAACATTCTTCAAAATACATGTTTCTCTCCTGCTAACTCCCTACGAATATTTAGATTTATACTACTTTGTGTCACAGAAAATCCTTCAGTATTATTCAAATTTTCAAAGTATGTTAACAGTCCTCTCATGAAACCTAAGGTCACCATGCAAGTCAAGCAAATACGCTTCAGCCCTTTCTTCCATGTTTTCTGGGGGTTTGTTTTTGTTGGGTTTTTTGGCTGCTGTGTTGCCCAGTTATAGAACCTTACTGGTGGAGAACATGGCAAAGATGTGACTGTGTGTTCCTCATTCTTGATATTTTCCACTGCTTAGTTCATCATAATAAAGTTAGATTTGCAATGAGCTTAAAAGGAAAAACAAAACATAAGTGTTCAGTACATTGCTCTGATTTACCTGTTAGAGGATGGATTTCTGCACTATGTAGATAATTAGGATTTTAGGGTCTGGACAGATGATACTTTAGGATAGGAGTGTATTATGACATACTACTTCCCTTTCCATCCTTTCCTTACAGTGCTAGTTTTTGTCCCAGGTTCCTCACTACTCCCCTGAGATTCTTGATTAAAGGAAAATTGCTAAACACAGGTCCCTAAATAAGGGAGTTACCTATAAAAATACCTGGAGGCATTGCTATTTTTATCAGTCCTGCTCCTGAACATTATTTGCAAGGTGTAACAAATGCAAATGGGAGCAAGTGTGAAAGGAATAAATGCGACTTACCTATAAACTCAGTGACAGGATCATGTTCACCTTCTGTTTTAATAGTACCTGCAATACTTTCATTCTCCAAGATTGGAAGAAAAAGCTGCACAAAGTCTGAGGTATATGGAGGAGCAATCACATCAAGCACCTGAAACAGCAGACAACAATGGATTATTCTTCCAGTTAGAGAAGTAATAGGAACAATATTTAATTTACAATACTAGACTTAAAATCATACAGGCAGTTGCACTTAAGACTTCTTGTTCTTCATACAATAGTTAATTATGTCTTTTTGTGGTACTCTGTCCAGTACCTTAATATTTTCAGAAATCAGGATTGAGTAGGACCCAGTCACATCCTAGTGACTACTACTATTACATACACTGCTCAAAATCTATCTTCTGTCCTGAAATATTTTTGAATCTGAGGCAAGCTTATTTAATATCCAAACACATATGTCTGCTTAAAGTTTGTTTCTGTGTTAGTAAATAATTTTTGCTGCTGACCTCCGTAACAAAGTATCTGATGAGAGAGATGTCTGTATCTAGCTTCTCCAGGCATTTGCGGATATAGCTGACAACAGGTAGGACATATCCTCGACTGAGTAAGTGCACCATCCTGTCCAAGAGTGTCTTCTTCAATTCCAGCTGATGGTGTGGGAAGGGAAGAACCAACAGATTAGAACTTCCTCTCAGAAGCAAGCAAGATTTAGTGTTCATTCTTCTTGATTCAATATCTGCTATGCTACTTTTTAACAGTGACTATATCCCTATATTAAACTCCTGCAACTGCTGTGACAGCAAAAGCAGCCCTCTTGAATAAACATAATTAATATGAAGGCACACAAATACTGAATCTTTTGACAATCACCTGCTCCATTACATCAAGCTGTGAATGTTCTGTTTCAAAGAGCTTGACAAGAAGTTGTAGAACCTGGGGATGAAGCAGCTGATGGCATGTACTGATCTGCAAACAGGAGACGAAAGTTAGATCCCCAAAACTTCCATTTAGAACTTCAGTTTAGGCAGTCTGCAAGTGACAGGCACTCAGTGAACTGAATGTACCTCCAGTTACAACCACCAAAACCATCCTTAGTCTCCAGTAAGGTTTTATATATATTTTTACCTCATCCAATAACGCCAGATGAACTGGAGTGTGATCAGTCTGCAGCTGGAAGTATCGTGGTTCTGACACTGTCCAATCCACCCACTTTAATACACCCATTGCCACCACTGGGAACCTACAGAAAAAAAGATCACCTCAGCACAGGAGCATTTAAAAAAGGTTTAAAAATCCCAAACAAAACAAAAGCTCCCAGAAAATTTTAATATAAATAAATAAATGACAGGTGAAGCCAGAATTTGTGTCCTCATGAGAGAGATTCCCAAGAGTCAGATGTACAATCCTGAAAGTTGCTTTCAGATCACATCTTTATGTACTCTACAATGAGGATGTTGATGTTCTCAGAGTAACCTACAAAGGCATTTCCCTTTAGCAGTACATACTGCTCCTCCTACATCTCCTACATACTACTTTCCCTCCAACAACTGAAGCTTGGACCAGTCCCACAGCTCACCTGATGCACTGATAGAGTGTGCTCAGTTCTGCAACCAACTCTGATGCTCCTTTGTTCTCATTGCAACACAAATTATGAACGGTTTCAATGGCTTTTGAAGTTGACTTGAGCTCATCCTTGTTTATGCTCACTCTCTTGTTCTGAAAAATTGCAAAGTTTAAATGTAGGAGTTGTGAATATAGCAGATGTCTCTGGTTACCTAAGGAAAGGAACTGTAACCTGCTATAAGCCTAAGATTACATCAAGTTTCTCCAAATCTACACTCAAATGCAAGTTTCAGAAGAACTAATTATCAATAAGCTAAAGAAAAAGGATGTTTGCTTTATTTAATTCCCAAAGAATTGCTTTATCCACTTCATTTATCTACTTCTACTTTCTCCTCTGAAAAATGACACACAATTCTAATATTACACAACTGCTACTGATAAACTTTGGGGGAAGACACCAAAAATACCAAGTGCACTTTTATAGTACTGTTTGACCATCAGGGTCTACAATTTTTAGTGATTTCACACAGAATCACAGAATCAACCAGGTTCAACCAGGCTGGAAGAGACCTCCAAGATCATCAAGTCCAAACAATCACCCAACCCTATCTAATCAACTAGACCATGGCACTAAGTGCCTCATCCAGTCTCTTCTTAAACATCTCCAGGGATGTCAACCCCACCACCTCCCTGAGCAGCCCATTCCAATGGGCAATCACTCTTTCTGTGAAAAACTTCTTTCTAAGATCAAGCCTAAACTTTCCCCTGCACAGCTTGAGACTATGGATTCTTGTTCTGTTGCTGGCTGCCTAAGAGAAGAAACCAACCCCCACCTGGCTACAAGCACCATTCAGGTAGTTGCAGACAGTAATAAGGTCTCCTCTAGCCTCCTCTTCTCCAGACTAAACAACCCTAGCTCCCTCAGCTGCTCCTCACAGGGCTTGTGTTCCAGACTGAACACAATTTCAGCTGAAGCCAGAAACACTTCATGTTAAAATAAGTGAATCAAGCTGAATACATTATTTTAAACTGAGCAGCTTCAAGATCATATATGTTCTTTAGTACAGTCAGAACACTTTAGGTTAAAATAATCTCATAGAGCTGAACATTACCTTTTTCCACATCTCCACTACACTGGCTGCATATGCCAGTATGTGAATAAATTTATGTTTGTGGTCCTGGTTGATCTTAGCACCTGGCTTAAACAACGACTGCATGAAGAGATCCAGAAAAGCAGGTACTCGAATCTGTAGATAAAATGAATGGTTTATTAGAGCCTGAGGATGACAAGAGGTGACTACAAATACAATTGTTGCACCTGATATACCTTGCACAGAATGAGCTATAACACATTCCCCTTTGAGAACAGGTTAGACAGTTTTCTGAAGAGACCCAAACTTTGGTCAGAAATTTAAAAAAACCAAACACAAAACAACAAAAGGAAACAATATAATCACAGACTATGTTAAAGTATCTAAACAACACCATTTCTTCCCAGAACCCATGTCAGAACAAAGCAGTGAGAAAAAGGAAACATCCATTTAGGCCTGCTTGTAACAAACTGCAAAACTTAATGGATTTCTTTCCTTGTTGTTTTTTGTTAAAAGCAATTAAGTTGCCATCTTTATCTCCTACTGAGGAGGTCTTTAAATCATTGCATATTAAATAATACATATCTTTTATATAAATATATATAATGGAGTGATTAAAAAAAACAAACCAAAGCAAAATCAATCAATAAGCTAATGTGAAATAGAATACAAATAAAAGTTTTGCATGTAGCCATTACTTTAAAATTATAGAGAGGTGAGCCTGAGTGACAACTTTTATTCCGAGTCAGTATAATACTTGGCACAACACGACAGCTTATTTCTCAGTGCTATGGGAATAGAAGCAAATCTTAGAGGTCACAAAAACATAACTACTAACCAGTTCTACTGGAGGTGGGTCCATGCTTGTAAACATTTTGAACAGGACAGTGATATCTGCTGGATTGAGAGCACCTTTGGACAACATCGCACCAAGAGCCTGACACGCTCGAGGGTAGGAAGCTGCAGTACCCAATGCTAAAGTGATCTGGCTGGCATCATGGCCTCTGGATGAAGAGCAAACACGCAGAATTTATTTCTCAATTCGGACATTTCAGTTTCAGCCTCACTGAGTCAACATGACACATCCTATTGAATGTAATGCCTTGGGGCAGAACCCCTCATCCTGGGTAATTACAGAAATAGGCCAGTATTTCCTTTCTTTGTTTCCAACAATGTTCATTGAAACATTAAAATATGCATTTTTTAATAGATAGACATTTCAATTCTTTGCTCATCTGATTTCAGGTCTCCCAGTATAGGATATTGAGCTTTTCCATTACTCCACAAATTAAAGATTGCTACAGGAACTGCTCTGTTGCAGCTAAGAATCGTCCTTTTGCTGGTGAAAGGTAATCACTAATGAGCAAAACCCAGCAGTTTACAAATTCCAGTGAATAACATTTGACTAATAACTGCCACTTACTTCTCATGAGCGTATCGCTGAACCTCCTGAGCAATCCGTCTGACAGCTGACCCTCCTTGCTCTTCTTGAGCCAGTATGGACATCATAGATTGAGCAAACAGGTAAGTGTGTTCTCCATGGCACACCATCTTCTGTGAAGGCACATAGCAAAAATCTAACCAGTCAACAAGGAACAGGCTTCGGTGAACACCAAAATCCAAAGCCCATCAGCCAAAAGGATGCACAGTATTGTTATGCACCGATACAACACAAGAAGAAATGGCTAAATGGAGAGCTTTGTCATGATGCTATTTCACAACACACAGCATATGCTGGGTTGATTCAGATGGCAATTTTCTCACTGACATGGACAATAAAAGAATTACTTTAATTTGCAGGGGAATGACTAGACTGATCTTGAGATCTTGCATTAAATGTGAAAGACAACAGTTCTACCTTCACTTTTTACAATCCATTTAATAAATATAAGAAGTCTCTATTGGCCATAAAATGACCCAAAAGCATTAACCTCCTGTATTTTAACTCAAAATAATTTGTAAGATTTGATGTGAAGATTCTCTGCAATTCTCCAGTAATTTGTATATCCTAAACCCCAAACAAAACCAAAAAACACATAAACACACACAAAACAAACACATAAAAAACTTACAGCAAACTCAGGGAGATTTTTTTCAAGGTTTTCTTCTCCTCCATCTAAAATTGTTGCCAGAGATGTACGCAGGACCCTGGAAAACACTTCTAGTTGCTGACATGCTGTTGAAACACTAGTTATTTCCCCTTGATATCCAGCATCAGATATAAGCTGTGAAAACAGAAACATCACAGAAAACTTGCATTACTTACATATATATTTCAGAACTCCTAACAAGTCTAGAAGAAAATAAAAAGAGCACTTGTACTCTTCTGACATTTGAATAGGCAGTATTAGCAGGAATACAGAAAATATACAAGCAGGACCACAGCCAATATTTGATGCCAGAACAATTAGCCCTTTATGGGTATTCTCACTCGTTACATTTGAATATGCTACCTTCACAGTAAAATTAAGCATTAAACAGTCAGGATGGGCTTCTGCCAACTTGTAAAAGAGATCTCTCCATGTAGTATGGGCTATCATTTGCTCAAGCCAGGCTGGAGTCTGAAAAAGATTAGAGCAATAGAGACAAATGTAAGTATAACTAGTTGTCAAGATCATTAAAAGCAAGGCTTTTACTTCTCAAGAGTCCCACAAGTTGTTTTACAGAACTTTCTTACAAACAAGAATGCATTCAAAGTTTCTAAGTTCTCTAAACCTCTGAGGACTCCAGCGAGATACAGATGGTTTTCTGACACGAGTTATTTCTTAACTAAAGAGCTTTGAAGACACAATTTCCCTTCCCCCACCAACTACTCCATCAGACGAAGGCTTCTATGTAGGGTCCACTCATGTAGAGACAGCAACACGTATTCCATGCACACCTCTCCTTCCTCTGTAAAGATGGAATCTGCTTTCCGAGGGTCAAAATGCTTGATAAGTAAGCTCTTTAAATGGTTTTCTACAGTCTCCTGAACTTGCAATGGCTCAACACCTGTATAGAAGGAACAAAAAACTTGGCAGATGCAATCCAATCAAATATGGCAGCAACATCTTCATTTTTTCAATGAGAACAGAAACCACACAGAAATTGATCAACACAGAGAAGATGAGTGGAGAGCCATCAGTTCTGCTATCAAGCCATGCTAATACAGGCAGATTTACAGAATTTTTTTGTTGGTAATGTGGTGGGTTGAAGTTTCCCCCAGCATTAAATTTAGACTCTTTAGGATCACAGACAGGGCACACTAGGCCTTTTCTCTTTCTCTTCATCAGTTACACAAACACAATGTGAGTCATGTCAGGACTGTTACTAGGCCTGATACCAAAATGCTCCCATCTTGAACACGAAAGGGATTACCAGGGTTGGTGCACAAACCCACTGTGGTACAGACTGAAGTCCAACCTTTTAATATATTGTCCAACAGTAACTTTGATAGTATACTACAAAACTATGTATGAGGTAGGAACAAGTGGGTCTACATTTCTAAGAGCGGCATATAATAGTTCTTATAATTGGCAAACAAAAGTTTATACAAGCTAAGGAACAAAGATACCACAAGATAATGCTGAACACAGCTTGCAAGAGGCTACAGAAGAACTCATAAAGAGACCAGTAATACAGAATTCTTGTCTCAAAGAACACTGGCATCTGTATAAGAACCCTCCATCTAACAACCACTGATCTGAAAGGGCATAGTAACTAATAATAAGCTAATTGGTTTTTACAAGATTAATTATATAATATTATTAAAATTATTAAATATTACTGGCACCATCTATGTAACAATAGCCTTGCCCTTGTGCATGAAAATAGAAAGAAACTAGAGTTTATGCAGTTGCTTCAACTGTATTATGCTTTTCAACACAGTCTGTGGGCATTTCAAAATGCTCCTCAACAGATTACTTCACTTATTCCCTAAGCAGAACAAAGGTATTATTAATAAGAATTTAGGATATACACAGGAGGATGACTTTATGGTGATCCATCCAAGATCCATAACATACCCATACAAGATGACAACTTAATGATGATCCACTTGCTGAATATCATCATATTTCCCACCAATTCAGATATTTCTGACAGAAGAAAGACTCCAGACCCAAATCATACTGCATTACATATCGTACCTGTTTGAATGAGCCACTCTGCCAGCAAATTAACAGTTTGTGCCACTGCAGTGTAGTTTTCAGAGAGGAGCTGGATAACATTCTCTGGAGAACCTCCTGCTTGGAAATATCTGATGAAAAGATTGGAAAAGTCACATTAAAAACCAAAACTACTTGAACTCTAAATACAGGGAAAACAATAGCATCATGTATACATTTTCACACACGCTTCCATACAAAGTGACAAAACTGCACCTATACAGACAAAACAGCACCGTAACATACATAAGGTTCCACTCACCTCTTTAAAGTGTTAAATATAGACGGCTCCATTATATAGTCTGGGGTTGAAAATTTCTTCAGGCATTCTTGCTGGACTTCGGCATCGTCTTCTCCCTCCCCATCCTCATCGTCTTGCTGTTCAAAAGCACAGCCAAGTCAGCCACCGCTCTCGTCCTGTTTTCCCCGTGTTCCCATATTTAGGCTAATTTTGCCCAGAGAGACTGGCACACCGCGGTTCATCACAAGTGATCTGCTTCCCAAATACGACTTCTCAGCACAGAGGACGCAAAATCAAGCACTCTACTGCAGCTGTTTTCCTCCCTGCTAACCCCTCAAGCCCCAGGCCCCAGAGCGGGGCCCGCCTTTATGCTCGGTGCTTTTTGCCTCAGCTCGGAGCCTCAGACACGGCTTCAAGAGCAAGAGAGCCCAAGAGCTCCTGCGGAAGCCAGTCGAGGGGCTGGCAGCGTCCCTCGGGAGCAGCTCTCCTCTCCAGAGCGGTGCGGAGGCAGCGGGCGCTTCTCACAGGCCGCCTCAGGCCCGGCGCCGAGCTGCCGCCTCCCCTCACACGGCAGGACCGAATCGCGCCGCCGATAAGGCGCCCGTAAGCGCTCACCGTCCCCCCGTCTGCCTCGTTCCCCCACTCCGCCGCACTGCCTTCGAAGTAATCAGCGTCCTCCATGGCTCCTCCCGTCCCGCCCCGGGCCGAAACAGCCGCGGCGACAGCCGGAACCAGGCCGCGACCGCCCACCCTGGGCGGAGCGGCGCCGAATGGCGGGCGGCGGGAGGGTGGAGCCGCTGCCACCGCGGGGCAGGGCAGGGCAGGGCAGGGCAGAGCAGGACAGGGTCGTGCAGTGTAGTGCAGTGCAGGGCAGTGCGCCGCTCCTTGCTGGAGCTGGTGTTCACGGCGGCGAAGCTGTCGCTTGGCGAGTTGCGGCCGAAAATAGCCATGAACGGCAGAATATAAACATTAAATACAGAAGAGTAAAAGCTGGCCCCATGGCGGTGGTTCCCGGGGAGGGGGAGGTACGCTCCGCCCCGGTTCAAGCGGTTCATCCGCGATTAGTCACTGCTAGAGAGCAGGCAGAAGACTGCATACAGTCAGAGGAAAAAATTAGCCAATGGAAATTAAAAATCAAACTTCCCTACCCTGCCAAACGCTTCAAAGCCTCCCAGCAGCAGCTAAAATGAGACGTATTGCTCTTCCGGCTGCAGCCGACGGGCCGCAGCTTTCTCACGCTGCGGATATTGAACAGCAATAATTCGATAGCAATGATCAAATATAATAATCAAAACTAACAAGTAGAAAACAAAACAAACAAAGAACAATTATAAAAAAATAACTTTGGAGGAAGTGGCAAGATTTTTAGGACCAGATTTTAGGGGTAAAGTTTTAAAACCAGCATTGGCATAACTGTGTACCTAAAACCTTATGGAGGATAACATTAAATATAATTTCTGTCCCTGTCCTCCCCCTTTTTAATTAATTTACTGTAAATATATATATATTTTTTTTTTTTTTTTTTTGGCAGGTACTTTTAAGACAAAATTCTGAAGTATTTAATCTAAAAAAATCATATTAAACCAGCTGTAGTCCTTCTAAGTTTGATTTCTGGGCAGCAGAGAGTTCTATGCTCCATGAGCCACATTCCCTATTTACAAGGCTCTTGGGCCATCTGTTACCACACAGGACAACCTGCGACACATGAACCTGCTGTACATGAAGCTGGATCCCCAGAGCAATGGTTGTGCTAACCCTGGGACCTTAGCATAGCCATTCTGGGAGGTGCTGAGAGGGTCCCAAAGGAGTCACCTGAGCTGACTGAATGCAACAGGCCAAGAGGGCTCCCAGTGAAGGGAGGAACTAGGATGTTACAGATGAATGAAAGGGGCATAAGTCTAAAATGAAAATTGATCATACAATCTGGCCTTAGGCAAAGAGATAGGCATTACTGAAATGGAGACCATGTGAGAGGAACAGAGAAACTCTTTGTCTCTTCAGATCAACTCCTGTTCTTCAGTTGTGTAAGAGTTTAACTGTGAGAAAGGGAAGTGGGGGGGGGGGGAGTGTGTGTGTGTTCTAAAATTTGGAGGGCAGCCAGGAGCATTACTGATTAATTATTTAAAAGATCCTTTATTCTCATTCAGTTTCTAACTGAAAAATAGTAAAAAAGAATTAAATTGTCTTTGATGCAGTCCATAAAATCACTTGGTAGGAAGGGCCTAAAAGCCCTGCTCAGAAATAAGTTGTCACAGGATCTTCCAGAGACACAGTCTCTGTTCAACTGTGGTCACTGTACTAGTTTAAAGGGCTTACTGCACTTAAAATTTCACTATAGAAAATACACACCACCAGCTGAACTGCAGCATAGCGCGAGTTGTGCTGTCTTGTGCTGTCCTACAGTGGTGAAGCAACTCCTTCTGAACCGTTTGTTCAATATCTTTGTGAGCCCAAGAAAATATTCTTTTTGCTCTGTCAACAGAAAGTGAGAGAGAGATTTTCAACACTGAAGGCATGGGTTGAGGCAGAGGCACAAGGGACACATTATCTACCTGTGAGAGACGATTGCCTGCAGCCAGGAAGACAGTAAGGTAACATTTTAACACTTGTGGAAGAACTAGCCATTTTTCATGAAGAAAGACCCGGGAGTGAAGTGACAGGCTGGGGCTGGAGGCCAATGGAAATATCCTTGAGAAAAAAAGGTTTTGGCTTGTTTCCACTTAGTTATTGGGCAATTTCCATCTTGTAGATGTGAGAAAAGAACAGACAGTGTAATTAACCAGCCAAAACTCTTAAGAAAATACCAGACCTGAATTTAATCCATCCCAAACCAAGAAATAAAAGTATTTTCAGATAGTCTAATATGAAGCATATATATACACATGTGCTTCATGAGTTGTTTGCTTTGTGCTGTTTTGTTGTTTTGTTTTGCTTGTAATGATGTACAGTATTAGAAGACACAGGACAAGTTCTCTGGAGGTAGTATCAGAGTAACTACTATACTACCCTAACAGAAGGCTCAGAAATGTTAAAATTGGAAGAAAAGTGAGTCCAGAACTTAAGTAACATCAAAATGAAACTGGATCAGAAAACCACAAAGCTGGGACTTTGTGAGACTTAGGAAGAGATTCTAGTTCTTTACAGAAGGCTCAAATAAATATGCCTTGTACAAGTGAAATTTGCTGTACATCTCCTAGGTAGGATATTTCAATCTGTGGTCTGGAGGAATTTCCTAGTGCCCAGAGTTTATGGCCTGAAACAGTACATCTTAGATTCAGTAGAGGAAAAAAGGTAAAAGTTGCAGGTAAAAGTTTTGTCTAGTGACAACAGTTGGACTTCTAGGATTCAACGGTAATTATGCTACAAAACACAGTGCTTAGTTGAGGAGAAAAAGGGAACAGTCTACAGTACCAATTATAGCAATACACATAAGGGTATCAGACAATAATGGTACTAGTAATTTCAGTGTCTGGATTTTAAAACTAGAAGTTCTTTTGTCTTTATATATTTATATCTTTTTATTTTGATTGCAGTAACAGAAAATGAGTATATATATTTTTATATATAAAGAATGAACAATACTCAAAGCACTTGCTTTTTTGACTTGGAGGAGAAAACTAAGGACCTGTAACAGAGCCAGGCGTTTGCTGAATAGCCCTTTGCAGAAGAATTTAAATATCCAAGCTTATCCCACTTCAGGTGAATAAACAAGAGGCAAAGATCAAACCCAACTGTTTCAAAAGTATCATTTAAACTCTGTTGAAACACAAAATGTAACAGAAATTGATTTTGCAAACTAACCTTTTACAACTTTGAATGGAAACAACCCTAGCTGTCTGGGGTTTAACTGTGTTCTCCCATATAGATTTCTGGTTTACAAAGTTTCAGTGACATATGTATAAATAAAAGCACGTAGATTTACCAGAATGTCCCTGAAAGATTATCCAGCAAATGAATGCAACATTTCCCCCCCCCCCCCCCAAGTGCGTATTTGACTGCATTTTATGTGTAAAATATTTTTGCATCACAAATCCCATTTAGTGAGGTTTTGATGAGGCAGTGAACATGTCAAAGATAACATTTTGATCGCAATAAATACACTATGAATGCCAGCCTGTGGGTCTCTACTGCACGTTTGAAGCAGTAAAGGCATCTTGGAAAGTAGCTGTGTGTGAAGAAGAGTCAGGTCTAGAGAAATGTGGTACACTACCTTTTGTTACAAAAATGTTATTTCAAAAATTATTTTTGTTTTATTTTGGACAGAACAGAAATGAAGGTTGGTTTCAAAAAGCTTGGGAATGGCTTTTTCTATGGGAGTAAAGAATGAACCAAGTACTGAATGCCCAAGTTTCAGTCCCAGCCAATTATCAAAAATTTGGTGCTTGACTTTGGAGCAAATTACTTAACAACTATCATTCGAGATTCCTACCTACAGCCGATGAAATCATAAAGCTTCATTTGGTTCCTTCTGAGAGTAAAAGAAAAATCCCAAACAGAAGAGCTGACTTCCAACAGAACTGTTTGCCACAGGTTTTTAAAAAATGTCCACCCTGGTATTCTCTGTATGCTAGGCACTACTGCTCCTTGCCCTCTACAAATTCTTTTATCCTAAATGTGTATTCTGTATCACAGTCCTTTTACACATCAACCAGTACATTCAACTACAGATAAGGTAATAACTTCCAGAAATCACAGCAGCATCAACTTAGGCTAATGGGTTTTGCCTGATGAGGTTCTTCCTTCTCAAGCAGAACCTCAACATTAAGCATTTTTGCTTGCACCTTGAGATTCAGAATTACTGGCGACAATCTTACTCCAGACACTGAACACAACACTTTGCTAGATAACTGACAAGTATTCTGAGACAAAAGAAGGTGGCTTTTAGGTTGCTGAAATCATAGTATCAGTCATGTCATTCTAGCCTTCTTCAAATGTTAACTTAAAAGTTGGAACTATACACTATAGCTAGCTTAAAGGAAATCTCACAATGCCCCAACTACTGTTCAAGAGGAACCTACAATGGAAACATTTTCTTGCTTCAAAGCAAGTTGCAGTTGATTTGCATACTGATCATTGAACTTCACTGAATGTATGCAGTCAGTGCATATTTAGCAGTTCCTTAGTTGGATATATCCTGCCCTTTCAGATAAATACATTCTCTGACCTTGAATGTATGTGTAAGGATCCCAGATTAGGTCACTTATCTGAGGAATGAAGAATTTCCCCCATAAATATATTTTTCAGTGTCCAATGTGATGGATTTAGGATTCTTGTTTATCTAGTTTTTCCTGGCTCCTTTGAACTTTCCATGATGCTGTCTCCTAACTTTCTTTCATAACTGCTTTATTCTCCCACTAACCATATACATTATAGGAAGGTGGGGTGAGAACAGAAGAAAGCTGAATCCAAAGGTGACAGTTCCATGATGTTGGACAGAACCACCAGTTGCAAGCTCCTCAGTTTTAAATCACAAAGAGGTAAACAAGAGCCATTAGTTGTGGCAGCACTAGGCTTCCAAACTGCCTTACATAGATGAACCTTTGTAGCCCAGCAGAGTTTTGCCCTGTGGGAAACAGAACTCAGGGTTAGAACCAAAACTTCCATGACATCTGTTGCTTCAGTTTGGCTGTTGTGCCTTCAAACAAAAGAAAACAAAACCAAACCCAAACAGAATGGAGATTAAACCCACTGAAATACATTAATCATCACACGCACACTGCAGGAAAGACATGCCCTTTGCTGTGGCTCCAGCTTCATACAAGTTTAAAGTAGCTTTCATCAACACCTTGAGGTCTTATACAGGCATGTATTTGGTTCTATCATCCAACCCGTTCATTTGTCTTTTTATGGAAGCTCTTCTGATCCTGCCAACAGAAAACTGATGATGTAATGAAAAACTAGGATGAGCCCCTTTTTCTAACAGCCTTATGGTCACAAGCCTGAGGCAGTAACTCATAACCCTTATGCAGGACCTCCTTCTCTGCCTGCTCCCTGCTGGCACTCCAGCATTCTAGTTGCAGGAAGGATCCAAGTCCCAATTTGTATCAAATACTGTAAAACTACAAACAGAAACACTGTACTTCACCATAAATAACACACCTAAAGTTCACAGCCTAAAACCGGAACAACAGAACTGAATTGCCATCATTACTGCCTCTGTCCTAAGCTTGTTCTTTCTCCACACTTCAATAGCTGTGTATTAAATAAAAAAGCATTAGCCAATAAAAGGGTAAAGTGAAGACACACTCACATTTTAATTTTCAATTTCTTTACATTTGTATACTGGTACCCCAGCCTTAGAAAGCATGTTATGTTACAGAAAACCACTAACATCTGAAATTTCTCCCTCAAAAATGTATTCTTCTCTATTTGGAACAATGTTTAAAGACTGCATTTTATCCTGTTACTAAAAGAAAGATTTCTGAGGCAGACTTTTTGTGAGAAAAAGAAAAAAAAAACCAACAAAACTTGTCAATTCTGGTTTGGTGGGATGTTTGGGTTTTCTTAAAATGATCTATGACATACTTGATCAGCTACCCCCTGTTGCAGAGGTACCAGTTAAGCACTTGCTCTTAACCTAGAGAACTCCTCCCTGGTTTTTAACACAGATTGAGGCTAAGTTTATAGAACCCAGAAGTTCGAAAAAAAATCCCACCTTATTATTCATATGTTTAATGCAGCAAGATTAATTTGCTTCCCCACCTCCTCCCAAGCTGCTTTTCCAAGCAGATGTCTGCTTTAAACTGCACCCATTTTGCTCAGCTCAGGACATCAAAAGTAGACAGGGTAAAAAGCAGCTTTAACTTTTAATATGACGAGAATCAGGGTTGAAAACAATTAATTATGAAGCCAGTACTCATGGCTGAGTTTTTTTTAGCAATCTCTGCAATACAGTGAAGTACTCTGAAGCAGTTTACCTACCAAGTAACTGGAACACACCCACTCACAGTATTTACACTAACTGGTTATGACCAGGATTAAAATACGTTCACTCCTGCAATTTCTATCTTGTCAGTCACCAGATTTTTCAGTGTAACGGCTGTCATCAGCAGAGGCTCAGAAACCCTCCTTTGTAGCTTATTTTATTTACAAAGACACTTCAAAGTTTGTCACAGAACAGAAAGACTTTTTCCCAGGGGATGAATTTTCAGCAGTATCAAGCTGAGGAAGAAGGGTACAGTTTTGATTTTGGACTGCCAACAGATGTTTGCTTGTAAATGTTTTTATCGGTAAAGCAATGCAACATGTATTTTAGGGATGAGGACCTGTTCCTGTGCGATTTCCACTGATAGGCATCTAAGGCCCTGATCCTGCTCCTTAATTCTTACTAGGAATTTCACCACCTGCTTCCACGGAAGAGGTCTTGTGAGTGCCAGCATTATTAGAAATTCACACAGCATATTAGATACAGTTGGGGAAAGATGAAAACTTGCTCTCTTCCAGAATAAATTACCTAACTCAGAACTTCATCAATCTTGGACATTTGTATAGCACCAATCACCAACAGTATTGTCACTAAGGCACTGGACTGGTACTCAGCTGTCATGGAGTCTGTCTCCGTTTTCTGTGGTCAACTTCCTGTGTATTCATGTTTCTGTCTGTTTTTCCTGGTACATAATTTCCAACATCTGAAAATAGGATATAATACAAAACATCCTACATCATTTACAGGAATATTGCCCCATGACTCATTACAAGGTGCTCAGATTCTAAAGTGATGAATATTAATATTTCTGTGCATAGATTTACTGCTAAAAGAAAATAATCCTGCAGGTATCAATTATGTGCAACACCCTGGAATAGAATTAGCTTCAGTTTCTCTGGAATTTATGACATAACTAAGTTAAAATCCTATCCTCAATGCCATGATTCAGAATAGTTTTTAGATAAATGGAGATAAGCCCTCAGGACTCCTGTCTACAACAGCTGATCTGGCATTCCTGTGTATGCTTTTGCATCAAAGTCTGCTCCTAACAACTTGCAGAGCTTCAGTTGCAGCCTCTAATAGAGCAGTTTTTGATGCTTTCAGAAGCAGCTGAATCTTTTTTTAATCTGCAGTGAATTTAACCTCTCCACATTATTAAAACAAACAAACAAACCAACCAACCAACACCCTTCAGGAGTTTTCCCTATTCTGCTGCATCACACTGGCTGCTGTGTACCGACGTACGGATTGCTGAAAGCTTTAGGCTTTGAAAGAAGTTACTGCAAATGCACAGTAGCTGATTTTGAAATGACATCATCTCTACAATTTATTTTTTTTTACAAAAAACCCAAAAAGATCAGACCATATTGTAGCTGACTGGCTTGCCAAAGGTTATGTTTTAAAATCAAAACCATTTCTGAATTACAGAAGTGCCAAAACCAATCTTGAATCAGGTTTGTTTGTTGTTGTTTTGTTTCGTTTTGTTCGCTTGTTTTTTTTTTTTAAACCACCCCCCCATCCAACAAAACAGTTGTGTAACTTAAAAGAGAAACAAGAGTTTGTGTTGGAAATGGTTTAAAAACCAACCCACCAAATCATGCTTGAGCAGACGCCTTGTAGGGCAAAGATTTAGCTGAGGGCAATTTAATGCCAAGATATAGACCCTCTATGGGTTTGTAATGCAAATACTGACACAACCTCAACTATAGTGATGCAAATGTGCCCTAAAACACTGTATTTGCTTTTATTAATAAAAGTGGTAGTGTTTACATTTGCAGGTATCTTACACTTCAGCATCACGATGAATACTGAGTAGAATGAGTTTAAGTTTTGGCTGTAAGGTCAGAAGTTTCCAAACAAATGAATGAGACAGAAGTGAAAGTCCTCAATCAGGAAAACAAGAAGTTCAAATAAATAAATAAAACAAAACTAGGAAATATGGGTAAGCATTAAGTTGGAATGGTTCAAATAACTGCAAATTATGGCCACTAAATTAGAGACAGAAGAAAACACAGTTACTTATTAAATAGCAAGCATTAAAGCTTTATGCTTTGTTTTTGTATTCAAAAAAGAAAAAGAAAAAGAAAAGCTATAGAGAAAGCTTAAAAATAAGACTTGCATTTACCAGGCCACCAAACTGCATGGACTAATAAAGAGACTAACAAAGGCAATACTGAGACGTTAAGACCACACACACTCCATACTTGTGCAACTCGACCATATTCAAGACAATTGCCTTTTTCCTCACTTTAGGGAAAAAAAGAAAAAACAAGCAACAAACAAGCATCCCCTAAACATTTCTGTTCATATAAAGCTTTACATTTCTCAAACTGTTATCTTAAATATCCTTGTTATTATGTAGCCTTCTCAGCGTCAGAGGAAGAACCTTATTTATTGATTTATTTTTAATGGAGGTGCTTTGTTTCTCTCAGATGAGAGATTACATTCCTCACACCACTACAGGTTTTCTCCATTTATAAATTTGGTCTTTACACCAACTCCTCCTAGGCTTAAAAAAGATAAGGGTTGGCACGAAATCAAAGATTTTGGCTCCTGGAACTAAAATTAAGGCTCGCAATGAATTTCCTTTCCACTGTATGTGTCCCATTTTTACCTAGTGGAAACACCAGCCCTTAACCTACAGGCACTGGATACATTCTTAAATTGTAGGGGGCTATTTTCAGTCAAGTTCTCTGCAGTTCTACGAAGTTCTGGTGGCAACTTTCTAAACCTGTGAACAGGAAAGAGAATTTTAAAAAGATGAGTAGCAAATGCAGCTAAAAGTTTTATCCCATTTAGTGTCACCAGGAAGATCACTACTAATTTGGAACTAGAGAGAGATGGGACAGTAACTCCATCACATCCCTGCTCTATGTGTGAACAGAGTGATTTCATTTTTGTTTAAAAGTTTAGCCACAAAAGCAATGAAAACTCAGAATTCTGAACAGTTGCAGTTCTTAGTATTAAAAAGGCATCTGATACCTGAAGCAAATCTAGCTGCACAGACATCACTGACCACACCCTAATTTTAATTTAAACTGGACCTTTTCCCAAAAAAGAAAGTTAACACAGTCTCTTGGGTGGAGGGAAGCTAGTGTGAAAGGCATAGAGGCAAGTATTTTTGTGTTTTTCTTTCTTTTGTCTTCCTTTTAAAGTCACTGCAGTAAGATCCAGATCAGTTCAGGGGTGTGAATGAAGGGGGAACAGGGGTGTTTTGAGTAATATAGGCTAACACTGTTCTAGATGTGTTATTAGAGCTGTAATTTCTGACTCTGTACAAATTGTACACGTAGGTTTAGACACATGAAAAAGTAACACACTCACAGAGACATAAAACACCTAGGTATAAAATATAAAGCAGTGTAGTAGTTACTAAAATTACATGCTCTCTTATTGCTACAGTGATTTTTGCTCTTTTTTCTTTTTACTGTACCACATGTTGTTCTAAGCATATAATTTGCATAAATTATTCAAGTTTAAGAAAAAATCCACACATCTTCACTTTAAGCTACTTATATAGTTAATATAAAACAAAAAGGTTCTAAAGTATCTCTTTATTAAAAGAGAAATAAAAATGTCATCTGAAACTGGAATTCAGTGGCCAAATCCAAGGGCAGTGCACACCTTGTCATCCTGGTAGTAGTTTGCCCACACAGCGTCAGTGGAGGTTGGTGGGGTATTTGGCCCAGTCTAGAGATGGTCACCAGACCTGCATGATGCCCTATGTGTCTGTTATTGTTCTGCTGTTGTCTTTAGCAAAAAAAGGACTACGAATGACCAAAGACTAACATTTATAATTTGTAGCAAAATTTGGTTTATGTAGAAACAAGCCATGTTTTGCATTTGGATAGAGATTTAAATGAATTAAAGCTAAAAATTAAAAAGCACGATGCTGCAACATCTGGTCACTTGTTGAAGACCTCACTTTTAAAGTGGTTAAGTTTGCACAATTTGTACTTTTTTCTTTTTCTTTTTTTCCTCCTTTTTTTTTTTTCTTCTTTTTTTTTCTTTTTTTTTTCTTTTTTTTACTAAACAGTATTTTTCCTTCTTTTATAAACCAGAAAAACTAAACTACAGATAAATTTTCCCTACCTCGAGCTAATGCTGCAGATAGGGTTGACAAAGCTGTACAGCGCAATCAAACATACTTACATCTTAGCTCATTGTACAGGTACAGCCATAATCAAGGCACAAAGATCTTCTACAAGTTATTTTTTTTTTTTTTCAATAAAGTTGTACAAAATAATACATTTTACAGTCTGTACAAGAATAATAATCCAGCAGTAAAATAAAAAAAATGAGGGGAGGGAAGAAGAAAAAAGAAGGGAAAGACTGTGAGGACTACAGTCCAGATAATGATTTTTATAGCAGACAGGATCATCAGTGGACAAACTGAAAACAGTGTGTGGTTAACTCTTTCTGCAATCACAGGCCATACGCAGTTCAATTCATAGATGTCCATGGTTGTCTTTAGACCACCAAGACTGGTTTTAAAAATACCCTTCTGAAAGGTAGCAGTTGGTTTTTGCACTGTCTAGGTCTGTTGTAGAACTGTCAGTACTTCTGTTCAAAGCCACATTACAGTCAGAGAACCAAACTCAAGTGTCTGTCTTCAAACTTGGTCTGTGACTTGGCACCTTCTTTAGTCTGATGCAGTGAATGATACAGAGTGGAGATCACGGGTTATATGATTATGCCCACAACAGTGCTAAATTACCTAAAGTTTTCTCTCCCCAATTTCTGTTTTATGTTTTAATTTTATTTTTTTTTTTTAAATCCCAAATTCTTTCAGGTGCTCCACATTCAGGGCTTTGAATTATTTATTTTCCCCCTCTCTTTTTTGTTAATAACAGTGTTAGGGAATCCTCATGGAAATGGCCTTTTAAGTGTTAGGGGCCATCTCAAACTGTCCGAGGGTACAGAAGCAAGCTTAGAAGTGCTGCTATTGTCCAGCAAGGAGAAAAAGTTGAAGGGTGCAAATCAATAGGAGATTCAAACAGTTCTCTTCCACCCTATGTGGGCAAGGGTGGTGTTTTTTTCTGGTTTTTTTTTTTTTTTTCATAAGGAATAAGGAGTCCAAAACACAGAAAAAAGTGCTCTCCATCACAACAACTCGTATTGGCGAAGGTGCATGCGCTGAATAATGTCCCGACAGTCATTGAAAACCCTCCGGATGTTCTCTGTATCCACTGCACATGTGAAGTGAGGATAGCAATAGTGCCTTCCATCTCCACTCGCTGTGCTGATTCTCTGTTAAAGGTTAAGAGAGAAAGAGTGGGTTAAAACGAAACTGACTGAGGAAGAAAGCCCACATTCTCAAAACTTAGATGAATGAAGGTTAGGATATGCAAGCATGAGTTGAGTTTTCAAAAGGTGAAACTAAGTGGCAACATACCCAGAGTCTTTCACTTTCTTGCCTAAACCATGACATTTAAAATAATCAGAATTATATGGTGAGAAGGTGACTGCACACCGAGGAATTGCAGAGTTTAACGAGAGCTCAAGAAAAGTGCTGTTATTGATATGCAGCTGTGGCGAACTGATCCACACAACTCCTAGTCAATCTGTCCATGAAGGAAGTGAGATTTTGGTCCTTTCACAAGGTTTTTATCCCTGCTTATGGAAAACTTACAGAAAGCCCTACTCCAAATTCTATTTGGCTTCATTTTAAAATGAGCCCACATTCTGATTGCTATGCTCACCACTATAAGGAACTAACATTTTAAAACTGTTAGTCTATTATCACTTCAGCTGACCAGTAATGGGAAAGATAAAATGAAAGGAACATTAATATTTTACAGCTGGTGCATCTTTTGATTAGTCTGTGTCTTTAGAAATAATGCATGGAATAAAAATATGGTCTCACTAATAACATCAGGACTTCACTCATCCTGTTTGAGGTTTCTTAATTCTCACCATTTTTTTTGCTATTTACTTACACACTGTGTCAACAAACAAATACCCAAAGAGCAGCTAACAAACAGCAGTAAAGCTCTTGAATGTAACAGTGTTTTATTCAGCATGGATGTTAAATATAAAGAGCACAAGAAGTGACAGTGCAATAGTATAAGGTAAGAATAAGAATCTGGTTTTGAGAAGAATACTGAAAGAAAGGAAATACTTACAAGAAACTCATCTCTAATAAAATACTTGGCCCTTGTAACTCTGGGATCCTCACCAGGCTCTGGTGTTGCTGATGAACAATAAAATGAATATCTCATTAAAACTGATGCGTTTTGGTGACAGTGCCTAAAAACTAACTTGTTCTGTTTTCTGCTCACATATAATAGAAACATGCTTTGCAAAACTGATTATGAGATAAGACAAACCATAACAATACTTAGAACAGCAAGACTGAAGGAGAACAAAGGACCATTACAGGGGCCATAGTACCAGGCTTTTGGTAGGTTAGAGAAATGACCACAGATATGACTACAGGCAGTCCAGGACACACCTTTGTGACAAGATGTACTGTGGTCTGCATCAGCAAAGTAACAGACTGTGGCACGATGACATTATTAAGGTATTAACTGTATAAATTACAGGATTCTCTCACTGGTAGCACGTAGAATTTAACATTATAGTTTGACTGAAAGACAATGACATCTACTTCAGAGTTTTCAAGTCTTAGTTGAAATTACCAAAACCATTACTGATGTGCTTTACAAGGGCATTACAAATTGCTAATACAAATTAAAAACCTTACCATCATCTGGTGTAGTGTAGCGAGCAAATTCTGGAAAGTAGTCTTCAATTTTCGATTTCCCTGCTAAAACTTTCTCTGCTAGCAAGTCTTGTTTATTCAGGAAAAGAATTACTGAAATGGTCCGTAGCCACCTGCAGACAACAGAAACCAAACACCCTGAGAATCACACAGCAGAAAACTCCACCTTCATCCAGCTCAGCATGACATACTGCAACGATTTTTGAAAGGTTCCTTTGACACTTGAATCCAGTGGTGCATTTCCAGGTGCACACACCCTGAGTTGGGTTTGTGCGCTTCTAACCTGGGCAATGAAAGCTGCCCTCTTTTTCCTGCTAATTCAAATGCATCACACAGGTGAACATAGCCACTTTTTAGTGTGCTACTCCCTCCCTGCTGTAAGCACTTCAGCCTCAAAATGGCAGCTACCCAGTTGTACCTCTCCAGTTTCTTTCAATTAGCTGAGTGTAGCAGACAATGTAATGCCCTGACAGCAGCTGATCAGAGACTAGATTGGACTGTGCTGAGAAGGAAACAACAAAGGCCGTGCTATGGTTGGGGGTTAACCCCAGTGGGCAGTGAAGCACCACACAGCTGCTCTCTCACTTTCCCCCTTTAGTATGACAGAGGAAAAGGAAAGGAAGAATAAACCCAAGAAAATCTGGAGATTAAGCTAAAAAAAGATAAGTAATAATTGTTTAATAATTACTCACCACCTCCTGTGGGTAGACCAATACCCAGCTAACTGGCTAACTCCCTCTTCTTTTCTATTGCTAAACATGACATTAGATGGATACTTCTTTGGTTAGTTTGCATCATAAGCCTGCTTGTGTCCCTTCCCAATTTATTCTGTACCCCCAACCTATTCACTGGGAAGAAACAGTGAAGGCTTTGATGCTCCCCAAATGCTCTTCAGCAACAGCTACAATGTAGTGTGTTACTAGTATTGTTTTGGTCAAAATCTAAACTATGGCATCATATGAGCTGCTATGAAGAAAATGAACCCTATCCTGGCCCAGAACACAACTCTTGACTATAGTATAAGACAGCATTATTAATTTATGTGGTATGAACAATGAAGCTTCAATTCACAGACCTGTTGTTCCAGATACTCTTGAAGAGGTTTAGTGCTTCTTGAAGCCGATTGGTCTGATTGTCCTCTCGTATAACCATGTTGTAGCTACTGCTCGCCACCACAAATATGATAGCAGTCACATCTAAATCAAGAAACACCCAGTAGTTAATACCAAACTCCAGAGGAAACACCCATGAATCCCAAAATTCAACAAAAAGCTGCCAGACTTCCAGCTTCATGAAGGGAATAGGCTGGAATGCTCCTGCTGACAGGTCTTTAAATATCAGAAATAAAATGAGAAAACAAAGAAACCATTAAAGATAGGAAAAGCAGGAACAGACAGAACAACAGAAAACACAGAAAAGAAAGGAACAGAAACAAGAGAGAAAAAAAATGGATAAATGGCACTTTTGGTCTGTGTGAATAAAAATAGCAGATTGCTGTGAATCCATGGTTAATTGTCCTAGTCCTGTAGTGTACTATACAGCTCAGAGGCTTCTGTCTTTCCTGGGAGGTACTCTGAGTATCTCACAGAATCCAGATCTCTGTGTTTCTCTGTGGTTGTCCTGCTCTAGATCCTTTGCACTGACAGCCTCATCTACCTCAGAGACCAACAGCAGAAGAGATGAGTCAGATCATGAGGGAACAGGAAGAGGAAGGAGCAGAGGTAAAACCCAAACAAATCTGTTATTAATAGCACAGAAAAAATATTGCACAGTAGTTCCACACAGATATAAAGGGTTCAGGCGATACTCTGATACTAACTGTAACAAATCACAATGGATTCTAAGTTGCCTTCTACTTTATCTGTTCTTTGTAGAATGTCATTGTAACTGCTCCTCAAAATGACAGACGTTTGCATAGCTTCATGAATACTTTCTCCAAAGAAAAGAGACAAAAATATTTTCCCCAACTCTAGCTTCACAAAAACTTGTGTGGAGAAAGGTTTTGCATGTAAATGGAGATACAGAGTGTGAAACTAACAGCTTTGGTGAAAGTACATGCAACACAGAACTACTCATTTAAATTGTATGGGAGTTAAGAGTATAAACACCTGAACTGAACTGATGGGGTCATCAGTGCTAAGACTCCACATGTTCCACAGTACCTGCAGAACTTCCAGGTCTTAACCTGTATTTTGGCTGGTGCTATCTTAGCACTCCAAGATATTAAGCTTATACGCAGGCTCCTTAAACAGTGGTATTTATTTTGTGTTTCCCACAGGGGCCTGCCCCAGGCTACTTTTCTAGAGTTTACATTAATACACACAGATTCCTAGAAAAGTGCAGATTTATAAACTGCCATGAACTTTTTTGACAAGGGCATTTTAGGGCTGCAGTACACAGTGCTGTAGCACAGTACATATGCTGTGTGACACCATGGCTAACAACTCTGATGCTCCCTACAACGTCACACTGCATTAATGTGCAGTGCTGGCTTGGCACAAAGCACCCATAACATAGCAATGTGGCTGCAATTATGTGCAGAATGATGATATTCTCATTTTATGCATACATTAATTATCCTCTAATTGTGTATTTTGAACAGACACAAACATATGTAAACCTTCACTTGGAAGACAGACTATAGCTTGGAATTTAACACCCACATAGCTGGCAAGCAACGCATGAACTCACCACCAAAATACCCTAAAAAACATGAGGACAGGAAGGCCAAAGAAAATGGACAAACCACGTTAAGTTGTCAAACTTAATTCTTAGATCCTCTAGACAGTGACAGAAGCTTACATGCCAAGAAAAATTCCATCCTGTATGACTGTTTGGATAATTCCTTCTCAAGCTACATAGAAAAGAAGATAGCTTCCATGCAGGGAGAAATTAAGACTGAGCATTAAATTTTTGCAGAGAGCTATTTTATAAAGCAAACATAAATTCTAATCATACCATTGAAACACTGGATCCATTTTCGGCGTTCATCTCTTTGTCCTCCAACATCAAACATACTAAGGGGAAAAAAGAAAATTCCAGTCAGAATACAGTTTTAGTTCCCCAAACACAAAAAGAAAACCTAAGACATTTCAGGGCTTCCATGTCACAGAAGCTGAAATGAATCAAGGATTAAGAGAACCTGAACAGGCTGGAGGTTAAGAAATTCTGACATATGTACACTGGAGATTTTTTTCACTCTCACAATCCAAGACATTAAGAAACTTCCTACAACAATGTCATCTGTTGAAACAAGTATCACAGATCTAAAGTCAACAAGACCAGACTAAAGCTCAGCAGTTTTTGTTTGGGTCAAGCAATCTTTCTCACCTGGGACAGTAAAGAGAACATTCTGTTACTTAGATATGTACAAATTTTTGGCCAAATGTGTCACTATATACACTAGCAATGAATTCAATACTCAAAAAAGGCATTAGTAAAAATAGATTTTAAATGATTTCAAACAAACAAAACCAAACCCCAGAAAATAGCACACCAATTTAATTTCTTTTAAAACCAGACTACTACATTAAAAAAGTATCATAAAATACTAGTTCTCTACTACACATCAACTTGAGAAATACAGTACCCTCAATGATTATGTGCCAGGCTGGTCTTAATTTACCCTGGTATTTGTCTGCTTTGTACTAACAAAAAACAAACAACAAAAACACACACAGAAAAAAAAAGAGGATACTTACTGAAAATTTACTTTGTCCACCTGAAACTTGGTTTCAAAAATTCCTGATGTCAAAACTCTGCATCTGAGAAGATCCTAGAGCATAAAGGAGACGTCATTGATTCAATATGGGTACTTCATAATTCTTCATAAATCCAGCAAGCAAAATAAACCCCTTTTACCCTGAGAGTGATGACAGCATGTGTGCTGTACTGCAAACCCAGGGACCAGAGCATTGGGAACCTGCATCTGAGGTTCTGATCTTGAACATGTGTGTACATATGGGCATAAGCAACTTTGAAGGTAGGTTTGTTTTCACAAGCAGGGTTAATGGGAAGCTAGGAATTAGAGGAAACATTTACAGGCCAATTAAAACAAGGAGTGATCATAGTAGCAGTGACCCATCCCTAGAGATTAGAATACTAGGGGCTGGAAAGGGACCTCCAGAAATCGAGTCCAATGATCAGATGACGCATTCACAGATTTCAGTGGGATTGTGGCATGCAGCAGGATCTTTACCACCAAGTAATTCCGAACCCCAAAAGATCTCTTTCCCAACTGTTCAGTGCTTGGCTATTAGATGAAGTGTCTAGGACTCTGAATTTTCTTTTTTTTTCCTTTTAAACAACCAAGAGCTCAACCACTTAAGCCTTACAACAATTAGGCTCTTCAAAAACAAAACTTGTAATTTCCTGTGCAGACAACACTGATCATCAGAAGTTGTAAGCTACACACAACGACAATTGGCATAAGGGCCACAAAATCCTATTAAACCCAAGTTGTATTGGCTTTTATATGCGTTCCATTGCAAAGCTCTCACAGCCACATATGGTGCCTAGTGGGTAATGGATCCAGAAGAACCTAATTTGCATCTGCTGTAGACTGAGTATGCAGCCCAAATATAACTAACTACAAAATACCACTCTGAATTCAAGTACAGGTTTTGTAACTTAGGACTTAATGTTTTGGAGTCTAAGCAGCAGATAAATTGTAACATTTGCAGCAGACACTTTGCTTCCAATATGAAACTGATACTTAAAAGAGAATCACAGAATGAAACCATTCTGTGTGGGTTGGGAGGGATCTTTAAAGACTGCCCAGACAAACCCTGTTTTGGTGAGCAGAGACATCCTGAGCTAGAGCAGGTTTCTCAGAGATACATCAAGCCTGATCTTCACAAAAAGAGTGATTGGCCATTGGAGTGGGCTGCCGGGGAGATGGTGGAGTCACCATCACTGGAAATGTTTAAGAAGAGACTGGATGGGGCACTTAGTGCCATGGTTTAGTTGATTAGATGATGTTGGGTGATAGGTTGGACTTGATGATCTCAAAGGTCTTTTCCAACCTGGTTAATTCTATTCCATTCCATTCCTGAATGTCTCCAGGGATGGGGTCTTCACCACATCCCCAGGTAACCTGTTCCAGTGTTCCACAACACTCATAGTAAATTATTTGTTCTTACATTACTTTGCCCATCCAAATGACAAACTAATGTAAAGTGTGTGGTCACACCCATGATTAGAAAATTACTGAGATAATTATCCTAAAAAATGAGGGGACAGATACATTGTGCAAACTTTCCTTACCTGGTCAGATGGTGTATACTCGTTTTGTTTGACTATGTCAATCTTGTCTAGAAAACTGAGGAGAGAAAGGAAGAAGAGTTAAGTTTTCTTCTCAAATTAGAAAATGTAATCAAACACTTCAGTAATCACCAGGTTCTCAGGTGAGCACCAGTGCATTTTAATGGACTCGGGAGTCACAAAATGCTGAATACACTTAAATTGCAGCAGATGCGCACTAGCCTTTCAAACCTGCATTTCCTAGCAGCACCCAGCAGAGGGCCAAAGCCACAGTTTCATCAACCGGGGTCCAGTCATCTCATTCCAACCCCCTCCCACCCTGCTCCCTCCGCTAACAAACATATCAGCAGTTCAAGTAAATAATTTATACAAATTGTACAATAGAACCTGCTACTTATTACAGTTAAACCAAGGACTCAAATTGTCTGCAGGTAATTTTCCTGAAAGAGAAGTATTTTTTAAAAATATTATCACTGTAACTTAGAAGAAATTAAACCCCCTAAACCAATTTAATTACAAGTTCAGTTAAATGAGATGGAGTACTAATTTTCTGTTAATTCTTGCTACCAGTTTTTCAGTTTACTTTCTGAGAAAGCAGCATTAGTTAGCCAGAGGGGTATAAAAAGAGATGTGTTTTATTCAAATTCATTAGGCACTACTTAAAGATGATAACCTGCCATCTTCAAAATACTTTTACCAATTAACTGTAACCCCCTAAATACCTTCCACTTCAACTCAAAAAGCAAAAATCTCAAGGAATCAATTTGTTAACTGCTTGACTGCAGTTTTACTGAGACTCAAAGACGTAGCAAACCAGCAGCTTTGCAACACAGATTTTAAGCCGTCCCCACCCCAGTCACATTGTCCAACACCAAAAGGCTCAGACACCTTCCTTTAGTATTATAAGGAAATCTTAGCAAGGTGTCTACAGTTAACTTTACCCATAACATTAATAATTAATCACAGTCTTAAAACCAATGCACTTAAATTTTCCTTTTGAATTCCTTGCACGAATTCTTCACGAAGCAGAAATCAGACAGAAAAGCTGAGTTTTGCCTTTGGCTCCCTACACAGGGAGGTACGCTCCAAGTGCGCTAACTACGGCTGCAGGCAACAATTTAGAGGGGAGGAAGAGGTATCCACGTCCAAGATTCATAAATCAGAAACCAAAACCCCAATAAAACCAACAAGGGTCGTAGCCCTCAGTTTCAGCCCCTGCTTCCCAAGTGACTTTCTGATATACCTAATGACGAGCAGGGAAAGGAGGAAAAAATGATTTTATGTTTTAACAGTGGCTTCAGTTTCAAGCCCTTTTTACCAGGAACTACATGGACACCTTGTTTCAGAGACAAATGGAAAGTAACTTTAGTCTGAGTTACAGAATAAAACACATTAAAATGTATCTTACTAAACATGCTACTAAAAACATGAGACAAAGTGTAAACATCAATTTCCATCGTGAAAGACAAGGTGGAGACAGATATAAGGATAAAATTGTTGACAAAATGTCTACTGCAATTTGCAAGCTGTTTTTTTTTTTCCTTCCAAGGCTTCTAAGTAATTTTAATTTTTGTTTGACTTGTTTTTAAATCCAAATGAAAAGCAGCCCTTTGTTCAGTATACAGTATACCAAGCAAGAATTCCAACTAATACTAGTGCTGTCACATTATATTCTCTCCTAAGAACACTGTTTCAGAACCATGTGACAATTCCACAAGCCAGAGAATGCTTTAAAAACATTCAGAACACAACATGTTCATACAGATTTTAAGGTGATTACTAACAACGACCCTGCCTTTCTGCACAGAATTTATCTAAGCATAACATTCTGTGCAAGGTTCCACAGAGGTGGATTTTTGGGTTTGGGGTGGGGTGGTTTTTTTTTTTTTTCGGGTGGTGTTGTTTCGTGCTGTTTTGTTTTTAAATACCCTGCTAATCAGCTTAATGGATTTTGGAAACTGACAATTAGAAAATAACAACAAGATATTGCTAAAACCTGGAACTGAAAGTACAAACCTCTTACTGTTGTTTATGCAGACTATTTTTAGGCCTATGATTTCCTTGAAAAACATCAGCCACATAGGAGCAGCAGTACTGTACTTGAGATGAATTCCAATAGCAATGTTCATGCCAGGTAAAACAAGGTCGAATGGAATAAACCTTTCTTCTTCCCCCCAAAACAAGTTCCAACATTCACTAACATCTGATACTTGTAACAATAATCATTCAAGTCCTTCACTCTGATAGTTAGCAGAAATCCTACCCTGCTTCCAGAGGCATTTCAGGGAAAATGGAGCAAAGCAGTATGTTAAATGAAGATTTCCTCCTCTGTGTGTGCCTTTTCCCGAGTCTGCTCTAGCAACGTAAGAAAAGGCTAAAGGCTTTAAAAATCACTTTGATTTTTTTTTGCACAAACATAACGTGTACATTCTTTCAGCTGGTCTCTAAGGGGAAAAGAGCAGCAAAAATTCAACCCAGTCTGGCACACCTAAAGTAAGGAGCAACAGTGGGAGCAGGAGAGTTCAGAAAAAAAAAATCAATACACAACGCTCAGAGACTTCCAAGGCGATGTTAGTCAAGATCAAATAATCTATCCAGTAAATTAAACTAATAATCAAGTCAGAGGAGAACAAAGCCTAATTCAAAAGAAAAACAAATTCACCATCATTAATTTCTATTTTTAGTTCTTGTTATGCTCTACCCAAAACACAAGTGAGGCCCCTTCAGTACTACCTTGAGTGCTGAGTTCACTGCTGTTATAGACTGTTCTAAGTACACTGGAGGTATGCCCATCTACCATGTCAGCAATGAATTTGGCAGGAAGAAAAAAAAAAAGTGACCTTGGTGAAATAATTCAAATAAAACTGTCAAACCACAAACCCAGATTTTATACTGCAAGCGAGGCTTGCACCGAGTTACAGTGATTTTTTTTTCTTCTGTAAAATTTTCCCAGAGATTATATGTGAAAGCTATTTTCCAGAAAGCAAATCATTCATTCAGCATCGCTGCCAATTCTTAGGGCCAGACTCTGAACATGACTAAATAACAGGATCAGTTATTGCACTGCAAAATACTGTCGTTTAGTCTAAGGTACTTGGTAATAAAATGAAGGGTATTAATAAAAATTTAGAATGATCTAGAACAATAATAAAAAAAACCCACTTTATCTTTAGGGTTCCCTTCTTCAGATTGAGGAAGGAAAAACATTCAATGTTTTAAATATATCTTTGTGAAGAGCCAAGTGTCTTTAATTTTAAGGGGTGCACTTAGGAGACAGGCTTCACAGAGAGAGATATGCAGAAGCTTTCCTTAGCTCCTGCAAGTCAAAGTAATTAAGTCACAGATGTACCCCATTTCTTCCCAAATGTTTATTAATCCTATTATGTCAAACCCATACCAAATTTCAGATCAAGATATATACCAGTTACTGATTTATCCTGGAGGTTCTTCATACAGAAAGAGTTTTATCCCTGTGTGTGGTGAATTTCCTGAACGAACAACGTTGCTGCCAGACTAAGAACTGCAGCCTGCCCTCATTTCTCCTCACTGAAAAGGTGTGTAACGCTTTAAATCTTCTGCCTCAAGAAACAACACAACTTCGTTGTTTTGGGAGGAACAGGGAGGGGGAAATCAGACTGCCTTTCCTTCAGCATTTCCTGACAGTCTTTTCAATAAACAGTAACTTGAAATTTTACTCTTTGTGATCTGACGAAATGCTTGGCAGACAAGGATTGATTTTTTTTGGTATTATTTGTGAAGGAGAGCTTTTGTTTTCAGTCTAGAACAACCCTGGAAAGGTCTCTTCAAACTGACAACACACCTATATTTGAAGAGCTTTATTTCTAACAAGGGTTTGGTTTTTTTTCTCAAGTCATAACCTGAAGTTGTACACAAAATGTTTCTCTTTTAAGACACACTAAAATTGCATCTTTAATGTTAGTATAACACTGCATATTGAGAATTCAAAATTACAATCCCAGCTAAATACAACATTTGTTTATAACTTAGAACCCTCAAGAGTAATACTTGAACTCCATATTTGTGAAGTTTCTCGCCTCTGAAAGCCTCAAGGTATTTTACAGACAGTAAATCATACCCACAACTCCTTCCTGCCTTCATTCATGCTGCATTTCTTGCCTCTGCCATTGCACCCTGAAATGCACACCTTACGTTATCCCTATTTTAAAGGAAGGCACAGAGGGAGTAAGTTAATTGCCTGGAGTCCCTTGAGTCAGCAGAAATGCAATTTTCTTTTCCTCCAAGTCATGTGTTTTTATCAAGATACTACTAGGAATTAACCAGAATATTACTAAGAATTATCAAGCTTTTACTAAGAATTAAAGTTTTATTTACCCCAATCACCTCTAAACCAGTTTTAACAATTCAATTGTCTACATCCAGAAATAAATTAACATTTGTTTAGTGATCTTCCTAAAGATCAAACTGTGCTGAAGCTGCAGCCAAAGGAGTACTACACAGCTACTACATTCTCTTTTAAAGGCTATTTGAGCAGTGAAATACCTGAATTATGTACTGTAACTTCAGCATAATTTAAAACCATGTTAACACAGAGTTTTCTCAACCCCTGAAAAAACAGGTCTGTGACAGTGTCCAAGCCATGGCTTCCCATGCAGGACAGTGCACTGACACCCACTCCTGGGCATAGGGGGTTATTTTCAGCTGGAAGCACACATGTGCACATTGACTGTTCTTAGTCCGTCCACTTCTGCTGTTCTTGGGAGCAAGCAGGGGATTGGGTGTAGGGGGGAAATCCTACTCCTTAAACTGATGTTAAGGATTGCTTTTACATTTCAGCTAGTTTATTTTGCAAGAGAAGCAGAAAAACAGGCAAAGTTACAGGAGTGATGAAAATAAAATAAGCAAACCTTCAATCTGCCGGTACCTCTTGGTATCCTGCAAACACTGACAGTGTATGCAGTGGAACTTGATTTAGATCAAAATGAAACTAAATACTAAAATCAGGGCTGTAGTAGACTGGAATTTTTGTTTGCTTGTTTGTTTTGTTTTTAAAGATATACCGGTATTTTCTATGATTTGCAAAGGTGGAACTTTTACTGTTAAAGTGGGCACAGAAGACATGTTACTGGATGATTAAAATATTAAGAAAGTCACATCTCTTTTTCTGTTTAAATAGAACCTGATAAGGAGGGAAAAAAATCCTTCAGAACCTTTGCAATTACTTCAGAAGAAAAAAAAAAAGCCTTTAGAGACAGGCACAAAGGGACAGTATTGTAACAAATATTATTGGAATCACTGTGAGAGCACTATATTGCATGTAAAAACCATCTCACATAAGATGTTCCTATAACGAAACTCTGCATGTTAACTCTCACACATTAGGACCCCATTCAAAACCAGATTTCTATTGGAAATGAACTTCAAAGCGTAGTGTAAAACTTGAACAGAAGGAAACTGAAATACAACTCTTTAGAAAACCTTCCAAGAAGCTGCAAATATTTTTTGTTATTTCCAAAGTCAAGTCAAACACCCATTGTGCTTAAAAGAGTCTCAAGCCCAACATTTAATTAGAGATAGTATTAATGCGCACATATCCCAGAAGAGTGATTCTGAGCGTGGCCCCATCTGTAATTACAGAAGAACCTTGCAGCATTCCAGCCACTTGGAGGCGGAGGGGCACCATGGGTCTAATTTTGAAGCAAATAATGAGAAAGCTGAAAAGTATGACTCCATATATTTGGAATCATCTTGTGGTAATCAAGGTTACAGTTCCTTATATGGTGTGGAGAACATGAAGCACACACGAAAAACAGAGTATTAAGGCTATGGGATATAAAGAACTGCAACTATTGCAACCCTAAACATACCTCACAAACCAGCCAGCAGAGCCCCCTTTAACTTTTGTGCTGCCATGAAATACAAACCTTGCCCTAAAAACAAGGCTGGTTAGGTAGCAGGCTTCCCAAACTGCGTAATTAAAGTGCAATCTGATGGAAGGCATGAATGAATTTTAGACAAATCCAGCAGAAAGGCAAATTATTCCTTCAAAAAATGCTAGTAACCAAAAAGAGAAATGGGGAAAAGGGAGGAGAAAAAGAGAAATCTATTTAAAGAGGCTGTAGTTGTCTTTCTTTTTTTTTTTCTCTGCCTGTCTAAAGTTAGTCTGGCTTAGAGGATGCACTAACTTTCCCAATCAGTTTTACATTACAGCACAAGTCCAGAAATAGCTCCCAGCCGCCTTGGCCTCTAGCACGGTTGCCATGACAATGGAACCACAGTGCTATAAATAGCTCATCAGCACCAAATCTTGTGAGACACATCTGGAATGGGGCCAGCCCAGCCCCGGCCTGACAAATAAAAATAGGCACAGGCAGTTTCAAAGGCTGAAAAGGTACAATGCAGATCGGCTTGTGTGGAGCGACGGGCAGAGAAACTGTTTTGATTGCTTGTTAGCATGAGATTTATTTGATAGGAGATTGGGAGAAGTATAAAAGTTACTTTATTGCATACTAAACAGTCAGTTTTTCTCTGAGGTCTATTTTTCTTTCTGTCCCCTTACTCTGCAGCAAACCCGTACAGCTTTTGAAACTGTAACAATGCAGCCTTTTGCCCAGGAGACTATTAAAATAAGGAAAACCAGAAGAAAACAGGTCTTCAAAACTTCCCCCTCTAACTATTTTTGTACTGCTTTGGCTCAAGCGTACTTAAACACTCCTGTGAATCTGACAGGCATCCTGGATGGGATCCTGCACACGCTGGAGCTCTTTGCTCCAGGTAAAATCATTCCCAGACTGCTCAGTGCCTCCAGGAGCCTGGTACAAGAGGTGGCTCCCCAAGCCCTTTCCAGGCTGCAGCAATGGTTGCACTCCTCACCCCTGGCACTGCCACTGCCACTTTGCATCACAGACCCTCAGCAGAAACAAAACCAGGGCTGTGGGCTCTGCTGAGGTTACAAACCAGCTGTGTCTGCAACTCAGGCGGGACCTGAGCCGTGCCTTCAGAGGTAGAAGGCAGAATCAGTAGTCACAGCATAACCCAGCCCACTTTCCAACTGCTCTGCTTGACAAAGTGCCTTTTGAGCACGCATTTTCTTTTGCTTAGTGGGTGAGAAAATGTCATATTTTTAGCACAGACTCTTGATCAACCCATTCAATTACATCCAAATTATCTGTGTGGGAACAGAATGTTATGTCAAAAATGTTATTCAGTATATTTGTCAATATTACCCAACAGAAGACATTTGTATAATCAGGAGATTTAATATTTTCTACAGCATATGAAAGCAACAGTTGAGGAATCAGACAGAAGTTGCAAGACTTTGCAGTTTCACAGATACTGGAAATAGTAGTCAACATGATCTAACACAGAGAACACCACTCCTCAAATATAAAATCTTAGTTGCTCTATCAAAAACCAATAGACTACAGATGGCAATCAAACCCCTCCAACTATTATAAGCATTAAGCCACAGTAAAATATCTTCCGTATGCCATAAAGGCACTGTGCACGCACTCCACACAAACTGCACCATCAGCCCACAGGATTCCTTTAGGTCCCTACATGGATATTTTCATTTCTAAAAATTGTAGAGTAACTTCCACCCAGGCTTCAAGCTGCATGTAAACCTTCCTTCCCTTCCCCCTTCCTTTTACCACATTCAGCTTGCTCACTTGCCATCTGAACAATGCGTGCTTCAGGAAGCAGCAGTTTGCACAGAAGTATTTTGGAAAATGTACTTCACAACAGTGCAGCCCAAGTCAGGATTTATTGGTTTTTATAAAGATACTCCAAGTTAGTTTAAGAGCCTATGTTCAATTGCAAGTTTTGATTTAAATTATGTAAAAAACAACTATATTCTTTTTTCTTCCTTGAGAAAGCAATTCATGAATATTACGAGATAGCCCTTTCTGGCTCACAGGATAAACAAACTTGCTGGTTTACTCGGGTAGAAAGATGGAAGGCCTGTAGAGCAGAAAACACTACAAGGTAACCTGACCAATACTCCACATCACCCCCAAGACACTTGCCAGATTCCCCTCTGCCATTAACTCTTCATCTGGACATGATGCTGTGTACGGATGCCTCCTGCTCCAGCAATGTCTTTGGAGGGAGACCTCCCCCAGGCAGATTGGTCTGTGCTCCTTTATGCTTATCACTGACCAGGGGTGCATTTTCTCCCGAACAAGACAGCCATCTGCCCATGACCATATTCAATTACTGGCTTTCAAATCAAACCTGTCCTGCACAGTTTCCCCCCACCACTAATGGACACAACCCTCAAGCACTCGAGGCTGCTCCAGCTGCCTTCACTCCTGGTTTGCAAACCTGTACAAATGTGTTTTCACACTTTCACAACCACCAAGAGAGATTGATTAAAAATAACTCACTACTGCGTGCCTCCGAGGCTCCCTCTGCAATACAAGCCTGTATATGTCAAAGAACTTCAGAGTAGCCCAGAAAGTTTCTTTGCCATGCCAGGAAAAACGTAAGCTGATCTAAGGCCAAGGTTGGGTACAGAAAGGAAAGGTAACGATATGGATGAGATCACTATATGGTGATCTGATTCTAGGGCAGGCCTGGGGCAAGAACATGGTGTGAGTGAGTGGGGAGAAATATGCTACAATTCCTGTTAACCTTTTGTTTCCTTTTTGTTTGTTTCTTTTCAGTAGGCTGCAAAGTAAGACAAAAATAATGGGAAAAGGTGAAGCAAGGAAATGTTCATTTAACAAGATTTCTCACTTCACTTTGCATTTTGCTCCTCCAACTTTTCACCCTGACTTTTGTTGGGTCAAACATACCTCACACTAATGCTCCTGTCTCCTGTGCTACACTATCAAATCTACTGCTTTATATATGGGATGTTACCTTTTCTCTACACTTTAAAGCAATTCTGCTTGCCTGACTTCATCTTTACTTCTGTTTTATAACAAATCAGTGTTTAAAACAGAACATGAAGTGAATTAATCAGTAGACATCTCTAAACAACTTGTTACTGGAAGTGGAATGAAAGGCAAGAGATATGCTGGACATGGACGTGAGGGTGGAAACTGAGTGTGGTGAATGAGAGTTGATGTCACAGCCTGCACTCCAGGGTTATTTTCTGACTTACCTGCTGCAATTTCTGTCTTTCCTGATGCTTGAAATGGTTTTAACCTCCTCTGACCCTCAAAGACTGTCATCTTGACGAATCAGACTCCATCAAGTTCAGTATCTTTTTAAAAGTTATTCCAGCAAGAGCTCTGCACACTAAAGACTACAAACTTACTTTATACATGGAATGAAAAGCTGACTTAATTTGAAGATAATAACCAATTGCTTCCATAGTCTTTACTATCTATAAAGCTATCAAGATGGACAAGTGAGAACTCAAGTATGATTTTATAAAGTATAGATCTCCCTACTGTAGCCTGCTCTTGAGCAATTAAAACAGGTGAATCTAATGGGATATCCTTCCACTGTGTTTCAACAAAGGATTTTTATGAACCTTGTCCTTATGGTGTTTAGCTCCCTCCAGTGCCATCACATCAGCAGAATTCCTTTCAGTTGATATATATATAATTTTTAAATTGAATTATTTGGACAAAACTAGAGACATCACTAATACAATTAACATTATGTTAATGATTTTAAAATGTTTTTTAAAAGCTTACTCCCTCAATGACTGGGACCAAAAAAAAACACAGGCAGAAAGTGAAACAGAACAAAACCCCAACAAAACAACAATCAATCAAATTGCTAGAGCTGAAGCAATAACTATACTGACAGCCACAAAATGCTTTAGAAGCATTACTTTCTAGTATTTGCATCATGTCTGTCAGATGACAAAAGAATTCATGAACTAGCACTTCATACTTGTTTATATAATTGGAAGAAACAGAGCTGTCTGTAAAGATGGACAGAGCGAAGATTCAGGCAGTTTGCACATTTCTCAGCTTCTGTGGGTCTTGTATAACCTAAAGCCCAAACACTGAGAATACAGAACCAGGCACTTCCCCAGATGCTGTCTGGAAAATGGGCAACATAATTTTTAATAGAAATTTCAGAGACAGGGGTAGGTGGAGCTGACATGACCTCATGTGACAGAAAAGGAATTTTGATCGCAGGACTGAGTTTCCGCAGGAACTAGGGAAGCAGTGATAGCTCAGGGAAGGAATTAGGCCCCAGATGAGCCCAAAACAATGGGAGGACAAACTGCTGCTGGGTTTTGAGCAGAGTGGTAGGAAGGACTTCACTGCCTTGTTTAAACAGACTTGTACAAAGTTCATATAGAATTAACATGCACGGATATTAATCCAATGCTGGGATTTGGCCTGCTTTGGCACCATACTACCTGAGAATTTTGTTAGCAGTTAGGTTCTTTTGAAAAAAGGCAGTAGTTTTGGCTGTTATCCTGCTCACAGGATGCTCAAATGTTTAGTTTGTTTTATGCCAGCATCATACGTGATGCTTGCTGCAGGCACTCGGGGTTGGACTGGCACAGTGTCTTCACAGGACTACCTGTCAATACCTGTTTGGGAGCTGACAGTTTAAACAGCTTACAGCAGCTTGCATTTCAGATCTTGCTTTTCTTAGAGGCATGCTCCCCTCCTCCCCTGTTTAAAAAAAATGTTCTTTCTCCAGATTGGGAAAACAACTCCAGGCCTCTGCAAAAGGAGGCACACAACCTGGCATCTAGTATTAAAAGCATCTATACAGAGCACACCCCTTGTTCTGAAGTGAATTGTAACATAAAGCTATTCTTTATTCTTGAAAGCATTTGCTTGATCATTAAATTTAATACCAGATATACTTAGAAAACTTCATTTTAAAGGAAACACGTGACACAGAGCTACAGTATCAATTTTATACTGTTAATTTACAGTAGTACAGAGACACTAATCTTTGCCTACTGTGAAAAGCATTGTCTGCACGTATGTATTTCTGCATTCTTCTGCCGTACAATAAAATGAAGAAGTGCTTGTCTCTCCCTGGTACACATTACGTTCCAGCAGATAAAAGGAGCAAGAAATCAAGCTTGAAGCCAAATTCAAAGGCAAACAATAAAGGTGACCATAATCCTTCTGTGGGAAAGCCATTCACAGGGAGCGACCGTGTTTCTGAAAAAGCACAGTCCTCTTATTCTCACAGCAACATAAAATATCAAACAAAAAGAACTGTCAGTCGCCCAGTCTCATGATTTTGCTTTTTGCTGAGATTTCTGCTACTCTTAAAAGGAAAATATAACACAGACCCTCCACCTTCATGTACTACACCCATTGTTTGTGATAACATCAATACACAGTCACTGACTGTGGCATATTTCCCCAAAATGCATTTGAGTTTTTAGTGCTTTTAAGCTTACAATTAAAATGGATACCTCACAGAATACTGTGGCTTTACAACGGCTCACCAACAGAGTGCTGTGGTTGAGCAAGTGATATGCCATTTCAGAATCTCTTAAATAAAATATTTTAGCACTTCCTCCTCTCTTCCCCACTGACCTGCTAACTGGAGCAGAATTTTAGTCATTATAAAAATATGAACTCCTTCAGTTCTCATCTCTCAAAACAGAGGGTTGGCTATAACAGACCTTAAAAATAGCATTGAAAGCTCTAATCATTCAAGTGTCTGGAAAACAGACAAAAGGATAGCCTTTATATTGGCATAAGATATTTTAGCATTTGCAAAATTTGTATTTTAAGATGGACTTCCCTAAGCTGCTTGCTTTTAAGATTAAAGTCACAGAGAATTTAGAACGAAGCATGCACAGGAAAAGTAAAATCCCTGACAAGGCACAGCCTCAGCCTGTTTCCTCTCTCAGCCAAGAGTCACGTCTGCTGCTTTCAGCACAGAGAGGTTTTCCACCACAGTTCACCAGCTCACAGCCATGCGGTCAGGTGCTGCAAAACATGGAACTGAAGCAGGACTAGAGCAAGTGTGCAAGGATGTGTGTGTGGGATGGATGTGCACGTGTGAGAAAGTTCTTGGGTGAGTGTGCACAGGGAAAACGAGGTGAGAGGGAATTTTGGAAAGACTTTTAAAATCCCTTTATCTCTAACTGGCTTGAAACAATGTTACAATAAGGAAGTGCAGCTGCTTCAGGTGGAATTAGCTCTTTTGAACTAGCTTTATTGATTCTGTTTATTACAGTTACATAAAAGTGTTGTAATTACCTAAACAAATATTAAATATATTATTAATAGAACAAATCATTTTAGGATTACAACTTCAAAAACTCTCAGCAGCAGAATGAATATCTTTATCTTGAAATGGAACCTTATACTCAGGAAAATATTAAGGTTCAGGAGGTAAAGGTGACACACATGCAATGCTCTTGCAGTCTCAGCATCCTCACTGGCCTCCTTGTCAGCAGACTTTACACACAGGCCAAGGACTGAGGAAGCCTAGGCAGGGAGTCTTCTCTCACAGCCCCATCCTTCCTTTCTGAGCTGGGTCTCTGTGCTCCCAAGCAGGGCCAGAGCCTTGACCACAAACCACGTTTTTTCTGAGGTTGAAGAGAGCCACTGCACTGAGGTATACAGTAAAAAAACTCTGCTAAATTTAAATGACTGCCGTGTTCTCTGGAAATCTTAACTTTAGCTCCCCTATCCTCAGGGGATGGAGGGAAAGAGCAAGGTCAGAAGAAAAATTCTAGCCATTATGGTTGTGAAACAAATACAAAATGGTGTGGGTGAACTCTACCTATGCAGGTAGTGTGAAACAAACACACTGGGAGGTGGAAAAGAACTTCATCTCAGGGGGCATCAATTCTGAAACTGCAGTGATGCTGGTTTAAACTTTATTTCATTACACTGAAAAGAAAGTCACTAAGCTATGAATAACAACTCATTTTTTTCACCACAAGTGGGTGGACTTCCCACCCCGCCTCCACTCAATCCCAGCTGGGCACCAGAGAATCTGAGGGAAAGAGAAGTCAAACAGAAGACCCAAGGGGTGCATTCAAGTTCCAGATAACTTCCAAATTCCACTGGCTGACTAAAACCTGAAAGACTACAGCAGAGGACACACATATCTTGACCATCTCTTTGTCTGCAGAGGGCAGTGTCTATGTTTGCATTTTATATGGCTGAAACCCTAAACCTAAATTATTTATTAACAGATTAAAAATTTCCTCTTCCACATGAAAGAAACATTTAAACAGTCTCAGGAGAAGAACTGAACTAAACCAGACACTAAAAATCATGGGTAGAATTGCTGCAGTGAGAAAGATGAGAAGGGGCCTAAGAAAGTATTTCTCTCCCCCAAATGTAGTATGTATTCTCACATCACCGTATGTCAAGGGGTTACAAACCCAGCTGGGGCTTTGGTCACCCTTACAACACTCTGCTCAATATTCAAGTCTATTATTCTACACAAAGACATAAACCCAGCAACCCTCTTATAGTTTCTTGCTGTAAAGATGCACTGAAGGATATACAGCATCAGCACCCTTCAGTGTTGCAGTCTTGGTTCAAATACGTACCTAAGTGGGCATGAGACATTCAGAACCCACAGGTCTGGTAATAAAGGTGCAGCCCAAAGCTGTGCTAGGAAGCAAAGGTACACATCAGCTCTGGTGGAATGACAGGGACCCAGCTGTAGCTTGGACTGGCTCACCTATTGCCCTGATACCTTTAACTAGAAATTATGTGATTAAATGGTGCCAAAGACAATTCCAAGACTTCCATTTGTTCAACATCATTATAATTAGAGCTTCTGGCTCATGGCTTGCACTGAGAATAGTAGCAAAGACTGCAAGGTGGAAGAGACTCAGATCAGATGGGGCAGATACAGAGAAGTCTGAAGAGAGAGTTCAGAGGGTCTGGTGAAAAGGAGGTGTGTTCTTACATTGCTTACACCTATCAGGTGCTTATACATATCCAGTCTATAAACATTATAACCACATGTGAAACACAGCTTTTATCACACTACAGCACTTTAACTCCACTTCCTCTACTCAGCAGCAAATTATTAGACTCACCAGAAAAAAGGGTGCCTCAGCACAGCAACTGAAGTTAAGAATATGCAAGTACCAAATATAGCCATTCTCTGTTTTCTTCTACATTTTCTAGCCTAAGTCATTTTTGCAGCATCTTGAACACACTAGCTGCCCTGTATTGACTCTGATGCTCAAAACCCATGACAGGTGCAGAGCTCTCAATATGGCACTTTTCCATCACCCCATCTCACCCACATTTAGATCCTACAGCCTCAGCTTGTAATCTACAGTTATCTTCTTTGTATAAATGCACATGCACAGGAAGTCCAAGGAACAGACTGCCAACAAGCACAGGAGAAAATTAAGAAAGATCTGAGATGCTAATAAACTATGCCAGAATTATACACTGCATCTAAATACAGGTTTTAAGGGCACACCATTGGAGTACTTCTGCAGATAAGCAAGTGTTTAACAAAAATCCAGAGAACTAACTTCCTTTGAATGAGGCCACTTCCATTTGAGAGACACATTTTATTAACACATCTTAACATGTTCAGTTTCTTTGCTACAGACAACAGAATGGGGAAGGAAAAAAAAAAGGTAAAGGATGATGCAATTTACATTTGGGTCACTGACTTTCTTGATTGTGGCTCTGAACACCAATCCTTTAAAAAGGAAAAAGCCATCCACCCAAGGCCCACACTGCTCTGCAGCAGAACTTCCTCCTGTTGCCTGCATTCATTTTTGTCAGCAGACATTTAACGGAGTTACAGACAAACATATCCCAAGGAAGAACACAAAAAAATCTTCAGCTAACATCACAACTGAAAGGTGCAACTTTTCCAATGCATCACTGATTTCTAAGCAAGCACACAGGGAAACTGCCACACATTCACCAAGACACATCTGCGCATAACTCTGTAGAGTAAAACTCTGCTTGGCCTTTCTGCATGTCCAGCATTAATCCATTACAATGCTTTGTGGTATGGATGTTAGGATTAAATGGCAAGCAGTTAAAAATTTGAGAGACACAATTTAAACATGGATACAACAACTTGATTTGCCCTGTAATCCATGTATGTATAAAAGCAGCATGCACTTGTACAGATTCTGCTAATCACAGAGTTTTCTGTCAAAACCACGCTGTGTTTCATACAACCTAAACAAGGTAATTGTCACTTTATTGCACAATCTACACTGTGATTTCCATTATGCACAACAAAGAGACTGCTCATGAGAGCCGAACTGAGAGGGTAAATCACACCCCTTTCTAATAATAGTAACAAACCTGTGCCCATTAATGTTTTGTTTGGTTTTAAAAGGTATTTGTTGAATTATTACAAACACCTCTTACAGACTGGTGAAAGAAAGAAAGTGTACTGGGTGCGGCACTAATCTTTCATTTGTAAGACTTGTCTTGAGGGAAATCAGTTTCATATTCTTTACAGCCACGTGACTTTATCAGAAAACCACAGAGCACAGTTTTTGGCATAATTAGCAGGACCTGCTTAAATACAACTCAGAAGAAAGCTCTGAGAGAAGCAAACATTTCACATCATTAATGAAAGTCAGAGCTGAAATGGAGGTAACAGCCTCTGCACAGAACAGCAGAAATCCTACCTATTTTTAGTTCACAATTCCAGTATGAAAACAGCTGGGAGTCTAATGAAATTATCTTGGTGACAAATTTAATGGACTGAACGCTAAAGTTACTATTTTTAAATAAAGTTCCCAATTATCTTTCAAAACAAGAAGCAATTAAGCAGCAGTGGAACTACAGCTTCCCAAGCGTCTTTTAAGGCTTGGCTCCAATCAGATTTAAACTGGGAAATGGCTCAACACCTTTCTGATCCTAAAAATTGGTTGAGGGCCAAGCCTGGTGTTTGGTTGATGGATTTTTGTGTGTGTGCTGGGTTTTTTTTTTTATGTTTAACGAAAGTAGTTCTGCTTTGACCTGTCCAGTCCTGCCTTACCCTGTTTTTCCCTGCCTGTTCCCCAGTCACCCTCCGTAAGAGCAGGGAATGCCTCTGAACAGTTGCACAACTTGCAACCTGCCTGCTTGAGGAGAAGCTGGAGAGGAAAACAGAGTTCGTAATGTCTGAAGAGAGATGGTGATATGATAAATGATAACAAACTGCTGGAATCTTAGAGCAGACCAGCTCCATGGAGGAGAGGTAGACAGCGCTCTACAGTACTCCAGAGGCAATGGTTAAGCATCAGGGATCTCACTTAGCAAAGAGCTCTAAAACAGCATGGAGGAATTCACAACAAAGAACAATTTGGTATTTGCAAATTTACTGAAGGAGCCACAAATCAAAATAAAGTGAGTTATAATCTCACATGTTCTTCTCTAAATAGCTCTTTTAAAACAGAGATTTTAATTACTGGTTCCCTTGATAACACACCGTGACAATAATGAATATGTTATACTCACTTAAGACTGTTCCACGCTTCACAGATACTACATGCCTTATTTCTGAAACAAACTTAATAGGGGTAGAGGAGCTGAGTTAACATTGAAAATACACAGATTACACACTACTATCAACATCTCCATGTGACATAGCATTCTAAATCCATCCTCTCAATCCTTCTACAAAACCACTTGATTGTGTCAAGATTCTTGATGACATGGCAATACTTTTTGGCATGAGTACCAGTAACATCCTTCACTCATCTGATTTTATTTAAAACCTCACACTGTCCAAAATCATCCAAGGGGTTTTGCAGATGTGAGCTTTTATACTCTGGAAGAAGATGTACACACATTTACAAATGAGGTAACTTCCACCCAAGCCTGTCCCCTTGATAACAAAAAGTGAGGATTCTAAAGCAGTCCAGCGCTGTGGAAGAGAAGCAAACAATGAATCCTTCAGTAAAAATGGTGAAGAGGGGCCATTCAGGATGAACCCAGAGAAGAAGTGAGGCTGCACACTTTAACTCCAAAATCTGTTCTTCGTGGCACACATACTGATAAGCAGAGTTAATGAAAAGACTGAAATAAAACAACAAACCAAGCAATACTGGCTCACTCGAGACTCAATCTGATGAAAGGGTATCTACAGAGCAGACACCATCTTTGTGAAGCTATGCAAGATTGCCTTGCCAGATACAAAGCTTTGAGACACCTAACTTTTCCACACTGTCCCTGATTTCATAATATCATAACTAGGTAATTAAAATCCAACTGAGATGCCTTAGCAAAAGTTGTGAAGAGTGTGTTCCAGGCATGGTTTTCAGCAACTTTGCAAGTATTACCAACGCTGAAGATAAATGACCAAAAATGTCAAGCTAACGGAATTTGCAGGGATTTTGCATGTACATTGCTGCTTTCACTGATTTGTTTAAATTACCTCTGCTTCAAAAGGTTTTTATTGTAGAAACATGAACCTCTCAACAAAGATCACACAGCACCACCTGGTCACCTGAACGGGGCTGACTGGGGCTCCCACCAGCCCCCCATTACTTTGGCAGACCCTCCTCCAGGACCCAAGGCTCTTTCCCTCCCCCAGCTGCAACAGCCTTGCTAAAAATAACCCTCTATTTGCTTTTACTGTGCTGCAGTTTACATAAGCCCTTTGGGGGATGGGGAACCTTGCAGAGCACCCAAGGCACATCACAGCCTTCACAGAAAATTTACTGGGCAGCCAACGCGTTTCAAGTGTAAATTACCATCCAGACCCTCACTTGCATAATGAATACACTTCAGTTCAGCTTTAATGGTGGATATCTTGAAGACTTAATTACAAGTCCAGTTAACCCAGTAGTATATTAAACTGTAACAACTGATTTAAGCACATTTCAGCTACAAAAATCAATGCATACCATACTACAGAGTAATCAGTTCAAAAATGCTATTTCGAATCACAAAACCTCTCAATGACATCCTGCCTACAAAATTGTTCCTAGTCACATGTAAAATTAGTTAGCAATTGCTTTCAGTTTATTTCTTAGTCACATATATTAAGAAGTACTTAAAGACTATTACAGTGCAGGTTCAGTTTGGTAAACTTGTTCACCTAACATGAGCTTAACCTACTTTTTAATTTTCAGTCTGCCTCTCCTGAAGTAAGGATTTTATGACCATGTTCTCTGCATGCAAGCACATGGTCTCAATAAACTTTTGAGCCTGCTGGTAAATTTACAGAAAAGGTACTGAAGAGACATCTTTGCCAAAGGTCTCTCAGATACAGTGAAGTCAGCAATACCTGTGAATGCAGGTGAGAACTCGAGACACAAGAAACGCAAAATTTAAGGCTTGGGTCTATCATCAAACGACAGAGTTCACGTGAGAGGAAAAGAAGGGAGAGAATATAGAAGTCAACAAACACTGAGTGCTCCCTCTCCCTGGGACTGGCAGTGATATATTTGCAGTGTTTCAGCCCAGGGAATAATTGCATATCGAACCTGGAGCTTTCAGATTGTACCAGTAAATGTACTGGCCTCCTTTCATCCTTGTATCAGAAAATTTCTGATGCCTCCTATCTTTCAGAACATTGTTGCTTCTAATGCCCTTTTAAAAGCAGATCTTTAATGAGGTTTTACAGTACTTTTTAGGTCTTAGCTTGATAAAAGTACTTTCCTAATTGTTGTCTTCTAATCTTGAAACGTTCCTTTTCAGCAGCAATACAGCTTGAGCAATAGGAGCTCTCAGAACAAAAACAACCACCCCAACGCTGTTGTGCTTTGCTGACCGCGAACATCAGAAACGGCAGATCCCAAGATCAGGCAAAAAGATCCAGCAGCTACTCATCCACACAGGTGAATAAAACTGCAAAATCCTAAAAATACCAGTCATACCCGCTCCAGGTTCACTGCCATCACAGCACACCCTTTCAACAAGCCATTTCCTGCTGGAGCAGCATTTACTGGGGATTCTGCTGCAGCAGCCAGACTCGAGGTGGTACTCCCACACCAGCACCCTGCAGCAGGACCAGCATCAGCCATCGCGGCATTCCTGCCACCAAACCCACCCAGGGAATGTCAGTCTGGCAGTTACACAGGTAATGCAAAAGTGATGCAATCAACATCACACTCTCTCACTTCCTCAAACATTTATTTATAGCTTGCCCTGTATTTTATGCCTGCAGATCTTCCTCCTGCAGGAAGGATTCCTAGGGAAGGCAGCTCCAGCCTGTATGGAAGACTTTTATTCTGCTTATTTCTGTACCATATTGAGCTGTTCGTTCAAATTCCAGCTCAAAACAAACTTCATTGAGGGCTGTTTGTAAAAAGGAAGGTTGCAAAAGTATGGGAGGAAAGGGTGAGTGAAAATTAATTCTCAGGAACTAACAGAAGTGTTAATAGTTGCTTTGATTGCTTCTCCACTTGACAGCAATGGTTTCTAGATCACTATGGTACTCCCAAGACCACTATACCATTAGCTTTTAAAAATTAAAATGGTAAACCCCCAGGTCTATGACAACCTTACAGAGCTTACACAAATACTCCCCCCCCCCCCCTTATTTTAACTTCTCATCCCAACTAATTCAAACACATAGACCTGCCTTCACAAATCCCACAGGATTTAAGGATACTGTGTACACAGCAATCTATTTCGATGGCTCAAATTTACTCAAAGTTTGGGAGGTGAGATTAGAGAAGTTTCACCTGCATCAAGTAGCTATTTTTAGGGTGAATTTGTTGTACTTTCCCTCCCATTGAAAAGCTCATTATGTACCTAGTGAAAATTTTAAAAAGCACCGAATAAAAGGACAATACCAGCTGCAACATCCACAGACAGTGAGGGCAAGCCAAAGAATCTTGAGCTTTCAGCAGTTATGCAGCTCTGCCAACTGACTTTCTGAACATGTCAAACCTTGTCAAACCTTGGGCCTGTCTTGTGGTAAATGCACCGACTGTGTGTTTATCAGCTCTGCACCAGCAGCCCGGTATGGTGTTTACTACAACAGTGAGATCCCCTCGCTCCAGGAATGCATGGCATCGCTTGCAGATGAAAGGCTGCTCAGCAGCACACCAAGGAATCTATGCAATCAGTGATATTTGTGAAACCTGCTGTTAATGAATTAACTCCCAGCAGGAGAAACTCTGCCTACTTTAAGAGAGTTCCTATAAGGATGAATCCAGGCTATTGAATTTTTCTTACTCTTTACAATCAGGAAATAAAAATAAAATGGTGTACTAATGCTGTGTTGGCAGCAGCAGCATTTCATGATCTTGTGTAACAATGCAGCACGCTCATTTCTTGAATTACTTTTTGTCAGGTATATAACAATGCTAATTCATCCCTCAAAATGGACTGCATATTGAGTCCTGGCTTTGAATGCACACATAAAATCCTGTTTACTAATACATTAGTCAGTTGAAAAATATTGGCCATTTTAATTACATGGAAAATTATTTATGAAATAACAAGTCACAATCGTCCCCACGCATCTCCTTGATTCAAGTTGGAAACATTGCTTTGCAAGGGAGTAACTCTTTAGATATTTTGCATACCTAAAGTTATGCACACCTAAAGTTTAGGTTTAACATATGTGTGCACAGTCATGTGCAGAAGCAGCACCCTGCCAGTCTAGTTTTCTAATTCTCATTCTATTACATACTTGTACCTATCAACAGCCAGAGACTAATGCAGTATTGCCAGTAACTCTTCCAAAAGCCTCAGCAGACAAAACATGTTTTTCCACCTGTTTCTGGCATTCTCTAGTGCTATTAATTAATGCCATGGCAAAAACTTTGAGGACAGGAAAAGGAAATAGTGGGAAAGAATGGGGAACCTATTGCCATTAAAATAGATAAATTCATAAAAGTTTAATTAATAGAAAGTTTTGACTTATATTCCATCTCTTGCTGCACTGCAATTCAACTTTCCCCCTTCACCCACAACTCCAGTGTGTCTGAATTTGTACATTTACAGAGCACAGTGACAGAAGGACAAAGCAGAAACATGGAGAGGTATCAGAAATAGGTAGGCTAAGAATTACAGATACTGCTGAACCAAATAGACCTGAGAGCAGTTACAGAAACGTGCTCATGATGCTTGCTTCAAAAAAGCCCAAAATTATCTTATTGTCTCTTTTTTTGAAAGAGGTAACTCAGGGCTTATGCACATTTTGTCATTTATATATATATATTCATTGATTAAAATGTCTAAAATTATTTGGTGATAATAATCTTTACCATATGTCAGTTTGCTATTTTTAACACTTGTAACAAAGAATCTGTTACTCTCTTTAGTAAATTATTTTAAACTCTCTGTTAATTAACTTTATGAGCACAGGCAAACCAAGAATTTGGGCTACTGAGTAACTTTGTCTACAGAATTCTGAACTGCAGCCAAATACTTTTAGTCCAGAATTATCTTACGAAGCTGCAGCATTCTCAGGTTTACATAGCAGCAGTTACTCATACATCCAAATTCTTTAATAACAGCAATTTTGGGTTTAAAGCAGATTACTCAAGTAAAATACTAGCTAAGAGATACATTCTGAGCAACCTACCAGCTGCACTCAACACAGTATTCTCCACCAGCTAACTACAATGTCAGTACACTTGTTTTTGAGTCCTACCTTTGTGACACTGGCTTGATGTGCATGTGCCATTCAAAATGAAACTTGTCTGTCACAGGAAAGCAGCAACCTACTGGACAAATCATGTTGATTCCTACTTATGATCACAGACAAAACATACTATTGTATGGATAGATTTTATTCAAATAAAAGGTCAACATTCATGTCAAAGTCTCAAAAATACTCTTGAGCATGTGCTTAACCTGCATGTGAATGTTACTGGAACCAGGGAATAGCTGCTGTATGAGTAAATGCTCCATTTGCATGGGAAAGCAAATGTAACACATTAGGAAATGAACACCCATTTTCACTGAATCAGGCATCCATGAACACTTGTACTATGGTTTATCTGTAACTCTTGCAGGCCTCAGCAAATGACACATTTAAACTGAAAGGCAAAGTGTGACCTTTTGGATATAGGACTGGGTCAAAAAAATGTGGAAAAAGTTCCAACCCTGCTTTTTCATACTCTTCAGATGAGGTCAGCCATGCCTCCAGCTGATGGCCAATCCCCAACATTTACAACTAGTCACAAAAAGGGAGTTCTACCTGCAGCCAGAGGCTAAAAAAGAACGGACACGTTAAAAGAAGTGTGGAACAAATGAGAAACAAAAGCAGCAAATGAATGAAGATGATGGGTGTGAGGGTTACAGATGGCAGCATGAGTCAAAGTGGAGGCAACAACTGAATTCCTGGAGCACAGAGCTAAACTCTTTTGCAGTAATTCAGAGTGATGTAGTGGGTATTGCACAACCCTATACAGCCTGTGGTGTGACTTCCTAAATTATTCACATTTTGGATTTGTAAAGGGCTTTCTGCCATTAGGGCTCACCACTTTTAGTATTTTCACTTATTGGTGCTCCAAATTTGTAAGATTCAAGCAAGCTATGCCAGGGCACCTTTTATTTTATCTTGCTTCATACTGGGATGTAATTTATTTTGAAGACAGAAGTCTATCTGGGGTTGAGTGTAGCTTGAAATTCTGAATTTCTGATTAGCTATGACAACAGTGGGAACATGTGTTGGATTCATAAACCATTCATTGGCTAAATTTAGGTAGTCTGGTTTTCACAGCACTTGCCAGCAGGCACATCCCTGCTATCAACAGTGAGCAAGAAAGGGCAGGAACAGGGAGCAGTTTGGTGTAATTCAGCTACTTACATATTTGGATTCATTTTGTTGGTGGTGACTTCACTGAAGTCATGCAAAGACAGGAGTTACTCTGCCTCTCATCATTTACAGCAACCTATTTCTGCACCTAGTACCCCACTGAAAATATATTTTGTGCTGTATTTGGTTTTTCCTTAATTGAAATTTAACCTTGTTTAAAACATGGCTCTCTATTCCCTCAGGCTGAATAAGAGTAGGGGGAAGACTGTAACTCAGCTATCTCTACGTGCTGCAGAATAAAGTAAGGTCGCTGTTATAATCAAGACTAAGGATTAGAAGGATGATCTGGGTCTATTCCTTGGCTTGCCAAAGAATTCACAGAGCACTAGGCAAGCTCATCAGTTTTAGATCAGCAAAAAGGGACATGAATACTATTCTTCCTCATGGAAATGCTTAACAATATAATTGTGACTGTCCATAAGAAGCTCCACTATGCCAGGAATAGAGGCCAGGGAAATTCCTGTCGTGCTGAATGCGAGCACACAGACAGAGCTTGCAGAGCTGGAGGAGACAAGAGCAGCTACTCTGCCAAAATCACAGGGTGGAAAGAAAGTAGAAAGAAAAAATAAATATAAATAACATGAATAAGGAAGTAGACTAACAGTAGTTGCACTGATAAATCAGCCCCTGTATTTAAAAAGGTGAGACTTTCAGCAAGCTCACTTTACTACATGTGCCATGAAAGGAACTTTGTCACAAAGTCAAATCAACATGGAAGAAAATCATTAACTACTCAGATCTGAGCCCTTAATTGCTCGCTACAAGTCAGCAAATCTAGAAATAAAACACACCATAAATCTCAATAAAAATATAAAGAATTTATAACCCATAACAAATTATGAATTAAAAAAACAGTGTGTCCACATCTGCTGATCCTTTCACAGCCCTGCACAGCAGTCAGCTAATAGCTGCACTCCCCTCCTTTCTTTGATAACTATTTTAAAAACAAACATCTTAAGAAATACTCCTCATAAAACTCTTCTAGAGCAGCCTGACAGTTTCAAGCTATCAGAGTGGCTCTGCTGGTGCTGAAGTTTGAGAAACATGACCCTGCACCTAAGCTCAGCCACCTCCCCGTGCTTACTCCTTCCCTGAAATGGCAGGCGGCAGGAGAAAAGCCGGCTTGGCCGGCAGCAGGAAATAGCGTGAGAATGGGCTCCCTCATGCTACTTCCAGCCCTTCCTGATATTGGAGGGTGTGAAATGCGCTGCAAAGGCTGTCTCTCACATTACTTCCTTTTCCACCCCAGCCAAAACCAGGAAGCATCAGCTAGAAGATATGGAGAGAAAGCACAGTGTAAAATGAAGCACAAAACTGGTGGCCAAAGAGCCTAACTAAGCCAAGCGAAGAAAAAATAAACAAAATCAAGGATCTGTGGGCATGGTTTAATATTAGCAAGTCTAGAAAAAGCACTAGGAGGCATGTGTACCCACGCTTTGCTTTTAATTTGCCACATAACTAATCCAATGGCTACTGACATCAAAGCAATTTTCTTCGAGACATCCGCAGACTTTGGGTCAAACATTACAGAATGGTGCTAGCATCCTTTGTGCCCCTGTGCCACAAAGAGCACCTACTCTGACTACTATACTGCATGTTTGTGAGGCTTTAAGAATGAGGCTCCTCAAATGAAAACAGAGATAGAACTATTAGCAACAACAGAACTTCAAAGGGATCATATTTGTTTATGTTTGACAGGAGGCATAGATTTGACAAGCAGGTCTTGGCACATTACAGTGGAAAAGACTCCTGTATTTGTAATATTAAGTAATATATTGTAAAGAAAATTCAATCCTGTGCCTTCAGGAATGAAATATGAAGGATGGTAAATCACTTATTTATCACCATCGAGATTTTCTATATTCTAGGCACTTCTGCATTCTTCTGTTTATTATTAGCCAGGAGCGGTATCACGTGGCAGCTTCAGCACAAACATTCATTCTGTTCTGTATACATCCCCACAAGATGCAAGAGCAACAAGATTTGGTCTCCTCTTAGAAACTGCTCCCTCCTCAAAGATAAAATACATACCTCTTGGACAGAAACTTGTGACAACCTCCCAGATCATGCTGTTCTAAAAGCAGAATTGAAATTACTTGGTAAAGTCCAATTAAGAAGAGGGAAATAGTCTCCTTTCTCTGCCCCTCGAGACTGTAAGATAGGCATGGGCAGAATTCCAGAAAAGCTCATGATGAGCAGAGGCAGGTACTCTTTCAAAATGACCAGGGCTCCTCTGAAGTGACATTTGCATTTAGCCAGTGAGGTGGAGGATAAGGGGCTAGACACCAGAAGGCCTCTCCAACAGATGAGGTTACTGATGAGGCCTATCAGCTTCACACCTCTAAAGATCCCAACCGCAGTTTAAATGGAAAGTCATTACAGTACCTGTGGGTTTGGGGAAAGCTGTCTTTTCTGAGCTACTGTAACCAGGAACTTGGTGAAGCAACGATAAAACCAGGTATTAATGTTAAACTTCTTATGGGGAGACATGGAAAAACTGTGTCGAGTCAGTAGGAAGTGTTGTAGCGTAAGTTACTGCTCAGGAGCAGGTAACAAGTACCACTGCCAGACTCTATATACCAACACTCAGGTTAGGCAAGATGCAATGTTAGACTGGCAACTTTATTTGTTCCCACTTTCCTGGGAGAGGACACCAGGCACTAAGTGGATCCTCCCTGTCCTGCTGTGTTCATCTAGGCAAGCTCCCAAGGGCCTCTGCAAGAGCTCCAGCATCCTACAGCTATGCCATACAGCCCATAACCGACAGGACCTTCTGCTGGCCTATAGCTAAGTTGCCCACATGAAGAACCATTTTTTATCCATGAAAAGCTGAGTAGTTGTCACAGCAATGCTGAACAGAAAGGAACTAGGTAAAGTCATTATGGCCTTCCCAGTACCTCACTGCCACCCATCACACCATTAAGAAAAGATGGAAATAAGCAGAGAGAAAGGACTTGGGCCAGTTCCCAAAGGACAGCAGGCAGGATGCCGGGTGCTGCTGCAGTCTGCTGCCTGGAACAGCTGCCACATAAGCAGACCACAAGCCACATAAAATGTGCCCACTCCCTGAGGACAGGCAGTATGGACCAGACCCTAAACTCAAGACCCCTGAAGAAGCTCTGCAGACATTTCTTGCAGGTTTGGCAGCAACAGAAATTAATTGCATTTTGATATTAACATTTCTGAAAGCCAAACAAAGCCCTCTGAGATACTCACTCCTCACTGTTCCCTGCCAGAATATAGACAAAATTGATTTTTAAACACTCAGCACAAACTCCTTGCAAAACTTCCTACACAAAACTGTGTCACTTTCAAGAGTGAAACCCCTGCTTTTTTAGAAAAAGGCAGAATGTTAAATGAGCTTCACAAAACGACAATTAAAAACAAATCAGCTCATGTAGACACAGCTATAAAAAGCTAATTTTTGTGAAAAAGGAACATTGTTCAGAATATTGAAGTAATGCACTGAACAATGAATCTATTAGTATTTAAGAATTCATTCAACTCTCCAAGAGCAAGAAGGGATTTTTGGAAGCAAGATTGATCTTAAAAGAGAAAAGGCATTTTTCTGCCTTCCACTTTAAGCACATCTTTCTCATTTTAAACAGAAACTTCAAATGGAAAGGCATTTAGAATCCAAGAGTCTTCTCTGAAAGAAGTGAAAACTTCAACACAGTTTGCTCAGCTTTCTCTTTTGACTTCTATTAGTCCTAATGAGAGTATCCTGCACACTGGAATTAAAATAGGACTCACTTGGTTATTTCTCAGCTATGTTTTATAGTTTGCCTTTACTGTGCTTTCTTAGAGTGTGCTTACCAAGTTAATTTCAAGGTATCAATCCTGTCAGATTTTACAGGAAGTAACTTTTGTCAGATCCCTTGAAATTTCAATACAATAAAAACACATTCAGAATTTCAAAATGGCATTAAGATCCAAGCAAATATTTTGCCATTAAAACACCCCCACAACTTAATTTGCATATTTTGTTGTTAAAAGTGCATCTTTATGATTGAAAATGAGGCAATAAAATTGAATAAATAATAGAATTATGAAATATTTTTAGGAGGCAGCAGCAATGGTATCTTAGAGGCGGGGGGGGAAGCTGTAACTTCTCAGCAATGTACAAGGTTTATTTTTAGCTCAACAGCCCATGATGTAGAATGAAGTGTTCCACTAGATGGAGCAGGATGGTAAAACCACCACGAAGGCCAACCCCCTGCTGACCCATGAAAAAGTCAACGTCCAGCAATCAGGGATGATAAGAACTTTAGCTTTCTTCTGTGCATTCAGAGCAGAACAAAATTTGTTCCTCTTCCAAAACAGGGCAACACAAAACCTCCTTAGTGCTTAACAATATTTACTTCTTCCTGTCATAGAAGTTGACTATTAACAAACACTGACCAGAAACAAACAGAAAACAAAACACTATCAGAAAGACAACTAGGGTTTTTCCTCATTTCTATCAGCTTTAAACTAGAAAGACAACATTTACTGGATAGTTGTCAGAAAATGAAAGTCTTGCAATGGTTTTTATTTTGTAGCAACCTAACTTGCAAAAAGATCCACACCAAATGATCAAACATTAGTCACTTATGCAAAAGACATCGCTACACATCAAACAAATTCATACTGGAAACAATGGCAAAACTTCAAAGAGGCTCCTAAAGACCTGGAGCTGTGCAAGTCATAGTAAAATTATCTCCCTGGTCTCTTTTCAAACAGAGCTAATTTTCAATTTACCTTTATGTCTACCTAAACAAGAAACAAAAAGAAAAAAAGAACAACAAAAGAACCTTACAAATTTGATTTCATCAAATGTTTTCTAAGAGACACAGTCACAGACAAACTGCAGTTGTGCACCATCATGTGAAATGAGAAACCTGCGTTTACTTGACCATTAAAACCTTATTTTTAGCTTCTCTTTAAAAAATAGAGAGAACATAAACTAACAAAGAACCATTTTAACCATTAATCTTCCAAAGTACTGCAGTTCTTGAGTATACACACCAGAAATGCCATGATGGTCATAATTATCACAGACATCTTGCCATAAAACAGTTCTGAACCATACTATATTGCTGTATGTGATAAATAACTGCAAACATGCAGCAGTCTCTCGTGGCAATGCTAATTTTCAGTGGCACAAACAGCAAAAGAGAACCAATCATTCTCAGATATGTGCACGAAGGTATACAAGCAGAAGTCTTGGTGACTGATCACAGGCTGCTGCACGTGATTGTTGTTTCCATCTCTGTTCTCAGACAAACAAACTACACTAAAGACAAAAGCTATAAACATGGGCATGTTTCACACCAAATTACTTTCCAACTCAATAAAACTTGCTGCAGTATCTGAAACTGTCATTTGGAAAGGGGAAGAAGCAGGAGATCTGATCTCTGAGACAATACAACTGACTACTGCAATTGTGTTGGAAGCATTTGCAAGGTTTGCAGTATAGATATCACTTTCTAAACAAACACTAGTTTTTCCTGCCTCTCTGAAGAGGTGACTACCAAGAATTCATTACACAGCATACACTCCTTTTCCAAGGTAAGGAAAAGCAACCATCAAGAACATTCAAATCACTGACATTAATATTCAGTTACAATTTTTGTACGTAGTAGTCGATATAAAGCAGAACAGAATACTCACTACTGTGCACAATCGATCAGTTGATATTCATTAGATCTCTCATAGCAGGCTTTCACACCTTCATCTTGCCAAAGTGTTTTCGTATGTTCATAGAATTCCTGAAAGAATGAAAACAGTATCAGCAAAATGGATCATGCATGAAGAGAGTTGGCAATAACATACTGGTCTCTTCTCCCAAGTAACTAGCGGTAGGACAGGGAGAAATGACCCCAAGTTGTGTCAGGCCAGGTTCAGGAAAACATTTCTTTACTGAAAGAGTCATCAAAGACTGGAAAAGGCTGCCCAGGGAAGTGGTGGAGTCACCATCCCTGGAGAGTTTCAGCTGAAACAATCCCATGAATCTGTCTTGGTAGTGTTGTAGAGAACAGCAAATGGTAGCATATTAACAAAAACTGCAAACATTTTTTAGAACCTGACTACAAGTTCAGCTGGCTTTCTTAAGTGTTTTGAGTTCAACATTCTGTAACACTACAAGAACTGTTTCTCAACCATTTTGAGTTCAGCTGTGTATTTAAAAAACTGTTAACTTTACATTTGTTATGACTCTGTTGGTATTTTTAATAATCAATACTATTAGGTAATATTTGTTCTTTAATTCACAACTCCACCGCACAGGAGGGGGTTGGTCTCTTCTCCCAAGCAACCAGCACCAGAACAAGAAGACACAGTCTCAAACTGCGACAGGAGAAGTTTATGCTTGAGGTGAGGAAAAAGTTCTTCACAGAGAGAGTTGTTAACCATTGGAATGGGCTGCCCAGAGAGGTGGTGGAGTCACCGTCCCTGGAGATGTTCAAGAGGGGACTGGATGTGGCACTTGGTGCCATGGTCATGAGGTCTTGGGTGATAAGTGGGACTTGATGATCTTTGAGGTCTTTTCCAACCTTATTGATTCTACGACTGATTTGGCTGACAAGATTATTTTTTTCTTCAGTGAAACACTACTTCAGCAATTCTTAAAAGGAGCAAATGATTAAGCTTTACTTGATTTTCCAGGTTAGTGAGAATCTTTGGGGTCTATGTAGACATCTGTACCTCGCTTAACCCAAAGTATCTGCAGAATTTATTCTTTTACAGTGTATAAAGATATCAAACTACAGAAGAAATATAGTGAAACAAAGCCAGATCATGTTTTGTGTCAACCTTAAAAAAAAGAAGACACACAATGAAAGCACACGACCTAGACTTCAGTGCACCCATTATGCCGAACCTGTAACAAGTACAAAACACATCCAGAAGCCTGTTCTCTTTTGTATGTAAAAAATACATTTTGACTCCAACAAAAGTGTGTGGACATCTAAATGTGTGTCTGGCGATTAGTCTAACAACTCTGAAGAGACTCAGAAAATACAGCAGTAGCCCACTGTCTTAAATAGACACACTACTATGGGCATGACTTCTATCAACAGCCATGGACTCTCAGAGCTTATGATGAAGTGTTTTGGACTAGATACTTTTATTCTGACTTTAAGTGGCTCAGGTTAACTCACTCTAAATCAGCTTTTCTGCATCCAGGACAGCACATCATCTTTAAAACAATGGCTTTATATATTCTATTTATATATTTCATCCTGTTGCCATAAGTGGAAATATTTTAAAGAAAACCAGTATTATTTCAGGTAGCCATTTTACTGCTTCAAGGCTCCTCCATTAACTTAGCTTTGGAATGACTCCCTCTCTTGGGCTATCAGTCTCAGATTCTTTTCCTATCAGTTTAGTACAAAGGGGCCACATCCAAACGTGACTTTCAAGGATCCCTTGAAAACTTATTTTAAAAACAATTAACTTTCCTACTGGAATGTCAGCACCTGAACTGTAAGTGGCAGCTTAAAGATGCATAATGGCATCTTAAAGTAAATGTAGTGATGCAGATTTTCATACCATTCTTTTTTTGGGTAGGTATGAGATTCATGTGTGATTATGTGATCATGCAATTGTGAGTATGACATTCTGGTAGAGAACTGATATAAAGCAATTACTTTAAACAACTTTCAAACTCCATCATACCTTGGGAAGCAACCTTTGGAGTAGTTTCTGCAATCTGACTCTTAAAATGGGATGAAAAGTAAATCCAGTTCCTGGCCCTACCATAAACACATTGATAATGAAAAGCCTAGGATTTAGTTTAACAGAACAGTTAAATATTGTTCAGGAGAGTCCTCCATGTACTTTTAGGGCATCTCTTAACTTCTAAAACGTGGATTACAGTAACAGGATAATGATCAGTGTTTGTTCTTTGTTCAGTCACATTAGCAATAAAATACTTAATACTGCCTTTATGTCTGTCTTGCTAATCTGAACTATAACCAGCAATACTTATGCAATCTTTCCAATATGGTTATTAAATTATTTTTCCATCCCACAAGGACAGTTAAGCCACATTCTTTGAACTTTTTATTGGCATTTCAAAATGCGTAATAATGAGTAATAGATTATTACACCAACTTGATTTTGTTTTTAAAACTGAGCTACATGACTTAGGACAGCCAAATAGGAAGGCTATTTATTAATAAAACAACCTCCTTCTTTAGGCCAGATCAACTACCATCACACATTTGGGGACTAATGCTGACCCAGCTTACACAATTCTAAATTAGAAAGGTGTTCACCAAAAAAAAGCTGGAACCAGGCTTAGAGAATTGCACCCTTGCTTTATTAGAAGTCTGCTTATACTAGCGACTGATTGTGGAATTAAGGCATAGTAGCTAGCTGCAAAAAATAACAGATTCTCCCTCCTGCCCAATACACCTACACTAACCACAATTCTGAAATAATATTTAAGAAAAAGACTAACATAAGAAATCCTCAGCATCCCATTTGAGTCATGGAATGTAGCCTGGGGCTACTCTCTGGGAAGGCAAGGAAAACCACAAGATTTGTTATGTATTTAGGTAAAACTGGGGCTTTAGAAGCCACTAGAAAACTCAAGTTACCAACAGGGCTTTGGTTTTTTTTTTTTTTAGTTAAATAGGTATAATTTGTATGAGATCTCTAAAAATAATTAGTTAGGAAACAAATTAACTAAAAGTAGCAGGCAAATTTCCTGGAAAGAAACAGCCAGAAAACTAGTCCTTACATGTCTGGTTCTTGTTTCCATAACGCTGATTCATTTGCTGGCACATTCTAACATAACAGACCCTACAGCAGCATCAACACAGGTTTCTCTTGCACTATAAAATGGAACTCCTAACTAAACAGCTAAAAGAAACAAATAATACCAAATACCAATCTGGTTTGAGATGACATTCCACAATAAACAGGATTTAAATGCTAAGTTCTAAATGAGACACATAGTATTTGCTAAGTATGGTCATATCATCCATTCTTACCCTATGCATATTTAAAACAAAACAACAACAACAAAAAAGACAAAAAGGTTATGTTATTTTCCACTTAAAATATAAGGCTGCAGTTAAACAATATCCACCCAAGATCCTGTTTAACCTATAGCTGAAGCTGTGCAAAGCAACAAAAGTCAACAGAAGTGATGACAGCATGGCATCACCAAGGAAGGTGAGAATTGAACTCTTCCTAAGATCTATGTCAAGATTGTAGCGTTTACCACAAGACCAGACTTTACACTTGTCAAAGAACTAACATGGCCCCGAAGAGGGAGGAATGCCTATGTAGAACTCACAAGGATGGCAGCGTAACACAAATCTGACCAGAACAAACAGGGCTTGACTTTGAATGAATTCAGGCTGGGCAGGGGCATAGTTTGAATTCCGGGCACAATCCCTAACTAACGGGCTATGCTTCTGTGAAACTATAAAAAACTCTGAGAAAATCCACTGAGTAAACCTTCTCTGGTCTTATTCAGTTAACTGAAGTAGCATGGACCACAACCTGCAGATGGTGAGGAAGCCTCATCTCTCATCATACTGTAACAGCATGGTATTTAAAAAGTCCTAGAAATGTATTTCAGTTCTAGTGTTTTATTTATTAGATGACACTTCCTTCATCTGCTCAAAGCCTCCCAATACAATGAGTCAATACACAACATTTGTAAATTGCTTGTATTCACTTACAGGAATCTACACAGACCTCTAGAGAAAAAAAACCCCATTAGCAGAAATGATCATGTAGAAGAAATGCTTGGAAAATGGCACTTTGTTCCAGAAAGATCTTAGCTCTGGATTAGAACAGGGGCAATGCAGAATCTAATCAAGTTCAAAACCTATTTCTATTAGAAGATATCAGCAAATCATACAGATGATAGCAGGTAAACAGTGAGTTTATTATGATTCAAGTCAGACAAAGTGTTAAAGGACTTGGAGGCTGAGCATTTTATTTGTTCAGAAAAGTAATCCTCAAGACACAAACTCCAGACCTGGGTAAAAATAAAGGAACCAAGATCAGCTTTTGAGAGGCATTCTAAAAGGATAAAATATAAGTAGAAAACAAAAGAGAAAAACAGGACATACTGTCTGTAAGGTTTTGTTCCCTCCAGATACAGAAATACCCAAGAGATTTTTATAAAAATGTTTATGAAGCAACATTTTATAGACATCAGGATATTGGCAGGGACCAATACACTGGCACAGTTCTTGTCACTAGGACACCATATGCACAGGAACCTTAGCATGGGCATGCAACATTACCTTTTCTTTGCAAAATAAAATCTAGGGTGGAGCTGTCATTAGGACAGTTTATTAATTCCAGCAGAAGTCAATGTCATTGAAAAAAACCCTTCCCTACTAAAAGGTGTGTACGACCGTTACACAATGTTGTGGTTAACACTGGGATTCAGTTCCTGGGCAAAGTTCACTGTCCCATGGAGTTGCACATTTCATAATAAGAGTTTCAAATAGGTCATCTACTTGCAAACCTAATGATTAAAGGCCAAAACAAACCAACTCCTAGCTGCAAAACTGTGTTTTGGAGGACATTTGCTTCCCAACATGTGCAACTTGTAAAAGTAACACTGACCACTGGTTTCAAACCACTTTACAAGCCTACTCTGCAAAGTGGGGGCACATGAAGCTTTCTTTCATGACAGTTCTGCTGCATTCCACTAATAAACTGTATCAGAAAGTGAACCACAAGGTCACAGGATGGCAAGGCAGCACAGTGCATTCCAAGGCAAACTGTGTAAGTTTATTTTCTCCTTCCAGGATAGGTAAATACACAATAAATTGATTTTTCATTGTTCATATCTGAAACTACGTGATTACTACTACCTGTAAAGGCCGTGCAGAGAAGGAAACTGATGGCACCTTGTCACTCTCCCTGTGTTTGGGCAGGGACACCAGAAAGTGTTAAATTTGTCAAATCAGACAGTTTAATAAGCCACTTGTTTGAATAGGGAAACATCTGCATTCCTAATGGTGTGAACAAGTGTTAATTATTGCTTGCTATTTTAGGGAAAATATGCTGATGATATCACAAAGGAAACACATACCTACAAATAGTTGAAGATATTCTCCAGTTACTGGCATGTGTCCAGAGCTGAATACAAAACTCTCTGGGAGAGGCCAGAGTACTCAGCACTTCCCATAACTGAATCAGAAATGTTTTCAGCAAGGATTCAAGTTGCATTGTCAATAGTTTTTCATGCTTAAGAAATAAGAACAATGCTGAAATACGTTGGGCTTCTGCTTAGGGTATCTTCACAGCTGCATGTGGTGGCAAAGAATGGACAATGGGAAAGGGAGGTTTATATAAGAAACTCCCATAAGTTTGAACTTTCATTTTTCTCTGTTAAGAGTTTCAAAACACCACAGTATTTGAGAAATGTGCCAACACACAGTTCCATACCCATAATCTACAAAGTGCCTTTGTTAAAAGGCCTCACTAACATAGTATCAGACTACTTCCCTTTTATTTCTACTTTCACAAGAAGCTTAATCACCACAGAAGCTTAATCTGTAGATACTAGAACACGACTCAAGATTTAATCCTTTCACACAACTCCTATTTGAAGTACATCATGCTCATTTGGGAGGAAGAACTCACTTTTGGTGAGAGCACTATGGTATAAGTTGGCAGATGTGGGCACTTCTTTCCATTTTGTCAAGATTCCTCCGCAATTTTATACAGAGCAATCATGTTCCTCTGCTTCTTCAGAGCACGCTCACACATGTGAAGAAGGCAATTCATTAATGGATTATTTTTACTGAGAGAATAAAAAGGCAGTAGAGAGCAGTAATAGAGGCATTTCAACCATCAGCCATTTTTGCAGACCTCTGGCTGGGAATTAAGAGCGATTAAAACTCTGAGAAATTTGCTTTGAGCCTTAAATGACTGTTTGGAAAATGCCTTCCATACTATGCCATCTAGTTGCTTTTTCTATAATGAACACATAATAAACTTAAAACAAATAGTCCAAAATTACCTTTTTGCAGTGCTACAAACAAACACCATTTCACATAATGAGTTGAACCTGGGACCGTACTGCAACTTTGATGCCCCACTTTCAGGCTGGAAACAAAAAAGCCTGGCTTTGTCCGAAATTTCCACCAATGGAAAAGGGTAAAAGATGAAATAGTTCCTCCTCATACTAAATTTAGACAAATTCCAAAGACAGATCACCAATCATCTTACAATCTTGCTGAAGAAGCACAATCTGTATTCAGAGGTATTCACAGACTTATAATGCAATCTACATTTAGAAGTCAAGCTCACATACACTTAAGAGATTTAATTAAAAGTTCTGTTTATTTGTTGGGATTTTTTCTTTTAGGAACAAAGAGCTACCCAGCTTGCAGGGATCTTAAGACACCTTAATTTTTACTGGACCACTGAAGAAATGTCATGTACACTCCAAAGGCAAATTGAAAACCCTGACAACATGCTGGTTCTCTGAACAGCAGGACTCTGCCAGAAGAGATGCCACCCTTAACAGCTTCAGTCAGCTACAGGCACAACAGGTCTGTGGCAAGATCAAAACTCAGAGTCACGCATGCAGCAAACACACAAGCAAATACCTGTTCATCCTCACATCTTCATTCCCACGAGAGCACTTGCCAACTTCCATTAGAGTTTGACAAGGGAAGAGGTCTGTGCTTGTGCATCTCTCTCAAGATTTAGGACCTGACATGTTTTTTAAATTCCACTGTAACTTCATACACTTCATAACACTCCCTTCTATCATAAACTTTGTAACACCCCACCGTGGCTCTGCTCCATGTTAGAGTCTCCCTGTTGGGAAGTCACAGATGGTGGGTTGTGAATAGGTAACTTTGCCCAACTTAGCCATGCCACAGTATACTGTGTTTGGTACTGGAATAATGAAAAACAGCTGTAAGCTTAGCACTGAAGGACATGTGAAAAAGAACAGAGAGTATTCCATGCTCATCCACGTTTATCCTTTACTCAGCTGACATGATGTAAATTAAAATACCCAAGTAATGTTTAGGAGCATGTTTACCATCACATTTCCAAGTCTTTGTACATTACAGTATGCCCCAAGGCACTTTTAATTATATGCCCAGAAAGCGTGTCCACAGGGCGATCGGTCCGTTTACACATTGTTAGCTTGCATACAGCCTCTCACAGAAATTCTTCTCAAGTCACTGCATTACCAGATGGGCTCACAGGTAAAATTTTATTTCATCTATGCACACACAAATATTTTGTGATAGTCTCTTACTGTGATTAAAACCAGAAAATGCTTAAGAATTTCTATACCAAATTTATGCCTATTTCCTGTTTAGTTCATCTGACAGCTCTTCTAGTTAAACAGAAACTGAATTAATCTGGCCTTGTTCTTTAAGATTGCTCTGAGGAAAAACTAAGAAGATCTATCAAGAGAAATGTAGTCACCATTTCTTCAAATGAATTTCAAAACATGAACTTACAAACCTATAAATATTGTATGGAGGGGAATTTACTTGATAAAAACATGAGTAACAAATAAGGCACTGGCATTTGTTTCAAATGCTAAACGAATTAATAATAAAGCAAACCACAGGGCAATTTTGTGTACTAGAAAACAATTGCGCTAAGGAAAACATGTGCAGATAATGTCAATGTCTGGATTGTAGACGCTCCAATCTAAGGAGGTACTTTAAAGGCTTTCAACAGAGCTATAAAAACACCTTGGTAAAAGCACTGAAGAATTCAAAAGGCACCCTCCTTTAATTTTCTAGCCCGAAATAGCTTCATCTCGTGCACGCAATGTGTTTTATTTTATTGCATGTAACAAACTGAAGCACAAGAAGTAATAGCATCTCCATTTTCTCTGCTAGTAGAAACTGCTGTTTCTGGCAATAAATCTGGATCACCAGAAGGTGGGACAAGAGCTGTTTCTGCAGATGTTGCCATGTTTAAGAATCAAATCAGGTGTAGCGAGAAGTACTGCAGCGAACAAATCAAGAGACTAATCACTATATAGAAAAGCAATACTAACTAGTTAAGCTGCTTAGCTCTTACACTTATCTCATTTCTGTTCACAGAAGTCAGAAGGGAGACCTTTTTCCCTTCTTGTTTCAATGCAGATGTACTCATTATTTAGCCTATATTTAAAGGCAAGGAACTGTAGTATTACCGTTCTTCTTAAAGACTGGCCCAAATACGTAATTTTACTAAATAGAGCCTTAACACTTCATGAAATTCCTCCTACAGACAGAGGCTGTTAGTGATAGCTTTTTACTTTCTTCAGAAACATGGATTCTCAAGCTTTTTTTTCTACAAATTAAAGCTTGGAAAGAAAAGAAACTCTAAACCAAGGTGAAAAACAGAAGCCTTAACCTATATTTGAGGAAAAAGAGGACAAACAGACAACTTAACAAAAGTTTGCAACCTTCACTACTAGACAGTAAGACAAATTTTATATTTCAGTTAAAATATGAACTGCTGGTGTAACTTATCAAAATCAAACCTACTGCATAATAGTTAAATTAGTATTACTCAAACTTTGTGCTTATTAGTTGGCATCCATTAAATATGTTGATTCCTGATACGCACAGTGTGTGTTACATTTTCTAAACAGATGACTAGTGTATAAATGCATGTAAGCAACTTTATACATCTATGGTTTTAAATTATTTTCACTTTATTTCATCACCAGCCAGGCAGTGCCACTTTTCCCACATTTCCTTTCAGCCCATGATCTTTGTTTCAGAGGAGAGCGCAAAGTTCCACTTCAATGAAGAGTGTATTAACGTTATTAAATAGGGTATTCGAAATGCATGCATGAAGTATAGCAAAATTAAAGCCTTATCAAAATACATTTTTGCCAAAGAAGTTGGTTGGTTTTTTTTTTAATGCAGCTGGTGAACTAAGTAATTGTTTCCAGTCACCACACATCCTGTTCTGTGGAAGCAGTGAGTTGGTACTTTGCAAGGATATTATTTCTTTTTTCCAGTTTTAATATGAAGCGAACCTAACTTTAACGTCTGAATGGTATAGCAAACTAAACAGACTAAGCAGGGAATTTTTCTGCAGGATGCTACAAATAGTTTTTTTCACTTCATAAAAACCCAGGTTCCCAGTCAGTGCTTTGATTTCTGGAAAACTTGAGCAGTCAAAACATGCAGAGCACAAATAGTTTTTACTTAAACAGCTTTACACTTAGGTGTAAAAAAAGAAAGAACTTTCCATATTAAATATTATTTATTACATAAGTAAGCACAGTTTCTGATTGGACATTTTATTTTAAAAATTACTGTAGATTTTTAAAAAAAAAAAAAAAAAGAAGGAAGTTCTTTTCTGGAAATAAAAAAAATCTTTGCAGAAAAGCTGAAGACTTTGTTTTGGGAACCAAAAGAATGAGGACTAGCAAAATGCAAGGTACTGAAAAGCTGTTTGTACTGAAATCACCTCCCAGCTGCTAAGGGCCACAGAACTCTGAGTGACTGCACTTACATCCTGAGCCCCTGCATGGGAGCACCAGGGAATTCCTGCACATCCCAAAGCTCTTCTTTCCTTGTAACAACTACTGTGAAAACTGCATCACAAAAGGAATTTGCTTGGGAACCTAAAAGCTGAGCTTTGCAACAGTCTTTGTTTTCACTTAGCAAAGTAATGTCTAGCCAGCAAATAAGTGAGATACTGCTTTATGCTTACACTCAATGTATTTTCATTTAAATTATTAATGAAAAAAGCTTTGTGTTAACATATTTTTGTATGATGTAATGGACTAGTTCGCAGCCTAACTAAAACTTAAGATACTGCAGATTGAAGCTAAAAAAAAAGTATCTTACTTCCACCAAGCAGGTTGGCAATATCAGAATTTGCCAGATACTGCTATTCGTTCATGACAATAAAATATTCATATCAGGCACTCACCCATGTGGACAAGACCCAGAGGAGTTTCAGGAGATTCATTTGCAAATCATTACTAGTTCTATGTGTTTTAAGTATGAGAAACAGAAACAAAGTGGCTGCCTATCTCAGAGTCCCTACACTAACAGAAGGCTTCAAAAGAACTCTTTAATTAATCTGTACTCAGGAATTTATTTCTGCTATTAAAGGATAGGAAAACCAGCTTTATTTAAGTACTGTTAAACTCTGATCAGGTAAACTCAATTGGATTACCTAGGAGTCCACTTAGAAGGAGCTGTGCCATGCAGATAAGATAATGGAGATTTGAAAAGAGAGCAAGTCAAGATTATTTCATAGGATCTAGCACCGCATCGTGCCGCTGATACCATCTGTAATACTCCCCATTCCTTTTTACTAACAACATTAGCATTCCTGAGTCAAAAACACTTCACAAATCCACATCTTCTACCAATTTGGCACCTGAAGATGCATCACTAAGATATGTGCACTGTCACTGCTTTACAGGTAACAACATATACAGAGCATTAAAGAAATAATAATAATAACCCCCCTACACTATGAAGTTAGTGATGCTGCCAAAGCAGAACAGCTCTCTTCTTCTTCCATGATGTACTTAGCAGGAATAATAATGTATCTATCATTAGACATATCAGGGTGATTATCTACAGGGACAGATAATTTTCTTCTGTTGCCTACATAACAAAGGAACACTTCTGGCAGTAAAGAGAACTCAGTTTACATCTTTTCTTACTCAATGTGTATTCTTGTTACTTCCTTGAAAACTTTGGTGCCAAAGCCATTTTAAGGACCTGCTACCCTACCTCTGACCCTGCTGCACATTGACATATTACACAATTTCTACCACACTGCCTAAGGGCCATCTTGTTTGTAAACCAGACCTTAAAACTGATCCCTGTAAAAATAACCTCCCCAAAATAGAAGAGAGGAGTAAGGGTTACCAGGGTTATTTTTAACCTGGATCTGTTCAATGGTCTGATTTACGCTGGGGACCCAGTGGAGGTTTTTTTTGGTGCAAGTGAGGGTGGCACATCATGGTGGGGAGGAGAGGGAAGGGATGGATGTGGGCAAAGATGCTAAGCTAGCTTTGAGGCTGAAGCCAGTATGTGGTAAAGCTCAGCCTCAAGAACATCACTTAGAAACCATAATAAAACTATTCAGCAGCATGGTAGTGGGAGATTCAAAATAGCTACAGTGGAGCAGTGTATTAAAAAAAATAAACAGGGACCAAAAAGCCTGCAGACAATTTCACCAACACCCTAAAAAAGATCACATCTCCCCTAATGATGAATTTTCCTAGATCTAGAGAGCCACAGGCTGGAATCATTCCCCAGTTATTTTGCATTTCAAAAGCTAATATTCTGATTTTGCTACTTTTTGAATACAATCTTTATGAAGCTATTGCAGTATTTTCAAGTCATCTTCCTCAGCTGAGTCCAGATCAATTAAAAATAAGTAGCTTAAATACTATTCTGCTATTTTGAATATTTCACTTAAACTAGGGAATTATAAAGGGACTGTGATCTGAAATAAAAGGGGTTTTTTGGCAGTTTGGTTCAAATTGGTTCATCATGGAACGACAAATGGTCACAGAAGAAGAGCATTTCCTTTCCTCTTCTGGAAGAGCGACTGAAAAAAAGAGGGATGAAAAAAAGGCCACTGTTCTAGCTGGTACAGAATCATAGAATTATTAAGGTCAGAAAAGACTTCCAAGATCGAGTCCAACCACAACCCAGCTACCATGACCAATACCCATATCCTGAAGCACCTCATCTACATGCTTTTTTAACACCTCCAGGGATGGCAACTTTACCTGACGGTTTTTTCCTGATGTCCAGTCTAAACCTCTCCTGGCTCAACTTAAACCCATTTCCTCTTGTCCTATCACTATTTACATGGGAGACCAGCACCAGCCTCACTCCTTTCAGGTAGGTGTAGAGAGCAGTAAGATCTCCCCTTAGCCTTCTCCAGATTAAAAAACCCCAGCTCCCTCAGCCCCTCCTTGTATGCCATGCCCTCCAAATCCCTCACAGCCTTGTTGCTCTTCTCTGGACACGCTCCAGGGCCTCAATGTCTTCACTATGGCACTCATAACTGAACACAGTACTCAAGCTGTGGCCTCACCAGTACTGAGTACAGCAGCACGATCACCTTCCTACTCCTGCTGGACACACTGGTTTTGATAGAGGCCAGGATGCCGTTGGCCTTCTTGGCTACTTGTGCATGCTCATGTTCAGCTGGCTGTCCACCAGCACCCCCAGATCCTTTTCCACCAGGCTGCCACTCTTCCCCAAGCCTGCCTGTAGCTTTCTTGGGGTTGTTGTGACCAAAGTGGGTGGGGTGGGAGGGTCTGGTGCAGTGTGGGTGTGGTGGTGTGGGTGACATGGTCAGTTGTGGGGTGATGCATTGTCTGCAGTGCAGTGTGGGGTGGCATGGGGGATGTAGGATGGTGTGGCACACCGTAGGTGACAAGGGGTGGCTGTTGTTTGTTTTGTTTTAATTCAGTACAATATCCTTTATACAAAATGTCACAAACTGCAAAGCAAACAGATGGAGGCAGACTAAGAAAAGTATTAGAATATCAGAATACAAAAATTGCTCCTTGAATCTTGGTTATGTAAGCCCAGACCCCTATAACCATCATCACACTGTCAGTCTCCTACATGGTTCCTTTACTTTGTTCTGCCTTTCACATTACACTGGACCTTGTAGTTAGGAAACTTGAGTTCTAGCTCCACATGTACTTATAAACACAGATTTTGGTGTGTATTTTAAATTTCCTTTAAAATACTCCCTTATGCAAAGAAGGATGAGGCCTCTTCTGTTCTAAACAAGATCTCCTATAGTTGGAGGAGAAATAACACAAGCCTAGGGCTAACTCAGTGCATTGCCTTCTAGAGAGCTTACCAAATTAATTTTTAGGAAAAGACGAATGAGCATTTGAAGGGAAGCAAAATGGCCTTACATTCTAAAAGAGCATGGCACTAAGTAGACCAAACCCTCAAAAGTCTCCTTGGTACATGAGAGCTCTTACTCCCTATCTTCATGTTCTTCCTATGGCAGAGAAGAGCAGCATCAAATACTATACTGAGGAAAGTTATGTGTTCCTATCATCTGAAATACAACTCTCCATGAAGACAACGGAGAAGACTAAGTTCTACAATTCAAAATACGACAGCATCACGTACAGATAACATTGCTAAATAACCCCCTCCCTTCTGTATTAGTACATTAAATAGGAAGTGCATTAAATAGCTGCCAGTTTAAGTTCTCCCACTAGAGTACTGTAGGAGAGAACAGCTAGTCAGAATTTCCTTAGATAGAAAGCATAACTAGCACAAGATTATCGTTGCCACTTGCAGAAAATTATCTTTTCTTCAGAGTACTTTTAATTAATGTATAATAATGTAAAAATTATATTTATAGGGGTACCCAAGGATCATTTATTTCCAATACTATGCACTTGAGAGTTGTTATCCAGGGATATTTGAGATCTTAACTTGATTTAAAATGTGCAGTTAAAATGGAGGTTCAGTTGTTCAGGTACCAAACAACTATAGCCTACATTCGTAGAAACTCAGAAATCAGATACAGATTAGTTTGTATAACTGTTGGGAACTGAGGGAGCCAATAATATTCCTTCAAAACTAGTGGCTAATGTATATCCAGTTAAAAACCTCAGCCCTACAAACATTTACATATGAAACAGTTCATCATGCCAACAAAGCCAGCCACTAGTCCAAGTTACGCACACACCTAAACCTCTGTAGACTCAGGGCTTAAAAAGTTAAGACAATATCTTTGCTCAGAGAAGAAAAACTAGTTCTATTGGAGCACTGTTATTTCTGAAGTTGTGAGTCATTCAACTGAAAGACTATTCACTGGACTTGAAATTATTTTTGGACCTGGTAAGTACTGGTATTGCTTTAGACATTAAGGGTTTGCTACCATGTATCCTTTCTCCATTAAAAAGTTCATGGTATCACACACAGACGGCTTATTCAATTACCAACACACAATCTCCTCCTTAGGAGAAGAAATTAAACGACTGCATTCGAACTGAATGGGGAGGACAAAAAAAAAAGAAAAGAAAACCCCCCCCAACCCTCTGAGATAGAGGAGAGAAGGAAAATCAAGTATTTCAGTACAAGGTAGGTCCCAAGACCATGCTACAGCATTGTTACAGACCACAACCTGAACTATCACAAAACAATGGGCAACAGGAGAGCTGTGGGCATGAAGCCAGTTCCAGGGAACACAGGGTGGAGCAAGGAGCCACTGTCTTTTCTCTCGAATATTCTCCTAAAACTATCTTCAAAGCATGCTATTTTTGTTCGTTCTGCTAGCAGGACAGATCATCTGTGAAGGGACCGAATATTCCTATGAACAACAGGGACAAGCATCAAAATTGAAGAGGTGTCATGTTAAAAAAAAAAAAAGAAGAAAAAAAGCTAGTAAATTCTCTGTTTCTTTAAGATGAAATTATTAATATTACAATTCATAAGCCAGAGGGAAAAACCTATGTTCCTCCTCCCATGAACCTGTCTATGCCCGCTGAACCTTGAAAATGACTGGATTTGAAGACTGCAGCACCAGTACTCCAATTACTTGCCAAGAGCACACAACTTCTGCATGGTACACAATGTATGTGGGTTTGGTTGCTTGGTTTTTTCCTCTTAATAAAGGCTGACCAAAGCAGAGAAATTCCCAGAAGCAGCAACAGTTACACAAAGGTAATTGTCATTGGTTTCACAGACTGGCTTGTTCAATAATGTTTACAAACCTGAGTTACGAAAACCTTGCTGTGGTGAAAGCTATCCCACATCTCACTACTATTAGCACTTGCACTTTTCCTTTCAAGCATCTAGGACTGACTACTGCTGGATACAAAATTGTGGTGTAAATCATGATTTTCATACTACATCACTGCAATTTCTACCCTCAGTCCTCTGGAACAATGCACATGGAGAGTATACAAGCTTTGGAGCACTCCCATATTACTGCAAGTACAACATACATCACTGTAATTAATAAAAATATCTTCTCAGTGTTTAAGGGTTCAGTGTTTCCAAACTCTTATTTTCACAGGCTTCTGCTACTACCTTGTTGAGACACAGTAGAAATTAAACACTGTGAATGGACACAAAGTTGTACCATCAACCAAATTAATTACACTTTCTGCATTTACTCTGGGACTGCTGGCATTTTAAATGATTAACTAGGACTGGGTTGGGGCAAGGACACAGTGTGTGGAGCCCTTGCAGAAAGTCTGGCTGACACAGCTGTCAGAGAACATGCCTGAATCAGCAAGAAAACTAACTACTATTCTTCTAAAACAGAGAAATACAGTATCACTAAATGCCAGCTAATCATCAACAGACTGCTTTGTCTATCTTCACTCCTGGGCAAGGCAATTCCAAACAATATCCAAACTTTACAGTCAACAATGTCCACCTTAACTCTAGTTCAGTAGAGCACAAGAAAGCAGACAAGAGTCTGTGTTCACATAGGATCGGCTTGAATATTCTAGTGGTGTTGCCATACACCTTATTTGATTAGCACTGACCAAAGACACTTATGATAATCATTCCCAAAGAGCAACTCATGTTTTTTTGTAAATATTTACTACAGTGCACTGAAATACAATCAAATGCATGACTGCAGCTAATCTGAATTAGCTACTTACCGGTGGGAAATCAAAGTCTATCTGGTTAGCTAAATTTAAGATGTAGTCGATTCGAAACTGGTTCTCTGGATTGGCTAGTTCAACTGGAGGTGCCAAATTGCCCATTGCTGTCACTATTGTCTGCAAAGGAACAAAAAGAAAACATTGCAGAGAGTGTCTAAATAGCTAGCCTTGAATAATTCAAAATAGCTTTTAAGTTTACCTCTATAGCTTCTTTAATGTTGTTTTTAATATCCTGAATTTTCATTTTCTTCTCCCTGTAATAAAGAAATACATTATTAAATTCATAAACCATAAAAGCAGAATATTTTTTGAAACAGAACATTAACCTGGAAAACATTCTATCAAAACTGTATTGCCACGTCTGGCTGAAGTGCTCACAGTAATTGAATATTACAAGTCTTGATTAAATCTCTCATACCTTTTCTACTTTAAAAGTAAACATCTATTTGCAGCCAAACCCCAGTATCCAATTATGCTTAAGTAAAACCTGACTGCAGTCTTAGACTGGGACTAAGACATTCTACAAAATCAAACAGATTTTGATTCATTTGAATGCAAAACACTAGAGAGATGGGGAAGTCATTCAGAAGAGTATGAAGTGGAAACAGAGGGAAAAAAAAGAAAAAAGGATAAGTCATTAAAAGTAGAAATCAATCAAAGGAGCCTAAAGAATCTCAAAATATGAGAAAAATGAAACACAAAATTTACATCGTAGCAGAAAAACCCAGACCAGAGAACTCAAGCTGACATTCAAACGAACAGTTTGGGCGTAACAATGAATAATGAATAAGTAACCTCACCTTTAAATGACAAGCAGGAAAGTAGGCTAGAAAACCACTTGGAATGTTCTCTATGAGCATTATCATTTGGGATTAACAGCAGCCAAATTGCAAAGCGTAACAGGCTCAAGATAGCAGGAGTGCAAACCATTGCCTCTGCTGTATTTGTATTGTATCCTATGTCAAACCCGACAATAGTTATTTTCAACAGTGAACAGTGCAATCAAGCTAAATGCGTGATCAAACATTTGGCATAACCAGAAATTAGCATCCTAAAGGTATTACTGGTATTGAATCTGTAAAGTGTAACATAGTTGTAATGCACTATGACAGAATTTTTACATTATTAATTTCTTGCTATACACAGCATAAAATTACTACTTTGAGGTAAACCAAGTTAGCCGTGTAATTACCCAAAAAAAACCCAACTAAATTGTCTAAGTGACCTTCAAATCTTCCTTAAGCTGTTTGAACAGAATGCTTTAATTAGCTGAATATTCATACCAATTACTTTTCTTTTTTTACATTTTGAAACCTAACATTTTCCAACGTAGCATCCCAGAGACGTTAGACTCCCAACAGTGGGTTTTTTCTTTAGTCTTTATAAGGTAGTGCTCACACTGTCAGCTTACAGATCAGAGCTTGGAAACCTCATTTTATTGAGTTAATTAAGTACACATATTGCAAAGGGATTTTAATCATTTTTTCCTTTCTGTAATTACCCACAACCAAAATGAAACCAAAAGCATATTCACCAATCAAGAATGCAGAAGAGCAGGGGAAAAAAAAGAGAGAGAGAAAAAAAAAGTACTGCTTAAATAACAAAGGAGAGACAGACATCCAGGAGTGGTGGGAATTTTGCTTCTCAGATGAAAAAGTAAAGCAATTTTTGTGAAAGACAGGGTCAAGGAAAACACCACTGCTCCAGCTGCATGTTACACTGCATTTTACATAGAGACATGAAGGACCTTTCTATACATTCTGCAGTTGTGAAGGCGTAACTGCAATGCAAGAGCTGCTCTTACAGATGGGAAGCAAACAGCAGCATCAATCACGTTATTCAGGATGACTTAGCTGTGTACAGAACATGTCTGAATCAGCAGCAGGACCATACTGAACACAAACACAATTGCTCCTGAACATCAGCCCTCACCACTGACCACTGCATTTGTTCTCAAAACTCTGGAGAAGGCTGAGGAAGATTAGTAAAGCTTGATGCATTAAGAAAATGAAGTGATTCTTGTTTTCCTTAGATCTCTTGACCTACCTATAGATGACATTATTCCTGAAGACTACCAGTTTTTGACTTTAGGGATTTGGCATTGCTGATGGGAAAAAGGCAATGAGCCAAGAAAGGCTAAAAGCACTAAACCAAGGAAAATAAATAAGACAGGAAAAGAGAGGAAAAATGGAGGCCTTTTCACCCTCTTCAATGCTTTCTATTACTCCAGGTCTTAAGAAACTCTCCATTCCACAAACCGAGACTTATGGTAAATGCATAAATGCTGTATTTTTCAGTTAGTGTACATATGGTTGCAAAAACATCAACTTGGTTCTTAAAAAATTATGTTCCTTTATTAACAAAAAATGTAAGTAATGGTACAAAAGCAGGAAATGTTTACTGATGACAGCGTAAGCAATTTGTCTGGCTTGATTTTGCCTTCCATTTTCAGCTGCGTCCTGAACTTAAATGAACGTGTATCCAGATCAAAAGGGCAATTGATATGCTGAAAGTTAAGCAAGACACCAGTATTTTTAAAGGATTAAATTAAAAAAATACTATTAAGTCCTTTTGGTTTGTTTTGGAACATGATTACAAAGAAGTTCAAGAAGTCTTCTGTTTTGTTTTTGTTGAAGAAAAATGTAGTTATATTCTCTCCCCTGGAACATTTGTGGTGTTAACCATCTCAGACCATCAGCTAAGCACACAGTTACCTGAATCTTCCATATCATGCAATAGAACACATTATTTTTATTCCAGGTTTAGGTCAAACTTTCATATTTACACCTCCTCACTGATCTTCATGCTACCATCAGCACTGCAAAGTGATAATGAATACGGAGTGATGTAAAACTCCAGCAATTAACAAACCGCTTGTTAACCATCATCATCTTTACAACAAGGATACTCAGAGCTCCTATTTCTGTTGTTTGTTGCCATGGCCCTATAGCATGCCTGGTAAACAAGGAATCTTATTACACAGCAATGAATGTATCGTGTCATTTTGTGTTTTGTAATGTTTACTAAGCATAAATTTTCCATGACAATGAGATATTTTACTCTTCTGGAACTCAGCTTGTTCATCAATCACCCACCCAATAGCTTACAGACAACTGGAAACTCATTTTATTCAGGGACTAATGAAGTGTAGTAAGCAAAAGCTAAGTCCCCTCTCCACTGTCCCTTTGCTCTGCCAGAAATGTTTTTGAGAAATTTTCACCACAAATTCCCCAAAGTAATTGAACTTTATTTTCCCTAATGACAAAGATTGAATATTCAACTTAGAAATAGATTTTTGCTTTTTACTTTCTTTTTCCCAGGTGTTGGCACAGTGGCCAAAACTACAAGAGAAAAAAAAGCTGGGCTCCCAAAATGCTTTCCTCTGGGACAGACTCAGTGGGTTGGGAATGGCACCATGCTATCCTGGCTAAGGAATGACTGATGTCTCTGCAGGCCTGTTCTGCATCTTTAGATGCCATGGGTTAATAAGGTCATATTTTTAATCTTGTTTAAAACTTTTGCTCAGGCTGTGTAAGGTAGGCCAAACAAAGCATTAAACTCTATTAGTTGAGGATTATAAGAAAAATCTCAAATCCTGCTGTTTTCAATATTTAAATGGGCCAAAGCAAAGCTGCACATAGCTTTCAGGAAAACTAATAAAGTCTATTTTAGGTACTATAAAAAGAGATGCCATTTGAATTCAAATAACATGAAATCAGAATGACATCGAAGGTCAGTAAAATCAAATACTCCTTGAAAACCAATCTAGCCAGTATTTAGTAAAGAACATTTCCACCCGTGGCCCAGCTGTGTTATTAAAATGGCAACATTTTCACTCAGACTTTATCAAATCTTATTTAACGAAGACATAACCAAACACATTATCAGAAAGCAAACTAACTTAATTTTAACCTTCCTGTCCGGTTTACCTTCCAGGTAATATAAATAACCATTACCTGGAACTTAGAAAAAATATTTGAAGTTTAAAGAACATTCCAGAGGACCAAGGACTGAGCTCACCCAGTATGAACATCTCATAGAAAGAAAGAAGAAAACCAGTCAGTGTTGAAACGACCAGTGAAACCAAAACACGTTAAAGAATTAAAAAGAAAAGTAGTAAATGTGGTGACTCCTTTATGCCATTACTCTAAAGTTCTGAAAGCTAGTACGTTAGAAATGCTTGGTCACCACTGGCCAGTTAAGAAGCTAAATGTCTTGCTGCAATGTTCTATTCAACAGGAAGAGTTTGGACAAGATTTAAGAGAAAAATAAACAGCAAAGGGGCAGATTTTATGATGAGAAATCAACAGCTTTCTTCAAACCCTACAAACCCATAAGATAGCTAGAAAAACAAACCATGTAGAACGTAAAGCAACAACAACAACATTTCCCTCTATAGGGGAAAGAAAAAAAAAGGTCATGATAATGCAGCACTATCATTTTAAGATATATCAATTACACAAGGAAATGGAGAAACCCTTCCTGTATCTTCCCTAAATCCCCAGGAATCTCCACACTTCAAACGCAGGAATATTTTAGGAAACAAACACTAGGTGTGTCATAAAGAACACTGAGGTGAATTTAATGCTGTGGGAAGCATTATTTGAGTGAAAGTAAAAAGTCTTTGATCACACAATATGCAACAGGAAAAGGCTTTTGATGAGGGTAAATGATGACTGCCAATTAATGCCCCTATGAATGTGGCCTATAAAAGGAGCATATCCTGGAACATACAGACTTAAACATGCATACAAAATATTGGAACATTCTTTGTATATTATGGATATAAATGCTGGCTTTCATGTTTGAAAAATGGCATCTTCTTCCTCAATTTGTTTTCTAACACATGATTTCCTATGTGTAGCCTTAGCATAACAAATAATGGTTTGCAGTTTAACAGCATGAAGATATTATTTCACCACAAGTGAGTCTATCTCAAATCCTGAAGGGTATGTAACAGCATGGGCAGAGTACAACATGGACACCTACTACAATGACACCTACTTAAAATGACTGACTTTGTATTCTATAATAATCCCCCCAAACCATCTTTTTATCAGTTCTGGCCTCAATTTTGTTTTGTATTTCTCAGCATGCTGTTGCAAACGAAAAAGCAGAAACACTCTCCTTAAACTTGTATAGCAAGATGTACGTGCCTGGAGAATAGATACAGATCATTTTAATAAGGCATGTTAAAATGCAATCACATAATGTTCACACAGAGCATTAGCCTTTGTCTTTACAGGGCTGCAAATAGCCTGGCTTCCATCATCTTCAGTGATCAGGATAATGCATAAATTACCTTTATTTCTTTAGCCCAGTAAAACTTCTCTCACCCTTGAGCTCACTGACAAAACAGCTCTATCTAGTGAAAAACTTCCCTTGCCCATGCAAAGTACTGCCAATTAAGTGAATCAATTTGCAAGGGTAAAAGCTAGGAAAAAAAAGAATCTTGAAAAACAGTTCATTTACCTCTCGCTGTTCTATAGGAGAAAATGACATGGGTTTGTTTGAACACAGGCGGAGCCTGGTTTGCTTTCAGGTTTTACCAACAAATACGAGTGCATAGTAAAGTAGCCACAGACTGTGCCCTTTCTGCTCAACTTCAAAAGCCCATGGCAAATACACATTGAGAGCAAGTTAATATATTAATTTCATTCTGAAACACAATTCAGTTTGACAGGCAGTCATGCACTTCACAGGCACATGAGTTTTAAACATTGTTATTCATGTAAATACAGTCTTTCAGGCAGTAAAACATGCTCAGGAATTTCATAAACATCCATAAAAACTGCATTAAACTTGTTTACTGCACCTTATGGAAGTTAACAAATATGCAAACAACACTACCTGCCAATCCATCTCATAAAAACAGAGCAGTTCAGTCAGGTTCTTGGACACAAGACCACAAGTAAGGAAATTCAATTAAGATTTTGCTACCAATCCACATCACGGAAATTCTGCAGTACCTTATCATTCAATAGTAAGATAAATTTGGTTTAGTAGCCCGAGCTATTTCTAACAATACATGGCAATTATTTCAAAATGTACAGCTAGAAGAGCAAATGGGGCAGAGGCCAAGTTAGAGGCACTTGAAAAAGGGGGAAAATAGATGCCTAGAGTATTGAGACAGAGGCTGAGCTAATTAATCTTAGATTTGTGACAGCATGCCAGTCTTGCTCCCAAAACTGTTAAAATGCAATACCAAAACCCACTGAATCTCTTGCAAGTCAAACTCCTAATTTATATCAAACCACAGAGACATCTCAGCAATTCTGCCAACTTCAAAGATGTTTTCTATTTTGCACTGGATGAGCAGACATGGTACCACGCATCAGCCGCACAGCAGTGACTCTGTACAGCTTCCGACAGGAAACACGATTTAGTTGGGTCCTCGCAGCAGAACTGAAAGAGATTTTCTAACCACATTCTTTGTTCTAGATAACTCTGTCACCTTGTAAGATGAAATAAATTTACCCAAAGGCATAGCTAGCTGACAAAATGCAATCTAAAGCACTCCACACAGTCAATCTCATGCTGGACCATGTACCAAACATCTCACTGAAAGCAGACTGCTCTTGCTGCTGGATGCAGAAATGTAGTTTCCCCTCCCTAATACTACTGCTCTTCCTCTCATATCAGCTTTCCCCCCCCCAGAAAAAAATCTACTCCACTTGCAAGGTGCTTGGTATTATTTCTCTGAGATCCTGGCTAACAACATATTGTATCTTCCAGCTACCATACATGATGCTTTTATGCAAAGAAATAATAGTAGAAAAAGAATAGCTATGAGGAGAGAGTGATCAGTTTCTCTGTAAACACCACCTTCTGGGGAAACCCAAACAAACTAACATAAAAACCAAACCCAAACCAAACCAAACAACCCCCACCAACAAAACAATGAAGCAAAACAATAAAACAAACCCCAGCAGATTGAATAATATTGTCACAACAGACTGATTTAAAGATACAGTTAAAAATTGTATTTCACAGAGTTAATTGTCACCTAAATGTTTTGGGAAAACTTAGTTCAGTCATGCCTTGAGGCATAATCACTTTTACATAAACACATGATGTAATATATAGAATGGACAATGCATAGAGGGCATCCACAATTTCCCTTTTCAATACTAGAAAAAGCACTACAAACTGCTTTACTGTTGCTTGTTTTAATGCAAGACAATATTTACCTCTCTGAGTTAGGTGAGTATCTTACTGTGTGGCCATAAATAGATGAATGTATGATAAGAAATATAAATGCAAAGAGATACCTTTTATTTACAGAATGACACAATCTTTCTCTAAATTAAAAGGCAAGAAATACAAATTACTGGAGCACTGATGAAAGAAGCATCACAGCTCTGTGAAAGCAGAGATTATACTATTTTTGATCATTATTTACACTGGCGTGTAAGGGGCTAGGGGTGTGACTTTTTCTTATCTTAGGGAACAGAACCATCATGAAATTACTTTAAAATGCTAAAAAAAGCACCCCTAAATATCAACCTCATTAACTCCACCTTGAGGCTTATTTTACTGTGCTCATTGTGATGTCCCGGGTGTAAAGGGTAAAGGGTAACTTTTTATTTGTCTCCATGACTATCTAAGGTGAGGATTGGCTGTGGGTAGGGTTTGGCTCCTGATGGAGTTGAAGGAGCTGAGAAGGTTCAAGGGCTGGACACACACTTGCTGGCTCTGTCCCAAGGGCTGCTCCAGACGGCAGGAACAGTCCACACAGACACACAGCACCTTGTCATACCTTCTGCCCAGCTGAATGTGGTACAGGGATGCTATTCTGGCTCTAAGCCACCTCGGGGCTCCCCTTTGGCTTTGCAAATTCCTACCTAAAACCAGTTTAACTGGTTTACAGTCCCTTTATAACTGTAAGTAGCACAAAGAGACCATCACAGACCCAATATTAAGAAGCATAATTCTGCTTATGCGGCTCCATTTACCTCAGCTAATTAACTAGCAATAGTTTAGGTAAGGAATGAAAATGGAAGTTCACAAAGAGCTCTGTGATGTATGAGGTTGACAAAGGCCCTTTTAATTCAGACCACACAATTAAACACCTTTGTAAATTGCAAACTGGGTCGCTAGCTCTTCAGGCATGCACACTAGGCATAACACACCAGTTTCATTTTCATGCTCTAAGTACAGGTAATTAAGCATATTAAAATAAAAAGTGGACTCCAAAGTTTAGCATTCTCTCTAGATACTAGACAAAATAATTAACAAGGATAAGAGTCTCCAGAGCACACTGTGGGATTCTTTTCTGGAATGGAAAGAACCTCTCTGAAACAGGAGGAATAGGAGGAGTTGAGTCAAACTTGCTGAATCATTTCGCTTCATACAATTCACTGTTTTGACATAACCATTTCCAACTCCTGTCAGGAAGCACAAAGACCTATTTATTTATGCACTGTGAAGATAGTCATTACTAACACAGAAAAAAACCAAACACATACTTTGGCCATCACCTTTTGAAGCATTTTTGTCCAGCTGTGCCATAGCATTGAAATGTAGCACATGGCTCCTCGCAGGGTACACTCTACGTTGTTTAAAGATGTCTGATTGTACAGCTATTCCTCACAGCAGATCAAATCTACTTGGGTCTCCTAAGTTACTCAGCTGGGTCAATTACCTCTTCATATCCAGAAAAAATACTCTTGTGTGAGTACATACTGACCAGGTATTGCAGTATACACAGATCAACAGCACCCTCTGTTAAAAGCAGGGGATTTGCTATGCTGTTCATCACTTCATCCTTGGTACTGCAGAGACTGGCAGGTAATGGCAGCATTACTGGGGATCTTGCTCTCAACCTTAGTTTTCAGACACTTTCAAAGCAATTTTAACTAAGCTTTGAAACACTGATTTGATGAGCACTGTATGAGTTTCATTTGTTCTGTCACCATTTTGTAAATGTCTGTATTCCAGCAATTTCTTCCATCAGGATGGAGTATATGAAGCTTTCCAAAGAGGGTAACCACATCCCAAAGCTCTTCAGGGATTTGTGTACAAGAATGAGAGGAATAGCTCCTCTAATGGATAATGACCTCACTGATACTTAAAACTAAAAAAGTACATGGCTGGCTAAGTGCCAATATTAAATGGAAAGAAGCCCTAAAATAAAAATGGCTGGAACACTGGATGCCAAGTATACACACAGACCAGCCCAAGCAGGATGCAGTGCGGTAGGGAAGACAGTAATGAAACAGGTGGAAGATGATCAATCCTGAAAATCTCCTGAATGCTTTAGTGATTATGATCTCCACTATCATCTGTAATACTTACAGCATGCAATAATGTAGCCAGGTGATCTGGAAGGTGCTTGCCTCAAACAGTGGAAAAAGCCGAGGATTTTAATCCAAACCCCTGCATGTTAACAGGTAAGAAACAGACGCCCAAAGGACGAGAGCACAACAGAAACATAGAAAAGGGGACGGCTCAAATTCATGCAATGTGATGTCCTATCAGGTAAATTCTACAAAACACATTTCTTCAAGCACTCAGTGTAACTTTTATTTGAATGATATACATTCATTCTCTCTCCACTTTCCAAATCCCATAATTCAACATGACTAAAGGTCACCAAAACATGCCGTGAGTTTTGAATGTGGTAACAGAGTTTTCCAGTTTTACTGAAAACAACTGCAATAGTTATTTTTTTCTGCTTATTGGGGACATACACTTTAGATGTTAAAAAAAAATTCATTGCTATTAAGATTTGCTAACTATTTTCAAATGCACAGGTGCTCAAATACACTTACAGTCAAATTTAAGTGCAATTTGATGACAGAAATTCTTACAGGCACATCTGATCAGGACTAATACAAAGTGCCACTGAGTCACCTATCAGTAACAGTTAACAAGTACCTGCAAAGAGCTACCTGCTTCCAACTGATGGTTCAAGTTTGTGATTTAGGACAGAAAATTCAATATACACATTTCAGAATAAGCATTTACTCAACTATTAATTTACAGTTAGAACCTAATTCCAATTATTAATCAAAGAATGGAACAAAGAAGGCTTAGCCTTCACTGGGAAATGTCCTGCCCTATGACTACATTTTCCTGGGAATTTTGCTTTTGCTTCAACTCAAAGTAATTATGTAATATATTTCACTGTTTCCCCCCTATACTTTTTCAAAACTCAATTAAATTCTCAATGATCCAAATCCTTACATTTTACAAATGCTGCAGGATTTAGTATTGACATAAAGTTTAGAATGACAGCCTGGCAAGGAAAGCAGATAAAATCAGTGAATTCAGATTTTCAGTACCCAAAAACCAGGAACAACAATGTGGAAAGGAACACAGGAGCTGTCTATTGAACTATGCCACTGTCACTGAAAGCTGGCATTAGATTTTAGTAAGGTATTAAGTGTCATGTCTTCCACATGTTTGTTTCAGCAGTGTTTGACTGCTTTCTCTGAATCAGCTATCTTCAGCTGTAAATTTGGAATGGTTACCATTGACACGGTCCGTATCACGAAGATTTCCAGAGTCATCTCCAAGGATGAAGAGCTGTCAGGTACATGCAACATTAGTTCTAAGCCTTAAAGAATTGCCTAAATGCTTACAGAATCAGCATTATCAGCAGAAACTAGAACAGGTCCTAATGATCTCAGCTTTAGGGAAGTTCAAGCCCACAGTCACTCTCAGCAGTGTGCAGTCAGATCTAAATGGTGATTTCCATTACGTCCTTTACTAAAATCTAGACTTCAACAGAAAGCTGGTTTGGTGAAAATTATCGCAGATGTTATGTTTCCATGTAAACAATTAGCACAACATTCCCACCAGAATCCCCAAGAGAAAAAGCAAATCTTATGAAATTTGTCAAATACTGCTGGATCTCAAGAGTTGTAGTTGTGTATTTATACTTGCAGGCAGTGTACAAATTTACTATGACTGTGCATGTAAACTGCATTTCCAGAACACAGAGCAACCAAATATTGGAACAAACAAATTTGAGAAATCTGTCTCTTAAAGATCCAGGCTAGTGCCCAGAGAGGCAGGTGTAATACAGCACATAACAAAGCAAGGTGCTGACAACTTTGGCTCAAATCCATCAAAGCACTTAAGCACATGTTTAATTTTAAGCACATGAGTAATTCTATCAACTTTAATAGGTCTACTCATGGTTTAAGTACTGTGATGGATGGGGGCCAGAATGTGCAGAACCTTTAAGAATGCTGCATGGCCTATGTTACATGAAATAAAACCAGCATTCTTCCACTGGACAATTAAGTTATGAAAGTTTTGGAAAGAAAATTCACCATAAGTTGAACACAGATCTTTTTATGTAAACACAGAGATCCAAGTTACTTTGCAGCCTCTGAAGATAAAATGTGATGCAAGTTCTCATGTGCAGTATGTCCACATACCTTGAGTTTGCCCTTCTTTTTCTGACAGCTCTGGGTTATGGCTGTACGTCACTACTTTGCTTTGCCCATCACACTTTGCTTTGAAATGGGGGATTCACAGTTAATTAGCCTTATGCAGAAAAGACTGAAGACTTAGCTACAAAATGCTAGATGCAGTTTTGCAGCAGTTAAGGCTGGGTGCCTCCTGTTACTGCCACACAAGCTACATCTCCAGTGTCCCGAGTGTCCAGCCCAGTAGGTGGACACAGGAAATAGCGTATTTCATACCTGTAACATCCTGCGCCCTATAAATCCATCTACAAAGTCATTCACTTGCTCTTTCTTCCCTCTCTGCTCTCATGGGAGATGCTCCCTATCAGGTAACAGTGGGGGAGTATCTCAAGGCCTCTATGTCCTGGCTAGGCCTAATGCCAGGAGGTGAAGGGGGAAGGGCAGTCTCAGACCGGGCCAGCCTGAGACTAGCCTAGCAGCGGCTGGGGTGAGGGGGAAGAAAGAGCCCTGGGGGTTTCGGGTATACCCTCAGGTGGGGAGAAGGGAAGTGTTGGGAAGCCCCTAGGTGTGCTATAAGGGACTCTGTGTGCTTTGGGATTCTTTTGTCACTATGCCTTGTAGTTTCTGTAAAACACTAATTGCTTTTCCATTTAAACTTTCCATCACTTCTGCAATCCATTTGTGAGAGTGTCATTCTTTTGCCCCTCTCAGGGGCAAGAGAAGATCTGCCTGGCCTCAAACCAGGACAAGTTTGAAAACATCAGTGCTACAGCCTTTCAAACACAAGCTTGCCGGTACAGACGCCAGTGTAATACAGTTTCTCTGTAACTGGCTTAACAGTTCAGTAACTCCTCTGTAACATTAATTTTATCAGATATTCAAAGCTGTACACATGCCTCTTTTGTACACATATAATGTCTGGCAAATTCAGGTGCCAAATAAAAATGTAATTTAAAATATTTCATAGAGTCAATGTTAACAATGTTTAAAAAAAACAACAATGCAACAAAACAAACCACCTGCTCCTCCAATTTCTAGCTAGGACAGCTTCTGTAAATCAGCGGTCACTTAATCTCTAAACCACCTACTAGAAAATTCTGGATCTAGCTTTGTCTGCACAGGGCTCCAAAAATTGTTACCAAGTTTCAGAAAACAGTTTTCTAAAAAAAGGAAGGGAATGGAACAATTTGAAAAAACCTTTACAGACATTTTCCAGGAGATCAAATCAGCCTCACTAAATAGTAATACATGAGAGTCATCTAGTTTTATCCCTGCACTCCTAACAGAAGTAGGAAAAGTGCCAGAAAAAAAATTCATTTATATAGCCATATTCTCCCAAATGTACAGTGAATTTTAACATCTTCTTCCAATATAGTATCAAGTAATATCTGCTCTGAAACAAACAGTGGAGAAGTTGTCAAAGCCAATTAAATGATCTTTGTATCCAGGGACTAAGTCTTCCCCCAACCAAAGGTAGTGTTACAGTTTTTCTCTGCTCACTACCAAATCCCCAGTCAGTAACAAATGCAGAACAGGGAATGTATAGCTAGCTGGGAAACAAATCTCTTCTGCCAAACATTTCAAGAATTCCAAACTCCTCCTTCACTTTAGAGTGAAATAAAACTGAAGCCGATTATTATTTGTCTCTCCTTGCCCATGGTATCACATAAGCACACCATATGGCATAAACCCTAAGCAGCTGGTAACTGGTCTACCTTGCTTGCAGTCTAAGTAAGGGAAACTGAAAACTTCAAGTGCAGCGAAAAACACCAAGCAAGACCACCACTTGAGTGTCTTTCTTGATTCTGTGTCGTTCCAGACCTTTAAACTGAAATGTATTTCCTCCCTGATTGTTACCACTCAAAGTCTGGTGTAGTATAGCTTTTGCTGACTGTTCCTAATAGAATCTACAATTAACACAGTTTTTTCTCTCCTTGATTTGTCAACAAGTATGATTGAGAACAAATGTGTGTCTAGGTTTGGAGTTTGTTATTTATTTCTTTTAAAAATTTTATTTCTTCTGGATTTTGGGTGTTTGGGGCTGTTGGGGCTTGGTTTGTTTGGATTTTTTGTTTTTTAATAGCTTTGTTTGTTTGTTTTCCCACTTGCTGGTGAAAATGCACCACAGAGAAAACACGCACACACAAAATAAATAGCTTTTACGGGGATTATGTTTTCTCAGGTATCTTCAGCAAGGGAATTACATACTACTAATTACATAGAATTACATGGAATAAACCAGGTTGGAAGAGACCTTCAAGATCATCGCGTCCAACCCATCAACCAATCCAACCCACCTAAACAACTAACCCCTGGCACCAAGCACCCCATCAAGTCTCCTCCTGAAAACCTCCAATGACAGCGACTCCACCACCTCCCCAGGCAGCCCATTCCAATGGGCAATCACTCTCTGTATAGAACTTCTTCCTAACATCCAACCTAAGCCTTCCTTGGCACAGCCTGAGACTGTGTCCTCTTGTTCTGGTACTGGCTGCCTGGGAGAAGAGACCATCATCCGCCTATCTACAGAAAATGAAGTACACTAGCAGGGGGCTTAAAAAAGCCCACCCTTAAATACAAATTTAAAAAAAGAGGAGGGAAAAAAAGAGGAAAACCCCTTTGAGTCAATGTGACTGCAGTCTCTAATTTCTGCCAGAATTCTCAGCTTATTAAAACAGTCTGTCTAGTGTGGTACATCAAACAATCTGTAGAGCTACTACTGTTAACATCTCAATAACAATTCAGAGAATTTCTAACTTAAACAGCTTTTAACATTGTTATCAGCATCAAGTTTATTAGTTTTGCATAATAAATGAGTTTATCTTTGCCTTTTAGTACTTCTAGATCTCCTGTGTACATTTATCAGAGCAGCACTGGGTGAGGGCACAAGAAGAGAATGGAAGCAAAGTGACTCAAAAAGGCATTTCAGAATAACTGACAGAAGTAACCTTTTCTTCAAAAAAACCATTTAGGGACACAGAAAGCATCATATTAGGCTCCTATCTACCAGAAGCCAAAATGTAAACCAAAATTAAAGCCAACCACATATCACGCCTCCAACAAACCGCACAGTATTACTCTTCTCTGCGCAAGTTCTGCAGCATCACACACAACACAGCTAAGGTCATCTTTATTTCAGGTGAACATATCCAATGCCTTTACTACATTTCCCCTTCTTTAAAACAAGAAATGTACTTCATCCTGTGAACTTCAAAGTGTCCTCACAGCTTCCAGCAATATATTGGTTTATCAGGTCTCTCTTACTCTAGATTCAAACACAGACACCTTTTGATTCTGTTCTGAACTTGAATTCAAAGCAGTTTTTTCTTTATTCAGGATGGGTTTAAAACATTTTTTTTCCCAAAGTGCCCACTATTGTTAAATTATCTTCTCTCACATCTAGCACAGGTGTCAATGAGCAGGTAATCCTCAATAGTGCAAGCCTACTAACATACAGTGGAAAAACACCTAGCTCTGTTACCCCTCAACACAGAGGTTTATTCTTACAGCTCCACAGATTAACACTCAACCTCATGCTTACAAAGGACAGGTTCGTTAATACCATAGTCACACAGCTTCTTGTTCATTTCTACATAGCAAGAGACAAGTCTCTCATGATACGAGACAATGAGAATGAAAAGCAAAAACTCAGGATGAGTTATTTCCCTTAAAAGAGCATTTGTATAAAAAAAAAAATTGTAACTCCCACGTACAGAGTTTCAAGTAACCTGACTGTGCTGCTATTTATATTGCATCTTCCATATCACTCATGTTACTACTACATTTTTACTGAGACAAGACTGTGCCAAAACCCAAGGCTGCACGAGATGTGGACTGCATTGCTTACCATAGCTGGGAAGAGCTCAGACCAGCTATGACGACGCAATACTGCTGTGGGGACTGAACAAGACTCACAATGGGGAATCCAGTAGAGAAAATATTGCATTGTTATGGAAAAAATAAATTAAAAATCAGCAGCAAAAGCTGGTTAGTCTAAACCAACACCTGATTTTTCTTAGGAAAGGTGCCCCCCACTCCACAGGGTGACATTCAGCCCTCTACAGACAACTGTTCTAAAACCTCCATTAACCTCACTTCAGAGATGCTTTCCTGTAGCAGAACAAAAGACTTTTACCCTCTAGATTAGCATGTTCCAAACCTAAAGCTCTGAGGTACAAACATTGGCTCAGTTATAGCACAGGGTCATTCATATCAAGGTAAAGCTGCCTTCAACATAAAAAAAACCCACAGGTATAGTTTATAACTGCTAAGCAAATGACCAAATATTCAAGTCTCTTACACAGGTCTTTGGAAACTTTTGTGACTATTAAGACAAAGTCTTAACACAGACTGCTGATACAAAAGGATTTAGGTTTTAAAATCAGACCTCTGATATTTTAAACCCTCCTATTGCTACAAACAATTGTGTCTCCTGAAATTGCCAAATTATAGGAGGAAAGGTCTCAATTTCACCTTAATTGTGCAATTGCCAACATTTCTGGACAATCAGTTTCACATTCTGAAAAGCATTTCTCTGTTTCAGTCCATCACAAAGTAGCAGGAGTGGAAAAATCACTTAAGTGATGATCTTAAGAAAGGCAGTCTCTAAGTATAGCCAAATTAAACTCATCAAAACTACATAAAAATTGCAGATGTTAGCACCCTTTCCTCATACACTCAGTGAAGTTCCAATGGATTTACACATGGATACCTTGACACGCTTATACAAGCAAGGTACTCTCTTAACAGCCCAAGAACTAACAAAGAAATTGTTTAACTATAATCAAGTTTCCATGCAAAAGAGATCAACCATACTGAATTTCTAAGGCAGCACTGGAAAAAGCAAGCACAAGGCAACAGCACGAAGAGTCAAATTTGCACATAGAGAAATTGCCCCAAACTGACCTGGTCTCAGCAATTACACCACACTGGTAACAAGCCCAGTATTGTAGTATTTGTTGTCTCTGATGATCTGGTCTTTTTTGTTTCTGTAGAGTTGATGTCAATGCCTTTATAAAACATTTCCCATGTCCATATTCAAATGGAGAATAAACATATTTTGCAGAAGAGGACAGCAAGCCTAAGCAGAAACACCACTTTGACCCTGTCAGTTCGGCATAAGAGGTCTAGAAAAAAATATAGCAGAACATCCTACTCTGTGTTAACACTGCAGTCACCTTTGTTTGCAACACCTGTATGAACAGTGTACAGATCAAAGCAACACTTCAACTGGTTTGAACTGTTCCTCCAAACTCCTCCCTTTCCACCTGGGAAGAGAAAGGAAAGGAACCACTAGGTGCTGCCAGCATGGGGATACCTTCACATGACAGCTGAGAGCCTCTGGATGAGAACTACTTCGCTGATAGGAAGGTAAATAATCCCATGAGAACCACCCCCCAGCATATTATCAATTAGAAGCCAAACAAAACATGGTCTTGTACCTTGAGTTTGTAAGGTTATGTTTTGCTTTCTGCCTGGACTGGAAGGTAATGTTAAAAATGGAAGACAGCAAGACAAAGGTTTTTCTGAAAGAAGATTAGCAAGACACGTGGCCCAGAGTTCAACATGTATCAGGCAACAGCTGTCTTTAGATTATCACACTGATTTCTGTAATCGTATTTAGAATGATATGAAATTGTCTCACTTCTTTCCCAGTGATTAAATGTTTTGCACTATCAGAAGTAAAGGCGATATAAGAAAAATATTTGGAAATAAACATTAAATATTACCAGGCAACAACAAAAAAATATCCTAACTTCCCTCCAAGCACAGCTACAGTCATCATAACATTAAAACCAGTAGTGAAATTATTTAGCCAGTGGCAGGAAGTATTGTTTCAGGCAAGATGTTCTCTTTGTTGGCCTGACTTTACAAGGCACTGTCAACTAAAAGACATAAAAACCCATTAATTTTCTTTCTAGCCATGTAGGGCCCTGTTTATAGAAAAGGTGGAGCCAAGTTATTGAAAATGCATGTTTCTGTACTGCTACTTCATAAATAATTTTGCTCTGGATTAAATCAGTCTACTAAAAACTGTACTACAAGTTAACTGATGAAATGTTTTAGCAAACCTCATACATTTGAACAAAAGAAGAAATAAAAATAAAATAGTCATCGTCCTTCACTATAGAGATGTAGAAATTCATCTGAAAGCAAAATACACATTTCTCTTACCTAAATATTTTAGTTCCCGTTCTGTCCATTCACTTAAACTGTGTAGTAGCAGAACAATGCTTTCACAATTCAGTGTTACAGTTCCTTAACTGTGTCACAGCGAGCTATTTTTACTTACAAAAGCTTAAGTGAATACAGCACGCAACCACGAGTTCTAGGCACAGTTAGGACCGACTCCTGAACTTCTCCTGAGTTAGCCCTAAACAGATGGGTAGATACAAAAAACCTCCTCTCTTCTCAGCTTCTTGTCTCATGTGCTTTACAAAAATCTGCTTCAGTGCCAGGCAGTTGAATCTCACCAGATAGTACTTTCTAAGCAATTTTTTTGAAGTTGGCAGAGTAGCTCTTCCACGAGTTTCCTCTTATGCAGATTACTTCCCAACAAACACCAAGAGGCTGAGTCTTCACTTCTTGAGGAGTTAGTTATATTCAAGCTGAGTACAAAGTAGATACAGAACATCTATAACCTGATTCACCACCTACTTAGCTCCTGCTTGTGTAAACGTAAGCCTGAACATACGAGGTATAAACAGGAGACCTGAACAACTGCTAAGGTTAACAAATAGGTTGTTGAAAAGAAACACCAACAAAACTAAGGTCTTTCCCATTTAAAGTATCAAGATAAAAACCATAAACATTTCAGGTAAAACAGAAATGTGTGAGTTTTTAGAAATCTGCTTAGGAAATGCTGTTTCAAAAACTGAAGAATGTTTCCCCCACAGGCCACAATCCACCATGATCCTGGACTTCCTGGAAACTCCACTTTTAGTCTCACAAGGGTTCATTTAACCAGTAAGGTTCCTTTTAGAACCAGGAAGATCCATCAACGTTTTGAGCAAATATTCTGGATTCCAAGTAGCACTTTCTCAAATGCAACACAAATTAACTGGAAAAATTCTAAACAGCTCTTACTGGAAGTCACAATGGATGCAGACAATAAACTTTCACTGTACTGTACTCAGCATCTACATATATATGGACTCAACCAGTAAGAAGGATGACCTTTTATTGAGCTTAAATTGGAAATTAATTATACCTGAATAAGCACATTTATTACCATTTCCCCTGATAAAAGGGAAGTTATACTGTTATAATTTAAGTCAAACTATGACAGTGGTAAAATTGTTGCATCCTGCCCCTGACCTAATATTTCTGAATGGTAACAGAAAGTAACAGATACAGTTCACACCAACAAGATATAATAAATTGTAGTTACAGAATGAGAAGCAATGGTTTTAAGCTTGAGAAGGGGAGATTAAGAATTAATATTAGGAAGAAATTCTTTACAGTGAGGGTGGTGAAACACTGGAACAGGTTGCACATGTTGGTTGTGACAGCCCCCTTCCTGGAGATGTCCAAGGCTAGGCTGGATGAGGTCTTGAGTGACCCAGTCTAGTGAAAGGTGTACCAGCCAGTGGCAGGGGGTTTGGAACTAGATCTAAAATGTCCCTTCCAACCCAAACCATTCTATGAATAAATGAGAATGTTAGACTGGAAGTTATGTGAGAAATAATTTACTGATACTTGGTACATCAGTTAGAATATATAGCACTCTGCTATAATGACAACACATGGTCCTATAAGTATTAATAGTTTTGTCTAAATGAGAGACTTATACACAGATGAAGAAAATCTCAAGAAAGTGTGTATACTGCTGTAAGTTATAACACTGCAAATTACTTAAGCAGTATTGCTTGGGCTCAGTTATTGATCCAACCAGCTGTTATTTTGGCTACAATAAAAACTCAGAAGCACTGAGAAGCTGTAGATACCTTGGCTCTAACTGAACCAAACTGACTTCAGTGGTGTCCCAGCTAACGCAGCAGTATTAACCAGGCAGCACAACTAATGTACAAAACTGGCAATCACAGACAATATAATGAAAAAAGAAAACCAAAAACTTCAAAGGAGAAAGAAGACCTTTTAGATTCTTTTACAAAGCTAATAATTATATAAACAGAAAAACATACTGAATGCGACTTCAAAACTTGTTATGAATCTTGCCTCTGGGAGCTCCTAAAGTGCAAGCGGCAGAACCTGGCAAGAAACCTGAAGAGGAACCACTGTGAATCTCTCTCTTACACTTTCCCCCTAATCCTCTACAACTGCCATTTCTGGCACATGATATTGGACTATGCAAACCACTGGTCTAACCCAGCAAGGCATGGATTCTTAGAAATTCCCTTCCTGGAAATTTCAGCAGACCAAGATGCCACTATGTTACAGAGAATGTCTGCTTAGTACTACAAATTTTATTAAGAAAATTAAAAACAGTATAGTGAATCACCAGTATCTGTAAAGTGCTAAAATCTATTATTTATCAGATGTATAAAATAGAACACATTTAAACAAGAGAAGCTGCTCCTCAGACAAAGGGTCAAACACATGGTGAGGTGGAAAGGGAGGAGAGAGAACAAGAAAAGAAATTCAGCATGTCTTCTGTCCCCCTCCCCTCTTAAAAATAATCATAATTTAGAAATAGAACAACCTGCCTCATTAAAGATCCAAACCATTTTATTCCCCCTTGTACCTTTATATACCTGATCATTCAGAGTGGTTCCACAGCAATTTACTCAATGTCACCAAACTTAACAAGAGCCCCACAGCAACTCAGGTGCTGTAGTGGTCCAGCACAGCTCACCAGTGCAGCTCTCTCACTCGGTCTGCAGTTCTTGGACCTGTTCAGAGCTTTTTGGAACACCAGTTCTCAGGCCTTCTTGTTCTTCCTTATTTCTGTTACAAGAACAGGCTAGACTGCCCCTGGGATAGGTACACTGTTAGAAAACCGCTGAAACACAGTGGGAAGACACAGCTGGGGCTGCTCTGGGAAAGCTGTGGGTCAGAGGGAAGGCTGGGTGAGCATGGGTCCCACAGAGAGGCATAAAGATAGGCACCTGGCAGACTGTGATTCATCCAAATACCTTCCCAGCAACTGGGAGGAAAAAGGGAAAAACATACCCCACTTAAGTAATCACTAACACACAGCAAGAAGGAGAAGGCTTTCCTCGGAAATGTTTAACATACAGAATTACAAAATTTCTTTCTCCACAAAAAGTTCAACAGAAATAGAAATCAAGTTCACTCCCACAAGCTACAAGAGGGTATTTTCAACACATGCAAACAATATGCAGATATGCCCTATGAATCTACTACCTGGAAATCAGATAACAACAGACGTACCTAGAACATAATCTGATTCACTGGCATCTCCTCTTGCACTTTTATGAAGGAATTAAGCAAGACTTTTCAGGAGTTTAGACCTCCTGTAGAACACAGCATAACCACCTGCATATGCTGTGTGTTCCAAACACATTCATGACATTTTTAAGTCATGTGTTGGTATTGGCAGCGAAAAGTTACGTTCCTCTAAAAAGGTAAATCATGTAAACCTAGTCATAAACATTTTTATGAGTAGGGCTTTTTATAATACACTGTACTAACATTAGCCAGTCAATCCTCAACCTTTCCTGTGGGGTAGATTAAGTATTAAAGTACATCCAAGGTGTGGCATCATATCAGTTTACTCTTAGTGGCAGTTACACTTAGGGTGAATTCTCTATCAGCTTCATCATTTGAAACCAGAAGCCTGTAACAATGCTGAATGTTACCAAGTGATTCTGAGGGATTAAAATCCCAGTGGACAATTTAACAGTCCTAAATTGTCCAACTATCTATTAAGTCACTATTGGGGAAAAAAAATCAAAATAACCTTTTTCACACTACATAATTATGCAATCCACAAGGTACAAAGATAGTGAGAACCTTCCGTCTTGAGCACCATGCCTCAGAGAACACTTCAAATATTTGTCTGACCTTACTACACATTTATCATTTCTGCATTAGCAATCGATAAAAAAGGAGAAGGGAGAGAATAAGTAACTGGGTAATCACTTCACCTTGGGCAATCAACATTCATATTCAGCATTAATATTCAGGAAATGCCCGAAGTCTCAATCACTAATGATTAAGTATCACCACACCCTGGAATATTTTACTACATATCTGTATTGACATCATGAGATCCAAACTTCAAACGTAATTGCTTGCTGTTTTAAAGATCTTCTCGGAATTAAGGGACGCTGGCTGCAGCAGCAGCGTATGTAAACTCCACCTCTCTGCTCAGGCAACAGACAGCTGAATTAAAAAGCTGTAGTCTCAGTTTCCAACTCCTCAGCAGTTTGAGGATGCATTAAAATACAACCAATCACTTTCCAGAATAACGAGTTTAGAAAATTTAAACCTTAAACTAAGAGGAACTCCTTGTGTTTACTGAGAGGCAACACTTCATTATTTCACCTCACTTAGTATTATATATCCCGTACACAACTTTGCCAAATGTTTAGAGCCACACTCCTGGACTTGTACAGGCCAGCTTTTCGTGAACATTGATTCCCAGAGCAATTTGCACGTGCTTAAAAACACCTCTCAACACACAGCATGGCATAGGAGTCTCATGTCACAATTCAGTGATAGCTGCTTCAGCAGGCAGATGCACAAAGAACAAATCCTTTACATCATGAGCTAAGGGAGGTCCAAAAGGCAGGCAGCTGGCAGGTACCTGCAGGCCCTTCATGGCTGCCCCTGCACTAACTCAGATGCTGCCCTGTACATGAGAGGTAGGCCTCGACCCACACTTCTGACTGCACTCACACATAGCTAACCTCAACAACACACGAATGGCTGTTGAGTCCTTAACAGATGTGTCAAGATCCAGGAACAGACTGTTTCTGAATGGCGATTTAACCCATCCTACCAGCAGTGACAGAAGCACATGGTGACAGATGACACACTGCATCTGACAAGTCCCTTCATGTGTGCCACCCATGAGGGGTCCTGCAAGTTGCTTTCTAGCAAATCTTAATTCATTAATTTTCTTGAACAGAAAGAGAAGTTAAGCTCAGAGACGTACAGAAACAATTCAATTGTGAACACTTTTGTAGTACTTCCAAATGAGGGTTTTTAAGAACTGTCATCCAAGAAGCAGACATTTCAATGTTTAAATGTTTACCACCTTCTGTGAGATTATTTTCAAAGGAACTGAAGGAAGATCTGAAATAAGCCATGTGTTTACTTTGATTGTGCCAAAAGGACATTTATATTTGTGAGAAAGATGTTTTCCAAAGTAAATGATAAAAGCTGGACAAAAAGAGAAAGACAACAAAGTTGACTGCATTCTAGCAAACTGGATGACATATTTGCTTGAAAATTAAGGCACCACAGCCACACTGAGTACCACAACTACTGTACAAAGGGTTAATGTACAATATGTAGCAGTTAATTGTCACAGATAACAATAGAGTTCAATAAATTGGTAGAAGGATTACAGCGCAGTTTTATTACTGCCTCCAACACTTTTACTGATGTACTAATTACTTTTTTTATAGCATAAGGCTCTTGAGCAACCAGTTTATAATATTTACTTTTTTAAAACTAGGTATACAGAGAATACATATACATCAAAAAAGGGCAACTATGTTTACATGACAATACTGGTGCGGCAGCTAATGCATCATATACATACACAGTTGCTGTATATATAGTAACTATACACATCTTGCACAGACAAACCTACTTAGAAGCCTAGAGGCAAAAGACAATTGCCAAAATGCACACACTTTATGCAACAACAACCCAAAAAAAAAAAAGGGGGGGGGCAAGCATGAACTAGGACTCGTCTTCTTCCTCCCAGATGAGGATAAAAATATCATAGCTACAAAAACGTTTTGTATACACATCACATAGACTACTTTTCTACCTCTAAAATTACCTCCATTAGATGCAGTATGTCAAAAGAAATTTTAGTCCAACACAAACAAACCTTAGATGTTGAACATGGTAAAAATACTCCTTAAAACTGGCATGCTTTTGCATTATGTTTTAACTATTTCCAAGTTAGCTCTTTTGTGTGCCTTCATTAATCTAATTTATCCTTAAACCTAGGGTTATTTAATATTGTTTTTATACCTCACTTTAAAAGCAACAAGTAAGCCACCACCAGCTGACTTAACTTCACCACAACTGTAGCTGGCAAATAACGTACCAACCCTCTCACACATACGGCAAAACACTCTTCTCAGGCACGATCTCCTTTAGCTCTGTGATTCAGACAATGAACATACATAGAGACTGTAATTCAGAATGTGTATGTTCTCTAGAAACAACTTAAAAGTATCATACTACCTTTCAAGCATTCAATGTTCCTGCAGGAGCAGGATAGCAGGAAGTCACTTTGCAACGACAAGCTGTGAAACTGCACACCAAGTGTTTGTTTTTTGTGTTTATCTGCATCGCACAGAAAATGTCTCCTGTATCATCCTGGTTTTTTTGTTCATTTTATCCCAAACAATGGCAAAAATACTCATGTGGATATCCAGTGTGTAAACACAGGCTTAGCATAAGCTACTCTGCATCTGAAAACCTCCCTGTCTGAAGCATGTCTGCATACACGTGTCATCTTCCACGGACACTGAATGTGTAATTCAGAACACATCCTAGAGCGTGCATATACAGAACAAGGGACTTGACCAGCGCCCATTTATAACCCATTTGCAGTATGTCCCTTTTTTAGTCACTCATCCAGAAGTGGCATAAGCAGGCTTTTACAACCACCACCTTCAGAAAAAAAATGAGTGGGAAGGAAAGCATTAAATTGTGACTGGGACCGTCAGTCCTCCAAAACAAAACTTGTGGGACAACTTAACAGCACACAACATGGTAATTACAGGCAGACTATGCCTGAAAGTGAGTGCTCACAGTGTTAGAATTTGCTTTAAATAACATACATTAGAACTATTTACTGCTTTTAAGGAGTCATTTACAGAATTCAAAATGGCAATGATGCCCTAAATCAAACTTAAATTAAGGCAGTCTTAATTCAGATACTTTCTGACTTGTGTCCTCAGAAATGTTGCTTTTGTCAGTCTATGTGTAGCATATAGTTTTATTTTTGGACTGAAATGAAGCTATCGTAGAAATGTTACAATCTAAAACCAGAATCATTTCCCCAAATTAGATTCTGTTTTCATTACTACATCCTTTGCTGTGGTAGTTTGTTTGCTGCTCAGATCACATTTCACAGAGGAGATAGAATATAAAAATAAGGCCTATTTATTGCTTTATAAGCATTAAAGCATTATCAAGTAATAAAAGGACCCACACACGATCTATCATACTTCTAGTCAGGGAGGCCTTTCATGGGTGATAAATATTTTAATGAAACTCAACACACTGCAGGTGCATCAGCATAAAGCAAATAGATAAGAGATGGATATATCTCAGCAAACACACAAAAATCTCCCAAAATCTTCCAGTCAATCTGCAGTCCAACAAGAGACATAGGAAGTCAATACAGGCCGGTGAAACAAATACATACACTACACTAACTCCTGCCCTCCTGGGACTAAATCCTGCCTTCTGCTCTATGAAGCATAAACATAGTTGTGCTTCACTCACTGAAAGGAAAAAAAATAGTCCTTATTTAATAATCTTGCGCTTGCTTGATTAGTGTTTGGAAAATAAAAAGCACTACTTAAGTGCTAAATATTACCAGCTTTTTCAGAACATCAGCTCCAAACTTGCCACTCACCATTTCCTTCTCTCATAACTCTTTTCATTCATGTCATCAAAATGCATCATCTTATTTTCAGCCACAACTACTCACTTTTTTTTTTTAAATGCTGCTGGATGTGCAGAACTACTGTTGAGGTTGCCTGGCAACTAGTGAGACATATCAGAAAGAGAGATAAGGTCCAGAATGAATGGAATTGAAGACAACCATATTTGGCTTCATTAAGAGATACTAATGCACTCAAACCATACCAATTTGAATTACCCACACTAAGGTGAAATTTTGCTGTTTCTTTCAAAATACAGACATCCATAATCATAGAGTTCCACTAAATCCATTAAGCCACCTCCTCAGGCACATGTGTTCTGCCTGTAGAGAACAGACTTCAGAATCTGAGCTTTTACCTGGGTTAGCAGTTTAGAATAGCAAGGAACAATCAGGTAACATAGACATTCAGAATGTTTGGCCAGAGAGGATAGTGGAATACTTCCATAAGCCACTATGCTTCCCCATATACTTTAGTATTAGTTTCCTGAAAGTCACAATTTGAAATGTGATGAGATTGAACATCCAAGACTCCTGCAATGGCAGAGCACTGATTAGAAGTCTGCCCTAATAACTGAAGGAGGTCAAAAAAGCCTTATTCAGCAGAAGAGGGAATATGCCTAACAGTTCCTAGTGAAAGAGTTTCTTTCTTAGCTCAAGCTCTTCAGCTAACTTTATCTGGATCATGTGAGGAAGAATCCACCAGTCTGGCACAAAGGGAATCTTCTAACACCACCTCAGACCCTGACTCTTCAGAAGGAAATTAAAACAGTGACAAAACACAACTGGCAAACCACCTAAAAGAAAAAAAACCCCAACATCTGAAATCAAGCCCCAGCTTTTCCACTTCGCCAACAACTGCAGACACAGGACTCCAAGGTTTCGAGACTTCAAATACCAACACAGAATTTCACATATCATAATCTTGTTCAGGGTAATAAAAGTAAAAATAAAAGCCCATAGCTGCAAAGGAAATGGGTAATTTGCAGCACATGAAGCAGGCTTTGTGTTTCCCAGGGCCAGAGTGGCCACCACAAGCATGCACAATTCCACCAGGAAAGCTCTATCTCCAAGAGTCGGATTGAAAGATGGTTTAAAAATAAACCTGTCCTTCCCTGAGAGAGCTCAAATGAGGCTTCCTCATCCCCAACAGATTATTACAACTGAAGTATCCTTAATGCTAAAGAAGTGAATCTCAAGCCTGTCTTTATTTTTCTCACATAGCACTACCTCTACACAGCAATGAAATCACACCCTACTTCTGAATCTTGTTCAACTCCTCTGGCCTTTCTTTTACATTCATACCAGTTAATTCTACATCCTTCATGAAGTGAAGACAATAGCATGTGATATACTATTTTAATAACATTCTCACCAGTGTTGGAAGTCCACTTTAACATTGTGGTTTTTTTTCATGCATTAAGCTACATTGGGGTTTTTTACCACCAAAAAAATAAAAATGCACACAACTGACTTTCAAGTCCTTTTCCATTTGACAGATACTATAAACACTCTAACTCTGGCAAGTTGCATTCAGCTGTATTTAAACAAACTTCTGAAATGCAACTTTTTGAAGGCATCATTCAGATCACCTTAAGAGAGTTACCTGACCTTCCCCATATTAACTCTATGTTCAGATTGCAGACAGCTTCAGACCAAATCAGGCTGGCAATCTAAGGAATGATTTTATATATGTAGCTACTACTACCCTGAGAGTTTTCCAGGATGTGGTCCCACTCATTGTCTCTTATTAACCACTGCAGTGAGAGCTCCACCAGTAAGCTAGCTTTTACATACCTGTAATATGCACAGTTAATTTCACATAGTGCAATTCTGAAAATCAAAATATATGAATATATTACTTCAAATAGCAAAATGGTTGATTCTATCCATCAGATCTGTAATCTTTCCAAGAAGGCACAAGTTCATTCAACAAAGCTCACTATAAGCAAAGTTAAGCTGACCCTTAATGACATTCTTCCTAAACACTCCTGTTGCATTAAAATGTCCACATCTGATGGCAAACATGTGGGCAATCTCTTATGTTAAGCAATTCTTAGAAAAAGGGGAACAATTCTATTATAAAGCAATAAACAGTAGCATTTCCCATAGCTTCTCACATAGTTCCTTTGGGATTCCTGTCCATTATTTTTTGAAAATATCCACATTCTAACAGATGATTCTAGTATTTTTGTCTAAAGGCAATATACATCTGGTAGGTCTTGTGTCTACTACCCCTTCTCCCTCCCCTTTTGTGCGACTCTGTTTTTCCAAAGTATGAATAAAATTGTGAGGAAACATAAAAGTCAGTCAGTAGGTTGCCTACATTACTTCAAATGTTTTTTTCCTGCCTCCCTTCAACTGTGCAAATTACACAGAAATACTTTACTAAACTCAGCCTTTTTTCCTTATTTTTCTCCTAGCCTCTTCTTTCCCAGTGATGTCAAAAAGATACTGAGGTAAGAGAACACTATGAAGTTCTTCAGTGGTAAACATAAGGAAAGTAAACATGTGATTGCATAAGATGAATTACATAAAATGAAGACTGTCCAATTAAGTGAAAGCAAAACACAGAGGTAGTACAATTATCCCAAATTCCCAGGGGTTTGATGAAATTAAAGACTCCAGTGACACAGTTCCCTCCCACTTTCAAGTCAAAAAACTAAAAGGCAAAATAACTACATTTGCAAGTTTTAAGTATCTTACGTGTAAGTTATGGAACATATTTTCATCTACTACTTTCAGCATAAACAGAGTGTACTCCTATGAGCAACTATTTTGAAGCACCATTAATAATTTTACATACTAAAAGTTTGCATCTAATTTAGTATGCTTAGATTCAGTACTGTAAATTCACTGACTCTGTATGCTATAGAAATTTAACAAAAACACCGAGAAGCCAAAGCAAGTCTTCCTGAAAGTTGTACAACATGCCTGCTGCAAAATAAACTGAGACAAAGTATCAGAAAACTGACTTTTTTTTTTTTACTGCCGCTGACCTCTGCAACTGTTTCATCAAATATTTGGAAGTGTAGAAACTGTAGGTCTGGATAGCAGAACTAGAACTGCTCCTCCTGACTCAGTATACTAAGAGTTTGAGCCAGAGTATTAGTAGCATTACTGAGAACCCCAAGTACTCAACTGAACCTTTCTCCTTTCAGTTTTCTCACTTGTTTAAAGAAAAAACATGTTTTCCTAAGCTTTGTATTGTGCTTACAGGCTTTTTTCCCCCCTTGAATATGCAGTGTTGTGATTATACTCTCATTTCAGACCATCCCTTCTTAGCAAATGGCTATATCCTTATAGCTATCTTTTGCTTAGTTTTAAAAGTTATTACAAGTTTTCATCTTAAATAGTCTTAAACTGTTAAAAGCAACACAGAATACATGAAGCTATAACAGTGAGTGTTACATAATTAAATTAAAATTCATGAAACCAATGAGTCTGATTTTTTCCACAGTAATGTCACATGAAATCAAATTTAACCAGCATATTTATTTTTAAGTTATCTAAACTACCAGGGTTAATACAGGTATTATGCATGGTTTTCTGAACTTACTGTGTTAAGTTTCCCTTTTTTATATACCAACAATAAAATAAGAACCGAGCAACATGAGCAAGGCATCCTTTCTCATTACAAGTTAAGAAAGAAACTTACTTCCTGGATACTCACTTCCTTGCAACATTTTCTAATTAATATGTACATATATATTACATAGATAATTGTATTGGCAAAACAATTGAAATGTCTTAACTTGAAGGTGACAAAAGTGTCACTATGCACAAAGACCTACAGACAAGAGGGAGTACGTAAGTCACAACGATTAAGGCGGCAGCAGTAAATCCCCCAGCTAGCTGTGAAGTTACCGTTCAAGGCTAAATCTACTGGGGCTGCACTAAACCTCAGAAGGAAATACTGCATACCTATGCCTGCTCCATTAGCTCACCCTCCACTCTTGGGAGGCTACAAAGGTCCAGCTGGGAGAGATGATTATTTTCTGGTGCCCTAACTAAAAAGACAAGTGAACACAATGACTTATTAAACAGTCCCTTGGAGAACTCACTCAGCTACAGGTAGCTAATTGAGAAGATCACAAAGCTTTCTCATATTACTGTAATAGTAAACACCTCAAAACAGAACATCTCATCAAGATGTTTCACTACTACATTCCTCAAAGAGCAGATAATTTTGCCCCTTAGCTGTCAAAACCACACCTCAATGTATTGCTGTTTCTAAGTAAGCAAGCTCAGCTGTAAACAATTCTAATGAACCACATGTTGTAGAAATAACTATTACAGACTGGTGCAGCTACACTTGCACTGTATCCCAAATGCTCTTGCATTTACCAGGAACTCAATATTCAGTTATCAAAGTAAAATGAAGGGGGTATTGACATCAGGAATCAAGTTGCATTTAAAAAAAAAAACAACCCACACCAACCACCTCATCATGGAAATTCCTTGATTTCAACGAGAGCGCTTTGAGTGACCAAGATTAATCTGAAAAACTTCTGTATCTCAGCTCTTCACGACAAATGGAACATGGGCAACTCAAATCACAGAACACTGGATGTTGGAAGAGACCTTTGGAGATCACCTTGTCCAAACCCTCTGCTAAAGCAGGGTCAACTAAAACAGGTTGCAGAGTATTGAAATGTCCAGGTGGGAACTGAAGGCAGAAAAGGAGACTCCACAGCCTCTCTAGGCATCCTGTTCCAGTGTTCTGTCACCCTCACAGGAAAGAAGTTTTTCCTTGTGTTTAACTGGAATCTCCTGTATTGCAGTTTGTGCCCAGTGTCCCTTGTCCTATCACTGGACACCATTAAAAGGACTCTGGCCCCATCTTCTTGCCCCCTGTTCTTTAGATAATACACAAACACCTGATATGTCTAAAAATAGAAATAAATTTGCCTGCTGAATTATACTTCAAAGCATTAGCTATGCTTGCCTTGATCCAGAAGACAGGAAGGATGCTTACAAAATTGGAACAAGAATAGTATTTTTCATTAAAAAAAAAATAATTAAAACCCCCTTCAAAATCCTACAAAACCTGCTCCCCCAGCCTGAGAGAAGAGAAACCTAAGGGTGCACCTTCGCTTTTACTGAACCTATCCCATAGGGACCATAACAATGCAGGAAGCCCAGCACCCTCCAAAACAGCAACAAGAAAGAACACTCATATCTAGATTGCTAGAAGGAGCACAGCATTTATTAATAACAAATTTTATCTTATGGGACAAACGCACAAATGATGTCTTAACATCATGAAACTGAAAAAATTCCCTTGCCACAGATAAAGCCTAGCTATGTAATGAAGTAAGGGGAGAGTTCGAGGATTGCAGAAACATGAAGGTATCATTTTGGTACCAAAAAATAACTTACCATGAGCTTAAAATGATAAAAAGCATGCCGTTCATACGCAAAGTGATTCAAGCATCCATCTGGATAACTTGGTAAAACCATTTTTTACTGGGACAATCAGAGCACTGCCCAGTCTGTCCATCCAAAACACACAGGACAAGGATAAATCCAGTGAGACACTACAGGTGAAAATTCCACAAGTTGTACTGACTCTGTAACACTGGTAGAGAAAAGGCGATCACTAAGCAGATCTAATTCCTGAGAAGAGTTGGGAAGAACTTGATACACTGACCTTTTTTTTTTTCCTTCTCAGAAGCAACACTGAATTGTGGAATATAAATATTAAAAAAATAAAACTGTGTGACAAATATTGAAGTTCTCTAAAGGTTTTTGAGGATATTTAATGCAGTTTGTGATGTATTAAATGACAGGTTACATAGAACGATGTAGCTATGCTATCAGATGTTTGCTTAAGAAGAAAAACACACCACTTCCACTTTAATTCATGAATGTGCAGAGTGAAAACAGTTCAAAAAATATTCAGAGTAAATTGAGGAAAAGGACTTTAAAAAAATAAATAAATTATGTTTTCTCTCAGTCTCACTCTCCCCTGAATACTGTTGTCCAACCAAATATGAAGAAGGGGTTACTGTTACAGAGATTACTTTCCAGAAATAAAAACTAGAGGCCGAGAAGTAAAAATAGTGCTTCAATAAGGAAAAGCAGGAAGAGTTCACAAAGATCTACACCACCCACAGCACACACTGACTTCATCCAGGTAGCAGGAGAAGCAGAGAAAAGGAAGATAAAGGACAGGATGATCCACAAGTATTTAGGAATCCATGTTGCAAGGAACATCATGGCCAGTGACTAGAATGAGGACTCCATCAGTTGGACGAAACAGGAGATATTTGGACGCTACAGGTCCCGTGGGGAGGAACTGCAGATGTTGTAGGGGACTGGGAGTGACTAGAGAAAAGATCTGGGAGACACAGAACAAGCTACAGAAATCTGACTTTATTAGCTCAGCCACCCACAGAACAGTTTCTTTTCTGTTTTTAGAAGTCAAAAAGAAAACTGCAAATTTTCTACAACAGGGTTTTTTGGGTTTTGTTTTTTTTCTTTTACCAAAGCTAATGGGTAAGATCCCACATATACTCTCTGAAGTGAAAATCATTCACAGCGTTCTCTACTTAACTATGTCTTAAACTCTCTTCTCTCTCTTTTGCTTCTCGGATTACATCACTCATGCTTATTCCACTCTTCATAGTTATTGTCCTCCAAGCTCTCTAGAACTTGAACTAGAAAGCTTTCTGATAGGCTAATAGTTATCTATGCACACTTAAAAAGCTTTTGTGAAACTTAAACCTCAAAACGACTACTGCCATATTTTTGGCCAGTCCCTTCACATGCCAAATCATGTCTGCAACATATGCAAACATACCTTAAGGGATAAGTTGACTACCATTTTTTGCTGTGGGTTTTTTGTGGGGTTTGGTTTGGTTTTTAAATCCGAAACCTGAAACAGGTAACTGAAGTACAAATGTCAAGTTGCGAGACCAGTAACAATAATTCAGAGGATGGAGAGCTCTCAGTGTGCAACAACATACAGCTGGCAGCTTAACTACTGCTTTGCTAGAAGTTCATGTTTCCCACCAACTAGCAAATGTAAGATACATGCTCTGCTACGAGCAACATCTGGTTTGTCTGCAATTATGAAGAAATTTTAATGTTCAATTCTCACTTCCCTTCCTTTACCTAAGTAAGAGTTTCTTGGAAAAGCAAACACACAAATAAGGCAGTTGAAAATAAAGCATGATGTAAAAATGAAAGTCTATGCTTTCGATACTGTGCTGTTATCTTTCCATTTACAGGTAGCCTGAGCCTACTATCACCATCTAAAATCAGATAGAACTAGCCAGCTTTTTAAACTTTTAGATTCCTTCATGTGTCAGTTTTCTGTAATAATTCCTAAATAACATTATTTTGCATTTCTAAAGGGAAAAAAAGGGAACACTAAACCCAAAGTATTTCATTTCACTTGCACATGGAAGTATTTTAATGGCTTGATTTCAGAATGCCTATGAGCAAGGTAAAGCAGTTATTCCATTGACTATTAGAATATTCAGCAACATGGTATGTTAATATTCTTTGCCAAATAAGGCCCAGTGTATTACACAGTCAGAATTTTCTGAAAACTCATGTTACAGTATATGCCTGAGTAGTGGATTCAAATGTAAAACACTTGCATATATTCCTAATGGAGAATGTCTCATATCTCAGGGCAAAACACCACCAGAAACTTGAAAACCCCCCAAAATGACAACTTTTTTCCCAATATAATGAAATACCAATGCTACTTCATTGAGTTCAAGCTTACTTTTTCACAGAATGGAATTTTCCCCTTTGTAGGAAAAAAAAGTATTTGCAAAGAAAAGCTAATTTCAAGCACAGAAACGAAATAGCAATTAAAGAAGTTGTTTGCTTAGGTTGTTTAACATCACCAGATATGACCTCCCGTTTCTTTCAAGTTGATGGAAGTTATATTTAACTTGCATAAACTTTTACAAGCTATATGCAGTATTCGGTTCTTAATCATAGTGTTCATTCACTGCTGCTACACTCTTGTCTTTTGACAAAACTCAATTACGCAATTGTGCTGGTTCTTAGGACAAGACACAGTAACACCTCCCCTGTGCCATGGAACAGCAGCTGAGTTAAAACAAACCCCAAAACAGACAACAAAGCACAAATCCAAGCTCTCTGCCTTAAATCTGCAGAAGTGTCCTGATATACATTGTGATGCAAAGAAAGAAAAAAGAGGAGGGGAGGGAAATCACACACACTGAGCCCCCCTCCCTTCAATCTTTAATGTTAATGCCAGGAAGAAATTATTTTTGTTGCCAGCAGAGTAAAATACAGTAAAGTCAATTTGTTTCTTGGCAAGGAACTGACATGACCACTTTAAAACATGGTACTGGTACACTAATCTAAAGGAACTATGAAAACAGCAATAAGATTTGTGCATATGAACTAGTATTAGCCATAGGGAGGGAACTAATTATTTTAGACGACTTGTAACTATTACACATTTTCTTCTCTCTTAACATCCCTTCCACAAAAATCAGACACATGAAAAGGTCAAAGTTCAAAATCAAAACAGTATCAGATAGTAGGAGAGTAAAGTTACCACGACAGAAGTCGTATCAGTCACAAAAGAGATTGACACTGGCCAATGTGACTATGTAACATCATTTACTGGGTTATGTGAAATAATGGTGGTACTGCAGTTAAACTTTTGGTGGACAAGATACATAAAGATTAGATAGCATCAATGACTACTTTTCCCTTCCTCACAAGCTTCTAAATCTAAGTGACAAAAAAGTTCCAAACTTTCAAGAGGGCTTCTTGGCTTTAGCTTTTGCAATAAGAGAAAATAATTTTTAAAGTTACAAAAGCAAACATTTTTGTCATCTAAGTCTTGAAAATAAAGCTGTTCAGTTCTGCTTCTGCTGTCATCATTAACAGATCTGACAAATATACAAAATCCTGGGAAACTGAGGCTGAGAAGTGTTATTTGAAATTCCCTGTAACCTCAAGACTTCCCAAATCATAAATACTATCCAAACTTACTAATCACAAAGGCACATTCCCCTTATTTGTCAATCTCCACAGTGCATTTCATAATTCAAATATTTCTGTTTGTCCCAGTTTTTCCCATGACACTTCAAAACTGTCACCCTTGCCAATTTCCCACTTTCTAAAATGGTGCACGACAATGTCCCTCTCCTTAGAGTCTGTCAGCCAAGCCCAAAATGATCACAGAGGGGAAAGACAATAAAGTCAGTAAAAGGCCATCACCTTAGAAGCAAAGAACCCCAGCCTCAACATAACACAAGAGATTTTTCCCTTTTCCACTATGCAGTTACATTAATTTTTCCAACTATATTCCTTACTCCTCGTGTCCTCCCTTTCCCATTTTTAATCCTTTCTGGCTCATAAAGATTAGCATCTGAACTTCTGCACAGTCATGAGATTTTATCTTCACTTTATCAGTGGATGCTCACAGAATGCAGTATGCAACAGCAGAGACCTGCTCTTCAGTATACTCATGAAAAGACAGCTGAAGTGTTGAGGAGAGAAGGAAGTAAAGGAAGGGAAGTCACAGGCTTCCTGCTATTACAAGACAAATTTAAACATTACAAGGGGCTCTGTTGTTGACAGTACTGCAAAGAGTAGAAAAGTGGTTTATACGGAGCCTTCATTATGCTTAAAAGGCAGCTCCTCCGTGTTGAAGATGCGGAACGCTGGCAGAACACTGAGGAAGCCATGCTCCCCTTATTTATAAAATTGCTGTAGGAAGATATCAGTTAGTTGATAGCACAGACAACTGAAGTCATCCTTCAAGAGCTTAAAGCAGGCTAAGCCCTTCCAAAACCCCATCCAGAAAAGCCTGTGCTGTAGACCATGCCTTGCTTCTCCAGTGTTCTACTCCACAAACCAATGCCACAGCACCGTTACTTCCCATACACCACCTTCACAACAGGAGCAAAAAAAGAAACATGTATTTCTGTCTCTAACTCCAGATTATAAAAGACACATTGAACAAAATGTAAGTAGTCTTTACTGTAGTTAACTTGGCTAGAATTTTAACCACCTTCCAATTCACCTCAGCATTGTTAACTATTAAGCACATTAATTACCTGGAACACTTGATTCCATACAGTTCCTCAAATAATTACTTAGCTGAAGAGATCAAGGATTGGAGTCCCAGAGGAGATTCTTCTAGTTTCGTAGAACTACATAGATTTCACCTTGTTAAATGATACAAGTCACCTAAATGCACATGACAACTCTCCCTTCAGCTATTTAGGGGCAGAATCCTAAAACCCAACAAGCAGAAAATCTGCACACTAAGTGAAGGAAGCTAGTGCATTTAGCACTGGATATCCTGTTGAGTCACAACAAATTAAGAAGAGTATTTGCGTGACACCAAATAAAAACTTTCGATGCCCTTGTTCATAACACATTAGACATCCCTCGTAACAGGTATCCTTGTTCTGCTTCAACCAGCAATTAGCATAGGGCAACAAAATCAAAGGCAAACAAATTTTGGACAGGACTTCAAAATGCATTTCTTTAAAGCCATATGAACAAGCCACACCAACAGGAACAATTCAAAACTAGAGTTATATACATGGACACTAACATTACAAACATGTCCTCCCATCTGCAGCATGCACAGTTTTTCCAAGCTCTCTGCTGTTATTGATTACATCAACTCTGGTGATGTATGAAAACACTTTGTGTTCTATAATGACTGATAAGAACATTCAGAGAAGTAATGCTTTGCTTTTTCTATGCTTCCAAAAAACCTTCATACAATCTCCCTCATTAGATGAACCCTGAGTCATTTTTCCACAAGGTAAGTAGTGCAAAAATGGAGTAACTGGGCAGAAAGGAAGCAGGGAAAGCAGGACAACATAGGGACCAGCTAGTCACTTTGAAGAAAATACAAGCTACCTAAGGAGTAATGCGTAACTTGAGAGAATTTCAAAACACTGAAAACCATCCTTTTACCCCTGTAAAGTCTATGTTATTGCTGGGGTATGCAATGTGATTGGCAGCAGGGCTGTGCTGGCATAGGGCTGAGGTAATCCAAATCCCTTGCTATGAGAAGGCCAAATTCACCATGTTGCCCTGAAATCCAGCTGCACACTCAACTCAACCCCAATCTACAATGCAGAAGTGAAGTATATGAGGAACTGCTGCAAAACCCAGAGCATGCCCCTGTCCCTCACCATCTCTGCAGGCTTTGTGTAACAGGGCTCCCAGCCTCACACAAATTTGGCTACGCTGCTTGCCAGTGTGTGTGTATCTGTACGTATGTATTACATCTATTCATGTAATTACACCATTCATTACACAGCAGCAGCATTTCTTTAAAGGCATCTGTATGCTTAGAAAAGTTAGAACTGTGTTGGGTCAATGGACTGATACTTTTTAAAGGTGCCAGGGATCCTTGACTTCCACTTTCTTTGTTGATTTTTTTGCTTAGCATCTAATTTTGAGAGTTGTTACATCAAAGTCAACCTAGACAAATCTTTTAAGTCACACAACTCTTAAAAGAGGTCTTCAGTAACAAAAGCAGCCAGCAGTCAAAATAATGGAGACAACCCAGTAGTAGCAGGATGCACAACTGGGCACTTATGAAAAGGAGCATGTCTTGGATAAAGAAAATATTCCTTGTAAAGAGGAACTAAAAACATGTAGAAGTATTGTCCATGATCCTGGGCTAAATTTTAGCTTGGACATTCTTGCTAAAGAATTAACTACTGAACGACTAGTGAAAGATTCCCATAAAGGCAGGATTCACAAAATAGATGATGCTACTAGAAGCCAGAGGATGCCAGTACAAAAATATTATGTTTGAAAATGAGAAAGACAAAACCAGTAATATAATCTAAAAAAAAATTAAACACAGAGAATAAGCTCTGAGAGTCCAGCATCTTAATTCAATTAGAAGTAATTGGGCAGATTTTGGTATACAGACATATACACAGACACTTATAAGTGTAAACTAACATGCAGAAGAATCTCTCCCTACTCCCTAGCAAGGTTAGATGAGAAGTTAAACAAATCTTTCTCAGACAAAAAAAAAAAAGTTCCATTTTCCTCATCTTAATATCATTCCACTTCTTACAAATATCAATTAACCAAACAGCTTTTAAGTGCAAGCAAGAAAAGCTTTTAGAAACATCATTTAACACAAAGATCCGGACAAGCGAACACAACAAAAGAGAGAAGAAAATCTGACCTATTGCCCCAAAAATTCATGGCACAATCTCATTTTGTGAAGAGACAGAAAGAAAAGCCTTACTTGCTCTAAAGAAAGAAAACTGCATTCATTTTGCACAGTAACAGGAGGTATGTTTCAGCAGTATGAATCAATGTGCTATAGCAGAGGTAAATCAGTGTCAGCCATGTTGTGAAAGAAACTGCATTTAAAAAATAAAAACACCACAAAAGTTAATCCTTAATCAAATCAGCTATACTGAACCTTGATATAAATTGTTTTATACTGTCAGCTGTTACTTATTACTAGTGTGTGACTTCAAGTTAATGTCTATTAATTTAATCTAAAAATACACATCCAAATTCTAGAAATTGAGAGGCAGTATCAAGACGAAATTACACCAAGATAAAAAACAACAGCAATGACTACTGTGCAGCACACTGATGTAAGATAAAGTGAAAAAGCGAATGCACTTACTCAGCATTAAATCCATTCACATGCAAGATCCTCATCTGTTTGACTATTGTGCTTTTACCGGATTCACCAGCACCTAGAAAATGAAAGTAAATCAATTTCAGAAGGAAGCATGAGTGATGAAGGCACACACAACATTTTTTGTTGCAAGGTAAAATCAAGAAAGTTGGTTTTCTCAGTGTAAGAGTGAAAAGTGAAAGAAAAAGAAATAATTGCCACTGGAAACTTCAGTTGTAGCTAAAAATAAATGCCCAGCAGAAGTCATGTGTTAGATCTGAATCTTGGATCATTTCACTGTCTATTTTTCCAGTGACAACGTTAAAGCAGATTGCAGGGTCTGTAAGGAAAAAGGACAACTTCAACGTTTTCTAAAGAATGAGGCAGGCAACACCAATTTCTGCTTGCCTCGTCACTACTATGTGATGGAGAGAAAGACTGACAAGTTTGTATCAAGCTGAAACGTTTATGCTAGATACTAAAAAATTTGAGTTTAGCTGTGGTTATCATCATCCAGTCAAAAGACTGCAACTTAAATCACAAGAAATAAAATATATGGATACTCGTATGTGAAAAACAAAGGCATCCCTTTAAGCCTCCACCCACAAAGCTACAGAAACCTCCTTCTCTAATTTGTGTCTTGTAAGCAACCACCCACCCTTGCTACCCTCCAAATCAATCATATCCACAATGAGAAGTAGACCACCTTTTGTGGCTGCATGCTCCAAAAAGCCCCCTGCAGCTCTCCAATTCCCTTATACACCTGCAGTACAAAAAACCCACTCCATTTTACTCCAGTTTCCATATGTAGTTGTATGCTATTTCTACGCTGCTGCATGGATGCCAGTGCACAGGGCAACCCATCTGCCTATAGCACCCGTGTTTCCATACCCGCCAGAAAGACTTGAACAGCAGCAGCAGCATTTAACTGAGCTGCTCCGTGCTGCCAGATCAGTAGCCTTCTATATAAAGTGCACATATTTTTGCAAGAGTAGTATCATAACCTGGCAAAATTTAGAAAGATTCCCCTTTGCATCTCCTGGCTACTTGTTTACTGCTCTCATTAGCTTATGTCTCAACAACAGAAAACACGTCTGTGGCAGAATGGGCTGAGAGGTACAGTTTGTATTTATAGGATGCCAGGCCTCTGCTAGGACATACTGACAGCACAAGCCTCCATTTTGAGCTTTGTGTTCCAAACTCTATTTTAGCAGTTCTATTTCAAAGTTCATGTTCTGACAAATGCATTGCCCTCTGCTTTCTCCCTTCCTTTCTTTTTCCCCTCATGAATTGCTAACACTGCTGCTCTTCTCTCCATAACACCTGCTTTCACATTTTGCCACCTAAATACCAGAGCATTATTCCTTTTTCCTCTCCTTGCTCAGTAATGTTTTATAAGCAATTACAAAGAGTCTACAGCTCTTTATGAAAGCACCATTTCTCCCCTGAACTACCATTTTATAACATACACACTCTATCTTTTCAGGCATATTGCACCATGCAATAAAAACTGGTGACAAAACTAACCAAGAAAAATTAACTTGGCTTAAGATGAGACTGGGTCTTCTTCACAACTAAGAATTACTCAGAAATAGCACTATGTGCTATAGTTGTATTTCCATGCCAAGTAATTCTTAACAACATTTCAGTTGTAACTCTACATTACCTCTCATATTTATGAGCACTGGGAGTCAAAATCCTCACTTAGGCCAAGAACAAAAGGAGATGGTTGTCGCATTTGCTACATAGTCTGGTACGCATAGCCTGGTATGGACATACCTGCATTCTCTGGATCACATACAATCAGCCAAAATAAAGTACTGCATCTAAATTTCTCAGTAAGTCTATTTCTATATTGGGCCATTTGTTAAGGCCCTAGTCTTACAAACAACTATGCACACGTTTAACTTCACCACCAAGGAGAGTTCCATTTAGGTTCAGTGAGACTGCTTGTGGGACAAGGGAAAAGCATGTGTGGAGGGGCTGGGGCCTTCAAAGAGCAGCTCTAACCCGTTAGAATATGTAGCAGCTCTTCTTTGTTGGTATTTGAGAACGATGTAAAAATATTTAAGAACATTTTCGAAGTACTTTTTTTTTTTATAAATGATTTTGCACATTTTGAAAAAGAAACATAGCATAATAATAAGGATGTGAACTTTTTATTTTCACTAGCAATTTAGGTTATAGACTGTCCACAATTCATGAGATACTGCTAGGACCTTACAGCCATAGCTAAACATTGACAATTTTTTATTTACAAGTATCTAAACTACTTTTCAGCCACCAAAACTAAAGAAAACAAAAAGAAAATTCAAGTGAGCTCATCACATTTCTGTTTTCTGCCTCTTATGAAAGTAACCCATCCAAGGACATATGGTTGCTACCTATCTATGCAATGTTCAGCCTGAAATGTGGAAATTCAAGACATTCCCCAAGAGCTGAGGTCCAAATTATCCTGTTAAAAGATTTCTGCTGGAGCCCTGGCTGACTCCTTAGTGCTGCAGGTGTTGCTATAGTCCCAGTCATTCTCCCTTTCTGTTAACTTTCTTCAAATTAGTATTTTAAAGGCTTTACCAGCAAGAGCACACTTCCAAATTCACACCCTTCAAAAATGCTTTTTTTCTCCCAGTTACAGCTGTTTCACACCAGAACTGAGTCAGCTCACTGAGGCCTAGCCTGTGCTCCTCGCTAAACCCCTGCATAATGTGCACAAGCGGTCTCTTGGCGTGACCAAAACAACTGAGATCTCCTAACTGCATCTTATTGTAAAACACTGCTTTAATTTTTTTTTAAATAATGAGCCTGACAAACATATTCTTGTTCTCTCCAGTAACAATTTTTGGACCTTCCCCTTCCTCGAAGCCGAACACTTCCCTTCAAAGCGTATCTCCTGCAAAACGTCACACAGGCAGGTAACCTAAACTAACTGCTGAAATAATACTGAAACCAAGCTACAAATCTTCCCCTCTCTCCAAACGCGCGATACCTTCATTTAATGGTGCGACAGAACGAAGGCTAAGGAAGCCCGCTGGGGCACGGAGGACGTGCCCGCGACCCGCCCGCTGCCAGCCCGGCCCTGCCGCTGCTACCCCTGCTGTAGGCACGGAGCTCCCTCGTCCCCAACGCCGGCCGCAGCGCTTCCCTCCGGGACTGACATCCTCCCTCCGTTTCCCCCAAACGATTCCTCGACTTCCTCCCTTCCTCCTCTCCTCGGCCTGGCCGCACGTTCCTCTGCACATTGGCTTCAGCCTCCGGCAAGGGGAGCGCCTCGGGCCGGCCGAGCCCCGGCTGCCTCCGCCGCTGCAGCTCGGCCCTTAGCTCCTGCCAGGCCCTAGTGATCAGCCTTCGCCGCGGCAGCTGCTCGCGGCTCCACACACCCGCGGCAGGCCCGCAGCCCCTGTCAGCGCCCTGCCCTGTTTATCTCCCAGGTTCCCTCTCGGGCCCGACGCTCCTGCGCCCCTCGCCGGCAGCCGGCCCGGCATCCCCGGCCACCTCCTCGCACTCTCGGCCTCGAGGCCCGCTCCCCGCCCCAACCTGCGTGCCCGCTCTGCTCCAGCCGCAGGGCGCTGCTCCTGCGGGCGGAAAGCGGCCCTAAGCCGCAGCTCCGTACCTGCGGGGCCTGCCCCCGACCCCCCGCCCGCGGCGCCCCGGGTGGTGCCCGAGATTTCCCTGCCGCCGTCAGGCCGAGGAGCCCGGCAGCCTCCTCCGGACCGCACCGGTCTCCTCAGCGCCCCCGGGCCCACCGCCCCGGACGCTAGCGGATCTCCGTTACTCCGGAGGGAGCGGGCTCGCTGACCGCCCCTCGTCCTCCTGGAACGTGTGGGCCCCTGCGGCTCCGCTCCCCCTGGGCCCCACCTCGCCCTCGGGCTTCCCCGTGTCCAGGAGGGGACCGGTGCGCGGCCTCGGCGGCCCCCCCCACCTCCAACCCCACCTCGGCGGGGAGGGGACGACCGCCAGCCCCCGGCCCGCTGCCCCGGCGCCGTGCTGCCCGCGGCCCCCTTACCCAGCAGGAGGAGCCGGTGCGTGGCCCTATAGACCTGCTTGTCCTTCTGCAGCTGCTTCTCGATCTTCTTGTTGGCCTCCCGCTGCGCCTTCTCCTCGTTGCGCTGATCCTCCGTCTTGCTGTTCCCTAAACAGCCCATCTTGGGGAGGGGAAGGCAGGGGACGCGGGGCGAGGGGACGGGAGGCGACCGGGGCTGCCGGGGGGAGGGAGGGAGGCACTCTCCCGGGCTCCCTTCTTCTTCTTCCTCCTCCTCCCCCCGCTACTCGCTGCTGTGGCGGCCGCTGCCCAAAGCCAGAGACATGGAGAGAGCCGAGCCCGAAGCCAGCCAAGGGGGGGCCGATGGCGATGACTTTGCTGCTGCTCTGCCGGGCCTCCTCCCCGGCAGCTGCAGCTGCTTCTCCTCCCCCGCCCCCCCGCTCAGCCCCGCGCCGATCCCCTCAGCGCACCTTTCCCGGGGGGGGGGGGTGGCGGCAGGGCGCGATGCGGAGCGATCCGCGGGGATCTCCACGGACCCGCCGGCTCCTCTAGAGGGAACAGAAATGCCACCCCCTCGGCGCCGCACGCACAGGAACAAATCCAACTTCAGTGCCACCCCCCAAAAAAACCCAATAATCCTCTTTAGATCCAAAGGCACGGGCTCCGGGCGCGGAAACCTCCCCAAATCCTCGGCGGGGAGGATCGGGAAACGTCTCTTCCTCGCCTCTCCCCCCGCGCCGACGGGCAAGAAGCGTCGAGGGGGTCACGCCAGCCGCGGCTCTCGGCGGAGGTCGGGTCCCCTTCCTTTGCTGGCCGCCGCTGCTCCTCGCCCTCTGACCGCCGTGGGTCCTTCCTCCCTCACTCAGGCGGGGGGATCCAATCCGAGCCCCCTCCCTCTTTTTTTTATTTATTTATTTCCCCCCCCTCTCCTGGCTGTTGTTTTTTCACATCAGGTTTCCAGGCGGCTGAATCCTCTCGGCTTCTCCAGCGAGCGGGAGAGAAAAAAATTAATTTAGAAAAGCCTGTTGGGTTCTCCCCCCGAGCGAAACCTGTCCCTCAAGGGAGATTTTTCCCTCGTCTTATTTTTCCTGCTCTCTCCCGCATTTCTTTCTTTTTTTTTTTTTTCCTCCTCTTTTTTTTCCCCCCTTCCTCTCCTCCTTTTTCCTCTCTTCTCTCTCTCTCTCCCTCCCACCCCCCCCTTTTTTTTTTCTTTTTCTTTTTTTTTTTTCCCCCCTCTCCCTATTGAACTGCACTGAGGCGGCAGAGCGGCGGGGTGGGGCAAGCAGGCCCACACTGAACCCTGGGAGCGGGGCCGCTCACATGACAGCCCGCGTCAGCCCGCTCCGCCGCCGGCGCCCTCTTCGAACCTGCCCCGCTGCAGCTCCCGCCCCGCGCCACTCCGCACCGGCGGCTGCTGACGTGCAGGGAGCCCGAGGACGGCTCAGGAGGAGCACCACCTCAGTCCCTTCGGACAGTCAGCCAGGGGATGCTGCAGTCGCTCCGGCGGCGAGTGGCTCTCAGGAAGGGCTTTTCGGGACGAAAGCGGCCCAGAAAATATTTGCAGGAATTTGGGGTTTAGTTAATAGAATTCTAAATTAATTTTAGCGAGGCGTGCCAGGGCGCTTTATACTACACTTGGACACAACTACTGCAAAAGTTATTGCACTAACTATATATGCATATATACATTTTCTCAAGATGAACTCTGAATATCTGTCTATAGACCTATAGAACAGTCCTGCAGAGGCTGATGAGCATGAATCAATTTTTACCAAGGCGGGTATTTCTGGGCAAATATTTCCTGAGCTGGGCAGTTCCCCTGCACACACCTTGCATCCATGCGGTGCCTCTTCAGGACTCCAGCCAGGGCCAGGGTGGAACAGGGGGAAACAAGCCACAAAGTCATGCTAGGTGGACTCAGTTGTTTGCACATCTGCTTTCACCAGCTATCTACTTTCATTTTGTTTTCTAAAATATTTTTTGAAACCTCGGTACATAGTACCTTTCATGCAAGCTTATCACCTACCACTGGAAAACAAAGATTGGCGCTTTGCTCTTTGTACAAACCCAGTTCCCTAAAATACATGGGTAGTTTTTCTCTACTGCCCTGTGATGAGTGAAATGACCTTTACCATACATAAATTATTTATTCTCATTTGCAACATTCAATTATCAGTCCCACTGTTCCCATGAATGCACTTTTTTATGTCATCTGGTTACTACATTTAGAACCACCTACAGTAAAATAATTACATGAAGAGAGCAAACAACCAGAAGGTCACAGTTAGTGTCATCAGATACAACTGTTTAGCTGCTCTTACTGCAAGAGGCAGGGACCTCAGCAGGAACAGGAAATATCCTCACCAAATTTTGGTCTTTGAGGAGGTGCTGGCTAATCTTAAATGCCACAGGTTTGGGGTACACAGAGCCTAAGAGATTTGAGTCTGTGGAGAGACTCTTACTGACTTCTCGAGGTGCTGATTTAGGCCTAGGCAGTTTTAAAAGGTCTTATGAAAGACTTGGCTCAGAAATGCCTAGATTCTTCCAAAGCAAAGACTATAATAATTTCTTGTATCTTTTATATGTCTTTTATTTATTTGTGTTGTTTCTATGTAATTCAAATACATTTTAATTGTGGCATTTATAAGGCATGAAAGACTCAATAAAGCAGAATTCAGGCTGAAAAGTATGAAACCTCATAGCACTTTTATGGTCACAGGTATGAAGAGAATGCAGAAATGCCAGCAGGGAAAATCCACCCCACGCTCCAGGCTTTGCTTCCCTTCAGGTCCCAGCTGTGGGTGGAATAGAGCACACATCAGGCTCCAAACATGAAATATACAAAGACGATAAAAATTATTGCTTGAAGATATACAAAAGGATAAAACCTTGGTGATCAATGCGTGGTGTTAGTGTAGGTAAAGGGGAGTGATAACTATGCAAACCATCCACAACAAGGGAGTCACTGCTGTGTAAATGCCCTTGTCCAGCAGCACACACTCATCCCTGTCCCAAACGCAAACTGGGATAGGCTCAACGAGGTTAAACTCTAATAGCCACTAGCCAGCATGCTGAGCACTGGAATTGCTGCCCTCCTGGTATACGCACCCTGTGCCTCTGTCTCTAGGTTGAGCAAAGCATGAGGTAGTTGAAACAAGAAAACACACTCATCTAATTCACAAAACACCCAGTTACAACAGAATTAAGAATTAGCTCCTTGTCTTACAAGTGTTATTAAAGTGCCAGTGTGAAAAGCTGCAGAAAACAAAGAGAAAGCTCCCAAACTGTTAAGCCTATCAGCAATTAGATTTTTTAAAAGTCTTTCTAAAGTACAGAAGAACACAAGACATAAGGCAGCAACCCTACTTCACAAACCCACCAAACTGCCATGATTTTTTCTAGTGCTGACTTGATTAGGAGAGCATTATTAGAACAGCAAGCATACCAACATGTTAGCTGTTCTAATTATTTTATTTGTTACAAAAACATAAAGATACTGAGTTGTCTTTAGAGTGAGCCTTGTTTCTTATTGGAACCAGTTGCAACAGCTTCCATCTCGTAAAAATCTGTGAACTCCACTTCCTGGAACTCCTGCCATCAGAAGGCTAAGCAGAGGCAAAATCTGACCCCTACTCACCATAAAATGAAAGCTCATTTCCAAAGAACCTGAAGTCTTAGGAACAAATAAATGCAAAGATAAAATAGCTATATATATGACCACAGCACCTTTGTGATGAAAGTCTATTTGAGAGTTGAAAATACTCAAAAGAGAATGTTGAAGGATGCTGCTGCATTATAAGCAGAAATAGGCAAGGTAACATGAGTGTGTAAATGAGACGTTAGAAAGAGACATTAGAAGAGTGGAATAGACATGTAGAAGAGGCATTAGAAAACAGGTCTATTGACTCAGTCCTGCACTACTTAAATTAATGAGAGATATGAGTTTACATACAGAAGATTGTGAGCATTGCACACTTAATAGGTGAAACTAAAATTCATTGCTACATCTGTGTCTGAATATAACAGCCAACAGCCTCAGATTCATCCTTAATCTTATTTTCACTATAAAGAAAATGCAAAAACTCTGTGACATCAATATGCATTTGAGATAAGGATTTCATAAAATAATGGAAGGACTGGCTGATTGAAACAATACTGTTTCACTTCTCAAGCCAGAAACAATCTCACAAGGAGAGACAGCAGGATAATTCCAAGTGAATAACATTGTAATGGGATATTTATAGGGTATGTCCATTGTAAACTTTTGTATATCTATAAGCCATTTAATTCTACTTGGTAGCTGAATGGCTTTTTAGATTGGCCTAACTTCTATTACATTCTAATGAAAATCTTCAGATGTCTTAGTTTTCTTGATTTTTTTTTTGAGAACAGGAATTTCATTGCAATTCTTTTCTCCATCCTCCCTCCAAAGCTTTTGCCCCCAGACCTACTGTTTGGTGCCTGAAACTGGGGAAAGATCTGTAACTCAATCTTGTAATAAACACATACTGTGCTCAGTTGAGTAGTCCTACTAAAGGGCATAATTTATGCAGAGTTTACTTTTCCCAGCCAGGACAAGTATTTGAGCTTGATTTACAAATTGTTAGAAAGATTTGCATATAGAATAGAAGCTGACTATCAATAACAATACAAGTTGTTGAAAAGTGCATGTCCCTCAAACTATCCTGTAGACATAAATTTCTGTCCTCTGAAGATTTACATATAATACCTATAGGTGTCACCACTTGGAAGAACATCAATAAAAATACTACAATTTTGGTATTTTCTTTAAAAAAGTAGATTGAGACACATACTTTCATACTTCTGAGACACATACTTAATCTTGTTCCATTCTTATACCTTCTGAAGAGCAAGCATGAATGGATGAAACTTACTGCTTAACAATTCAGATGTTGCATCTCTTTTACCCTCAATCAATCAGAGCTAGGCTCTGAATTCACTCAAGTTACTCTTGTTTTTCACAGGTGATTATAAGGCCCAGATCAGGATGTCCATCTTATACTAGAGATGCCTTCCAAACCCTCCAGGTGACAAATGCCCTTATTTCCTATTGCAACAATTCACATTTGTTAGGAAGTTGAAGGTACAGAGTACTTTGGATGCCCCAGCCTCCAGAAAAAAAGAAATGGTTAATTAGTTTTCAGATGAGACAGTTGTACAGTTCCTTACAGGCTCAAGCTGTCCACAGTGAACATGACCTCATAAACTTTTGGCTGTGAACTGAGGGGGTGGAGTTGTGACCAAACCAATGTGCTCATTTGGAAGGGAAGACAGAGATGACATCACGCTTCAGCATCCCTTAGCAACCTGATTGAAATGGCATTGCAGCTTTTGAGGAGGTTGTCAGCCTTGCTTGCCACTGGAATAGCCCTGTATTTCAGTTCCTACAATGGCTGAGGAGCAGAGAACACAAAATTCGTAGTCAGAAAGTAAAAGTGGTGATGTAACTGTATGATTTCCTTTATTTCTGTTTATAGGAAATAGCCTATTTTCAGCAAGTCTTTTTCATGGAAGGATACAGAACTCAATTAATCTGGGGAACAGATGAAACAAGTGGTTCTTATAGCAACACCTTTATCTCTGATTTACTTTAGACTCTTTCCACTTGAAAATTAGACTGTAAACTTTGTAACATTCCTCTTGATGATATCAAGATGAACTAAAAGACAGCAAGGCTCACATGAAAAAAAAAACACCAAACTCCACAACAAAACAAAAAAAAAACTAAACCACAACAGAAAAATATTGTCTGATTTAAAGCTGTTAAGGAGTGGTTCAGTGAACAACAAACAATGGGTCACTTCCCTACACACTGAAAATGCAGTTCCAGCCATGCATCTCAGTTATCTCCTCTCCCTACTCCTCACACCTGCAAGACTGTTCCATTCCTGAGAGTTAGAGTCTTTTAATTAGTCATAGATAAGGAATAATCAAGGTTCTGATTGAGACTTAGATCAGGCTTTGAGCACTATGAAGGCTCCCATGGCCTCTTGCAATGACTCAGGTCTGCTGCTTATGCTTTCCTTGAAGGCATCCTCCATGAGCTATCATCCTGCAAAATCCTTTGGACTCTTGAAAGAACGAAACTCAGTGATAAAAAGGGAGACAGTTTCAAAGTCTCCAAGTTATCCTTTGACCTGCTGCACAAGGAACCCTCGAGTAATCTCAAGCCCGTTTAAAGGAGAAACAAACAAATTAAAGCCAAACAAGAACTGAAAAAGAAAAAACAATGCAAATAGTTTGGGACTGGAGCAAGAATCCAATGTGGCATTTCTTTCAGCTGTTTCCTTTGTGGCGGCTTGCACAAAAATCACTTTTAAAGGTAAACAAGGTAGGAAATGAAGCCATTATCAATAAAACCCAGGGAGGGCAAAGGAGGGTCATCAAGTAAAACTAACAAATTTGTCTATCATATGGGCAAGAGTGAGCCTATCCAAATGCAATGAAACAAGTATTGTCAGGAAGAAATAAATGCACCACTAATGTATTCAATAAAGAACAAACCCAAAACACTTAGGTACAGATACTCCAAAACAAACAGAATGAAAAGGAGATACTTTCCTCTCTGGCAAAGAAGAAGAATTTTTCCATACAGAAATTCTACACTTGAGAGGGATTTTTGTTTTGTTTTTAAATAAAAACAAGCCCAAAGTCTACTAATAGAATTAACCAAGACGTTCCTTTAAACCAAAGGAAAAAAAAAAAAAGCTTGCCTGCCTCCTTTCACTTTGAGGCTTTTCCACAGAAATGTTAAAAGACACTTTAAGGAACTCATGGAATTATGGAAATAACACACTGAATAAGAACGTTTCACCTAGCAGCTTTTCTTACATTCTTGCAGTTCACCCCCCCCCCCCCCCCCCGATATTCCTTCTCAGTACTCATGCACTGCACTTTATTAAAAACCCCTCTTATGTAAGTGAAGCAGCAGCACATCCGAGCTCCATGCATAACACATATGGAATGCCGATTACAAACAAAAGCTGGAACAAGTCTTTTCTTCAGATTCAGTTTCAATATTTGTCAACATTCACTGCAGACCTACCCCCCGCTGCAAACTTTTCCACAAAGAGGAGTTCTGCTTTAATCTTTGTTACATTTGGGTTACAAAACCCACAGAGGCAGTAGTAGCAGAGGCTGTTTTCGAACTCCTAGGTTATAGTCAGGTCCTGCAAAGAAGCATGAAACCCCCAAGCCTTTTTCCTGATGAGAATGTCAGCAGAGAAGCAGCTTCTCCTGGCTTCACCTCCCCAGCACACCAGGCAGCCAAGCAGCCCAGCACCAGCTGTGGTTCCCACTGGAGCAGGGTGGGAGCTAGGGCTGAGTATGGCTTAGGCTCAGCATGACCCAGCCTGCTCTCCAGCAGCACAGTTAGCTGCTATCCCTTCACACTAATGTTATTTATTACTGACACTGCATTCTCATTTTATGGTGCAGAACAGGAAAGAGAACAAGCGGATTGTTAAAATAGTTCTTGCTACATTGTCACACAGGTTTTAATGTGCTGTAAACATTCCTCTCCTCCTTTTACATTGTTTTTAAATAGAACGATGTTCAGGCTTTCACGCTCAAAATACCTTTACATTTTAGTGCTAGCAAACCACAATACTCTCAATACCAGAAGCCATTATTAGAGACAATCTACAAGGAAAACAGAACGGGGATTTTGCTTCTCTGTCTTCGCACTGCTAAAAGGCCTAAAAGTGTTTCCTTTCAGAAAGGGTATTTTCTCCTATCTTTTTCTTCAGATGGAAAAGCGTTAAGCTTAGATACTAAAATTACATACAGACACAGCTACAGAATAGGGGTCTTTTGTACCCAGTTTTTCCGGGAATATGTCCATCTGGCAAACTAACAGCATCATTACTTAAGTGCCTTGATGTTAAAAGAGAGTGCCCCACACACCCTTGGACAGTTGCAGAATGTAGACCCTTTCCCAGTGTTCAAGTAAGTCTTTTCTGGTGGGCATGGGGTTTATTTTATGTCTTAGGTTTTAGAAATGCATATAAAACAGTCGATTATCTCCAAGTATTTAGGTGTGGAAAGGTTTTCCTTATTGCTCTATCTCAGACAAAGCCAGGAAAGACATCCATTACCAGCCCTGTGGGCACCAGCCAGCAACTGGAGTCTGGACCCAGCTCTAGCCCAGGCTGGGTCAGAACCTGTGGTCCAATACTTGGATTTTGCCTCTGCCACATTAAAATTGGCAGATTATTTCCTCCTAAGGAACCAGCCCAGGTGGATGCTCAAGCCTGTTGGAACGCCCACAAAATGTCAATGGAGAAGAAATAAGCAAGAGGGGACCAGGATCCAGGAGATTGGATCTACTGCTGATGGTTTGATACAGCACAGCCACTGATCTGTGTGTGACCTTGGACAAGCTGCTTCCCCTTTCTGTGCCCCTTTTTCCAACTATCTTTTATCAGCCTTTCTTATATAGGCTATAAGCCATTTATTTCTTGCACGTCTGCACCGTATCGAGAACCAAGGGGCTCTGATCTCACTGGTGACCTTTAAGCCCTTCTGCTACACGTTTCATCATAAAATAATTATTCAAAAAGGAAGTGTGGTGTTTTTTTTTTTTCCAATAGTCTGTCTTCCTTTTCTTAACACCTCTTTAACTCAGACATTCTCAGCAACATCAGATGAAAACATAGGCTCTGTTAAAGATTTAACACTGTTTTTCTTAGATGAAAACGCTGAGAAAGCGGCTAGTATTCTGTTGAGTCCTTCTCCCACAGGCCCTCCAGCAAAACCAGGGAAAGCTGGAATCAGCATGCTTGCTACTTTCAGAGCATGAGACAAAGATACTTTTTATTTTGAAAATGAGGGGGGGGGGGGAGAATATGCCTGCACACTTCTCAAGCTTTCTTTGTACACCACAAAATACCAAACAGGGCAGAAACCTGGTGCTGTGCTCCTTTGCAGGTCACCTCCAGGTTTGCTTTATGCTCTCCGGTGTTACAATACCAAATTTGTTTTTCCATTGCTCTGTGCACGCTCTCTTGTCTAAGAGAGACCTATTCGCTTCTGGAGCAATCGGCTTTTTACAGCTTAGTTTGTGCTATGTAAACAGAGAGCAAGTGGCACGGCTGAGCCCCTGGTCCTCAAGAGTCGAGGAGCACACCCCACCCTGGAGACTTGAACCAGCTCTGGGAGCCGCTACCCACTTCCTGGGTGTCAGCCCTGAGCAATTGAGCTCCTTACAAGCCCAGTGTGAATGAGGAAGGCAATGCTAGATGTGGAGAGCTCCCCTCCCCTTTGCTCAGTGGGACCATGGCTGTGTCAGCAGAAGGGCTTTGCTGGAAAGCCCTCTGATCAGCCAAGGATCTGGGGATTCTGCAAGGGGCTGGGGATTCAATAGCATTTACCCTGATGCCACCACTGCTGCCTCCTTCAAGCTGCAGCCTCTCTGCTGCCCCATAACCAAGAAGAGTGACCACTAATGCACCCTGCCCTCAGCCAGCATTCTTAGGGTGATGACACAGGGACACCTGCTCCCCACTGCTTGACTTGTGCTGTAGGGCATCTGGAAGGTGCTGAGTTCCTTCTGGGACTGTCAATCCCAGGCTGAAGGCAGGGCCTTCCTGCATGGCTGCATTTCACACCCTATATATAAAATACACAGCTGTATATTTATTATGAAAAATTCTTTCTAGGAGTTGGTGTTACTGAGTGATATATATACCAATTCCATACATGTGAGAATTAAGGATCATTTGTCCAAGGAACTACTTCCAGAGGAAGCACTGGGTAGCCACATTATTTGTTTTGTTTAAAATGATTTCAGGCTTGATAATGTCTCTTTATCAAAACTACCCAAGTGCTGAGCACGCACAGTGCTGTGTGTTGTGAGGCATACAGGAAGGGGTGGACTTAATTTGTTTCTTTATTATGAATATTGTGGTGCTGTAAGGAGAATCCTGGCTGTCAGCATGAAATAAAGCCAAAATTTCTGAGGATATTTTGGGGCCTGAAGTTCCTGTGCTGCCTTTTTAAATTCAGTCTTCAGTTCTGTATTCCTAATCCTCTGTTCTGTCTGCACCATCTCATGAACAGACATGTATTATTATAGAGCTAAGCAAGTACCTCATAACATTTGCCATTAATATTCATCTGAAAGAAAAATGGAGTTTAAGCTTCCTGGGTTTGCCTTCCTTGAGTGAGGAAACTAGTGAGGGAGTTTATAAATTCACAGTTCTGGCAGGCAAAAAGGACCACAGCAATTGTGACACACCAAAAATAACTTTCCATGAAAATCATAACCTTGTTTTAGTCTATGAACATCACTTTGGTGATAAGGTTTGTTAAGGTGTATTTGGTATCACACCCTCCATGAAGGATCAAAGCACTCCTGTTGTTGGAAGGACACAGTACTCCGCTGATGGCCACATAGCAGAGACAGAGCCACCAGCACTGACCACCTCCCAACTTTCAGCCCAGAAAGAATTAATTCTCCTTCACCCTAAAATCTGTCTTGGGGGAAAGAAAGGGGATTGGAAAGAATGGACTTCAGACTCTCTATGAATGGGACTGCATTAGCTCACATTGATCAAGTTAATGAGAGAGAAGGCATGAAGAGCTGGTGTGCACAGTGTCCCAATCTAAGACACACAATCTACAAGATCAAACTGTGCAGCAGATTTGCAAGAATGCTAAATTTCAGTGAGATGCACATGCTTAGTACTGTTTTAAGATTAAAGTTCAAAAGGCTAAGAAACTCCTTGCCCAAGGATGAATAAAAGAATACCCATTACCAGAGAGCTGAAATTGAGATTATACCAGGAGAATGTGAAGCTGCCCCAAAGAGTGTCCTAGAGGAGGTCTCTTTGTAGTAGCTTCAATGTGAAATCTGTACAGAGGAGTGAACTACTCAAGTGGGAGGTGGTAGAAGCACATATTTTTACTGGCTGGATCCAAACTGGTCTGCAGACAGGGAAAAAGCTGGGGCAAAACATGCCAGTAATAATCTACCATGACTTGAGACCTCCTGCCCTAGTAACAATTATGTAATTGTTACAGTGTCTTCATACCCAAGTACGAAACCTTTTTACTGCATCAAGTTCTCATGTCTAGACAGATATGCATCATTAATGAATCACTAGCTTTGAAGACCCGAGCTGAAGAGTGCTCCATGGTATAAGCCACTATCTGGACACATCAACAGGTATGGAAGAATTTTATGGAGACAGTTCTTTCAGTACATTACCCTAGGGGTACGCTGGCTGTGAGAAACTCTGGTTTTCCAGTAGTATCCTTAAAGGTCTATGAAAGAAAGCAATATAGACTTAGCAAGGACTGACTTAACCTCTTAACCATGGTTACCTAAGCCTTACAAAAAACCCCCAACCAAACAAAAAAAACCCAACACAAACAACAACAACAAAAAAAAAACCAACCACAAAACAACCCACAAACAACACCACCACCACACCACCCACTCCCCCACCCCCCCCAAAATAAAACCTCCAAAAACACCCTCCGATGTATAGAGATAACACAGAAGCAAGGAACAGTCTTAAATTCACCTCTTGGCCAGATTATGCCATTCCTATCAGCAATGACTCTGCCTTTGCTCTCTCCAGAAAGTTTTGCTTCTTTGCAAGAGTCTCTTCCCTATATAATTTGAACCCCCTTTGAAATCGCTCATCAGTGTCCCTACAAATTGATCACTAATGTTCAAAATTCTGTTCCTGAATTATTCTGTCCCTGAATGATTCTGAAAGATTCCCAGTTTTCTCATTTGCCCTCTTGGAGGTGCTCCTCTCCTTGGCAAGTACATAGGGCATCTCCAACATGGGCGTACATTTTAATTCAGCACAGACATTACAGCACAGGGAGAAAGATTCAGTGAAGGTTAAGGTGTTCTCAAACCCACAGTTTGACTCATATATGGCCCCAAACAATCATACATTAGCAATTATAATGATCTTTAATTAAAAGAAGAAATATGTTGCTGTTCTTACAGATAAGGATCTATAGAAATACTTGTATAGGTGCCATGAATGTCTATTTTTCAAACTGCATTTCAGTGGGGGAATATTTAACTATCTTACCTACATTACTTGAATCCTACTCTAAAATGAACCTCTTTGAAGTTTTCTTATTAAAAAAAGCTTTACAAAAATAAGCACTTTGAATTATTTTTATATAAACCATATAATCTTCTTAAGTTGCAAAATGTTAACTTCAGATCAAGTCATTCCACTCAGAAAAAGGTGATAAAAAAAAAGCAGTAGATTAATTCATCTTGCCCTACATTTTCTCTAAATATAACATCTAACCCCTGATTGTTGTAACCTTTTTTTTTCCTATGGTAAAGCTTTCTGAGTGGTTCTAGCCAACAGACTCTGGCTTTTACATTGGAAAGTTTGTTATACAAATGTCACTCTCATTTATAGCCTCAGTTGCAGCAACATCATTAACGCAGCTGATTCCTAGGAAATCTTGTATTTAGCAACTCATCCTAGCGCTGGTACTGCATAATGTAAACATGCCAAACATAGAGCATCAGAAAATTACACATTTTTTTTCAACCAGGAGTAGAAGCTAACTTCACGCACTACACTTCATATGAACATCAGTTATCAGTGTTGTGCTTCATTTCCAGAGAGCAATGATCACCCAACTGCATGTTGAAGCTGTACACAAATTATTTTGTAGAGCATAGTTATCAAGTGCTTGGTACAGATGGACTCAAGAAACGACACTGGGTCGTGTCTTGGATCCTACGGTCCCACAAGATGAGAATTTGTGTTTGAATGCCACAGCACTGAAATGTCACTTCACAGATCCTATTGCTGTCAAAAACAGAACCCAAAAAACATCCCCTCCTGGTTTTCAATCCTGCCCAAACCCCAATACTGGAAGCAGATTCAGGTCTGTGAACTAACAGATCTGGCTTCCTGCCACATGCCGTATTAAGATGCCATATTTAGCTCCTGATTCCCTAATACTCATGCATTTAACCTGTTCCCTCCAGCTCTTTCATCCAGTTCCAGCATACTACTAACCAACATGGCTTTCACGCTCCTATTTCTTCCATTTCTGATAGCTGTTTTATATACAATTAGTGCTGCTGTCCCATGGCACTGGGAAAAGGGACTCTTAACTTGTGCTCCCTCTACTGTCTGATGGCTTTCCAGCAACTCAGGAAACTGCAAAGTCTTCTCGACAGGAAGGTCTATTGCTGTAATGTGGAAAGTTACTCTCTTACACTTAAGAAAATAGATGCTGAGGAGACTGGGGTCCTAAATAGATAGATCTTTAGCCACCATACCATGTATCCAGAATGCCATCTTGCTCTCCTGAAACTGCCTAGTGTGAAATGAGGGAACCTCATGAAGCAACTACAGCAGCTAAGACAGCCAAGCAGCCACAGCTCCTGGCAAAATCCATGTAAGTCACAAATGCTCAGGTTGCTCCCTCCCTTTAATGGCCAGGCCCTTTCAGTTCTGATTCTTAGTCCAGACAAGTCCTCAATAGGAGAGCAGGAAGTTAAGTTCCAAGTTCTGACCCAGGGGTTTGTGCTATGCTTAGTTAGACCAAAGGCTTGACATGGCCCCTTCACTCCATATTTATTGTGGGAAAAGCATCTATTTTACTCTGGCACTAATAAGACATAAACCAGTGACAGAAGGAGAGACTGGAAAGGCTGGTGACTCTTCTATGACTCTTTTTCAAGAACATGGATGTTCCTCCCTGTTTTCTGCAAGTCAGATGAGAGTGGTGAAGACTCCGGGATAAGAGTATGGAGAAGGGCTGTGGACAGACAATTACCTAAACAATTCTTTTCAGTACTTAAGGGCACAGAGTACTTTGCCCCTCTAGTTGCTGGATCGCTCAGCGCCCACAGTTCAGGTGCTGGATCTATCCTCATGGGTGATTCAGGGGCAAAGAATATTTACTGTTATTTAACAATGCAATAGTTTACAGACTTGACTTCTGACTGAAAACAGAAGACACTGAGTGTAAAAAGTTTAAAGAAATGACCAAGAGAGTATGCTTTGCATTTAAAAAAAAAACAACCAAAACCAAAAAGAAATATTTTGGTTTTAAGGGACAAGCACATGAGAATAAAATGGGTGAAGTGGAAGATACCATCAAGCTGTCTTTATAAATGACAATTTTAATTTATTGCTTTCAGAAATACTTAATTAACATTTAGGATATTATGGATTAAGTGAAAGGTTTACACTGGATTCTGTCTGAGATGTCTGAAAAATAAGCCTTTAAGTCTTTGTTTATGTTGGCAAGTAACCTGGCTGAGTATAAAAGCCAAAAGTATGATTGACTACCTCACATATTTTACAACTGTTACACTAAATAGGTATTTCAGAATTTACATCCTTACAGAAGATTCCTTAAATAGACTTTCTTACAGGGCTTAAACCAAACATACTTTAGGACATATTTCCTGTTTTGTTACTGGATTTAACTATACTTTAAGAATTAAATCTACTTTTCCTTAAGCAAAGATCCAAAAATTTAACTGTAAGAGCAGGGTGATCACAGAAATCTGTCTTGTTGGGCTTAGCACACTGAAATTGTTTAACAAATACCCACAAATCTTCATAAAAATCAAAGCAATTATTATGAACATACTATTAGTATGAGTATATTTAGCCCTTAGCACAAAAGGCATGCCTGCATATTGCCCAGAATGGAAAACTTCTGCAACTCCAATAATAATTAAATCCCAGTTCATTGATTAGTTGTGCCCGTTACTTTCTTCTGCCTCATATTAGATACTGAAAAAGATGACACTAATATTAATCTTTCTCTGCCTCCTCTAGCATCATGTGGGGCAAATTCACAGCCCAAATTAATGCAAAAGCATGCAAACTGATTTGTTTGTAGTGTTTAATATTCATCACCAATTTTCAGCATTGATCAGCAGCTTTCACACTCCCTGTTGTTAGAATTGCATATCAAATCTGACACTGTGAGGATGAGATAGCTTGTAAAAAGACTGTTATGGGTTAGTACACTTGACTTCACCAAGTTTCTAGGTGAGCAAACCAACTGTCTCATTGCTGCAATTTTATGTTCAGCCTCACTGCCTGTTGATTGTGCACACCAGTTACACACCCTCTACAGTCCTTCACAGGGGCTCTGCAAACAGCTTTGTAACTTTCTTGTTTCTTAGCAAGAACATTGGCGTTCCCATCCTCCCCCCCGACAGCTCAGCTCCACTTTTCATTTACAGATGGAAAATAAAGCCTGTTACTACAGTGAAGGAAAAAGAGGATACAGTCTCATGAGCCCTTGGCAGTGAAAGGAATCTCCCTCAGCACTTGTTTTGAGAGGTGAGGCTCCGGCAATGCAAAACTGGTTAGACACAGAGAAGTCAGTGTCATCCTGCAGGAGCCCATTTCTACTACAAACTTAAGAATTATAATTTAATCAGAAGTCACAGTTTCTACTCCAATTTGATACACTTGAACATACTGACATTTCTGGGAACAAAGTTCAGCTTGTTAAACACTTTTACTGTGTGTGGGGTTTTTTGTTTTTCCTACTATGTGTGATATAACTTCTTCATATACAAGTACTGGGATGATAGGATGGCTGGGTTAGGGAATAATTTTCAAAAACAGCTGCAGAAGAGATTTCAAAAGGTACTTTTGTATCTAAAGGTGCAGGCCGATCTCCAAATGGGATCTATTTGCTGTATCTTCAAGAGTATTTGAAAAAGAGTCCCATTAGGAACCTTGCTGTAATTGTAAGCAACCAAATACCTCTAAATCCTCCATGTTACACGACTTACAATCTACATTTTCTTTTTAAAAGATGGTGCAAGTGAGTCAGAAATGTAAGGCTATAGTTGCACCAGTAGCTGCAGGAGTACATGTTCCCACTCCCCCTGACACAATGGCGACCAGCTGAGTGGGGCTGCTGACGTCCTGGCACGGGTTTTCAGAGTCATACTTCAGGCTTTTGAGTTCTCTACCTGTATTCAAAGAGGGGAGGCTGACTGTTTGTGACTGTTCCTCCTTCTGTTTGTGTATTTCCAACAAACATCCATAAATGAATACTTGGGAAGATATTTAATTGGGAAGCTTACATGCTATGCAAGTATAATATTAATGCACAGCGAGTGCTAATGCTGTATATTTAATGTATCTAAACAGAAAAGCACCTGCCAGCAGGCACAGAAATCTCATTATTTCAAAGTACTATTTCTGAACATCCACTGATTGCAGTTGGTATCCTGTTTATTCAGCTTTTCACTGCCTTTTTTTTATACCTAGAAGTAACAATTTAACTCAACTCTCTCTGAGCAGTAAACTGTGCCTTCCTTTTCACAAACAATGGCTACAAATCTTCTAGGCTAATGTAGTGCAGAATACATCTCGTGATGCATTGGGATATTTTTGCATTTGTCAGGACAGGATTCTAATAAAAATGACATACATATGAATATATCTGAGCTTGAAATAAGAATTTACCCACAAGAGTAAGCACACTGAGTCCATCTGGAGGGGATTCAGTGTTCCCTCAACCATCCAGGGAGGACACACCGACGTTCACATGCAGCCCAGACGAGTGTATGTAATTCTACAGAAATCTGCTTTATTCACAAGTTGTCATTGTGATCTCATGTAAAAACATTCTTCTTGTGGCCCTCATAATTTTCAGAATAAAGAATCTAAAATTAGTTGCAAGACCTGTGAGCATTCACTGTAAATCAACAAACTCTACGTATAAATTTAGCCTATACAGTATCCAGCCAAAATCCCCCAAACTGTTCTGAACTTCTTTTTCTTCCTTTTTGCCAGCTATCATTTGCAAAGCTGCCATCTTCTGCTTTCCTGCAAATTCATGGTTTCCAGGGGGTGCTTGTTTCTGCTGCCTTCTCAGATTACAATTTCTTTTGTGTTAATTAAGCTGAAAAATTGAAAGAATGTCGCTGACTCTACAAAGAACACAAAACAGGCTTGCTTGAAAAGCTAAAAATAGATTGTTCTGTTCAGAAGACAGACGACTCAGTCTTCAAACTATTTGTACAATGCGAATTAATTGCAGATGGCCAATTCATTTATTTAGACCTCTGTGACAGAAATGAAAATGCTACTGCGACTGATTATGTGCATAAAGCTCCTTTCAGGTAGTTTGGTCTGGTAAAAAGAAAAAAATCAGGAGGTAGCATATTGTTATTCACTGGAAGTCAAGTTGGCAAAAAGTTTTTTTGATCTGATTCTCCCTCTTTCCAGTCTCCCAGTCTCTCTCCCAACAGCTCGGATTTAAGACGTGAGGCTGACATGCAGAAACTAAAAGCTACAATGGCCTGCTCACATTTTCTTCTAGCATTCACAGTAGATGTTGTAAATCAGTTACATTCCTGTGATTAAAATTACATTTCATGGTGTAAATCTTGAAACAAAACCCACCCAGGTTACTTAACTTATTTGAAACTAATGGCATTTCTCTGTTTTATGCCCCAGCATTCATTTTAAATAGCATTTTCATTTTTCCTTTTTAATCTTGTTTTTTCGAAGCAAAAGAAATTTTAATTAAAATTAAAATAAAATAATGTTTTTTTGATTTAATGGGAGAGACTTTAGGAAACTCTAAATGGAAGCTAATATTCTGTCCTGGCTTTTATTGTTAGGTAAACGGGAGGTTTCCAAAAATACCAGCTATTAGACTAGGGCCTATAAACTGGAGCTGTGAAATAAAAATATCATTGAACTAGATAAATTGTTTGGGATACAGAATGCTCTGTACTAGAACTTTACAGCAGACCCTGAACAGCGTGAGGCCTCCTTTGTGCTAGAAAACTAGAAACATTGTCATTTGGGATTCTAAACAATGCCAAGAATAAGAAACTAAATATCAGAATCCCTTTTCTCCAACTCCAGTGTCTCTCCTTTGCAGTTTTACTGCTTTACAGTCTCTAAATCCTTGTTTGCAGCGTTGCTGACTTGGAAAAATGTGCAAAAGTTGATCCACAACAGGTCTGAGCTAACAGAGCTGTAAGAAAACCTCCCAAGAAGTTTCAGGTGGTATGATATCTGGCATGCTGATAGTATCACAGATACTACATTTTTCTGTTACTTTTTTTACATAACATACTGTTGCTGTCTGCATTTCAAAGTATTTCTATTACATCTTAAAGTCTTTAAATCAGCCAAAAATAAATCTTGATGCAGAATTGAATTAAATTTGCTGCCTAGACAAACGATGGTAATCTATGAAAGTACCAATCCTCTCCACTGTTCAGGCTTCTTCTGAAATACTTCTTACAAAATTACCTAAGCTTATTGGTTATCATGGATTGAAAAGGGGGCAGACATAATCCTCTACCCTACATTTTAAGCTATATTCCTTTGCTGTCAGTTTATCCAAACTCCCACCACAGTCAAGGGAAGCAAACTGTTTTCAAGCAACACAAAACAGGCTATGACATTTTCCTTCTGGTTTTATGGACTTTAAAAACAAAAAAAAAAGTTTAAAGAGACCTACAAGCTCCCTAACAAGAAACAAACCCTTTCCCAAAGAGAGAAACTTTGTAGGATGTCTCTCAAAGATGACCTCCATCCTGCATGCTCCCAAATGTTTTCATGTAGTCCCTGGGAATACAGGTGATACTGAGGTGGAGCAAAGGACAATAAAGCTGCTAAATAGCAAAGGTCACCTGCCTGCAACTACATCTATAAAAACTGGTTGAGATATCCATTCAGTTCAATCCAGGCAGTGATTTACCATGGCTAGGGTGATGGGGAGGGGGCCACTCACAACATTGCTATACACAACCTGCTCCCGCTCACGTAACAAAGTTACACGAATCCTCTCCTAATAACGAGATGCTTGAACAAGAAAGGCAACAAAGGTCCTGATCTTTCTTTCATTTTATTTTTCCATGGTGAGTTGTTGTTGTTGTTGGAGTTTTTTTATTTTTATTTTATTTATACTCTGTGGTGGGCTAGACTCCATAGGGATCATGTCCTTACATAGGCACAACTACCTCCTCTCAAAAGAGAAACATCTCTGTTTACTTAAACTATTTTTGTTAGACCTAGTTTTTGCTGGTTCTAAAGAGTTTTGCCTTGCTTGTAAAGTAAACACCAATATCTTTGAGAGAAGCACCACCTTTGAGTGCTCACACACACGAGGCAAAGCATTCTATATAAAAGATAGAGGTAGCAGGAGTGGAAAATTTTCACAACAGAACCAGAGGAGATCTGTGAAATAAACCAGTATGTACATCAAACATTGGGGCTGCAAAGGACTGTTAGACCCAGATAGTTCAGTCAAGGGCTGGGTTTCCTCTTGGTGCTTTATAGCCCTGGTATGATTTGCATAACTTCCAGTATAAGAGAGACAGTACCCTATGCAGAGCTGGAAGAATATTTTTTACAGACACTGATAGAGCCTAGCATAAAATAAATAACCAAAGCACTGGCCCATAGGATAATTTCACTTTGGGTGCATGTGCTCCATTGATGACCATGCTAAGAGGGTTGAAAGCACAATGCACAAAATGCAGGAAAATGCTCATGGAATACTCCACACATACACACAAACTGTCTGCCCTGAAACTAAATGCCTATGAGATGAACCACTCTGTCCCTATTGTGGTAAGATAAAAGCAAAAAAAAAGCAAGGAAAGTAAATTAATTGTTGGATTAATATTCTGTAGGCTAAGTTGTTATGTGAACACATTTCTCTGATTGCAAAGGCTGTTACGTGTTTGTAACAAGAAGAGTGGCTAAGTGTCTGTAATTTATTGATGTCTTGCCATCACAAGAAGGGACAGCTTGCCTGTAAACTAACAGCTCAGAAGGAGGCACAGCGACTCACTTTTTAGCAGTGACATCATTATAAAACCAGAAAATGAATTTTGGTTGAAGTAACAGTTAATGATTCATTGTCCATGTTGTCATTCTGATGCTCTGGGGTGGGGGAGAAGAAGAAAAAGCAAGACAGTGAGTACTTTTAAATACTGCTTAAGCATTTTTTTTTTCCCCCCAAAATTTGTGATTCTAGGCTAGCAGGACTTTTAGTACACTTTCTCTCCAGTATTTTGACTATACTTTCTTTGATAAATTTTCAACACAGAGGAGTGCTAAAACTCAGCATCTCCTTAGCTAGCAGCACAAATAGGAGAATTTAGCCCAACACTCCTCCTTTGACCAGATCTGTTCCTTCTCCAGTGCCCCATGTTGGCCAACTGAAGCATCCCTGTGATTCCTGAAGGAGAATCAAGTCAGAGATTTCACACTAGTTCTTGCATATCTCCAGGCCCTGTTCCAGCAAAAAAAGAAGTGTGTCTCTGGATGTAATCAGAGCTCAGGCAAAAGCCAGTGTTTTAGACCAAGATGACAGAAATCAGGTTCTGCTACTAAAAAAAAAAAATAAAATAAAATAAAAATGAGAACAACATTGTTTGTACAGACTGCAAGATATCTTAAGTATTGAAAATTAAGATATCCCACTGTTCAGGTCAGCTGAGGAGTTGCAGCATTTATGTTTTCAGAAGTTACTGTCTTATTTCCCCATCAGGCTGCATGAAAGGAGCACTTCCATTTTGTTGAAAATCCAAGCCAACAAATAAATATCAACATGGGGAAGCCAAAATAAATCCATCCTCCTGTAAGTTTTTTACTGAATCAATCTACTGTTATGCTTTGAAATGCTGTAAGAAACATTTCTCTGCCTCCACAATTCAAAACCAGCGTCATCCAATTGCTTCAAGCTTTTGCCCAGACGAGACACATCTCCTTTGGCTCAACATTTCACATGAGAATTTTCAAGCCAGGAGGAGTTTCTTCCACAGACAAAATTGGAAATGAGAGATTAAAATCACCCTAATGATAGGTACTGGATTATGCCTCTTGACTATGGATCCATGCCCGTATCTCTATAATTGTGACAATATTTTTCCAAGCAGAGTATCATGTTGTATGTAACACTGAAACTTCCTGGTCTCTACTCCTTCTCTGCTGCATGGTTACCATCTTATTTTTATAAGCATTCCATTCTGGGGCTGGCCCTTCAGCTTTGGCAGAGCCAGGCAGCTTCTGCTTTAAAGCGGCTATTTTGCAACTAGCTGCTGCTTGCTGCATCTTTCTTTTCCAGCCAGCAAGTACCTGTAATGTTTTCCTCTCCAGCTGCTGAGAAAATGGCATATTCTCACAGGTGCTGCCCCTAAAACAGGACATGTGGTGGGAATAACCATCAGTGAGCTGGACCATGCAAGGAATTGACAGGATGGGTTTCATTTCTGGTTTCTTCTTCAGAGTGGCTGCAAAATTACTAATTTTAAACAAATTCATTTTTAAAAAATGTCCAGAATCACATCCTGCTCATGCTGGCACTTCTGTTGCTGGACTAGGTAGGCTTGTATCAAAGGACAGTTTTCATTGCCACCCCAAATCAATGGATAAATACATGGGGAGCCACAAACAGCATCATTAGGTACTTCTGAACATTTGCTGGCTCAAAAATAGTGGTCAGCAGGGCAATGGCAGCAAACGTTGCTTAATATTTTAAGCCAAATAACTACTGTATGATTTAATTTTACTTGGGCTGTTCTGTAGTGAGAATCCAGCCTTTACAAATAATAATTAATGTTCTTTTTTTTCCTTAAAAGCAAACAAACAAAAAACCCAAAGGACCGAATTTAGAGCACCTAAAATTCTAAGCAATGCCTGGAGGGGAGGTCTGTCCATCCCAGGGTTCCAGGGCAGGAGTCTTGTTCACACAACTATTTACTCACAGGACAAAGCAGCTACCTTGTCCTGGAGGTAGAGATGGTTGTTTTCTTCTCATTTTCCTCAGCTTTTTAATTGCTGTGTTTAAGAGTCACACACAGAGAGGTGAACACCAACCAAGAGAAAAAGTCAATCGTGGTCCCACTCACACCACAGGCTCCTGATAGACCCACAAGTCCTCAGGTAATTTTTGGCCGATCCTTATTCCAGATCAGACATCTGCATCAAGGCATTAAGTACATCACGGATTTTAAGCAGAAGTTACTTGCTGCTCTGGTAGGCAGTAATTAGATTACAAGAATTACAGAAATGACAGGCTGGTTGTCTACTCACTGCATGGGCAGCCTGCAGTGGCTTGGATAAGAATAAAGCGGTCAGATTAGCACAGGGATGAGCTCAGCGTAAATCCAAGTAATACCAAAATAATACGTACTAATAAATAATGCCTCTCAACCAGCACATTTGCTGCTGTGAGGTTCATCCTTATATCCTCTACGGGCTATCTCACTACACTCCCAATGCAAACTGTCCTGTGTATGGGGCCCTCTGGTCATTTGCTTTTCTAGAGCATCTTAGCATCACTCCTTCCTCCACGATGTATCTCTGCTTCTCACTTCACTACTAGAAGACCCTGATAGGTGGGAAAACACTGGGACTTCGCCTGTGCAAGGGCTACAAGCATACCTTGCAGCAGCGACCGTGACAGTGTTCCAGATACTGGTATACAAATGAACATAACAAGCATTCAGCTTTGCTTATAAAATTTCCCGTATTCAGTGCTGCCACAACACGTAGCTTTACAAATTAGAGCAGGGTTTTCCCATATAAGGGAAAGCTGGCCCACCACTGTTATACCACTGTCGTCCTGCTCCCCAGGCAGCGCAAGGAGAGGAGCTGGAGCCTTCTGAACCCTGCCTGCCACTTTGGCTGGGCTTAGCAGCAAGTAGGGATGCTCCCTTCAGCAGTCTGGGGTACCACTGCTTTTCAAGAAGTCTGTGCCCACAGTATTCCTGTGCTGTGTTCACTTGCCAGCTTGACTGAATCCATAACAGTAAAGTTAATTTTTTCTAGTCCTTCCATCTTAAGTTGCAGTTGTACATCCATTACATCTCTGCCTAAAGCAGGGTTGTCTGTGAAGTTTATGCATCTTTATCATCCCCTGGGCATGGGATTTACTCCCTTCAGAGGCCTATTTGGCTTGGGAGCCCCCAGCATTGGGTGAAGGGACTCCATTGGGCCAAGTTTTAGTGCCCATGCATGATAGAGGCAACCCTGAGAGTGGCTGTTTGTAGAACCATGGCTAACAGACGTCTCCCTCGGGCTGCCTGACACCATTTGAGCAAGCATGTTGCTGCAGAGCTCGTGGCTGCAGAGCCCCCGTGGAGGGCAAAAGACCAGGATCAGGGGCTCCCTCTGGCAGCAGCTGTCAGTGCTTTTGGGGAATATTCCATTGTTTTGAATGTATAGAAAGCACAGAGAAACCAGTGCCAGCGACCGCGGTGGCGCAGCCAGGGCCACTGCCTGCAGCTGCAGAGCTCTCCCTGGGAACAGCTTCTGCCGTGGGTTTGGTAACGCGCGCTGCGTTTAGTACTTCGACTCAAACAGCCTCACTGCTCACAAAAGCCTAACGCCGGGTACTGTACGAGCAGCAGTGTGTATTTATAAACTCCTTACAAAAAAAAAAGCAAAACACCAACAACACAGGATGAGCAGGGCTGGGACTATCCAGCTGCAGCTCTGGTTATGCCAGACAGCTGCTCTGTCAAAACTGCTGGGAGAAACCTCGCTTCCTTGCAGGGGATGCCCTTTGATACTCGGCAGGAGACTGTTTTGGCAGCTATATGCTCCCTAAGGGAGAGACCTTTGAGAGGTGATTTTTTTAAGATACCAGTGTTACGTGCTGGATACCTGGCTGTGTACTTCTGACTGTAAGGGATTTGCAAAAAGGGAAAAAAACCACAACCAAACCACAAAACAACAACAACAGAAGGCTGGACAAACACTCTTAATCACGTCATATTAATCACTATTAATCACAATCATACTATGTTTTACTTTTTTTAAACAGCTGTTTAAATCAAGTAAATCAATCACATGTGACTTTCAAGCTTCCTGACACACATCTTCTATTCTGTAGGTTTCAGACATGCCCCAGGGAAGCCAGAGCTGGGGGCTGCCCTGTGGGAAGGAGACTCACCAGCAGCTCCCCACCGACCCCATCAGCTGGGGTTAGAGTCTGGAGCTAGCAAGCATGAGCGAGGACTTCAATAATTAATACTGACTCAGTATCACAACAAACCCAGCACAATCTGACAAAAGAAATTAAAATAGGAAATAAACTCTTTAGGTAACTGAAAGTCTTGTGTCACTTTAGGAAATGTTAATTACATCCGTGGTTTTACTGTACTAAGTTTCTTTTTTCCTTTCCAGTTTTCTAAAGCCTTAGAAGTATTTCAAAGGGAATCCTTCCCAAGTATGCAAAGAGCAAGTCAATACTCTGAGTTCTTTTGCCAAGCCTCCTTTTCCCTACATTTCACCCTCAAGAAAATGTGATTAAAAATATAGTCAAACAAAAAGGGAGTAAAACCCAGAGTTTAGCAGGTCTGGTATTGCCAGATAATTACAGATAATCAAAATCATTGCTAAGCTCGTCCGTCATACATTTCCTCATCCAGGGTGGCATGCTGATTAACTAACATGTCCCCTTTTAATAAGGGGCAGTTCAAACGTCTTCTCTTGCTATTGCACACAGGAACAAGAAGCGCAAGAGTTAGGAAAGTGCAAGCAGACCTCCAGTGAGCTCAGGCAGAGGCTGTTCCAGTGAGCTGCCAGTCTCCTGCTTTGAGACACTATTTGGTGGGGTTTACTATTTGAATTGTGCCAAGAGTAAGTTTAGTTCCTGTTCTCTTACCAAAGACCCTCAGCATTTACCTTGTTTTAATTAACTAACTGTCCATGGGGGAGGGAGGTAAAAAAAACAACCAAACAAACCAAGCCAAGGATCAGTAACAAATGTCATAATTAGCATTTCCCTAATTGCACTAATTTTAATAAGAAATGCCATGTTACAACTTCTCAGAATATCAGTTTTCCTTGTGCTCATTTTTTAATATCTAGGAAAATGCTGAAAATCTATTTTCACCAGGATTCAAGGATTTTATTTTTTAGAGTTAAATCCCAAGTTATTTAGTACCTCTTTCATCATTTGAGATTTCTGTATTTCTAATCATGGTCACTTCTATTAAATTCTCTTACTTTTTCCCTTACTGTAGCATGTTTCATTCTACAGTTTACATTTTACATAGAGGACAAAACCAACTCTTTTAGCACTGAGTCATCCTAAACGTACAGAATAATCTGCAAATACAGGTAAAGGAGTTTCATGCATCTCCATGCCTTTCAGCACTGAGTTTGTAGCAACACACTGAGAAAATGAAACATAGCAACCTGAAAATCACATAATACTATTTACATGAAAAATTGGACTATCTCTAAATTCATTAAAAAAAGCTACATCCAACTGATGAAAAATACTCACTATATCCATTTTATTAATCTGTGGATAAATAGGTAAATATGAGGAAGAAACATTATTCAATAATTCAGATTAACACATTTCATTTATGCCCTCTTGCACTCAATGCTTTCAGTGTAAGTGGGACGGGGTGAGGGGGGCAGGTTCCAAGGAAAAATATAAGCAGCATTTTTGCTTGATTCAACACCTTCCTTTATGTCCTTGCTGGGATAACACACAACAACAACAACAACAAAGTTTACCAAGTAAATTGGTAATTATCTTTTTTTTTATTTTAAGAAAAGGGATTTTTTTTTTTTTTTTGCTTTGCAATTGCTGTCTTAATTTTTTTCCCACAAAGTTTAATTCTGTTAAGTTGCTAGAGAACAATATTGAATTCCCTACCATGCATCCAAAAATCCTACTTACGGAAAAATCATTCTAAACAAACAAGGACTGCAGGACCTCAGCTCTGACTTTCCCAAGATATTCCATCTTTACATTGTCAAATAATTATTAGTATTTTACATAATCTCAAAAGTCTCTAGTATGGTCTCTGTATCAAACAAATACAGTTTAGCTGGCATTTTAATAACACAAGCTGTGCCTTTCAAATAAATTATTCATGCACTTTAGATTCTGATACTTATATATTTTTTTATTACTTCAGAGGGTAGTAAAAATACCCATGAGTGTTTAAGCACTAACTGTATATGTTTGCACTCTGTGAGCAATATCCTCACCATCATAACGCTGGCAGGAGGGTGGTTAATTTTTATTACTTCCAAACAACAATCACAGGATTGATTTCTTTCAAGCTCAGGCGAATGCAAAAATACATGTGTGGAATTTTGTTATCTAAACTAACATAATCCTATGAGTTAATCTTAGCTGGCTGTTATCAATTAGCGACATGAAGAGACATGCCACCTGCATTCTGAAAACACAACAAAATGTTAAAGCAGTTAATGAGCAGGCGCAAAATAACTTGAAAGGCAACGCTAGCGACAGCTAGAAAGTTAGCAGAGCTATATGCAAGAAATGCATGAATTTCATATGCTATGAGAAGGCACATTTATAGTAGTGAGAAAATGTCTTCCCTTTTCTACCTCTCACTCCTGTATCACCAATGCAATCTGGAACAGGACATATATAAATAATTCAACAATCCATTAACACAGTCAGAGACAATAAATTACTAACAAATACATCACTATTCCTGAGAATCAAAATCTTTTTTACCTATGCTAAATGGTAAAATAATACCCTTTTAAAATAACTCTGTCTTATGTATACTCATCCTAACCTCCTAAAACACAAGATTTATCATCTGAGTTTACTTTCTGTGCAGACTCCCAAGGGATTAATTTCAACTACATTTGAGCTGCTTTCTCCTAGTTCTGACTTAATAAATTATGGAGAGCAACAAATACTAAGTATGTAAAAAGGTAACAATTTAAAAGTTACAATTCCTGGAAAAAAACACTCTTTAAGTGTTAAATTCCCTAAAGAATAGAAATGGGCAAGATGTATTTCAGACATCTGACTATTAGTCAACTATTGTTAAAGTGATCCAATTATTAAATAGTCGAGAATTATTTATTTTACTTATATAAACTATCCCTTTTTGCTGGGTCTGGAATAAATTAACACATTCACATGTCTCTTTACTAACTATGCCAAGAAGAATGAGTAATATTTTTCTATAATAATATTTTGATAAGAAAATGAATGTTCAGTTTAGATTCATAACAGGAGTTTCTGCATCATTTTTATGTGCTGAATCAAATATGAAATGAGCACATTAGAAAGATTTGAACAACCTAATTTAAAAACAAAGCAGCTTTGCTCAAATACAAAAAGATTTGTTTTGTTTTTTGTTTAGCTGCTCTATCAAATGAAAGCATATTTGTGCTTTCAAAAAATATACTGGTTAAAGGTTTTAGACAAGCTTCATATGAAGTAAATTTAAACATCAAAACTAATTTAAAATGATCTCCAGAAACAAGGCATGCAATGTCCAATCCTAAAAAAAAAAAGTAATTAAAAGCTCAGGGCTTAGCTTGCTAAATTCAGTTAAGGACATTTGCCTCCTTTCTCACTTTGCCAGATAAAATGCCCTCCCCTTCACCCCCAGCCATGGCCGAAGCACTTCCAGCCACCCTGGTGGCTAAGACTGGACCTGAAAAAAGGGTGAGACATCAACCTGAATTTCAAACCAATCATTTCCAGATGGATCAGGGATGTCTCGACACAGAAACTCGCATTATCTCATTTATCGTGTTTGTTTTTCACGTTTATTAGCCAAGGAGCATACAAACAGAGGGTTCCATGGGCAGGGCAGGTCATTCTGTGCAGCTCTGCTCAGGGTGCAGAGCGTGGGGCTGTACCAGGTCCTGCTGCCAGCCCTGCCAGGACACTTCCTCCATCCAAAGCTAGTAAAGATAACTAACTGGAGAGAAGGCATTACAAAATGCATTGCTGAACCACTCTGTGTCTTTAACCTGGGCAATAAAAAGCCAGGTGGAAAGTTTCAGCTGCATAGCTAAAAACCAAAACAAAACACTGTAATTGCCTCTGAACTACAGAACCTTCCGTTTGTCCCTACCCTGCGGTGGGGCACCTCCAGGAACCAGGTCTGCCAGCCTGTCACAACAATTGTTTCTGCCTCAGTTATCTAGTCCAGTCAAAACATGCCAAATTTAGTGCCAGAGCTGCAGAAAGATCTCTCAGGAGATTTCTGCAAGCCCTCCTAAGCAGCATCACTGTACCCATGCCCATCCCACACCAGAGAATCTCCTCCTCCCTGACCCCCTCTTCCAGGGCCACCATCACACCCAGAGCCCTGACCACCTCCAACCCCACCAAGAGAAGGCGCCAATCAACCCTTTGCCCCACAGAACAAGCTACCCAAGGTCTCTCCATTCTCTCCTGTTGCCCAGTTCACTTCTCCATCCTCTTGCCATCCCACAGTACCCTGGAGCAAAGCCTGCACCTTCTCATCATCAGGGAGCCCTGGTGCTCCCCAACACCCCGGGCTGGCCACTGCCCTTCAGACACAGCTGTGGACATCTGTGGGGGCTTTGTCATCCATCTGCGCTTGCTGCTGCAGGGCTGAGGGGCTGGAGCTGGACGGCCAGACTGAAGTCTGCACTCCAAGAAGCAACAAAAGGGTCTTAAAAATCAAGGTAAGAACACCACCATTAAAAAAAAAAAAAAAAAAAAAAAAAAAAACACCACACCAAAATCATTAAAAAGAAGGGAAAAAAGTGAGAAACAACCCCAAGGACCTTCCAACTGGTCTGTCCCAGGACTATGTGAGAGGCTCAGCAAAAGAGGAACTTGTCCCCTCTCTCTGGCACAAAGTTTCAGCAGACAAACAAACAACAACAAAAAAATCCATTTAAAAAGTCAAAAAGTAACCAAAGCTCATCCTCTGCAGTATGCAGGGTGCCGCTTTAATGTTTTCAGTCTGCAGAGGGGTTTGCTTTGGGATTTCTTGCGGGAGAAGGAACAGGGCGCAAGGCAGAAGCGGATCAGAAGGGAAAAGTTCCCAAGAGGGTTTCAGAAGTTACTGCACATTTATTTCACCAGATGCTATTTTTAACCCCGCTGTTACTATTTTTACCCAAGTCAGTGTTTTCCATTTGCTGAACTCTGTCCCCATGCAGGCAGGGCTCCGCTCCTCCCCATCACCCCCCACTCCCTCCTCCGGTCCCCCCGCCGCGGCCCCCGCTGCTCCCCCTGCTTCCCCCTGCAGCTCTTGCACTACATGTCAGGCTGCACTTTTGGATCTCTTTAAACAGCCTCAGGAAATAAAAAGAAAAAAAAAAGAGAAAAAAAAAGAAGCCTGTACTCCCCCCTTCCTCTCCCCCTTTGTACAGAGATATACATTATATACATCTACAAGTTGCAGGCGGTGCAAAGTCCAAAGGCGATCACCCAGCAGATCTGCTGCTCTACCTTCATTCCTCTCCCAACACATTCCTGCCAACGGGGAGGGGAGGGGAAAAAAAAAAAAAAAAAGAAAGAAAAAAAAAAAAAGAAGGCAAAAAGCAAACAAACGCCACTGTTGCTAAGTTTTGCACTTTATACCCTTTTATATTTACAATCCACTCTTGGCTAAAAATAGCAACACATGATCCATTTATAACTGGCCGGACATGCCCCGAAGCCGCTGGCGGGGCCCTAGCCGATGAAAGGAGCTCTTTGCGTTCCTTCTACCTGAGCTCATCTCCCGCTTAAAGGGCTCAGACAGCTCTGCTCCCACAAAGCACACATTGAAACACTGCTGCTGCCAGGGGAGAGCAGGATAAAGGACAGGGGGAAAAAAGAAAATAAGAGAAAGAGAAAAGGCAGTAACCCATGTGGGCTGCCCCATGCCATTCTTGGCACGCTTGACAAATGTACAATTAGGGAGGCGGCAGGGAAACGGAGGTGGTCGGGGACTGGCAGGCAGCCCCAGGGCAGGGCAGGACCTCTCCCGGCACACAGCAAAGAGGGGGCTCCAGAGGCAGCTCCAGCTTGGCTCCATATGTGAGCAACACATGAATTCATTCTAGAATCACAGAACATTTAGGTTGGAAAAGACCTTTGAGATCATTGCGTCCAAACATTAACCCTACTCTACCAAATCCACCACTCAGCCATAATCCCAAGCACCACATCTACACGGCTTTCAAACACATCCAGGGATGGTGACTCAAACACCTCCCTGGACAGACTGTTTCAATGCCTGACAACCCTTTCAGTGAAAGTTTTTTTTCTAATATCCAGCCTAAACCTCTCCTGGTGCAGCTTGGGGCCATAAGGAGGGGCGGGAGCAACTGAAAACCCAGTGTCAGGGACAGGTCTGAAGGTTGTTCTGGAAGTGACTTTATAAATGTGCACAGAGGTGGACCCTGGAAAGGAGCCTGATGTGGCTTTAGAGATGGCTCTAGAAATCATGCTTGGAAACAGCTTCTGGTTTGACTCCAGACCATTCTAGGCATGGTTCTTGGGTTTGCAGATAGAGAGAGACTGGAGCTGACTCAAGGGCAATGCCAGAGTCAGCAACAGGAGCTGGTCTACAACTGGCAGACACAAATACACAGTGTTATCTGCAGTAATTATTCACACAGGAGATTTTACCAGTGTGGGATTTATTCCTTCACTAACACCTTCTGAATTTGATGGTAAAAATTTCCATTAGCACCTGTGCAGGACTCAGGAACTGCATGTGCAGCAGAACCAGCTGCAGGACTGAAACAAAGTCCCAAGGGCATGGCCCAGCTCTCGGTTCAGTGGAAGCCACACCTTTGTGTTTTGGGAAAGGTGCCACAGGTGCCACAGTAATGCCACCTCCCATCTAACAACAACTCACTTTGCTGTTTTAAAATTTCCTCTCCTGGAAGCACAGGTTTCCTTGCCTCACTCTCTTACTACTGAAACAAAGAATCCTGGTTCAGAGGCAGTATGACAACTTAGGCATCACTGAGCAGCAGCAACAAAAAAACTACACCGGCAAACAACAGCATTTTAGTGCAGTTTATCACAAATGTGCAATCCCCAGTCCCTTAGAAATAAAGGGTCAAATCCTCCCAAAGTTATGAGACTTTAAAGGAAAATGTACCTTCCAGTTACAAGTCTTTTGGGTGCAGTTGAAATATTTCTCAGTACTCTTAAGAGCTAGAAAATGCGGTTTGTTTGGACTGACGGCAGAAGTTCAGTGCCAGTGCTCCATGGATTGTAGCTGAGGAAAAAAGTAGTAACTGTGGTGGGATCCAGAGAAAAGGAATACTGTAACAGTTGGCAACAGTGTTACCTACATTTATTCCTCCTACCAGCCCCATTTCAGTTGCTTTTCTGATACTCTTCTTGATTTTTGGCTTCTCGGTAGGAAATCACATCACCTCATGTCTTGTCTGCAGAAGAGTTTTCAGGCTGTATTTTCCCTCCATAGCTCTACCACGTATACACTCACTTCCCTTTGTTTATACAGGAACAAAAAGTGTCCATGTGTACCAGTGCCTCTCCAAAACTTCACATATCACCAAAACAGACGTGCAGCAAGCTGGTCAAACTTTTCTTAGGGCTGTGCTCATCCCATGCAGCATTTTATTATTATTTTAATTTTTATTATGATATACAGATTTCTACTAGTCTCCACCAGCTTTTAGCTGGCTGCTCCTGGTATGCTAACCACCCCCCATGATCTGACATTAGCAAGCAAGTGCCATTTTTAAGCTGCTTTCAGAAAGGCTGGAAGGAAATCACTGAAAACCATGATCCTGAAAGTCACTAATATGAGGAGAATGCAGTGGTGGTTCTGCACATGCCTTTCTTGGGGGAGATGCTTTAAAGAAGGGAAGTGGAAACTTCACTGCCACATTGCTATCAGTGTTGTAACTGTCTCTGTGTTTGCAAGAAATCCAGATTATACTTTTTTTATCTGTTCACTCAGTTGCTGCAGAATGTCAGTCAAGCACACATTTAGAAGACACAGGAAGATGCAAGTATCCCTGGACAAAATTGTCATGAGAAACTGATTCTGTAGTAGTTGCTGTGCTGTACAAAATATTTGTCAGAGCAAGAGAGCGCTCAGCCCAAGGGCTAGGAGTACTTTCTAACAAGGCAGAGAGTGGCAATCTCTGCAGAGGGCTTGGATTCACCATGGAAGCATTATGCTCCCCAGGTTTCAAAAGCAGAAGCAAGACAAAGTACAGCTTCACCCACGCTATGAATAAATGCTGGTGTACTAAACTTAACAGCAATTGGTATTATTATTAAGGTGAAGTATAGCTGAAGGAACTTTTGTTTTTTTACCCCCAGCTGAGCTGCAAATAACCCAATGCTGATGTAAAAACTATAGTGAAAACCATAGCCAGAGGACAGTGGTGGCCATACCCAGAGTTGGAGAGGCATGGTCCCAGCTGCTCTGGGCAGGCTGACTGGCCACCCCAGTCTCCCCTGCAGAACACTGTACCCACAGACCAAAGTTTTTTACCCAAGAGAATGAAGCTAGGCAGCTACAAAACACATCAAGCTTTTCATATTGCTGACATCTGTCTTTCAAACATGTCTCAAAAGGGTTATTTTGGTAGGGAGTACCCTGAGCCAGTAGGTCCTTATCCCAGCTGTGTAGGGTCACAGCCTCCCTGGTATTCCTGAACTCCTTGCTTTGCCAAATCAGCTCTCTCTTTGTCCTCTCCAGCCAGGAGCTCCTCTCACTCCCAGCCCACTCCTCAGCCAGAGCCCTAAGTAAATCTCTATTTTCAACCGCTTCCCAGCCACGCAGGCTTGCAAACCTGCTCAGTCCTCTCTGCTGCTCCTTCACTTCCCTGGCTCACTCCCATTCTCACTCTCTCCCTTTCTTACCCTGAAAACCTGAAACCCACCCTCAGTCCCTGCAGCTTTGGCCCCCTCTTCTGTTAGCAAAACCAAACTCCCTAGTCACGTTCCTTTTGGAGGTCTGCCACGTATACGTTAAGTGGCACTTTTCCCACTTCCCCCCCCTCCCCCCCCCCTTTATTTTTCAGAGTGTGATGGCAGGGCAAGTACAAAGGAAACACAAAGTTGTCCCTGCAATACAGGGTGTGAAGTTAGTGGGTGTCCTCTGCAGCCAAAGTGTGTGGCACAAGTGATCCTGGGCTACTGGATCTCCAGATGGCCACTGACCTTTATGTTTGTTTGTTTTAAAGATGTCTCACTATTTTATTTTTCTCATGAGTCAAACAACTGAATGATTTCTAAATTTTCTTTCCTCTGACCTCTTTTTTTTCCTTTCTGTTTTGTTCTAGAAATGCTCATTCAAGACTCAAATATGGGTGGGTATGGCCCAAATGTTGCAATTCTTCATTCCACAGATTGCTATCACTATTGCAATTGCTATTCCCTCTGGATCCCAAGAAACCCACACAAAAGGACACTATAAAATACACATTTGAATAGTATATGCAAGGAATATAAAACAGAGGCTTTGAAGTATTGTATCTATAAAAAATGCTCCTTAAGAATTAGGAGGAAAGGGCATTGTTTTTACCAGGGGGTTCTGTAAGTGACGCCTTCTGTTCTCAGCAGTGCCTCAAACGTTCATTTTGTGGACACAGGTAATTACTAGGTGCTATGATTACATTTCTCCCATGGAATCATTCTCAGGCTAAATTCACTTCTCCAGACACACCAGTATCACTCATTGATTCTGCCTTTGAACACATTTGACCTGACCTGCTTTGATCATACATGCTGGGAGACAAGAAGTGGAGAGCTTACCAGAAGGGAATTCTAGAGAATGGAGGAAATCACAGAGCCAGCTTTGTCAGACAGCTAAAACAGATGCTGCAATTTTGGAAGTGACTGTGGCTTTACTGCTCAGGAGTTGAAGAGCAGGCTTACAAACTGGATCCCTCCAGCAGCTACCTCAGGGACAGCTGGAACTCTGCTGAGAAAACCACAGTCCAGCAAGTACAGGGGCTACAGGCTCCTTGCACAACCATTATGCTGCTGGTATGTTTAGGATGGTGTAACATCTCTAGCAGACCATCACAGCTTTATACTGCTATAGTTATGTCCATACAGTGAATAACACTAGAAATAGTGTAATGATCCACAGCCTAACAGATATGGTTATCCCAGTACCAAATGAACACCATGTCTAAATCCAGACAAATTCTTCATTAAGGTAATGAGTGACACCAGAAAAAAATATGTTCCATTATGTCAACAACTTTAAGAAAGGGCTGTGGGAGCTGAAGAGCAGTTTATAAAGCTGGACTCCACTGGCACCAAACATCCCAAACTACAAACTGGCATCCTGCAGGACCTGGCTCATCAATGACCTGAAAGCTCCTCTGCCCAGGACTCCTTCTACCATCACTTCCAACCAAACTGGTCCTGACAACACCTTCCTTACCACAGAACAATTAAAAGAGAAACTGCAAAAGCAGCACACTTCCCCTCATAGTATTATCAAATAACCTCACAGATTTATGTGAGCACTCGAAATTACACAAAAATAACGTGTATGCTCTTAGTGGACTTGACCAGGCTAAAGAATCAAGCCCCAGCCAATAAACTCCCAGTGTCCTGTCGGGGAGACACCACCAGACCTTTAAGTGTCACAGCACTTGAGGGCGCTGCTGCAATAAAATTAACTCACCCTAGGAACCTCTACTTAGTGTTATCATGAATTAAAGTCTTCTGTTAAAACATCAGTGACCCATGTTGACATTTACTTACACTGTTGCTGTTACACACTGGCCCGACTGTTTTGGTAAACAATGTGCAGAAGCCAGGACTAACATTTAACATTCAAGGTTGGCACCTAGTTATCCTTTCAAATATCTGCACAAATTGATAAAAGTGGCAGGAGGACAAGAAAACAGTTTAATTCAGAATGAATATTTTTTTTTTTCCCCAGTATAATTTATTTGCTCTGGGTGAAAGGAGAAGGTGTGAGAAAACATATCTGTTCAAGGAATGACAAACAAAAGAGATTGGGGTTGAAGATGCAAACACCGCTTTCTCTTAAGGGAGATCATGAGTCGCTGTTGACCTTTATGGGCAGACTGATGACACTGTTTTGCTCTGTTTTCTCTGGTCTTTAATTAGCAGCCTCCCTGCAAGGCTTTTTGGCCCTCACATATAAACTCATATCCCTTTTCCACTTTCTACCTGCTGTATGCTCCACTGCAGCCTTCATACCTTTCTTCCTGCTGGAGCCAGGTCCTGCAGGATGCTGAGGAGCAGTCTGGGATGCTCAATGCCAGATTCAAAGTCCACTCATATTAGTGACTGTTTTCTTTAGATTCTACCCCGAGTCCACATTTACCTCCAGTGTGGGGTCATGGACACCTACAGTGGTTGTGGTCATTTTTCTGCTTTATCTGAATTAATGCAATTCATCCCCCCCCTTTTTTTCCTGCTCTAGTGTGAAACAGACTGAAGAAAAACTAGACTTTTGACTTAAGCTAATACTTGCCAGCCTGAGAAAACTCTATTCAGAAGTTCTGTCAAGCAATGTTGGATTTGATAAGATCATTTTTTTATCACAGGACTTCTGTACTTTGTTATTTTTCTTGGTTTTGAATGGTATGCTCAGTATTTTGTAGTGTAGCAGTTTATTAAATTGTATGGTTGTCTCAAAAACTATTGGGGGGAAGAAAATGGACAATTTTACATTTGAATTTCCAAATACTACCTATTGCTGAATGGAGAAAGAGTAAAGGGAACGGTGAAGACTGAAAAGAGCTTTCACAACATTTGTTATATTCCTGCAGCACTGTATTTCCCCATTGTTTTATTCAACAGTTGTCTGTCCTTAAGAATTTAATATTTAAAATGTCCTTGGCTGTGTTTCAGAAAATGCTTGACCTTAATTTAGAGAAAGCAGAAATATCTTAAAGCAAATGTGTTGCACAACACATCCTAAAATATACAGACTGTTTTGACAAAGGTTAGAGACAACTACAGCATCAGTCCTATAAAAATACACTAGTGCAAGGACTACTGCTTATATGGCCAAAATCACCTGCAAGTGTAAAAATGAGGGGACAAAGTTAATAAAGGGAAAGCAGTCAATGAAAAATGCACTAAAATCCATATCTGTCAAGAAAAATTACCACACAAGAAAGAATAGAGCACAAAGTAACTTGGTACCTTATCTGCAAATAAATGAATCCTTTCTTTTGTACTGTTCTGTGATTAGTTAAGAGTTTAGCTTTAAAAATAAGTAATAACAAACAGTGCATGTCCAATTTTAACAGTTCTAATTGTGACATGATACTGATCTCTGTGTTCATAGCTGGAAACCAGAGCAGCACATTTTACCCCTGAGTTTTGGCTTGCTGAAGCCTTTGAGAAGGCTGAACTCGACTGGAGAGGGCGGGTAGACCAACAGCCAAGCTCCCTGGGATCAGTTACCTACCATTTGGCAGCACTGGAAATCTTTCAATCTCCTATCTTTTCCTACAGAACCAGCACAGCTGGAATCTGCTGTTAACAGCCAGCATAGTAATTTGCTGAGCTTCAGACTTAGCATTTTACCAAGACATACAAAACCCTAAGTTCAAACCTTCTAGGAACAATTCCAATGAGATGCTTCATGTTTCCTGTTCCATGAAAAAAAAATAATAAATAACAAATCTCATCTGTAATTGACCTTGACAGATACTGAGAACATTTGGCACCCATTAGAACCCCTTTAAGATGAGACCCTCAGAGCTATAAAAAGAAATGTAAGTGTATACTTTATGCCACATTAGTTCATTGGAAAAACTACTGTGGTCATTTCAGTTATTTTCCATTGAAAAGTTATCTTAAAATATTTACAGAACTAACTTCTTAAGTGTGTATTGAGCAAGTTGGAGCTTTCTGTTTCATCCCACACTTCTGCTTTTTGCAGGCAAACTATTAGAAGAAATACTTGATGAAGAGATCTGCATAGCACTACTGCTGTTCATCTGCCTGGTCCAGAGATATGCACAGGGGACCTTAGGAGAAATAAAACCCCCAACATTGCATTAACTTTTGCACTGAGAATTATTCCAACTCATAACTTACAAGGTCATTAAAACTTCTATCAGACCACATCTAGGAAGCTGAGACAAAGCCAGGAACTATCAACAGCAAGAAGCTCTGCCTTGGTTGACACAAGGGCTGCTGTCATTAGAGCTACAACCCACTGAAGTGTCAACAAACAAACCCTTAATCAAAAAACAGAAGGAGAAAATTTATTGGAGGTTTTAGAGGTCCAAGAACAGCACTCCCACTTGAGAAATGGAAAGGTCCAGCTTGTAAAGAGGGCCAGCCAGCATTTTGCTTTCCCATACTAACTAAAACCCAAGTACTAGGCTGTTAACTGGAATTAACCCAAGGAAAGGCCTCTCCCTACTGTCCTCACTGCCGTGATCAGCTCCCGCGTGTGAGGGTCTCTCCATGAACTCACTGTGCAGAGACATTCTGCTTTCCATAAGCATCTGGGTCAGATGTAACATAATCTCTTCCTGGAGGGAATTTTGGGAAGTACTGGAAAAGTGCTGTTTCCCCAAGTGACAGAAGCAGGATCTTCTTTATGCACAGTGGGTTGCAGATAGAGGATAAAACTAAAACGAAGAGAGAAACCCCATCCAATAATGCAACATGGACATATTCCTAATAACCAAGACACGCACTCTTCTTGCAACATCTTTGCAGGAGAGCTCAACCGAACCTAACTACCCCCAAAGATGGAAGAAATGGATGCACTCCCAGCTCTATTCCCATGGAGAGTTGGCAGGATTCCCTCCCACCCCACAGGCACAGCCTTAGCACTCTGGCTACACAAAAATCTCACTTTCTCTCCTGAAACACAATAGCTCCAAGAGCATCTGAGGAGTCCAGCGTAAAAGGATGAGACATTTTTGTGCTCCAACAGAAAACGTGCTCAACTCTCAGTGCACAAGCACAAAGAGCTATTCTTGCTCAGAATCAGGTCTTGCCCAGTGTGTTTTCTGTCATCACCCTCGAGCTGGAACACACTACCCTGTACCAGGCTGTTCACCGAAACACAGCATGTAAATCACCAACCGGATGATAGCTGTTCATCCTCAAAAGCACTGCTGTTGTGATCCTGGTTACCAAGGCTTGGAGGTGGTTCAGGGCCTTTCACTTGGTGAAATTTTTGAGAATTGGAACAGCTCTTCCGGTTTGGGCATTAAAAAAGTCCTGCCTAACACGGGGAACACCTGAGTATACTGATGGCTCAGAACAGATGTGCCAGGATAGACACAGAACTACAAGAAGACTATCAGACCAAACTGCAAAATCTCCACCTCAAAATCAGGAGATAGATCCTGTACCCTCAGAAATCTTGCAACACAGGTTTAATAGTTAGCTCTTGACCATGCCAATGATTTTAGGTGAATGTCCATTCAGAACTCTTGGAATTTCTCTGAAAAAAAAATAAATAAAATGAAATCCAACTGTTTGAAACTGATATTCTGAAAACTAAAGAAGAGCTTGCCAGTAGTCAAAATAAAGTTACCATCATGTGGATTAGCAAATAAAAATTTGATATAACAAAAAAAAAATCCATCATTTGATGGAATTTGGTCTAAATAATAAAGCTTATTTATTTTTATTAATAAAGATTGTTTGAAGCCTGGGGATTAAAAAAATACCAAAACAACCCACACAACAAACCACAAAGCAGCTACATCTAGGCACTGAGCTGACTACCAGTGGCACAAGATCAATTCCCACTTTTCCTGCAGTCATCAACACTTGTGGGCTCCTGGCATGCCAGGCTGACACTATTCTTACCACTCAGGCAAAACCATCTGTACTGAGAACTGAATCCTTACTCTGTGTGTGGGGTTCTCATCCTTTCCAGGCTCTTTAAGGGACAGCTTTCCCTGGTGTTAAGCATGGTGAAAATAACCACAAGCCATTTAGGGTTACTGAGTGCTTTCCATTCTGAACAAACCTGGACAGGTATTGTCCAACATTTTCCAGGGTCACATAGATGAACTCCCAATTCCCCAGTGAAAGACAACGATCGAGCTTAATATGTGGAAAACTGTGGAAAAACTTCAGGTCAGGAATATATGGAGCTACACAACTTGTGTTTATCAAAAGTGTTCAGGGTTTATTTGTTTAAAAAAACCACAACACACCAACCCCCCAGAGTTTCTGGTTCTCTGCTGTTCCATTTGGCCCTCTCTCATATTTCAGGTCACAACTTCCCTGCTATTGCAGAGGGTTGAAATCCAGTCTCTTGATCACTTCTCCACTCCTTCTCAGAAACGCTGAGGTTTTTGAGGCTTCTTGATTTATGTTTTGTCCTTATGAGTTTAAATCTGTAAGAAGATACCTGTGCTACTAAAGCTTGCAGCATATCCTAGTGGATTTTTGATTATTTACTGCATTTTCCACATTTGTGGTGGAATGTTGCTGACAAAGGAGAACTCAAACAAATGCTCCTGAGCGACTGTCCATTCATGTCTTGCTGAAGCAGCCACCACTGAGGAGTTAGCCCACAGCATGCCTAAAAGTTCCTTCAAGGAAGTTTCAAGTGAATAAATGACTCTATTGGACTTGGAAGCGAGTTGTCCAAATTAAAACTGCATTCCCACATGATTATTTTAAAAATTATAGGAAGTTAACCATAAGTTTACAAGCGGCAAAGAGCTGGGCCTTCCGCTTTTGACACAAATAAATATGTCACCTGTTTCCAGACGCATTTGCTGGAGTTGAACCCTTACATTAACACATAAGCCTGAGAACATTCATATTTTCAATCTGATTCTTAAGATGCAGCCTCAAAACACACACAGTGCTCTAGCTTGCTTGCTTTGACTCTGAAAGTAAATGTGAGAAAAATCCCTGTTTCTGGAAGCCCAGCCGAAGTTGAGCTTGAAATCTCTCAGTGGAATTACGTTTTTGTTCAAGCAATACCACATAGTTTGGAAGCCACAGAAAACATCTACTAAGACAGTTGCTAATTTAGAGAAAAAATGACCCCCATTTGGAACAGCCTCTGCAATGCTCTTCATTGCACCACAAGAAAAATATTATTGTACTGCAGTGTGTGAAGCTTTGTAACGAAGATGACGACAGGTCAAAAGAATTTAACTTACAAAGAAAGGTTGAGGTTAAGGTCTTGCTGTTGCTCTAAAAGATTAAGTCCAAAAGGAAGTTTAACATGAAGTAATGGGTGGAAAAAAGATGACCTGAAGTGACAGCTAATGAACTTTTTTCCTCTGTGAACAATAAAAGCTTCCAACTCTAATAGGATATCTTCCAATAACGCAAATTGAGGTAAGTAAATTAAGAGACCTTAGGACACATTACTTTGAACATAAAGAAACATAAGCATAGTGAGATAATCAGAAGATCACAGGATGTTAAGGGTTGGAAGGAACCTCCAGAGATCATAGATTCCAGCCCCCCTGCCAGAGCAGGACCATAGGATCTAGCACAGGTTGCACAGGAATGTGTCCAGATGGGTCATGAAAGTCTTCAGAGAAGGAGACTCCACCACCTCTCTGGGGAGCCTGTTCCAGAGCTCTGTAACCCTCAGTGAAGAAGTTCCTCCTCATGTTGAGGTGGAATCTACTGTGCTGTTGTTCATATCCATTGCCCCTTTTCATATCACAAGATGCAAGTGAGCAGAGCCTGTGCCCTCCTTCTTGACACCCAGCCCTCAGATATTTATAAACATTTATTAAATCCCCTCTCAGTCTTCCCCAGATTAAAAAGCCCCAGGACTCTCAGCCTCTCCTCACAGGGCATATGCTCCAGTCCCTTAATCATCTTTATAGCCCTCCATCAGACTCTCTCAAGTATACCCCCGTCCCTCTTGAACTGGGGAGCCCAAAACTGGATGCAATATTCCAGGTGAGGTCTCGCTAGGGCAGAGTAGAAGGGGAAGAGAACCTCCTTTGATCTTGCTGGACACACTCCTCTTAATGCGCCCCAGGATACCATTTGCCCTCTTGACCACAGGGGCACATTGCTGTCCCATGGATAACTTGTTATCAACCAGGACTCCCAGGTCATTCTCCACAGAGCTGCTCTCTACAACCTAGGAGAAACCGCACCCATGAGTCAAACTTCAGTGCTTAAAACATGGGCAGGATGAGTCACGTATTTGTGAACAACAGCTCAGAGTAAGGACATACCAAAACTACCTGATGGGAAACCTGGCAGTGTTGGATTAATGGTGGTACCCAATCTTTAAAGGTCTCTTCCAATCAAAAAAATTCTTTGATTCTATGTAACAAAAGGGGGGTTGTATTGGGCATTTGCCAACATATCAGTGTCGAATCTTGGCCAGCCCTGGGCACATGTAGTAGAAAAACACAGTTACCAAGAAAGCTTCATGGAAGCAAGAGAGGTACCAATGAATTCAGCAGTCTCCATGATTAGGAAATAGCTGAGTGAGATGCAAAGGGCCTGATGTATAGTTTAAGGCATCAGAAAGGAAATTAGGCACTTACTCCCTTTAGCTGAGTCAGTTCTGAGAGAAGACAACAATGGAAAAGACAACAGCAAACGTAGAGGGGACAAGAAGTTCATTATGGTGCCAGTTTTGTATCGATGACAGCAGGACGGAAGGGAGCATGCTCTGAATGAAGCAGCTGTAAAATGGACTGAGAGTCCAGAGGGAAGCAGGTAAAGAAAAAGAGTTTCTGATAGGACATTTGTTAAAACAAAATGTTTAGAAAACACCCTGTCAGTGGCAGGGGTTCAGCAACACTAACCTACTTTTCTGCCAGCAGATTCAACATCCTGCAGCTGTGGAAAGTAAGCAGCAGGCAAACCAAGTGGGACAAGAAGATGGAATAGACAACACAAACTGGAATTCCCAATTCCAGTTTTACATAAAGTTACTCCAGTGTTACTCCTAAGAAAGAGGTGATCTATGCTGGGTGAGAGCAGTGGGAATACCATGCCAAACCTCTTGTGGAGTAATCCAGATTTCCACTGAATCAAACCGCGTGCAGTTGTACAGGACTACAAACATCTGTTTTCAAGAGGTGTCCAGATCATTAGCAGCTAATTCTACATCTCTGTTACATTCTCTGCCATATGCTGGGGGATAATCTCAGCAACCAACAGGGATTTTCATCTCAAATACTAACAAATCTGCTCTGCAAGGCTTCGTCATTTTTTTCTTGTGTCCCTTATTAGATAATACATCTCAGCTGCTGCTCTGCTCTTTCCATGCTTTGTGTCTATTCTTTCACAGTACCCAAAGGCTCCTGCAACCTGCCTAGTGAAAAATTGCAATTTCTTCATGTCATCCCAAAAAACATTCCTTTCCTGGCCAAGGGTAAATACAAAATTTACCTTCTGGGTAAACTCATGCTCAGGCTGTCTCCTACCTATCTAGTGCTGCCACCTGCAAGAGGTCAAAGGCAGGAAAGTCACACACATTGGGCAGGGCTCTGAAAGATTTTGTCCATCACTGGTGGGAGCAGCCTTCTGCTTTTGTTTGAGCTCCTAGTTAGGACTACATGTCCAAACATCTGTACATAAAAGAACAAAGGAGTTTATAAGTAACTTCATTAACTGACTGTCAGAGATCTTTAGAGTACTTTGCTTGACAAAAATCAAGGCTCCTACACTGAAAACTGCAATGGCACTTTTGTGGCCATAACAAACATGTGTATACTCAAACAGAATTTGATCTTTGGCATTAAAGAACAATAACAACAAAACAAGAGATGACTGCAGACAAGACAGACTGCTCTGGAGCTTGAACTGACTCCCTTCTCCAGGACATAAGCAGAGGTGTAAGGAATTCATTACATTACCCAACTCAGTGGCATCACTTCCCTGCACAAGAGGGTTGAAAACCTCCTTCAAGCTTTGGCCTCTTTGTTCCCTAGCAAGGTGTTACCTGTGCTGGACTTTTTGATAGACCTACCAGTTCCTTCAACCCCAGGGGCATTCCTGAATGTCAGCTAGCAGGAGAAGCAGCTGTCAACAAGAGCTGCTGCTGTTTCCACCACACCTCCCCACCCCCCAGACAAATGATGGCAGTGGACTTGAAACAATGCTGAATGAACTGTGGCAGACCAACCTCAGGGTGGGGAGAGTTGTGAGGGTTTAGTGGCTCTGTCTCCTGCCAGCACTCAAAGAAGCAAGCAGCATGAGAAGCTCCTGCAATCCCATAGCTTCCACCAAAGCTATGAGTGGTGGTGCTGCTGGCAAGGAGGGATGTGCAGACAGGGTATTTTTATCTCCTCCTCATTCCCATCCCTGTCAATCCAAAACGAACTTCATCTAGTTGGAGGTGGGAAAGATGGTTCATGATGAGAAAAGGATTCCCTGGCTCGATTTGTGTGTCACCACTGGATATGTGCCACTGTGGTGGCACAGCTGCATCAGTCCTGGCTTCCCAGCTTCCAGTAACCTTTCCAGACTAAAATAGCAGACCTACTGCTTGATTTTTAGCAGCTGAAGAGCAGCAGTAAACCACATAAGTATTATGTAAAATGATCTTTTTCTAAGTACATGTTTGTTGTGCACAGAAGAAGTGGATTTAATTACAAACAACTGGAAGTTTTTAACAGGCTGGATTGCCCCCTACTCCCTTTCTAAAAACTAAGGTTTGGCAGCAGCTTTTGGGTTTCATTGCAAGTCTTCTAAGTATTTCCTTGGAAAGACTTTACACTTGGTCACAGGCAAGAAGTCAAAATCAACATTTAAAAAGCATGCCCTGCATAATTTCCAGGATTCAGCAGCAATAAGGTATACTTATGGAGGCCAGGAGGAGAACTGCTTCTTGTGCTTTTTGACTTTGTGCATAAAGCTGGTCTTCAGACAAGGAAGTTTATATTCCAAATAATATTTTTAACTACATGTGGTCAAGTACATAACCTATCAGGTCTTTCCTCATCCCCCTCCCAAAATAAGCCTGAATGGTAAATATCTCTGCAGTATTTAGTTTTAGCTTAGAGCTCTACTAGGAGCAACAGATTCTCAAACTAATACAGAATTGTTTGATAGCAGAAAAATTTAAGTAATATTTTCTTAAAGTTCTTTACACAGTAAACCTTCAGTTTAGGCTCCATAGTGATCCTCAGGCTAAATTGGCTGGCTCTGTACCAAAGTGGATTATGCAGGATTTCATGATGGGTCACCATTACTTTGTCCAAGGATGGAGTGCTGTCCCTTTGCTGATGGGACAGCAGCACACAGGGGACTCAGTGTTCCCACTCCAGAAGGGACAGCTGACACTGCCCTCACTGTCTTTTCCAACCAAACCAATTCTATGATTTGCAAATCAATACCTGCATCACTCTCCACCTAAACCCAGCAAATGCTACAGATAAGAGACTAAACTTCACAAAAGCTGAAATGAGAGCACAAACAGTGTTAAGGAATCAGGCTTATAGAATAAAATATATTTTCAGTTCTTATAGTCTAAAAAGTGTGTGTTACATGTTTTTAATTAATGGAGAAAAATTGGGTCTAACAAATTGTGAATTTCCTGTGTGGAGGGAAGGCAAGGAAAGCATCAAGAGTGCTTTACGCAGAATGTTTCTTCGAAGCAGACTTTTTTTGCTCATATTTATAAAACAAACAAATTAACAAACAAATCAAAATCTGAAGGCAGATTTTCTGCTCACAATAACATGTCCTGCTTCTCAGTGTTTCTGTTTCCTCCTCTTGTAAAGTCTCAGACCCACAAATCCCCCCATGCTCCAGAAAACCTCCTGGCTAACCAACAATCTTGAGAATTCAACATGAGAAAAAAACCAGGAAAAATTAAAAACCAAACAAATACAGCCCACAAACTAAAAAATGTGTTCAGTAGAGGGTGGGGAATGGAAGAGGAAGAGGCTGTGGTATAATGTGAGATGAGGGTGTCACCAAGAGAAGCACAAACCCTATAAAGTGTTTTTTTTCCCCCCCTCATTTCCACAGCAGCATCTCACTGTCAGAATTACTGTTCAGGCTCAGCCCAGGGGTCCAGAGCCACTCCCTGGGGACTACCATTGGGCAGGCACTACCTGTAATAGCTTGGGGAAGGACAAGCAAGACAGCTACTGGTTTCCAGTACAGGCTTTTTCTGAGCTCCAGGCAGTCCAACCTGTTTGCCATTTCTGCCAAGAAGCCAGTGGAGCTCAGCAACTCAGAGGAAGCCAGCAAGAAGAGCACACAGTTGTCAGTGTCCCAGTCAAACTGCCATAAGCAGTTTTGGTGCCTGAAACTTCTCTTCAGTGAGAAGCTAACACTAAGCATGTCTTCCTCAGAGATGGCAGCTGTGCTCTCCGATGGTGCCCAAGTGAGCAGATACAGCGTAGGCCTCAGGGCACTCACTCACATACTGTAATGAAACCTGTATCTACTCCTCACTAAACCAACCAACAAGCATGAGCCTGGTTGTCACACTGGCTCAAGACTCCTTTCATTATGCAAAGATGAAGGTGGAGCCCATTCAGTCACAACAGAGATGAAGATGACAGCCTAATCCCTGGGGTACTTTATTTTTGCCTTGACAGTGAAAAGATGCATAGAACAACAGTAACTATGTAGTTAACTGCCAGGGATGCAGGGGTGGGATCGCAGCACTGTGCAGAACAGCCCAGGACAGCAGGATGCAGCTCAGAATGCTCAGAGCCTAATGCATGAAATAGTGCTTTAAAATGAAAGTGTCTCACATGAAAATACACCTGTTTATTTGGAGTTAAGGTGGGATGGCATTCTGCAAACTGAGAAACTTCTCATACCTCCTTTCCAAGAAAGCCATAACAGGCAATTATGAGATTCTACTATTAGGGGAAAAAAACCAAGTGAGTAGGCATGAGGTATGAAAACCAGCATGGCCAGAGCTGGAAGCTACTTCCCTAACCCAGAGTGCAGGGGTTTCACCAAACCCAAGGGAAGAAAATGAAAATTCTCTAGGCCAGATATTCTACCTTCAGGCACCAGCCAATCCTTTCTGAGCTGCCCCAAATGCCTCTTTAATGCAAGCAATAAAACAAACACAGCTTCAACACATATACTAGAGATAAACACTGAGAAACCAGAGAGAATTTGAACAACTTTTCCATAGGCAGCTCCAAAAACACCACAAGTGCCTTGTGAATCGGACAGGAGTTTGCTTGTACTGTATTACAGTAGTAAAGTTTAAACTATAAGTAATACTAAGGTGCTTGTGTCTTCTCTCTGTTTCCCTGTTTCTTTATTTTCTTTTCTTCTAGGAAGCACCAGATAAGATTCAGTCCTCCTCTCTCTTGTTTCTTCACTGATGGTCCTTTCTGTCAGCTATTCCCAATCATGACACTGCCAGGTCTAGAGAAACCTTTGCATGGGAGACAGATGAATTTGAGATGTCCCAATACAGAACAGAGAAAACAGCTGCACAGAAGCAATCAAGATACTTTGTCTGCTCTGAAAACAGATGGTGCTGACCAAGGAATCAGATGAAAAGCTTCTGCCAGTTCTATTGCACTTAAACCAGTAGTTTGAGCCTACCATGGCAGCCACTAGTTAAAAAGTGTAACAGCATAGGTGAGACCTAAGCGTCACCATTTAATTGATGTCATGCTCAGCAGGTAACCTCTTTGTAACCCCCCAAAAAAGGCAAATACAGATTTTTGCAAGTTTACATTTCCTTTTCAAGTGAAGCTGCCTATTCACACCTGCAAACCCACTTGACTGATCTTGTCCCCTTCCCAAAGAAAATCTTAGGTCTCAGCTGCCCCAATAACCAACTTCTGACTCCAGTCAACTTGTGTGGTATGCAAGGCTCACTTCTTCCAGGCAAGAAATATGGTGCCACAGCCATGCTTTCTACACATGGAAGGCAAAGCTGCTACCTTCCTTCAGACTAAGAGAGGTGGAATAAACAGTTAAAAAGCAACAAGCAAAAAGAGCACCACTGGGGTGGAGTTTTGTATTGAAAACAAACAAACAAACAAAAAGCCTCTGATAACAATGATCTTAGGTCCATAGTTACACATGAATGCAGCCTCTTTAGAGTGAGGGATAATTATCTTTATCCCACCAGGCATTTAATGAGTACTAATACAGATTACCACTAACACACAGCATTAGGTTGGACTCAATGATCCTCGAGGTCTCTTCCAACCTTAGTTATACTGTGATATGCATGCTGAGGAAGAGCAGAGGTGATGTACATCCATACTGCTGTGTGACCACACAGCCATGGCTGGTTCAAGGGATCAGGGGATTCCCCAAATTCTTCACCCCCTTCCCACAAAAATCCATGCCTAAATATGCACAGAGCATCCCTTCAGCATGAGCTGTAACTGTGAAAGCAATAATTTTGCAGTTTGGATCTCTATACAGAGAGCATTGTCCTAGCACCAATGCAGTATGCCATCCAGTAGCAGCCCTTCATCATAAGTAGCCCTTTTATAGCAGTACTGCTATAGGTTTCCTGACACCTTCCTTTGCCAGACCATTTGAAGCAGTTTAAGCTTTGGCAAATTTCAAATACGCTTGCTGAAGCTCTCCACACCACATGTCTGAGGATAACCAAAACACGGAAAAACAACCAACCACAACAAAAATCACACAACCCCCCCCCCCCCAAAATAAAAACCAAACAGAAACAGGGCATGATGAGTAGCTTGCCTTTCTGTGAAATTTTAAAATGGGAGCAGAACAGACACTATCTTACAAAGTGATCTAAAGAATAGAGGTGCCAGTGCTGAAGAGCTGGAGCCAGTACTGCTTGGACATTGGGCAAAGCCTTGTTAAAGTCTGCAAAACTTTCCAGGCATTTTTGTTCAGGGTGAGCATGCTCCAGGCCCAGACAATTTCTATTTACCAACTGAAGAGGCAGCATACTATGCTATAGAGCACATTTTGTATACAGCAGTAGGAACTATGTAGGACTTAAGTGGCAGAGGCTCTTCATTGTAAAGGAAGACCTGTAATTATCATACTACCTCCTGGTGCCCACAGCAGGATCGTCATGTCTGCACTGGATAGCACTGGGCAGATGGAAGCCACAGAGACGCTCATGTTCAAGTGTACTCACAGTGGCTGGTACCTACTGGGAACTCTGTTGGAAAATATTGCAATTCCTTCACCACTAATGACAGTCCCTTTGGAGAACAACTGGGTACCACTGCCCTGTGAGATGCTGCCATGGTGTGCAGGGGGCCAGGTTGTTCAGCAGAGCAGCCCCTTATGAGGCACTTGGGTTGCAAGCAGCCCCTAGGATTGAGCCCAGGGCTTTTTTTTGTTGTTTCCTATTCCTGCTTTTCTAAAAGGCAAAATTCAATACCAGCTTGGTATAAGGTATTTAGTGTCAAAAATCTTCTTCTCAAGAATTTGGAAGTGTCAGGAGAAAGGTTCCCACTACATTTTTAGTATATTCTGTTCCATATGTCATTTACATGATCTCCTAATAAGGGCATAAGCTTTTCTACAGGGTGTATGCCTCCTCTTCCAGACCATAATGCATGGGACACAAAAAACAAATTGGTTGTAAGTGAATCAAACTATTGTTAACAGGGACAGGCTCCTGTGAGATGGTATTTCATCAAGTGCTTAACCACATGTCTGTCTTTACAACAGGGTGTCTTCACCTCGCCACCCGCCTGATCCTCAAGAGAAGCAGCAGCAGGATAACCACCCTCTGTAAACAAGTAAGATAGGAAATCACATCAAGAGAAAGGATATCTTCTGGGATTTGCCATTAAATGCTGCCCTGAAGAACCAGACCAGCTTTGTTCTGCTGTGCAGCACACTTCCATAGCAGACATCCATCTGTGTTTCCTGCTCCCTGAGTTGCACTTCTGCAGCACGAGCTCTAGATGCTCTAAGTGCTAAATGTTCACAACCATGCATTCCATGCTCTACACACGAGGTGTTACAAAAAAGGTTGAGTACCAGGAAGAAAAAAAATGAGAATTAGACAAAGACCAAGCATCTAAGATCAGTGGTAGCTTCAGACAATTCTAGCTTTAGTCTTTGGTGGCATTTCCCTCTCCAGCATCCACAAAAGAAGGAGAACGATACCACCTCATTTCACAGCAGTGCCATGCACTGACATTTATGAAGCATTCAGTCCCTGCAGTAATCAGCACTACAGAAAAGCCCATGAGGAGTTCAACAGTTCTTTATTCAGTACAGGGTATGGATGGTGTGTCGTAAATAGGGCACAGGGTGACACATTGTATGAGGAGGATAAGAATATTGAATAGCTGCTCATTCACTGCACAACATTCATCTTGTGCCCTGAATGAAGTACCAGCCCTGTGGAAAAAAAATACAATGTAAACCATACAAGACAGTCTTTAATTATATGGTATGGTATGGAGGGGCTCACCATGCAGCACGCACAGAGAGGGTGACTGTGGTTAGTCTTCACGGTGATATTTCCTAGCTTTTTAAAGTATGTTTTTCTTCCTGTATAATATATTCCCCCTATAAACACTTCAAATTTGCATGCCCTGTATTCATATTTGTACCAATATAAATATTTCTGTTAGAAACTTTTTTACTTAAGCACTGCTGTAGGTAAGCTTCAGAATGGCTATTATTTAATACATTAGAGTGTAATAAAAACATCAAAGATGATGAGTGCATATATCTATCTTGATATACTGATATCCACATTTCCTTGTCAATATAGGAATGAGCTACAAGTACTTTTTATACAGGTAAGTGTTCAGCCTGAGAGAGCAAAAAAACTAAGTACAGATTTGCAAAGCACAGAGAGGAGACCAGCCCAAGTCCACAAACCAGATCACAGAAGAGGAAAGTCCTGGTAAAGTTAACACACACACCAGGAGAGCTGAGCAACAGTTTTGGACAGCATGGGGCTTTGTTGGAAAATACTAACTTAACACTAAAACCCCGCAGACAAGAAAACTATTGTTTCCATATATTTGTTGTAAGATTATAATTCAACTTAAATTGTGCTTTTTCTTAAAGTCTTTAAAAAAAAAAATAGGAGACAACTCACACTACAGTCACCAGTTAGAAAGCACACACAGAATGGAATTGTTTTCTGGCAAAGTTCAAAATCCTTTTCCCCATAAGCATACACTTTCAGTTTTAGAGCCAGGATAGTTCTCAAACAGAAAACAATCACCATGCACTGAAAAGAAAAAAGACACATTAAAATCATCACCCTCCAAAACCCAGTAGCAACCCTGAACTCATGTTACATTGCCAACATAACAATGATTGTAATCTCAGAGTTGTGACTTGTGCAGTACTTTAAACAAAACCCTATGAGACTACACCTGATTGTGCATTTTCCTAGCACAAAACCAAAGGAAAAAGCTTCTCTCCTGCAAGTACAAAGTCAGATCAGTGCTTCAAAAATAGAGCAGATTTTTTGCTCTACTGAAACTAAGAGAAGCTTCAGGAATTGGAAATTCACTTTATACATCTGTGGTGATGAAAAAGGACTGAAAAAAATATGAAAGAGACCTAAAATCAAGTAACAGGATGTACAATTATCTGAGTATCTACACCCATGCACTGCACATCCCTGAGCACTCCCATAAAGTGGGCAACTTCTCTTTCCAGAAAGGGAACTGTAACATAGGAACAAAAGTATTAGTTGTGCTAAAGAGAACTAACCTGAGTAATACTCTTAACAGATCAGAGTTCACAGCTGTGAGATACATTATATAGACACTACAACATCAGAACACAGGTGGGTACATGCATTGGTGCCCCTCTGCACTTTCTGTGCTCCTTACGCCAAGCACATGCTAGGAGGAAACACTCCAGATTTGCAGCGCAGCTTCGGAGCCCTTGAAAGCATATGAACTATTGCAGCCATATGCTAAACATCATCTAGACTTGGGGACAGACCAGACCTGAAGCATCAGTGCAGTTGTGATTTAAATTCTATTACTCTCAAAGAAAGAGCAGCCACCAGTGTGCCTTTTGCTGTCCATGTTGGTGATACACACAAGCAGGAACACATCAGCCTAAAACGCTATGAGCACAAGTAAGGAACCATGAGTACCTACTGCAGCTTTTGCCACTGAGCCTTTAATCCCAAGCAAGTTGACATCCCTGGCTCTGCACTTCTTGCAAGGAATGTAGTTAAGGTAGGGGAAATAAAAGACTGAAGAAGATTCAGGTGCAGCTTTAAATCCCAACTAGATGCTCCTGCCCCCTTCATTCAGTGTTACTATCCTACGTTGTTTGCACATGCCATCTGTAACCATCAAGAGGTTTCATCACAGACACTGAGTTATGGCAATACCTGCACACGTACATAAAGTGTAACCAAACTTCTTACTCCAGCTTAGAAACAAAACTCAGAGTGAGAGCAGGATGCAGGGGAGAAGCAGCAAGGGAAGAAAGCTAACTGGAAAACTGGCGGTCCTTGTGTGAGGAGCAGGGAAATAGGTCTCTTAGGCATCCCAAGTTTTATATGAAGGCCAAAAAGTGACTTCCTGCTATTCAAATCCAGGCTGAAATATAATAAACCACTGCCAGCATAACACTGACTCATATCCATCAGATTTATAAATTAGTACTTTGACAAGAATGAGCTCTCTGTTGGCGTCTCCATAGATGATTTTAAACTGCTAGGATATGCTGTTTAACCCACTCAATGTTTAATGTCATTTCTGCAAAAAAATCCCAGTTCTGTGGTGCAACATGTCAGAAGCAATACTGAAAAACAGGCAACTGAAATATTGCCTACTGCAAATACACCAGTCTACCAGATAGCCTGTATGACTTAAATTTTGCAGACTGATAGCAAAATTAACCCTACTGGGTTGGGTTTGGTTTTCCCCCCCCCCCCCCCCTAATTATTTAATCTATGAAGAAAAAAAAAAGTATTTTATAGCTCTTTCTTCAAGCACTTCTTTGCTACAGAACGAACTCAAAATACATTTTACAAGAAACCCCAACCCCAAACTGTAAAATACCTACAAGTGTAGCCTGTGCTCAAAAGAAAGTCACGCTGGTTAGAGGTGTGATTCCTTACCAGTACAGGCACAACATACAGGCTGCAGTCTTTGCACAAGAGTTGCTCAGCCCCCACCTCATAAGAATAAAGTACACCTTCATGACAAGACTTACATCACTACAGCTACAACCACATCAAAAGAAGCTGTACTTCTAGAATAAAATAATTTACCACTAAGACTCAGAAAACTATGTCAAATACTGTTTTCTAAAGCTCCTTAAAGTTCAGCTCCTCAATTACAGCCTACAAACACAAAGAAAAGATCAGGACCAAATCTGGCGATTTATCACACGGGGTACCATGCACACCTCAGGGAATAGGAGCCTCTGAATTTACTTGTGGACGTTTGAAAATACTCTGTTATTGCGAGATGTTAGGAGTTTAGCAATCCACTTGTGCAGGACGATTTGTGCTTCACCTGCAGTGTGCTGGGGAAACAGGGAGTAGAAACATTTTCAAACTCCTGTGACTTACCTGAGAGCCAATAAATTACTTCCTGTGCCCGTTTGCATTGGGGTGACACACCGTAAAGCTTACACATCATACAACACAAGTAGACAAAGAGAAGGTGCCCTTCCAAAGACCTCTCCTAGGGAAGGGAGCCCAGCGCCACAGTATCCTCTGCCTGGGAGCCCTGCAGAGCCCAGAGGCAGAGAGAAGCTGCTCCACGCAGTCAGCAGGTGCTGGTGCAAGGCAGCGGCGAATTAAACGAACCTCAGAGGCGGGAACTTCCTCAGGGTGTATTCTGGGAGGCGTAGAAGGCAACCGCAAAAAATTAAGGTACACAGGAAAACCCAGCCTTCCGCCAAACAGAAAATTCGCGCTATAAGCTCTCCCTCTCACTCCCGTGAGTAACTTTATGTCAACAATCAGCCTGGGGAGGAAGGCGGACACAGCACCTCTGTGGGGACCGAGCAGGTACCTCTACAGGGGGTGCGCGAGAAGAGCTGTCGCATCCCCCGGGCTGGCTGCAAGCACCGCCACAGCCGCACCCCCTTCCGAACCTCGATCCCTTGCAGAAGCGGGAGCGGAGCCACGATCCCCACCCCGGGGCCGGTCACCTCCCGCCCGAGGCACGGCCGCGCACGTGAGCGCCCCGCCCCCGCCGCCCACTCCGCCAGCACGGGACCGCCGGGCAACGGCACCGACACCGACCGCGGTTTCCGGGCCGCTCCGCACCTGCCGGGCCGCGCCGCGCCCACCCTGGCTCACCCAGCAGCAGCAGCCGGTGCGTCTGCTTGTACTCCCGCTTCTCCGCCTTCAGCGTCTTGTCGATGCTCTTGCTCCGCTTCTTGTCCGCCCGCTCCTTGGCCACCAGGTCCTGCCGCAGCCGGTGCCGCACCTGCGGGTCCCCGTGTTCCCCTACCGCCGCGCAGGCGGGGATGTCCGCCTCGCCGCCGCGGCTACCGTAGGGCGCGGAGGGGTGCGCGGCGGCCAGACGGGAGCGCAGGCTGTAGCACAGCCCCATGGTACCGGAGCTGCCGGCTCTTACTGTGCCGCGGGCATGCTCTCCGCCGGGCCGGGCAGGGCAAGGCAGCGGCGCCCGGCGGCCTCTTAAAGTGTCCCCGCTCCGCCGGGGCTGCGGAGAGCGGTGTCCCGTCCCGCCCCTCCCCTCGGCCGGTCCCCCGCGCCGCGGCCGGCGGCCACACGTGATGCGGACAGTTTACCGTATTCTCTGGAAAGAGGCCCCCGCCGCAGCCTCCCGCTGTCGGCGGGGCGACGGGGGCGGGGGAAGAACTATACGGCCACCGGCACCACTCCTGTCCCCGCCGGGTGAAAGTGCCGGTGTCCCGCCGCGCTCCGGGGGCTGCTGAGGCTCTGCGGGCTCCCCATTCTCGATTCTGCCCCTCGGGGAAGCCACCGGCCAGCTCATCCCTGCGGACACGGCACGGGAGAGTCGTCGGTCAAGGATTCATATCTCCAGCACCCGAAATCGTTGTGGCCATGGCTGTTTTGACATCGCACCCCGGCCTCGGTGAGGCTATCGCCCCAGATACGAGTCCAGGTCAGGAGCTGAGGTGACATCCCAGCCGCTGGAATGTGGTGGGGATGCTGCGGTGAGAGGGAAGAGCCCTGGTTTGTGTCCGCTTAGAGCAAGGCTGCAGAGCTCCTTCATCAAACACCCCAGCCCCCTGGAAGTAAGGATGTGCCACCGAGACATGAGCCATTTTCATGCCCCAGTTCTCCATCACTTCCTGCCAGACATCTATTTGACAGTGGCTTCTTGTTATTTTCTACCAATGCCATCATCCAGTGGAGAAGGTAATGGTGCAGCTTGCTCTCTCCCCCTGTCCTCTGTTGGCCCCACATCTGCTTTCTTACAACTTCACCTCCTCAGTTGCCATCAGTTTACCTGGCTCAAAAAGCTGATGCTGTTTGTGGTAATGTTCCCTCTCTGGCAGCACGCTCTGTGCACACTACTGCCAACTTTGTCATGCTGAATTTTATACTCATCTCCGGCCAGCTCTGAACGTTCACTTACACTATGACTAATGCTCTCTGGGGCTTGGCCACACATCCTGCACTCTGGAGTTGGAGCTTTCCAACCCGCTATCTGTGCTGTAGCATTTCTTCTGCAGTCTGTGCGGTTCTCTCTGAAATCTCCTTTTCTCCTTTTGGTGAGTTCTCACAAGTTAGATGTCTTCTTAATACAAAATTCTCTTTCAAAATCCCCTGCAATTCTGTGTCATCAGAAGGACAGATCTGTTAAGCAGGCTGTGGTGACCTTCTCTTCCCTCTTTAACCACCCAAGAGGCTAAGCAGGTCATATCTTATATGAAACCTTGGAGTTTTTCTGTTGCTGACTCAGCAAGACAGCTTTGACAGGGGAGGAGCTGCCTTGCAGGAATGATAGAGCTGAGCACAGAGGTCACTGATAACCTGGTAAGTTAACCAGCTTGCTTTTTTGTACCTTTTGCTTCCCCTAGTCTTGAGATGTAGCCTTAAATCAACCCATTTGACTCTCTCCTGGAACAGAGGAGGAGCAGCATCCCAGGTCCAGCCTCCCTGCTGGAAGGCAGCAACAAAGAGCATGGTCCTGGCAGAAAGCACTGGCATTTCTGTGAGGCTCACCCAATGCCGTCCTGCAGGAGGGGGCCCTGGCTTCTCTGGAAACTGGCTCCCTGTCATCCTGTTCCCAGAGTGATTCCAGGAACAATCAGTGACAGCAAGTGAGGATGCCAGAACAAAGTTCAGGAAACATGGTTAAATGGTCTGTGAGTTTGTGCTCAGGCAGAGACATAAGCAAATCATTCGCAGTGGGAACATGCCCAGAAGACTTCCATCTATTCTGGAAGGAGACACTGTGTGTGTCTCTCATAGAAAGGATGTTTGTTATTTCCTCAAGTTTATTTCTATTTAACTTTTGGTCAAGTCTGGTAGCTGATGGCCAGGTTCTTACCTCTTCACTCCTGAAAGTTATCCTGTAGAAAGTGAGTGGTCTCTTCCTGGAGAAAGATATCACCTGACCAAAGGCAGGGAACATCTTCCCCTTTATCGTGCTGCCTATGTACCATTCAAGGTACCTAATCAATATGCTGCTGCCTGGCTGTCATAAAAATTAGTAAGTGTATTACAAACTAAATCACTATACAGCAGCCAAGTTCACTTTACACATCAGTATGAGCCCAAGCTTCAGCAGCAGACTGAAGATGCCCATATGACTCACTCTGTCTCCACTGCTGTAATACCTTTTCCTCTGGGATTGAGAGTTTGTTCTTCTGATGAACACACCCCTGAGAATGTAGTATACCAAGAAAATAGAAAGGTCAGCCTAGACAATTATTAGTAATGGTTTTCTTTTTCTTCCTGTGTTTTTTTTGAGAAGCACTGGAACAAGGGGAAGCTCATACTTACAGCCAGGACAGTTCTCTGAAGCTTACTCAGTGATGGGGATCTGTCAACGTGCCACCTGCACAAGGAAAGGGAACTCTTAGGGGCTGTGAAGAAAAGAAATCCAAACCAACCCAAAAGGTAAAATTAAGAACTAGAATGCAGCATGCAGTGTATGAATCTGCTCCCCGGCTCTGAGGGTAGGCAAGCAGAGTTTTTTTCTGCTGGTGTAATTCACAGCAAGACAAGTTTAAGATCAGTCCATCTTAGTTTCATTACTTTGAAAGCCTTTCCTTGTTGTATTATTATTTTGTCCTCACTGTATTATTATTTTGTTTGTTCTTTTACTGCTTTGTGTATAAGTAAAAGATAAGTTTGTTGGTTTTATTTTAAGTTGGTGTCTGTGTCCCTTGTGCTGACCTCGTCAATTTGCAATACATACATTGGCATCACGAACAGGATTTGAAATAAAAATGTCTTATTTAATAGTGTGAAGGTTGGGATTTTCTTGGTGATTGGCAGAGGTTCTTGATGTTTCTGAGGCAGGACCTCTTGGTGCTTAGCAGAGAGCTTTGTGTTTCACAAAGGAACTTTTTTGTGTTTTACAGAGGAACCTCTTCATGTTTTGCAGAAGGGCCTCTTCATGTTTGCAGAATTTCACAGTCAAGATATTTTCTTTCCTTTGTGTTTTTGCTTGGACTCCCACCCTTCAGCAAAATATTAATTGACATAGTTGGACAAAATGCTGCCTTTTAAAACTAAATGTAATGAATCTGTCCTATCCAAAATTCCCAGATGGGGCAACCTTTCCAACAGTTCCCTGGCTCTCAAATGGGCCAGGACTGGAGGATCGTGTGAGCACTGAGAAGGTGGGTTGAAAGAAGCTGAACTGCTGAATATGTTAAAATACATCCAGAAATTGTCTGTCAAGAAAAGGAAAAGAAGTTGTGGGTTTGGGAAGATAGGGATGGATTTTGTAAACAGCGTATTGGAAACAGCACCAAGAGAAAGAGCAATTGTTGTCAGAACCTCCCATATGGAGCGACAGATGTGTGATTTGTGGAATCAAACTGTAAAGTTACAGTGCCAAAACAAATTGCTTGCTGACAAGGTGGACACTTAGACTGTAGTGTTGTAAGAAAAGAAGGGGATGAGTGAGTCACAAGAAAGTGCAGGATTCTAAAGCAAAGGATTCAGGAGCAAGTCAGTCTATGGCAGCTCCTCTGGAGCCTTGTTGGGACTTCACAGCCACTTGTGGAGGGCCCCCCACAAGTGTATCAATTGTTCCAGGGGAGAAAGAAGATTTGGAACCATATTCTGACTTGTATCCTTGGAAAGAGGCTAAGAAAATAGTCCATGACAATAAATAGGAATAAAGTTACAGCCAGTCCCTAGTGCATGACCACTCTCATCTAGAGTTTTAATTATTTTGGAAAAACCAGTCTTCAGAACTAAGAACCTTAATTGACACTGGAGTGGAAGCCTCCCTGATGTATGGGAATCCTAGTGAGGTGTAGAACTCTCTGTATTTTTATTCTGTTGTTACTACCATCTGCAACAGAGGAGAAACAATGTGGAGAGGTTAAAAATCAGAATGGGCCATCTGGGAATGCAAAAAATACTGAGGAAGAGAGGCAACAACTGAGACTGCAGTGTTTAAAGAAAAGGCATGGACACATAAGCAAAAAAAACTGGACCAACACCAGGAAATATATCAGCAAATGAAATGCAAATGAGTAAAATTTGCATTTATTTGTATCCTGGGAGAGAAAGTAATTGATTGAACTTAAACTCCCCTGCCACTATTACTGTAAGTGATCTATACATACAACATTCACTTCTTGTGGAAACACCAATGTGTCTGACGTGCTCATGAGGCTTTTGGAGCTGGTCTCCCACAGGCAGCCCTCTCTCCAGTGCAGTCATTTGCACTCAACTTTTCCAATGTAGGTAGCTGTAGCCTGGCACCCCTGTCAAAGGCATCTTAAATAAGGAAGTAAACTTTTCAAACAGGGCTGTGATTGCTGTTCACAGTCTAGCTGGAGCAACAAAGGATGCTGAACACCCCTAAAAAATAAATTGCACCACTCAGTTGCAAAACAAAGTTTTAGGGCATAAGGAGAGGAACCTACATTTGTGGAGTTTGCTCAGTGTCTATATGATTGAACACCCACTACAGACTGCAAGTGGTTTCCATTTATTTTAGCTGAAGCAGGTTCTAGCTGGTCTCTGCTTTTGCTCCTTTGCTTCAGGTCAGTACCTATTTTGCTGTTATTTCCGTTTCCTGCATTGAAGTCTAGACTTAAAATGGTGACTAAGAACCTAATTTCAGACTTGGATTCCTAAATCTTTTTTATAGTATCAATCTAAACTGTTAAATTTTGTTTTCTATCAGGAAATGTGAAAGCCAAAAGTTGCTGATACCTGTAACCACAAAGCCCTGTCTGTGCCCATGTCACATCTCAACTGCAAAGCCATTTCGTCTGTAAAATAGACATCATGATAGACAGATAAGGTATGATGGGTAGAATTAGCTACATTTGAATTGTATTTCAGACCTAAAATGACAAAAGATATTAGTGCATGTGGTCATGAGAAAGCTTTCTGAAGACGTGGTCAACAGACGCAGTGTTATTGCACAGCAGGCTTTCAGGATGTGGGGTGAGCAAAGCCATCTTTATCTAGGAAGATATTCAAGTCTCTTCTGTGTATAAAGAGGGCAAAATCTTTATGTGGGGAGACGAGTCCATACAGCTATCGCTGTGGGAGGGCATAACATCCTGCTCTAAATGTCAGTTCTGACTGATACCCTTCCAGTCCATCTTTGGTTTCCATAAGCCACAGGCTGAAGTTGTAGACTCCATGAGCAAAGCTGTACACTAAGCTTAGCACTTCACTCTGCATAGCATGTAACTGAATAGAAAAGCATACAACTAGTAACAGCCTGATGAATTTTATACAGATGTTAGTTATCCCAAAGCAATTCTCATGAGATCTTTCATCATCTCATCCAGCATTTGTGTTCTCTCTGTTCCTGATAACAAAATAAGTGACAAAAGACTGGCCGTGGCAAGAAAAAGGGTGTGCAGAGATGCCAGTGGGACTTGGACATCCATACCTGAGAGTAGTGCATTATGGGGTCAAACTGACATTGTGAATATAAATTAAAATGGAACTATTTGCTCCTTTGTCCATTCCTCTTGCCAAACTTCTGAAGGCATTCATGTAGGTGGTTTTTAGTAGTAACAATAGCCTGTGCTCTAAGGAGACCAACTGCACCCTGGCAGATAGGCTTCACTGGGCACTGAACCAGACAGTATCAGCATCCAAACTCCAAAGTACAAACTTTTCACTCTCTCAGATACAATAAAACTTGCTGCCTTTCCCTCTGACTATGTTTATAGTTGACTTCTGCTTGACTGTTTTGGGTTTCAGCACCATGCCACAGTTTTCCTTCAGGAATATTAACATATCATTCCTTCCCCCCCCACACACACTGAGGAGCATATGTGAGGTTCCTTACAATGGCTCTCTGGGTCCTGAAAAATATTTATGGCTTCAGGTGGAAAAAAGAGAAAGTACATGGTCAAATTCCTTCCATTCAGAAATCACTCAAGCCGATGACAAACCCAACTCCAATTCCACTGATTTTACTGGGCTTTTTACACACATCTAGCATTAACCTGCTGTGTAAGAGGTGTCCCTTCCTGGGCTATAAAGCCACTGGGATTGCACTTTTGAAACCACCAAAGAAATATTTTGATACAGCAGCTTATTTCCATTTCTTAACTGCTTTTCCTACAGCCTGCAGATACTTCCTGCTTCCCCGCCATTCCTCTCCAGCAGATAGAGGGATGCATTTGTTTTTAAGATCATTGTGGCACCTCTAGCAAGTTGAGGGTTGTCATGGGACTCCCTGCATAAACAGAGCAGGTTTTCAAGGATAATACACAGCATAAATGATCAGTCTTGTTCTGTCAACAAAAGTCTGTGTGTTTATAAGGACCCTTGAATGTGTTTTCAAAAATACTTGGGCGAGTATTTTTAGCTGAGAGAGCCTCTCCAACCTCCCCAAACACACCGATACTGCTCTCTGTGCCATTCTCCCCCTTGTCCCAGGCATATTGCAGTCCTCTGATGGTGAAACTCCCACCCAGAGATGTTTCTGCAGAAGCAGAGCCCTGAGCAGCAACACCACCTCTTCTTGTTCAGACTACACTGACATCTGTTGGCTCTTATCAACCAAGGTAGGAAAAAACAAACCTGGTTGGTTTCATACACTGAGATAATGCTTGCAGGCAGAAACAAATAACCAGGCATGTAGTCCTGCAATAACAGTGCCTTATCCAGGAGTGATAAGTAATGCACAGACAGTACTGTCCAGTGGGCAGGGTTAGGTGAGTTTGGAAGTTCAGGGCCTCCTATACAGTTGGCAACATCCCAGGTTCCCTGTGAAACATGAAATTCCCAGCAATTGTCCTTCCACTTCTGTGGCTCTTCTTGTAACCTGAAACAGCACAAGTTGCCTTTCTGAAGGAAAAGGCTCAAGCCAGCTTGAAGCAGCTTTGTGCTTCACTGCAAGCATGTTGTTAAATCCATGTGACTAATTAAACCAGTAGGATATGAACACTCATTTCTGAATCAGTGTCTGAAAAGATCACACAACCTTTTGGGAAAAAAAAAAAACAGCTAAGAAGGAAGCAAAGCGTTTCCCTTGAACTGGCACTGTGTATCCAGTGTCATAAGCAAAGAACAACTGGAGCTTAGCCAGCATCTTGCTTTGGTTAAAAGCACTCTCCTGCAAATACTGTATTCGTATGTCAGTGCTCTTATTCACAGCATTAATGCATGACTTAGCTGAAGTGGGCAACGGTGCTAGCCACTTTTCTGTCAGGCTGACTGATGAGTTACAAGCTTCTGCTTTTGAAGTGACTAATGCCCAAAGTGTGGCACGTCCCAAGTCTGACTGTGCAGCCCAAGGGGTTTTCTGAGAAACGCTCTGCAAACACAGTGCCCAGCTGAGATGGCACTGATGTAACCACAGCACTTTGCCAGTGAAAGAGCAAACAAGTAGCACCAGAGGTATTGTGAGCATGGGAGGAATTTACATGGGAGAGGACATTTAGAATAGTGTGGACTGGAGGGGCAGACTGACTGCCATCAGTTTTGGGTTTTAGTGGAAATAAAACCAGAAAGCCTTTTCCCTGCTATTCCTCACAAATGTTTGGGAAGTGCTTGGGTCAACAGCATTTACTTTCAGGCTTACAAAGTGTAATCTCATTTTTAAAAGTCAAATCTGCCCTTTGATTTTAAAGACAGTTTGTACTTTTCAGATTTTGTAATGATTTAAAACAGAATTAGCTTATTTTACAGCTTTATAAATCTCTCCTGGTTGGCTTCAGCGTGAGTAGGTTGTTAAATTCTCCTAGTAAAGATTTCATCATTTCTCTAAATGCTGCAGTTTAATATTTCCCATGCAAGCCCTGGGCCAGACTGAATTGGCCTGCTAGACTTTGGTATCCTCATGCAGCATTAAAGAAGAAAATGGCAGACAAACAAGGAATTGACTGTCTTGGTAAAAAATTACTGAACATGAAAGCATTGCTGGACATGCAGGACAGGGAAAGTGGAGAAGGCTGGTATCTCAAGCACTGGCAAGGCCCAGAGCAACCCGGCAGCTGGCAGCTCTGCCACTGAAATGTTCTGTGCCAAATCACACAAAAGCCAAGGTAAAGAGTTGGAGCTGCCAGGGCTAAGGGGCTGAGCAAACCTAGGGCTCTCAGAAAGGTACTGCAGCAGCATGCCTCAAAGAGATGAGAAGCAGCAGCCCTGCAGAGGAGTTTAAGCTTCTCCTTGCACCTTTTCTTTATATATATATATATGTAACTTTGCCTGAACACCTTGCCTGCAGTTGTAGCCATAATTCTGATTGGTTGTGCCCTGCTTCCTGGGCAAGACATCAATGGGGATTGGAAGGGGAGTAGTCTCCAGAGCACAACCACAGCACCTGCTCTGTGCCACACACCATCACTCGACAGTGCTCTGAGAGCACTGTCAGAGAATGTCCCCAGACACAGGCCTTCTGGTAAGTCAGTCAACCGCAGTAAAGTGATGGATTCTGCTCCTCGCTTTGCTTGCAGCAGTTCAATTTCCAGCGTTAGTTAATGAAATCTGGAGCTACAGAACAAGCTGAAGGAGGGGAGCAGAGTGTTCTCTCAGTGGCGTGTATACAGGGTGGGTTTTGATGTATTCCTCTGCTACATCACTGTGAAATGAGTTTAGCTGGAAGCAGAGTGGCCCATGGTCGGAAAGCTCATCTTTCCAACAGCATGAAGCCGTCCCCGCCGCGGAGCTCGAGTCCTCTAGATGTCACCACTGCAACGGGCTGCAGGTGCCTGGTCCTGCAGTGAGGCAGCCCTTAAAGTGTCCACCAAGAACAAAGGCAGAGCTACTGCTGTGGAGATGGCCAGCTTTAGAGCCGTTTTCAAGCTGCTAATGAGACCCCAGTGTATTAACACCAGCCTCATTAAAAGCTAAAACCCAAAAAAAAAAAAAAACAAAAAAAACCCCACCCAAACAAATCCACTCAATTTCTCTTTCGCCATTTCTGCTGTTACTTCACTAACTGCCTTCATTCTATGCCAAGTTGGTTTTAGGGTGTTTTTCCCTTCCACAGTGCATATATCCCACACAAGTTAGCTTGCTTTGGCTTTTGGATAGAATGAAATCTATGAAAATGTTTTAAAGTGCATATTATAGCATGTTGACTAGAGATGGAGTCTGAAACCCTGCCCCTCCGACGGTCATGTGCCCTACACAGGTCAGCCACATACACCAGCCCTGCTGCGGGTAAGGCAGACAGGGCAGAGCAGTACATTGGCTTTTACTAGTTTCTAGAAACTACTATGTAGGAAAGGGAAAACATTTCTTTTTTGGATTGTATCATCTCCTTATCACACTTTAGTAATTCCTTTGTTTACATGATACAAGAGAGTTTGATTTCTGTTCCATTTAAAATGTGCATTTCCATGGGATGATGTCAGTCATATCTTAACTGGTATTTGTCACTGGATACTAGGGAAGTCTTGACGAGCATTATTAATTTTTGATGATGATCCCATTATGAAATAATTCATTCTCCAGCCAACATCAGAGTAGGTATCTGTGGTCTTTCCAACATTTTAGGTGCAGAATGCAATGCTATCATTCTGCCTTCAAATGTCACAGAGAGGTCTACAGGACTGAATTAAATTCCACCCAGAGAACTTGGAGACAAACGATGCAAACAGATGAGCATATGTAGCCTGCAGAGTGTTCCTTAACCGACGCGCTCATGCTAAGGACTTGAGAAAGACTTGTTCCTCTACAGGACTGACACTTCACAAACTCCCTTTGAAGAGGTTGTGTAATTAAGGCACGGTCCCTGAACTCATTCCTGTTCTTTTGTGGGAACAGCAGGCAGCTTCCCAGGGCTGGAGAAGCCCTGGGAATCAATGTGATTCAGGGTACAGTCTGGCCACCTGCATAATTTCAGCTGAACATATGCATCCATTTGCCAACTAGTACAAACATGTTACAGCATTCTGGCTAGTCTCTGGGATGGGAGTGCTGCTTCACCCCATGATTAACTTCCTTAAAGCTAACAATAACATAAAAGGAGTCTGCACACAAGTACCAGCCTCAAAACAGCTTGTAATTGCCTTTTTGGCAGATTATTGTATAGGGCTCTGTGTTTTGAGAGCTGCAGGGTTCATTCACAGATAAATTTCACAATGAGAATCAGAGATCCACAACATACTCTCTGTTGGATTATCTACTACAAAATCATTAGCCAAAGATTAACAGGAAAATTCACAGATCTAGTTCAGCTTTCACAGTTTGAGTAGTAAATTGTTTCAGTAAGTAATTACTATGGCGGAAAGAGGATTTGTTGAGTGAAGCAAAAGCACCAGCATTGTTATATAAACTTATATAAGCTTGCTAGCTAACCCTGCCTCAAGTATTTCTAAGGATATCAACTCAGGTGAAGAACTGTGCTGATGTACCTCCACTATTCCCAATCTCCAAACCAGTTTGCTCAGAGCTGGCTGAGTGTCTTCAGGCATCACTGGTCCATTTGATCTCAGAGTTTGAGCTTCAAACTGCAGCTGATACAAACAGCTTCTGCTCTGCTGAAGTGGACATAGCAATATGGGATGAATAGGTAGAAATCTGAAACATTTAATACTGCAGCTATCCATCAGAAGTTTCTGAGTTAATTTTGGGACATAATCACGCCCATAAACACGTGTTTTCTGTTTTGCCCCAAACACTTATGCCCATGCATCAAGGCCTTTCTTTCTGGTGGCTGATCCAGGCAGCTGCATGTTGCCTCTATGATGCTTGGGTTGCTGCTTGAATTTTCTCTAAAGTCTCCTCACTTGGCCTGCTAAGCATGTAAGGGTGCATTGTACACAGACTGTCTGCATTAAAGTAAAAAAACAAAGTTCTGAACATTAATGGAAAAAAAAAGACAAATCAGAATTTTTTTGTTTAATTTAAAGAACAATTCTGTTCTGACTAGCTATTTGTGTCTGGAAAGAAATCAAGCAAAGGAACTCTAATCTAGAAAGAGTGATCTAACAGCCACATTTCAGAATACTTGTTCAGCAATAAAGAGTCTGAGTTAAAGCGAAACATAAGGGATCAATAGTTCCCATTTCAGAGAAACTGAGGATTATTGGACAGAAAACAAATCCCAGCATTGGGTTTGATGATTAGAAATGTATACAGTAAAAGTACCTGCAAAGCTATCGATTGACACGGTTTGTGCTTTCCACTTGAGAGAACTAAAGGGCAAGAAAACAGAAACACTCACTGTAAGGTCACCCCCCCCTTTTTAAGCAGCGTAACCAATTGCTGCTAACCCATCTTTTGTAGAAGCCTTACCATTTGCTACACCAACCACAGAAGTGGGGTGACAACAATGGAGAATAATTTAGCCTCTGGGTTGATTTTTCAGAACAGTTTTACCATTTGCCTTGATAGCTAGAATAATGCAGCAATGTCATAGGAAGAGAGGGCAAAACTTATTCCTAAAGTAAGCACACCACGTTCAATATAGATTAAGCAAGACTGAAATCAAGCCATGTCACTTAAGATGGGAAGCAAAACAAAAGTCATATTTCTAAATTAGTTTTTAAAGAGCTGCATTTGCTTAAGAAAACTCCATCAGCATTGGGAAGAAATGGGATGGTCTGGAAAAAACTGAGCAGATCTGGAAGGAGAGAGAGAAAGAGATGCAGGGCTGTCTGAGAAGCACTCCAGTGTTCTCTGACATATTTATTTGTCAGAACCTTGGAAGATGTCATTTTTTTTTCCAGAAGAATTTTCTTACAGATAACAACTTCAGAGAAAAAGAGGGAGGGAAGCAGAGAACCATGATGCTTGGAAAGGCAGAGCTGCTATAAAAACGTCATGCTGCTGGCAGAGGGACACGAGTTGCACTTCACCTTAATCAGCAGCTGAATTTCTTTTTTCATAAACGATTTCTTCCCTTACAACAGCCTTGCTCATAAAATGTACATAGTTAAAATGTTAGTATATCATGTATAACTTCATTTATCCTGCTGAAACTTTAACATTCATACAGTTCTTGTACGTGAGTGCAGCTTAGCATAGAAGGTCTCCTGGAAAAAGGAGGGTAACTTTTTCCATTGTTCTCTTAAAATAAGTTACACAAACTTACTTTAATTTCTGACAGCTAAGGTCTTAATTATCTGCTATGAACTTGTTTTTCTGTGCTTATTGTTTTTGGAAACATGTTTTGAAGAATCATGTGCAGAATATACCCTTGCTTATTCTGTAGATTTAAAGAAAATATCAGCTTAGTAAACTCTGCAAATCATAGTGCAACTGGGTACGTGAAACAATTGGCCAGCACGAATACATGACCTAATTTATCTGCCTTGCTTTTTTTTGGCACAACTTCCCAGTCATTGAAAGTAGCACCCTGTGACTGCATTATTAGCTTGGCAGTACCTACTGCACTGAGGAGGTAGCTGAAATATACACTTCACTGTTTTGTTTATAATCCAAACTCTATATAGACTCACTCTTTGAAAGAAAAATGATCAATAAAAAAATTGTTGTGTGAAAAAAACCTGCCAGTTCTTCTTTTCATTTTAAACTGGTGTTGTGTTAATTTTCTATCTGAAGAAATTAAATTAGTATTTCAGGGATTTTCATGTGCTACTGATTAAATTCACATACGAGCTTTGTTCATTAAAGGTTATTAGCTCAATTCAATGTTCATTGCTTAGGCAAGAGCTACTCTGATTTCAATAGAAGATGTTCCACGTTTTGGGGGAGAAGAAAACCCAGGGGGAAAAGGGCTTCTCTTTAACAAAACAAGCCAAACCCTCTCACATTGTCTTTGTCAAAGTTTACATAGAAAAGCTTACACAATTTAATAGACTTTTAAAAAAAAAAAGGTTAATTGCATTTGTGTCAGCCTCTTGCCACCACCAAACTTTTTGCCTTGTGTTATCAGAGCATTTCCCCTTCAGAATGCACCAGCGATCTACATTTCCATTTTGAACATGATCCAAATATTGGTCACCCTAAATCATCACATGCATTCCATCCTTCTGAAGGTTCAGGTTTGCTGTGTTGATTACTCAGCTTTTATTGCTACTGACACACTGAGCAGTTAGAAGATGGCATCACTCCCACTTGTAACTGGAAGCTATGTGAAGGGCCTGGGGTGACTTGCTCTAGACCACACAGAGTGTGTGTTACTGCAAGGAGGTGGTACATATCAGGCTGGAACCATCAACACTTGGTCATTCTACTCTTTCCTTATTGTTGGTGCCACCTTCAAACTGCAAGCACTCCAGGGAAAGAGTCTAGGATATTCTCATTATGACAAGAGGAAAACCCACATCAGTGATCAAACAACCAACCCAGGAATAATTTTCATTACAGCTAAAATGTTGAAGTTACAATCAAAACTAAGTAGTAGAGAAGTCAACTTCATGTTCAAGGCTTCTCATAAAGGCATGGTATGGCTGACTGAAAGACAGAGAGGAGAGATGGCTTTGAAATAAAATACTTTATTCCCAATATCAACAGCATTACTGAATAGGTGTCAGATTTCTTTTAACTCCTCCATCCCTCTGAATTTAAATCACATCTTCTTTCAGAGCTGCATCAGCCTGTACAATGGAATTCATTGCCTACCTCATCATCCTGCTGATTTTCCCATGGTTTCCAAGACCTACAGCTGACACACTGAAAGGTAGAAGACCTCTGTCAAATTCTTGATGAGCAATACTGCATCATTACACATTAGTTACTAAGCCACTCATTTAAGCAGTGTGCAATGGACCTCTCTAAATGCACTATGTTCTGTGTTCTTATAGACCTTCTTGATATAGTGTCTAAGGAGCCCAGCTCTGGCTGTCATCATTATTTTGTTAGCTTGTGCATTTTTCTCAACCGCTGTCTCTGCAGTGACGACAAATGGGAGAGTTTCCTCTCCACAAGACATGCCAGGATCTTCTGGTGTGGTTTTATCTGAACTGTGCTTGAGATGGGAATATGCTCGTGGTTGCCCCGGGGTTAGCGTATCAAGGTTACACAGCCTATTAAATCCTTGGAGCAAGGTACGTGCTCCATCATATGTTTTGCTTTATATAATACACATTTTTTTCTAGGCACAACAAAACCAGTATTTGCTGGTTCAGGAGGCACCCACACCTTAGAGCAATCAGATTCAGCAGTTTTCTTATGATCCCAATGGCATTTTGGATTGCTTCCCACTGCCAGCTGCCTAACGCTGAGGGCATTTTTTACGGCAATTGGTTACTCAAAAGTAAAAGTCTCAGAAACTCATTTATTGAAGCAAAGTGTCATCACTGATAGCCTTGTTCCAACCACCCCCAAGTGAAATGACTTTGGATACTGATGCCTCTTTCTCATCTGAGGACATTTTCAGCTGTCCAGAGGTCACAGCTCAGTGACATCTCTAATCACTACTGAAGCTGGTTCTGTTAGGATTTAAACACAGTCCCACCGCACTCCCGGAGCTGCTGGCAGAGAGATGAATGCATCATTCTGAGATAACATCAATGGACTCTTCAGAGATTTCTGAAAACTACTTGAAGCAAAATCAGGTTCTGCTTCAGTCATTCTCTTTTTATTGTGACATAAAAGGACCTGCACACTCTCCTGACGAAAGCCAACTGCAAATTAACTGGGATGTGGGAGAGCAGGACATATCCTAGCTCAGGCTCCCTTTCCAATGGCAGAAATGTGAGGCATACACCTACACTAAGAGGATTTCAAAATAGGGACATATCAGTTCAGAAACACAGCTTCTTGTTCCTGTCCAGCAGTCTTGGGTTAGGAAAACTGGCTTTGTGATGTTGGAATTGTAAAATGGGATACCAAAGTATGGCTCTGCTTCCAAAACACACTACAGAAAGCGGTGTATTAAATACACCAAACCATATTCAGTGTTGGCTGCAAAAAATAAACCAAGAAAGGTAGTAAACTGCACTATTAGCTTATCTGATCATTTACCTTAAAAAACTCTAATGAGCTTTCTGAATCTTCCATGGAAGCAATTTTTACTGGAGCAATTTCATTGCACATTTGACTACTGTGATGCAATCTGCTTTGGTTTAAAGCACACTGGTGTTTTGGGGTTTTCCCCTGCATTTTACTGCAGTTAGACTGTGGTGGTAGAGGTAAAAGAGATTTCTAATTAATTATTCAAAAGAATATATGGAAAAATTATGAAGCTGTATGTTTTTAAGCACTGATTTCTGCTTGGCAGGCTCAGCAGCGTTGATGATGGCAATATCTTCTGCCTACTAATTCCTGATTTTTGGAACATTTCTTAGTAGCATCACAGTTACAAAAATTTGGGAAAACAGACAAATAAAACACAAACAAAAAACCCCAACCAAAACCCAACACTAATCTGACAAAGCCCTAAATTCCCCAAATACCATCTCATTGTGAAGGCCAAAAACAGGAGAAAGAAGAGAACAATGAAGAGGTACATGAAGTATTCCACTGCCTGAATTAAATCTCTGATACATGGCAAAAATGAAGTTGGGTTAAAGTTTGTTTGCAGTATCTTTAGGAGCTAAACAAACAGTCCTAAAGAAAGGTTGCTTCGTCTGGTTCATTGTGTAGCCTAAGTGGTCTCCCAGAAGAGGTGCTCCCATCCCAGCTGTGAATGTTCAATATAGCATTTAGAGGCTCAGATGCACCTCCAGACCTGTCTGGAGACCCTTGTGTACTGTTCTGCATGCCACCACATCCAGACTAGACCACATTTTCTGTAACAAGAAAGTGCATCAAAGACATTTGCAGCCTTGTTTAGCAATCACTTGGCTTTCACATTACTTTTCCCACTGATATTTGCTTCCTGCTTTTTATAGGGCTGTTAATAGAAAAACACTTTAGGGGTGTTGGTGAAACTGCACTGCTACTCTCAGCTAGTAACTGATACTGGATTGTGTGTAGCTGTGTTACAGGAATATGATCTCTCACTGTGATATTTAATGCAGGAGTTCAGACAATTAGCCTCAGTGTGACCAGATGAGAGCAGAAGTCTGCAGTAGGATAACGTGCTATGCCTGATTGAGAAAGAAGAGAGTAAGGTAGGTTAGGATTATCTCTTACCAACACAAATATACCCAGAGAAACTGAGAGTTATTGTTCTTTCTTTTCTGCTTTTTCCCTCCACCTATTTGAGTTTCTTTACAAACAAATCCAATATTCAGAAAACTAACACCTTGATGGACATGCCAACACACAGGAACAGTGAGTCATTAGTTCCAGGTTCCTGTACTGGTGTGCTAGAAACCTCTGTGGGAAATTGAGGTTGCTCCTACAGTCTCCTTGCAATTCATTTTCAGGCAGCTCATTTTGCAGGTGGAAGCTGCCAGGATGCTCCCGTTTTGCCACCCGTGCACAGCATTTCCTGCACAGCTTGGCCAGCAGCAGCAAAGTACACAGCCCTTCTTTATGAGGTACCTAATACCCTAAGAGTGGTAATTACATGACTAAGTGCGACACAGTTGCCAGCCAATCTCACCTTACATATGAAGGTGGTTGTGTTGTAAATTCACAGCTGTGGGGGACATGGAACCGTGAAGGCAGCTTGCACATCATTCATGGATCAGTACTGGTCAGCCATAACATGCTGCAAGAGGGACTCATGGCCTTTAGTATTACCAACACAAGCAAACACAAATTATTCTTTCCTAAGGCTGGGGTGTTTTAGGGGGGACAAAAGAGGAAAGAGAGCACATCTGGTTTCATGACATGTGCCACATCTGTTGACTCCTCAACTACTTCTAGGCAATCCACTATTGAAAGAGGAAGCTGCTGTGACAGAGAATCACACGTTACAGCTGTTTGACTTTTGTTCTGCCACTTTGGTCCTGCATCACTGAGATGGCTCGTGACCAGAGGCATTATGCCTTGCGTAGTTCCCCATTCCTTCCTGCTTATGGGAACATCCTGCTTGTCCTAAGTTTCTTTGCAGAGCTAAATATCCCCCCAGAGGAATTCTTCCCTACAATCCCACAATCAGTTCTCATCAGCTTTGGCTTAAAACCATACTGACTGCCAAGCATGCCTCTTGGCATAAGGGTAGGAATTCCACCTTTTCTCATTCCCTAGTCAGGTAAGCAAGCCTTTGAAAGAAAAATAAAACTGTATTTTTTACTTTTGTGCTGTATTGTTCTCTCCCTCAGCCTGAGACAGCCAGCACCACATTAGCAATGATCTGAGGAACAAACCAAAATTACTTGGCAAAGGCTTTCATGAAATACAGGCACAGTTTGGTGATTATGCTTTCAGCCTCTGAGGGTGGGCCACATGCAAAGTCCAATTCTTGTTAAAGCCTGAGAGCTAGTTCCAGGCCTACCAGGTGATCATAGCACAAGAATTTGGCTTTGTGAGAGCCCCCGGAATGGTGAATGGCCAGTCCTGGAGTCTGCAAGGCAGAATACCACAGTGTAGGTAACACTTGTTGAATTTGTTAATGGCACTTCAATGTGGGATGTGGATCCTGTTCTACAGCCAAGTTAAACTTTCATCTTCCTATGCTAACTTAATTGACTGTTGGGGAAAACAGTCATTTGTTGGTACTGAAGTGCAGCAATTAGTGACAATGCTCAGCCCTCACAACGTTCTGTGTCATACTGACACAAAGCAACAACAGCTCCTGCCTCCAAAGTCTTTGTAACCTGATCTCCTCAATTTGCACATACATGAGACACAGGCGCTGGGACAGACTCTAGGGTGTGCTACTTTCTGCACTTATTTAGATGATTTGCTAGGATCTAGATCTCTATCAGTTACCAGACAAGGAAAGATGTGGCTTGTGTACGCCTGAGTTCTGTGGGGAAAAAAAAGGTGCAAGCATATTTTAATTGCAGATCCTCTATGCATTCACAGTCTGACTGTTGCTAAGGCAACATGAGATTGAGAGACACATGATGGATAAACAAGTGTCTCTCCAAGAAGCAACATTGAATGAGAACGGTAAGGGAGCAACACAAGTTCATCCTAGCGTGATTCTCTGACCTTCTCCTTGGCAATGCAGTTAAGCATTTAGTCTTGCTAAACTAAATCTGGATCTCATTACCAAAATACTCTAAGGATAGTTTTACTAAATATCAGTTGTGCAAACATGAGCCCTTGATTTGTGCAGACAGCTACCTGGCTCCTCCATGCAGCTGCACATGTGCTTTTGCAAACATCTCAGCTGTGTGCTTGCTTCACTGCTGGAATGAGAACAGACTTCTTAGCTATCACAAACTTCATAACAGCATGTGGGAAAGAGAGGGGCTGTGCATTCATGCTCAGAGACCTTCCAGCCATTTGGGCAGCCACACAGAATATTGTAAGGACCATACACAGCTCCTAATGGTTCCTGCTGCAAAGAACACACCTCTGTTTCTGCAATTATTCAGCTCTCTCTGGGTGCTGTTTCAAGTAAGTGTATTTTGGACAGGCAAGTGGAGGCCTGCCATTTATAGTAGAAGAGAGCATGTTACATGTATTTGGAAGCTGCAACTACTTGCCAGGACTGCCAATCTCATATGCATTTTTGGCCTCTGTTGCTAGGTGACAATGTTTAAGACAAGATAAGTCACCTACGAGAGACATTTGCATCCATAGGCAGGGATAATTATAGAAAAGGTGTCAGGATGTTATGGTGATAGCATCATGCCCAACAGATTTGTTTTCTTATTACAGAAGGGGACAAAACACAGAATCTTCATTTGGCTTCCTGCTTCAGGGAGTGCTTCTCAAATGCTGGAGCACTCTGTACTGCCATGTTTTCAGTTCTCAGCTGTGTACAAAGTACTCTGCACTGTGCTCTTTTGGTTCTGTGTGGCTCAGCACCAGGTAAGAAGAAAAATCAGAGTGTCCTTTAGCATGACATTTCAGATGGAGTAAACCATCACATCTCTTTGGAATTTTGTTGGGTAAGGAAAAAAAATAAAAGATAATAAAAAATAAAAGACCAGCTTTAATGAGCTGCTGCACAAACCTTCACTCTGCTGTGCTCACTGATCCTAAAGACTGGTGCAGAGGGCTCTGGGATCATGATGGCTGTTTTACCCTGTCTCAAGGCAGGAGCCTTATTTTAATAACCCAAAGATTCCTGGAACAATGTCATAGGAGGTTCAAGCTCTGCTGTGTATCAGGTGGTGCTTACCAAGATGAGGAAGTCCTTGCAGTATTAACACTGCCTTCAGGGGTTTTTTCCCCCCCTTGTTTTTTTAAACAGTTGCACTAACTTTCATCCCACTATTTTGTTTGGTTTTATCCTTCACAGAAAACTGGAACATATTTGCTAGTAGGCTAGAAATTATTCAAAAGTCTTGTGGTTCAGTCAGTAGGCTGACTGATCCATTGTCATCATGGGATGAACAGGGTGTAAAAGATTCCTTAAGATAAAAATCCTGTTTAGATCTTTGTGGCAGCAAATAAAACTAGTTTTTGAGCTCTCTCAGATCATTTTACTTTTGTCTCTCTCCCTCTACCATCCTAGTTGCACAGCTCCAGAAACATTATTCCTTGAAATTGTCGCTGGCCCAAGTCCTTTAGTTATTGTTACAGTGGAAGTACGAGGAGGCTCATCCCACACCATGATATCACACATGTTCCAAGCTAGGAAGAGGCTATGGGTCATGTGGTTCTCTTGGATCCTGTGCCCAAAACAACAACCCCAGAAAGTGGCAAACGCAGTATGATGCCTAGCAGAGGAAAGCACAGAACATCAGATAGTCTGAGTTGTGGCTGTCCTCCCCTTTCTTGGTTCCTCTGGCTTATCATATTTTGAACTTCTTTACATTTTGCACTAGGCTTGAGTACCACACAATTATTTTGGGGCTAAATGCAATGGAAATGGCAGCTTGTCTCCTAGCTTCAAAACCAGCTGCCACCACCCATGACAGAACTGTGCTTGAGAGCTTTACTCAGGAGCACTGGGAGCATGGGTTACACATCTGTGTCAAATGTTTTCTCAGCTATAGTTTTCAGAAATTTGGATTGCTGGTGAAGAAATAAGCAGAGAAGCATCATCTTTGGGAAGAGGGCATCAAGCTTCATTTTGCCATGGCATGGAAATACCTGTAGTAAACTCGGGTAAGCATAAGCCAAGTTCTCCGATGCCACAGGCATACAAATCAGCAGTGACATATTGATGTCATCTCTTGCCTTGCTCTGTCCCCAGCGATCTCAGACCCTGCAGGTGCATACTGATCTCTGGGGGTAGCACCACATTGCATGAGGAGGATTACAGTATCAGCACTTCTCATCAGCTCTCAAGGACCATCAACCACTTGTACAGAAAACCAGAACTTTGCTTTTAATGGTTCACTGTGTAAATAACAGCATTGCTTTCTGACTTCTATAAGCACAGGTGTCACTAAGAGGGCAACATTTTGCCTGTGTTTAGACAAGTAAACTCCAAGCAGAGACACTCTTGTTTCAAGAGGCTTTTTTGCCTTTCCCCCCCCCCTTTTGAAGTGTTTCTTAAAATTGTTCTCAAGCGTCACCAGCCAAGTCAGGATCATTTTCTAAACGACAGTACACTGTAACCAACAAAGCATCTCTCCTTGTTTGCTTGGCTCACTGTGTTCTTGCAGACACACCTTACTGCTGCCATCAATATTGTAGACTACCATATGGATTCCTGTGTGCTGCTTCATTTGTGTCAGGCAACCTGTCTGCTGTGGCACCAGAGGAGAACAGAGGAAGGCTGTGGCAGAGGAAGGCTGGAGGGTTACTACCACTCCTGATCTGCAAGACAAGAGCTTCTACATGGCAAAACAAGAGCAGGAGATGGGATTGCAGTCAATGGTGCTCCTCACTTTTCTTTGAGGTGCCATGGAACACTCATTCAAGAGCAAAAGTAGTCTAGTGAGAAGACCCCACCAGCAAATAGATGCAAACAGCCCTTCTTCAAGCTTCAGCTCACCAAGGAAATATCCTCAGGATTGCTTTTTATGTGCTCAACAGTCAGAAAAGCAACTGTGGTCTCCACAATGATCACCAAAATCTAGTCATGCTCTGGAGGACTTGCTTTTTCTTTTTGCTCTTCTCCAAGCAGCCTCCCCTCTCTTGCTCTCCTGTATTCTAAGCAGCCATATCTAAAGAGGATTTCATTCCTTGTAACAGAAAAACCACCATCCTATGCAAGCTGATTTCAGCCCTGGGAAAAGTCAACAGCTACAGGCTGGGGTCAGAGTGGCTGGAGAGCAGCCAGGCACAAAGGGACCTGGGGGTAGTGGTTGACAGCTGGCTGAACATGAGCCAGCAGTGTGCCCAGGTGGATAAGAAGGCCAATGGCATCCTGGCCTGCATCAGAAATCGTGTGGCCAGCAGGAGCAGGGAAGTCCTTGTGCCCCCGTACTCAGCACTGGTTAGGCTATACCTTGAGGACTGTGTCCAGTTCTGGGCCCCTCAGTTTAAGAAGGACATTGAGACTCTTAAACATGTCCAGAGAAGGGCAACGAGTCTGGGGAGTGCAAGCCCTATGAGGAGAGGCTGAGGGAACTGGGCTGGTTTAGCCTGGAGAAGAGGAGGTTCAGGGGAGACCTTATTGCTGTCTACAACGACCTGAAGGGAAGATGTAGCCAGGAGCGGGTTGGTCTCTTCTCCCAGGCAACCAGCATCAGAACAAGAGGACACAGTCTCAAGCTGTGCCAGGGGAAGTTTAGGTTCGAGGTGAGGAGAAAGTTCTTCACAGGAGAGAGTTAGCCATTGGAATGTGCTGCCCAGGGAGGTGGTGGAGTCACCGTCCCTGGAGGTGTTCAAGAGGGGATTGGATATGGCACTTGGTGCCATAGTTTAGTAGTCCTGAGGTCTTGGGTGACAGGTTGGACTTGATGATCTTTGAGGTCTTTTCCAACCTTATTGATTCTATGATTCCAAATCAGAAGTTTTGGAAGCTGTTTGGCTGAAGCTACATATAAAAGTGGATAAACTAAATGCTGTCATGCTCCCAACTTTATGGCCACTACTGAAAGGTCTCTTTGCACTCCACGTTCTGCTGGCAGGACAAGATACAAGGTGCATTTTGAGGACCTACAACCCACTGTTGTAGGTCATTTACTCACCTAGAGCTTTTATTTCTCTCCACAAAGCAAAATGAAGAGTGCAGAAGGTGGCAGCCACTGTAATTAAATATTTTAAACAAGGAAGAATAACAGGGGAAGGGATAACGCAGAACTCGGCAACTGAGCTCAGCCAGTGCTAACTAATGACAAGAAGAGACCAGAAAGCATCTTGGAATAGAACTCGATGAGCTCTTCTATTAAATCCCCAAACCACCAGCAGCTAAGCACTGAACCACACGCAGAGCATGCAGCTGTAAACATCCATCTTCCATTACCAAGGCTGCTGTTGACTTTTCCCAGAGCTGAAATCAACTCGCATAGGATCTCCCATCACTTGTCATTGGCACTAGAGCACCGTCAAGGTAGGTGCATGTTTATGGGTAGCCACTCTAGCTGTGCACGTCCCACCAGGTGTGTCTTTTTCCTTTAGAGAAACATCTGGGTTCCTACATCACAAATGTAGCACGGTCCTCCAGCTGAAGCTAAACTGCGACGCACTTTCTGGCTCCACTCTTTCCAGATGACTTTCAACTTCTGCCTTCTGCCTCCCTCCAGTGGCAAGTGCTCAACGGCAAAAGTAGAGCTTGCCTGAGAACATGGGCAGGAGGCAATGCAGATCAGTCATGATTTAGACCTACTTGTTCTCAGCTACAGTCCTGTGCCAAACAGTGCACTACAGGTAAGAGCCAGGGAGCTGTTACAAGTGGAGAGGCAGGATCTTTTGATGCTAATTGAGGACATCACAGAAGAGAAAGGCAAATACTACCAGCTCAGCCAGGACTGACTCAGATTGCTGTTCTGCACAGCAGATACTACCACTGACTCCTCTTTCTTTCATGACTCCCTCATAACTATGTTTTTTAGGCTAATGTTACCTATGTTTTGTGGTTTCATGTGGATTTCTTTCATTTATCCTGGGTATCCCACTACTTAATTTTCTAAAGGAATCAAGAACTGGCTGTAATTTGCTTGAGTCATTACCTAACAATTGACTAAACTTGATACAGTCTTAGTCTGAAGAAATCAGGAGACATTCCTATATCTCCTGACAATTTGCTGTATCACATAATGTACTTTTGTCCTGCTAAATAATAAAGTAACTTAGGGTTGTCAAATCCTTCTCCTGGCAGCAATCCTAGTATTAACTATCCAGTATAAATCCCACATCCAGTTTGGAAACTACCATTTAATTATGTGAAGCCATAGTATCAGAGAATGGGCTACTAAAATATCCCCCAGGATACATCAAAACTATATATTACACAAATTGTGAGCATTTCTGGGTATAGTCCATGCTGCATGAAAAAGTCCCAAACAGCACTTTCCTAATTGTGACATATCTACAAGGAGTAGATACAAATATTTATGGAATTTAAATCACACTTGTGATTAAATCCCACTGTCTTGGGATCACAGCTCTGTAGCTCTGAGAAGTGGAGGGCTTTGGCAAGAGTATTTTCACCATTAAGAATATATTTATGCCTTCAGGAAAACAGCAATGGTCACAGCAAGAAAACCCACCTGTTCTGAGAGGGCTGCTGGGGAAGATGTGCCTGAAAGCAGGCAGAACTTGCTCTCTTTTGTCCTTCTGACCTCTCCTAAAGCCACAATCTGTTCACCTGGCACGAGATCTGTAGCCTCAGAAGAACTCTTTGTGCTCACCAAGGTGGTGTTTCTCTGCTAGAAGACCCCTGTCTGTTCTGTCTGAAGGGATTGTGTTACCTTTACTGCTTTGCTGCCCAGAGCGAACGCCCCAGTGATCAGACTGAAGCCATCAAGACTTTAGTTGATGCCATAACTGTGCTGGTGCAAATGACTCACAAACATACTGCACAAGTATGCACTGGGGCTGACCCCTGTACTTTGTCACAAGCTCTCCTGGCACTAAGACATTATGCTCTGTAGATATACAAGTGTGAAAGCCTTATGATAAAGAGAACTCATAAGAGTCCTCCACTGAAGATGCCACTCTGCAGATGAAAAGAAAAAGTAGTAGAACTTCCTTTGAAGACAGAGGAGAAACATGCGAGGTCTAGATCTGCATAGTGATGCTGAACCATGGCCCAGTGGGGATGTGACAGGATTAGAATAAACCTTTATTAGAATAAACCAAACCAGGTTGGAAGAGACCTTCAAGATCATCGTGTCCAACCCATCAACCAATCCAACCCACCCAAACAGCTAACCCATGGCACCAAGTACCCCATCAAGTCTCCTCCTGAACACCTTCAATGATTGTCCTGGCCTGTGTTCATCTGCCTGGGAACTACACCACTAGCACCATTAGAGACACCAGGTGGGCTTCTCATGTTTTGATTTTACAGTTAGGATTGTGTGAAGCATTCTCAACATCTTTCTAAGTGAACAAAGATTGGTCAAACATTTTGTGTTATCTGAAGCAGAATCTCACAGATGTTTCCTTGCAGAAACCTTAAGCAGAATACCAAATGTTTCAGCATCACATACAAAGCTGGTCTGGAGCCAAGCCTTTACGATGTTGTTTTGTGTTTGCTTATGGTATTGCATGTGCCTGTCAAATCTGCTTCCTGTTTTGGGTATTAGATCTTGGGATGGAGAGCTTCCAGATACTATCCAGGTCCAAAGTAAACTGTGCTCTGCAAACATGATAACAATAATATCTGAAGAAGTATAAATACTCAGATGAATAATTGTCTCTCTATTATTTCCTGGCTTGCAAGCTTCCATGTGCTCGTAGAAGGGGGGCAATGTTTCAAGACATATGCTAAATTCCTACTGGCCAAAGATATGAAGGTCTCTTATCTCACAGCTTTTATATCTCAAATGTTAAAGTAATAGCCAACAAAATATACATTTAAGACCCATCCTCATCCCTTTTGATATTCATACAATGGGATTTGCATTAGCTTTGTGAGCTTGTCCACTGTTAAGTCTGCTGAAAACAAAGGGAATGCTGGTTTGCTTTCACCAGCAGGAAAGTGGCTTCTGAAGTGTGACTGAGAAAGAAGCACACTGGTGGGATACTCAGTCTTCTGAGAAAAAGTGTGATAGTCAGATGGTGAAGAAGGTCATGTGTGAGAATGTGAATGCCCATAACAAATGGCTGGTATCTTAAAGACCAGACCTACAGCCAGGGACTCCTTGACTTTACATCTTTTGGAAAAACAGTTCCAGATTTGCCACCTGGATTTATTTGCTAGGGATGCTTCAACATGAAATAAAAAGTATTGATAATAAAACGGGGGGGGGGGGGGGAAAGTATTTGAGTATCTAGAAGAAATAACCCTCACCATTTTAGACAAAAAGGGGAAGAAAAAAAAAGAGAGAGGAAAAAGAGCAAGAAGATTTCAACATTTCTCATTTCTTAACTAATTTCTAAATCAAATAAGTTTTCTGGTCGTTTCTGTAACACTGAAGTCACAGACACCATGTCACAGAGTTGTCACAAGAGCAGTGCTGGTGAGGCTTTGAAGTCAGAAAAACTGCACACCTAATCTAGAGCAGTTATTGCCTTAGCTCTGTTTTCAGCCAGTAGGATGAAACTAATCAAAAGAAAATAGAAGACATGCGAGAGCTTAAAGCAAATTACTAGCCCTGTGATCCCACTAGAGGAAGGACACCATCTCCAAGATGCAGGTAAACCTGCAGTATCATGATCCCTGCGGCAAAATGATAGCGAAAAGAAATGGTGGCAGCCCCGGCTGAACCACACCTCAGGGAAGTTAAAAGCCAGCAAGTCATTACCAGTAGGAAAGATGATGTGCAGAAGTGGAAACAACATACCCTGCCTGAGACGTGTCTGCACACAGCTGTGACCTGAAGGAACAGACCCCCACTGCTCTCCAGCAGCTGCACCCAGGGCTCCCCTGCTCCCAGCGGCGGGTGTGTATTTTAGCAAGATGTGTGCAATTTTCCACTCTGGCCCTCCCAAACACTACCATTAGCTAACACACTTCAGTGTACATGGAAAATTATTTTCTTCCCAGATGTTCCTATTTAGAACTCAATAACTGCTTTGAACTATATTAAAATTACATTTAAAACCCTAATAAGGGGAATAAAACCATGAACTGTATGTTCCATTATGCTGCAGTTAACTCATAATAAAAAAAGTCAAACATATGCACTAAAATGTCCAACAACACACAGATGATTTACAGGCACAGTTCCTTTCAGTTTTCAGGAGAATTGTTTCCCTAAATCATAGTATCAGTCAGGGTTGGAAGGGACCACAAGGATCATCTAGTTCCAACCCCCCTGCCATGGGCAGGGACACCCCACACTAGATCAGCCTGGCCAGAGCCTCATCCAGCCTGGGCTTAAACACCTCCAGGGACAGGGCCTCAACCACCTCCCTGGACAACCCATTCCAGGGTTTCACCACTCTCAGGGTGAAGAACCTCCTCCTCACATCTAGCCTGAATCTCCCCACCTCCAGCTTCATTCCATTCCCCCTAGTCCTATCACTCCCTGAGATCCTGAGCAGTCCCTCCCCAGCCTTCCTGTAGGCCCCCTTCACATACTGGAAGGCCACAATTAGGTCACCTGGGAGCCTTCTCTTCTGCAGACTGAACAGCCCCAACTCCTTCAGTCTGTAAATCATCTACAGAACCCTGAACTCCAGGGGTTTTTAGATGGTTTCAGTGATGTGAACTGGTGGTCACCACGTCTTTGAGGCTGAGGATATCATCCAGGGCTTGCTTTGTTTAACTCTATCAGTGGAGGGTCATTTGCACGTAATCTCAAGGCAAGTAAGATCACAGCAACGTCGATTCCCTTTTGTGGCACACTTCTGAAATCCTAATGCAATCATGCAATAAATTCATATTTAACTTTTGCCCCAAAGGAGAAAAGCAGAGGGGAGACATTTGCCACTTGGCAAGTGCCTTCTGTTGTCTCCAAAATGATCATCACCTGTTAATTTTTGTTCTGTTAGATTCAGAGATGTTCAAAAGAGTACATTTGAGCCACAATACTGAAGAAATAAGTAGAGGTGAAGCAGCAGAAAAGATGGAATATGATGACAGCATCAAAGCCCAGATGCCAGAGATTCATTGAGATTAGATATAAGGAAGAAATTCTTTACTGTGAGGGTGGCAAGACAATGGCACAGGTTGATCAGAGAAGTTGTGCATGCTCCATCCCTGGAAGTGTTCAAGGCCAGGTCGGATGGAGCATCCCAGCCCAAGGCAGGAGGGTTGGAATTAGATGATCTTTCAAGCACCTCCAAATACAAACCATTCTATGAATCTTTTGCCTGCTTTGCTCAGTTTCCCAGCCTGGAGAACTGTTAGCTGCAGCAGACCACATCCCCTCCCCAGCTGGTCAGAGGAGAAAAGAGGCAGGCAGGCCTTTAAATGGAGTTCTTGCTGTGATAACTGCCAGTGAATTGTTTCTGAACAGGCAAAGCAAGAAGCAAACTCACCAGTTCAACATGCATGTGATCACTGCAAAAAAGCTAAGAAAAATAATCAATATAATAGCACTTAATAGTTTCCTTTTTTTCCCCCCTGCCCCCCCCCCCCCCCTTTTCAGTTGTTCCAAGAAGCCTTTGACTCATATGGACTAAAAAGGTGGTGTAAATCAGTTGTCCTGAACTGGCACTACTGCCTGGACAGAGATTCTGTTCCTGCCGTGTGTCCGCTTCTGCCAGCACTGTTGGCAGTGCCATGTGCAGGGACTGATGCTCATTTGCACACCATGCATTGTCTCTTTGGTCTTTTCAAGAGAATTAAACTTTTGACAAAGTCATGTGGCAGCTGGTTAGTGCCCTGTCTCATGTGTAAGTGTAAACACACCCTCATAACCAGGCAGGTTACAAAGCAGGTGCAATTTAGCTTATTTAACTCATTCTTTTGGCACCTGTAAATCAACCCTGGGATCTTGGACTGAGATTATCAGTGACTGAGTCAGCAAAAGCTTTTAAGAAAGACTTGGTTACCATGCTGTTACCACCTCACACCTTCAGTTCTCTGGTCTGATTTATTTAATTGTCTGGGTTTGAAAATGCTGTTTATCAGCCTCACGCCTTTTTTTCCCAGAAAAGAAAAACTATTCATTTGAACTCTTCCCCCTCCTCCCCTCAGCTCAAGACATTTCATGGCAATGAACTAGAGGAGTCAGAGATGTTTTATCAGTCTGCCTTGTGCTTTTCTTTGTACAATGCTGCAGCGTCCAAGTCAGAAAGGCTTTACGATTTCGTGACCATTCCGAATCACAGGAGTTTGGCTTCAGATCTCACTTTGGTTCTGCCCATTTTTATTTTGCTTTTCTGGGTCATTTGATCTGTTCCAAGGCCAGCAAGATCCTTCTGGAGGACAGCTATTATTTATACACAGGTATGTTTTTCTTACTACTGCTAAGGTTTTTCTTAGTATAGAATTGAGTAACTTTGCAAACCAAACATTCCTAAAGCACACCGAATATCCTTTAGGATCAATGTTAAAGTTGATCAACAAGGATATAAGACTTAAAATCTTTTGTTCATGAACTGTAGAAGATTCATTGACTTGAAAATGAAAACTAAATTGGGTAAAAAGAGAAAATATTTAACCAGCCTAAAGTTCCAGTGGCTTTCATAGCAAGACTTGTTCTCCAGAGATTCCAACCATTAAGAATGTCTGTTGGAACAATCCCCAACACTTAAAAGAGCTGCATATCCCTCTGAGAATAATTATAGTTCAAAATTCCATCTAATTTGGTTTCTGCCCCTACCTCCCCCAGATAACAGTAGCTGTCAGATATTTTCTCAGTTTGGATTTTTGCCCTGGACCACTAGATTGTATTGTGCCATCAGTGCAGAAGAACCATTCGTTCTGCCAAGTATTGTTGGGATGGAGAGGCCGGCCACCTATGTGCACTTTGATCTCATCCAGCTGCCTGCTTGCTTGCCACACAGGTCAGCCCCAGAGGTAAATTTGCATACATTTGGTGAGGATTTCCCCCCCCCCCCCCCCCCCCCCAGATCTGATACATGTTTGTAGCTAAATTAAGTGGCATTGAATGTACTTCAGCTTAATTTCTGATGTAATTCCAAGACTGACTTTTTTACTTTAAGGAACATGCCCTCAGCATCCAAACTTGATATGAAGGCGCCTCAGCTTTGTAAAAGGCTAAACCACACACCTAAGGAGCACGGTCCCTACTCATGCTACATCACACAGAGGCCTGAGAGAGAGTTACACTTTATTCCCTTTCAATGACTGCTTTGCTTTACCACAACAGGATGGGGATTTCCTCTAATGTACAGCCACTCTTCATTGTTTGCCTGCTTGGTTTTTGATTTATCCTTAATAAAGAGGTCAGATCTGTTACTTTTTTATTTTATTGTTTTTAATTCTTTTAAATGAAATTATTTAAACATTTCAGCAAATCCTATGCTTGCTCATCACATGGCTCAGTTTTTGTGCTTGGTCAAACACACCTATTTTGGTCTATCAGACCACCAAACCAAGCATGGCTGTAGTCCAGTCCAGCCCACATTCTGATGGAGATACAGTTGCATCCACCCTTATTTCAGGGTTGACCACAGCAGTGACACACAGGACTCTTAAAAGAGTATGAAAACTCTAAGCCCAGTCCTACCCACAAAGGACCTTGCACCACAGTCCTGCTGTGGTTTAGCCCAGGTCATTCGCAATTGGTGGAAAGAAAAGTTGATCAGAAATTCTTTGCAGGAAACCAAAACCAATGTCTGAACGCTTTGGTCTGACCCCTATGTATCAACCACATTTCTTACTGCCATGGTAAGCCTCCTCCCTTCCTCCATGCTTCAGTTGCTTCAGTTCTAAGTAATTCCCCCACAAGCAGTTCAGACACACGGTCTCATTTCTGGCAGCCTCCCCTACACTAAATTCTCTCTGGTGCCTGGAACAGCTGCTTATTCCTCCAGCTTGGGCCTTTGAGATGTAAATAGCGTAATCCAACTTCAAGAGGCAAGGAAATATTAGCAGAATTTAATGTAAATATTGTATAAATCATCCCAAAATAGCATGGCCACGGGATGAGCCAAAGACACTAACTGAAAGTTAAACAGACTAAGTAAATATAGACTAAATATATTCCCCTCCAGGAATTGCCACTGGAATGGATCCAGACAGGAAAAAGGTTAAAATGCAGTCTTGTGGCAGCAATATTAAAAAGCCATTGGCCTGTTTGGTGACATTTATAATGAATTTTATGTACTCCATACATTTTTTTATACATGCTGAGTTAAATATTATCAAATCTATAAAAAGATTATGGAAAAAATGTCTGGTTTCATATGGGTGGACACTGTTTGGAGCTCTCTCTGTGGGTTTTGTGTAAGAGAAGTGTTTGAAAGAAAACATGAAAGGGCAAAATAAAAATCCCCACACTGTAGTTTTTCAAAACTATTACACCCAGAGCCTAGAAGTCCTCACACAGCAAGTCAAGAGAATTTCCAGGACACAAAGCACAACAGGGAACAAGGAACGAGGATGTACTAACTCCCCCCCTTAACACATGTAAATGGGGAGAAGTCAATGTGATTGTCTAATATGACTTTGGGCAGCTTCTGATTCACTCAAGTATAAAAGGACCCTTGTCTAATATGGATGCATTTTTAGCAAGTCCCTAGTGCTGCTGTAGCAAACATGATTAACAGTAGTTCTGTGCATAGGTACTAGAAGACTCACCTAGACCAGTCTTGGAATATAGGAGCTTGTCTGGATGTCCCAAAGACATATATATATATATAGGGAGAGAGAGAGAAAGCTGCCCAAACTTTTGTCTACTTTACAGACAGGATGGGATTTCTGTGCCTCTCACTCTCATAATGTATCCTAAGAAAGCTGTAGATGTCTATGATCCCTCCACCTCAGACACAAGCATGGCTTAGCAGAATTCAAACCTACAGGTGAAATCAAACAAACCCAAAGGGAACCAAACTGAGTCTGGACCAAGACAACCCTCAGCTTCTCTAGCTGGATCTGCATTTATATGATTTATATTCTAACAATTTCATTCTGAAAGGCTGTCCAAGAAAGTCAGTGACTCCTGTTGTGCAATCCCCTTTTCACACAAGCTTCTGAAACAGCTGTGGCAAATTAACCAAAATTTTCTTTCTTTCCAGAAATATCCTCAGCCGATGGGGCAGGAGAAGAAAATGGTTGTGAAATGTAAACTGTGGTCTCCTCTGCTTCTTATGCCACTTCTTCAGTCCATGGCAGGGGTGACCAGCCAGCCCCTGGACATCCATGGGCTCCTAACAAAGGGCACTTACAAGTTAAGGGTTTCCTCTGACAGAAGCATGACACACAACTACAAGTTCAAACCTCAGCAGCTAAAAGACTTAATGTTAACTGGAGGCTGCTCAGTCCCATGTGAAAAGTAGCAGAGTGGAAAATGATAGAAGAAAGCAAAGGGAGAATGACAAATGTGGGCACAGTGACTCCCACTTTAGTTTCTTTTTGCCTTCCAACATCACAAGTTTTATGTGCTCTAGTAAAAGCTGTCCCAGATGCAGGAGGTGTTTCCAAACACCCATCAACCCAGGCTCCCTGTATACAGCAGAAAACAGTTTGCCCTTGTTGGTAATCAGACCACAGCATCCTCCAGAACAGCTTTTCTCTCCATATCTCTGGCTAATTCACCTCCTTAGGGTACACACAACTCTGGGGCTATCAAGGCTGCAATTAGAGCATCCTGTTAGACCCTTGTTCACCACATTATTTCCCATGGGTTCTCAGCAGAAGGCTTTGATCAATTTAGCACTAAACAATGATCCAACAAGTCACTATGCCCTTTACCTAGTAAGCATTGTCCAAGAACTTGGTAGATACCACACATGGGTGCAGGACCCCCATATGATTTACAGATGTGCACACAGCACAGCTGTGCCATTGCTGCATGGAACTATGCTCACAGCTCTACCAGAGCTCTGGTACCATATTCATCCTGGCTAACACATGGCAGCAGTGTGCGAGATGCTGTGAAGTGCAGAGGGAGCACACCCATGTCTACTGCACCTTGTAACCACCCTCCTAGGGTCAGTATTTACCAGCAAGAACTAATGCCTAAGCAGTACTTTGGGTGAGTTCATCTTTCCTCTAGGGACTGAGCCCCTGATAAAACTGTGGTGATGTGTCTGTCACCACCCCTCAGTTCAGACAGCATTTAGTAGTAACAAAATGTGGCAAATTACAGTCAGCTTAATTTGCTACAGGCAAAATGCAGCAAACCCAGGAAGGACCTTTCTTGTGGTAAGGTTCACAAACTTAAAACGTCACAGACACATTTATTCCTGACCAAACACCTTGGCCTTGGACAATCCATTAAACACTAATTCCTCTTCACTTGAGCAAGCAAACCAGCAGACCATCCTTGTCCCCAACTCTAACATCTGCCACACAGTTCACAGAAAACTACTGCCCAGAGTACCTCATCACCAAGATAAAGAGCAGCACTGATCTGCTGCTCCCAGAGCTGAGTGGCCATGGCAGAGGAACTTGCTATCTTACCTGCTGTCTATATCAGCTTCCATTTGAACCATCCCCATGTAACAGCACAGCTCAAAGGAGGAAGACTTCTAGGGGAGTGTATTAGTTAGTGACTCCTCCTCTTAAAACTGCTGGGCCTACAGCTGTAGTCATTTAAGCTCTAATTCCTACAGAACAACCTGGAGAGGCATCGCCCTGGCTCTGTGTTTCTGCTGGAACCTGGTTCTCTGTGACCATGCTCCATCTCCTGTGGTTGCTTAGAATGCAGCTGAAGAGTGGGACATGTGGAGACCTGGAGCTTGGGAGCTCCCAGTTTTCAGTTCTCTGCTTAGATACTGAAGTGATCCTTCAGCAGCTCATTGAGTCCTGTGCTGCTTTGGTTTCTTTGAAGGGTTGGCCCAGGGTACCCCACAGGACCTAGCAGTGTTTTACAAAATTACACAAGTGTGTGCTGTGTAGGAGTGCTTCTATGAAAGTTGCTTAAGTGGTGCCAGAATATACTTCAAGTGCAGTCACCAAAATCCACTGAGGTCAGACTCTGGTATCTGGATCTGTTTCCTCTGAGTAACTGCTACTTTGTCATGCAGAAGGGACAGTAAACCTAAATGCATTAGCAGTTGTGGAGCACTTGGGGCAGGGTGGCCATAAGAACATCAGGAGGCTTCTGTAATCTGCTCACTTCAGGCCACAGTGATGAGGAGGGGGTGGCGGCTGCCCTGACCACATTCAGCTGTGCTGTGCAGTGCAGGCTTGGTAACCATCCCATGTATTAATTTCTGACAGTGAGTACCTGCTACTTCTAAGACAGTTTTGGGATCTTCTCTTTTGTAGATTGCTTCTAGGTCTCATACCAAGATAACACAGAACAAATGCTGCAGCTGAGGCTAAAATCACTCAGCACCTGAATCAGGTAAGTAAACCCAAGTGGTGGAGACAGGTCTTGGAGGAACTAAAATGCTACTCCTTAGGGAGTTAAGAAACACTGTGAGCTTAAAAGGAGTGATCCCAATGCAAGCTCCACTAAACACAAAAGAATCATTTATTTAGTAAACACAGCTCACCAATCAGTGCCTAGTGTATGTCCTAAGCTTCTGCTCTATCCAAGCAGAAGGAAGCAATAATGTGCATTGGGAATGGCAAGGGATTTTATTATGGAATTTTCATTTTATGGGGTTTTTTATAATTCTTAAGTATTTATCCCCATTGATTTCAGGTGTGGCAGAGTAGACTCTTTCATATTAGGTATTGCTTTTTAATGATGGCATCCACTATGTGCCTTCCAAAACAAACCCAGCAGAATGATATAGAATCAATAAGGTTGGAAAAGACCTCAAAGATCATCAAGTCCAACCTCTCACCCAAGACCTCATGACTACTAAACTGTGGCACCAAGTGCCACATCCAATCCCCTCTTGAACACCTCCAGGGACAGTGACTCCACCACCTCCCTGGGCAGCCCATTCCAATGGCTAACAACTCTCTCTTTGAAGAACTTTCTCCTCACCTTGAGCCTAAACTTCCCCTGGCACAGCTTGAGACTGTGTCCTCTTGTTCTGGTGCTGGTATGCTCCGAGACACAGCAAAAGAGAGGAGTAGGATAATCAGTCATCAAAATCCTTTACCTGGGCTTGCTGCATTCAGTGACTAACACTAGAATTTAGCCTTACACCACAAACCCAGGGGCTTTTAATGTAAAAATCTGCCTCATTTTGCAAAAGATTGAGCTTCAACACTGGAACTGATTAATTTGAAGAGTCTTTCTACATGATGGAGAGTAAACACTTGATTTCAGACCAGTGAAATCAGAACATTCTGCCATTAGGTCAGGCTGTCAGTAATAAAACAAACTCTTCATCAGGGCAATTCCCACAACAATTTTTGGTACCAGATAGTTCTTTTTTTACTGGAATGGCCAAAGGCAGAACTCATTTATATATAGATCTCTCAAAACTATGTTCAAGTGGACCAGGGACCCAGAACAGCAAAAGTGAACAAATGTAAGAAGTAATGACATACTGGGGGGCTTGTTAAACAAACTAACTTACGCTCTGCAGAAGAATCAAATAGAGTCCCCAAAGAACCAAATATAGCCCCAAAACCAGGATGAAAAATGTTTCTTCTCCCTTATGTGTTAAGCTTTCCATGAAGCCTTTAATCCAAAAGACTCGTGCCTAGACCAGATGTGTACCTCATCGCTGGAACTCCATCTGAACCCCAGCACTGGTGCTCTCCCGAGATCACCCCTGACACAGGGAAAGGTGCAATTCATCACAACTCAGCTTGACTTTATCTGCAAAGCAGCCAAAAGTGTGTGCTGGGTGGGATTTTTGCACCATCAACACTCCAGTGACGCCAAGAAATGTTCCCAAAGGCTGATGCTCAAACCACGGGGTAGGAACCAGCACTGACTAAAAGCCGGTCACGCTGGTCCCAGCTCTGATGCTGACATTACACACGCTGGGGTAAGTCGCTTCCTGTGGGTGCCCAAGCCAGATGAGTGCTTTTAAACTCTGTGTGACTGCCTGAGACAGAACCCAAGACTACACATCCCTGCTTACTGCTGAATCAAACAAATGAAGTGAATCAGGGCAAGCTCTTTGGAACGGCTCCGAACCACCCAGTGCAAGCTGTTACTCCCCGAGTTCTGCTTTCAGATGCATGAGTACTGGGCAAAGGAATTTGAACAGAGTAATGACACCACGCACAAGCTTTTGGAGCACTCAGTGTTCTCAGAAATGTAAATAACACCATGAAACACCACATGGGATACGTAAGCTGCTTTAATAATAATAAATTTATTAGGTGGCAGGAAGCCACTCTGCTTTGTAAACCGATTTTACTCAATCACAGTCCCTCTATTCATTCTATTAACATGGATACATTCTGCAATTTGTATGTGAAAGATTTACGTAGAGATATGTTCTGGACCACTCTTGCTGATTTTACTGGTCAGAAAAAAAACATTAAACATGCAGAAACAGCACCTTATTAAAACTAGAGGCCCTTTCTCATTACATCTCCTCTGCTTCTAAGCTAAACTTTGTCATTGAACAAACCCAGTCTACAGAGGTGGTTTTTTTTTCCCTTGTTCTGTGTTCTGAGATGTAATGGGGCCTGCAGATATATCTGATAAAACCTCACAGATAGTAAGTAATTCAGAAGGCTTTGTAAGCAATAGCTGCAGTTGCTTGTTCAGACTAGAGAGAGCTTCTCATGCATTAATGCACTTCGTTAGGTTTTGTGAGGAGCTCAGAGGAGGGTGCACCCTCTTCCTGATACAGTTAGTTGAGCCTGGACTCTGCACCACTGATATTGTTCAGCAACTGTGTGCACCAATAATTTAAAAAAATCCAAGAAATCAGTCTGTTTTCATCAGAAACAAGTAATAAATCTTATCATGAGAGTAAAAAAAAAATGGCAATTTCTGACACGTGACATTTTCATTGCTTGAGAAGGAATCAGTGCAAAGTGAGGTAACCCATGCACCCCGTCGCCCAGGGCACGTCAAACCAGCCGTCGCCGTTTGGAGTCCCTCTCCATATCTTCAGTGGGAGAGTCTCCATTGCACCCAAGAGGGGACACGAGGTTTAGCAAAGGGTCTTCAGATGCCCCTCCAAACAGAGACAGCAATAAAGCCACGCCATAGCCAGTAGCTCGTTCACCCTAGGAAGAAAACACCACAACACAAAACAATTCACCCTCAGATTGTATAATTTGAATCTACTTTTAATTTCCCTACTCACTCAACAAGAGCAGTGATGGCACATGGCCACAGGGAATACTCAGGGAACCTGGCAGGCCTGCTCAGCTGTGCTTCTGTATCCCTACTGCTGCTGTAATCTGTCCCAGTTAGATTAGACCGACACACCATCTGATTCACATAGAGCTCACACTGACTCAAGGGTGGATTCATGCTAGCATTGTCCAGGGAAGAGAATGTGCCATCCAGCATGACTATGGATTTGGAGTATGAGCTGAGTAAACTGGGTTTGCAAAAGAGGAGGTGGGGGGGGTAAATTGCCTTGTTTTTTAGGAAAAAAGACTACACAAAAGTTCCATCAAAGGGAGGGGGGGAAAGCCCCGAGAAGAAACAAATGTTTGCTCTGCTGCAGGTCAGCCGACAGGATGATCAGCTCTGGCAAATCACCTCAAAACAATCTGGGTGAAAAGAGGGAGCTAGGATTATTGCCATGAACAGGAAGAAGGCAAGTTGAAGTTTACAATGAGGAAGGTGTTCCTGACTAAAGTCACTATTAGAATATTTTTTAAACCAAAATGAAAAATATAAAGGGATGAAGCTACCAAAGAAAGAAATATACACCACAGAGGAACAGCCAACACATTTCAAAAGAACACTTCTCAACCTAATTCTCTGGCTTTTAATTTACTGGCACAGGACTGAGAGTATCTGCAGGTACAAGCCATTTCCTTCACTCAGCTTGCTTGTGCAGGAGTGTCAGCGGCCTTATGAACATACTCACTGCGTGAACAGGCGCAGCAATGTCTATATGGACCCAGACTCCAGGCCAGTCAAAGCCAATGTGAGAAGCAATAAAGAGCCCAGCACAGGAGCTTGGAGTATTGTCTCGGTCCTGCAGAGATCATACAAATACAGTTGGGCTTGCAAGGAAAGAAAACATCAGTGTTTTATTCCTGCCTGTAGAAAAGACAGCTGTGCAAAGCTTGCAATGTGTGCAATGGCCCTAGAACAGTCTTGCAAAGCAAGTACACTGTAAATCCTTTGACTTAATCCCTGGTAGCAGTCTGGTCCTGCTCAATTCCTCTTCCACCCAAGCTCCTTTCTGCAGGGTTTTAGAATCTAAACTGCGTGTTGCAACTCTTTAAACACAGCAGAATTGGCTGCAGCAATTCACAAGGCCTCTGTCCTAAATTTCCTGGTTTCTGCATTGGCAGTTACTGTCTCTGCTGGTTCTGTATGGTCTGAGGAATACCTGACCACTTCTTAAACAGTTTCCATCTAGGAATTTAGCATCCACTTCAGGCCCATGCTTAAGAGCAAGCTGCCCAAACACACCTTTGCAGCAGGCTACTCTGTTTAAAATGGATGCTAAATTTAAGTGTAGCGACACAAAGCCTGCAAAATCCCCTGGTAACAGACTCTGAAAACCACAATAATATGGCCCATTCCTAAAAGACAAAGAGCTTTCAGCCATCTCTCCCCAGGCCACCATATTACCCAGAAAACAGGAAGTTCTTTCACAATAAATGAAATTTTATAGCAGAAAAAAAACCCCAACAAAACCAGAAACATCTTACTGCCACCGAGTTCTTCATATCAGCTACAGCAGAGGTAAATTCACTGAAGTGGAGTTCAGGGCAATAGACAAGAGGATGGACCAAGTCTCCACAATTCCTGCCAGCTTTAACACAAGCCTTTTCCCACTCTTCGTTATTGGTGAGGACAGCAGCATGATACTTTCCTGTAGCAATTCCCTAGTGAGACAGAACACAAAATCAGGAAGGATTCACCTTAACTGTGCTGGGTAGGAGAATTCTGTACTACTCCCCCTCAGCATTAACAGCTGCTTTCCACCTCACAAAACCACCAAGAAACAAGCATCCCAAAACAACTCCACAAGAAGTGTTACAAATGTACACAAAGACACTGCAGCTACTGCTCAATCTGTTTTACAATCCATTCCAGAAGAATCACTGGCCATCAATTTAACTTTCTATACAGCAGGAATTGACTGAAAAAAGTAACAGCATTACGTTTACAGCTTTGTATCATCCTGTGTATGATTTACATGGTAGGGCATTTTATGGGCAAGAGAAACTCCTGATGGCCATCATCAAATCAGTTCTGCTAAGCATAAAGCTACTGATTTGCAGACACTGAGTACTGGTCTGCCTACAGCTGCTGCTAATGCCATCAGAACAGCACCATTTCTTCTTTGAGTATGCCAGTGCAAAACAGTTGCATAAAGAACAGAAAAAGCCCTGCTTGAGTAATGCAGTCATAAATGTGACATATTCATGGCACATCTCATGTGTGCAGAGTTTTACACTTCATTGAGGTCTTGCTGGCAAGTTTCTCTTGCACAAGTTTAGGAAGGTACCATCCAGGACAAAGCTCACAGTATTCACTTTCCCTCAAAGACTAGGACAGAGCCAAAGCAGTGTATAAAGCACACAGCAGAAGGATTCAGCCCTGTGTCCACTAACAGCTCCACATCAGTACCTGAGCTCCAGTAAGAGTGGCCATATCAAGAATTATATCAGCCCCGAGATCTTTGCATGCATAAGCTACTCCATCAGCCAGTATCAGTCTACCTTCTGCATCAGTGTTATTGATCTCCACAGTTCTAGGAAAAAGAGAGGGTATTTAATACAGTAACAGACTCATCTGTCTGGACTAGAATAATGGATGAGAGTTTCAAACCTCGCCTTTTCTATTTGACTCTGCAAGTCTGTATGGTTGCTTATTCCCTAGCTGCAAGCACCCAGACAGAACACATGGAAAAGGGTCCTAATAACACTGTCTCATGGCTGGGTCTATTTGTTGGGTCTGTCTAAGAGCCAGAATGTTGAGCTGGGAACTCAACCCTGCCATACACAGGGGTATCATATTGTGATTAAACCAAAAGATTCTTACACAGTGGTAGCCTGCCCCCATGACTGAGACAGCATAGACTACAGATGGACACAGGAAACAGCACCTACACCTGGGTGCTTTAAGGAGACTTAAGCTCATGACATGTGATGTGTATTTTGATGTGTATTTACATACCCAACAGGAAACTCTAAGCACACTTAGAACTTTCTCCTATAGCTGTTTGAAATGCTGCTACCACTATTGAGGAAAACTGATTGAAGGACAGGTTTGAAGTCTGTATGGTACTCAGAGAAACAGGACCACAGATGATGTTTCCTCTCAATGTTTTCTGTGAAAGGATAGATACAATCTTACTTTCCAGAGTAAAGGACATGAATATCATCAGGTCTTGTTGCACGTGGCCCCACGGCGTTCTCGGCCAGACAAAAAACAGCATGAAGATTGTCTTTAAACCCCTGTAACGACAACAGGAGAGAGATGGCTTTTGATTCACATCCAGCTAATTTATTGGGACTGAAATCAATGAGAGATTATGACTTCTTGACAGCAATGCCACTAGTTATATGGAAAAGTCTGTGAGGAATGTCTTGTAACTTGGGGCTGAGGCTGCAGAAAGTGGGTGAGAAGGTAACATCTAATACTGGTTTTAGAATTCTCGCTGGAGTGAATAAAAGCCCGCATACATTGACAGACAAATGGGGAAAGGATCTAGAAAGCCCTTGTTGTTTAAGCAGTTAACAAGTTGAGCCTTCTCTCAGTGGCAAGGCATCTAAATGAAAACACCTTTCATATGCATTGTGCAGATGCAACTGGAGCGAGTTAGGTTTAGTCAAACCTGATTCTCCAAGTTGCTCTTCACAGCCAGCCCCAGTAAGATCTTTCACAAGCACAACTCCAAAGCCCACTGAGCTCACCAGGAAACAGCTCCAAACTCACCAAACCCAAGTCACTAAACTACAGTAGCCCTCTATGAAAATCTACAGAGATGCAATGCTTCACACATCTAACTTTAATACAACAGACTCACAACAGAGATCACAACATGTCTAGACTGTGTAACTCCTCCACCTTTCACAGCCACAAGGAAAGATCCAAGCAATGGATGCTTTCACTGTAACAATTAGAGAGGCTTGTGAAAAGACATTACACAGCCAGTCAGGATACTTGGGATTATTTTCCAAACTTTGTATTTTCCACTCCTTTTATTTCATCTCCAATAACAACAACTAAGCTTCTCCCCCCCCATTTCTGCCACACTAAGAAGAGCCTACAATAACAGTGCAAAGCAACAGAAATAATAAATGATAATATGCAGCCACTTGTGAACTCTATACTTTCCCCCAAAACCAACCACAGGTGAAGGAATTCCATCTCTGAGTACTTTCTTGGAAGGTAACTTTCATCATGGCAACCCAGGAACATGGTAAACTTCATACAGGTATGAAAGGCATTTTAAAATGTATGATGATTTTGTTGTATATACAATGGCTGTATTGTGTGTGTGGCTCCTGAGAACAGAAAGGGAGACTGCAGCATTTAACAAATAAAAACATACTTCCTCCTCAACTGGGATAGCTAGCCTTAAAAATATCAAATTCCTAAGGAAATCAGGGTCAGTTTTACTGTCAATCCCTTGATAAAAGTCTGTAGCTGAAGAACTCGGGACTTGCATTTGTCCTTTAGACTACAGACATTAACTGATTCAGCATCAATCAAAACCTTTCAAAATAAAAGGCAGCATCTAGAAATCATAAGGCAACCTAGGCCAGTCAGAGGGCAAACAGTATTGCTGATGAGTTGTATGTACTTTTGGCTCTTCCAAAATGAGGCTTGACAGGACTCTGTGCTACCTATCTAGTTGAGGATGCCCCTGCTTACTGCAGAGGGGGTTGGACTGCTCTGGCAGGAGGGTTGGACTCTTAAGATTTGCAGAGGTCCCTTCCAATCCCTAACATCCTGTGATCCTGTGACTAGATGACCTTTGAAGGTCCCTTCCAACCCAGTCCATTCTATGATTCTATGGTCTGTGCAGCAAAACTACCACTTTGTCCACAGTCTCTCACTGGACTGCACTAAATTTTCCTCCTTCAAGTGGGAGATGAGGTTAATGTACTGTCAAAAAGCAAAGACCTGCTTCCGGCATCAGTTGCCTTTTCCTCTCTCATTCTGTCTGCAGCTTTTCAAAAGCAGGATTCACTATGCCAACACACAGGATCAAGGAGGATTTCAAGAAGTCAAGTTAATACTTTTCTCTTCTTCCTCGTGTTGGAAAGCTCTGAATGGATGAACTGCACCTTTCTAGGAAAAATCACTTGCTTAATTTTCCTCTCCAAAGCCTTTCTAAATCATGTGGTAAAACTGTTGCGACAGCATGCAGGCACTTTCTGCAGATGGGTAATAACCACTGCCCTTCTTCCCACTCAGCTCTCTATCCAACACACCTTTCCAACTTCAGTCTCTGTGACAAAGCATAACTAATTTAAATCTCTTCCAGCTTCACATTATTCATTAAGAAAAATAAAAAAGCTTTGACACAGTAACAACAACAACCACAACAAACTCTTTCCACTGCCCACCTGAACACATTTTTCTGCAGGGATTTTATTAACAGGTGTTCTTACATGAGGTGGCAAAATGAAGCACTGACATAATTCTTTTGTTTTTGCACACAAAGGTACAGATTTCTTGTGAGGTCTAACAGCTTCTTCAGGCTCTGTTTGTCCAAACATATCACTGCCAGTTTATTCCCTGTTACAATAACTACACGAGATGACAAATCACTTACATTCACACCTACTGGGTACAGAAATGCAACTTTCTCTCAGCGCACACAATCATACAAAAAACTCCTTCAGAATCAAGGAGTGAATCACTGGAAGAACATCCTGCACCCATGGCTTTCCCATTCTCCCAAAGCACTGAGTGATCTAACTTTGTGCAGGACTAAGCCACAGCAAGGTAACCGTTTTGCCTCAGATGCAGCTCACAAATCTGGTTTTCATTTTAGATCTCTGCAGATAACTATGAAGTTTACAATCTTTCCACATCAAACATGCTGCAAGGGCCAAGGCACAGAGCTAAACTGTTGAGAAATGGGAATTTGGCACTGATTATTCCCTGGACAAAGCCTCCATCAGATCCATGCATTAATCTGCAGCAGTCGACTTTCTTTGAACTTTGCATACTCCTTGGAGGCAACAGCTGCTCTGTCAGCAAGACTCAGTCATCTGATTTGTGGAGAGGGGAGAGTTTGATTGCCAGTGGCCACTTCTTTTCCCCAGTTTATATTACTAAGGCACAATATGCATTTTTTTAATTCTTGCTATTTCAGTACCTGGCTGCTTCTCAGTTTCCCTACCACTTTTTTACCACAGGAGCAAACCAACCAGCAGTTCCTTATCAGACCAGAGCTGCCACTTCCCCAGTAGGTTAGTATCAGAATTGGCATAGGACTTGGAACAGGGACAGACTTCATATCAGAGAGTCACTCATCCCCTTCTTTGTTAAGGGGGTGACAGCTGCCCCAAATCCCACATCTTAAACAAAATCAGCACTGGGTAACTCAAGTATAAATCTGACTCAAAAAAACAGAAAACACTCAGTCTGCAGAACAAACCCTGACATTCAAGAAACTCTTTAAAATACAAAATCAGGACTCAAGGAATTTCATAGTATCATAGTATTCTCACAGCTCTCAAGATCTTGGTAAAGATTTGAAGTATTTTCCTGAAATAGCAGAAAGAGGAGAGTGGCTCAAGATCACCAATAGCAGTGGGAGGTCAGAACTTCAGGAATAGACTGGCCCCCAGATCTGGGAATATATCCAAAGCCAGACTCCTCCTTGGCAGTGCTGGGATACACGATATCAATTAACACGTTTTACTTACTTGCTTCACAGTGGCTTTGAAGGCACCCAAAATAGCAGCTGCTCCACCACAGTCTCGTTTCATTCCAGGCATAGTAGTCTGTTCAAACAGAACCACAGAATTATTTTTTTCTTTAAAAGAGAATGTCAGAGTCATGCCTGCTAAAACTAGTGGTTCTGAGGCTTCTACAGCTCCGGTCTTGACAGTGCTTATCCATAATGGAAACACAGAACACGTGCATCTGCTTACTGCTGGATCCAGCCTTAGAACTGGAACATGCTAAATCTCTACTGGTAATTTGTTAGGAAAATTAAGAAGTTGTTTACAAGATTTGCACCAAGGCCAACTCAAATGAGTTTTGGATTGCTCTCCAAAATCAGAAATTAAACACTCTTGTTTCTATCCTTCTCCTAGCAGTGGGCAATGCTTTTAAGGACTAAATATTAGGTTGCTATTTAACTGCTCTCTGAAGTGTTTCTTGAATCCTGTTTGGTCTTCTCCACTGAGAGTGTGTGTCCATGTGCATGACAGTAGATCAAGAGTTTACTCAAACAGATACACTTTGCTTCATACAAACATTAGCTGAATAATTTCCATCAGAGAACAATAATGCAAGCCAAGGCAGCAGAACAAGTGTTTGCATACCTTTCCCTTAATGCTGAGTCCTCCAGTGTCATACACAATACCTTTGCCCACCCATGCAATGGTCTGTGTAGCACCATCTGGAGTATGACTAAGAACTGCTAGGGCTGGAGGATGCAAAGCTGCCTTGCCAACTCCATAGATACCTGGAAAACAGAGAATTAAACAACTTGTGGGCAAGAATGACTGTGAGGAGCAAGCTGTAGCTATTTTCTCTAGAACATCTTGGAATATTATGGGCAGTAAAACTGTTTGCAAAATGTGCAAGTAAAACATTACAATGGAGATGGCAAAGCATTCCCATTGACTGCTAGGCAAGAAAGCTGAATTTTCAACAAGACCTACCTCCAAAGCCTCTCTCTTTCAGCTCCTCATCTCGAATAATGGTAGGAGTAATCCCAAGATCCTTGCCAACTTTTCTGATTTCCTTCATGATTAAAACAAGAAAGTACACCGTCAGTCAGCCACCTGAAGGACATATTGTGTCTTTCCACACATACAGGTACCCACCTCAGGGATTTCTGTTATTTTTGCATGCATACACATACAAACATTCCCAGTTCTGGGTGCGGTGTTGGTTTTCCAATGGCCTAGTTCCACTGAGATATCCCTGACACACTATGGCATGAAATACAAATTTGACCTTTAAGCTCCGCCAGTAAAAGAAATCTTCAGAGGTAAAGGCCATCTGTCCACTCCCCTGCATCCTGATGCAACAGGACAGAGATGTTTTCATTCTCGACAGCTTTCCAGATCTTCATGATAAAACTCAATTGGAAACACGTCAACTTCTGTCCCGTAGGTTCAGACTCTTATCAAGCTTAAGAGAACACTTGCACTGGCAAAGAAGCCAATTTCATGACTGAATCAAGAACTTGAGTCTTCTGATTCCCCCTGCCTTACCCCAAGCTGTGCACTCTGCCACCTTCCAACATAGCAAAGTTCTACGAAATATTAAAGGCCAAAGAAATAGCCTCAGCATTCTTGGACAAGTTCTTTGATGTGCTTCCCACTGCTGACACACAGATTTTACTAAAAGAGAGCAACACCAGCTCTTGATTACTGTAGTCTAGACTTACTATTAGTAACTCTTACTCACCAGGTGTATTACCTACCTCCAGGAAGTTGTCTGTGCTCATCTCATTGCATGGGGTGTCCACAATTCGAGCAGCCAGCCTGACTCCTTCTGTAGCACTTGCCAGACACTATGAAAAGAAGCAGGACACCTGAGAACTGGCCTTTCTTTGGCTGGTTTTCTTTTGCCTTTAGCCACATGCAGCCTACATCAGATGTGTGGTTCCCCTGGAGCACACTGATGCTTAACTGCACCGATCAGAGACAGTTGCATGGCACTAAGTAGTGTCAGTCAAGCCAACCACTATTTTTTCCCTGTGTCCTAACTTCTAAGCTACTTTATTCCTTCCCACAGTGAATTGATACTGTAAAATTACTAGCCTTCTCCACTATCAAAATGAAATCAAGAAAACAATGTGAAGTGGAGGAAAGAAAGCTAAGAGGAAGCCAACTGAGGAAGTCACAATGAGCTTGTAGGCTGCTGGGCTGGAAACCTGCAGAGATTGCAGAATCTTCAACATGGGAAAGCTCAAGTTTGTGCATGGCAGGCAGAGTGGCTGAGTGCATTAAGAGATCTACTACATGGCAGGCCCTTGGGAGTATTTTATATTTATGTAAAACACACAAACTTCTGTTTCTCTTTCCTGTGGCAAAACCAACTGACCCACACCTGGACTGAGTGAAAACTAATCTATGCAAGAGTAAACAGAATCAAAGTGGTCAACAGCGAGCATGTTGAGGCTGTCTCCTTCAGGAAGAATCCTCCTGGGAAAAAAGGGACAACGAGGGCACCACACACACAACTTCAACTTTTAACTCCTGTGGATCAACAACTTGAAACAAGACTAGGTGGAAGGAAACTTTGTTCAAGCTTTCCAGCAGCCACACTACACTGAAGACCACACACAGCAGACAGGCGAATCAAGATGGGTTTCAAAGGAATCTAATGCATTGGATAGTCATTTATGCTGAGGTGTATGAAGTTTGACTTGGCCAGACTGGCCTAAGGACTCTATACATTCTGTATCCCAGTAGACTCATAAACCTTGGCTTGCTTTGGAATGGTGCCCAATTCCCTGCAATTACTTTTGATTGCTTTACTTTCCCCAAAGGGATAAGGATCTCCTCAGGAGCCAAGTTAGGTTTGGAGTGATCCACCATCAGGGCCATGCAGGTAAATGGAGGTGCTCTAACCCAAAGATCAAGCAAAGAGGTATGACTTATGGAAATGAGCTGTGTCTGGGTTTGGTTTTCAGTGTACTTCAGAGAACTTGGATAATGGCAGCCTTTAGTAAGTGCCTTGTAAAATCTAGCAATCCCTGCTAGTCCTCACCATAAAACATTCTGAACAATGCAGTAGGTGCAAACTATAGGAACATGCCAAGGGAGAGGTTTAGCTAAAAAAATCCTACCACATGCCTCTTCCACCCTGTACATTAACTGTCTGGTGCTAGTTGAATTTAAGGGGTGAAAACTTGGCTTGCAGGAAGCCAGTAATAGTTTTGGCACTGATATCAAGGGGAAGAACAGGAGGTAGAAATAATTTTAGCTTTGTTTTTTATAACCAAAGTGGTTTGGAATCTACCTATCTGAAGGAACTATCTTTGACACCACTTATATTTTTTCTGATTTGGGGCATGGAAAAAGTCTGTGATCAAAAGTTGTCCTCATAGCACATCTGTCTCTGTCGCTTTCCTGAAAGCTGGTCTGGCCAAATGGGTTCATAAGGAACAAAGCACGAAGGAAAAGAAATTGAAAGAAAAAACCAAACCCTAAAGCTGCAATTCTGCGAATTTCAGATGCAGAAACACCATATCCTTTGTCAAATCCACTGCCAACATTTTTAAGGGATTTGTACTGCCTTGCTGACTGATCAGCTAAGCGAGTGTCCATCTGTACTGAGGCGCAGGACCTGAAGCACTCAACAGGATGTTGCCTAACAGCTCAAGTGCAAAGCCTGAAACAGCTTTTTATTTAGGATCCAGCATACTAAAAGTTACCTGATGTGGACTTTCCTCCCAGTAACAGTCAGATGCAAGGGAAACAGTTTTTGATTATCTGCTACTGAAAGACAACTTAGGCATATTTAACTGTTACGTATAGCTCATCTCCAAGCTGTATCGTTTCTTAAGGTCTTGTTTCTGCTAGGAAAACACAGCTAAGAAGATGCATGAGACAGTAAGAGCAGGGACCATATGCAATCTCAGAATATGCAACTTCTAGTGGCTTCCCTGAGACATTCACCTGCACCACATATGGATTTTGCCTGGGTAAAAGACAGTGAGAAGCCCACACACCAAAGGCAATGTAATACTGGAGACTAAAAATACACTGCATCTGTGATAAACATGAGAAAGGAGACATTTTCTTTGTGCTATTTGTTTGGTGTTTTCCATCCCCCAAATCTAAATTCTGAACAAGATCTTCAGCCTTTGCTGCAGTAATACAGTCAGTATCTCTAACCAAAGGTGCTGCAAACTAATCAGTTTCAAGAATCTTTGACCCAGGAGAATTTATTACTTCAGCTAAAACATCTGTTCCACAGGTAGCCTGAGAAACACGTATCTGTGCATGCAACAAACTGAAGAAACACAAATCAACTTCACAGAATAACGGAAAAAATTGATGACAGAAGCCCCCTAAATCTTACTTTAAGTGTTGCCACTTCTATTGGTCCATTGTTTTGTCCAACCAGGAAGAACTCAACTGTTACAGTTTTCTTCTCTGTGCGTCTCGATGCGCTGGACCGATGCGTGAACAAGGGGAAAGCCCTGGCCAATGCACAAGCAGAAGCAAAGACTTCAGACCGCTCACAGACCATCTGAAACACCAGCCAGGAGACAGAGTCAAACAACATTAGGGATGTGGAAGAGTACATTTAAAAGAAGGATCTGTTACATGATATTATTGGTGAAGGGGGGGGGGGGGGAAGTAGGTGGGTGGGAATTGACATGAGTATATCTTGATGCAGCCATCACTTATATTGGGCATGGACAGAGTGGCACCACAAACATTACCACATTGAACTGGTTCAGCTCATTTCCCATATGGAAATTAATTACACTGCTGGACTTGACTGTGTGGGAATTAGTACATCCTTTTAACAGAGATGGACTGCTTTAATTATACTTCAATTATATTGCAATTAACACAGCTCAGTCTACAGAATAAGGGGGGAAAAAGAGGCATGTGAACCATCAATATGTGCTCAAAATGAATGAAACAAAGAGAGAAATGACTGAAAATGTGGGTAATATTAACCCAATAACTTTTAAACATGTAACTTTTTCTGAAATTCAGTACAGGGAAAGCAGTTTTAGCTAAGCATTTTCAAAGTTAACTATAAGGGAAAAAATAGTAAAGCTAATACTCTGGCAACTAAGTTTTCCAAGTGAAGAGTATAGTTGGATTTTGTAACTGACACTGCCTAAAAGCCTTCCCTAACAACCCCAAAATCTGAATTGATCTGGAAAAGCCACAGAAACAAGTAACAAATTCATCAGGCTCATACAGAAGATGACTAAAGTAGTTCAAGAGCTCCTCTGCAAAGGACTCAGGTTAGAGCATTAATCTGCATTAAGACTTATTTCACAAACAAGGCACCTTAAATGGGCTATGCAGTATAGACATAACACCCTGCATGCAGGCTACATCAATCTCCTAGAGCATGGGCTCATGTTAAAAATCCTAGATCAAAAAAACCCACCACTTGTTTCCCTTTGCATGTACATTTCAAGTTGAAGACATTCCATACATATCTATCTTTAATTCCCTCCACTCCAACTGCTTGACCATGCATAAGCCATTATAGTTAGGTCTTGTTTACACATTGGTGCAAACCCACTTATAAACGTCAGTATAATTACATGGGTAAAGCCTGCCCACCTCCTGTCTCCTTGGATACCAGCTAAAATCCTGAAAAGTCAAGAAAACACTTGACTAGACATTTCACCAGAAGCATTTCCAAATGGCCACTTACAACAATACATCTGTTGACACCTCCTGGGAGGCAATTCCTGACCAGGCGGGTGATGAACTGGGCTGCAGATGGGCTATTGTGCCGGCTGACCCTGGAAGGCAAAGCGGCCACAGTGGCATAATTCAGGTAGAGAGGACAGCTGTCGGTGGGGTTGGGATTCAGTGTGCTTAAAGCAGATTGCCAGATCTGGGGAGAAAAAAGAATTTAAAGACAAAGAACTGTATCAGACTTCTCTTTCCATCTCATTCCTACTATATGTAAGCAGTCTTTAACTGTAGGATTTTAGGTGTTGGAAACAAAGAAATCATGCACCACTTCTCAATGCAATAGCCTCTAGAGTGAAAAGAAACAGGAAATAAACCAAACCTGACTAATAAGAAGATAATACAAATTTACTTTCTGTTACAAGCATCTATGTTAAGCTATAGGAATCAAAATGTAAACCTCCATGACTTAGTGCAAAGGCTGTGTCAGAGCCTTTTTAAGGCAGTTTTGGTACTGATAGATGGGGTTGATTTATTAGTCCTGAGTTACTGTTTCACGTAGCAATTTAACTAAAAACAAACAGAAAACGAAGGCTAAACACTGTCCTAAGAGATTCGGGAGCCCAGCAGAAAAGCCTGTCGAACACTTTGAGACCTAAAAGCCGCGATGCAGAACACGTATCGTTTTATCGCAGCCCACCACGACCATCTCAATACAGTGGGTCCGCACATCCCACTGCGGTAGCTGAACACAGTGGAGAGGGACGTGCTTTCATCCCCTTCGCCCTGTGCAAGGAGCGGGGCTCAGCCTCCTGCCTTCTCTCGGGCACCGGAGAACGCGTTTCGGTAATAACGTTAATTGCAGACATCCCCGCGTCACCTCAGGGGCGGGTAAAGCGCTTTCCACCCGTTGAGGTGGGCACGGGGGTGAGGGGGAGAGGGAAGAGCTGCGCCTCAGCAACAGGCTCCCGCTAGACTCCGCTGCGTCCCCGGTGCCCAGCCGTGACCGGCTCGCTGCCCCTTTATTTTTCCGTTAAGGGCCACTCCGAGGGTGTTTAACGGGGTAATGCCCTCCAGGGCTCTGTAGTTCAAGGCCGGGTCCCTTCCCGAGGGCCTGGCTGGCTCCCGGCTGGTCCCTGGCCGCGGGAGGCCCCGGCGCCGCGCAGGCAGCCGCAGGCCGGCAAGCCCCCGCCTCCCCCGCACCACGAGGCCGCTCGGGGCCGGGCGCGGAGCCGCGGCCTCTCGGGCTGGGGGAAGCCGTGGGCGCCCCGGCGGGAGGCGGTGCCGGGGAAGGGGCCGCGCTCCCTGCGCGCCGAGGTCACCGCCTGAAGAGGTCTGTGTGTATGGGGGAAGCTGAGACACCGCGCTCCCGCCGCGGACCGGCCTCACCTCCTCGGTGACCCGCGGCTGTAGCTTGCCCCGCAGTTGGGCCCAAGGCAAGCGGTGGAGGTTGTGGAGCTGGCCCAGGACGAGCAGCGGGCGGCTCTGCGGGTCCGCCTCGCCGGCGCTGGCTTGGAACTCCAGCTGCACGTTCGCCATCTTCCCGCACCTAGCCCGGCTCGGCTCGGCTCGGCCCGGCCCGTCCGCACGGCTCCGCCCCGGCGCCGGCTTAGCGGGGCGGGCACCACGGTGCTGCGGGCGGCCCCCGGCGGCCACGCCAGGCACCGCAGGCGGGTAGCGGGCCGGGCCGGGCCGGGCCGGGCGGTGTGCGGGACCCGGATGCAGCGAAGGGAGCCGGCCCGGGGAAACCGGGAGTCTTTCCGAAGCGGCTCCGGCGTGCTGCCGTCCCTAACAGGGCTCTCACCCAGGCGCGGTGCCTCTCATTGGCTTCGTGATTACCCCGCACAACCCGCTATGTAAGGGCGATGTGCTGCTCTAAGCCTGTGCTAAGCCAAAGAAGCCTTGTGCCAGGCCTTTGTGCTTGTCAGAATCGCTTAGGTTAGACCAACGAGTCGAGCCATTAACCTAGCACTGCCAAAGCCATGTCTTCAGGCACAGGGACTCTACCACTGTCCTGGGCAGCTTGTCAGTGTAGTGAGGGGCTCACAACTCAACCCAGTATTCAAGGTATAGCCTCACCAGTGCCAGGTACCAGCGGACAATCACTCCTGGCTCCTGCTGGTCACACTAATCCCAATACAAGCCACGATGGTGTTGGCTTTCTTCCTTTGACCTCGGTTTCAGAAAATAGTCAAAGAGGATCGGAGGTGCTAGTGATTTGATGCTAAGATGCACACCTGCAAAGTATTCCAGAGAAAAAAAAAAAGCCAAATTAATCTCTGAGCTACAGTATGAGGATTCACTAAACAAAGTTTGCCAAATGCCAACTGTAATGGTGAACTGAAATATTTAAATACTACACAGTATTTATCCTCATCTCTTTAATAGGTGCTTCTGAAATGTTAAGTCAGTAGAGAATCAATACTCATAAACCTGCAGCTAGGAAAGTCTAAACATCAGAAAAGGAGTGCACTTCCACTGGAAAAGTGAATGCTGATGCATATAATGGAAATACATCTGCAAAGAAGAAAAACACAAATTAGGCTGAATGCCAGAAAAAAAGGTTTTCCTCTGTCTCTGAGGAGACATATGGAAACTTTACTGCCTGATATAGTTTAAACGAGCCTGAATGAAAGATCTAGGAAAATGTGTTGCAGAGATTGGTTGTGCATCCTCACAGGGTGGACAGGGTAACTTGATAAATGAGCTCCAACTCCAGCTTTTACGAGTCTCTTTAGTGTGCCACAGAACATGAACTGTTCAAGGTTTCATTATTACTTCAATACACATAGACAGCATGAGAGACACAAAGAAGACAATAAAAGCAATTATTTCAGAATGGAGGCATTCCAAAGATTCTACCAGGCAGTAAGCTCTTAGTCACTGAGTACAAATTCTGCTATTCCTGCTACAGTAAGAATACAAATTCAGTGCTACCCCCAAATCCACATAATCTAAAACTTGAGCCTTCTTTCATTAAAGGACAGCAGAGGAGGGTGCTAGTCAAGGTAACACACTGAGTGGAGAAAAAAAAAATAGCAAAAATACTTATAAATAAACCAACCCCTAATCTACAGTACAGAAACTGCCTCCTTACATTCTTCTAACAATAGCTGCAAACCTTTCTACTTATGTGAGCCACTGTGGAAGCTGCAGCATGGACCAGACTTCCATGGCCACTCCGTAAATAATTGTAGCTGATCAATAACTGGAGTTTGGCCACTAAAACAATCTTACATAATCCATCAAATGACTATGCATAATCATAATGGATTCCCTCCTTAAATAGATTTTACCTGTTGGGTTTGGGGCATATTTATCTCAAAACAAACATTTTTTTCCCCAACAAAATTAATTTCACTGTCACCTATCCCCAAACTTAACGCTTTACAAGACTGTGCCGAAAGCAAGGTTTCCAAGGATTTAAGCAACGGAGGCAAGATTCCTTTGTGTTGTGGTAAGCATTCCATCAAAGCAAACCTTAAACCAATACAATCCAGGCAGTCTCGGTGAAAATTGCCTCAATTATATTCGTTCACATTTTTAGCACATTCCCAAAAGCACCAAGCAAGAAACCAATTATCCCATTTTAGTTTTCCCCCCCGTTTCTAGAGGCTTGCAGTAGAAATAAATCTCCTGGCATAGTGTTTGTAATACTGTCATTTCCACATATCTTTTGTTAACAAGGGCAGCAGCTTATTTTTGCACAGTTGGATGCATTTTATTGGAGAAATTCTGTACAAGTCAACAGCTTTATAGGTCATTCCCACCAGGTGAGGAGCCACGGATTCTTGGGAGATGCTCTAGCAATGATGTTCTGTTCTTTTGTAAGCAATCAGAGGTTCAATACAAGCCAAGAAGAAGAATCCAGCAACCAGGAAGAGGCCAGAATCTGCAGAACAAAGTGTACCCATTTCTCTGCAGCAGCCTACAGAGATGATTACAGGGCTGGACAGCAGCACAGTCAGTAGGTTCAGGCAGCTCTTGCTCTTTTAATACCTGAACAGGCAGCAGCCACTCTTAAAGCCAAGTTACTCCTCAGTTGCAGTGGCTTTTTGGACTTTCATTGCCCAATGGCACAGATATTAGCCTATCTGTAACATACCCTGTAGAGATATTCTTACAAAGCACAGCATGAGGATTTGATTTAGCTGCTCATAGCTATTAGACACCTGCAATGATTTAGAAGCCTGTCATGATTTTTTCTCCTCTGTATAGCCAGCTTCAATACATTCCAGCTCAAGTTACACAGGATAGTTGACATCTGAGTTTAACCTCTTGTCTAATGCATATTAAAACTACATTTCTTTTTGCAGTACTTGAACAGAAAATATGCAGCCAGTTACTTCAGTGGAGTTCAGATACATGGGCATAACTCACGGGAAATAACTCTTGACAATGCAAGTCACACTGTGCTACAGAAAGTTACTTGTTTCCAAAGATATTTCATGTCACTGCTGCTTTCATTTAATTATGATGAATACAGAGACACATCAACACCACACAAGTCTGTTTCAGTTAATACCTTAAAAAAATAAAAATAAAAGGAATTGCCCAATTAGGTTGGAAGTGTTTTATTACTTCTTTGAATTCAATAGCCATGATAAAATGTCCAAAGCACCAGTCAAGACAGAAATAAATAACACTATCTCATGTTAGAGAGAAAATTGCAAATACAGTATATTAAATTATAGCAATATGCTGCTTCACACCAACTGATGTAGACAGCACACCAGGAGACAGTAGTCTTACTCACGATCATTGAAAAGATCCAGAACCAGAAGAGGGGAGCTGCACAACCAACCACGAGCATGGCTCTTTCTTTTACCAATTTATTTTATGAATTTAATGGAAGGGTTTGAACTGGCAGTTTTGGAAGTCCAACATCCCCTTTCTCTAGAGGTAATATGAGCAGTACAAAGTTTTTCCACAATAAGCTGTGCAAAAAGCCGAGGCTTTCACATCTTTGTAGTCTTTGCTTTCAGGTCTGCTCCTGCACCAAGTCAGTCTAAAGCCACATCTTAAGTCCTCCTTGGTACACAGTAAAGATAAACTCAGGGCAGGCAACATATTCAACATTAACATCATGGTTTTACAAAACTGCACTTCAAGGGCATTGAGCAGAACATCTCTGCAAGTTTCTGGGGAACACTCTGTCAGTCCCAATATGAAGAAAGAAGTTTCAGTTCCTCTGGAGGAAAAAAAATAATTCATACAGAAAAGCCATATTAAAAATATTAAGGCAAGGCCTCTACATTTGCACACCACTCAGGCCTGGTTGAAATCATCAGTATTCTATTACTTCCATGTTGCCCTAATTTCTCTTATGATCTACAGTGAAGATTTCCACTGAAAAAAATAGTGAAAAAAAAATCCCTAATGCTCTACTGAAGGCCTAGTAACATGTCACTTGCATGTTACTACTCCCAAGGTCAGTAAAAGACACATCCTCTTCCAGGCAGGCATTTACACAAATAACCTTGTGTTAGGGAAAATGGATGTCATGTAGACTGTAGTGAAGTCACTTACACAAAAACCAGAGCACATATGACAGATGCACTGTAAAAGAAACAGCTTATACAACAACTGAAGTATGAAACATCTGAGACCCACTCTAGCAGGTCAAATGGAGTAAAAAGACTCCTCACCCCCCCAAAAAAGAAACCCCAACAGTTTTTTAGGTTTAACTTCACCATTGCTTTAATGCAATGTCTGTACTTTAAAGAAATTGTACATGAAAAAAAAAAATCTGTGTGATCATTCTGGTGAGGAAAAACATTCCCATGACTACTCAAGCTCAGAATTTTTTTTAATTAACTAAATGTGCTACATTATGCCAGTGATTAAATCTGGTTATTTACAAGATCAGGTCCTACTCTGATTCTTAGTAATGGTGCAGTATCTAAATTAAGATCACAGGGGTTGGATTACGTTCTGCTTGTTAAAGGCTTTGTTTTTCAGCTGTCTCTCCAATTCTTTTGAGTTTTTGAATCTGGGGAAAAAAAAATGAGATCAAGTCAAACATTTTTGTGCCTCAGCATATTTTACATCTAGATCCTTTTTATGTTATCTAGTCCCGTGTCTCAGCAACATGGTTTAAATGTGAAGCTTGTAAGAATTGCGACCTAAGAGAGAAGACAACACATTTTTTGTTCGCAGTACCACACTAATTACTGTACTCACTTGGTAAACTTCAACTTTGTAATTATTTTTAAGTACTGTGTTTCCAAATACCTCTGCGCAGAGTGACAAATCACTTGTATGGGAGTATCGAATTTCCAGGCGTTATCCATGTAGTCCTTACAGACACCTCACAGATCACCAAACTAGTGCTTTGAAGAATTCTACAGAAACATTGCACAGACTTTGCACCACAAGGGCTTATACATTCAAAGGCAGCTTTCTGGAGTGCAGGCCCATCCATTCACATTGGGGAAAAAAAAAAAAAGTTCACAGGAACTCCAAAAATGATAAAATGAATTGAAACCTAGTGTGACTTCACACCAATAAGAACAACAATAAGGACAATTACTATAACAAACAAAATTAAAATAACAAGCATCTTCCGATTCTTCTTTTGATATTGCTCTGCCTATAGGAACAGAAAAGAAAGAGTTACTGCTCAGCTACAAAGTACAGACTCTTGTTCAGTATAACAGGACACAAGAGCTACACAAGAGGGATACTTCATTAGGAAGACCATGAAAACTATGATCAGGCCCAGTTGGGTATGTGAAAGTCTGAACTGTAAAAGCTGGTAAAATATTTTAGCTCATTTTGCTGATCCTGCATTCTATTTGAAGGGTATTAAATTCACAGGAAAACTTCATTTTTTTAAGAGGCATTTTTGTTGTACCTGATTCAGCTGTGCATTTTCATTTAATTTCAATTAGAATGGATGGCTTTCTTTTTGATTTGGTTCTCAGCTTTCTGCTTCACTCCTCCTTTCTTCTAACCACATTTTCTCATCCCTTTCCTCTTTTTCCCAGGGGAATTGAAAGGAGACAACGTGGAGAAAACTCCCCAAAAGCCAAATGAAAGTCTGCTAATGGAAGCTAAACAAAACAACACTTGCATTTAATTCTTCTTAAATTAATAAGCCTTCAAAATTTAAAGGGAAAAAGAGATTTATTCTTCTCCTTTATAGTCCCTGGTAAGTAATTATTTATTATTAGATCTGCTGAAGAGGAGTTTTCAACCTGAAACTATGTAACATGCAACCACTGATTATTTACTTAATTAGGCTTTGGGTATCAAAGCCTGACAAAGCATCACAACTGATTGCAATTTTCATGTGAAGCCAGAATTGGTAACTAGTGATTCATATCAGCAGACTTCTGCAGTGAATTAATGTAATTTCTGTGAAAGTGCTCTCTCAGTACTTTGCAATAATGAAGCCAATTAAAACAGAAAATCAACATTTAGGTCTTAAATTAGAATAAAGCTACTAACAGTGTTGGAAACATCAAGGTATCCATGTTTGTTATTACTATTTGGACCTGTTTGCATGTCTTACATAACAGGTGAAAGAATTCCTCTGCTGTACTGAAAACAGGTATATGTTGCACCAAAAATCCATGGCCTAGTCAAGCAGGGATGTGCTGACAATTCATTAACTACTACTAGCCTAGCAATAGCACTGATTCCAACCAATTCATTTATTTCCAGTTCAGCTTCTGCTAAGTGCTTGAAATCACTGTAAGCCTTGTTCACCAATGGTTGGTGCCTGATTTTAGTGACCTCCAATTTGCTTTTATGTATAAGAAGAATAAACCAATAAGCAATGTATTTTGTTCTTCCTCAAAGGGCACTTTTTGCCATCTATATACCAGAAGTCCACCACAATACAAAGGAGTGTGCAGTTTCCAAAAGAAAGCCTTTTTTTCAGATCTCTCATTCTACTTTATTTCCAGCAATGGAAGGACTGAACTGACAAGTCAGAACTTAGCTTAAAATCAAAACAAAAAAGCCAACAAAACCAAACAACCACAAAACTCTGTATTCTGCTGCCAGTTCAAACTTTTCAGATGTTCATAGTAAAAGCTTCACATTAAAAGCTCAAGTTTGGACCTAACTTCCAAAAGGCATCAGAGAGTAAAACATTACAAACTGTTCTCTCTGCTCATGCTGTTGAGATGTTTTCAAACCAGGACATATCAAATGACTGAGATCTTTGCTGAGGTACCAAATAACTGGTCCTATTGCACAAATGCTGGAGTTGCCAAAAGAAAAGGAATTGCAAATAAGTCCCACCAGGTCAACAACATAAAGATCAAAGCACTTGGCTTCAATGCCCAGAAAATTATCTAAGGAATTAACAGTAGGCATCAATCATGACATTACCAGACATTGTATGGCTAGTTCCTACTACAGTACAGTTGGACATTTTATTCTATACACAATCATTTCTAGATGGGATGATGTCCAATTGAAAAATTACTAACTTGATGTCCATTAAAATATAAAAGATTAATAGATATGCAAAGCAGCTTACCTTATGTAGTTGCTTTAGACCCTCTTCAGTTTTCATACATGATTGTTCAACATGGTAGTCAATTCTATCTAGAACTGTTCCCTAAATAAAATGCAGAGAATGAGCACTGAATTGAACCTAGATGAACTTCATACAGCAATTATTATGAGCAACAGAGCAATTAATAATGTTCACAGGAAACAGCTAATGAGCTATGTAAACTATGATCTTCTACAGAAGAACTATCTGGGACTTCAGTAAAGGACCTCCTTGCTCAATGCCTAACTGGCAGCTCTGCCACCATCTCACATCACATTCCTTAAAAATCACCTGACTTCCATATCAGGCTGACAGATTTAACCTAAACTGCACCTCTGGGAGAAATAACCAACAGAACTTAGACATTCTATTTATTTGTGTGGAGTGGTTTGGGTTTGTTTTTTTTTTTGTCCCTAACAGCCACAACCAATTGATTTTTATTAATTAATTTTCATTAACCCATTTTCTGGCAGATTTCAAACAAAGGAAACCTGAGCCTGAAGAGGTAGGTCAGGAACTTGAAAACAGGATGTTACAAGGGGAAGGGAAGGGTCTGGAAGCATTAACACAACGTGGGGTCTCCTATTTCTTACTAGCCCTGTGATATCAATATACCTGTTCTACTATCATTGCTCCCAGGTCCCTAAATATTTCATTGAGATCGGAGATTGACTGTACAATCTGACGGATTTCACGTTCCCGCTCTTCCACCATTAACGTGTTTTGCTCCACCAATGCTAGCTGGTCATCTGTAAAACCCTGTTGAAATAAGAGATTTAGATGTTGATATAATATTAACAGCATGGAAACAGTACAGATAATGAGGATTCTAAGAATTCATAACAAAACAACCTTTTAGCATTTCCTTAGTATCTAAGAAAAAAAAACTATTGTATATTAAAACCAGTTTCAGGGGCACTAAAATAACCTGGACAGCTATTTACAGTCAGAGCAGACAAAATGTCAGTCTTGCATCCTGCCCAAACCACAAAGAACTTTTAAAATAAGATCTGTTCTAAGGCAATGTTTTCATTGGTGTCCACAAGCAATACATGCAAATGTCTAGTAGTTATGGAGTATCTACTGATTGATCAGCGTTACATGGAGTCCCATAATGTCAATCTGTAAACACACAGCAGCAATTCTAATTATTAAAAAAACTAAAGATACAGAGACCTTACTGTTTTAGTCTCCCAAGGATATTCACAACTACCACTATCCTTTCCCCATCACTCTTATTTAGAGATAAGTGAATAACCTCTTAAACACAAGATGAGCTGAAAAACTGTCTTGATTTTTTGGTCAGTTTTGTGTTAAACATTGAAGATTACATTTAAGTGTTCTGCAGCACTATTATGCAGGGCACAATATAACAGATCCCACCATTACTCAGAAATGCAGTATCCCCAAACTCCTCAAAGGAAAACAAAGTGGGTCTGGTACAGCCCTACAACATAACAACTTAACTGTGCAAAAAACAATATCATTACTAGATGATCCTTGAGGTCCCTTCCAACCCTAAGAATTTGCAAGTCTACAATACAGAAAATCTTCAGTTACACTTTGAACTTCACTTTAAAGAGTGTCAACCTTGCACTCAAACTCAGAATCACAGATTTATAACAATTACTCTTACATCTGCCCAGAAAAGTGGTATGACAAAGAACACTGTGCTACTTGCAGACCTCCTTGTCCCTGTCAGTCAGGTAAGGAGAATTCAGTAGTCAAACTGAGTTCCCTCATGTAGCAACACTGAAGCTGATGGCACAATCATCTTAACGTCACAACAATAATACTGATTAGGAGACTGCATCACAGAAATCTGCAGAAATAGAATGTCCATGTAGCCTGCTATTCAGGGCATAGCATTTTGATGCTTCCATACTAGAATTAAAAGTACATTAAAAACTTTTTGCATTGGATTTGCACAATATTGTAACTTACCCTGTCATAAAGTGTATCATCCTCTCCATCATCCATCAGCGGGACTGAGGTGTCAAAGAAGTGTTTGGATCTTTCTTCTCTATTCTTCATGCCTGTGAAAGATAAACTATGAGCATAATATTTACATACATTAAAAGTCAGAGTAAGAGGAAGCACCAGACTGAAAAGCCCAAGAAATAAATCCTGGCTAGTAAGTGACATAAACAGCGGTATCTAAATTTTAACTGTCCTACAGGCTTACTGTTTAACAAAGCATCATAAATTCAACCACACTGGCAAGACTCCAATTGAATCACTGATTTTAAGTGATTATGTTCCATGAAGTTAAAATTAGTCAAGTTAAGAGCCTTGAATGTGTGATCACTCTAGGCTATTTTCTAGCCAATTCTTTCAGGAACATCCCTTGTCTGAATTGTGACCTTAAGTTCCACCTGTGCCATTCATACCACAGGAGGAGGAAATATCAGCATTAAATTTGAAGATCAAGTTTTTGTGAGCTTCTTCCAAGACTAAAATAAGCTTACTTATCTGAAAATTGAACTGCACACAATTCTAGTTTTAAACAGAGGATAGTCCACATCCTGTTTATGGATGCAGACACTGATCACAGACTACCTTTGAAGCTTTATCTATCACAGACTACCAACCTACAGCAGGTATCATGTCTGAAGATCAATGGCTGCTTCACTAGTATAACTGAAATGACTTTGCAGGCCAGAATTTGAGAAGCAATGATGCATTAGAAATATGGATGGTTTTGTTGACACTTAACAATAAAATTTCTCCTTTAGCAATATGAAAGAGAGGTAGAATAAAGCAGTTTGAACATGGTCTGTGAATTAGAAATTCCCAAATTCTAACCTCCAGTCTAATACTCTCTGGTAGTCCTGTGTGCATCACCACTTCACCCTTCTGTGCTTCAGTTTTCCCAACCAAGAAAATAAGCACAACTTAATTAGTAGTTTCCACAGGAAGTGCCCATGTATTACTGTATCTCTTATGCTTACGTTTCAGATAGTCAGACTGTGCATGCCTAAAGTTGGTGGATAGCTCCTGAAGGGACTGTGCTAAGGAAGACACTACATTCCTGAGAACACGTGCTTCTTGCTCTGTGCAACTACGTGACCTGCTCTGCAAGACCTGGACTGCTCTTTGACATCTGTGAAACAACTGAGAAAACAATTCCATTAGTAGAAAACATACAGCAACACATTTTAGATATTACATTTCAAAAGCTCCAAGTGGAAGACTAATATTGGGATTTCTAGATTTCTGAAGTTAACTTCTCATTGACCAGTGCCATGTGTAAAAAGGTAGAGAGACAGAACTTAGATGAACAAACAACCTTAAGCTTACAGGGTAGCAGAGTAACACAGCTACTTCTGACCAAAGACATTTGCTTCATTGCAACTGCTTGGATTGGAAGCCCTAGAATATATATATGTATTTCTCCAAAGTATCTGTAAATGTGATTTAATTAAGTCTCCCAATCCTATTCCAAGCACAAAAGCAAACAGGGAAGTAAAAGAATAGGGAAGTTAAGTAAACTATTGAGAAGTTGACTGAGTCAGTTGAGTACAGTACCAAGCACAAAGGCCAGGGAATCTGGCTCACTCTAATACTGATTATAGAATAAGTGCTTTACCCAGAAGGAAACAACTGCTTCATGCTGCACTACAGATATGTCAAACTGTAGGTTCAGGACTGAAAACAGCCTCTACCTGTGTGATCTCCTGGGTTGTTATTTCTATTGCCCGTTCTTCTTCACTGCTGTCATCCAGTGTTGGTCTGTTTAGATGTTTATCATGAAGACTGGCTAATTCTTTCATCTTCTGTTTAGCCCTGGTAATATCATATTGAATCTAAACCAGAAAACACAATAATGAAGAAAGGGAAGTGACTAATGTTTCAGGGGAAAAGGTTCTGACAAATGCTAGTAGTAAAAAGGCAACTGATCACCTTTCTGCACAATGGGTTCTGTATGCACAAACTGATGAGACAATGTGTTATGAGAGTACATTTCAAAAAATAACGACTTCTGGGAGTCAGAAATAGCTCCACACTCCAAATACTGGGAATGGGTTTTAATTAGATACTCCCAGAATCATTTCCATGCATTAGCTCAAAGATTTCTGTAAGTTATAAGGCATCAGTACTGCACAGAGAGGAAAAATTCTCCTACTAGAAGACACTAAGACTTTGTAAATAATAAACTGCTAACCTCTACCATTTTAGGGTCTACCCTACTCGATCCTTCAACAGGTTCAAACAAAAAGTCTACTGAAGTACTGATTTCTAAGTTCTAAGTTTCAAACTGAGACACGTTTCAGTATTCAGTATCACTAAGGTTGGAAGAGACCGCAAAGATCATCGAGTCCAACCTGTCACCACAAACCTCATGACTAGAGTAGGGAGGACACTACTGCCCACTGCAGGCTTGAACTCACAACCTTCCCATTAAGGGTTTTATGCGCTACCAAATGAGCCACTACCAGCTTTTCTTTGTTAGGACCTTTAGGACTTTCTTGCAGTCTGAAGTCTAAACACTGTATCATGTCTATCCTAATGGTCTCAGTGTACTGGGCTTCCACTGACAATGCAAACAACCTCCTGGAATATCTGGCCCTAGATAATGTCCATTCACTTGCAATACATCCATTAAGGTAAGTTGCAGCTCGCCTCTAAACAATGATGACAATTTAGTAAACACACATTTTAATCTTTCTTCTAAGACTATTTCTATCATAAAATTCCCTGCATTCAGAAGTAACTGACAGCACGAGCAAGTCCCTAGATGATAAATCAAACTGTGCTGGATTTGCCACGCAACTTACTTCATCTGCTCCATCAACCCATTTGGGAGGTAAGCGTTTTGTTACTCCAATTGCTGCTTCAGGATCCAAACTTATGCCTGACACCAGTGCCATACGATCATCAGCAAGCTACAGAAGACAAGAAAAGGCAGCACATTAATTTTATGCAAAGTAGATCCAAATAAATGCATGTGCACCTTCCCACAAAAATCAACCTAAACAAAACGTGTTGGTGCACGATGCAGGTATGATCCAGCTCCACATCTGGTTTGTTCCTACATGCTACTAGCCTACATCAAAATTCCTACAGGATCTGAAAGATGTAAGTTACTCTTACATTCCTTGCAGCTTTTCAAGAATTCCCATGTTAGTACATTTCATATTAGACAATAATTCATGGCCAAGGCATCCCTAACCCATGGTGTAGCACAATATATATACTGAAATGGGCAAGTCTGAAAATCTCATTTGGGATAACTTTCCAAATAACAAAAGGTTTATTGTATTTCCAAGAAATAAAATTAGTATCCCTGGCTGTTCTCAAACAATTTTATTTAGTCAGACCCCCATCTAGTAGGCAGCTGAAGAAAAAACACTCTTGGGAACTAGCACGCGTCTTAAATTGGTAAATGACTTAATGGAAATTAAAAGTACTAAACAAAATAGAAAGCAGCCAAGGCAGGGACCAACCCACACTTCACTATGTCACAATGGTACATGCTTGCTGTTTCAGCTGTACAGTTTGAGGAAAAGAAGCTTGTAGGAAAATGGGTAGAATACTTCTTCAGAAAATTCCAGAGATTGTGAGAGAGTTAAAAAGACAACGTGCCAGCTTTCCACGGATCCACAGGGAGATTTGAGATAGGGAAGGAATAAAGGAAACCCTTTATCACAACTAGTAGTTATAATTCAAGTAACTCAGGAGCAGCGAATCTGGGATTTATATTCACCCAGATTTCTTATTTTCCTTATTGTTTTTCTTATTTTGCACAGTTCATGCATAGCATAAAAAGATAATTAATAGCTTCATTGTACAAATCAGTGTATCTCATTTGTATACAGTAAGTCAGACTAGTTTATAGATGTATTAATAATGGAATATTACATCAAAAAATGCTTGTCTTCTCTATGCACCTTTGTCCACCTCACCTTACCTAATGAAACCTAGTAAACTAGCAGAATAAAGAAAGGAACATTTTTAGCTCAACAATGTATGTATCCTTGATGCACCATGGCTGAATAAAACGTGAAAGACAATACCTCATCCAGCTCCTGAAGTGATTTGTGGATCCCATCAGCCCCATCCAGTTAGAGACAGCAAAAAAAAAACAAAAAGGGAAAAAAGACATAGGACAGATACAGGGTATGGTCAGTTGAGAAAAATACTGATTTATTTTTTAAGCATGATGGTTTACCAAGAACAAAACAAATTGGCTTTTATAAGATGACTATGCCATAAATTCATCACGACACTGTAATTTTGTCAGCATTTTGCTCGATGCACAAACTTCAGTTGCTTGGTAAACAAAGAACGTAAAGAGAGCAATTGAAGAGCTTGATTTGTTTTCCACAGTAACTGCAGTGAAATTCAGTTAGTCAAATTTCAGGTAGAAAAACTGAAAGAAGAATACATTGAGTGTAGCAGCAAGAGCAATTTGACTGCAGTATTCAACATCCACTGGTGAGTTAGAAGGTTTCATGATGATTGGAGGAGGCACATAGAAGCTTTTTAAACACATTTATTGACAAGCACCCCAGTTGTCACAGGATAAAACAGACAGCAAGAGACAAAAAGCAAAAGCCAATGTAGTATATGCTCACTTAGGTATAAACTTCAGTTATGCTGTTGTTTCAAGTAACGTTAATCCTACACACATCTGAAAAAGGCAACACATCCACACCTTCTCTATCCATCAGTCTTTCTGCTGCAGCGTGAGTGACCAATAGGGTATTTCACTAGAAGACTGCACAAAGCAAGCGTATCAGATCTAAACCAAGGACAAAATGCTTGTGGTTTAACAGAACAGCAAGCTTCACCTAATCTCTTTTATCTTATACCAAGTTTTTGAATAGAACTATACTGTTAAGAATGTTTCTTTGACTCTCTGAGTGTAAGGAGTGGTTGACTTTCAGCACAGAATGCAATTTTTGACGCAGAGCTCTCATATTAAAAGGTTTCTTCAGGAGAGGCCTGGAGAGTGAACTAAGGGAAGCCAAAGTAACAGGAGCTAGAATCTGTAAGACAGCCTTGCTGGCCTGCAGCAGCTCTGCTCTCAACACTGCTCTAGAATCAAGACTGAGCCATTGCCAAACTTTATCTACTGCACAAGAGTGGCAATTTCCAATCACTGTTAGCTTCGACTGCATTTGATTGAGCATCCTAGACAACTGCTTCAGTTTACATCAAACATTGTGAATAAACATTCTAAGCAAGTGCTAAGAGTTATTGCACTCACCATTAAGAAAAAGTGTAGCTTCACTACTCAGTCTGTATGCAATTTTAAACTATCACTAACTTTTCTACGTGGTATTTGCAAAAAATCAAAGGATCCAAAAGTGATATTGATATTGGCAAAGAAATCTGTTAACAAGAACCAAACACAGTGCCAAATTAAACACGTCTAACACACATTACAATTGACATTTCCTGCTCTGCAAATGCAATTTAATACATAACTTCTCAGACATAGGTGTAATGAAGTTCACAGTGAACAAAGACCATTTAATACCAACTCATCAGTTGAAATAAAATTTGCAAGGAGTACTGCTTTTCCTAACAAAAATGCATTGCCTGGAAGCAATTTGGAGTGATGAGACTACCAGCAGATACTGACTCATTAAAAAATTATACATTTGAAGTGTAAAATCCCCAACAGAACTGATCTGCAAGCAGTCCATCAGCCTCACTAGATCAAAACTTGGAAAAAGCCACAAATTGCCACTGAACAAATGGCTTTTGTGAAGCTTCTGTAATAAGGACTTCACACTAGAATCTACTGACTGCCCTCTCTCACAGATTACTTTTAGTATTATTTGTATTTGGGACAAAAATGGGCAGTGGACATTAGAGCAAGTCAGGGAAAAATTCAAGCAATGGGGATAATCTACACTAGTATATTTAACAATGCCCACACTTAAGCGAATAGAAGAGTTCTGCTCTGTGAAATAACCTGAGATTTCTTCCTTTGGGCAAAGGTCCCATCAAAAAGTGCAATGATCAAAAAACCCTCATGTCAATGCAAACAAAGTTTTTAGAACGATAATTCTACTTATTATTCACGAAGTGAATAGAGGTGTGATCAGCACAAAGACAGATCTCTTCTATTCATTTTACGTGAAATAGTAGGGAAAAGGGATCAACAAGGGTGGGAAAGAGGGGCAAGTACAGAGGAAGGTGGGGGTTTGAGGAGGGGATTAAGAGAGGAAGCGAAGGAGACCGGGGTGGGTGAGAAGGGAGGTCGGGGAAGGCTGGACGGGAGGAGCGGGGCACACAGCACAGCTGCCTGGCAGCCCTAGGCGCATTCAGGTACAGTAGGATGAAGGGAGGAGACTCACCGCAGCAGCCATGCTACGTGAACTCAGAGGGCTGGAGGAGCCGTAACTACTCACTTGCTCGGCCAGCAGCTGCCGGCTCTGCACCGCGTTGTTCCGCAACAACAAGAACGCGTCCGTTAGACGCCGGGTGGCCATGGCTTACTGCCCCGGGGCCCCCCGCCCCGGGGCCCGCTCAGCGCCTCGCTGCCGGGCCCTCGGCCCTAGCTCAGCCCGGGGCCCGGGGGCACAGACGGCGGCCGCCCCCCGCTAGCCGCTCACAGGGCCTGGGCGCAGGCTCCCGGCGCCGGGGCCCCCCGGCCGCCTGCCCCATCCATCCCCCCCGGATCCGACTGCCGCCTCAGCAGCAGCCCGGCTCACTTCCGCGTTGTGCATCGCTCAGTGCCTTCCGCCCAGCCCGTCGCCTCGCTCCGACCAGGCCCGCCGGCCGCCGCACCAACGTTCCGGCCCTCCTGGGGCCGGGGGGTTAGCAACACCCCACCATCCAACCCCAAAACTGAAAAAACTGCCTTAGGGCTGACCGACTCCCTCCTTCTACCGCTCCTGGCCTCAGAAAGGCAGTGTGGAGGGCTTTAGTGCCCTATGTTGGTTGCCCGTAAGGAGAGCCAGGTGCGGGCCTGTGGGTGCTGGCAACTGCTCTGTCTCCAAACCTGTCCCTGGGGCCTCTCGAAGGCGCTGTGCCCGAGCCCTTGCTTTTCCTTGGTGAGGAAACGTGACAAAATAGCTTGGTACAAAGAAACCCTAACATTTCCATAGCATTTCCAATTAACTTGCTCCTTACTGCTGTGGAGCATCCACAAAAGGCAGAAGTTTGGATTAAAGCAAAACACTGTAGCATAACCATTTTGGTTTGATGGCTTCTCTCTCTCTCTTTTTTATTCTTTTCAATTCTGAATCTCTCCACACCTTCCCCTTATTTCCTTTACTTCCAGTGAATTTCTTGTTTCCCAAAAGACCTCACCTAGCTTTTTGGTTTTTTTTTGCACCCCTGCCCTCCACCTCCCCTAAACAAGCCATTGCAAATGACAATATATGGTTTGACTTTTTAATATCCTGAACTGAAATTCCTTCTTCTTTACTCTATCAGGCCAGCCTGACTGCCCCCTACGTGGGGCCAGTGTGGCACAAGTTGGGGTTTAGGCTTCCTCCTGTGCATCTCATTCCAGGTCTGCACCTGAAGGCATATCCAACATGTCCCTTGTGAAAACAGCTGTGACCACTATCCAGCATGGCCAGGGCAGCTGCTGCATGCTGGGCATTGGGAGACTCCCTAGATTCAACTCTCAAAAAATGCCCCCCAAAGCAAGTGGTACTTACACATACAGTAGGAACAGTGACTATAATCACCACCACATTTTCTGGAAATGTTACCCCATTTTATCTAACCCCCCTGGGCAAACTCTTACAGTGAGAAATAAGGGGGGGGGGGGGGGGGGGGGGGGGAAGTCCTTTGCTATTGTAAGACATTTGGGGAGTTTTCTTGAGCAGCCCTTCTGCCTCAGTGGGAGAGACCCAAAACTTGGAATTTAGCAAGGGAATAAGCTCTAGTCATACAAGGACTAACACATGCATTTTATTTTTCGTGGTCTGGTGAAATCTGTTTTCATTTTGGCTGCCTGACAAAAGCTTTAAATATGTATGTATGCATGTACTCCATTTCTTCATGCTAATTTTTAATCTACTGTAACAATTTTATTATTATTATTCAGTGAGAACAGTTTCAGCTAATGACATTCCAGCCTTCTCTTGGCACTGCTGTCACGGCTGTAGCTTGAGAAGAATTTCTCCTGCCGTCAGTGGGCTCCTCACAATCTTTTAGCTCTGGATGTATGCATCTGTGAGGAAAACTGATTGGACTATCTCATACAGAGTGATGGCAAACACCCCACAGGAAGCCTTATGTACTGGAAGTTGGTACACATCAACAATTAACATATTTTGATTCCTGGTTGTTTTTCTTTTCAGCTGAAAAAGGTTTGAATGTTGGGCAGACTTGGATTTCAAGCAGAGGTTATAAAAATTATTTGTGACTTGTACACAGAGGGATAAAACTCTGCAAGGAAGGGATCCAGAACTAACTCGGTGAAAAACCACTTCAAAGTGGATATTAGGAACAAGCAAAGGGAGTAGAAGGAATGGGAAAAAAATATCAATCAAATAAAACTACATCTTAGACATTAGGAAGTGTAGGCATAAAGGGAAATGTGCCAACAGTAAAGCTGAATTAGACCTTGCAAAGGAAATTAAAACAAATAGCAAATGTTCCTCAAGCATACATAGCAGGAGATGAAGGAGAGAAGAGGTAGGGGTGATGAGAGGGAGAGAAGCATGACACAAACAAATGCCTGACATAGCGTGGAAATGTACATAGAGGAAATGAATGCATGGAGATAGAAATGATGTCATCTAAGTGGAACAAATCATAAAGATCATAACGTGATGATAATTTAGATTAGATGGTCATTATAGGTCCCTTTCAGTGAAAATATTCTCATTTCTGACCCAGACATCTAACAACATTGACCTATCAAGATCATATCTGGCAGTGCAACAGCATCACTCACAGAGCAACACAACTTAATTTGAGAGCAGGAAAAAATGTTCCAGTGTTGAAAAAGAGGAAAAATTATTGAAGTCTGATCCAAATAAAATACAAGACTATTGGATAAATGTAGCAGGAGTGAATAATACCAGACAGGATGGCAGAGAGAAATGGGCTAAAATACAACATACATTTACTGAAGGTGGATAGTGCTAGACTAACCCGATGACTTTGTAAGGTTTTCTAAGCAGAGAAAACGTGACAGAAGATCTGTTCTGTCTTGTAATGAATAAATGTAGGCAGGAAATCAGAAGAGAGGAATGAGTTCCTGGCATATCTTTCCTACAGGCATGGCAAAGACAAACAAATGCATTAACACTTGATCTGTTCATATAAGGGATCATATTTTCCCCTCTTGAGACAGCACACATCCCTAAATATATCTTTCTGTGAATATTTTGGTCATTTGCTTCTTGGTGCTAGAGATGCCTGTGCTCACACATTCATGCACCCACCACCTCCCACAGTCAGGGTCTGATGCAAAATGCTGGAAGCTTTCCAGCTACTACTGTGGCATCTGGATCAGACTTCTGGAGGAAGACAACAATAGTCCATATTTCAGAAGAACATTCTATTTTTGGATGAATAACTAAGCTGCCCTTTTTTTTAATGGAAAGATAATCAGAACCACATTTCAAAAGCCAGCCTTTCATCTGTGCTTGCAAACTCCCTTCTCACAGTCTAGTCCCTGTTTCACCACTGTTTTGCTAACTCAAGGACAAACAGACCTTATGCTTGGGTGATCAGATGAAGGTCAATCTCCCTGACATTTTATCTTGTGTAATTGAGTAGATACATGGGGGAGGTGAAATATTGCAGTCTTTTCAAGCCTGAACAATCAGCTTGTGCCAAAGTTAGGATTAATGGACCATTAGACGCATTTTGCCCTGGAAAATCCCATCATCCCTTTGCAGCTGTGACACTTGGCTACCAGAACAGTTCTTCTGCACTAAAGTTTCTAAATCAAAAATCAGCAAAGCGGTTGGTTTAGCTCCGTCATTGCTACAGACTAATTTTCAGCATGGGAATTGAGGGGCTCTTGGAAAAATAGACCATCTTCATGCCTTTTTCCTGTCGCAAAAAAATTTCAGGCTTTGCAGTTTCCAGAGAGCATTAATTACCGAACCACTGTTTGGCCGATGAACTGGGAGTTCCCGAAGTTTTGGCAGCGAGTGTGATTCTGACAGCCTCTCTGTAGGTGGTGCTGCAAGGCAGTGAGATGTAAGACTCGCCCATGCTATTTTTGAAAGTCAGTCCTTTGGTTTCTTAATCAGCTCTGGGTATTCCAACTTTCTTAAAAGAAAAGTAGACATGCTGGCTCATAATTTCTGTATTTTGATGAGTTATAATCTGAATGCACCCATCAGAAATAGAAACCGAGGAGAACTGTTATTTTCTCTGGGTTCAAACTCTTGGCCTTTTGTACTCTTCCCAGAGAGCTGTAGTTTTCATGTTGATCTAATTTTACCAAAATATTAACAGCAGATTGTAGAATTTAAATAATTACAGAAAAAAACAGCTGGAAATTAATATTAAGTTGGTCATACAGAGACTCTAACCCATGGATGTTTAAATTACAAAGAGAAAGAAATTCACATCTCTAAGTGGACTCTGTCCTCTTTTGCTCTACACTCAAACGTTGCCTTCCGTTCAACCGTTCTTCTGCACACTGAAAAATGGTAAAATGCATCCAGCAAATGTGTCTTTACTGCACCCCTGCTACTGAGATGAATCTATCCAGGTGGAATCAAGTTTAACTTCAAGCTGGGTAGGCAGTGAAGACGTCTGTATCTGCTTGGAGGGCTGGGAGGAATTTTAAATCAAAATTCAGCTCCACAAATTTGGTATTTACAGGCAGACATACTTCACATACATAATTAGACAGGCAACCTTGTTCAAAGTCAGATACGAGCGTCTATGGGTTTGTATCCCAGTCTCATGACAGACTAATAAAGCCTATGGTACTTAAACAATGGAACAACTTTGTCATCCAATATTCTGCAAAATTCCTTTCTTCAGCTGCACACTATATTAAATCTTCTGTGTCACCATGGTGTTAGGTCACCTCCACAGCAAAGATAAAAGATTGCTTGTTGTAGACATTTATAACTCTGCTTAGCCTAATTACCTCTCCAGTAGTCAAAGGTAAAAAATTATTACTGGTCTCTTTCTTGTCAGATATATATCCAGAGAATTCAGACCAAGGTAGGATACCTAGTTGCCGTGGATGTACGTTTTAGCTGAACAAAAGTTGTGGGGTTGGCTGCACAACAGTGGTTAGATGTTCATCTGCAGAAATAGCCCTGTGAATTCACAATGTTTCGGTCCCCTAGCTGTTTGCTGTTGACCACAGCAATGATGTTACCCTGCCATTTAGGTAGCACAGTGTGTTCTGTGAGTGCTTGCCATGTGCTTTAGTGCAAGTTGATCAGTTCAGGTATTAATATAGCAGCCTTCCTTGAGAAGTCAGGCCCCCACAGCTGACACTCTGGAGTGCTGAGGGGAGTTAGCTAAATGCCGCTCTGCAAACCCACACTGAGCACTGCCAGGTCTGGACTAGGAGAAGACGTAAATGTGTTGTTTGCATACTGTGGCAGAGGCTCACAGTACATCCATGCATGAAAAGGCTGTAATCAAAATAAGTAGACAAGAGAAGTATTATTATTTCTCCTCAGGAGATGAGGAGCCAAGCCATGAAGAGATTCAGTGAGCAGTTCCCCTGCAGATATGCATAATGTAAGAGCTGGCAATAAAACACGAGATTCATCATTGCTGCCATTTTACAGATGGAAAAACCAAGTCACAGAACAATTGTGGCTTGCTCAAGGTAGCACAGGGTATTTATAGCAAACCCAGGACCTCAATCTGGAGCTGCTGAGTCCTGGTCAGCATTTTTCCCAAGGGAATCATGGATAAGGAGATTAATGTCAATAATTTCCCCAAAAGCACAATTTCAGAAAGAGAAGAAAAACTGTTCCAGAAAAAGATGCCTGTGCTTGTGGTAGAAAAAGAAGCAGAGACTCCAGTATGCCCAGCAACTCATACCTGTGTTCTTGTTATCCTAATTAGTGGCAATGTTCCACTTCCAGAAGGTTTTATCTCTTTAAATTAGGTGCTGTTTTTTTCAACTAATAAAATTAGAAAAGGCAATTCAGAAAGATGTATTACAGTAGATCATGGTCTGATATTCATTCCAGCAATAACAGCCATTATCAAAGAAAGATCTTTTTCATAAACATAGGAAACAAGTCAGGCTAATAAAGACATGAATAGGTTTTTGCACATTACAATGCAAAAATAATCAATGAAATAGTGAAAAAAAAACTCTAGTCAGAAAGCCTACATAATGAGTATTATCTTGCACAGTAGTCTGACTCTGCTTTGTAATGAATAGCATTTAGCCATAAATCATTCTGAAACAAGAGAGAAAGAAGAGATGACCTGGCTAAGTTCAATGCTGTTTAGGAGCAGCAGAGGGCACGTAAGAGCAGGCTCCTGCTTAACAAATAGGCACTTTTTTTTTTGGACTGAATTTTCCTCTCGAATCAGGAACTCTGCATACTGATTTTCCTTAATGGATTGGTGCCTAATGGCTAGCAAGTGGGTATCCTCTGAAGAAGGAGTCATAGATCTCCACTGGTTTTCTGTGTTCGGGCTGCTGCTCGCAGCTGATGTGTTATGCCAAGGTATTGCTGTACATGGTGTTTATTGCTATTCTCAGAGGTGCTTAGAAATGGGAAATGCTAGAATCTGAGATAAGTACAAAGATGATGTAAGAACATGAGGAAGGAAACTAGACCAAAAAAAAAAAAAAAAGAGGTTTATTAGACCAAGTGGAGCAGGGTGGGGAAGGGGGGGTCAGAGCTGCAGTTGAGAGTGGCCATGGGGAGATGATGAAATCCCCTTTCTGCCTTAAGTAGCATTGCAGGTTAAAATAAAATTAAAAAGTGGAGCAAACCATACATCTGAAATCAAAACAAAGGGGTTGCAAGGAGCAGCAGAACACAGCTCCAAAAAGGAACTGCTTTCATTTCTTTCTCTTTTCTTCCTGTTGCTCAGATAAAAGAATTACAATGTCTTTAGAAACACTTTCAGCACCATCTGCGAACTTTCACTCCACAAAGCAAGGCCTCAGGGGAACACATCTTATTGTTCCCAGTTTATACACGAAGAAACTGAGGCAAGGGAGCATGATGCTGATTTGGCAATCAGGTTTTCTCCAAGCTATCCTCATTTGATCCCTCGGAAGACAGGGATTTTTGACCTTGGATGATCCATACAGCCCAAATTCAACTAGCTGATCTCCCACTGATGTCCTAGGGGCTGGCTTTAGGCCAGGACCCTTCAGCTGTTGCCTGTGGGCTTCAGCTGGTCTGCTGTGGTAGTGAATATGCCCTTCAAGTGTCTGCATCCTGAACTCCCCACTCACCTGCATTGCATGGAGAGGATTATCCAGAGCACTGTGAATGATGGCAGCAGTGGTCAGAGGTTATTTTGATCTCAAGCCTCTGTGCTGCCATGTATAGGATGATCAGGCTCTGTGGTCTTCAGGATGTATGGCCCCATTGCTGTCATTTCAGCTCTGCTGGGAAAGGTAGTCCAATGCCCTTTGGCTGTACTCTGCAGGGATGGTTACATCTTTCTGTGCTTGGAGTGCATCTGCTATTTGCTATGGAGAGTTCAGGATCCTTGGAGCCCTGAGCCAAACTTCAGGAAAAGGAGACCCATGTCTAAACTGTTGCACTTAAGGGAGGGGTGGATCCAGCCTGTGTCAATTCAGTTGTCAGGCTGGTTATCCTGACACAGTTATTCCATTTTCCTTCCATGAAAATGTTTTCCTTGGCTTCTGTCTAACTATATCCCATTAGAAACCTGTTGAAGATTCCATCAGAAGTACTCAGTCAACAGCAAACACTGAGCATGAGTGCCACAGTGGAATTTAGGGTCCCTAAATATGAATTATTCTTGGTTATTCAAGGTCCCAGCTAACAGCAGTGGCTATCCCCAGCACTGCAAATCGTAGCATGTTAGAAACTGGAATGTGTTCAGTAGCAGGGAGCCTAGGTGATAGTCCAAATGCTGAGCTGCATTCCCTGCAGCATAGTTGTGGAAGATGGTTGGCTAAGAGAGGTTAATGGGATATAATTTGGCTCTACATGTTTTCTTGAGGTATTCTGTCTAAGTAGGCTCAGCAGCTTTGCCTATCCACATTTCAGTTTCCTGACCAAAGATGAGGTGCGAGGAATTGAACCACATTCCCTAGGAAGAGCTGATAGAGTCTCCCCCTCCTCTGGAGCTTCAAACCAAAACAGCTGCAAACTTCTTGTGGCTGGGGATGTGCTGAATGGCCTGGCAGGAGTTCAGGGAGAGGTAAAGGAATCCCACCCACCAGTAGCAAGGGCTTTGTGCCACCACCAGCCCTTGTGTGCCCTAAATCCTGGCTTCCTGGTCAGTGCTATCTCCATAATTACTGGTTGGCCAGCAGGAGAAGGCACTTGCATCACTGGACTGTGTTATACCACGTGAAATATGAGGTGACACACAGTACACTGGCATTAGGTGAAGGAGTTGTCTGCTGATGTGGTGACACACTTGAGGCAAAACTGGAAAATTTGATCCCTTCCTGACCGTGGTCTCCCAGGCACTGTGGTAAGGCACGCTTGACTTGCTTTGCTTGGGGATGTCAAGGGAAAATGAAACACATGGGCCAGCACCATCTGCAGTTCATGAACTCAGACGTGTCAGGTTGGCAAGTGCCCACAAGGCCATTTGGTTTGCTGGGCTTGGGTCCTGCCACAGCTGGATTATCTGGGCTATGCAAAGCTTGGCCTGTTTTGTCCCTGGTGAAGCTCAAGGGAGGTGAAGAATGCTGAACTGCTTTTGGCAGTGTTATATCAGAGACGACTTTGGCCAATAGTTAGTTTGGCTCCAGATCCAGCTCAAAATGTCTCCCTGCTGCATGGATTGCCAGGTATCCTGTCCTTCTCCCTGCAGGACCAGACGCCTGCTTCCCTATTGAACTGAGGAATGACAGAGTTGTGTTTGTGTTCAGTTCTGGATGTGTGGTACCAGGGTGACAGAGATCCATGAACACCTTTCTGTGCTCCCTGCATTTGCTTCTTCACCTTTCTCTCCCTAATTTCTGCTTCCAGATAACTCTTCTGTTGTTTCAAGTGAGATGGCAGCTGTGTTACAGAGATCAAAGTCCTGATGAGAACTCCATGTTAGTTCCTTTCTGGCCCCAGATCCAGAAGGATGTCATCTATAGAGCAACCATGAAACCATGTCACTGCTGGGTGCACTAACAGTTGTAGACCCAGAGCTGCTTGTCTAACCTGTGCATGGTCTGACAGCAGAGCCAACACATAGGGCTGGCAGCAAACACAAACAGCTCCCTCTTTCTGGGGACTGTATGATGAACCATACCTCCCTGCCTTCTCTACCTCAAAGCAGTCCTGCAGATGCACAGCTTCCTCCAAGTGCCACACTTGAGAGCATCTCTGTTCCTAACTTAATCAAGACATAGGCAGTTATCTTTGGCTCCCATGTGAACTTTGCAAAACTGGTTTCCAAAACAGCCCAACAAAGCCACACAATGCTACTAATTTCTGTTGGTTCTAGCACAGTGCTTGCACAGGGATATGAGAATCTCTGACACGTCTGCAGCTCTCCTTTGGGTGGATGTGCACACACGCACTCGTCCAGAAGGGTTTCTGGTTGTTTATGTAACACAAGTCTCTTGAAACAGATCTGTTTGTTCTGAAGAGCAAAGGATTAATGAATAATGTACAATTAAAGCCTGCATAGGAGGTAGCAAGTAAGAATAGCTCCAGCTCTGCTCACTTTCCAGGGCTTGTTTCATATGCACGTTAAGGAGTTTGTTTAAACTAATATCCCTCTTTCTATTCTTTGGGACAGAATTTTCAACAGGGCTTTAGTAAGGCATTTACAGAATAATGCTTCTCATAAGCCACATGCCAGCTGCTTGCAAGGCAGCTTGACAGGCACACGCCTGGCAGGCAGCAGCAGCGGTAACGAAGGGCTCAAGGCTGCTGCTTATAGCCAGCCCCTGCTCACAGGAGAAGGTGTCTCTTGGGGGGATGTTTGCCTGGGCCTCTGGAGACGCAAATCCAACACCCTGCCCAATGATCTGTGTTGACACACATTTCCTGCGTGACCTCCAGTGAGCTGTCTGGGACTCTGACAGACAAACTGTGCCAAATCTTCCTGGGGCAGTGAAGGTATAAGGCTCTGTTTTTATAATGGAAGGGGAGAGAGGCACAAATGTCTGCCAGGCCCTTGGCCTCTGCAATTCCCAGTCTGCTGTATTACCTTACGTTGGTGATTTAATTTATGGCAGTGAACTGTGAACTGCAGTGGCTGCGAGCTGTGATTACTGCCATAGCTGCTGGGCTGTGACAGCAGCTTCCAGCAGAGGAGCAGTGATCAGCTTCAGTGCCACCACCTCGGATTGCCACAGCTGAGCATGACAGATCCTTTTCCTCCCAGTGGGACCCCCTTGCTCTCTACCCAGGCCCCCAGCAAGAAAATCTGCATTTGCATGCGGGCTTTGGGCTCTCCCAGTCATCCTGGGTTTGGGAGTTCAGGCTCATGCTGGTGCTGTTGTGAGAGTACAAGAAGAAGCAGGAACAATGTAATGTGAGGAAAATAAACTCTGTGCTGCTGTTGACTGCAGGGGAGCAAATCCCTTAGTTAGAGGTAAGGTTTTCCACCTCAGCTCATTGCCCAAATGATGAACCCATGGGCAGGTGGGAAAACCCTGGCACAGGATCATGAGCAACGGAGAGGCAAACCTTTGGCTGAGCAAGTGAAGCAAATAACATCTTGAGTCTGAGCCCTCACCAGCAGATCAAGACCTCCATATTGCTGGAAGAATGTACTGCAGTATTCAGTGCACATATTGTTCTCCCTCAAAGCAGCAGAAGTGTGCACATCATTAAAAGGAAATATTTTATGCTGATCATTCCCACATGCCTGCTCTACGTCTATCTGGGTTCTTAAGCAGCACCCATTCTGCACATAATGTCATGCATTTGCATCTCCTGGGGAAGATCAGACCTCCTCAGGCTAAGGAATTGTGTTCTGGGTCCCGATAAAACCATTTTATGGAGATGAATAACTTGTGTGGTTTCATGCTTCCTTTCCCTGAAATGCCATTAGATGAACATCAAGTGCTTTTGTATTTAGTTGAGGGAATTTTCTTTTAGACTCTGTAGGCAGAGAAAAAAAAATGGAGATGGGAGGGGAACTGGGACTGAATTATGCTGCTAACCATCAGTGCCTCAGTGAGAGTGAAGAGCACAGCTTGCTGCCTCATTTATACCCATTGGAGGTGCCATGAGCTGCAGACTGGGATAAGTTACCTTGTCTGAAGGACTGAAAAACCACATCAAAGCTCTATGTGGATCAAAGGTGAAAGCAACAGGCATTTCTGGCTGGCTCATCTTTCAGATCTTTTTCTCTCTTTAGTTTCCATTTTGAATCTGATAATGCAGCCTGAACGCAGCCTTTCATACACCTTCATTCCTCAAGGCACAGGTGGTATGGAGCATGTATTTCCTTGTCAGCAGGCTTCATGTGGCATAGGATTTCCAGGGCTTAGTTCTCAGGCATCACTGATGGAAAAGATCTATCATTCTGAACAACACAAAGCAAGACTGATGGAGCTGGTTGCAGCAGAGCAGAGGCTCTACTGCCCTACGCAGAGAACAGGGTGTAAACCTACAAAGAGCTGCTCAACAGTTAAGTTCCAGTATGAATTTGGAAGACACAGCATTTAGGGCCCTCCCAGAGAATCACTTATGATTCAAGACTTTATGTGAAGACAGACTGAAGTGTCTGTGAGCCTTAGAGAGGACACCCTGAAGCACACAGGGTAATCTGTGAGAAGGTCATGCCTGCTGTCACACAGATCCCAATGGCACTTAGAAACACACTGATATTTTTTATGCTAAAAGAAGTAAAAGTAAATTCCTCTGAGGACTGAGAAAGAAGACTTTTACTCTACAGGTGTGTGATTTCTGTCACACACAAGATGGTATGAGGCAGACAAAGCTGTGCTGCTCAGTGTCCAGGAAAATCTGGATTTTACCTCTTCTGTACTGTAGGTTCCTCCTGCAGTACTAGTTGCCAGAGAGGATCAGAGTCATCACTGCATGAAGGAAAGGCCTCATGACCTGAAAAAATCTTGATCTTACCTTTTCTACCCTTCAGCCTCTTATATTCATGTCAGCAAACTTTTACTGAGAGCGCAGTGGCTCATTCTGGGTGGAAGTCTCCCTCTGACAGATGTTCCCAGCTGCGCATTCATTGTTGCAGTTTGGTATCAGAAGCAATGTACGGGCTTAAGTGAGATTTATGGAGATGTTGTCTTCTGGATTCAGAGCTCTGTACCACTACATAGGGCCTTAGCAAGGAGCTTTTAAAATCTAGGCCCTCCTATATCTGTAGGCTCATGTAATATGAAATATTACCTTATGGTAAAGCTGAACTGGATTCTTTCATGTCAGGGTTGATCTCCAAGGTTTATAAAGCCATTCAGACTGGCAGTGAGATGAGCAAGGCAATTGTACAGCTCATTCCCCACTCCGATCTGCAAAAAGAAAACATTGTGACTCATCAACCAGAGAAGTTATGTTTTCTTCAGCAGGAAGCTTTGCAGATTCTCTGCTCCCAGATCTCGTTACACTCTTCCATCCCACCATTCTGGAAAACCTCCCACGGAAAGACAGGCAGATATTTTAATCAAGAAATGGTCCTTATTTCCATTAGCAACAGCTGTTTTCCTTTTAATTTAATTCTCCATTCTTGAGTCTGTTTGCAAAAGCTGCCATTAATTATGTTTTTCATCAGTCAATGTTCAGAGATGGCTAATGGCCCAGCACACCTAATTAGTCCTTCATGTATGATAATGTTTCAGCAAGTCGATAGTTAGCATGTAGGGCTGATATCCGCTGCATAGTGGAGCTGTGAGTGGCGCTGCGCAGACTCCTGGTGTGTGTCAGATAGTGTTACAGCTGCCTTCCTCAACTGCTGCCAACATGTGGCTAGCTGGGGGCTGCAGTTACCAGGATGTGATAACAGCTAGTGCCAGAAGGGGCTTCTAATGTCACTCTGAGCATGCTAGCAAAGGGATAAGGAATTCAAGCTGCTTTTGGAAGCTCTTTGAAGACAGGGAGTGCAGAGACTGGAATTACAGCTACTTTTGTTTTTGTTTCAAATGTTGCACTTGATAAGTGTTAGTGATAACTAAATGCACTGTGCTAGAGATCCTTTGCTTCAGCTTCTTCTGTGCAGAAACCTTCTGGTCATCCTTGCCAAGGTATTCCCAGCTGACCCATCTCTTTCAAGTCACATAAGGTGCTGAGGTGAATGTGGCTACTTGTGATGCAAAGAGTGTTGCTCTCCTTAATGTCATGGTGGAGACAGTGGGATGACCTAACCTCGCTAACCTATTGATACATTTGGGTTTAGGTGAGTCATTGTCTAGGTACAGCAAAAAGCTTGGAACAGCTATCCAGAAACTGTGAGCACAGAAAACAACTCATCTTAGTTTGACAAGATGCACATGTAGGTTGACTGCATCCTTCACATACCTTAAAGCTGGAGCCCGAGTTTGAACATCAGGCTTAGCTGGAACATTGCCTTCATCCTGACAGCATTTGTAGCTGCAAAGAATAATAGTAGTTACTGGCAGGTAGCCTCAGGTAAGAAACATTTCAAATGCTCCAGTACACAGATAGCTTTGAAAAATATCCATGTCTGTCACAATTGTGCATTGAAATCCAGTCAGCATGTGTGCAGAGAGCTGGCTCTGTTCCCCTGCCCAGGCTGTCACCTGCAGAGTTCATGGCATTATGGAAAATTGCATGCACAGCGTAGGGGCATGTTTTGTTTATCTTGGTATAAAAGTGGCAAACAACCAGCTCAGGATTTGTAGTCATGTATTGCATAAAACAGTCACTCACCTTCAGCCTTTCCTATGCCTGAAGGGGTCTGGTGCCCGTGATTATTCTTTGCACTTCATTTGCTGTGTGCTGTGAGGCTGTGGGAAAGGCAAATTGATGTAGCAACATTTGCTGTGTATAATAACAACAACAATGTACTGCAGCAAAACCACTTCAGCTATTTGAATAATGAGAGATGCATCAATATTCTACCTGATACTGAAGGTACTTCTGTGTCCTGTAGAATCACATCAGGCTTATGCAGAGGTTTTTGGGTGAGTATTCAATTGGCCAGTTGCTGACTGTGTGACCTCACTGAACTTAAAACCTTTTGACTGCAAGAGGAATGAATCCGCCATGCTGCTAAGCAGACAGAGGCTTTTTCACATGGCATCTGCTTCCAAAGCAAATGAAATTTGCTTTGATTTTCATGGCCTGTTGAGGGACGAGGGCAGCACCACAAGGAATCGTACATGATTGACTCAGAAACAGTTTCAAGGAGGGTACAAGGTGCTGTCATTTGAGAAGAGAATGAGAAAATGCAAGTGACCTGTTAAAAAACATGTCCTGTTCCCAAAGCCTCCAGCTCTCATGCTGGGACAGGGTACAATTGCAGACAAAATAGGTTTAGACACAGAGTAACTCTGCATTTAGCATTCCTGTAACTTAGGACATTTTTTGGACGGGGGAAGGCAGCGAGTGTCCTACTGTTACACATTGTTCGGTCACCTCACTGCTAATTGTGTGACCACCTCAACTTTGAGGTCTCATCTGAAATGTCTCAGCTGGAAAGTGCTGGGTTTACGGGGCTCTTGCCATGGCTCTTGCAAATACAAGAAATGTTCTAGCAGAGTGTCATGGTCCTGATGTCAAGTCCTCCCCTGGAAACCTAGAGTAATTCCAGTGGATCTGATAGGTTACTGTTGTGTAAGTGAAGGCAGTGTTCATCTCTTGGACATCACCTTTTGGCCCATTCTGTTGGCACATGAGCCTGATGTAATATTGCAAAAACACATCCTTTGAGTGAAAGTGATATGAAAGACAAATGTTTGACTTTAGCCAGAGAATCTAAAACTCAGAGCCCTTTGAAGATTGCCGAGTTCTGTGCTGTGTTAGTTGTCCATATCTATCTAAGAAAACACTCATTTCATCACAGCTGATGACATAAATTCAGACTTGTGAGCAAATGGCTAGGTTGAGTTAAATCACCTCTCTATCTGCTAATGGCATTTTTGCCTTTGCTTGATGATGAAGGTTATCTTGCTGTTTGGAAATCATAACCTACAACTGTTAGACAGCATTATCTGCAGACTTGGGTGAGATAATTTGTATGAAAAATCCAGGGAATCTGAAGCTTTATTGGCTTCCACTTACATGAAGCTGAAACGCCTCAAGATTCCAGCCGCCTTCACACACCATGTGCCTCCTGCTCTATGGTGGGGAAGCAATAGCAGCTGGCAGATGATGGATAGCAATGCCGCAGCCCTCTGGAAGGTTAGGAGTGACATCACTAATAGAAAGGGGAGCAGCTTGAGCTGTTTATAAAACTGCAGTTGGGAAGTTTGCCCCAGACTGCATTAGCCTCTGTTCACTGCCTACCCTGCTTTTCCCCACTCAAATTCCAAGCTCCATCAAGGGAAACAAACATCTGCAGAGACACAATGTTAATTGTTGTACTTAGCACTGCTGTTTACATTTTTGGTGGAAGCAAGTCAAAGCATGTCAAGGTTATCCTGATGGCTAAAACAAGCCAGGAATCTCCTTACGGCTGAAATAACACGGGGATGGATTCTGATCTCATCTACCAAGGCATTTTGTATTGGCTCCAGAGGATGGAAATCAGAATCAGGAGAAATCAAGAGGGTGCAAAAAAAGTAGCAGAGAGGCTTCTAAGAGGGTGAATGTGATAGAGTCACCAGGGAAGCATTAGAAGGTTAATGCAGTTCTCCATTATCTGAAACAGTTGGGGATTACACTGCATTTGTAAGCTTAGAAAGGCCGGCTTCCCTGGGTTCTGCTCCCATCAAAATCCAGCCTAATGGCTCCTTATCAGGAATGATGAATCACTCTTGTGCCTACACTTTGGTCCCTAATTTCCACTTTTCTTGCATCTGTTTAAAGTCCTTTTTAATTTTAACATGTAGGGCAGTCTCCAAGCTAAGTGTGGCCCTGGTGTTCCTAGTCAGACTGGTAATTACTGCCCTCACCGGGTCCCTTTAGGATGCAATTTCAATGGAGTGTGACTTTCACAATATTTTTTTTCTTGTTGTTGCTCGAGCCACTCCAGGAAGGAGCTGTTAAACACGAGTCTCAGCAGGATCCATCATGACTGAAGACAGAACAGAATGTAATGAAACAGGGAGAATACGTGTCTTGCTGAGCAGGATATGTTCTCTTAGTTATATGGTTGATAAAGCTCTGGCTGAGGTTCAAAAAGGTGTTCAGCTTTCATCTCTCTGTCTTCCTTCCTTCACTCCCCTAAACATTAATGGCTGCACTCATGCCTCCCATATTCATGGCTACTTTAATTGTTTACAGATTTTTTGTTTTAATAAAGGATTTGACCTTTTGCCTCTGCAGTTATACAAACCCTTCTCTGTCTTCATGGTGATGTCCCTTTCATCACAGCTTGTCCTCAGCTTCCCTGTGCCCTGCCTGGCTTGGTCCAATGCAGTGCAAGAGAACAGATCCTAAATCACTATAGTCAGAAATACTGCAGTGGAGTTTTCCTGCTGAAGAGGAGGAAGGACGGCGCCACACTGTGCTCCGCTCGGGCTATGACCCTAATTGCACAAAGCCATGTGTGGGCAGCAGCATACTGGTGTGACTGGTGCCAGGGCTTTTGATGACTGTTGGATTTGGCACCCTGGGCTTGCTGTTTGAAATCACACTTGCTATGCTACTCTTCTTTAGGCTTGGGTGAATGTGACATGGCTGTGTGGGAAGCTAAGGTTGTGTGAGAAGTGTGTGGCAGTGCTGGGAATTGAAGTCACATCTCCTGAGTCTCCACCTGGTCCATTAACCACAAAACTATTTGCCCTCACTGACTGAATACGCGAAGAATAGTCAGGGGTTTTTACATTATTTATATGCTGGGAGAGCAGAAGCAGATCTTTTGGAAAGTAAAATGGCAAAGTAAAGTTATCAGTGCTGTGAATTGCCAGGTGATAGCAGGATGAAGGTTTCAGGGGGTCAGGGTGCGCCTGTTTAACCCTGAGCATCTCTATAAGTGCAGCTTAGCAGCTGGGTTTCCATATTTCCTTGAGGAAATGACAGGGCAGTCAGGAGTGCAATGACTTTCTATCCAGATGTGTATCCATGCCAGGAGGAGAGGGAGGATGTGTATCTCCTTCAATGCTGCCTGCTTCTTCCCAGCACTGATTGCTCCCTTCATGGGATCCCATTGTCTTGAGACAGATTTCGCACAAATCACAGCAGCTGGGAGTAAAGGAGGAGAAAAATCAATCACATTGTTCTGCTTTGGTCATATTGCTGTGCTATGTTTCTGTATCAGCCAAACTCTGATCATGAAATGCTCCTTTATCACATTTTTGGCTGTTTGCTGTGTAGAATTATGATACTTGAATTAGGGCCTGTGTTTATGAAAAGAAACAGGAATCATTAATATTAATGTGAACATGAATTAAACCAGTATTTTCAGTCCTACAGCAATTAATTAAATCAGGGCAGCGACAAATAGGAGCCCAGATGCCCCATTAGGCACTGTCACACAGGCAGCTGAAGAAAAGAAAAAAGTTCATGTGATGTAATGTGATTTGGATCAGGCCCTGAAGAAGGAAGAGTATTTCTGCTCCAAATAATTGTTAATTTGATAGCTATCAGAACAGGAATTTACTACTGGGTCTCTGGCCAGCCTGTCCTCTTCAGCAGAAGAGACTTGGGTTCCTATCCTCTCCAGAAATGACTGTGTGTATATACAGTGCAGCTGTAAAAAGCTGTGAATGAACAAATGTTAGTCAAGTATAACATCATTAATAGTTGGTAGCTGGGAAGGTGTGTGTGTTAGTGATGAAACACAAGTTTATTTTCTCTCTGAGTTAAGCACATTCAGGGATATCCCAATGTTCAGGGAGACGAACCGGCTGATGGTCTGCTGTGCCTCTGGTCCTGCAAGGGACCAGGCAGCAGGGTAAATTTGTGAGCAGCCTGTGCTCCTGGATCCACATCTGCTCCAGTCAGAAGGCACTTGGATTATTTCCTTTCCCTTAGCCCATCTCACACCACCCTTCTCCACTCTGGAGGCTGGTACATTCCAAAATCAATTCTAGAGGCAGGAAGGAGGGGATGCTCTTGGAACTGGGGTGGATGTCAGCAGGGAGGGCCAGAGCTGGACCACCGACATTGGAAGTCATGGCTGAAGCGCATTGGCAAACGGTGAGCACAGAGGCCCTGTGGTGGGATGGCAGCTGCTGCATGTGACAGCCGCTGGCAGGCCTGTGGGTGCGTGGGCACCAGACTGCTTGGCAAGGTTCGTGCTGGCCCTGAGCACTGAGATTAGTCCTTGAGCACTAACGTTACCCACAAAGTATTCAGGAAAATATAAGGAAACCATGCTTACGTTTGGGCTTTAATGGCTGGCTCATTGCATCTCTCTTTCTTACTCTTGGTCGTGAAAGCAGCCAGCCTGCCTGCTGTTCAGATCTGAATTCTTTAACCTGGAAGGCATTTTGTGCAGTGCAATGTCTCCCAGCCAAAGACCAAGTCAAGCATCATGCATCAGTGATCTTCGCTTTCCAGGCTGGTAATTCTGGCTTACCAGAATGAAGAACAAAGGCACTGGATAAGTAAAAGGAACGGGGGGGAAAGCCACAAATGGAATGGACACAATGGTTGAAACATCTAATTTTTTGAAAAACTGATTTTGAGGTATCTGTCAAAGCAATCCTTCTACTTCTTATGATTGTTATATCACATGGCCTTGGCGTGGTTTTCTGGTATTTTGGGAGGACCACCCAGAAGTGGGCCAGGTTTGGTTATTGGATTTACTAAACAGAACAAGAAACACAGAGCTCCTGCCTGCTGTTCAAAAATAATATCGCAAGGGAAGCAAACCACAGTGAGACCACAGGGAGGTGAAGCCCATTTTCCACTTGCTGAGGGAACTGCCCTCGCTTGCTGCAGAATGCAGTCTCCATATGCTGGGAATGATTCCCAAAAGCACTCCATCCTTGCCGACTCTGCTTCCTTTCAGAAGCTGCATCCACTGGGATGTAGAGTGAGGAAGTGGCTCTGAACAGGATACTCTGGGGTGTTTTCTCTGTGCAGTGAGGTGGAGAGAACAGCCTATAAGAGAAAACACCAAATGGTGTCGGAGTAGAACAGAGAAAGCCTGTTTCTCCCTGTCAGTGTTTCTCAGATTATAGATCCTGGACCACCTGATGGCTGGAGAGAGCTTTCTGGGGCGTAGCACACTGCAGACCAGCCTGCTCCTATGCCACAAGTAGTTGTGCACTCTGCTGTTGGTCCCTTGCTCACCTCCTGCCATGGCTAGTGGGATGAAGAAGAGGAAGACTGAAACGGCTCTGAAAAGACAGAGGCATGGACTTTAGATGAAGCTTTGCCTCATAAACCAAGCTTCAAAGGACATCTGGATTCTCTAGCAGTAGTGCCCAAAGGGTGGGCTAGCAGATTGCACACAGACAGATGTGCTGTGTTGGTGTAACAAACCCTAAGGAATCTGGAGAATGAGCAGGCAAGCCATGGTCACTGATCATGTAGTACATGTGACAGCCAAGGCTTCACCCAGCAGACCATCTGCTTAGTGGGTCGTTTCTATAAGACACTAGCTGAGTTAAATCATGCATCTACTAATAGAGGTATAACGTTGATACACCTCTGCTATGCACTATGGCCCAGTGGAAGAAGCTAAACCTATAGCCAACAGGCTAAAATATTTCAGATATTGACTACTGCAGTCAAGCCTCAATGATTCTTGCTTATGCTAAAACACAAACCAGCTTGCAGTATTGTAAATCCCTTTGTACACTGTTGGTATGGATGGAAGGAAGAAGGACATGCACGCTTGCCATACATTGACTGACTATTCTTCTCAGTTTCTCAGTAGTTAAAGGGTTAATGAGAAAAACTCCCTCCCGTGACCTTTCCTTTCCAGAATGTGTCTGTTGATTTCTTGTTCTCCTAGGCATGATTTTGTGTTTGGGAATGAAATGTGCTTACTCACTAATATGCATTTATTACATAGATACCATGTTTGGGTACATCATCCATCAGAGCAAATGTCACACTGTGTAAAAGTCCTGTATCCAGAGTGACAACTGAGTTAGTGCTTGTGTTGGGAACAATCCCTTTGCCAAGTTTCTGCAGCTGGATGGCTTTAAACAGGACACATTTATGAATAGATCCACCAGCAAAAGAATCTGCAGTTGTATGTTGCTCTTGTGGAAGCTGCCAGCTTCTGTGGGCCACTGGCCCTCTCACAAGGGACACTGAGGTAAGCTGGTGGCCCGTGGCCAGGGAAAGGCTACAGAAGAGATTGTGATCAAAAGCTGTTCTCAGCTGATCAGTGTTTTACTTCTTTTGTGAAATGACTCATTGATCTCCATCCTGTTAAGTATGTTCAAAAAGTGCTGGTGCTAATTGTGCTGCTGAACTCAGGGCACAAGAATTCATCTCACTGCTGTTTCTCTTCTTGGAGGGAGCTCAGTTTGGAGGAGCAATCTTTAGTATGTAGCAGTGATGGCACACTTAATTAGGCATATTGAATTCTCTGCATGTTATTTGCTACTTCTGCCTTTATTCTGCTGTACAGACATTTTTTTTTACCATGATTTGGAGTTTTCATGGCAACAGCTGTGCAAGCCAATGACAGCCATACAAGTCCAGCTCCAAGCAACACTTTGCAAAATATGCAGCCATCTATTTTAGTGCATCACATCATTAATTAGGAGAGACAGATGGGGCAGGTTTGGAAAAATATGATCTCTAGGGTTCAGTTTTTAAAAAGGATTCTGAAATGGCCATTGAAAATTCAGTGTATTTACTACACATAGACGAAAACAGCTAGAAAAATTGGGCCATATATTGATTAATGTCCGAATTGAAATAGATTATTGACATTAGTTACCAGTGGACTTTGTGACAGATCTCTGGGCTGCAGGCTTATTAACTTAATTTAGTAATAATGGGGGAAGCAGATAGAGGCATTGATGGCACAGGAATACTGAACATCTGAAAATAGTTCCTAAAGACATCCCCCTAATTTCATGCTCACAGCAATAAGAGATTTTGAATTTCATCCAATTGGTAAGACACCTGCATTGTGCCTGACAGCAGTCGTTTCCTTAGCTCATGCACTGAAACATTCACACGTCAGTACAGCAGTATGTCACCAGTCAGATTTAGCAGTGACTGTAGGTACGGTTGTACGGGTGACAATATGTTGGGCTCACACATGTAAAGGCTGGGTTTATGTCTGTTTAAAACCCGTGCTTTTATAAGTAAAAATTAATCTGCTTTTCCTGAATATAGAAGCTTAGATTTCTCCAGTTAACAAGGGAGGTTGTAGACAGGCAGGTGTTAGTCTCTTCTCCCAGGCAGCCAGCACCAGAACAAGAGGACACAGTCTCAGGCTGCACCAGGGGAGGTTTAGGCTGGATGTTAGGAAGAAGTTCTATACAGAGAGAGTGATTGCCCATTGGAATGGGCTGCCTGGGGCGGTGGTGGAGTCACCATCATTGGAGGTGTTCAGGAGGAGACTTGATGGGGTGCTTGGTGCAATGGTTTAGTTGTTTAGGTGGGTTGGATTGGTTGATGGGTTGGACATGATGATCTTGAAGGTCTCTTCCAACCTGGTTTATTCTATTCTATTCTATTCTATTCTATTCTATTCTATTCTATTCTATTCTATTCTATTCTATTCTATTCTATTCTATTCTATTCTATTCCATTCCATTCCATTCCATTCCATTCCATTCCATTCCATTCCGAACAGAATATCAATATTACCTCTGTTTCAAGTGAAAAATATACTGAACAGAAAATTCCACATTGTGTTGGGAATTTCTAATATCTTTTTTAACAGTTGAAAAATAACATTTTCCTAAAACTGCATTTGATCCAAGTGCTGGTTTTGCCTTGGCAATGCTTTCAAGATTCTAACCAGCTTGATTTATTTTTAAAGCAGCAATAATCATTGCAGTAGGGTGTAATTATCTTTAGTTCCAAGATCTTTGATCATAGTGTGTTCGCATCTCAATCTGAGTTAGGATCTAGATCGCTTTTTTATGCTGCAGGCTATAATTTGTGTGGCTTCTTTGACAAAAGACTTTTTTTTATAAGATACCCACACACAAAAGCAGCAGCATGTTTTCCCTCAGTCTGTGGCAATATACAACCTCATAATAAATGTATGTGATTCCCTTTAGTGGGAAGGGAGAAGGACGAGATCGTGTATTCCAGCCCTGGGATTCTGATGTGTTGGAAATAGCAACAGGCAGTCATCACATATGGGAAGATAATGGTTGTGTTGTGGAAGCCCATGTGCTGTGGGAGTAATTTGTTGCTGGCATAAAGAATAATACAGAAGGAAAACTAGGTGTTTTAAGAGGAGTGGTCTAGGAGCAGTGCCACAGGGTTAACTGAGTGGTAGTTCGTTGCTTCACTGCTGGGATAGATGTCTAGAGTTTGTATTTAATGGCACATTTCACCTGAGTTGGGAAAACAACTGGGGCTGTACCTGATACAACTGGAATATACACAGAAATAATTGCAGCAATGGTCCTGCTGTTCAGCCACTCTTTGCAAAAGACATTGCTGTATCTGTAGGAGTATTTTCTCATGTTTAACCTTAAAGTGAGTCCCTAAAATAGACAGTTCATATTGCCAGACTCCCACAGAGGAAGACCGGGGCTGCTCTGGAGGATGAGTCAGAAGGACAGAGCACTCCCTGACTGCTGCATCCAGAGCACCAACATGAGGGTCCTACAGTGTGTTATAATAAATCTCCATCAGTTCTATTAATAGTCCCTCAAGAGTGGATTGAACCTTTTCTCATGTCATCTCAGCTGCCAAACATTCTCAGTGAAAACTGTTTATTTGAATGCAGTTGAAACTGGGACCTCACAATTCTCTGAACTGGTAGGTACATCTGTACTGCCAAATTTCAGCTAGCAGACTGTAACACGAAAACCTTCATTTCTGAGTTCCCAAATTTTGCTATAGTACTTCCACATTAAGACTTACTTTTCTGAGTAAATAACTTAAGTGTGGCCAATACATCTTTTCATTATCACTGTTATCATGATGATGGATGACGAAAGCAACTGTCCCTGAATTGTTAAGTTTGAGGAAAAAATGAAGTCAGTTTCAGATGTATGGTGTATCCTCACATTAAATCTGTATAATCAAGATTGCACAGCCTCAAAGCTTACCATCCTCCACCAGGCAAAATGATTTAATTTCTTCTGAAATCTTAAATCATTGTCTGTTTATAGAAAAATGTTAGATGACAGAAGCAGTGAGAGGTAAATGGGAGTATGCTGGATGCTATCAGCTTTGACTGAGAAGGCACAATAAATCTATTTCTAGCAAGAAGAAAATTGTACCCTTGGTGAAATAGTGTTATCCTGCCTCTTTCAATATGCATTCACCTGATGGATCAGGGAAGAGAACATCAGCATTAGTACACAGTGTGTTTCCCCTCTGAGTGAAAGTGACTTTATATCAGAAACACATGCTCAAGATGTCTTTCACATTCCTGCTAATTGGGCAGATCCAGCACTGGGCATATGCTCTTTATCTAATCTTGATTGCTGCATTAAACCAATACGTGCTATTCTACTTTATCCTTCCTGAATTTCAGACATGGCTTATATTTTGTTTGCACTTCACCAAGGTAGCATATAACTGCTTGGAAAATGTTAACATCTGTGAAGGTGAAAAAGGCAAAAAAAAGCAAGCCTTGAGATTTATGGGCTGAATCCTTGGACTTTGGTCCAGGTAGAATCCTAGTCTTGTGCAGTGGGTTCTTTCTCTGCTGAGGCAGCAGAAAGCAGCCAAAGATACGGCCCTTCAGAGCAATGGAGGATTCTCCTCTGACACTGGGCCCCCTGGTTGCTGCCTGTCCCCTGTCCCTGCCTTCACACATGAGTGACAGCACGTAGTGCTTAGCCATCTCCTTTGCTGGGCCAGCAGCTGGCCGCAGCTGGGATGTGCTGCAGCAGCCCCAAGGCTATCCCAAGGTATCCTGGAAATTCTTTGAGCCCATGTTTCGCTCAGCTTCAGGGAAACAGAAGCAAAGTATGAACCTGGTGGAACTGAGAGCTGAGCCAGGTTGTGTGATGGCTGTTCCTAACCCGAGAGTTTTGATGACCTCAATATGGCTCCCCAGCACAACAGGGATCTTTTGGCTTGCTAGGAAGATCCTTTCGATGCAAAATAATTGTGTAAATACTGATCCCCAGGACATAATTATTGACCTGCTGAGGCCAATATGACCTGTGAAATCCCTGGGGTTAAAGTGGCTGGGATGGAGAGGCTCATTTATCTTCAAGCACCCTCACAGCTTCATGGGCAGGCTTTACCACTGATGCAGTGCCAGCAGAGCTTTGCCTGCAATGTTGTCACCATCCTGACATATCTAAGAAGATAATTAAAAGCTTCAATCACTATTGCCTGAAAAAAATCTGGTCCTGACATGCAGTATGTATGTTCCTCTTTAATGTTCCCCTCAGGCTTGCTATGCTCCCTGAGATAGCAGTGCTCTTGGCTCCTCATGGGCAGCTGGGAGGATTTACCTCTGGTATAAACAGTTAGTAAAGAAAGGATAAAACTTCCTAATGGGGAATGAGGCCTCGGGAAAAGCCTGAACTTGAACATATCTAAACTTGTGGCTGAGGTGTGTGAGGAGGTGGGGATGAGGCTATCTTCATTTAAACTTCTTTCTAAATTTCAAAAGCTAACTCTCATTTCTCTTTTCTCACATTTTCAGAGATTAGTACAGCTGCAGGCAGATCAGAAACATCATGTATGCAGATGTCTGAGCTGTTTCTGGTGAGGTGAAAAGGAGACTCTGATAAGGCTGATTTGAAACACTGAAGGCATGGACTTCCAAGAGTATGGGGAAAAGGTCACTTGGTGGGAAGGTAGTAACACTTGCATAAACCTGGTGGCACAGAAAGTGGGGAACCCTCTGAGGTCTTCAAAAGCTAAAAACCAAAATTGCATTTTGATAATATTAATGGCTTAGTCATCAAATCTTGGGTCTTTCTAGACAGGATGGGCAGGAGGATTTTCTGTGCCACATACAAAAATTGATTTGTGCAATGTTACCCTGCCTTTGACTGTTAGTGTTATTAGCATTATGATTATTTTTGATGTTGTTATTATTATGTGTTTTGAGGGAATATCAAGAAATGAAGCTTTGAAGTGGAAAAGCTAAAGTTGCTGGCAATGTTTGACTGTTCACAGATTACCTGCTTCTTTGTGGTTTCACAAGAATCACTGGGACTTTAAAAGCTGTACAGTTACAGTCTGCTAGAAACATACATCCAGACTGGATACCCATTACTGGAAATGATAGTGGGTGTCTGGAATGGAAATTGTATGTTCTTTTGAAAGCTTCATTTGTCACTATATGTTACTTGCAGCATTAATATTGCAAATTGGAATACAATGTAAAAACATAAAGGGATTTACTACTGCAGGAGCGGATGTGTTATGTGATGTGGTGATGTGATATTAGACAACGTGACATTTCATGAATAAAACAAAAGCTCTCACAGCACTTCTTATAAAGGGAAAAAGGGCTTGAAGCTGGTCACATTTACAGCGTGACTCTCTGAGGACTGTTTCAAATGCTGGAAACTTAATGATGGCTCTTAAAAATCTAATTATATGCTGAATGAAATTAATAAAGTCTGCAGGAGCAAAGATAGGAATTAATGAAGATCAGTGAAGATGAACAACAGGATTTATGTTACCATTTAAAAATAATGACAAAGCACTATCTAAAGATACACAAAACCTTGCTAATGGAACTTGAAAGAAAAATGACACCACAAACTAATAAAGATCCTTCTTCCCCTCAGATTAAATATAGTCTGTCCCTCTAAAAGTTTGCTCAGCATGCTGCAGAGAGGAGGGTGAGTAGTAAATAGCTACTCTTGATTTTTCAGCGTGGCTATTTGACCTATAGTGTGCCTGGGCAACCTCAGGGATAATGGCCACTCAGCCAGAGAAGAGGCATGGCCAGCAGAGCCTTTCTTGGCCACCTGTTCTCCTTCACCATGTCCCACATATTTTGCCTGCATGGTGTTTGGGAATGGTTATGTGCAACCTTTCATGTCAAATGCTCCCTACCTTCGTGCTGCTGGAGAACAGGGCCTGGCCAACGTGGTCACCATGATCAGTCCTACAGTTCTAGACAGAGGTTGTCTCTGTGAGTACCTCAAAGCTTGACTGGCTAGTCTGGAATATTTTCTAAATTCCATAAGCTTGCATTCGTGATTGTCCTTGTATGCAGGTTGAAATTCCATCTACCCTGGTATGCAGTTAACATTATGACCCTCTAAGAAAGGTTTCAAGTGATCTTGTCTGGCCAGTGTTGATGACACTGGCACCAGCAGACTGAAGCACCAGCACACAGGCAGATGGGGCAAAGGGAAGCTGCAGAACTAGGCATGGAGCTCTGGGACCTACATATGCTGTGGATGTGCTGCACAGTGCAGAGAGCACATCAAATTCTCTCCTTCTTCAACTGCCAGATGGCTCACCTCAGAGCTGACTCAGGTTGCTACAGCAGCAAAGTAGTGTAGGTGAACAGCAGAGCTGGCTTTGAGCCCAGCCTGGCGTTTATTTTTGCAGGGACGCAACCACTGTCCTTACTTGCCACTTCCCATGCAGCACTGTGCAAGTGCAATGCATTATTTTCCCCATCATTTTATTAGCAGAGAATCCTGGTTCTTCACTGAGGGAATATCCTCAGACTTAAAGAGTATTTTGGCCTCAAAAAGTTTCCCTAGTGTTGACATGGAGTAATTTCCCCCTTACTAATCTCTGGACTTCAGGATTCTGCAGTTGCATATGGAAAATATTAAATGTGGTAGCCTGCCTGTGCTTTCTATTATTTATTTTTTGTTTAGTAAAGTATTTATCCACATTCCTATGAAGCCACCTGTTCAGTCACAGACTCAAAAATTGCACATGAAGAGGTCTACATGTGGCCCAGCGGCGCAAAAGCCTCTCTTTGCACAACTATTAGCTCATTGTTGTTATTTGAGCAGTATTATTATTATCATTATTATTATAATAATTATTATCAGATCTCCCTGGAAAAATACTTTCATGATTAACAATTGATATCAATAACATGATACATTTTCAGCATTGTCAGCATCTGAACCCTAATATCATGATAATGTTATTCGGCTTACAGCTTGCCCTTTTGAGCCTTTGTTTACTAATTAGATGAAGATTTAATAGGCTGAAAATATTTGGCATTACCACAGATACATCCAGTGTGGGCTCTATCCTTCATAGATGCCATCCCTCACCCAAATCATGGGGCTGTGCTGAGGCGCTGTATTCTGCGATCCATGTACCAGACTTACTTATGCACACTGACTTCTGCTTTATTAGAAGTTGATGTAGGTTCATTTGCAAAGACAAATTGCATTGTGTTTTAGCTTCCTTGCTTTTATTACCAGCTCATAATTCATGACACTTGAGTTCACTGCACTGAATTGCTTTGAGAGCATTTGTTAAGACCTGCAAATATTTCTCATGCTTATACTATATGCCTAAGTAACTTCATGGCAACTAGTGTTATCCTTCCCAGCAGTAAATGCTACAAGTATTGGTGCTAGTAATATGATGAATGTGATCAGTGGCACATGTTTGCAAAACTGGGATTTCTCCAGTCTCCTCTGCTATTAGTGAGTTGTGGGGATGGAATGTGTTGAGAGTAACTGGAGCAGCAATAGTAGAGCTGGAGAAGCCCTCAGGCTTTGGCATCAGAAAAACACTGTATGGCCTCAAGTTCCACTGAGGAAACTTACACATTGAAACATAATTAATGGGACATCGACTAATTTTTGATCTTGAGGCTCATTTTAACCATGCTCAGCATTTAAAGAAGTTGAGACGATGAACACTTAATGCTGCAGAATGGTGCCAAAAATGTAAGTTTCAAGCATTCCTACTCCTGATTTGTTTTGACAGACATTTAATTTTCTGAAGCTGCAGTTAGAGCAATAAAAACAAAATTCACCACAAAAAAACAAACACCAGCTCCCTTTCCAGCAAAACCGATATATTTTTCGAATACTGGAAAATTATGCAGCTAGAGCCCATTGACTTTCCACAGGAGGTAAAGCTCATTAGCAAACACATGAAAGACAGTGAGCAGATTATTGCAAAAGAGATATTTGTACAGTTACTTCAGTAACACTTTATTTAAAGTTTCTGGTTGCTGGCACTTAGACAGTATGTGTGACCCTGCTTAGGGAATGGTTATTGCTGAAAAACAGACGCTCTAAGAACCCTTACAGCCAGTGAGAGAGACGGAGGGATGGAGTTCAATGAAAAGGAGGGAAAATGGACATTTCTCTTTTGATTCTAGCAACAGATCATCCATTTAAGAAGGTGTATGGAAAAGGAAAAGCATCCTGGAGTGGGAAATGGCGGGATTGAATGGAGCATGCCCAGGATTTGTGCTGCTAACGAGAGAATCGCCCATTTGCCCCCAGTCAAAGGGGATTTGTGCTAAGCTGAAGGATGCCAGTTGCCATGTGCCTAAGGAGCACAGAGGAGCTTTCTGTTATAACTTCCTGTTCTTTGTTTAAAAAAATACATTAACTGGAGGAAGAGAGTTCTCACTACAACCCTGATTACTATTTCCTTTAATTCCATCAAAATTACTTCTTCCCAAGCCAGCCTGCTCAGCCAGACGCTCCCCCAGCCTGTGGAGTGCTCAAAGCCCCTTCATCTTTGCTGCTGTTAATGTTTTGCAGATTTCAGCAAGACTGCTGGGCTCTGTGAGTAAAAGTACAGCTTAAGCAATGACAAATAGAAAGAACATGCTTATTAAAGCTACATTACACAACTCCATACTGCTTGAATGTCATCTCCTCCTGGAACAACAAACCTGTGGGGACTTGTGCCTGTGTGTGTCTTGGAGAAGGCAGGTGGGCCTTGAGGTTATGATGACTCACAAAGGCAAACTGGGGTACAGATCTGGGTACACACCATTATGCAAGGGCCACTATTAGCTCAAGGACACATAGGAGCTGATCATCTTCTGATTGATAGATACACATATAGTCCATACATGTCAAGCTCCAGGCAGGACAGCCTCTGGCTTACCTAAACATACAACAATGCCCTCACCATGAAAAATAAGGCAGAAATGCAGGATGCTGGGCTGACAGCAGATGCTCGCTCAATTTACTTGCTAATCATAGAATCAATAAGGTTGGAAAAGACCTCAGAGATCATCAAGTCCAACCTACTACCTAACACCTCATGACAAACTAAACCATGGCTTCAAGTGCCACGTCCAGTCCTTTTTTGAACACCTCCAGGGATGGTGACTCCACCACCTCCCAGGGCATCATATTTCAAATGCTGTGTCAAAACACATGGGCTTAAACTGAGAATCTGGGTTCAGATATGCAAGCCCAGGTTCTGCAGTTCAGCTTCTCTGTTAACTAATATTTCCTTCTGCAGTAAGCAGTACCCCCTTGGCTGGTAGATCCTGCCAGGATCTACTTCCAGGACAGAATGGGTAATAGGGATGAACCTTGAAGAGGTGGATCCTCCTCTTCTTTTGCACCTGGGATAAGGAAGAGCTGCTTAGGAGGGTAGCTGACTCTGCAAAAGAACCCAGACACCTTCCTCCTTACTTCTGCCCCTTCCCCCAGACTTTCTCTGCTGGTACTTAGCAGTACTTGAATATTTTCAGCTGTATGACTTTGTTTTACTTAGAGTCTGAGGCAGGCTTCATAAGCCAAACTTGTAATCTTTTTGATTTGAGTCCCTGCATGCTCAGCAGCACATGCCGTATCGTTGGTATGCAGCACTGGTAGCATTTGACTGAGACAAATGTTCTCTATGTGAGCTCAGAGGCTGTGTCTTATTTAATTTTGTCATTTTCAATTAAACTTTGCCTGTCCTTCCATTACGTTTGGAGCCCTGTTTAGTGCTAATATTTAATAAACACACAGTTCAAAGTGGGCTTTGTTATTTCAGCTACGTATTTCACACATTCCCCCAAAGATAAAAGTGATGCTTGAGTTTAGTTTCTTGATTTCTTCTGGAACTTTTGTCACTACAGAAATGCTGATAGTTCGGTTCAATTAACATCACATCTGTACTTTGGTATATTTGGACTGGGAAGGAGGACAGAAAAACAGCCAGTATGGGCCTTGAGCACCGCTTCATGTAAAACTAATAGAAGGAGAGTGAAATAACATGGGATATTATCACATTTTTTTCCAAAAATGCTTTCTGAAGTTATCTGTATATTTTAAGTTTCCCACAGTGATACACTTCAAGTTTTTAAAACAACACAAACATTTGCCTTGGCCAACAGCCTAGTGTAAAGAATAAAAATTATCAACCCAACTAAATGGCTTAAGAAGACAAGATCTTGTCCCCCAGGACAAGCAGAGAATGTAAAAGTAATCTGTGCAGGCGTGATCCTATTCATGTGTGGCCAGCAAAAACAAGCCAGTTAAGCCAGCTATCTCTTTTAAAGGGAGAGATTTCTTTCTCTACCTGTCCATCATCTCCCTAGGATGTGCACGTACCAAATAACTGCACTACTTGAAGTACAATTAATATTTGTTCTGTGTCTCGTAGGCTCTTTTTCAGTAACAACATGACACTTATTTATTGCTCTTCTTCAAGAATTAATAAAAAAGCCAGAGGGGCTGTGGAGCTAATAATCCACTGGCAGAAAGGTGTGAGCACGTTATCTGGACCATCAGCAGAGGGACCTCGACAGGCTGGACAGACGGGCAGAGTCCAACGGCATGAGATTGAACACATCTAAGTGCCGGGTTCTGCACATTGGCCACAACAACCCCATGCAGTGCTACAGGCTGGGGTCAGAGTGGCTGGAGAGCAGCCAGGTAGAAAGGGGTACTGGTTGATGGTAGGCTGAACATGAGCCTGCAGTGTGCCCAGGCAGCCAAGAGGACCAATGGCATTCTGGCCTGCATCAGGAACAGTGTGGCCAGCAGGAGCAGGGAGGTCGTTCTGCCCCTGTACACTGCACTGGTTAGGCCGCACCTCGAGTACTGTGTCCAGTTCTGGGCTCCTCAGTTTAGGAAGGAGGTTGACTTGCTGGAACAAGTCCAGAGAAGGACAACGAAATTGGTGAGGGGTTTGGAACACAAGCCCAATGAGGAGAGGCTGAAGGAGCTGGGGTTGCTTAGCCTGGAGAGGAGGAGACTCAGGGGTGACCTTATTGCTCTCTACAACTATCTGAGGGGGGTTGTAAACAGGCAGATGTTGGTCTCTTCTCCCAGGCACCCAGCACCAGAACAAGAGGACACAGTCTCAGGCTGCACCAGGGGAGGTTTAGGCTGGATGTTAGGAAGAAGTTCTATACAGAGAGAGTGATTGCCCATTGGAATGGGCTGCCTGGGGAGGTGGTGGAGTCACCATCATTGGAGGTGTTCAGGAGGAGACTTGATGGGGTGCTTGGTGCCATGGGTTAGCTGTTTGGGTGGGTTGGATTGGTTGATGGGTTGGACGCGATGATCTTGAAGGTCTCTTCCAACCTGGTTTATTCTAATTCTAAATATAACCCCCCCAAAAGAGGCCTTTTCTTTTCTTTCTTTTTATTTTTTTTTCTTCCCATGCTTTGAGACCTTCTGCCTTCACACAGATCATTGAAATCCATTTGTTTCCTTCTCTGTTGTTTGTTCTTCAGCCTTTTTGTGAAAACACAGCAACAAAGTTCAAACCTCTGCCACACTGAATTCTTTGGCAGCTTTATAAAGCCATCCAGAAATCACTGTGAAAGCTTCCATAATCAGATAGTGACTGATATACAGCACGTGGCCATAGAAGTGCTTGAAAATAAAGTGCAGGGTGCAATAAAATGGGTTTACTAGATAGTAAATAACATTTCAAACATGCATTCCAGTCCTGATCTCTCTCTGCTGCTTTCCTTCTCTCCAAGATCTGCTCTACTTGTGGAAAGTCCAGGGTAAACTCAAGCAGTTATAATTTTGGAGAATATTTGCACCACTTCATACAAGGCATAATTTAGATGTCTGTGTTGGCTGGACACCCTCCTGTGGCTTTCACAGATGATGGGAAGAGACAGACCTTCTGTCTAAGTGGAACCCATATTGGGGGCTAAACTGCAGCAGCTGCTCTGTTACCTGGTGGCCCCTCCCCAGCAGAGAAGGAAGATGAGGAAATGGAAAGGGAACCACAGGTTGAAATGAAAACAGATTTAGTGAAACAACAAAACTGGCATCAGTGCCAATATAAAGTTACATTCGACCCAGCAGTGGTACAGTGGTCACACTAAACAGTCCTCAGGAGTAGGAGAGGGAAGAGGAGCAGAAGTCCACACAACAGCAGAAGGCTGAGCAGTAAACTCCTACCCTCCTCAAGCTTCCCCTTTATACTGAGCCTGATGTTTCCGGTCGGGGATACACCTGTAGTCAGCCCAGGTCAGCTGCTGCAGCTGACTTCAAGCTGCTAATGCCCTGCAGCCCATAGCTGGTCTGTGATTCTGTCCCAGCAAAACCAGGAGATTCTCCAAAGCCTGCCATAAAGTAGGAGCCTCACTCAGGTTCCCCATCACCCTAATCAGGAGACTTTGATCACTGTAAATCCCACGCTCCCCCCAAAAGACCAGCAGCTCCCCTGTCTTGAGTAGGAAAGGAAGCCCTCCGACCCCTTATGTCATACTGCTCTGTGTGCTCATAGCCCAGAAAATTGGCAGATGAGAGAGGATGAAAGTGTTGTGTTTATTGGGCATGTCCCTGTTTGGTGACTGGCTCTGAGCTGTGGCTCCCCATCAGCACTCCCAGCTATGATCTGTCTCTCTATCTGCAGCTTGTCTCTTCCTTTAGATTTCAGCCCTAAGCTCTCCAGGGTATGAATTTGTGTTCTGTGTTCACACCAAGCCAAGCATAATATGCCTGGACTATAACTTCATTGGAATGTGCTACTTCACTGTGCCATTTCCAGTAAGCCTGGAGATACTTAGTTGCATCAAGAGCATGAAACAGAAGCCAAGGAGGGAGGGGATGCAGAAAAGCACTGTGGCCCAGCCTTGGCATCAGGGTGCTGGGTGAAGCTGGCACGTGGGTACCTGCTCCACTTGATCCTCTTCAGCCACTGGCTCTAAAAAATATGAACTGGTGTGAGAAAGCTTAGTCCTAGCAAAAGAGGAGTGCATGGAATTACTGTCAAAGGTCTTGAGAGGCTGTTTTGTTGCCAAAAAAGGGGGGAAAAAAATCCAATACATACAATAGAAAAGCAATGTCTGATTAAAATGAAACTGTGAGAGTGACCCTGCTCATGAAAAGGACTTGTTTATGTGGAGTTACAGAACACTGAATAACCAGTTAGGGGAAAACATTATTTGCCTGGGAAAGCTTAACATTTGAATAAGGGGGGGGGGGTGGGGGGTGGGGGGGCTGAAGCTTATCTGTAGCAGATCGCTGTGCCCCACTGAAAACACTGCTATGAATTTTTCTCTCCCTCTCTCTGAAGCTGTTCTTTTTCTGATCAGGCAACAGGGAAAGAAATGTGAAATTGTCTCATACATAACCTCTAATCTCAGTTTCAGCATAAATGCGTCGTTGTCCTTAACAGAGGGAGAGAAAAATGTGATTGTTTGGAACAAATATTTGGGCATCTTTGAACACAGAGACTGTGGCATTCTGTTTGCATCTTGGGCACAGGATTCTTGTGATTTCTAAACTGTTGATAAAACTGACTTCAACTGTGTCTTTAACCAGCAATGCAAATTTACAGGGTCATCATAGAGACTGGAGCATAAGGTAAAAAAGAATTAATTCTGTGGGATTTTTGCATGGAGGTACAAGGAATGACTGAGAAGCGCTGGCACAGGTTCATCAAGGTATGTACGCTCATTTCTGCTGCTACCCCGTGAAAAACCCGTTGAAGTTAAGGAGAATACTCTGATCTTTAAAATAGAGGCATGCTTAACTACCTAAGGGGCACTAAATGGCTGCTGCAGTGTTGGCTGAGTTTCCGTACCGCTGAAGTCAGCCTACTTGATGCATTTTGCCCTCTTAGTGTGAAATCACATGTGGTTTGCAGGAGAATTTTGCAAAATCCAGCTTATAGATGTGTGGATGAAAAGCTCTGTATAAATGTCAGCCTTTATTATTGTTACGAATTTCCGGCTTCTGTTATTAAGACATTTTATATGGATATTTGCGTGTCTCTCCCTCTGTGAGCTTGGATTGAATGCCTGCCACAAATCTCCCTGGCATCCCACGGAGGGGATCGCTGTAGCTTGGTGCTCTTCTAACCTTTCCTTCTGTTTGGGGAATAAACCTCCCTAAAAAAAATGACCTCATAAAAATGGAGTAAACTCTGAGCTCTTTGTTTTTCTCAGGTCTAACCTCCAAGAAGACTATAAATTCATTTATTCTATAAAATACAGAGAAGTAAATCTTCAGCATAATGTGTGGGGAATTAGCCACTTAACTCCCATTAACATTAATGGGAGTTGAATATTTATTTGCCCCACAGCACATAAATCTTTGTCTTGTAACTTCTACAGTTTCTAACTAAAATGTTTCCATTGTTCCAAGGATCATGGTTATCCTGCTGGAGTGTTTACTAGGTTGTCAGCCTAGGGGAGATATATTGGATGTTTCAGTCCTTTCCCTTTAAGTAAGCTGTAAAATGCACCAGGACACTGCAACATGAACTTTCTGAAACCCCTCTGTGATAAGCCCAGATGATTCAAATCACCTCTGCATGGTGCTGGTCCCATCGTTCCTGCAGGGAGCTGGAGTGCTCTGACATGAATAAAGTGCTGTGACTGATAGACTTCTGTTCTGTGCCTGGGGTGATGGATGGGTGGGACTGAGGCTATCCACCAATATCCACTCTTCCAGAATGTGTATTTCTTCTTTTCTTCCTTCAAACCTGTGTGCTCCTTGTAATGCAATTACACTCTCAGCTATTTCTTCTCTACTTAAAAGTCCAAGCCAGGGAAGTCAGTGAAGCTCCATATAACTCTGCTTTAAGGAGCTCTTTTGTTTCTCCCCTGGAGGGAGGTGAAGGGACCATAGCTCAGCAAGACTTCACAGTTTTCACCTGTATTTGTCTGAAAGACACTGAGATTCTCTCAGGATAGATGACCCAATGGACACTAATGAATGGCTATGAAAACTGCCAGTCACTGGCTGACGTCCAGGCTCTGTTATACTCCATGGCAAAACTTCCCATGACTTCAGTATACCAGGTTTAACTAGTGCATGGAACTGTTTTTCCCTAAAGCACTCCATAGAAAGCCATTGCTCTTCTGTGTGGTTTATTTGAACAGCTCTGAGGAAGTTAATAAATCCCCCAAATTTCTGGTTAAAAATAAATAAGTAACAATGGAAGCAGAAAGATTCCATCTTACCTTCTATAGATTTATGAAGTATTTTAGAAATAAAGCCTTCCTCTGCACGTAAGTGGATCAGGCAAAAGGCAGTGGACTTAAACTGAGTTTTAGCCAAGACATCAGAAAAAGCTTCCCCAGGGTGAGGGTTGAGAAGAACAGCTGCAGACTGTGCAGGCTGCTGGGTTTAGGAGCAGGCTAGATAAATTGTGAGGAAGGACCTAGACAAACTATTCTAGGCTGGAGAGCTGAAAAGAAAAAGAAGGGTTGTTGATTTAGACACTCCCTTCCTGTCATTCTACTGGAGCAAGAGGTAAACCATCCATTCTTAAGGTTTTTGGACTGACTCTGTTTAGCTCTAACTAACTAAGAAAATGTTATCTAATGCCATCCTTCAGGTGGCAAAGAATCTGACCATGAGTCTCAAACTACTGTGGAATGTAATGTTGAGAGAAGAAACTTTGGGCTGCAGCTGACCCATGGCTGAACTCATAGTGAGAGTCCTGGTAAACTGTAAAACCATTTGAAAGAACAAAAAGCATAGAAACCCAGCCTCCAGGTACGTATTCCCTATGTGAACAATTCACCTCATTTTCTGATCTGACTTGTCTCCGTTCTGTGTCACTGTGATTGTGGGAAGGCAGTTGCACCTTGTGCCAGGTAACAGAGAACCTCCTTCCCTGTTCTTATTTTTGAGGGAATTGAACACCTAGAAACATTGCACACACCAGCTGCACAGGACCTCTCCTCTCATGGCAGTTTTACAGACAGACCTTGACTGAGCTAAGTGTCCAAGCCTCACACAATGCCTTTTTTAACAGCATCCTGAACCTATGGCTTTTATTTTCCTGACCAGCTTGCTCACTGCACCTGCCAGGTTCCTCCCGAGACTGAAATGAGAGCAGACTGCGTCTGTTTTCACAGCTCCAAAGCAGAGACAGGGAGTTGTCAGGAAACCATTAAGCAATACAACACCATTTGTTGTGGATCCATTTTCTTTCCTGAAGTCAAAGTATTTATTTTCCATGCTCATGTGTAATAGCATAGATGTTCTAATCACCTCGAGCAATGCTTCCAGGACAAGATGTAGCAGGCGAAGATGTTTATTACGTTATACAGCAAAGCTATGTAGTCTATCAGAAGGCACATGTGTCACATCTCAGTTGGTCATTTTCTGCTGGCATGTGTGTAATTAAGGCATACAATAGGTCAAAATAACAAACCAATATTTTAACACATCCAACCAAATTCTGCCTAGTTTCTCTCCTTCAGTTCCAAAGTGTTTACATTACTCTCAGAGTCAAAGACAAAACATAGCTTTCTCTAATTCGAGCAAAGGCAAACCTTCCCTGTAGCCTACCAAAGCTATCTGAAAACAACCCTTCTCCTACACTCATGCAACAGGATTCTGCCAATATAAATGCACAACCCCCCTCCAGACAATTAGTAGAAAGAGTTCTGATGCACACACTTTGCAGCACTCTGATGTACACACATGAGAACCATGTCTATCTCTGGAGCTTTCAAGCCACAGAGACCTATGACACATTGAACCACCCAGTGATTACTGTGAAAGGTACTTAAAGCACCATAATCATAAACAATGGGCAAGCAGGCAATGCCATGTGCAGTGTGCTAATGGCATCTAAGCACAGACCCCGGAGACAGCTTTGATTTCAGGTTTTGCTCCTGTGAAACATTTACTCAGGAATTTTTTACTCAGATGCTACTTTTTGTTTTCTCAAATGTGGTACTCATCAAAATCTTAAAAGATACCAAACCACTACTAGCTGTGACCACATACTATATGTATATATGTGCCTCACTGTACCCCACATTTCCCAGAATCATAGAATTTTGGTTGCAAAAGACCTCTAAGATTGAGTCCAGCTGTCGACCCACCACCACCACAGCTCTTAAGCCATGTCCCAAAGTGTCATGACCACATGCTTCTTGAAAACCTCCAGGGATGGTGATCCCACCACCTCTTTGGGTAGCCTGTTCCAATGCCTGACTCTTTCAGTATTTTTTTTCCCCTAATACCAAGTCTAAACCTCCCCTAGCACAATCTGAGACCATTTCATCATGTTACCCCCTGATAATAGGAAGAGGAGACCAACACTCACTTCACTACAACCTCCTTTTAAGGAGTTGTATTTAGTGTATTCTTTCCTGAATGATCCATTAGGAAACTGTACTCTGTACTGGGTACCAGCTACTGAAATGTAAATGTCTCAGACAGAAGTGGCTTAACTATGTTCAGCATCTTTTCATGAAAGTAAAAGGGTAGGAAGCAACCAAAGAGCGAACTAGAGCAAAAAAGACAGATAGGAGATTGCCATGACAAAATATTAGGCCAAGTGCTTCCTATGGAAAAGAATGTGGTGTCTTTAATAATGAAAAGATGATTCCCATTAACTGCTTTCCCTGTAACCTACACTACAGTGAACTAACCCTGGTCACAAAGACTCCATTCAGCCTCTAGTACAGCTCAAGCCAGAGTAAACTCTTTTAGTTGCAATGGGTCAGGAGCCATTTTCATGATCTATTTCCTTGGAGACAAGGATACTCCAGCTAGACCGAACAACCAGAGCATCCCTCTGGAGCAGCTCAGCTTGCATGGATGCACCACTCTAGCCTGAGCTGGCTTACACAAGTCCTAGTTGATGTTGGCATGGCCATATCAGTGACAGGGCACTGTAGGAGTATGGTTATGCTACTGGGCAGTATCACTGAACTAGTCAGAATCATATGCATGCAACCAGTGGGGAAACATGCAGCTACCAGATAGATTTCTCTCTCTCCCTTTCTTTTATTTTTTTTTTCTTTTTTTTTTTTTTTTTTTCCCCTAAAGTGCTGGAGGGGTTTCCAGCAATAGATAAAATCATTTTCACAAAATTGAAATGCAACATTTGTTCCAGAGCTTGTTAGATCCTGAAATCTGTAGGTGGGGTTGGGAAGATGACATTCTCAGCTCTTTGCCAGCAGCGAAGCTATTAGAGCCTTTATAAATGTTATCCAGTTCAGTGCTGCTGCTTGTGCCATATTCCCAACAGCAAATGCAAGCATCATCAGGATCCAACAGGCTCCCAAGAATAAGCCCAGCAATTCAACTAAAAATAAATATAATTAAACCATAAAAAGAAAAATGTCTGCAAGATTATCATCCTTGCAGCTAGCTGGAATGTACTTGGGAAATATTTTTGGAGTTAGCTGTAAATAAAATATTCTTTGCATGGAGAGAATGTTGCCAAAATAACACAAAATAGATTTATTGAATAAAAAGTGAAAATGGAAAACAAAAAAAAAAGATAAAATAAAAATGGAAATAACTTTTTCACATGGTTAGACAAGTTGCTTATAAATATTCTTTCCCCTTTGAATCAACAAGCTGCTGTCTGGCCTAAGGCTGTGTTTTGTAACCTGTCACATTGCAACCAGCAAGAGCGGATAGCAAACATCAGATGAGTGATCCAAGCGAATTACCTTTTCTTAGTTTGCTAATCCTTCATTCTTATGATGTTTTAATCATTCCTGATCTTTATCATCATCTATCCCCTCCCAAAATTTCCACTGCTGGGATACTCACAAATTTGCTCCGATTGACCCTCAGACACTTTGAATACACTGTCTAAGTCATATTACATTGACCCTGTTTCTGTCTGGCTAAGCAAAACTTTCCAAACAGAACAGTAATGAACATCAAACAAGGAATATTATATCACCTCCTCCAGTTTCTTAAATAATTGATTTTTGAGAATCAGTAGTAACAGGTTTATATTTCTGAAAACTGGAGAAGTTTTCATGAATATATCATCTAACATTGTCTGAACACTGAGAAATGAATAATTTCATATAACACCCACAAATAACTTCTAAAGAAAATGAGTCAGTAATGTGCTCGAAGTCTGAAGGAAAAGCCTCTCCCACCTGCCTCTTTTCTTGTACAAGATTTGTTTGTTATGCTGCTGTGGGATGATGTCTGGGCATAATCTTATTGCTGTGCCAAATAACTTGTGTGGAGGCAGTAACCTGTGCTGCCCTTCAATAGGAATAAATTAATTCTGTAGGCTTTCAGCAAAATGAATGGTGAACTGTGCAACTCTAATGAACTATCAAACACCTCACAGGTCTGGCAGGTTCACTAGCAAGAGCTGTAGTTGGTGCTCACGTTGCTGTTAATGATGTGTTTGTTACACTGTCTCCGGTCTTTAATTGTCAGAGAAATTTCTTGTTGTCCAGTGTATGGAATTCTTTGCGTGCTAAGAATGCAGGTATGTGGGAAAGCAAACACGAGGCAAGATTCTATTGCACAGAAGTGCAAAAGAAAAGCTAACCTATTGTCAGGTTTGGTGGGCAACTGAATGGGAATCCGATGGGGAATTCATTAAAAACCATGTCACATGTGCCCAGCACAGAGTCACGACTGGCAATTGGCTTTGTTGGAACTAAAAGGCTGAGCCCAAATGTTGCTGCAAAAACTCCCTAAGGCCATTTCATTTACAAAAAGATCAAGCTTTTGAGAGCATATAATTATCCTTCATCCCTGCCATCTTATCCTGCATTAAATTTAATTGCTCACAAAACTTGGCAAGGTTTTCACACCCATTTAAAGAAATTAAGTGGTTCTGTCATTTTTTAGTGCTCTTGATATGAAAGTGTTTCAACTTTCAGTCTGCTACAAGAACCTCTGCCTCCCCCCCTTCACCCAAAATATACATTCTTCCTGAGAGAACTGAGCTCAGATGGGCTAAAAATAGTTGATTTTGGCCAAGACTGTCAAAAGTCACCAATGATTTCCAGTGCCTCTATTTTTAGAGGTGAGTACTGACCACTTACTGGAAGTCACATTCCTTCTTCTGTCATTTCTAAAGTAATAGGTCATGGGCAATGCTCACTCAAGGGCTATGGTGGCACTATCACTCAAGGCCTTGATCCTTCACCAAGCTCTGCTATCCCAGATCAGGAGAGGCTCCACAGTTGCTTCATGTAGGGTTGACCTATTGAGTCTGTGACCCACCAGTGCTATTTCACTGTAAGAGCACCAGATGCAATTTGAATTTCCTCTCTACGCTTCACTATTGGTGTATCATCATTTTAAATGATGATAGAGTTAAACCTGCTACCTGGAAATGAGACTCCTCAAGCATGAACCAAAGAGTGGTCCCAATTATGTGAGCCTTCCATGCCCAGTTTTGGTTGCTGATATTGGTTAGTCCATTAATGCTGTCTTATCCAAGAGATTGATTTAATATTTACCTGCCCAGCATATAAAGACTTTTTGTTTACAGGCCATGAAGAGGACAAGTAACTTAAATATGATTCAATGATAACAGATGAATGTTTGCTTCTCCTTTCAATAATGTGCCATGCCCAAATTATGACAGTGCAATTAGAGATGGGGTAGAAATTTGTAATTCACTAAGTGAATATCTGTTAACATTTGCTTTTTATCTACAGACCTACTTTTCAGCTGTGAAATGCTGTCAATCCATCACAAAGTCTTGTCATGTGCTTGGTGATTACATGCTTTGCTGTTCTCTGAATAAAAACAAAAGAATTTGGGGTTTGGGGTGGTAGGGCAACTTCCTGATGAGCAAGTAAAAATATACTGTTGGCACATGTGACAACTAAAAACCCTAAACAGGTTTACAAGAACAATATTTTCAGAGATACTAAACTCCTACAGCTGCTGTTGTCTTCAGCATTATGTACTGAACTTGGCTGGACCCAACACTAAATAAATGTCTGGTTTTATGTACAGTGTGAAAGAGAATCATCTGTGAAGCAAAGGTCAGTGAAGTCAGATTTTCTACTGTGTTTATTGGTGATAAACATCTTGAGAGAGAATGTGAGCATCTACAAACACTGGGTTGTAATGTTACTATAGTCCCTTATCGCCTTATAAACGATCTGTATCCTGACACGGGAAGTGAGCTTCGGTCCCAGATGAATTACGAATGAGTGACTCCCTAACATAAATAAAAGCAGGAGGATGGGCCTCACTGAGCAGTCTGAGCACAAGGGCTGGAAATAGGAGCCAGGAACTTATCTCAGCTTTGGAAAGTGAGCTGCTTTGGAGCCTGGTCCAAAGCTTGGTTAATTAAGTGGGAGTTTTCCCAGGAACATCTGAGGACTTTATTACTCTTTATTAGGGCTACCACATGTCCAGCTTTTTTTTCTTACATTTTTCTTCCTTTTCTGCCCCTAAGTTCTTTTCCACTGGATTTTTGACAGGTGCAACTCGCATCCAAGTTTCCCCAAATCCTGAAGGGCATGTGTGTGTGTGTAGGAGTGGATTTGGTTTGCCACAGTGGGCAGATGCAGGATGTCAGTGGATGCACGTGGCTGACAGAAGTAGGGAAGTGATGGAGGGTCAGAGTAAGATAAGAAATGTCATGGGCTGGCAGAAGAACCTGTGCTGGGAAGACTGGTAAGGGGAAATGGGGGGATTTAGATATGAGAAAGTGGGAAGAAAAAAAGCAGTTGGGGTGGGAAAGTTGAGAAAAGATGATTGTTCTGGGATAGGAGGTGCTGGGATGCAAAGAAGGACATGGACTGGGGGGTTCTGGAGTTACTGCCCTGCCATTTAATTTTTAGTTCAGGCTTTAAGATGGGATTCCCACAGACTGCAGAAGAGGGTGTCTCTGCTCTGTGGCCTTGGAAATACCACCACCTTCCCTCAATGCCCCACCTACATGGTAGGGTGAGTGCAGGTCACTTTCCAGGCTGGGGAGCTGCAAGCTTCAGCTCACATTTATGAAGATTTAGGGAAGAATTGTGTTGTGTTATCAAACTGCCCTCCTGGAACGATGTGAATAAATGTCTGAAGCCTGAAATTTGAGGGAAAAGTTGCTGGAATAAAATAATTCAGTACAGTTATATTTGGAGATGAAGATTTTTCTTGCCATAGCACTGCAGGTGACCAAGACAGCAGTCCTTCATGCCCAGACCTTCTGCTCCTTGGGATGTCTGGCTCAATTGCAAGATGTCCATTGCAGACCACTGCACAAGGAGTGCACACAGATGACCAGATGAGATTTAGGTGACTTCACCCTGGTACTGGGTTCACCCCAGGTGTGGGTGAACAGGACTCACTGACAGCAAGCAATGGGTCCTGGGGGCTTTCTCCCCATGACCCTGTAGATACTGCTCCCTAATGCCACATTCAACCTGCTCTCCAGGAAGGGAAGGTGGCTTACAGGTACATCTCCCCACTCTATGCCACTATTTGTGCCTCTTTTCTTTCCTACACTTTAGGTCTTGGGCAAGGTATCCTGTGACTTCATCCCTCCTCAAGCATTCCACAGTGTCATGGTTGAAGCTGAACTCCAAACACACGTCTGGAGCTGGGGCTATTCTTTCCTTTGACAAATTGTTCAGACCTCACACCTCTACAGCTAAACAAATGTAATCCAAGCATCAGATCATAAAATCTTGGAAAAAAATTATTTGAACTGCTGGCATGGCTTCTAGTAGTACACCAGGGGCAGCTCTCCTTTCACACATCCCCAGAGGCATGTAAAGCATTTCACTCCTAGTAACTGAACTATAAATGTAGGTCTCAAGCAGTACATGCTCCATCTTACAATGTGAGAAACCTGAGGGCTTTCACTTTTTGTGCAGGAGATTATCAAAGCACCTTTAAAGGGAGACAGATTTCATGCCTCACCTTTCCTCTCCTATTGCTCTGATATCCACTGCTCAAGAAACTAAAAGGTGTCAAACTTTTTTCAGTGCATACAAATGAGCCACACTGCCTGGGCAAATGGAGAGGAAAGACTTTGCTCTCTCAAAGGCTCCTTGCAGGCTGCTTGCAGGCAGGTAGCAGCTCTCTGGTGAGGCAGTTCTCCACTCCTGTCACCAGTTACAGTGATACAGAGATGAAGACACCTTGATAACCAGAGGCAGACAGGCTTATTTCCCCAACCTGCTTATATTCTGTCGCTGTGAAACCAAATATGCTGGAGCAACATGTTCCTTCATGTTTAGGGGGAAAGAATGTGATTTTGAAACTCACTGTTCTGCTTTTCCCTCTAGTTACCTGTGGTGCACACTTGGACTTGAAGGAGTAAGAGCCAAGGAAAGTCAGAGTAACACCTCACTCTTCACCCAAGCCTCCCAATTACCTGAACTGTTATTAATGAACTACAAGAAGTGGTTTATTGAATGTGAACTTTTGACTTGTCCTTGCAAATTACCTTGGAAGTTTCAGATGTGCCAGGACTGATGTAGTGGGAGCCCTGGTGCCAGGTTGCTGGAGAAGCTGGTGGGTATGAATGTGGGTCACCAAAGGTTCATCCTGTCACTCGGTGCCAGGGATAACTGAAACACCAACAGTTATCCATTGTGAAATGTGCAGGTGTCAACATTTGCTTTGTTCTGCACAGGAATGAAATCGAAAACTTCTGGATTTTTTTCAGAACAAACAAGGGAATTGTTTTCTCACGCAGAATGAGCACCTGAGGCATCAGGTTATAGCATCCACCGGGTAAAACCAGTGATGTTTTTGCTCCCTCATCTGTTGGTTAGGGTACCAGTTGAAAGACTTTGCACCATCTCAAAAAAGGGCTTGAAAATAACTTTACGTGGTGCAGGTGAGGGGCCTAGACACCAGATACTCTGGTGGATGATCAGGGCAGGAGAGACAGAAAGGGGTATGCTCCTGCTCTGTCTCCATCCTCAGCAGTTTCACACCTTGTCTTGAGTTAAATTTAGCAAAGCAAATGCACTTGCACAGAAAACTTCAGTTTTAATTAACTGCCATTTTCCAACAACACAAAACCCCGATTCACTGAACACTTGCTAGTGACTTGGTTATAACTGCCATGGGTTTGATGGTGCTCATGACATAAGGCAGGATTAAACTCAGCCATGGAAGGATAAATAATCAATTTTTGCATGCTGGAGGAGCAAAACTTCAAAGTTTTGATGTGCAAAGGCACCTGAACAACTAAAGTCTAACATTCATAGCTCTGGAAAATTCTACTCTGAGAGCAGGCACGGAGCTTGCAGGAGCAAAGAGAGGTCACTCCGCATTTGCTGTGGAAAGACAGTGGCTGCACCTGCCAACCAGGTCATCCTAACGAACTCTGCTGAGGAGGGTGGACAGAGCTCCAGGATGTGCCAGTTCTTTTCTGTGAGGTGGCTTTCTGCCCACTGCAATTATGGCAGGAGGAAAATGGCAGTTTTGTGACTAAAACTGGCAGCTACCCAACACTGCCTGAAGAAATAACCGTACCTTGGAGAACCCTTTCTTTTTCTTGCTGGCTTGGGCCAAGCTCTTTAAAGAAGTTTTAGCATTCATGTAGGCATCTTCATTTCAAGATGCTCATTACTGATAAAACCTATCCCAGTCCCTGTGCAGTCACCAGCCTGTGCTGGTATGAAGTGCCAAAGATGCTCGTGTGGAAGGTTTGCCTGCTCTAGATACTTCCAAATCTATGATGGGTAAAGGCTGATTTAATCTCCAAAGAATTAGGTCTAAACCATTATAGCTCTGGAAAATTTTCCTATCCTATATAGTTGCTGAATGAGCTTAATTCTCGACCAGAAAATCTTTCTTGGGTACTAAACTCTGACTTTTAATCAGGCTTCATGTGGAAAAAAGCATCCTCAGATTAATTTTGACTGCACTCCTTTTTACTGTGTCTGGATGAACAATGATTTTGTTTTCTTACTTTGAGACTTCATGCATAGAGCTCCTCAGCTCTGGCAATCATGTTGGCTTAAAAGCCATGATTCTGAGCCTATTACAGTACTTTTGTGGCACCCCAAGTCTTTCCTGCAGAGCTATGCCGAAGTCTTTTTGAAGCCATCTTTTGGTTTATAAACTAAGCACACATACTTTCAGCTTCCCTCCATCATGTATTTTAGCAGGCTATTCTGCAGAGTGATGAGGCCATTGGACACATCCCAGAAATCTCCTGACGCGAGGGAAGTAAAACATTGTAAAGGAGTAATAATCCCCCACATGCAGAGGCTGAAGAGGCAGGAACAGCCCTGCAGTTATTACTGCATATTGGGAGCCTCCTGATAAGAGCAAAGCCTTCTCCAATGGATTTATGAATAAATCAAATGTATAAGTATTGATAGCATGTGGGTTTTTAAAGTGGATCTTTGTTGAATATGGCAAAAAACTGTATTATGGTGTGTTATGGTGTTTTTACAAACAGGGAAGACACAGATTCAGTCTTCTGAAGGAAAAGATTCACCAACATTCTGGAATGGGTTGTCCAGGGAGGTGGTCGAGGCCCAGTCCCTGGGGGTGTTTAAGACCAGGCTGGATGAGGCTCTGTCCAGCCTGATCTAGTGTAGGGTGTCCCTGCCCATGGCAGGGGGGGTGGAACTAGATGATCCTTGTGGTCCCTTCCAACCCTGAATGAAACTATGAAACTATGAAACATTCATTTGCTAAGGGGTCCTAGAGGTTTTATCTCTTGAAAACTGTGCAAGAAGAGCACAGAAATCATTAGAAAGAAAGATGAAATGAGAAGGAACAAGGAAGAATGTGGAATGTTATAGTTTGCTGGAAACCAAAGACGCATAAAGGTTAAAGCAAAACTGCAAACAATAACCCCTGCATTCTTGCAAGTCCCTTTATGAAATTAAAGCAGAAACACTGTTGTGAAGAGGAACATTATGCAAAGAAAATAAATACTGCAGAGGACAAAAAAAAAAGAAAAAGGTGAATCCAGGTTAAGGAAATGTAAATAGCTTTTTGAGATACACACACCCTTTGTGTCATTCATTCCTTCTGAAGAAAAGTATTATATTTTAAAGTCAATAGATGTGTTTATCCAAGTCCCTCCTAGCTCACTTCACAAGGAAGGCTTTGGGGGTTTTTAATTTTTGGTTCCAGACAAAGTAATTTTTCTTTGTCTCTCTCTCTCTCTCTTTTTTTTTTTTTTTTCTTGTAGAAATATGTAATACATTTTTCATATTAAGAAAACAAGAGACTGAAAGATTACTTTTGGCACTTCCCATCCATGACCCCATTTGCTGCTTATGTGAGGAAATAAAGGCAGAAGATGGTTCCTGCTGAGACTGCAGCCCTTGCAATTACCAGATGTGAGCACAGAAAAGAACAGGGACTTGTTAGCCTGTCTAAATCCACTCTCACCTCAATGACCTTGCTGGATCTGAAGACACCTGCAAGAATATTTACCCTTGAAGCATCACCAGGGCTACCTCCTGCAGTCCACATTGCTTACTGTGCTCAAAAGGAGCCACGTCTCTTATTCTGAGGAATTTTGTGTCTTGTCTGTTTGCAACACTTTGGCAGTATGTTTTCTCACCTTTTCCATTGGTAAAACTAGCAGGCCTGCCTGAGGGAATCAGTGGTACACATCCCAGAGTACCTCTGCCCCTTACATAGCCATTCAGGTGGTTTTCAGTTTAGGAAGGATGTTGACTTGCTGGAACGAGTCCAGAGAAGGGCAACGAAGTTAGTGAGGGGCTTGGAACACAAGCCCTGTGAGGAGAGACTGAGGGAGCTGGGGCTGCTTAGCCTGGAGAAGAGGAGACTCAGGGGTGACCTTATTGCTCTCTACAACTACCTGAAGGGGGGTTGTAAACAGGCAGAGGTTGGTCTCTTCTCCCAGGCAGCCAGCACCAGAACAAGAGGACACAGTCTCAGGCTGCGCCAGGGGAAGTTCAGGCTGGAGGTCAGGAGGAAGTTTTACACAGAGAGAGCGATTGCCCATTGAAATGGGCTGCCCAGGGAGGTGGTGGAGTCGCCGTCACTGGAGGTGTTCAGGAGGAGACTTGATAGGGTGCTTGGTTACATGGGTTAGTTGATTAGGTGGTGTTGGGTGGTAGGTTGGACACGATGATCTTGAAGGTCTCTTCCAACCTGGTCTATTCTATTCTATTCTATTCTATTCTATTCTATTCTATTCTATTCTATTCTATTCTATTCTATTCTATTCTATTCTATTCTATTCTATTCTTTATCCTGTATCAGATGGAGATTTCCTTTTGCCTTGCTCAAAACCACTTGACTGAGCAGGTCTTCCTAAAGCAGCAACTCTCCTATCAGAAGGCCTTTTTTTTTCCTGTTTTGAATCTCTTGCCCTAGTGTAATTTATAAAGAAAATGGGGTAAAACCAACTACAGAATTCCTGATGTGGCCAGAGGAGGGGAGCAGTTATCTCCTTTGTTTTGTAACAGAGTCCCCCACCCTTATATCTTCCAGCCCCATCTGACCACTTTGCAGCTACTGCTGCCAGCAAGTCTGTTTCCTCTTTAGTTTCCTCATGAACATTTCCATCCAAAGTGTATTTTGTATTTTTATTGGTCCTCCCCAGACGTGTGGCCTTTCATCTATTGGCATTGAATCCATATGTGAATCTCAGCAGAGCATGCAGACTGCATTGCCTTCCCATGCCACACCTTCCATGCATCGCTGCCGATTTTCCAGGCCATATCCCATCAGCATCCCACATCCTATGAGCAATAGTAACCCTTCCCCTGCACATGGACCAGGCTCTGTCCTGCACATCCTGCAGCTGCTCCCAAAACTGCCCTTCAAAACTCCTTCTGCAATGAACCTCTCTGTGCTTTCATTTCAAACCCCCTTGTTTCTGTGGTGACCACTACTGCCTGCTGCCTAACAGCCCCTCTGGCACCCACAGTAGGGACAGTGCAGCCTGAGGATCTTCAGTCCTTTGGAGATGGCTCCAAGCCAGATCAAAATCAACAGAGACTTTGTTAAACTCTGGGGTTGGTGCTCTCCATCAGCTGTGTAGCTCCTGGTCCTGCCTGTTTGCCTGGTGTCTGTGCAAGAATTTTCCTCCCACCCTCAGCAACTGGGTTTTCCTTTTGTGGGAAAACCTTGGATGGGTCTTGGCCAGAATTTAGGTTAAACAGTCAAAGTGAGGAGCACTGGAGAGATGGTTGAGGTGTGAGAAGAGCTCAGCCCTGACATGGGGCCTCAGGTGTCCCTGAGGCATGATAATGTCTGGAAACATGTTCCTGGTCATTGTGCCTGCTGCTGTGTCTGCTCCTGCTCTGTGGCATGTGTAGCTCCAGCTGACATCAACAAGAGTCACATGTGCATTTGAAGAGAAGGATTAGAGAGTCTGAACCAATGCCTCAGCACATGGAAGCTCTTGCCATTTCAAGGCTTATTTCTTTGCCCTGCACAACAAAGCAAAAAAATCCCTCCTGCTTGTTTTTGTCTTGATATTTTTCAAAGATCTTAGTGGAGGAGACAGGCTCAGAGCAGACCACCAAAAATTGCTTCTGCTTAGTTTGGATCATGAACTGGTTGTCAGAGAAAATGATGCTGTAATCCCAAAAGATACAATAAAACTGTCCCATAGGCTTGGTCCTTGCCAGTTGGACGTGATTCTTAATTCAGATTTCACTCTGTGTGTGTCACATTTACTAATTTTCCATGAATGATTCCTGGTTTTCAATCAACCTTAGTCTTTAGGTCCATAATACTTTGTTCTCCATTGAAGTTTTCTGGCTGTGTGGAGTTTTGCCTGACATGAAGTAGGGAGGAGACATGTGAAAAATAAATTCAGTAAGACTTTGCATGGTGCAGCATTACCATCAGATGGTCCATTTTGTGCTGCTTCTACTGACAGGGAGATGTTCTGTAGATAAAGTGTTAGGCTTTAAGAAATACACATTCAACTTGTATTTCTGAAAGGCTTTGGGCTGAGCTTGTAAATGCTTTGGGACTCAACTTTTCCCCTGTAAATATGGTCTTTATGTTTCCTGTTGTGTCTGTTCAGACTGTGATTTTCAAAGGGACCCAGGGGAACTGTTGTACGTGTCCCATAGAACAATAAGTCTGTTCTAGTTTCACTAAATGCCTCACTGAAGCCCTTTCCTGGGAGAGTAGATCATTCACCCTGCTTTCCTACACTCCAACCTGGTCCTATTTACACAAGCTGACAGACTACCTGATGGAGCCATTATTCTCTTTGCACATATAGTCTAAACTATTTCCCCTTGCTGGGCACTGAGCGGTTTTAAATCAAGATGTCTTAGTTCATGGAGGTTAGGAATAGTCTTGTAAAATGCCTTATTTCTTCCTTGCTCCTATGTAAATCTGTTTTATTGGACAATTGGAAAACATAACACTTGGCTTGTGTGGATAACCCCCCATGTGCTTCCAAATACAATAGACAGTATTTTTTGTCAGAATAAGCTTTTCATGAAAGCCTGTCATTCCCTGCATTCAAGCTGAGCTTTTGCAGGGTGACCTGCCCTCCTGTCTGAAATCACACCCAAAAAGCAACCCTTGGCCAGGAACTCCACATGAGAAGACATTTCAAGGATGAAATTCAGGTCACATCAAGGTGGTTTTGTGTGATTTTAAGCCTGAGAACACAGGTTAGACCAGTGCTGTAATGAATGGAAAAACCTCTAAGGGGTTTTAATAGTTCTCTGTTGCTCACTGGCCTTCTGAAAGGAGGTACTTGATCAGACATTAACCCACGAGGCCTCTGTGCTTGTTCCTCTGCCATGCAGCCTCTCACAGCTTGTCCCTGCCATCCCTCCCAAATGCATTCTGGCACACAGAGTTTGTTCTGGCTGGGAGTTTGGTTTACAAAGATTAGAGAGACGCTGTGCTGTGGGCAGAGAGCCTCAGTAAGTGAGGAAATAAAGGCAGCATTGGAGCTGGTGTGGGCCTGGTGTGAACCGGGTGCACTGGGGGAATGGGCCAGTTGGGGACATGGGAAGAGGTTACGCATCCTGAATACACAGGAATGAATGATAAGCACACCAACCTCCACACTTTAAACAAGCTGTGCTGGCCTGCTTGAAGCCCCTGTCCCTTACATTGCAATCAATGTCTGGCTCTCTCTAGGCTCTGCTCTGATACACTGCAACCGTTATGCTCTGCAAAACTGCTTGTCAGCTGCCCAACGGCTACACAAACACAGCAGGAAAACACTGCTTGAATATTTAAAATCATCAACAGGCTTTTTAAAACCTCTAGCTAATGCCTCTGCTTGACATTGATACACTGCATTAAGAAAGAAATAGTTAACTGAAACACTGGCTCATTTTCACACCAGACAATATCTTGCACTTACTGTCAAAAATTATTTTCACTTAAGCTATGCTACTGCAGCATAGGACACAAAAAAGGGAAAGGATTTACTGCTGAATGCTAAGTCATACTTTATTTTGCTATTTAAGGAGCTAATAGAGTAATGTAATATAGAAAGCACAGACCCAAATAAAAGTTCATCTGTTACTGCCAACTCCAAGCAATTCAGTTTGGTGACTCAAGCAGTGTAATTGTGAAATTGGCTTAGAACTCATTACATTGTTTTATTTTTATCTGTTTGTATATTAAAATGCATGCTTGAGGTCCATTGCATTTGATTTAAGACCCAAAGGTTCATTTCAGTTGCATATTGGAGATTTTCACTGTAATCATGTGGGTTACAAGGCTATTTTTAATTGCTGAGAGCAGAGATCCTCTCACAAGCGTCTGTATGAATTGGGCTCTAAGTGAAACGGCAAATGCACCAAAACACAACAAAATGAAGAGGACATGGGAACCCTTAACACAGACACACTGTGGCTCTGCTCCAGCCAGCCACCCACCTACCCCATCCACCCAATTTGCAGAGGATACAGTGTGAGAGCGATGTGCAAAAGAGCTGAAATGCATTTCCTGAAAGGACAACAAGCATGGATTTAACTCACTTTGACTCCAAACCCAGAGACCAAAAAATGTGACGCTCTAAAACATTAATTTCAATGATGAAGGTGACAGTTTTGTATCGTGTGAGGGTGCTTCTGTTAGGACAGCTTCTGAGACTGCGTGTGGGTGTGGAGTGTTTTCAAATGTGAATGTGATGGCAGGCTGTAGCCCATGTGGCAGATAAACAAGCCGTATTTTTAAACGCAGTGTGAAATGTGGGGGCTGACGTGACCATTATCAGAGCCTCACACATGAGTTATGAGGCATCATAAAATATTTTCATATTGCAACAATGAAAACTGAAGCTGCTCTGTGGTAGGCTTGTTTGATCAGATAGCTCACCCAGTTCCCTTTACTGGGTCTGGCAGGAAGGCGAAATGTTTCTCAAGAGCTGTACATCCAAATGCTAAGCTGTTTTCTCATACATTTCTTATACAGAAAAAAAGAACTTTCTTAAGGAATGACTGGTCAAGAACTGACAATTAAGGTAAAGCAGGTGACATTTTCAGGGATTTAGGGGCATTTCACCCTGCCCATGAAGCAGCTGAGCTAGTCACTTTAATCAGACTGCAACAGAGTTGTGATGTGAGTATAAAGAATTAGAATAGAATAGAATAGAATAGAATAGAATAGAATAGAATAGAACCGAACCAGGTTGGAAGAGACCTTCATCACGTCCAACCCATCAACCAGTCCAACCCACCTAATCAACTAAACCATGGCACCAAGCACCCCATCAAGTCTCCTCCTGAACACTTCCAATGATGGTGACTCCACCACCTCCCCGGGCATCCCATTCCAATGGGCAATCACTCTCTCTGTATAGAACTTCTTCCTAACATCTGCCCAAACCTCCCCTGGTGCAGCCTGAGACTGTGTCCTCTTGTTCTGGCGCTGGCTGCCTGGGAGAAGAGACCAACATCTGCCTGTCTACAACCTCCCTTCAGGTAGTTATAGAGAGCAGTAAGGTCACCCCTGAGTGTCCTCTTCTCCAGGTCCCCTCCTTTTATTAAATAGTTCATTAATATATTTTGTTCTGAAAATGAGCATTCCTAGGAGTTCTGCAGATCAGTGGTACATAGCTGGATAGAGATAACAAATACATTCATAGCATCTCCTTCCAGGTAACCTATCCCCATCTGACTTTGAGACTGATCCTGCAAATTCTTAATGCCACAAATTCCTTTTCCTTTGGTAGCCTGTCATTTTAATTTAGTCTATTGCATTAATTATGTGATTAGTCTTATTTGCATAGCCAGATTATGTTTTACAGCATACCTGCCAGCTGAATTTCTGTACGTTCATGTTAGAGTCTGTTTGTATAGATCTTAAGTGTTAAGCTTCATTCCTGCCAGTGATTCTGATTTCCTCAGTGATCTTGAACTAATCATCTGATTTCACTGAGTTTCACTGCTGCTCTAGTAGTTATTCTGCAAATGGGAGATAAAGATGTTCTTGAATTTTGCTACAATATTCCTGTGAAAACTCAGTCCAGGTTGTTCCTCCTAGCAAATGTCAAGGCTTCTTTTCATAAAGTGAAAAGTGGGGCTGAGTGGGGAAGGAGAGTCCCATGGTGCCATCACTGCTGCAGGCAGCAGGGCTGAGTCTGTCTGTACAAGTGTCCTGGGGACAGTTTGCACTCAGGCCAGCAGCAGCCAGGCATTGGCTTGTGGACTTGGCGTGGATCCGATCAGCTTGGAGCCATGGCAGCATGTGGCCGGCTCTGGCAGGGCCGTCGGTGCAGACATACCCTTCCAAGCAGCCAGTCCAGCTCCGTGGTTTCTGGCACTGCAGAAACAACCTCAATGGCATGAACCCATGGGAGGAGCTGGACCTTGGAGGGTATTGCCGAGAGGCTCATCTGTCTTCCTGTCATGGACGTGAGGTTCAGTTACCTTTTCCCCCCTCACTCTATTTATTGAAAAATATAATTAAAATGCATGTAAGCAGTTAAATACTCTGAACTGTTTCAGCTTGGCAGAATATCCTTCTCTTCTTGTCTTCACAGTATTTTACTTTGGGGACACATAGGCACACTGAATTCATGTCTGTGGTGCTTTTGCATCAAGCTGATTCCAGTCAGCCTAATCACAAAGCTGGGCAAAGGAAAAACTGAATTTTCAAACTGATGACACATTTATACCAGAATTGTAACTTTACAATATTAATGTATCATTTAACTTACATGTATACTTTGGAATGTTTATAACTACTGTAAATCATAGGCAAGAGGGGCCAAGAGAGTGCCACACAACATTCCTAGTACAACTCGTAAAATAAATAGAACAATTGCAGGAGAACAACATTGCCTGTTTCTAAATGGAAGACCACTCAGCTGCAGATGGTAAACGTGTTCGATCAGTCTTCACCAAGCCCAGGCAGACACAGAGGCAGTGCTGTGGCCTTTTCTCTGTGCTTCCCCAGGTGCCACTGCTGTGGCATTCAGCAGAGATATCAAAGGACAAAATGACACCGATCCTGTGCCAACAAAGTGTTGTGTTGCTGGGAAATGACACCAGATTTTTGCTGGTGATGCTGCTTGGCATCATTGTTCACTTCATCATGACAGCCTGGATTGTGATGTGATCTTCCTTCCTCCCTATGAGATGACTGTTCAAAAACCATCCCCATGCAGCTGACCTCCATCCACCTTGTCTTGCAGGGTGCCTTGTCAAGAATAACACTCTACTGTTTCCTGACCCATAAAATTCTGTAGCTGATTTCTGACCTATTAACCTCCAGTTTTTCTTTTAAGGCTTATAGTACCTTTATGACTTGACCAGTGGACTGTAAAATACACATTTAAATGCATTCAACTCAGATAACAATCTCACCATTAAAACAGCCTAGCTTCTTTGTTTGAAGTTAATCACTCTCAAATTCTTCTGGATTCATCATCACACTTACCAGTAGCTGCTTTTTCTCCCTGAAGCTAGCAATGTAAAATGACACAAAGACCTTCAGTTCTTAAAAGTCAGTAAAAATAGATTGCAAATCTTACTGAAAATTTTCCCCAACTTTAGATCCAAATCTACAGAAAAATAAACCCCCAGTTTTAATTCAGGACATCTTCAGACATTAAAAACGAATTGACTTCTGGTATTCAGGTGAAAGGATGACTGTTTTTCTAGTTTTATTATACTAAAAATACAGTTGAGCAGCAAGCACAATGTGGTAACATTGCACAGGCAGCAAAATACCAAAATAACACCAAGGACAGGAGACTGTTTTAATGTACTTTCTGGTAAGTTATTTAACATGCTTTTGTTGGCAGGACAGATGGTTTGGGGCTTTGGATCAGGCCTGGATTACTTAGAGCAGGCAGTAGGCAGTGCCTCTCACGTAATGGTTGTTCCCAAATACAGCTGAAAGCCCATGTAATGGGACACTGGGCTCTGTTTCTCTTCTCTAACACTGACACCACAAGTATCCCAGCATGTCCTTAAGTTGAGAAGAAAAAAACCCTCACCATTTCATTGCGTCTGTAGATGACGAACTGGAGTCCTCATCTTAGCAAGAGGTCCCAACTGCCCCTATCACTGGCAGGAAGGACAGGACCCAGAGCTCTATCCTGGGCTGCAGAAGCCAAATAAGTTATGAGGGGAGAGCAAAGGTGATGTCAGAAATGTGTTGGAAGAACCCAGACAGACAGGGGTTTGTCATTGATAAAGGGCAGGTGGATAGGAAGAGCCGTGCCAAGCAGAATCAGCCCTTCTGTCTGCTTGATATTGGTGCTCAGTAACTTCATCCTGGAAACATTCTGCCAGGTTAATGACCCAAAAAATATGTTTCCTTTTTTCCCTAGCTGGATCATTTCTTATTAGGGTCAACAATTTAAAGTTTTATTTTAATACATTCCCTAATTTACAATGGGCTCTGTCCATCATACACAGAAATGCTCATTCTCTGAGTCAAATGTAAGGGTGCCTGCATTCATGCACTTTCTCTGTGCAATCCTTGGCCTCTGTATTTAAGAAACGTGACCCTAGAAGGTGTTTATAGAAGGCTAAATATAGGTTTATCTGTTCTAGTCTTTCCATGAAAGATCTTTTTCCTTCAACACATGGAGATTAAATACACGGAGCAATATTAGTTAACACTTAAGTTATGGCATGCTGTGAAAAACGCCAGGAAATTCCGTTTTGAAGTTGATGTTCCACTCCTAACTCTTGTTGACTTTATATTTCTTTTCTCACAAAGGCATGAACTGAGGATAGGGTGTCGCCTGAAGCTGAGTGACACTGCCTCAGACAGGCGTTTGGAGAGACACCTCGCATTAATCTCTTTAGGCGCACTCAGCGGGTTTGTTCAGGCCATGGTGGAACGTAAGAGCAAAAATCCCACTGTTCTCAGCAGCCCAGATCCTATTGAAAGCAATATCTGCAAAAGCACTGTATTAACTCTGAGTTAAATAAAAGAAAATGAACCAAACTTGAGGGAATTTACGTCAGAGCAGCTGTTTGCATGCATCTTTTGCTGGTCTTAACTCTCACACTTTGGGCTTTCCTGTTGGCGTTTTCAATAACATCATTGCATCATGGTCCCAGTGTTTAATATTCCCTCTTTCAAAATATGAAGTTGCAGCTGAGTCCCTGTATCCTTCAGGGATAAATGCAGAAAAAGCTTTACTTAACAGCTGCTATATATTATTATTATTATTACCTATTACATCATATCTTATTACAGCTCTATTACAAGTTTCCCTTAAAATCTAATCACATTCTGAGATTGTTTACAGCAAAACCAGAAATGGGCTTCAGACATAAATTTCACATCCCAACATGGGTCTGAACTTTCTTGCAGTTCAGATTTATTCAGATACAGAATTTAACTCTCTTGCTCCTGAACAATGGGAGCAACTGCAAAGTTTGGATGTGCTTAGTGGTACTGCAGCTATGAATCATGAGGGACACCTGAGATGTGTCTGAAGTGGCGGCAACCGAGACAGAGTTTTACTTTCTGTCTGAGAACTGAAAAGCAGAGAGATAAGGAGTACAATTCTGGTCCCATGTATGTGAATAGCAAAACTTCAGTGATTTCAGCAGAGCCAGAACTTCACTCAAGCTGAAGAGGCAGATGACACATAGATAGACAGATACTTATTAATTAACTCATTTGAGCTAAGCTAGGCTTATTTCTTTAGAATGTAAGTGAACGCTGACAGAACTGTGTCATTGTACCCATTCTGAGCCGCTTGGGGCATGTCTGGGAGCCCAAGACAGAGGAGGACAGAGGATTTGGAGTGTTTTGAGGCTCCAAGATGTAGAGAAAAGCTGTTCTGTGCTCAGATCTGCCCACTGAAAAGAGTCCAGAGCTTGCCCGGACTTCCAAGGACCCACTTCAGTCCCTTAGAACCTTCGATGCCCAAACTTCTATTGCCTTCCAGCCTTGTGCAGACTGTGAAAACAGCCCCTTGGCAAGATAGCAATGTTTGCTGCTGCAGGCAAACACACATCTCTTACAGGAGCAACTCCTGCTGCTGTGGGTAATTCTTCCCAGGATGGGTCTCTTAGCAGAAGAGTCACTAGCCTCATAGACACACTGACATTTCTCTAGGCCCTTGCTTTACAGCTATGATATTAAGTAGTTTGGCGAACTTTTTACAAATGTTACTATTTTCTCAACAAAATGTCAAGTAAGTTTTCAGGGGGGAATACTTCATAACTGAAGTATGTTTTCCTAAGGGCAATAAACCACTAAGAAATGTACTTTTTTTCCCACCCAGCCTTTGAGCCAAAACTTTCACATGTTTTTCAAAGAAATAAAATTATAGGTGTTTTTCTGTAGTAGGGTGAAGTACCACCTGGGTGGCAGTGGTAGAAAGCTGGGCAAACTTTATAAATCTGGAAGGGGGAGATTGTTTTGGCATGACTTAGGGTTACAGCCTGGGTTTCCTATGCATAATTTTTAAAGGAATTGCTCAAAGCATCAGGAAACTCTTGCCAGTACACTATACCCAGTGTACAACTCTTACCTCTTTAAACTAATGGAAGATTGCCACGGCTGAAGTCCTTTTTTTCAGTGCAATGGACAGTGGAATGGAGGCAGATGTTTAATTATTTCTGTATCTGACAAACCCACACCCCATGCACATGGTGGTTTAAGAGACCAGAAGAATGTGGAGTTAATTGAAAATAATGAGTTGGTTAACGTGGTTTAATTTGGTTCCTGTTTTGGGGTTGAGGTGGGTTCCCATATTTAGCTGGCCACAAGGAGAGCCACACTGGACTGGTGTCTGGGACACCTCCAGTTTAATCTCAGTTCCACAAAACCAATGGAAAAGTGTGGGGGATAATTACTGGTAAATAGCTGAGGGGCTGAACATGCAGCTTTGTTTTCACAATTTTATTTGCAGGTATCACAGTACTCAGAATGTGAGCAAATAGATTTCCTGATTGAAATAATAGAGAAAATTAATATCAGTTCAGCTGTGGAGAGGGAAAGTGAGGAAAGGTGAAGGACAGAGAAACTTGCTACAGTGACTAAAAGTGGTGCAAGACTACTAAGAGTTAAGAAGTGCCTTGCTGGGCGTCCTGGCACCCTGACTGAGCAAGCCAGGCCCTGCATATTTTTTTAAATATTAAAACCCAGGCAACATAAAATCTCTCTTCTGGAAATCAAACAGAAGGAAAACTAAAGTAAAGCTACAAAGGAAATCTCGTCCCTGGCCTGCTCTGTGTGCTGGCTTCCTACGTGCTGGGCTGAGGAAACTCTGAATCCTGTGGAAGAAATCCATGGAGAGGAAGCAACTGCCATCGCACAGTATAAAAGATGGGGCTGGTTTTAATCAGGGCTGACTCTTCACAAATAACAAATGGGAAGGAGAGGTTAAAGTGGGGCATAAGGCTAAGCCAATAAAGCCTTTTCTGAGACAAAATAAGAAGGGTCTATTTCAATATGCCACAGTGGAGAGAGAGTCGAACAAACTAACGTGTCTAGGATGTACAAACACTGTCTGACTTCAGGCTTATGCTGCCTGCCCTGCTCATGGTGAGCAGCAGGCTCCTGATTTAGGAGCTCTGAGTAACCCTTGTCAGAATGCGAGTCTCTGTGTAAGCAGGCCAGGTCTTAATTGAATTAGACATCTAAAATTAGACAGCATGAATATCCACACTCCCCCATCCCCTCCCCACTCCCTCAACATGCACATGTATCCCTTGCCTGGGAGTGTCCCAGCATTTTTGAAACTTTACTGGGGGAAAAAAATACCGTATTTGGAACCTCAAATTAGTGAGAAATGTGTGAACAAGAGCAGCACTTGGCTCTGTCTACATCCAGGATGTGGAGAGCTTTCCTCCTCAGGTGAAATCTGGGATCTCCTGCCTGAGTAGGGTGGCTGAAGGGTGTTACTTGTGTTGCTGGTGAACACAATGAAGGTTTCTAGCAGATTTAAGTGCAATATGCATCCAGCACACAGTGTTCCTGCAGCCATCAACACTAACCTGGAAATTGTCATGCTTGTTTTCCTGAAATTCTGGTGTGTTCAGTGACAGGATAACTAGGCTGGAAATGAGGGAGTGCTGGCGACAGCAGGCAGCATTTCAGAAGGAGATCTTGATCTGAAGGCCATGTGGGGGGGTTGGCACTAAATCGCTCAGTGCTGCTCCACCAAGGCGAAAAAATGTTTCCAGCAAGCTGTGTAAATGCCATGGGTACCAGCTGATGTTCGGGCCAAGGAAAAAGGCAGCTTTCTGGCTTTCTGTAGCAGATACTGGCAGCACCTAGAGCAGAATCTTCCAAGACCACAATAAAATTTTCAGTGCTTACTGGATTTTTTTCAGCATGAAGCTGTGGTTTGTGTGGGTTGCTCCTTAGTATCTTTCAAGTAACTAGCCTGCTGCTATGCAAACACTTGGGGTATGCAGTGGTCTGTGTGGATGCTGTCTTGATTTATAGCAAACGCTGGGAAGAACTCCTATAGCACCTGAAAGCAATCTTTCAGCAACTCAAGGAAGCAGAGTTGACTTTTAATTCCCCAGTGCTCAGTAAGAAAGCAGGAAACTATTATATATATATATTTATTTGAGATACAGTAGGGCTGGGGAGTTATGAAACCAGAGATATCTAAAATGCAGGCTATTAAAATGCAACTATTACTGGCTGCTAAATAGTAGGTGAGATCTTTTCTGAGTATTGTGGTACAATATTGGAAATTTATTCCACATTTTGCAACACTGGCTGCTCCTTTAACTGATCTCACTAGGAAAAAATCATCTCATAAAATAAATATGACCCCATGGCGTGTGATAGCCTTTCAAGAACCCAGATCAGTTCCTAGAGATCAAATGGTTTGCATGAGCCTGGAATTTTAAGGTCCACAGAGTGTGAATCTCAATGTCAATAATCTTAAATCAAGGTCAAAGTTCTCATAAAATTTAAAAGAATGATATAAAAATAATCCACATTTGCTTGATGAATTGTATGAAAGAAGTCAAATTCCCTAAGTATGCAGAGATTTAATAAAGTAGATCACAGCGTTACCCTGAAAGGAATTATTTGCCACACTAAAGCTTAGGTAGTTAAACAACAGGAAATTAATAAAGCCAAGCAGAAAGTTTGTAATTGTGCAGCTTTACATAATCAGTTCAGTAACTTACATCTGATTTGGACCAAATATGCCAACAAATGTGTTTTATTCAGAGTGACTGGGAATAAAGGGATCCATTTCTCGTAATGCTCTCTGCTGAAGCTGATTTGGAACAGATCTTCCTAAGTATAAATATTTTATTAAAAAGGAAATCATTAAAAAAATGTCAAATACAAGCCAGAACTCTTGCAGTGCAGTGGTGTGGCCTGTGATTTCCAGGACACCAGAGATCACCCTGCTCTCCCCTTTGGTATCTCTGTGTTTTACCAGAGGCCAAAGACTCAACTCGGAGTGCAAGAAACGAGGGATGCAAACAATACTTCATGTAGAAAACTAGTGTAAGATTGTTGCCCTCAAAGAAAATAACTTCATAGTTTTTGTAATCCTTCAGTCCTGAAGCAATTTTCAACTAAAAAGGGAGGGAAAATCATGTTGGTCCAGAAAATAATTTTCATTCCTAGGAGTGAAGGATGGACTTAGTCAAAAGAAAAAAAGACTAAATTTGTCCTGAAGGTAGGAGGAAAATGTACAAGTGATGAGCCAGTGCCTGACCTGCTCTTCAGCACTGGCATGCACATGCTGCCAAGAGAAAAATCACAGGTGTGCTGTGAACCCACCATGTGGAAGGTGGGTTCCCAGAGCCCTCAAGTATACATCTGAGCCTGCACTATAGTGCAGCTGAACCAAGCCATGTCTTCAGTCTGAGAAACCACACTATACTCAATCCTATCATTAACCTTTTGTTTCGTCTCCTGTCTTAAGTGGTTTCTGAGGAGGCCTGGGTTACTTTTTTGTGGATTTTTTTTTTTCCTGGAGAATACAACTTTGCACAGCACTAAGGAAAACATTTATCCAGCAACATCAGCAACTGTGATAGTGCCTCATACAGCTCCAAGCCTTCCAGCCTCTGCATGCTGCTACACAGCAGGAAGTGATACTTCCTTGGAGACAGTGGCTCACCACCGTGCTATAGGTGCTCTTCTTTACCCTGGCTGGGAAGTCTGCACTATAGTCACTGAGACCCGGATATCAAGTGAGTTCAGATGTCTAAGCTCATGTTTGAGTCCAGGCCTGCTACATAAAGAGCCAAATAGGCTTTACAAGAGGAAACACAGGTGCAGGTGAGTGGACCCATGGTTTGCATAACCCCTTTGCTCAACCAGGACTAAGGATGCTCTCCACAGATCTGAGGACAAACTGGTCCAGCTAAGGTGATATTGAAGGAAGGAAACTATTTCCTTTTACCCTCAGGGTATTTGCACTTGAAGGATTTATTAAAAATAAATAAATAAATAAATAAAAGAGAAGGAAAAAAGCAAGCATGGAAAATCAGCTACTCTCTACACCCTGAATGAAAAAATCCCTTGCACTGCTTCTTCCCTCTATGAAACATTACATGTATCCTGGTCATTTGTTTTCCATCCCAAGCCTCTGACCTCAAGTTCTATTTTCTTAGGCATGTGTACATATTTAATTAAAGGGAAGCTATCAAATGTGAAATTAACCTTCTTAGATATGCTGTATTCAGTCCCAGGTTAGGCCTCTTCATGACTTCTTCATGCACAATTTCCTCCAAGATTCTACCCTAAACAGACCCAGTGTGATGCAACATTACTTTTGGTGCAGAAGATAGGGTAATGCTGGCTCGACAAGTGAAATTAATTATTGCATTCCATTAATTCTGAGTCATGCACCCAGCCCATGGAAGCTAGGAGAACCTTGTGAAAAACAAACTCACTACATTGTACTGTAATATTATTCTTGGCCAGAGTTTCAGGCAGCCTGCTGGGGTCCTGAGTGGCTGAGCTCCACAGCAGTTTCTCCACTAGCACTGGTGAAGCAGCTGTTTCTTCAGAGAGAGAAAAAGAGGCTCAGTCTTCATCTGCGACTATAAGGACAGCAAGGGACTCCTTGGGATCTTTACATACAAGTCTGACTTGGGAGGGTGGTAATATTGGCTCCTGACACTTCTGAGTGTTGAGCTCCAAGAAAAGTATTTACTTGCAATTGTTCAGTGACTGCTTTGAGCATTTCCTGTGCAAAACAACTCCCAGAGTGTGTCACAGGAATGGCTGCAGCACTGAAGGAACTTTGATTCTCCTGAGAACAAAGTGACCTCCGTAAAGGCCCCAGGACAAGTGTGTGAAATCTTCTGCACCACTGTGTTCAGCTGAAAGCTTGTGGTAGCATCTTTACAGTTGTAAAGAGGAATGGCTTAGTGTGACTCAGAGCAGAAACACTGCCCATCCCAAATCTTGTATTAAAATTTTGAATGTGAATCAGACCACTTTGCTCTGGGGAATACAAACACTCTTGGGAGGTGTCTGCTAAGCAAGGCCATGCTTAGGGATCACATCCATGGGTTTCTCCCATGGGAACCTGTGCTGGAGACAGCTGGGTACAGCACTGGCCTAGCATTGCGTCAGTAAGTCTGTGACTCATGGCGGCTGTCTTGCAATACTGACTTCATCAAACCATGGGGTGATGATGTGGATCTACCAGACTTCAGGAAAGTGGGATAAAACAGAGTTCCCAGACTCATCCATAGGCTGACCTCAGGTTATGATGGAGACAGGGTTTGACCCCTTCTGCTTTAGTAAGGACAGTGGCTAAGCACTGAAGAGACAAAAGTAATGGATAAGCTTCTTGCACCAGCACAGCAAGGAGCAGACACCATGTCCATAGCCTGTGGGCCAGGGCAACTGTGCCTGGCCAGTTTCCAATCTTTTCTCTTCACTTTTTTTCTGGCAGACAGAATTGGGCTGGGCCTCTAGGTTAACTGACTTCACTCACTTTGATAAACAAAGCAAATCTTTTGCCCAGTTGTATGAGGGCTTGCACTTAGCAGTCCTCTGCTTCCCTACGTGATGCCAGGTTGAGGAGACACAAGCCTTGCCCCTCTCAGAGAATCAGGACATGCCACAGTGGCTTTGCCAAGGCCACCCAGGAGTCTCCATGCTCACCTCTTCACTACCAATGTCAACAAAGTGCTTCTCACCCCACCTCTCTCTTTTCTTTATCACCCATTTTCCATCTCTCCCTGACAGATAATGAAGTATATAAGTGCTGTCTTGTCTCAAGTATCTGTCTGGGGCATCAAAAAATCTTCCCTGCAGTGAATGGAGGTGCTTTGACACAGTTCAGGCAGTGGCTGATTGCATGCTATGGGCCGTTGGCATGCACTGCTTCTGGCTCTCCTCCTGATTAGCTTTCTGCTGTCAGGCTGCTCGTTTTGTGTGGGAAGAGAAACGAGGAGACCGGCGATGGAGATAAAATTAACTGTGCAGGCAATCTGAAAAGCCTTTTGCTGAGCGCAAGGACAAAGCGAGGAGGATTTATCAGTGGGAAGGCAGCAATCATGAAAGACAGCAGAGTGATAAAGCACCTCCGTGCTCCCCAGAGCAGCCTCCTCACACGTGCCCCTGCTCTGACCTTTTGGAACCAGTAGAGGGGACAGAGAGGAACTTGGTCCCCCATGGCAGCCTGGGCTTGCCACCATGCCGCAGGCACCAGGTATTTGGTACCTTTGCTCTGAGGGTTCCTCAAGGCAGCGAAGAGGTGCTGACCTGGGAAGGTTGGAGGCTTGGAAGGGTCCTGTCAGTGTTGGTTTTAATGCAGCATTTGACAGTAGCATTAATTTAAGCAGAAAAGTTCTCCTCTTAAGAGTCCCACATTTTTGAGAACTGCAAAGTTTTTGGTCCTGTTCCTTTGTTTGCTGAGTACAAAAATTCTCTGCAAGACTTTTCCATGGAAATCACTGGTGTTCCTGTGATTCTGGCTGCTTTTATCTGCCCGTTCTTGGAGGAAGGAGAAACAGAAGGACAACTTCCAGAAAGACAACTTCCTTTCTGGTGAGCATGGGAGTTTGTGTTTGCTTTCAATGTCCCAACAAAGACTCTACACTTCTGACCATGGAAGATGCTATGTTTGCATGCTGGTTACAACCCTGCTCCTCAGGAGAAGTTGAAGTACCATGGTAAAGGCAATTCAGACCACACAGGTGTTGACCTCATGCCAGCAGGAAGCACAGACAAGTAGACTCTATAATTTGTAGACAAACTTCCCTTTGCATCAGGGCCAATGACACAAAAGTCATCTTATTTTGTTGACTTTTCAGCTGAGCATCTCAAAGAAAATTTTGCCTCTGGATGAGTAGAATTGCACACATTGTCTCCCAGTTTGCAGCCAACACCTGGCTCTTCCTATTCCTGTGCTAACCATGGAGCTGGCAACAGCCAGCCCCACGGCACAGCCCTCACAAGAAGTTCACAGTGACAGTAGCTCACTAACAGTAGGGAGCAACCTAATATTCCAGGTGTGAAAATATGGGTAATAAATATTGATAGATCAAGGCTTCAAGAACAGCCAGGGAAAACATGTCAGAAACATTTTGCAGAATCTCATTGATTAAAGTGAAATCTCATTTAAAATAGTCGATAGCAGGAGTTCTGCCTTTACCATTTCATTTTAGTCACATCAAAATACTTCAGTCTGATAAGAAAAAGCAGCTTTATTTTAACAGACTCAGATGGATTAGTTCTGATTTATGCTACACATCAATCTTAGAATAGGTGGTTGGTTTTTCTTAAGGAAGAACTGCAGTTTTCAATATGCTGAAAGAGATGTCATTTTAGACCCTGGACTCTGCAAGCTCATGCTTTGCCCAGGGAGGAGCCAGGCCCACACTGACATTAGCAATTATAGACCCACGACTGTCCGGCCCGGGGCTGGAGCAGGGTTTTGTAGAATGTGCTGCAGAGAACAAACCCAGGGAACAACCATGGTGGAATGACTGCCTGTTTTCTGAGGACTCCACAAAAATATCTCTAGCCTTTGTCACCACCAACTTAGTGCCCATCTCTGAATAAGGCCTCGAAAGACTCTTTGGGGTGTATGGTGGGATGTCCCTTAATGGTTCCTGTAGCAAAATCCCAGGGTTTGTCTTGCCAACCTCTCAAACTCAATGACTCACTGAAGTCAGTAGAAATTTAGTGTGCAGAGGTCTTGTAAAGTCAGGGCTAATATGGATTTTGATCCATCCTGGTCTCACTTTTCAGGACGGAGGAGTCCAGTACCCATGTAAAGGCTTGAGCTCACTGTCTCGGGCGTTCAGCACACACGTATAAGGCAGCACTTCATCTCAAAAGGTTCACAGAGGTGCCCACAGTGATCTGCTGCTGCTTCTTTTACAGGATGTAATCATATTACACTGTTATTGTAACTGATGGCAATAAAACTTGATGTATTGGGACAACAAACAAGTTTGCAACAGCTTGTGAGAAACAAATTTTAGAATGACAGAGATCTTACCAAACGACTTGCTCTTTAAGGCTTGCAGAGATAAATGACTGGTTCTAAAGGCTCTGGAATGGATGATACATACTGTTTAATTTTAAAAAGGGAGACTTTCATAAACCACATTTTAGAAGCTATCAGTTCAACAGCATCCTTGTTGCAAAATGCCACGTTCTACTCGTCAGCAGGTAGTTTCCTGGGATCACTCATCCAGGGCCTGAGTATTTGATGCAAATCTTTGACTGTAACAGACTGTCTCTTATACTTCTTCCTCATGTATATCAAGCCCCCAAACCCAGCTAATAAAGGCCAGATGGCTGCAGGCCCTTCTCACACCCATAATATTGATGGGAACATTCTGGAGGGAGTGGATTCTGCCTGAGTCTTTGCCTTGTGCATGACATGATGATAACCACATTTCAGCCTTTGCGCTGCTTGGTCCTAACTCGCTTCAAATGTTTCCTGGATTTGCAGCAAATGAATGAAGTGCAGCTCAAAAGAAAATATATCCAGCCCTTATTAGAAAAGGTTGTACTCATCACGAATCATCTGAATACTTCATTTCTGACAGCAGGGAAATCCTTTTATTACTGAGTTTGTTTGGAAAGATTTTGAATGGTTCATTGTAAAATTGCATTCATCTGTGCCATGATGTATAGAAAGTAGCCAAAGTTCAAAATCTGGCCCCACTCAAGCCCATGGAATATTTTAGAGTTTATTTCAGTGGGATCAGGATTTGGCATAAAAGGGCAGAACTACTGGGCAGAATACTTTGATCTGCCATAAAGCACATTACATCTGCTAATGTAATCCACTGAAGTGTGCTCTCCAACATTGCAAAGACCTTGCAGGTAGGTTCTGCCTGATGAGACTAATTAAGAAGACTAATTAATGGCAATGTATAATGCTTTGGAATGCTGCAGATATCACGGGTATTGTATGATTGCACAGGATATTGCACAGGATAGATACTGTCTCTGATGGTAAATTCCTCGTAGCTAGTAATCTCATCTTTGATATTTCATTTTTAATAAGGAGCTGCCTTCAGTCTGAAGCCAGTTCTGTTTAAAGCTGCAAGAAAAAAGTAATTAAATCTGACAGAACTCATTGTCATGATATATATTACAGGCCATCTCATGACATGGAGACCTGGTCATATTTTTGTTACAAGGAGCTGATTTATTTTCACCAAGTATCTCCACTAGAATCAAAGCTTTCCTGAGTTCTCTATTTCTTTGGCTCAGTGAGACCCGCTGCATGTCTCTGGCTTTGTGCTCTGCAGCACTGCTGGCTGCACACCTCGTATATGTTGACATGTAATGGTTTGAACATTTGACATTTATATGTAGCTGGCATTCATTTTGTTGCCTTGCAACCATCTGGTTCCAGAAGAAACTCATAAACTGATCCTGAATCATGCAACCACCAGACAGCAAACAGATAGAGCTGTAGGACTCTGACAGCACATTTATCACACTTCTGTGATAGCTGACACAAATACTGCACTGCACTGTCTTCTCCTATCTCTGTCATACAGATTGGAGAGGGCTGCATTTTAAAAAGAGGATTTGATTCTTCACAGCAGTGGGAGCTTACAGCTTGCACTGATTTTGGCACATCCCATGTCTCGGCTCTCTGTTAGCCCATGAAAGCTTTGCATGAATCATCGTGTGCAACAGGGTCCCTGCATCTGGCGTACAGTAACAAGTCACCTTGCCAACCTGAGCTAGAGGGGACAACTCCAAAGACCAGATTTTGAACTGCTTTTTTCCCAAACATTGGAAATACCAGATTTCAAGTCAAAGCCTTTCATGCTTGAATATAAAAGGAAAATTAAAAAATTTACATTTATAGCCCATGCTGATTCTGCTGATGTTGGCAAACCTAAGGAAAGGGGACCAGCAGTGATATGCCATCATCTGGCTCCATCACCCCAGGCCAGAAGCAGGGGGAAACAATCCAGCCTGCTCAGAGATTTCTACTGGACAAATACAATTTTGTTCAGAATATGCTCACCACAAAAGCTATAATATTTACTGGCAGGTGTTTTGCTCAGCAGATTAACTGATACACGAATGGAAAGTTTCTAGGAACAAAGTGCATTCTTGAGAACAGAGCAATGTGAGTGGAGTTGCATTTTTCCTGATTGTGGTTTTTCTAGAAGGACAGTGGCTCCCCTGTCTCCACTTGCTTGTCCTCGCCTTTTTATTTCCAGTTCCTAAATCCCTGGCACTGGTCTTGTGCCCATGAAGCAGAGAGATCGCTTTTCTCAGCAAACAGGAGAGCTGGTGAAAAACGCGAGAAGACCAGGCTATTAAATCCTAAGAACTTTTACTCACACATCATGTAATGCCAATTTAACAAGAATCTTGCTCTGCAATAAATTCCCCATAACTCATCATTAACTGGTACCTCCTCTTTCCAAATTAAACATTGCTTTTGCTGTAATTGGATAATATTAGAGTACTACAGCAATTTGGGTTAAGATTTCATCTTTGGAATCCATTTTTATTTCCAGCTTCCATGGCTGTGTACACAAACACACATTACACACTAATGCAGGAGAATGACTTTTGCACCACAAAATTCAGCACATAACAGGAGCAGTCACTGGAGGGCACCTGCCCCAAATTCTCACCTGGCTAAAGATGTCAGAAAGTAGAAGATAACTGGAAATGCTCCCTTTTCAGTTCCAATTCAAAGTGCCTGCAAAAATGTTTTGTTGGGCCAGTACTGGTTTTCTGACGTTTTAATGCATTTGTATGTGTGTGTATTAGTGGTGGGGGAGGAACCAGAGAGGAGATCTGTGCATGCAGCTGAGTGCTCAGGCTGGGTAGCTAGGTACAGAGCTGACCAAGACCAGCCAGGTCAGCAACTACATTATCATTTACTCTGTTCATTATTCTTATGCTTAAAAGATGAAAATATAGGGGCACTGTAAGCTAAGGATTTCACAAGCATAAAACAAGAAGCCATTCCTGTGCAAAAGATCCTTATATGTATACGGACAAGAGAGTGAAGGAGAAGAGGGATGCACAGGCAATTATGGATGCAAAGCAGGAACAGAGCTTTATCAGAACTGGTCTGAACCTGACAGAGGCAGTGATATTCAGTGCCCTTTAATGGTACTGGCTTTTTGGGCAGGGCTTAAAATCTTATTCTTGAAACCTGCATCTTTGTAAGGAGCAGATAAAAAGAGAGCCATTGCAAAGAGGCAAGGAGCCACATCCAAGTCCTTTGCGTTCTTTACAAGAACCCACAAGAATTCCTTTGCCTTCTGCACTTCTTCAGGAGCATCTGCCCCCTGTTCTGGTCAGCAGATGGAACAGATCTTGTGTTTTTACTCTTTTGCATCCTGTATCAAAACAGCAGAGATCACAGCAGCACTGATTGATGCTCTAGATTACAAAGGTGTGAAATACTGATCTGTTTAGAGAGCCTTGGACGTATGAACTCTCCCGAACCTCAGCCATGAAGAAAGAGCTGTTCTGCTGTCTGATACACCCTGTCTCTCCACAAATCTGAGTTCACCACTCCAGGCATCAATAGACTTCAGACGGATTTTTAGAGGAATAAAACTATATGCAAGAAATTAAAGACTGCTTCAAATGAAGGACATCACAAGTCAAGTTGTTTGGATTTTAGTTTTATCCGACCCTACTGATTATTCAAATTCTTCTAGTGCAGCAAAAAATGCAACTGGAAATCCTTCTCGATCCTGTGCTCATACATTGGAATAGAATACTTATTAAAAAGCCAACAGATTATTTCAATAAATGGGGTCATTTGGTAGACTAAGCTGTCTTTAGGGAAAAACATGTTTACTGCATTAAAAGTTCTGAGTTAGTGTCTGGGATACTGTCCAGCCCACCACTGAGATGTGCAGTAGGCTTTGCTTGCACTTCTGTACAGCACAAAGTGCTGTGAGCTTTCTCTATAGTTAGGCAGAGGTGTTGTGCCTAACTGAGAGTAGACTTCATACAGCTTCATGAAAGAAAAGCACAGAGAAAAAGATACAGCAAGTAAATGAGGACAATTACTGAGTAGCTACTTCCATGTGAGTGTAGCTGCTAGTGTTTACATTGCAGCTATGCACGCTTAAGCAACAGGAGACTGGGGCCTAGCATTTCTAAACACCAAACCAAAGTCTGAATTCCTCCTGCACCACAATTAGGTGCTTGAGCACACACACTTCCCTCCTTTCCTCATTTTTCTTCTCCAGGAGATGTTGCATGACTTGGTTTCATCCTTCCATGTGCAAGAACACACAGCAGAACTGCACACACCAGTGCCTTGTGGGTTGCCATGGGTTTCCCACTCAGGCTGCATTGATAATATCCTTAACACCAGGTATAGCAATTTTTCCCCCCTGGCCTCTCACTTACAGGATTGCTTAGGTGAAACTTCTTACAAAGAAATGCAATGAAACTAATTTACTCTTTACAGGGAAATTCTTCCCCTTTGAAAAACTGAAAGGAAGAGGCTTTGTGAACTGAAGCTCTGGGAACCATTCACATAGCTGAGTTTCACATAGCTGTAGCTGTACTAAGGCTGGCATGTTGAAAATACCTTCGAGTTACATGACAGCTAAGAGTAACTAGGACAGAGGAGAACTGCCCTGGCCCAGTTTCCTGTGATTGCTGAAACTCAGTTGCTCACTAGAAGGAAACCACAGTGTTATGTATTAGAAACCTACATGAATAGGCATGTTTTATAAGCTTTGCACTAAGAACCATTATTGTAACTGCCAATTCATCTTAGAAGCTAAGACGAAGCACTGGAATGAAGGCAGGCTGATGATTTAAGGCATGACAGTGAGGGGCTCAGAAGGGAGCCTGTTAACTGCAACACCAACATTCAAAACATACCACAGGCTGCAGGAACAATGTCTCCCAAACACATGCTGTGTGCTGGCATGCCAGGAGGGGAAAGACAGGGAGAATGGCTGCAAACTTCCTACCCAGAGCAACGCCATGGCATAGAGCTCTTGCTCATGCCATAGCAGCTTCAGCACTGATGCTTATTGCCCAGTAACTCTTGGTTGTTGATGGATTTCAGTGATCCTCCTGCAAATAGCTGAGGCATTTTCCAGCTGAGGCTGGTACCAGGGTCTTTCAGAGGGAAGTGCAGCATAACCAGCATTTAGAAGCCCAAACAGTACAAAATTTCTTGCTGTTTGTCACCATAACATGACACACACCAAGGTCTGTGTCCAAGCAAGATGGAGCATTTCCAAAGGATTTACATCCAGTGGAAAACCTTTCTACCCTGACTCTCCTCCTGCAAATACCTCTCTGAGAGTATGCAAACCACAACCAGAGGGGAATACTGGTTGTGAGGAGGGAAAAAAAAAAAAACAAACGTTTGGCAGGCTGTGATGCAGGGAGGCTCTGACAGAGCTGCCTGAATTGTCGTGCCTGCCCCACACCCAGGATGGGGCAGCTCCTGCAGCATCAGGCTCCAGGAAAAGCCTTGTTCATGGCAGTGTGTGGGCTTCTGAAGGAGCTGGGAGAGGAGGATTGCCACTGGTGAGAAATTTTTGAGCTCAGACTGTGTGGTCCTGATGCCCTGCTGAGGTAGGTTATTGTGGAAGTGCTAAAATATTATGTGCCCATCAAACCATGACTGTCACAGAGTCCAGAACCCTGAGTCTCATGCCCTGTCCCCTGAGGACAGATCCTGTGATTTCTGAGCAGCAGAGCAAAGGAACAACCTGCCCCATTTTTGGCCAGTTCAAAAGGTAAGTGGGATAGCAGTTCCTGATGAGGACATACTTCTCTTATGTACAGATCTTTACATATGCTTCATCTTTCATCCTACAGGCAAGAAAGCTTTAAAAATGTTTGATAATTTGTGGTGACCCTTCCAACAAAGTTATATTACTGCAGAGTCCTCGTTAAGGCCACGTAACTGTGGGGCTAGAAGCATTTTGTTCTGTTGTTATCTCACTGTGCAACTAACTTCTTTTATAGGTTTCCCCTCCTGTATTTTTATTTATTTTCCTATTTTTTTTTCTGCTTTTATATTCAAAGCTAAAAAGATCAATGTCTGTTCAGTCTCCAGTAGCCTAATAAAATATCTGTCAATGCAAACAAAGGACAAATAAGTTCCAGATTTATTTATTTGTTCACCATCTTTGCAAAAGGAAAGACCACAGCAATTTTTAGAAGGGGGTTTTTGGGGTTCTATTTGTGGTGGGGTTTGTGTTTGGTTTTGGGTATTTTTTGTTTATTTTGTTGGGTTTTTTTAAATTTATCTTTTATTTTTCATTTTAAACCAGCCAACACAAAAGTCATTCTTAGGTAATATTTAAGGAGATATTTCACTCAAGTTGTGAGCACTCTTGGAATGTTTTCAAAGGAGAATGTGAAGGAAAGTCCTCCATTAACAGGCAGTTAGAGAAATTTTCAGATCACTTTCAGTTTCTTACTTATCTTGGCACTCCATTAAAATAATTGCATTTGCTGTAGTAACAGAGAGATTGATTAGACTGAAAACTTTATTGTTAGCATGTTTAATATTATATTTATCCCACTTAGCAGCTTTTGATTCAGAGTGAGGCACTAACAATAAAAAATGGGAAGCGGTTTCTATGAGGAAGCTTCAATTTTAGTTGTTTTGCTCTAATTGCTATAAAGGGTAACTGGTTTAATCTAATTTTTCTAGGGATTAGGCTTTTAATTATTGCTTGGAACCAAGCTTTCTAGCCTTGCAGGAAGCAACGCATTAAGCTGGGATTTTAAAAGAGCCTGAGGAGTACATCTATCATTAAAATTCAATGACACTGGTAGCTTAGCTCCCTGCCTCCTTTGAACATGTCAGGGTTTTCTATTAATAAAACAACATTTGTGTAATTGAGAAAAAAAAATATGAATTCTGACCCCCTGTGAATTTCAGATGGGCATATTGACCCAATGCAAACCACCCTCCTGTCCCACAAGCCCTCCCTGAGCATTTCACTTTCCTGTGAGCAGTTCTCTTTAGTCCCAGAGTTGTTGGGGTGTTTTTATTGCAACCCAATGTTTCTTCAAAGTAGGAAACTTTCAGGACTGTAGTGGGTGGATTCTCTAATCATTTCCAGAAATGAGCATCAGCTTTGGCCATGGACCACACGACAGCGCGGCTGCAGAGCATCACTGCAATGTGTGCTCCAGAACACGGCCAAGATGGTAGCACTGCGTATGTGCATGCTTGTGCATTGTGTCTGAGAGCATGCGAGTCTGGAGGACCTGAACTTATGTTTTTACTGAAGTATGAGCTGATGATGGCAATTTTGCACATTAGCCAAGTCACCCTGGTGCTCTGGCAGACACTCCCAAAAGCAAAGCAGCACACTCCATAGTCAATGCAACTGCTGAACTGACTGGTCCCTGAGACTGTGCTCTGCTAGTCTCTACAAAATTTGCTTAGACAAAGCTTCTGCACGAAAAGTGGCATTTATCTTCAATTTGTTCTCTCCCCCAAATTTCCATTGGATTCCCATTACAGACAGAAAATTGGCAACTGTTCAGATTAAACACTGGAGTGAATTTGCTTGGCTCCAAGGAAGACATTTCTGTGTCGAAAGCTAAATTATGTTGCTATTTTTCCACCTGTTAATGTGTAGATTATATAATAGAGACATTTTTCAATTCAGGGGTTTTTTTCTTCTTATGATTGCAATGATATGGAAGATGTGATCTTCACAACTTCTGTGCTTCATAGGATAATATCAATGATTTTGTCAAAAAAGATAAAGAAATAGTATTTGAAACCACCAGGAGTTTTCTTGCAGCTTAAAGAGATGTTTTTAGTGGTAAGTCTCACAGAAATTGTAGTCCAAAGCCATTTTTTAGGTTTAAATCTTTGGCAATACAAGAGCTCAATCCTAAAATTTGGATGGTTGTGGGCAGTGCTGCTGGAAATCCAGATGTATAGGTCCCAATTTGTGTGTGTTTTGGGATGCCTTGATTTCAGGGTAGCCTGCCCATAACAACCTTTTGCAATTTCCAGCTTCCTGGGATGGTGTAGTCAGAATGTTTGAGGATCAGTCCCAATACATAATGAAAGGGAAAGTACAAGCAGTGGGATCCCCAAACCAATGGTCTTGACTTGCAAGATGATAATAGACTGTGCTGTAACCAGTGTCTGAGTCTTTCCTTCACAGTATCACCAAGGATGGAAGAGACCTCAAAGATCATCGAGTGCAACCTGTCACCACAGACCTCATGACTAGACCATGGCATCAAGTGCCATATCCAATCCCCTCCTGAACACCTCCAGGTATGGTGACTCCACCACCTCCCTGGGCAGCACATTCCAGTGATGAATTACTCTCTCCGTGAAGAACTTTCTCCTCACCTCGAGCCTAAACTTCCCCTAGCGCAGCTTGGGACTGTGTCCCCTTGTTCTGGTGATGGTTGCTAGAAAGAAGAGACCAACCCCACAGATGTCTCATACAAGTTCACTAATGCAGCTGGGCTTTTTACTTTCAGACTGCTATCCAATATGGAAACGCACTTTCTTGGTACTTTTAAATGTCCTTAAACAAAGTCATAGTTCTTGCACAGTTACCTCTGAGACAGGGAGAGAGAAATATTTTCTTAACAATTACTGCAGTCAGCTTAGCTGGACATTTGAAAGCAACAGACATTCAAAAATATACACTAACAGTAATCTTTAAAAATACTTTATTTAACAAATATTATTTGGGGAACAAGTCCTTGCTCCCTTTAGTCCTCAGGAAATGCCACACAATTATCTTTATTTTCTTACTGTTTGTGGAACGAATTGAAAATCACTGTTTCAGATGAATTTACCTAGCAGCAATTAACATTTAATTTCCTTTGAAAAATATGGAAACATGATTAAAACGCCCATTGGGGGATCACTTCTCCTTGATTAAAGTTTAGAAGTAACTGCAAAAAGCTGATGTTCAGTGCATTAATCAAGAAATAACGGAATGGAAAGCTACGCTGGATATTCCAGAAGTCAACTCAGAAGTGGCTCAGAAACTGGTTTGGTTTAGTTTTACTATCAGAGAAATAAGGGTCTTGCAGGCACACAGGGGTGACCACAGCCCTCTGAAGCAAACAGCAGACTTTCTACTGAGCTTTGTGGCCCTTGGATGTGGCATGGTCAGAAAGACGGACTACTATTTGTACACTCAGCATTTTGTATTTCCTTAGATGTTAAATGAAAGAAGAAATGCAAATGTGATAACCTGGCAGATTCAGATTCTAATATTATTTATGATGACCTGTATTAATATATCATTTATTACTATGATTATCTGACACTAACCTCCTTGTGACCCTGCAAGTGCTTGCCCAGAGTTGCCTAGAAAAGGTAAATATTTCTGTGCACACTAGAAACTTTTTATTCCGAAGGCTCAGTGGGGAGATTTATGAAGGCCATTATAGACTGTTGTCCTTTATTTAGAAGCCTTACAAAGAGAAGTAAGAAACAACCCTGTTAAAAATGCAGACGGAAATACATCACTACTGAGCATAATGATGCATGAAGGAAGGTGGCACTGCCTGGTATTTTTCAAGGGAGTGTATGGCTACATACTCAGCAACACGTATTCCTTTAATGAGAAATATAATTTTTATGCCTTCCTGGCGACCTAGCTAAAAGGATTAAGCAGCATTTACATTCTCCAAGCTTAAAAATGTCTTGAAGGGTGGCTATGTCCTTACAGTTGCATTGCACACGGCAGTAAATGCTGATCTCCACATATGTTTATTACCAATAACTCTGTTTGGCTGACCAGGATATCTTGGGTCAGTCTGGGTCAAGTCCACACATGAATGCTCCTTGATGGCAACCAGCTGTTGGCTGGGGATGCTCCTCCCAGTATTCAGATACAGAAATCAGAGCTCAGGCTCGGAGATGATGCAGAGAAGATTCCTCTCACCTTAGCAAGCTGAGATCAGCATACAGACACAGACAAAATACTTTAATGTCCCTATCTCGATGCATTTTCAACTGACTGTGTCCCCAGTTTAGACCAAGGAGGACCAACTTCCACTTTCAGGTCATGCCTTTAGATCTTACACTAACTGAAGCAGAAAAAGAGATTTTTCTACCACTTGTGTTCTTGCATTGTCTTTCATAGGCAAAGATGCTTTTGCTGATTGTGTTATATCTCATACTCATGGACAGAGAGCACTGTGCTCAAACAGCAGTCTTTTCTGTACTGGTAGCATGCCAGTGTGCAGCAAACACATTCAGGCCATTCTGATTTCTTTACTGAACAATGAATGGATCTATGTTAGACCTGCCCACCTTTTCAGAAATATGGAGGTATGCAACTGGTTTCCATTTCTCCTCCAGGGATCCCATGCAGCTCTGTGCATGTAGGACTGGGACCTCTGTACATGAAGTGGACACACAGCAGAATAGAGACAGAGAAAGAATCATGGTATTCTTACTGCATTTTGACTCTGCAGATTGTCTGAATAATTTGGAATCTGGTCTGTAAAGAATAATGTTCCAGATTGTTCAAAATGCACATGCAGTTGAATAATCAGTTCATATATCCAATTATTTGACTTGTGAGCAGATCGGGTAAAACTTGGCATATTACTTTCCAGCATATGGTTGTACTACTGACTTGTTTTAGAGAAAAAAATGACCCATATTTCACATAAATAACTCCCACAGTTTTTCTTGTCTGCCTAATTTTGTCTGTTTTCCCCACTAGCAACCAGAGATCCAATAAACTATTGAAGGCAAAAGGCTGATGTAACTCCTTTTTAGGGCAGTGATTTCAACCACAGTGACTGTGTATGGAGAGGGTTTTTTTAAAATGGGGAAGAAGAGCAAACAGCTAGAAAAACAAAAATGTCAAGTGCTTATGCAAAGATCTGTCATGGACATCTGGACCACCCTTGTCCAGCTCAGGAAATGTAACACCAGTCATGCTTCTAAGCGAAAAGAGCCAATTGCAATTTCTATTTTCAGAGGATCAAAGGTCCCCCTCTCAGCTCTGCATGTCAGACTGGGCATTTACTCAGAGAGCTGGGGTCCTGGTGCAGGTCCTGTCTCCCCTTTGCCCTACAGCAAATTTGAGCTCCTGCTGCTGTCATCGCAAGGTGGTTCCATTGTCTGTGGAGCTGCGACTTCTTAGCATCTGTGCAGTCAGGCAGCTGTGCATTGTGACACTGCAGTGGTGATGCAGAAAAAGGGGAAGGCTGGAACTGAAAGTCACAGAAGAAATCACCTCTTTCTAGGAAAGCTTGATTCTTAAGCCCAACGGTGTCATTGTTTGCAGTACACATGCAACTCACTGAGATACTGGAGTTTAAATCTTGTTTCTGTACATCACCGAATCACAGAAACATTCAGGCTGGAAAAGACCCTCAGGATCACCAAGTTCAACCAATAACCCCACTCTACAAGGTTCACCCCTAAACCATATGCCCAAGCACTACATCCAAATGACCTTTAAACACATCCAGGGTTGGTGACTCAAGCACCTCCCTGGGCAGCACATTCCAATGCCTGACCACTCTTGCCCTGATTTTTTTTTTCTTTTCCTAATGTCCAGTCTAAATCTACCCACTTGCAGCTTGAGGCCATTCCCTCTTGTTCTATCACTAATTACCTGTGAGAAGAGAAGAGACCGGCACCAGCCTCACCACAATGTCCTTTCAGGTAATTGTAGAGAGGAATAAGGTCTCCCCTCAGCCTCCTCTTTCCAAACTAAACAGCCCCAGCTCCCTCAGTTGCTCGTCATAAGATTTATTCTCCAAAAAGGTGGGAAGAGACTGACTACTGGGAAACACTAGTGGGGAAATCAGAAACTCTGAGTTCTCTCAGTGCAGAGTATCTTTGCTTTAATCCTACAATTTTATGAGATGTGAATACAGAGCTCAGATTTATAATCATCTTATTTTTGGAACACCTAAATTGTCACTGATGTGATAGAGTATTGGTTCCAAAGGACTGGTATAACAAAACAGAGACACAGTTTGATTTAAGATTAGATACTTTTGTAAAAACAAAGCTTTACAAAATATAAGATGAGAAGAAATTTTCCATATTTATAGTTCAAATACCGAAGAAATTTCTCTCCCCAGCACTACCGGGTCTAGACATCTGTTTTTCATGCTTAAAATACAAATGCTGTAACAGCAAACCAGTTCACAACTGCAGAAATTGAAGCTGTCTAAAAACAAGAATAAAAATTACTTGTCCTCCTCAGCAAGCAAAAAAGTGGGAGGAAAATGTCTCTTGAAATTAGTGGTGGAATGTGAAATTAGGGTTTCAGAATTATTATAGCCATATGTAAGATGGACTCCCTCACTGCTGAAGCCACATGCAAAGCACAATCTGGAGTACTCTTCATACACACTGATCCCTAAGTAGCTGGGAGCAATGGGGACTTCTTGGGACATAAAGCCCAGAGCTATCCTACCAACCAAGAGAGGTTTTTTTTCCCCCCACACCTCATTCCCCAGTAGGTGGCTATACATCCAGTCAAAAAACAGTCCCAATCCATCACCACATGTCCAAGATTACATCAATCTTCTCTCAGGTCTACTCTTTTTATAATGAACTATACTCTCTGATGACTTAATCCCCATGAAAGCCATTGATTCACTGTTCCAAATGTAATATGGATAACACAAAAGGAATCATCTATTAAAAATACACATGGAGGAATTCACTGGCTAACCTGGACAATGTTCCTTTAAGTTTAAAGGCTCTATTGTGCTAAATACCCAGATGTTAACAATCTCTTCTAGAGGCTTTTGAATGCAGGAAGGACATGTTTTTAGCAATTAGAAAAATAGTAGTACACTTACACATGGCAATATTTAGCAGAGTTTGTTTGGTTAATAGGTCAGCAGTTTGGGACAGTTGGTGGTTGTTACAGGGCAGCAAGGAGGGTTTGTGCAATGAGACAAACTGGCAAACGTGCTGAGCAGCCAGGCACCTACAGGGCACCCGCAGATCAAAGTGTACTAAATGATCCAGGGCACTCAGAAGACACCCCTCATTTCATTGCTTCCTTCTGCCTTTAAAAAGAAGCTTTGAAAACATTTTGCAATGGGTTTGTACAGTGGCAGGGAAAGTGCACAGATGTAACCCAGAGAAGATGCACACAGTGGATTACTGTTTTGTAAAGCTTGAACTAAAGTTCATTAAATAATTTCATCTTTACAATACTTTCTTGAGTAGAGCAAGCAAGTATTAAATACGTGATTAAGTGCTTTCCTGAACAGGACACAAGTTTTGGCTGCTGTTTGCAGACTCCTGTGAAGATTGTTCTCATTCTTTGCAGGAATATAATGTGCAAGAGGCTGGTCTCAAGTCGTGAGCAGGTGCATACTAACACTGCTCCTAGAGCAGATATGTGTCTGCTGCAAGGATTTATGATGCGTTCCTCACAGTAGCATGAATTTGGCTGGTGGCCTTTGTAATTTATCTTTGCTGATATCATTATGTGCCTTGAGAACGTTTATCTTTCTAAATGTAAAGAGTAAATGATTGTTTTAACGAGGAGAAAACAAGCCTTATTATAACAGCCCAGGACTAGGGACCACAGAAAAGCTTGGATTTTTAACACACTCCAATCTGTTTTAACAGCTGCTTATGGTTACTATAGTCACTGAACAAAGATAGGGTTATTTTACTTCACTTTATTGATGGCCCAAGTTCCCTCTTATTTTTTCTGTCTCTGTAGAATGGCAGAGGCCATGCTTGGAGCCAGACCTTTGGAGTCAGCCAGATCTGCACAGTTTTCTGCACACAGTGGTGCAACGGGAAATTCTTACAGTGAAATCTTACACTGGAAATTGGGTTACATACAAGGATGCAAAAAAAAAGAGGCCATATCCAATCTAAATAATACATCCATTGATCTCAGTGGTGGTTTCCAGCCTTTTAGGATTCATGGACCCCCATGGATTCACTGACAATAGAGCTGTTTTTCTTGGTTATTTTTTACAGAACCTTAGAATTAGTTCACAGTCACCATAAGGTCCGTGGAAAATATCTATAAAATCACACATCTAAGGTATTTATAAGGCACTAGCACCTAAATTCCTACAATCCTAACGGGTGAACACTGAGAAACCTTGAGGAAATTTTCTTGCTTGCCCACCAATCAGACTAGACGTATCCTTATGCTTGCTTGTTTCTAAGCCACACACTGCCCTGAAGAAACCAGTGCCAGCAGACTGCATCTTTATCTATAGTAGCTTCTCCTCCAGCAAAAGTCAGAGTTAGTGATGATTTTGCAATTCATATGAATGAAAGCAATTTCTTTCCATATTGTTATTCTTCTCCCTTCCCGGGTACGGGCAGAAAGGGAAGAGAAAGGGACCTCCCACTAATCTGAAAAAGCAAAACCCCAGAGAGGAGAAAAATTAAATTTTAATGAGGACTCAGGGCTTTGGAGGTGTCAAGTGTTGGAGCATGACTGTCCCAGATCTCATGCCACTAGAAGGGAGAATGGAAATTAATGCTGAGCTGCTGGGACCGTGAAGGAAGCAGCATAACCACAGAATCCGCACCAATTTTTTTGAATACAGGCCCAGTTTTTGCTTTGGAACAAGAACTTGGACTCACATGAATTGTGTGAGGGCTTGGCCTTGAAAAATCAATGGGTGCTCAGTATCTGGCAGGATCAAGTCCATCGTGAACAAGAAACTTGGCCCAGATGTGCAACAACACTTCTTCTGCTTTCCAACCCCATGGTGTAACCACCAGACCACAAACATCTTTCCCACTTTTTTGCTGTTAAGAAGGAAACGTCAGTTTTCAGGCTTGGAGAAATGTGGTGGACTAAGGGCAGGAAGGATCTGTCATTCATAAGAAAACGTGGGCTAGAGTTCCAAGATCTATTTAAATTTTAAATTTCCTTCATGCTGATAGAGTCCAGGGGCAGAAGGTTCTGTCGCCTGTGGCTCTCACTGCAGCATGCAGCATGACATCTCCTCTAGCTGCCTTCTAAAGTGTCTGTAAAAACTAATGACACACTTAATTCCTTCACACTTTGAGAAACAGTGGCACCTTGCACAAGATGGAAAGCTGGCTCATTTCTGATTCTTTGTTCTTCCCTTAGCCCCAAAGGGACCTTGCATTAATGCACATTCCTGATTAGCATGATGATATAAATCACAGCAAGCTGCTTTCATGTTAAGATGTGAAGCCAGGGCTCCATAGTGCCCTGGAGTGAACACATTCTCAACAACTTGCAGTTCAATGTAATCCAACAAAGTTGCTTCTGGTGTAATGTTCTACACAAACTGCTGCAATTATGTCCAAGGATGTGGGAGCATTATCTGCTTCAAACCTTTGCTCTCAGACATTACAAAGTTAATTATAAAATGTGCCAAGGGGAAGGCAGAGAGAAACCTTGTTAACCTTTTCTTACTGTGGTTTTCCCCCCTCATTGCATTTACATTGGCCTTGAAGATCTGGGACATTTTGCAGATGGTTTAGGGTCTATAAATTCTTATTTAAATCATCATGAGCCAAGTATAACAGGTCCTCTAGAAAGGACAAACCCCAAATAAGCAGGTAAATAATACTCCAGCGCTTTTTAGCATACAAACAGACCCACCAATCAGATAGCCTGGAAGGTTTATTCACCTTTTCCTGCTGTTAAATTGCATTGGGTATGTTCCATATGACTCTGCAGTGTTTTGAAAAATGCTAATTCTCAGTTAACAGCACAAAGTAACGGCTAAAGGATCACTGATCTACTGTCAGAAGGTGCTCAACTTGGGTGGCTGATCAAGACAACCAAAGTGCCAGTGATATGTCTATATCCACTCCAATGGCAGAGTCCAAATAAGCTGTCACCCGTCACAAAAAAAGCAAGAGGAAATCATCTGCTTGAGATCCGGTTGGTGTGAGAATGAGAGGTGATCAAGAAGGGCAGTGTTAAGTTTTCTTTACTAATGGTGAAGAATGTGGCAATAAAACAGCATGTTGCACAGCAGGGAATTATTGGTCTGTGCTAAACTGAGACAAACAGGGTGCTTGTTACTGCACATTGTAGCCAGAGCACATCCTGAGTCAGGCATTGGTGACAACATTTACATGTTTGAGCAAAACATATCATTCCTGGGCCCACTGCCTCTGTGTGGAAGATAATGCTATGCTTGACCATGGTATGAGAGTACGTTGTGTTTCTGACGAAGAATCCTCTGCACATATTAATTGTTTTTATGTAAGAGGGAAAGAAATAAAATCTACACCTTAAACATTCTTTTTGTCTGAGAAATTCAATATTTTTTCCAGTCTTGCTTATTTTTTATATCTTATTGCTGTCCCTACTTGCCAACTCTGCATCATGGTCCATCTGTTGGTGAATCAGTGTTAAATGTATATAGCTCCCTCCAGAGTTTCCCAGTGAGATTCAGTGAAGTTTCTGCCATGAGGGATGCCTAGCTCTTCTCCCACAAGACCCCAAACCAGGGATTTATTATTCTATTCCATCTTGGCTGAGATTTGACAAAAGGAGACATAGATTGGAAGACAGTTGCAGGCACTGAGAAAGATGTTGACCATACCTTTAAAACTCCATCCTGGTGCAGAATAACATTTTACAGGTGACCATCCATAGCAGTTGAATTTACCTGGATGAAAACAGTCTGAATGTTAAGAAAGATCTTTTTAAATATTGTACTTTCATTAACATTTTTGCAGTAGTCTTGGCCTTAAATATAAATGCCATCCTAGAAAGCTGTAAGAGCATACTAATTCCCATAGATCTGTAAAATACACCCCTGAAAGTGCAAGTGGTTCTCCAGGCTAAACAGCAGTTCTAAATACACATGCTCAGCACTTCCAGGTCACCCATTATTTTCAGCCCTGCAAACACTGTATCCCTTGGTACTACCTTAATGATTGGACTCAATTATCTTAAAAGTCTCCTCCCATCAAAACAATTCTATGATTCTACCTCTAGAGCCTGAACTTCAGAAGTAAAATTACTATGGCCTATGGACATGGCTTTTGGGGAACCAAATTATCTATTCAGTGGATCCCTTTCTTCAGACAAAGTATTTTCAGAGCTGTTGGCTTATTAGTCGTGGCTTTCCTGGCCAGATTCCTTCATGTGTGGTTGTTTGCTAGTCTGGCAAGGAGGAGAGAAAATATTTGACCTTTGGGGGCTAGGCAACTCATTGCCCTGTATTGCTGACAAGAGTGTATGATTCTGAGTTCAAATATTTTGTACCTGTTTTGCACAGGAATGAATATTACACAAGGTGCCAGGCAAGTGAAGCGTAGCTAATGTGAAAACACCTTGGTCTGGTTCCCAGTTACCCTGCAGCTGTGTTAGTATTTACAGCACCATGGGTAAAGTGCTTCTGAATCGGAATAGGAACAACTTCTATTCACTTTGAACACATAAATCAGGCCACATAGTTCTGCTGGAATTACAGGCTATTTGCAGTCATTTGTCTCCCTCCACGTGCTTTGCCCAGCAAGTAGTCTGTAATTATTTTATAATAAAAATTATAGGCATTTTTACATCACCGGTCCTCTGCAGGAGCTGAAGATTACCCTGCAATTTTTACACTAGTTGAGAATTTAAGCCTGATGTCCTGGCAGACTTCCAGGTTGGAAGACTCGATCGCCTGTCTAAATCCTCCCGGTATTTCTAACAGGCTGTGGCACTCTTCTCATCCTGCTGGGGTGGCATGCTGTGGAACAGCTGCATTGCTGTGCATGGGCAGCTCTGCAACACAATGGTGGCAGGAGGAATTTTTCCAAAGAGAAAGTGCTTCTTATTTGGGTCCTTTGATAAGGTCCCTTGGAAATTGCAGGGATGAAAGAGGCCATATGAATGAAATCCATCACTACGCCCTCTTAGTCTGACATATGATAAAAGCTCACAATAGCTTACCTATAATTACTAAAATTATCAAACACCTGTGTCAAAAGGACTCTGCTCAGGGTTTATTCCCTCTCTCAAATAAATACTTTTAAAACACATCTTAAAAAGAAGGTTAGCATCAGAGGTTGAGAGTGTAATACGAGAAATGTGTAGCCAATATTGAAGTTTGTTACTGGTGGAAGATTATCTACACCACAATTTTTTCTGGGTTTCTGTTGCCTGTGTCTTTTTTTAAAGGTAACCTCTTGCAAAATAATTCCTCTCTCTCTCTCTCTCTAGTATCATTATAAAGGACAAATTTTTTTTTGCCTAATGGTTTGCTAATTTATGTATTTGTAAATATAATAAAACCGCAGTGGTTTGGACATGTACCGAGAATGACTGGTTTGGGGAATTTGAGAAACAAAAAGAGATAAAAACATCAGCTAGAAAAGAGGAGTGCCTGCATTACAAATGGACTTTGTTATTTTAATCTTGGCAAGTATCATTAAACTTTAATTCTTTATGCACACACGACAGATAAGTTTGTCCCAATCCACACTGAAGATGTTGTGCATTATTTTTTGATAAAGTAATAAACCCGCTGCACTGAGACCTCACCCCAGCACGCTGAAGCCTCTGCTCAGCAAATATGTGACTGAAGAATCAGACCTCGACTTCTCTTTGTTGCAACCAATCAGATTACTGCTGTGACTTGGAGACTAGCTTTTTTTCCCCCCTAAAGTTTTCCTTTATCCAGTGAAAGCACCAGTTACACTAGGAAAAGTTAGGTTGCAGGGTCCTAGGGTTCTTCTGGGGCATGTGGTGCATTTTATTTTCTTCACCTCATTTGCAAAAATTGAACCCATTTTTTCTGGGAAAGTGCACCAAATGTCAACTTTTAGTGCCAGCACGGGCATGAGTGTTTGGCCATCAGAGCCATCATGGCTCAGCCTCTTCCCCTCACTGCTTCTAAAGACAACCACATTATTGGACCTGCACTGTGTTTGAAGGGCAACAGACTGGTTCATTGCTAATCATCAGTGTAAGAGAAGCAGAAGCATTGTTTTGTCCCAGGCACATCTAAGATCAGATTTGTGCTTAGCTTCATGCCAAAAGCTGATTACAAGCCCTTTATCAGTCATGGCTCTGCCCACAGGCCTTGTCTGGGTAGTGGGAAGGAAATAACTGGCGTAAGTTCCAGGGCCCAAGACAAGCACTGCCTGAGGCATGTACTTCAGAGCTGCCTTCAAAGGGTCATGTAATTTTTCAGTGTGGGATGTTGAGAGGGTTTCTAGGGGCTGTAGGCTCTTCGGGGGACACCCTGCTATCTCTTGATGGCCCGCTCGATGAGGCAGGAAGATAAAGGAGGGATGGTGGATCTGAGGGCACCATGGCCCATCTTGGGTAGGAAGCCCGGGCCGCAGTGATGTGGTGATGATCCCCTTGCAGCACCCCAGTGAGGAGTGATGGCCAAAGGACCTTGGGGAAAGGCAAGACAGTCTCATTATCTCGAGTGGGGGAGAGGTGAAGGTGACACCCGACTTGGCTCACCACAAAGGCTCTCAGACACACGCGGCCTGCTGCACCCATTGCACCCCACGGCCAGAGCAGCCGGCGGTCCCTGAGGGAAAAAAGTGGTCCCCGAGGGGAAAGTGCCGATCTTTGAGGGGAAAGTGCCTGTCCGTGAGGGGAAAGTGCCGGTCCCTGAGGGGAAAGTGCCGGTCCCTGAGGGGAAAGTGCCGGTCCGTGAGGGGAAAGTGCCGGTCCCTGAGAGGAAAATGCCAATCTTTGAGGGGAAAGTGCCTGTCCGTGAGGGGAAAGTGCCTGTCCGTGAGGGGAAAGTGCCTGTCCCTGAGGGGAAAGTGCCTGTCCGTGTGGGGAAAGTGCCGGTCCCTGAGGGGAAAGTGCCTGTCCGTGAGGGGAAAGTACCTGTCCGTGAGGGGAAAGTGCCGGTCCCTGAGGGAAAAAGCTGTTTTTTGAAGGGGAAGTGCCGGTCTTTGAGGGGAAAGTGCTGGTTATTGAGGGGCAGTGCTGATCCCTAAGGGGTAAGTGGATCCCTAAGAGGAAAGTGGCGACTACCGAGGTGAGGGTGCCGGTCCCAGTCGGGTGCCGACTCCAGCCGGTCGTGGCGGCGCAGCTCTCCTCCGCCGCCTCCTCCTCCTCCTCCCCCGCGTGTGCGGAGCGCGGCCGCATGTGGGGCGCAGGCGGCGGAGTCTCCACCTCTTCTGGCAACTTGAACCTGTGGCTGCCAAGCTCCATTAAAGCTATCAGCGGCCAGGGGGACGCGCTCCACCGCGAAGGCGGGGTGGGCTGTGGTGTTTCATTTTGAAACAGGTATTTTTATTTTCTTTTCTCCCATCGCAAGGCTTGGGGCTGAGCAGGACGACAGCTCCGGAGCCTGAGCTCAGCCTCCCGCCGGCGGGCTGCAGCCAGAGTCCCGTCGCCGCGGGCACCGGAGCGCCGGAGGCGGCCCATGGCTGCGTCGCCGGGCGCCGCGCCCCGCTGAGCTCCGTGGGCACCGGCGGAGATCGCGCCTCGCCTGCCGCCAGCTCCTTGAGGAAACAGAGCGGCCACCATGGTCCGGTGCTGGTGGCTTGCCGGGCTGCTCGTAGGTAGGTGGCACCGACGGTCGCTGCAGTTCTGGGGCGGGTGGATGGGAGGGGGAACGGGTAACGGAGTTGGGGTCGTCCCTTCCTGGGGCTTCCCGCCACCTCATTATCTCCCCGGGCGCTGCGAAGGGGCAGGAGAAGGCAGGAGATCTCTAGGAGGGTTCAAGAAATTAGGGCGCAAAGGGATCGTATGGAGAGTGCAAAGAAGTAGCAAGAAGTGTGCGATGAGGATGGAAAGAAATAGCAAGAAGTGTGCAGGAAGAGTGCAAGGAAGCTGTAAGGAGAGAGCAGAGCTTGCCAAGAAGGTGCAAAGAAATGGGTGGCAACGAGAGTGCAAGAGTCCCGCAAGGCGTGCGTGAGGAGAGTACGAGAGAGGGTGCCAGAGGGGTGCAAGGTAGTGGCAAGGCCACTCCAGGGTCTGTTCCAGGACAGGATGTCCCGAGGTGTCCCTTCAGTCCCTCGCACCCTGCCCGGCTTCTCCTGGGATGCTGCCCTGCCCGAGGAGGTTTCCTCCGCCGTGCGCACCCGCGGTGTCCGGCCGCAGCGTCCACGGGGAAGCCAGAACAACGTGCGCCCTGCTGCCCTGCACCGTCTGCCGCCGTTTCCCTGGGAAGGAGACGAGCTGGCAGAATCGCGGAGGGAGCCCGGCGCTGTCGAGCTGTAGGGCATGGGATAGGGGACAGCCCCGTGCCGACGGGCTTCTCTGAAGCTTTTTCTATGTCCTACTCAGAGCGGCGTGCAAAGGTGCCAGAAGGGCTGAAGGCCTGGTGCTCAGCTGCTGAGAACGGTACTCTTCCGGGGCTCAGCCTCCGCCTCCCACCTGAGGCTCCCAGAGTGGTGGAAGTCCTTTTCCCCCTCCGTCGAAACCCTTTAGGGCTTCCGCGGTGCCGTAGCAGCTTGCTCGTGGCCGGAGCACGGTGAGCGCTTGTGCCGAGTTTAGATCCAGGAAGGGTTCAGAATTCATTTTCACTGGGAATTGGCGATTTTCCCTGGGAGGATCCACCACCTGTCCCAGCAAGGCACAACTTCGCGAGTGGTCTCCTGATCCAGGGATATGCCACTGAGCCCCAGCTGTGCAGACAGACCCTCAGAGCAGAGCAGGCTGCATCTTCGCGGCTCCCTTTCAGGAAGACATCTTTCAACCCTGCAGTTCTTGGATGAGTTTCAGAAGAAAAGGTTCTGGCTTAAGAGACCATATGGGAGAACAAAGACAAACGTGCTGGGAAAAAAGGCAAAATGATTTATGTTTACAGCAAGGAGCAGAGCCTGAGGGAGGCTCCTCCATCCTTGGACAGCATATTTTCCTAGGAAATGCAAGGGAAATCCTTGGTTGAGCCTGTGCACCCCTGAGCAGAAGAGGCAGGTGAAAGGAAGGCTGGAAGCATGCCCCTGAGGCCCCCTGGGCAGTCTGGACACTGGAAGTCCAGACACCTGGGTTTCCTGCTGTTGGCTTCCTTTCTACCACTTAGTTTACTCATCTGAGGTTTTGGGCAGCAAAATACCACACTGACTGCCTCTCAGAGCTCAGAGCTTACTTTAGTGAGCACTGCTAAAGAATCGTGTAGCTATTGGAAGTTATCTACATTCAGTGTAAAGAGACAAAGTTCAGAAAGAAAGTTGTAAGGTTACTTTCCTGTTCTGCTTATGTGGGGTCTTTTTCATATGTCCCTCAAAGATAAGGCTTAACAAGAAATACGTATTTTCCTTCCCTGTGTATTTTATGAGCTCAGGTTTCTCTGCTCAGAGATCTGCTACACTGCATTATTTAAGATTACTCATTTAAGCCTAATTAGAATATTTCTTAAATCTTCATACAATTTATTTTAGTCCTGATGTCAGTGAAAGAATTTCCATGGATTTCAGTAAGCCGAGAAACTGGACCTTAAAACATATGTTTAAACAGCTAAGTCAGATCCAGAACTCATTAAAATCAAAGCAAGGTTTGCCAATGACTTCACTGTGAGCAAGACTGACATTCTGTATACCACATAAAACTGAACATCAGCACAAGCATGACACCAGTGCATAATTAGCTGAAAAAGCACTTTAGTTAGGTCACTGAGTCTGATTTGGGAGACTCCTCCAGCAAAGAATCACTCATTCCTGGAAATGTCCCCAGAGACTTGCTGAGTTTTACCTAAGCTTTCATTAAAGTCTTTACATTCCAGTAACACCATGCTGATATTTTTCACATGTAGCTTCTCCTACATGGCTTCAACATACAAGATCTGTTCTTGCTTTCAAAGTTTATGTTTGCAGATTACAGTGTTGGGTTAAGATAAGATCAGCACTTACTTTCAATTATGAGATTGGGAAGACAGTCTCATAAGTGATAGCAGTACATTCAATAGAGATGTGTGTGTTTGCACATACTTATTGTTGATATAATTGTCTTTGGGTCAAATGCATGTTTGGGCAATGTTTACTTAACTAATTTATCTTTAACAAGTTGCTGGGTTTTATTCTTTATTTCTAAAGCTGGCAAAAAAAACCCAACCCAACAACTAATATATTATGCTGGGTTGTGTGATACGACTCTATTTGTTCTTTCCATAATTATAGGTTAGCCATGTTTCAAATATATGGATATAGATAAAAACAGGCCTGAGATGTAAAAAAAGCACAAGTGAAAAAAATATGGTGTGGTTTCTATATTTTCCCCACAAGCACAAATTGTTGAGTAAGGAGATTTTCAAAAGCCAGAAATTGCTATGAAGAAAACCAAATCTGGAATCCAATGCTAGAGGAGGCTGCATCTGGCAGAACAAAGTTTGGAAAGAGATTTTGCTTTCAGTGGGATCCTGTGTTACCCACAACATAGCATATGTCATCTATAAAGACAATGCTTTCATGCATTACACACAATCACTGCTAAAATCTACCTCAAAATTGGGAAGTACCTACACAATGTTTTTATGCATTTCCTTTGGCTTTCTTATTTATTTGCTGAGGGAGAGAAATCTAGCAAAAATGATCATCCCTAACTTTACAATTTTAAGATGGTGCATCTCAGACATAACATCAAGAAACTGAGTGAGAATGTGAACATTTTCACATGTAGTCTTGCTTCTGTAGGTTGAGTGCTGCCAGAGACTGAAAATATGATTCATAGAACAGCTCCTTCTCTACCTAGTTTAAGTTGTGTAAGACCTGAGCGGGGGTTAGTGATCTGCAAGCTGTGCTTTTATTTAAGCAATTAAAAGCTCTCATGCTCCAAAATGCAGCTAGGAGAGTTCTGTTTCTGTTCACAAGGAAAGAAACTCAGAGGTATATCTGAAATCCCAAAACTCTGGAGTGTGAAGTGATAAGAGGGCTCATTATTTTGGAGCTTGGGCAGGGTGATAGTGTGATAATCATGTCTTTCATGCTGATGTTTTCTCCTTTCCAGTGAATAGCTTATTAAATCATCACAGTTGAATTCAGCTGAAACTGAGAGTGCTGCAGTGAAGCTCAGTTCATGTGGCACTATTAAGACATTTGGATCAGTGCAACAGCAGCTCTTGACTTAGAAGTAGTGTGATGGTACATAAATCAACAGAAGTCTCCCCACTGAGTGTCTGAAGAGATTTGCTAGAGTTGAGGTGTTAAAGTAATGCTTTAAACTTGAGTGTGTCCCTTTGATCAATCACTGAAACTGTCCCCTATGGTTTGTACCACCAAACACGTGACATTTTGGCCTTGTCTGAGTCAAAGATGGAGATTCCTGGAAGCAGGCTTTCACCTCATACTCTGAGATCAGCGTACACACCACACTCCCTGCTGAGACAATTGGATTCACCTTGTTCACGCTCTCAGTAAAGCCACAAGTACTAGATGCTGACAGGTTAGGGCTTTTGAGTGTCTCCTCCCCCGTGTTGATACAAAAACACAATGACACATTACTTTTCAAGCTTTTCAGAAAAGCTTTTCCAGAGAAAATAAAAGGATTTTGCCAGTCAGATTCCCTGGAAAAGACAGATGAAAATATAAATGACAGCAAAGTTGTGCTGCAGCAGAGCTCTTGAGTTTTGTTAGTTGTGCATAGCCCATGTCCTGTCACTTGATTTTTGCAGCACGTAGGTTGAATGTCAACTTTGATTTTAGCATCTGTCGGCAGCGTTTAAGAGAACTGGAACACATCAAAACTTGGCTAATGTTGACAAGCAAAACAGTAGACTGAAATTTCAGGCTATCTAGAAACCACACCCAGACCCCAAAACACATGTTAGAAGTAACTTTAATTCTGTGCTTCAGCTGAACAAGTAACCTTTTTCTGTGGTCACTTGTGATTCTAAGTTAAACATGTGTGCGTATTTCTGCTGTGGGCTGTGTATCAGTTTACCACCTTTCTGCAGAGCATTTTTGTGAGGGTAGTTAGGACCACTTTTGAATACCCTTCTCATCCTTGGCTTCACAGGAGCCAAGTGGTCTCAGACTATTAGATCCTATTAGGTCCTATTTTTATTACTATAAACAGTTTCCTTGCGCCAAGACTCCTGTTGTGTTAGGTGCTAAATAAGGAGAGAACAAAAGGATCCTTCTTGCTTTAGTGGGTTTCTAATCTAATTTCCTGGATTTAGATTTTCAACAGTGAGTACTTGACATGGTAGGGACCTACTGGGATTCCCAGCTGTGTTTAGCAGTTCAGTGCCCGTTGCAGTCACTTCTGTCTTGAGGCACCTAAATGCCTTTGTGCATCTGCCCCATATTACTAGTCCCATGGAAGCCAGGCAGCGATCTTAATGAGCAGGATGGCAAACAATGTGCTTACACAGGAGAGCAGCTGTATCCCGTGGGAGCAGGGCACTGGGACAGCTCCATGGCAGTGGGAGACTGAAAGGCTGCTCGAGAGTATTCCTCCAACTCCCTGCCAAGAGCAGCTTATTCCTGGCTGTACTAATGCTTTGTTCAGTCCTTCAAAATCCTGCCAAGCAAGTGGACTTGGGCTGCCTACTACATTGTGCCTCAAGAAGTTCACCCTGATACACAAGCCACATTTTTAATTCTTCTCATTCAATCCCAACAGAACCTCTTTATTCACTGCAAGGAATTCCTTTCCTCCCTTGGTGTTTATGCATTGTGAATATTTATAGGCTGTTATCATGTCCATCTTGCCCCTGCTGTCCCTCAGCCAGGCTAGATGCACTCTGCTCTTTTAATCTTGCTTCGTAACTCAATCCCTCCCACCCCCTAATCATTTTTTGTTGTTCTGCTCTCAACTCTTGTCAGTTCCAGTTGCTCATTTTGCTTTGGGTAAACACTATATTTATGTTAATCTTATGTGGTGGGTGGTCCTCTCTGTGCTCCATGGTCCATGCGAGTGATTTAGATGTTCAAAATGAGGTTGGCATTTTATAGCCAAGCCATGGCCTGATTACTGGTTCCACTCTTCAAAGTACTCCAGGAAAAAAAATATGCTTAGCCATCACTATTAAAAATAGCCATAATAGCCACTAGTAAAGTGTCTGTGCAGGGATTCGAGGGAGTTGCCAAAAACTTCATGGGTGCTCCATACATTCAAAGTGACAGCGTGGCAGTAATTTCCAAACCAGCTGCTGTATTTTCTAATGAGTTTCCAGCTCATCTAAACTAAGGAAGATAGATCTGATATGTCCCATTTGGTAAGAAAATGAACTCCAGTTAGAATGTCATTGAGTCACAGTAATACCCCCAGGGTATTGCTCAGTCTTGGACTGAGGTGGTTTTCTTTCTTTCTTGAAAGAAAATGGTATCTCCCAAGTATTCTCACCAATCTCACTGCCTAGGTGCCAGGGGATCATCTCACTATGGTCTCATCTGTTTCACCAAATGTAAACTTTCACCAGTGTTCAAGGGAAAAAAAACCCTATAGCATTACCCTTCTCTCCTCTGTTTTCTTTGTGTTTCGGTTATGTATTTCTCTGTGCCAAACCTGTGTGGCAACACCAATCAGAGTTATAGAAGCCACAATGTGTTTGCCCAGCCTGAACCCAGCTTTTTTTCAGTGCTTGCCTATGCTGAAAGAAGAAGGCATGTAACAATTATCCCATTAGTTCTTACCTCACCAGACATTGTCCTGTAGGTTGGTGTGGAGGTAGTGAATTGTTGCAGGGGAGCCCTTGTGACTTCTCTGATTTTGGCATACAACAGGACACTGTTCTCATCATTCTTCTCCACTCTCCTGGACCCCCTCGTACAGTGCTAGCAGCAGGACAAGGCTTTGAGCTAAGGGTTGGTTACTGCTGAGCTGACCACAATGGTTGGGCCAACTGGGGCCTCTGGCTGTATGGAATTGCTCAGCTGTTCTTCAGTACATCTTTTGACACTGACCAGTTTAACTGTGGAAAAAAGCATACAACGACTCTTCCTGAGTCTGTGCAGTGTCTTCTAGAGGGTGGGAGAAACATGAAGTGAAATGGCTCCTGTATCTGTCAAGACAGCAGGTAAGTAATGAGTAAAGCTCTGCTGTGTAACTGAAAAGTGTGGTGTTTTGATTAACTGTAGGAGATCTCTTGGGAAGATGCACTTGCATCCACCTCTGGTGCTTTTATTTGGCATCACAAGTCCTCTGTCCCAGCTCTTACAGGTCTTGCTTAGTTCACCCCATTTGAGAATGTTCCATTTCTCCTTGGTATCCCTTCATTCTCCAAATGGACTGTTCATTGTCAGTTGGTGGGGATGGGCATTTTCTGAATAGGGTGCTGATGCTGTGTTGGTATGGTGATGGAATCTTTCCTATCTGCAGATTCCAGGAAAACTGGGGTCAAGCCCTGCAATCCCATTTACAGTGTTAGGCCTGTTTTCTACTTCAGGATAAAGGGCCAGAGAGGTCAGTTAAAAAAAGATGTTCTATTTTGGTGTAGTGATCTTTGAGGTGCAGGAGAGAATACTTTCTCCCTTCTTTCCTTCCTTACCTCAGATCCCATCTCTCTTGTCATCTATCACTGAATTTGACACTTGTGGGAGAAATAAAAGATGAATAAAAGAATAAAATATTCTCTAACACCTTAAAACTCACCACAAGTGAGTGTGGTGAGTCAACTCCCCACAAGTGCTTCAGTACTTTCATTGTGGACATGAGACAAATTAGGCAGTGATCACAGAATAAAGCTAAGCTAAAGCCATAGGATGTGGTGCCTGAACCTGTTTGCCAAAATGTGGTGAAGGTGTTTTGAAAATATCTCTAAAATTCTGAGCTGCTTGGGAAATTGGAGTTGGCCAAGTTGCCTCTCAGGGTCTGCACAATTTCATACATGATTATGCTCTTGTTATGTGCAGGAAACTCAGGGTGCTGCTCTGCAGTGATGGCTAACGTAGTACATTGATTGTGCCATCTTTACAAGAATAACAGAAACCTCTCCTGAATTCAAAGCATCTTACCAATAGCATGAACTGGGCATCAGGCTGGTGAAGCAGCTCTCTGTAATTACACCCATTTTACAGACAAATAAGAAATGGGATGAATAATAGAAATAGTTTTCCAGAAGCCAAACAGTGCTCGAGTGAAAGCGTCGGCATCCTCCCTCAACCACTTGACCACATTCTGGCTTCAGTTCAGGGAGGCATTACTAATCAGGAAAAATGCTCATGCCCTGGCTTAATTTCAAGCACGTGCTTAAGTTTCACTGAAACCAATTAGACTTAAGCGTGCGCTTAAGTCCTGTCCTGAACTGGGTTCAGTTTGCAGATAGGCCAAATTCTGATGTGAGACTTTTCCAGCCCCAGTAGGTTATGTTTAAATTTTACAACTTTATAACATTATAATATAAAATGTATCTCTTCCCTCAGAATTGTTCTCTTGAGAATGCCTTTTTCTGATTGAATTAAAGGCATCACTAACTTAATCTCCTCACAAATGCAAGAAAATTTGATTAAAAAACCCCAAAACATTTTCTTTGCTTTTAAAAGAATCCCTGTTCCTCCAGTTCAAACCCAAAATCCATTCTGTGAGCTCTCAGGAGAAATGCTAAAGAAATACTGTTTTGCTCTGTTCATGAGGTCTGTGTGGATAAGTAGAATTCACTTGTGCAGAATATATTGATGTGTTTCTTATCGTCCACTTCATTCCAGTCTGAACATTCCTCAGAAAATATCAAAGGCTTTATGTCATCTCTAAATGAAGAAATGTGTAATGCTCCATGACTTCAGGCACTGATCTTATCCCTCTGAATGGGTGACTAACTGAAACATTAGAATTATAAAGGGGAATCATAAATTCTGGCCATAGGAGGCAATAACATGTAACAGATTAAGCAATCTAGATCTGGAAAAGAGTTGACCTGCAGTAACTAATTTGGTGCAAAATGTAATGCATGCATTTTCTCCTCCATTTATAATCAAATGTGTGACTCAACTTTGCTTTTTTCCAAAGTCAGTCAGCTTGGAAGAACACAAACAAGATTTGCTTCCAACAAGGCATATTCCAGTATTTCTCTCATAGTTGGTATTTTTTTCCTTCAAAAGTGAGAATTAGGTCTGGATCTGGAGTGTACAGCAGTTTCGTAGCACAGCCTCACTGGCAGCCTCACATTTTCAGGCTTGGCCATTGCCTAGGAATCTTTTTGCTGACTTCTACCAAGAATTTACTTCAGGGAGGATTTCCAGTTCTGCCTTGTTAACATTTGATGCTGTAGGTCTGATTTTTCTGAACATCTCTTACACAAATATATGGACTGGCCGGTCAGTATTTGTCGTTGCTGTTGTCTTGAGGCTTGGTCCGGTTTCTGCTGATTGCAGCAATCAGCTGCTGTTCCCCATTACTGACATTCCTAATTGCCTGAGTGCTTGTGCAGCCCCATTGCTCCAAGATTTTGGGCCAGTGCTGTGGATGCAGCACGCACCGGAAAGCTGGAAAAAGATACTGTTTTGTCTAGCTGCTGTACTGAGGAGCTCTCTGGAAACGCTTGTGGTTAATCTATACAGACAGACAGGATAACGAGCAAGTGGAAGTGATCACAGTTGGGGAATTTTTGGTGCATTTTCCTATGAATGAGTATTCTTGTCGTGAAGATGAATTGTGAATAATCCCTTCCTCCTGCCCAACAACTCTTTAAAGCAGTTAATTTGCGTCTCTTAAGATGGAGAGAGGAGCTGCTCTAATGTGCTTCACTAGAGGCTAAGTAACAGAATGACATATGAGTGACAACCACTTTATGCTGCTCTTGGAATAAAGATGTGCCTTAACTACAGATTTTAGGTTTGAAACTGAACTTTTCCAGCTTGAAAGGATATTTGGGTCTGGTGAGATCAAATACACTAACTGGGCTAGAGTATTTGAGAGAAGCAGCCACAAAGTTTGGACACAAGCCAGTAGCTTTTGGTTTGAGGATGCATCCAGCTTGGAGTCTTGTGTACAGTTAAGACAAAATCCCTAGGAATTCCCATCATGTCAAATATTTACATTCTGGAGGCTCTTTCTTTTTTATTTTTGTTTCCCCATGGAGTTTGATCCTGATTATAAAAATTCCCTTTTCTATTGAATGTGTCAAAATGGAGTGACTGTGTTGCCAAAGTGTCTGTGCTCTCAAACAATGCAGACTTTTAACATTTCTGCCAAAAGTAGCAGTAAGGGTTCACTTGAATGTCGAAGCTTCTGCTGCAGTAAGCACACCCAGAGTGCAGCTGGTGAGCTGGGAATGGGGCTGTTTTCTGTGCTATTATTTTGGAATGGCCATAGAGTACACCCATACCTCTAAAGTCTTTCTGCAGTTGTCAGCAAGAGCAAATCTGACCCTTAGAGTCCCTTACCTCTAATACATATACTGTTATTTTTTTAGTTTGCTGTGTTCTCTAGGATAATAATTTAATGCTTAAGTGTAATTCAGTTTGGACCAGTGACTCTCCAAAAGTAATTAGGCCTCTTGATAGGGCAACCAGCTGAAACGGCTGCAGGTGAGTTATAGAAGGCCTGAGGCCACAGAGCACAGTCATGAGCCACCAAAGTAAAGGTTAGCTAACAGCAAAGGGTTTTGCCAAGCAGTGTTTTCCCATTTTCACATGAAGACTCGCAGGAACTGCTTTTTAGGTAGGAAGCACTAGGGCAAGGAATTGTAAAGGAGCTGGCTGTGCCTGCTTACCACATCCAGCCCTTGAAGATGATGATGAAACCAGTACCATTGTGAGTCTGCTCCAGAAGGAGCCCTTAACACTAATAATGTGCTCTAGTGCATAGGAAGGTAACAGCAAATGCAAGGCTGGTCTCACTGGCCTTTGCGTAGATAGGCTGCTTCTGTTGCTGCTCTCCTGCTTCACTGAGGGCTTTGCAATTGTTTATTCCCTTTGTGGTAGCTTTAGGGTTTTAGTGTTTAAATGACATAAATGCATTTCAGGGACCCTGCCACTGTGGCAAATAAAACTTTTGCAAATGGCAGTACCATACTGAAGGGCCTGAATTAGTCCACCAGACTCAAGTTTTTTATTACTAGATTAGTAATAAAATACAATTGGAGTGGAAATCTCTCTGCTTTGCCACATGTTCAGGAGCTCCCAACTTGCACAGCAGATATTTAATTACCAAGTTCCCATTTGACTTGGGCTTGTATTTGTGGCAAACTTGGATGTGGAAGATTTGTAACAGGGATTGAATCCTCTGTGTGTGTAGAGTGTGTTGATGCCAGGGATGAGAGACCCCTGTCTGAATAAATTTGCTGTGGGAATCAGAGGAGCCTCCCTGGTGGGTCCCAGCTGTGAATCTCACCCTGAGTGTTTATATTTCTATTATATCCTAAGCTTGTGAGACAGGAATTTTGCTGACACTGCTCAGCAGCTCATAGTCTTGCCCGTGGTCTGCAGCAGATTCATATGTGCTAGCTTCATCTGCAAACTCTTCTGTTAGGAAGGTGATCACAGTCCCTTGGCTTGGGCTCTTCACAACCTCACCTGTCCCTTTCTCCCACTTGAAGCAGGTGGTTTGAGTTTCTCTTGCCAGTGGAGGGTCTGGTTTAGGCAAATCTCTGTATATAGATCATGGGATGGTTCAGGCCATACAGAACATATGTGGCATACAGGAACTAAGACAAGCAGTTGTGACTCTGTATCTTTATCTCCTTTACTGAGTGAGGTAACAAGGTTCGCAAATATTTAGCTTCCTCACTCTTATGGAAGAGTAATATATTTATGTTAATATATATTAGATATTTCTTTCCAGGTGATAAGCAGAATGGAGGGCAGCCTGTGTCCTAACCTTTGGTACATAGTGAATAATAGGTGGCTTGAAAAATTCCAGCATGCTGCTAAGCAAACTGCAAAGTACAGCTACAGCAAGCAAGCCCTGGCTGGGCTTATAAAGCCTGGACAGCCTGGGCTGAACGGCACCAGGCCAAGAGACCAGGCTCTGTCAGGCAGGACAGTTGTAAGATAGCAGAAAGTCTTTGGGGTTTCTGGAGGAGCTTCACTGAGAGCTCATTTTGTGGTGTTATAAAGAGGTAAATTACAAGTTTCTTACTGAAGCAAACTCCTAATGAGTGCCACAGAAGTTTGCTTAAGTAAAGAGTGAATAATATATAGCAATGCATGTACATATATATGTGTGCATGCAGAGGTCTTCAGGATTTAGCTGAGTGTTCACACATTCCCTAAGCCAATAACATCCGTTGTTATGGGAAATGAGGTAAGTGACAGAATTACTGTCCTTATGGCGGGCGACAGGCGAGTCTAATGTTCCCATGCTGTAATTCCCCGTTCCAGTTACTGCTTCAACAATAGCGAGCGAGAGAGAGAGAACATGAACAAAGAGCACTCAGTTGTATTTGAAGATTTAATCTAAAAAATAGCTGGATTCAGATGAAACTCAAGTTGGAAAACAGTAAAATAAATAAAAATCTGTATCCTTAACTAAGAGCTTGCAGCTCAGCTAACCCGTTAGGGTTGCAGTCTCCAGCTAGCTAATGCAGCCAAAGGAGTTCTAGGCAGTGATGTTTGAAATGTTTCTGTGTTGAGAAACCCAAATGCTGAGCCCTTGGCAGAATCTGAGCTGCTGCTTATCAATACCTGCAGATCTCTGCAGCCCTTCTGGCCTGGGACTGAAACTGTCCACAGGTCAGATCCAGGGATATGTTAGGGAACCCCAGGATGTATGATGGCAACCCCGGGATGTGTCGGGGCATTTGCGGCTTTTGAACACCTCCAGGGATGTGTTAGGGCAGCTCCCGGGATGTGTAGGGCAGCCCTGGGGATCTGCAGCCCTCATGCAGGCGGTGCCGGCCCCAAAAGAGCCCACAGCGTTACCCCCTCCGTTACTCCCTCCCCAGCTCCGCGCAGGGCCGGGGGTGGGCCGCGGTGCAGCGGGCGCAGCAGCGCAGGGCGGGAGTGGCGGGCTAGGCTCGGCGGTGCTGACGGCCTGCCCTGTCTCTCTCTCCCCGCCCCGCGCAGCCTGCGCGGCCGCGGAGCCTCCGCTGCGCTGGGAGCCGCGGTGCCGGCAGCAGCTCCGCCACCTGCAGGACGGCGCCAGGATCGCGGCGCGGCTGCCCCCCCCGCCTGGAGGGCCGATGGGTCTCCACCGGGTAAGGCTCCCCCGGGAACGCGCCCCCAGCCCAAGCCCAGCCCCCAGCTCCTCCGCACTGCTCCTGCCCTGCTCCTGCTGCTGCCGGGCTGGGCAAGGCGGCATGGAGGAATCGAATCCCTGAACCACCGAAAACCTGTGCCCTTCTGCCGCCTCCTCAAACACGCACACCCGGCTGGAGGGAGGCCTCCTGTCCTCTTGCAACCGGATGCCCTTCAAGCCTCTTCCCTTTCTCCCCCATGAGGGTGCGGCCGCTGAGCAGCTCACCTGACTCCAAGGGGCATGTGGCACAGAGCACAAGATCCTCTCTCCAGCACTGTCACATTTTTGGTAACAGATGCCCATGTCTTAAAATCACCCAAGGGTGGTCACTGGCTCTTGCCCGTGATGCTGCTCCCACTCATGCCTGACCCTCTGCTCCCATACCCCGGGTACCCCTGGGGAGAGATTTGACCTTGCATACCAGTGACCACACGCTGTGGGTAGCTCAGGACTACTTTCCTCCCCAGGTGTGAGGTGCGGCCAGGACCCGAGTTCCTCACTCGATCCTACCTCTTCTACTCCAATCGCCTCTTCAAAGCTTACCAGTTCTACTACTGGGACCCCTCCTGCCACGACCCCTCCTACACGCTGGTCATCAAGGGCAAGCTCCGGCTGCGCCAGGCCTCCTGGATCACTCGTGGGGCCACCGAGGCTGACTACCACCTCCACAAAGTCGGCATTGTTTTCCACAGCCAGAGAGCCATGCAGGAGGTGGCCTCCTGGATCAACCAGACCTCCAGTGAGGGCTGCAGTGGGTTCCTGCCCCCGGGGCGCACCTGGGCTCCTGGAGCCCTCTATGAACTGCTGAGTGCCAAGACTGAGCGTGACTGCACAGCTGCCTTGGGCTTCGCCATGCATGAGCTCAGCCTGGTGCGGGTGGAGAAGCACTACCAGCCCTTGCTGCAGCCCCAGCAGAGCGGGAGCCGGCTGGTGGAGGAGTTGTACCTGGGGGACATTCACACAGAGTGGGTTGAGAGGCTCCACTACCGACCGACTGGTTATCAGAGACCCATGCAGAGTGCTGTGGTAAGGACGATGCCTTTATGTGGTTCTTGAGCTTTGCCAAGCATGTGTGATTTCCTTACTGTTAAAATACTGCCTGCACTTAGCCCCTAATGTCCTGAGGGCACACAGATGAGGGAGGAAGGGCTGTAGTGTGGGTTCCCAGGGTGCTGTCTGGGTGCTCTGTGGTATGCAGGGTTCACCTACTTTCTTATCGAGAAAGCAGGACCAGTGTGGGTATGAACTCAGCAACACCGCCACCAGAAACTAGCCTGCCTTAGCATGGGCCTGCAGTTAGTGGCTTTTCTTTGGCTCTGTATGTTCCTAGGAAATGCAGTTTCCTAGTTTCTTACACCAAAATCAGTGAAAGCTTTGGGCTGCACATCATTAGAGACTGCCTGCTCTGTCACTTGTCCTTCTCCCCTCTTCTGCACTTTGCTGTGTCCTCCAGATTAAGAGAGGAGCAAGAAGCCACATCTGCCATTAAATCATTAGTCCTCGGTGTAGTGCCATGAGAAAAGGAAGTTGCCCTGAATGCAATTATGATATTACACACAAATCAAACTTTCATTTTGACATAAATAAAACCAAGCAGGAGTCTTGGTTGCCTTTTATTCTGTATTTTATTTTAAATGTTACTCTATTTTACAGCAGGTTAGCTCATTTCAAGGAAAGCACATTTCCATCTGAATCGTAGCTAATCAATTCAGAAATGATTGAGCAGTGAGATGGGGTGAAAAAAGCTCTCAGAACATTACCAGATAGAGTTGAATTGATAAAATGATCCTGGGGGCAACATTTCCCCCTGCCCCAAACTGCAGAAACGGAACCCTGAAAGACACAGAGCAATACCCCTCAGCCCCTTGGAAGGAACATTCTCAAAGTGGTTCAACTTGTGTTATCTTGGGCCAAAACCATATATATGAGCAAAACCAGATGGTAAACATAAACACTCTAAAAAGTTAATTTAAAACCAAACCTAAAGATACTGAAATTCACTCTCTGAATGTAGCACTGTAATTAATCAGCTAACAGCTCTCCAATGGACCAGCACATGATGTCACCACTTGGCGGTAATTAGAAGCTGCCATCCATTAGAAATAACTTCACACAACTGCTTTAAGCAGGTCCCATTTTTGGCTTCATGTCTGTGGTGATAATTTTATTGGGCACAGGATTTTTCTTTGCTCTGAACTAACACCCATTTGCTGGTGAGTTGCACAGATATGTCAGGAATTATTTTTTAACCCTCTTTATGAAAATATCACTCCTTCTCCCCCCCCCCCCCCCTTAAAATTTATATCTGTTCTAAAGAAACCCATTCTCCCCAAATTACCTTTCATTATCAAAGAATTTCCTGTCTAAGCAGAGCACATGTATTTGCCAACTTCTGGGATTATTTAGCCATAATGTACTGTGTACTGTCAGCACTCATTAACGTGACAGTAGCAGTAAAGCAAGCTGAAAATGACTAAATTACAGTAGACTCCAATCAACTTGCATGTAAATTACCCACCCTACAGTTAACTACTGAGTTATTTAACCTTGTTGCATATGACAGTTCAGTAAAGATTAGCTCGTGTTCTAGAGAACGATATAATGTTCAAACCCTGGTTATTTAAAAATAAATCAGTTGTGATATATGGAGTATAAGAAAAAGTTCCAGCCTACACAAACCCCCTCCTGGCACTGGATCAGCTGCAGGACTGGTTTGACTCAGAGCTCTGCACAAAGCACAGCTGGAGAAGCAAAGGTCAGGGCCTCATTTTGCAGAGGGTCCTTTTCTCCGTCTCCAGTGCAGTGCCCATTCTGGTTGCTTGGCAGACCCCTGCCCGTTTCTTGCCCCCCCCCCCCCCCCCCCCCCCCCCCTTACCCCTGGACACAACCCACAGACACAGATACAGGAGTGTGGGCAGAGGTCTGTAGGGCTGCAGTAGGAAGGGGATGAGGAGGAAGCAGGATTAGGGTTAGGGAAGCAGGACATCCCATGCTTTTGGCTGTCCTGGAGAGGCTGCCATTAGCGTGGTGCAGTCTGGGCATAGGAGCCTCCTCAGGGTGAGCTCTCAGCTTTCTCACTGCTGAAAAGGCAGGAGCATTTTCTCTGAATCACTGCAGATGTGGGGGTATAGCTGGTATCTCCCACCACCCTTGTCTTCACCCATGGTGCGTGCATAGCTTGCAGTAGAAAACTTCTGGGGAACAACCTCAGTGGCCCAAGGGAGCATTCTCTGCCCTGGCAGCAGGTCTGCCCTTGACCTGTCCCCCTCCCTGCAGCCTGTCCTTAGCAGCCCTGGCAGTAGGCAGAGCACAGCCTCAGGGCACAGCCCTCTCTGTCCTTCCCAGCTACCAGAATAGCAAAGAGCCAGGGCAGCGCTTTATCTCACTTAATCTTCTTGGATGTCTTGGGCCAAGTTCACTGCAGCTGAACACCCTGGTGTGGAAGAGAGGAGTTTGAGCTTTTTAGTACTCCAAGAGGGTTTTTTGCTTATCAGTTTACAAACCTGTGATTGTTTGTCTCCTGCAGCACCACGTGCATCCTTGCCCAGCCTGTGGAATCATATACAGAGCTGATGAGCACCACCCACCCATACTCCCTGCCAGAGCTCAGCTTCCCATGCAGCTCAGCGGCAGCTGGGTGAGCACCCACTGCGAGGTCCGACCTGCCGTGCTTTTCCTGACCAGGTACTTCATATTCCATGGTCACAACCACACCTGGGAAGGTTACTACTATCACTACTCTGACCCACTCTGCAAACAGCCGACCTTCACCATCTACGCATCTGGGCATTACACCCAGGGCATCCCCTCCTCCAAAGTGAGGGGTGGCACAGAGCTGGCCTTTAAAGTCACTCAGGCTCGGGTGACACCGATGGACCAGGTGACAGTGATGATGCTGAACTCCTCAGAACCTGGAAGCTGTGGGCTGACAAGCTCCTGGAGTGCTGGGGTGGAGCAGGATATAACCCCCACAAATGGATGTTTGGCATTGGGCATCAAGCTGCCCCACACAGAGTACGAGCTTTTCAAAACGGAGCAAGACACGAGAGACCGCAGCCTGCTGTACGTCGGCGAGAGGCCCACGGACGGCTCCAGCCCCGACAGCCCCGACAAGAGACCCACCTCCTATCAGGCACCTCTGATTCAGTGTGCGGGGGCGTCAGAGGAGTTCTCCAGCTATGTTAGTCTAAAATACTTGGGAAAGAAGGATGCTAGTGGGAATGAAGCACTAAAACCTTTGCCTGTGGCCTTTTTATTGTCTGTAGCACTTCTGTTTTTAAGATGGGACTAGTTTTCAGTTCAGGTACAGCACAGAATTCAGATAGTCCTGGTGCTAGCATAATTTTTATAGCCTTCAAACAAGCACATCTGGAATCTGTTTTACTCAGCTTTGGAAACACTCTTTAGAAACACCCAACAACAGTGGATGAAGCCAAGAAGATACTCCTTAGGACATGCTGCTTGTCCTGTGGCTTTATTGCCCAATCTCCCCTCTCTGCATACACATTTAATGGAGTGACATGGATGTGCTGCGCATTGGGATAGAGAATTTAGCAACATGGGGGGGAAAAAAGGAACATCAACTACAGTTGCTGCTTTGAGCTTTTGACATTGCTAAGATTTAATCAAGAGCTTGATTCAGATGTAATTCAACCATCCAAAGTGTCAGCTGCTGAGTTTCTTTGAGGTTAAGTTCCCTCCCATCATACTCCTTGTCGCTGCTCTGGCAAATTTAATCTGCAGTCAGTCAGCAGTAGACAGCAAGTGTTCTTGATAAGGGCACAGTTCATCCTGCCTTTCTCAGTTTACAGACATTTCCTGCAGTTTTCCTGCCTATGTAGGCACACAAAGATGGCAACATACAATCCTCCACTCAGTGTGTGCCCTTTCAGAGCATTACCTCGACAGACTGTTACACCTGACTCTGAGCATGAACGAAGATACAAGAAATGGAGAACATTTCTCTGCACAACTGCTCCAACCTCCAGCAATACCTAGCTGCAGACACGGCATCCTCGCTGCTTTATTCTAGCTTTCCCATGTAGTACTGGCCTGTGGGACCTCAGCAGTAGCTTCGTGTCACTGCCAGCCCTGTCCAGCAGACACAGTGCCAGGCAATCACAGCTCACACTTGCCATGCACTGAGCAAAGCAGAAGATTGCTTCCAAGTCTTCTTGGGCCATAAATTTTCCCTGTGTCCTTTTTAGTAAGTGTAGTGGCATGCCAGTTGATGATCCAGCCTCATCCCTGTAAAGATGTTTTATAAATCTGCCTCTAGTGAACAGTGGGCTGAGGAGATACACAAATCAGACAGCTCAGTCAGGTCACACTGCTTTCTACTGACAAGAAGGACAAACTCAGAAATTATATTCCCTGTCTGCTGCAGCCAAGAAGCATATAACTTACTTGGAGAAGCCCTCCTACCAGTAGCTAAGTCCTCTCCAAATAAGCCTATATATCTTACTCACAAAGGGTATTTTGTTAAACCAGCTATGCAACAGCTACCTTCTTAATGCTGTATTTACGAACTTGCAGCTTGTGTTTTGATAAATTATGGGGTTTATAACATAAAAATACTTCTGGGGGATCTGTACATTAACTAATAATTCAAATGAGATGCTCATTAAATGCATTCAGTTGTGACATAAATGTTGTCAGCATGTTCACATGTTCCAGGCCTGATCACACATTAATCATGCACATACAGTTCCACAAAGAGGCCAAGTTTGGCTGCCTTGCCTTCGGTTCCCTCTGCAGTCAGGGGAGAAGGAGGCTTCTCCAGGGCTTACTTCAGCAGGCAAAATACCTCCCTGCTTCTAAGGGCTGTTGTGTTTTGTTGGCTGCTACTGTGTGGAGATCCATGGGCAAATATTTGAAGAACCAGAACTGCATCTTGGAGAACATGGTGTGTCCTGTGGGATGTCCCTGCTGAAGTGCTATCAACAGCAGCAAGTTCAGGGTAGCACAGCTGCATCTCATGTACGCCATACCCATGAGATAACTTCAGCAGACCAGTTTCTCATCACCGTGTTAGAGCTGTCACTCACTGCAGCCTGGAGGAAAGGTTCCTGTGACTAAAAATTGGCATACATACATTCCTGCGGGATCGAAAGATGTCCATGGAGAGAGTAGGGCACAGCCTTGAGCTGTGTTTGGAGGGTGCATGGAGGGGGTAGAAAGCAATTCCTGCCTTGCATTTACCCCCAAGAATGAGATTTGTGTGCAGATACATTTTTTTTTCTTTGTTTTATGTAACTTGGGAATGGATTAAACTTAACAAGTGTTCAAACATTGCCTGCTGTAAAAACTCCAAGACCACAGATCAGTTCAAAGTAGTGATGGGATTAACATGATGTAAAAGTTAGAAGACAGCATCACATGCTTCTGCTACAAGCACCTGAGAAAGCTCCACCACCTCCTCTAGCAAGCACTGGGCTCCAGCGAGGCTTAGACTTTGCAGAAGGGATGGGCTACGCTGACTAATCTTCCCTAGGAAAGCCTCATCAGGAGCCTCTTTGTCCTCTGTTTCCCCTCTTTAAGGACACTTCTGAAAGAAAAAGAAGCCATGAAAAAGCTATTTGCATAAATATCATCACTTTTATTGTTCTGTTCACAGTTTTGGGAGAAACATTCCTGAATTACACAGTTATTCTCTTTAGAATTTGTGTCTTTTTTTCCAATTTGAATTTGCCTGGCTTCAGCTGCCAGTCAGTGATTCTTGGTGCGTGGCTCTTTTCAAGATCAGAGAGCTGCAGTGTTCAGTGTTTTCTCCCTGTGAAGGTACTTGTGCACTGTAATCAAGTCAGCCTCAATTTTGGTACAGAAACTCAGGCAACTGAGTTCTCTCTCTCGCTCTCTCTAAGGCATTTTCACACTCCATCAGTAATCTCTGAATCTTTTTCCTTTTTTTGCATCCATTCCAATTACTCAGCTTCTCTTTTAAAATATAAATATGCAAATGGCATCCAAAATTCCCAGCTCTTAACAGCTGAGACATACAGAAGTATAATCACTTACAGCTAATGATAATTAAAACCAAGAACACATTCATTAGTCTTACACCCTGGAACTGCACTGGGAACACATGCAGAGCTCTCAGTCGTTCTGGTCTCGGGCAGGGCTGCTTTGCTATGTTAACATTTTCTCAGTAGTGAGTTTGTGTCTGTTTTCACCAATGCCCTGGAACCATTCAACCCTACCCAGTCCCAGCAGAACCCTTCTGTGAGCATCCCCACTTCATTATGGTTCTTTTTGAACCACCACCTCTGAATGTGTGACAGTCAGAAAACACCAAGCTTTGCAGGGACCCAGATACACTCAGTGCACTCTAAGCCTGATGGAAAATGAAAAACAAAAGACAGAATGAAATGACTGACATTATGCTCCCTCATTAACACACTTCTTTTTCATCCCTTCTCTGGGGGTGTCAGGCTGGCTAAGCACTCCATTGGCCCTCCCATCCTGTGCTGTCAGCAGCTCAGACTGCTCCCAGCAGCTCCCTCGAAATACTGATTCAAGGCTTCTAGACCTGAATTTAAAAGTGTTAATTCTTCATATTAAGCTTTGCTCATGAATGGCATCACCTTTCTAGTTCTACACCATCACAAGCACTTTTGCCTCCTGCATCTATTAATGGTCCTTGACCTACCACAAAGATTCCCCTGAATTTCTGCTCTTTATCAGCCTCTCCATGCACTCCCACCTGTATGTTTTTCTTTTCCCTTGGCTGTTGCTTTCCTCATTAATTTTCTACACTACATGACTCTGTGAGTCAATCACTGCCTGCTTCCCTTTTCCTTGTTTGTATTACTTTAGATCTATGTTTTTACCTTTCATTTCACCACTGAAGCAGGATGGGCAGTTAGCCAGGTATCCTCCTTCTCCACTGCAAAATTGTTGGGTATTTGTCCATTTAATACCTTTCACTTAGAAAACTGCCATTTCTGTTTTCCATCTAATTTCTTCTTCACTACCACAGTGGAGATGAAATTTGCTCAGCTGTGCCCTTCTGAAGCAGCAGTTACATTTATTAGTGATTTGCACAGCTGTATGCCCAGCTTGAATGTCACCAGGATTCCAACTTAAAGCTCTGCAATCCCTTTACCTGACACAAGACAGACCCAAACAACTTCATGTTTCAAGTCTAACACTGCATTACAAAAACAGGTCTAGGACACAATGAGTTTTGACTACTGGGTACCTTCCAACTGTCAAATAAACATGTATCTTTTTATTGTGCCTGTGAAGAAAAACCAAGCCACATGCACCAGCAGGTCAGTACCAGCTGAAAGTCAATGGTACAGGCACAGGTGTCATGGAAAACTCTTTCCCATTCACTCCTTATATAATACTTTGCAAAAGTTTAATCCTCTTTTAACTACTCCAAAAAGCAGAGAAAAGTAAATGGATTTTCACATGCTAGCTCCCTGCACTGACCCTGAGCATGAAAGTCTTTTGTGCTTTCTTTAATATCCTAAGCTACTCAGACAAGTTGCCTTTGCAATTTTCTGCTTCTCTAGCAGGCACAGTTAAGTTCAAGCATAAGCTGAGTTTGCTGGACAAGTAGAGTTGTGGGTTAGATCTCCTCTTTGCAGCCCAATTAACAGCTATCTCCATGCCCCACTGCTTAAAATACCTTAGAGTTCTACAACACCTGGAATTTGCATTCCCAATATCCCAAACAATTCTTAAAACTGAAACAAAACACACAGAGGAGTTTTAAAACACTTTTAGATATATTGACAGCACCAAGCTACTGCTTCACTTGATAAAGGACCCACACTGAAAATAAAAACCTGTTATTTACTATAAGTAAGTATGCTGCATTGAAACTGTAGAAGAAAGCTGGAGGCAAACAGGAGATTGTTGACCCAAACTCCACACAGAGCAAAGAGGCACACATCTGACCAAAGAAGAAGCAGAAAGGTAAGCAGCTGCCTAGGATGGGGAAAGGCATCTGGGAATGGAGTGGGACATCCATCTCAAGGAAGTGCCCTGGCAGGCAGCCCCAGTGCAGCCACAAAGTACTCCCATGGGTCCAAAGTGCAGGACAGGCAGACAGGGCAGAAAAAGGAGGGTGGTGGGAAGAGACTGAGATGGAAAATAAGTAGTAAAGAAGAAAAGCTGTTTAAAGGCGCTTGGTTGAACATTGGTTTCTTTGCCAAGGAGCAGTGAAGGAACAAGGATGACTGGGATTGAACTAAAGGGCTGAGGGAGGGAATGGAGTGAGATTTGACAGCTCAGGCAGAACAGATCAGAAAAGACATTGGACAGGAGAATCCACAGCCTTCACAGAAAAGCTTTTCTGGCCTCAGATCTGAAACAAAAATTCCTGGCTCCAATCACACTTTTGTGTGGCCTCTGAGTGAAATGTGAAAATAAAAAGTGCTGCTTCAGCTCAGTTCCTCACCACTACACCAGGAGCTTAGGGCAGGAATGGGTTCTGTTACAGAGAACACAAAGGATTCCATCCTGACACACATGTGGGTTACACCTAATGCCACTGAAGTTCAACTTTAAAAACCTCATTACGCATATCTTAAGAGAACTTAAGATTACATAAGGTCAGGCACACAGAACTGGGCAGTTTCTGGGCAGCCTTAGCTCACTTTTTGACCTGGTACTTGAAGGCTTGATCAGATACTGCAACATAATCACAAGAAGTGGCCAATCTTGAGTTTCCCACTTTCTGAGTGCTTGACTTTGTACAGCCTTAATAAAGGTCTTTTAAATGTAGTTGTGTGTGGATAATTGTGTGGGGGAATTCTGCCAACTCAAACATGAGGGAGTTCAAGAGGCTTTTCTAATCTTGTGAGTTTAGCCACTGAAGAAAAGGATTTGATTAAAACAAAACAATGAAGTACAGCTAAACTGGGAACACTACTTCACCACAGACTGTTCTTCAGCTCTCTATAGGCACTTCAAGATCTTGGAAAAGAACATTTACAAAATTAGGAACTTATTGGATAAGAATGAAATGCACTGATACAGGAACATAAACACAAATAGCAGATGTACAATGTCAACTTGTAATACACAGCTTCAATTCATTCTTCTTAATTTGTTTTCTTAACTTCTTTTGTTTTGCCCTCTGGAAAAGGCTGTGTTCTAATGGCAGATCAGAGGAGGAAAGATCTAAAGTTCACATTTGCTTCAAGAAACAGCAGCCTTGCTCCTGCCTTCACAGACTCAGCGTTCCTGTTTTTAGTTTTCACTCCTGCAGAAGGCTTCAGGACAAACTGAGGCCTGGACAGAGAGGCAAAAAGATTTACGTGGAAGTTTAGGGAAGCTTCCTCAAGTTTTTGTCTTCGAAATACCAATGTGCAAAGACTTCTGTAAAAGGAAGTGCAGTCACAGGGCACGGCGAAGCAACTGACAGGCAGAGTCATTTTGGCAGTGTGCTAGTGGATTCTTGTTAAGTATCACATGTGAGAGATTTCAGTTTGGCTCTTGTGTTGTTTTAAAAACTAATCTACACTTATCCAGTACACCAAAATCAACTCATTAATAAAACAAACTTTAGAGTTAAGCAGATTTGAGTAGTGGAAACACACAATTACTTTGTCCTCTGAAACTAGCAAAGTAGAATTTAGTATCAGCACAAGGAGTAATGCCACTTCTGAAGTGACACCCATTAGACAAAGTGATTCACTATAGGTGAAGCTGCCTGCAGAATATAAAGGAAACTTAACTGGACGTGGTTAAAGGATTAGCACTGCCCTGCTAGAACAACAAATCCCACTATTTAGCTAACTGCAACATGATTTACACTGGCACTGTAGCCCACTGTCATCCTTCAACAAAGGGTATCTTGGGAACTGCTGGGTTTCACAGAGCACACAGCCTTGCTCAGTAGCTGCTGTTTCTTTCTGAAATCCCTAACCATTGGCCTATAGAAGCATTTTCTGATTAGTAAATTGCATTTGTAGGCATGTAACTGACTGCAAAGAGCAGCAACTTCCACATGCAATATTGGGATAGTCCCACTCCTGTGCAGATCTGTTTCTGCTTTCTTGTGTTAGTGTTTCTGACTGCTGAAAATACCTCAAACATGCACACTGAAAAGCACTCACCACCTGCCCCTTTCCAACTTGCTCTCTTGAGGATCTGTGCAACGGACTCTACTTAACCAGTTTTCAAACAACAGAGGAGCAGCTCTCCAACCTCAAGCTGCTCTAGAGCTGCTGTGAAGTACTATTGCAGCTGTAACACAGGCACCACAAAGACAAAGCTCAGAGTGCTTGTTTTACACATTCTTTAATTTCAAACAGAGGGATTTTTGATTGTGGAATTTTTTTTTTTGTTGCTTTATATAGAAAACAGAACTCAGGATATGGCATTTCAGGACATCATGTAGAGCAAGAGAAGTATAGTCTCACAACCTCAGAATACTACAGTTCAGTCACTATGGTGCCGAGGCTTAAGAAAGTGATTCCAAGGAAGAGATGAGGGTCTTGCACATTTTCTAAAGAAACTGGGTGACAGTTTTCTTTCACTGGGCAACTGCAACATCAAGTATCTTAAGATATTAACAGTCCAGTTTTGTGTGCACACCACTATGTGAACATGGGGACTGCTAAGTCAAGATTACAACAAGAACTGCAAGTTTCCATGTGCAGCGAATAGAAACCCTTTATACTTTATTGGTGAGAAGAAACTCCAGCAATCTGCAAAGTAAGATTCCAACTTTATGCCACTAACAGCATTTCAGGACAAAAAGGTAACATGGAAATCTACCATCAGGCTATTACAATCCTGTATTTTTAGGGAATTACATTATGGTCCATCGACCCCTCTCAACATGACATTACCTTGCTCTTCAGGCCCTCAAGCAGTAAGTTGAACCTGGGTGCGCAGCTCGCACTCACAGCTGTGTATTAACAGCTAACAACAGCCAGTGCAGAGCAATAGTTGTGATCCCTCTTGCATGGAACAATTACCTTAAGATGTGGCTCTCTCTGTGAAAGTAGTAGAAACCATGTTCCATTCATTTCCCAGTACTAGGCTCCAAGACATTTAGCTAGCTATTTATGCCAAATCCACTCAAAGAGTGCAGACAGGAGTGCAGAGCTCCACAGAACCAAGACTATAGAGGCAGCCTCTACTGTCTCTCGAAAAAAAAAATGCAAACAGGCATCCTAAAACAACAGCAAGGACAAGAATTAGATTAAGTAGTAATTTGATTTCTACTATCATGTATCAATTACATTTTCTAGCAGCTGGTGTTGTGTGAGGACACCAGAAGATAACCTTATTTAGAAACTCTGTTTCATGCATAACATCCTAAGATACATAGTGCCCTCCAGAATGAGTCACTTTCCATGACTACTTCATGGAAAACATTTGCTCTGCTGTCATCAGGTAAGGAACAATGTACAGAAGATCCAGGTGGCTTAAGCACATTCATTCAATGTATTTTGCAAACTATCTACAGACTGGCCTTTAGGAACCTTGGAATAAAAAAAACCCCAAACCCTCTTAGACTTCTTTCAGCTGCATACAGAAGGAGGGTACTAAGGATTCCACTCATCGGTCATTTTCTTTTAAGCTCAGCAAATGCAAAGTGTGACCCAGACAATGCAGTGCCACTGTCTGTTCAGACTATTGTCAGAAATGGTTAGCATGCAGCTCAGAATTTCAAGTTCCAAAATATAAGCAGTTAAATTAACAGTCCTGCTTAGGACTGATGGTGTGGGCTGGCCCCAGCTGTAAGCTACAGTACCAACAGATCCTTAACTAAGGTCCTCTGCTTGTTGGTCTCCTTTAGCACACTTGTAAGGCATCAAGCAAAGCATGAATTTTTTTTTGGGAACTCTTTATAATCCTGGAGTGCAAACAGCAGGAACAAATTTGCTTACAAAATGATCTAAAGTTCCAAGTTGTCACAGATCACCAAGAGAGACTACTGAACAGTGGAGGGAAGACAGCCACTCTGCCGGCTTTTGCCTTCATCTGGGAGCTGTCTGTGCCAGCTAAACCATCTCTGGTAGCTAACAATGTCTGTAAAATTTGCTTGGACTATTCTTACAGCTATACTGAGAAGACTTCAAAGCTTCAATCTTCCCCCTTTACACTGCAAAGAGTCTCCCCCCCGCTCCACTTTTTGGAGGATGTTTTTCAGGAGACTAGGAATCCTCCTCTTCTGAGGACATGTTTTTAGTGAGAGCAAGACATTTACAGCCTCTTAAAAACAGCCCTCCACTGCATAGGTCAGTCTGCCTTCAGTAAAGGTTTGCTCAAACATATACTTGAAAGCCATGAAAATTAATTTTACAACATCACTTACAACCTTGTCTTTCTGACAAGGTTGTTTAAAGATCTCATGGAAAAGTATTCATTAGCTTCTACTGCCTACAAAGTATCTTTTTTCTTGGTAAGTTCTGGCCAATTTGTTACACTGAACTCAGTTTTGTCCTTTCCAGCTCATCTCCCAGCTTCTCTGCCCTTTGCAGGCACACCTTAATAGCTTTGTCATGTCCATGCTGAGCAGACAAGACACTAGCATTTCAAAGTGCTGTTGAACCTTCTAGAGGTACTTCCAGAGCTCTCTCCAAAAGCTGAACACAAGATGCTTTTTCCTTCTATTTTCTTATTAAATCTCACATAGAATCTAACTGATTTGCACTTGCAAAGCAGGAAACCCTCCAGACACAAGTGGAACGAATATAAAGGTCAACAAGTGTGGCGGAGAGGCTGCAGCTCTAACAGCTTTCTCAAGAAATTACAGGAATAAAGGAATGAAAGAAGTCACTTTCAGAAGACATCTCTTAATCCTTACAGGTGTTACAAAACCTTTTGTCACCAATGGCTTTTGGACCTAACATCTAAGCATACAGAGGAATTTAGCTGCTCAAAAGCTGTTTCATCTACTGCTGTTCAACGTGTTAGAACACGCCGAGCTTGTGCACTTTGCTTAAAACCAAAATTACCTAAACCTTACTTTCAACTCATTACTGACCCCAAGTGAACTGAAAAGTGGGGAGTTCCCTTGTACCTCAGCAGCCAGCACATTAGTATGAACACCACTTATGTCTATCAGACTCATGATGAGGTTATCTGGATTGATTTTTGGGGGGGGGGGGGGGGGGAAATACATTCATCCTGAAACAAGACTGCAAGTTTTCTTATGCCATAATCTAAGTTCACACAGACTACTTTTTCCTCCCCCACCTCTAAAGCTCTGAGAACATGACAAAAGTAACAAAGGAAACATTAATTTGGGGGCTTTATTTAATTTTTCTTGTCTTGTTTTTTTTTCTTTTTTTAAGATGCTACATAGTCAAACAGGATTGGTCTTTTATGGCATAGGACTAGCTTACTACTAATATTTTTCTTCCCTAGATAGACTTATTTACATACAAAACCAGGTTCCTGACCACTGTTTCTCTAATGCTCAGATGATTTAAACTCCCAACAATTGTGTAGTGCCCAAAACACCAGGAGGCAGAAGAATCTCATGTCACTACAGCAGCAGATTTTTAGTTCTAGTCACTGGCTTTAACCAGGTGCCTTTTCCTATCATATAGTATTAGTCAATTTTGTGACAATAAGGAAACATGAGATGAAATACATTAAATAAGTTAAATATGCATTAAACATCTCTGAATAACATTTTAATCCAACTAAATGAACCAACAGCAATGTAGCTTGGTCCCTTCATGAGAACAAGGCGTTGACCTTTATTCCAAATGAGCGTCATACCAGTCAGTAGATGCCTCTTAATGATGCCTAGCACATTCAGCATTGCCACATACAATTCTTTTCAGCTTCTCACTAGTCATTTAAGTGCCAAGGAATTGGTAACTTGCACAGAGTTGAAGACACTGACAGAAAACTGTTAAATTTATGAGCAGAATGGCAGATTAACGTTATTTTACAGAAGTTATCAACACCTCCTGCCTAACCCAGCTCCAAACATCCAAATCGGGCCAGCTCCAGCAGCGGAGGAATCATTTGTTCAATTTTTCTTTTTTTTATCCTTTTTTTTTGTTTGTTTCCCTTTCCCTTTTTTTTTTTTTTTTTTTAATGTCTTTTTTTATTTTTTAAAGAAGTAATCCAGCAACATGTACCAGGGTCTAAGAATGTTTAAAATGACATATACAATACTCCATTGTAGTGTTAAATCCTTCTCTCCCCACCTTCATCACCGAAGTGTAGCCTCTTCCATTCGTTCGCTCGTTGTACATTTTAAACTTTCTAGATTATGTTACATAGTATTTGTGCAGGGGTAATTTAAAGGCAAGACCTGTGAGATGTCATACATTAATTGTTGGTTTTCTTTTTTTTTTTTTTTTTTCTTTTTTAAACATTGTTATGAATAAATTTAATCCAATGATATGGCAGAACCATCAAACCAATTTACAATTTCCAGCATGCTGCCTCTACAAGGCTATTTTTCCTATAATTACACCAAAGACAAAGAACAAAACCACCAAAGCAAGTAGTCTGGAGCTGAGCCCTTCATCCTTGACAGCAGCTGCAGAAGCAGATATTGGGTTGTTTGTCTGGGGTGCCTTCCTCATCCGCAGTCCATCTTCTTCCTAAAAGGCAGATATAGTGATTATTTCTACTGAATGAAGCCTTTAAATAGTCACCCCTACATTTATTTCAGGTGGGCATAATAAAACAGGTGAAGCTAATTTACAGCTGATTCAGAGCTCTCTTTCCTAGATAATCCTAAGGAGGACAGGGAAGTGAGGTAGGAAAGAAACTGACCAACAAAAAAATCCCAACCACCACCATGTCCTCTTGGAAGTTTTCTTCTGCTGACTGAAGTAACAGGGGAAGCAATGAGAAATCCTGCAAGAACACCAGGCCAAAGTCTGGAGACAGCTTCAGAACTTCACAAAGAATGATGGAGGGAAGGGCATAAAGATGCTTGTCTTGCTCTGTAAGCAAATAAAGTTCTGTGGAAGAAAACACTTTCCAATGTAACTAAGATAGGTTGTGAACAGGATGCAACTAAGGCAATTATAGTCAGTATTCCCCTAGGTAGATGTCACAAGCAAATTTTACCAGCATTTGAAGGGAAATGTCTTTCTCCCATCATATTAATGCTGACATTTTGACATGATACTAATTGGCAATAATTGGGCTATTTTCATGGTATGAGTTTGACAGCTCTCCTGATTTAAAGATATTTTATCTGTTCTCACCCATCATAACACTAGATATTATCAAGTGCCGATGATGTTCCCCCCATCTTGATCTTAACTGTTGTGTAGCACAGCTGTGTGTTAGCACACTCCATTCCACTCACACACAAAAACACTTCAAAAGATGGTAGAAAACAGCCTCTTGTGACCTTCATTGGTGAGGCAACAGGGTTAGACTTTATGTGATATAATATTAGAGTGCAGAAGTGTAAGACATGAAGTGGAAGCCTCAAGTCTATATAATAAACAAAACCCTCAAGAAATAACACTGTAATAAAATTACTGCAGCCTTAAGAATTGTCAGGTAAGTGAAAGTCAAAAGGCTCAGTGTACATCAATGTTTGTCACTTTTGAATGTGAAGGGGCACCTAACATTCTGGAAGAAAACTTTGTTTTACAGAATGACTTATTTAATAAGTCAGAGATCAATAGGTTGCTACTGCTGTGAGTCTTGATAGGGACAACTGACTGTTGCAAACAATAAACCAGCATTTACCTAAACAGCAATGTTACTGCTAGAAACAACTCATGTTCATTTAAAATGTTTTCACTTCATTTTGACAGTGACTCTAACCTGACACTGACAGCACCTGGCAGCTGGCAGTAATTTACCCTTGTTTTTTGATGCTTTACAGGCACTTTTAACACTCCACGAAGGGAACAAACAGCTCACCATTTACAGACGTTACTGTAAGACATCAGCTCAACTCTAGATACCTCCTGCAGAGTGCTTATTCAAGACTGATTTGCAAAAAAACAAAATAAACACAAAGTCATATAATACTTCTAACATTGGGAGGTGCTGGCAAAACAAGAACAGAAGGAGTATTTGTGGTTGTGTCTCAGCTATATTCATAGATTATTTCTATGTATAAAGCAAAACTTGTTTACAAACGTTAAAGTAATTTCTTCATGCATCAGCCATCAGAGCTGACAGAAGAGTTCCTTTCACTGGGCTCCAGCAGTCACACACTCCAAATTTCCACTGCTGCTGGTATCTGTGAAACTGGACATTTACAGCAAACAAAATGACTGTAACAAGAGTTTCTCAGCATGGTGACGAAGGCTTCTCAACAAGTTGATTCCAGAGCCATGTGCTGGATACGACAGGAAGCACATTTCCTATTAACCTGTCTTAATTTGGGCATTTCAATTGCATATTATAGGTGAAATTACCGAAACACTCAGTATTTGCACAACACCGCCCTCAAGCTTCCAGCAGCTTGAGAACAGGGCCAAGTCCAACAATGAACGTTTCATTTAGACTAAGAAAAGAAGGTGAGGAAAGAAAAGAAAATAGAAAGGGAATTCATTAGTTGGTGTCCAGTGAGTTCCTCTGACTGCACTTTTCGAAGAAGACATTGAGTTCAACGCTTTTCTTTCAAGAGAAATGCCAATTATCTTCTAATTCATAGATAACATTAAAATACTGTACACCAAGGTTGGGTAACCCAGCCTTTAATTCAGAAGCTTCTTTGTCAGGAATGGAGTAAACCTGGGAAAACAGAACAATAGTATCTTTACCTTAAACTGTTTATTCTCCTCCCGTAACCTCTGAACTTCTACTTGAAGCCTCTTATAGTCTTCCATTACTTTCTTAACTTCAGCATCATCCAAAGAAGAACTTAATGATTTAGACATTACAGAGGAATCTGTCTTTGTTGCAGTTGTGGATACAATTTTATTTATTTCTATGTCATGCTGTTAAAAAAGGAGAGTGATTTTAGTTAGTTAGTAACACCACCCCCTGATTGTTTAGGAGGAGAAACAGGTAAAATTGTCTGTGCGCCCCTGAAACATGCCTGTACCAAAACCAAACCCAAACAACATTTTCCTGTTTGTAACCTTTACTTCCATCTCTTTCTTGCCTCACAGAAAACACCAGATCAGCATCAATAAGTGCAGACAGAATGACCTGCATTTTTCTGTTCCTGCACATACAGAAAAGGGAACATCCTTAGACCTCTTTCCACAATGGAAGCGGGAACTCACTTGCTCACAGCCTGCTGCGTTTGTGTCTTCCTCACTAGCTGTCTACCCATTTACTTCCTGAAATCAGTATTGTATCAAGGAAGAAAAGGGGAGTGTCAGACAGGCAAAGATTTATATTGCTGACAGTCACAACTGCTTCAGCATGACCTCTGAGCTTTGTGGCCATCTATCAGCATCTTTCAATTTTTAGAAAGTATTCTTCACCCTGTGATTTTCAACCAACCGAAAACAGAACAACTCCGGAGATTTCTTTGTGCTTGTGTTGCACTTACATTGCTCAAATTAGCTGCCAGTTACATTAAGCACCACTAAGATTTTAAACAGTTTGGATTGTTTTCCAAGGGTGACACCATCCAGGCAGTGAAACAGAAGGTCCTGCCTTTTGCTTGCTTATCTAGCTGTCTGTATAACCATGCCACTTGACGTGATTTGCTGTGGTATTAAGTTAAAACACCCAACATGCATCTGACAATACTCACAGGCTTATCATTTTCCGCTGGTAGCTCAAACACACACCTAAGTTTCGAATCCATGAGCTCTTCTGGTTTGGCTTCTTTCCACTGGAATAATTTAGTATTAATTTAGTATTAGACACAGCAGTGTAAGACAGATGGAAAATGTAGTCTGATGTAAAGAAATTGCATCATGGTACTCAGGAAAAGCCCCACAAGTGTTTATCACGTTACCATGAACCACATACATGATGAAAAAATGACACCAAATAGGTGACAGAGAGGTATTGAAAAGAAGGACCAGATACTATGAAGGAATCATTCCAAATAGTCTGAAACCCAGGTAATTTGTGAGAGAACTGGGAGCTGTGTAAGAGTAATTAGCATAGATAGGGGGAGCTATGGTCCTGATTAACAACAACAAAAAACCCCCAACAAACCAAACCCAAACCAATAACCACCAAAAAACCCCATCAAAACTACTAATACCTGAAATGCATTCAAAGGAATGCAAAGACAAGGAAAAAAAACCCAGATAGTAACAGTGTTAGTTCTGAAGCCTTTGTTTAGCACAGCTCCTATTCAAACTTTTTCAACTGCATGAGGTTTTCCTCCTGACTGGTAGGAAGAAAACCTCCTTGTTCTTCTTGTCCTTATTTTTTCACCAACAAAGTCTATAAACAATAACCGATGTGCTACATATAGGACAGCTTTCCCTCTCATCCTTCTCCCCTCTTCAACTAAAAGCCCCACCATAAATAAGCTCTCTTCTAGTATTTTTAATAGGACTTAACAAGTATAAATCTTTGCTGATTATCAGCTGGAACCCTGAACTGAAAAGTTTGATTCATAGCAGTGATACAGCAAGAAGTGGCCACATTTATGTCCTGGAGTTCTCACATGCTTCTGTTCACTTTGTCCATACTTTTGGCAGCATGGTATTGCTCAGCATATCTCAAGTAGGTGTCAAATTATGGCTGACCCCTGTACAACCTGAAGAAGTATTTGACTCGAATAGCTGACTTGTACTTTGGCTTTTCTGTGGCTGAAGTCAGAATTCTATTTCAAGCTCGTTGGCTGCCTGTGAAGTGCTGAAAGCTGTATAGTACTCCAGTAATTTGTCTCACCTGTTTATCCAGAATAGGAAGAGACTTGGAGAGCGGTAACAAAACTGAGAACTCACCACATGTTATAGGAAAAGAAATTGTATTGGTCTGGATAGCTCTGGAAAACTCAAAGAGCAATCTATGTCCAGAACCTGTTCTTTGCTATCAGATTAAGATTTTCATGGCATAAAGTACATCATAAAAATTAAAGAGTTAGAAGGAACAGCAGACTGGATTATCCTTCTAGTGATGCAGACAGTTTATTACTATTGCTGTTTCTCCCACTGGATCTTATTTTGAGGCCATTAAACAAATACAGTTCCATAAATCTCTTCAGAAGGCAAACTCTTAACCCTGCAGAGTGCTGCAGCTTTGAAAAGCTGTTCAGATTGCAAAGACTACTGTAAAAAAGCCATGAGATGTAGTCTAGGGAGTTTTGGGGTTGGCTTTTTAGATTCTAAGTAACATGTATACATACAAACACATGCAAGCCCCACTACTTAAGAGCAATGGCCTTTTTTGCTTTTTTATTGTCTCAACAATAGCTACTGAATGTTCTCTCAAGCTAACAAAAGCTAGACTAGAGAAAGCTTCCTTGTGCCTTCTTGCAAAAGCTGACATACTGGTTTGTTGCTTTCCAAGTCATCTTAATGTAGCCTGAGACATTATTTCTACATCTTTTGTCCTTCTTTGCTTCAGCACCTACAGGCTTCTGTCAGTCTCATTTGTAATCCACAGGAGAAAAATCTATGAGGGCCTTTCATTTACCTAAGCCACAACACACATAGGTAGGGATAAAACAAAATACAGTACTTGTAAATCATCCTCCTGGTTCTTGCTGGATAAAGGAGCTGCTCAAGGGAAGACTCAAGACTGAGAGCAGAGGCATAAATCATGAAAGATGTCACAGACTTTAGAGCACATTCTATTCAATCTTAGAATATACAGTTTAAGTTGGCCTTTCTAAAAGAGGATCTAATGAAAAAATTACAACTCTCTAACATTTGTTTGATTGCTTAGTATTGTGCTACTGAGATGTCCTAAAGAAGGAACCACAGACATGAACAGTGATTTTTCAGTGCAAGATTCCTGAGGCTTGAAATAAGCAGCAAAGGCCTCGTTATGCTCAGAGATGGAAATCTGGCAAAGCTCTCAAGGATCGTTCCAGTGTGGTTCTACAACAGCCCCGAGGCAACGCAGTAAAAGGTCTTACAAAATTATACCATCAGAAAGAAATCCATTGGAATTAATGTCAATACTTACTACTGCTTCCATATCTGAAGTATCAGCCGGAGCAAACATAGACTGAACCATAAACTTGTGTTTACTCTTCTCATTAGGGTCATAGTCAAAAGGCTGTAGCATCACTGCAAGAGAAACCCCAAGAGGCTTTACGTTAATGTTGCTCTGATGATATCCCTACCACACCTAAGAAGTTAAAACACTTGCAAGTTGTGTGTCCATTGTGACCAAAGCAGCAGCTGTCATCAGGAACCTCACTTCAAACAAAACTTTTGAGACACAGGCTAGGTTTTTGTCTGAGAATTTCAGAAACACTGATCACTGTAAAATATTCTGTACACAGCTCTGGCAAGATAATAGTAAGTGGTTTATAGTAAATAGGGTAATTTACATGTCTTCTGGGACAGAGAGGAAAATACTCAAAGAAAGCTTTTTTTTTCCTTCCTCCATCCTTGGGGCAGAAGTAACAAACTGGCATTTTGATGAGTTGTACACACAGTGATTCCTAAGAAAAGTTACAGAGGCAAAGTCAAACACTTAAAACTCTGAGGTTCAAATCTCAGGATGGAAGTTTCCCTAACAAAGCTTCAGAGTCTCATGGTATTTGATTTACCACATGCAAGTATTTTTCTTCCAAAAGTAAACTGCTGAAAGTTTGTTACTAATTAATTTATAGTTAAACTCTATATAAACATTGTCTCTGAAAGTATACAAAGAATGTATTTCTCTATTGAAAAAAAAACAACAAAGATCCCAGAATTTATTTATATACAAAGTGACTGTGTTCATGAGCCAGAGAGCAAGGAATGGCAAGTTTGGGAGGACTGTATGCTGCTTTAAAATTATTTGGTTTAATTCAATTTAGGAGTTTTCATGTCTCTTCTGTTTGGGTAAAAAATGGGCTTGTTAGTGACTTGAAGACCCATGAGGCTGCTTTGGTCCCTCGACTCAATCACAAGAAGAAAAGCAGATCAAGAGTTAGGATTGCTTTCAAGTACTAGTGCTATTAACATTTTGTGCCCAAATTAATCTGCACTAGTTGCAGGGGTTTGTCACATAAAAGTGATATCCAAAGATCCCATTTATTGCAAAGGAAGGAAAGTCAAATCAACTTGCCTCCTTCCCTGGCCAGAGTATGTTACAGCTGTGCCATCAATACTGCACACACAATCTGTGGCTATCAACAACCACGTGCCTTTTAAAGCTGGAAGAGAAGGCCAGCAGCAAATTCTCTCAGCTGAGGTGCTTTAAAAATTGCTAGGCATTCTAAACTCACCTTGCAGCAATCAAATGCTAGTCCAAAACCAATGTGTGCAAATTAAGAAGCTAATTTTCAAGCTGTTTTCCAAAGCAGAAGTGCCTGCACCGTGCAAGCAGAGTTGTATTTCAGCACTGTAAGATACATCACTGAAAAGCAGTGGCATAGTTTTTTCTCCCCTGTAGTAAACACAATTTACTTCAAATCTACATACTGTGCAGGATCCAACTGGATAGTCAAAACTATCCCATTTATGGAAGTTCTCCAGATCTACTGTTTTATCAGCTTGCTATGCCGAGTGCAACTACAAGCTCATTTGAAAATCATTATTTCCCAAGTGATAGCACTGAGGCCAGCCATTCTCCAATGCCAAATGACTGCTGCTCTGAATTCCATTTGCTGAATCTTAAGAGCAAGCAGCTACAGAGGGCTTGACAGTACAAACATTGTTAGCACTTGTATTTTTAGACCAATACATGAAAGCCACATTGGCACAAATTACTCAGCAAACGTCTTGTAAACCAGATGGGAAGCTCAAAACTATGCACTTTGCTCAAGAGGAAACCAAACCATTTCAGCATTTATCCACATACTATTGGGAGTATCTGTGAAAAAAAATCAGGTCCCTGTAACTGCCCTAATTGATGGAGAAGTTGCCACTGTGAATGTGGGTTACCCTGTTGTGACTGCAAACTCCACACCTGATGCAAGAATGATGTAGAAAGCCTGTGTTCCTACAAAATCAGTCATCTCACCTGGTCAGCATTTCCAACCAGCTTTCATTAGAACCTAGAGCTCTAAGAAACAAAATGATTAACAAGATCTTCAGGTTTACTAGCACCAGCAGCTCTCAGGCAGGTTTATGTATTTCATCCACTTTCTAAACCAATCACCTCACAGCTAAAGCACCAGAAGTGTTCTATCACAAGCACAACTGCAAAGTCTGAGAGCAACATGATGCAGATTAACAGAACTTTTGTTAGCCCACTTGTCTCTCTCCAAACAAAGGACTGACCTCATGTACATCCTGTTCTGATGTTTCCAAAGAAATGGAAGTCAGGTTTTTATCACACATTTCTGCTATAGTCCCTTTATTTTAAACAGGTTTAAGGCCAAAGCCTTAAACTCTGGTTTTCCCAGAGTAAACTTCCTTTATCAAGGGACAGAGAAGGAGGCAAAACTCTACCCCTAACACCTGCTAAGATCTGGCACTCCTTTCCAAGAGCAGAAAGAACAGCAGAGTCTCCCTGCTCAGATAGTCAGCAACCTTTCCCTAGTTTCCATCTAAACTTATTAATGGTCTGTTTACTTGGTCCTTGACCAATGCTGCCCTTATGCTTAAATATCAATGACGGGAAAGAGTCACTTACTTCTGGTGCACTCCATGACATCAATCTCTCTTGGCCTCCTGGTAAACTGAACAAGCCAGACTCAGTGGGTTCTCTCCAGGCCAGGCTCCCCATTCATTCTCTGCTCCTGTTCTAGCCTGAACTCCTCTAATTCTATATGCAGGAAACATTACTAGGTCCTTGGACAACAGCATTTATACCCTCTCACCTCTTCCATTATCCAGTCTGCTCACACATACACCTGTCTTATTCACAGCCACATAATGTCAGCATCCCAGTGATCCCAGTCAGCCCCCTTTAGCAAGCCTGCATTTATAGGAGTATTTTATTCTTCAAGAACATGATTTTACAGTTTCTCTGATGAATCTCATCCTGTTTATGTAGTCCCAACTTCACATCACCATCATCCTTGTGACAGAATTGATTATAAAAGCATTAAACAGGATTAGTACCAAGAATCGTTCTCAAGAAATGTCACTAGCAACTTCCTGTTATTACACATCAATGTTTACTCTTAAGCAGCTCCTTCAATAGTCTGTGAATCTACTTTTCTTTTCTAGCTTTATTGATGATTTTCCTAAATGGCACTGCACAAAGTTCTTTATGGTCTGGATGGATCAAATCTACCACACTTATGTCACCTTTACATCAAATACCCTAACCAGCTGCAAGGGTAAGCCTCAATATCACAGTACAATTTGATCAGTTCTGCTAGAGATGAGAAAAGGACACTCTTATCCATGAAAACAGGCAGAACCCACTGCATCACTTCACATTTGTTCCATGTATACATAGCTCTTTTTGTAAAGATGCCAGTAACTGAAAAATATTGGATCTGCAAAGATCAAGATAGGTTCTTCTGAAGCAAGTGGATAAAGCCAACCCAAAACTTGCTACCTAGTCCTTGGGAGGGCTGGGGCAACTGGTCAGCAGCAATGCTGCCTCTTGAGAGTCAGGGGCTGCAGCACTGCACAGGACATGATCATGATCTTGATGAACCACTGCAACCAAATAGAGGCCAGCTGCAGAAGCACCCTCTTGAAGCCAATGTAAACTGCTTTATCAAAGTCAGGCAAGTTTACAGAAGGCTAGAAACAACCCCCTCAGGATATTCTACGGAAACCTAAGGATAATGTCAGCTTCTCCCCATTTCTAGGAAGCACGTTCAGACTGCTCTCTTCAGCGGGACACTGTGCACAGATGGTACCATCTGTACTTCCTCTCTCCCCTCGTTACATGCCTCTCTGCAGACTCAGCAGCATCTACTTGTATTTTTTACCCTTTCCCCTTGTAATCCACTCATGCCTTTTATTTGTATTTCAACCTCTTGGAAGGCACAAAGTCAGGTATCTTTGTTGAAAGGAGACATGTTTAACAAAGCCAGAGCATGTGCAAGTAGTCTTCTTTGCCAAGTGTTTCAGAGTAAAAGCGATGGAATCAGATGGCAGCACACACACACGCTTCCTAGCAGTTACATAAACTCAGCTGTTAACATGCCCTGCCATTATATAACAGGTGAAAACACGGGCTACAAACCTGACTCCGCAGCAGGCAGAGCAGCCTGATGGGGCCCTCGCTGCTGGTATTTAGGAAAAGCTGTGACATTGGCCTAAGAAGCCAGTTTTTGAGACTCCACTAGAATAAAGCAAGCTTTACTTTTCTGGCATTCTGTGTGATTCAAACAAGCCATCATGCTGGTATGAAATGAAGTGGCATAGTGTTCTGACTGCTGCCTCTATCTTCGGGTAGAACGTCTTCTCACACGCTTATATCAAAATAGTACAGATACAGTTTCACAGAAGTGGAAGGCAGGCAGGCATCTGGTTACTACAGCACAAGGAAGATAAAGCTGCCCCAAACTCTGCTTCAGTCAGTAGTAGTCTGAGAAACTAATAAATTGTTTCAGAGCTTCATGCCACTGTACTTAAGCACTGCTTTTTGAAGAGACAAGGTGCAGTGCCAACGCAGTGCTACCACGTGGCTGAGTTAAAGCCAGTCAGCAATTCTCAAGAGGACAGATTGCACATAGTAAATACAGTCTAATTAGTTTAAGTGGCTGAAAGTTATTACTGAATATATTCTACTAATTTCTTGTCAGTAGTATTTTCACTAAGTTTGGAGAAATTCAAGTCTTGTTTTTATGCTCTGTGCAGACCTGAGTTACATGACTGAAAAAAACAGATTCAAAGGCAAAACCTCAAATTCTAGTTATTTTTCACTTCATTAATTCCAAAATCAGCCCCCTGCTCTTAAGCAACACTACTCCAAAGCAAAGATTAAACATCTTTCTGTGAATTCAAACCCAATTCTGTTCTGTAAGTTAGTGAAAGTCCCCTCTTTGATCCCCCCGTCCAAAAGGTCCTTTCTGCTAATAAGAACCCAAACCAATTCTATCTTTAAGTCCAAATATTAGGTCCCATTCATGGTTTAAAGGAGCTACCAGGAGTGCAACATATACAGATCTACTAAAAAGAAATTCAGCCAAGGCACAAGATAAAGAAAGCTTCAGTTCAGAACATTTTAGGAAATAAAGACTCAACATTTATAACTAGATTTCTGTAAGCTATAATTTCACCTTAATATATTAAAGGACAATGAAATGTTTGCATTTTAAAATAACATATTAATGTAAGAATGGCAATTTAGAATCATTGTTTACTAAGTTATCAGCATGAAAATGAAGAACACAAATGTGAGCTTCTGATTAAATACACCACAGCCATTTGCAAAACCATAACCACTATAAAGTTATCAAAGGAGGCAAATTTTTCAAAGCTATGCAAGCAAGAGCACAGAACAGCTTAGGGTTAGCACAGCAATTGCTCAAAATCAGATACTTTTAAGTCTTGGACTAGATCCATATTCTGTATGGTATGCCACTGTGAAGAGTTGGGTTAGAATAGCAAGATCTAGGCATGCTGGTTGGATAAGATGGTACAGACACACTCTGTAATATCTTCTGCTCAAGGTAGAGCAAAGGGCCACTGTAAGCAGAAGTTGAAGGAAACAATGTTGAGATCAAGCTGACATATAAAAAGGAATGGTATGTGCCTGCAGAGGAAGCAGGCTTTTAATTCTGAAAGTTCATCTGAAAGATGAAAAGAATTCACATCTTTATAGCATTGAGATAATTTGTAGCTAGAAACCATGCTAATTTTCCTTATCACTTCATTGATTTCTATGCATTTCATATGCTTGCCTGAAGCTAAATTAGATGACAGACAGCTTTGCCTGGGAATTGTCCCGAGTTTTAAAAATCTCAATTTCTCTCTAGAGAGCTTTTTCATTTACATATTAGTCATATCAGAGCTTGCTGGGTATGTGCTAGCCTTCTCCTGAAGCAAAAGTGCTTCGCCTGCTCCACCCGTAGCTACCACACTGCGCTGGTTGTCTCCTGAACATGACATCCCCTGGAGTAAGTGCAGGGGAGACAATTCTAAATCACATGCACACTCATTTGACACAAGATATTCCACAGACAACAGATCAGTGACTGTGCAAATGTAGGCATGCTCAAGATGACTTACAGGATTAGAGTCTCTTAATGTTACAGTGTTTTTTGGGTCCAATTATTATTTTGTTGAAGCAAGCTCTCCAAGGGTGAGGTGTTTGAGTATTTTAAGTAAAAAAATGAAATTTGTTCCCCCCCCCCCAGTAGAAAGCAGTAGTTTTAGCTCCCAACATTGTCTATCCCAGGCTAGAAGTTTGGTTAAGAGATTAATGGCAAACTGTGTAACCTATCAGTAAATAACTTTTATCATATCAATATTAAAATGCATTACAAATAATAAAATGAACCTATGTTTGCAGAGGTGATTTTCTGAACTAAAAACTCATCCTCAATTCAGGCAGTATGCCACTATTACATGCTTTGAGAGAAGTCTTTATTAAAAACATGGAATGGCAAAGTCATTGAGAAAACACATTGCTTCCAAGCTTGTATTATCAGCCAGTTAACAATAGAGATATTGTTCGTGGGAAACACTCCGCTCTTTTTGCTTTCAAAGTAAGCCACTCCTTTGCTTTTCCATTACCAAACTTAGGCAAATCAAGAGCTACTGAGTCATTAGAGAAAATCATTAACTTTTCCAATGGAACAGCAAAGACTTAGTCACTTGACATTTTTAACACCAAAGCATATTGCATCTTCCAGAAATACAAAACAAGCATGGTTTGAAAGTAAATGTTTTCGTTATTGGTTATACCAGGCGGTTTGGCAACACCCAACACCAGCCCAAACCGGTGGGGCTGCAGCTTGCTCAGTTTTATTCTTCCCTCAATGTGCCCATCCGAGCACTTGTTTTGACCCTGTAAATGAGCTGGTTCAGGAAATTAAGCTGGCAAAAAAAACTGTACAAAAATAATCCCACAGGGAGGGCAGTGCTGCAGTAGTACTGGTTTGGATAGGCTGGCTATGGCTGTTGATGAATTGTATATAAATAATTTATGTATTTCTCCCTCCTTCAAGCTCCAAAACAAGATGAAAACAACAGTGCCAGACTAGGAATAAAGGAAGTAATGATATATGAAACAGCTGCTTCCCCATTAAATCACAACCTCTTGCTTTTACAAACACTCAGCAAAATACTTTTCAGATTGCAAAATATTCCAAGAAATAACTGATTACAAGAAACTATTTTCAGTCACCAAGGAACTTCCTGAATGGCTTACCAGAAACATTAATTGATGTTCCTGCATCGATAATTCCACTGTTAGGCCTTACACAATATCTACGTGGTGCTGTGGTCTTAACTTTGAAGCACACATTTCTGTCTGTAGGATTGCCAAGTTTCAGGTTTGTAGTGACAACATCTGTGAAGGGACCTGAGGAAGAGAGCAAAAGCAGACTTGAAATCACACAGAAAGTACTTTCCAAGCATAAACTAAGCAAGTTCTAAATCTCTGTTCACAAATCTTATAAAGTAATTAGATGCTCAATTTCTATCTACGGATAACAGTGCATGCAAAGCTGAAGATGCACTGAGGCCCTGGAGCACCAACTGCAGTATGCTCCAACAGCTGAAGTTGATCATTAACAGCAAAACAAAAAGGAGGAAATCATTTATACATGGTGCCCACACAGCAACATGGCATTCAAACAATGCCAAACTCTGCTGTAACACAGTTACTCCATTCTAACTAGTGAATCCCAGTAACCCCAGGCTTACAGAGATACCACATATACCTACATTACAGACAAGAAATAGGGGAGTACAGGATGTTAACTAGAACAGGCATGGTAACAAAGTGGCTACTACAGATTCAGCTGCATATGCAAGCTGTACCTCCACAGAAGCAGGATTTCACCAGCTACTCACAAATGCTGAATGACAACCAGCAAGCTAAGCAGCCAGTGTCCACTCTCTTTTCCTACCAAGTAATTTTTAGTAATTCTCTTGGCTACTAGAAATAAGCCAGATGAAATCTTCATAAAATAGCCTACCTCACCCAAGGCAGGAAGTAACCACGTGAAAAAATGAAAATCCTTGGGTCACTGAGAGCACTAGCAAAGATTTCCAGAGTAAAACCATTGTTAAGTTCTGCAACGAGTGCAGGTGAATTAGTTCCTCGCAGGCTCACTGTCTAGTTGACAGCCCACATCCCTTGGGTTAGAGAAAAGCCTACTTACCGATTTTAGAATCAGAGAATCAATAAGGTTGGAAAAGACCTCAAAGACCATCAAGTCCAACTTGTCACCCAACACCTCATGACTGCTAAACCATGGCTTCAAGTGCCACATCCAATCCCTTTTTGAACATCTCCAGGGATGGTAACTCCACCACCTCCCCGGGCAGCACATTCCAATGGCCAACAACTCTTTCTGTGAAGAACTTTCTCCTCACCCTGAGCCTAAACCTCCACTGGCGCAATTTGAGACTTTTCTACAAGACACTGATAAATCAGACAGGTAGCAAGCAACTGCAGTGCTTGATTAGATGGTAAAGAAATAAAATTAAAAGAAATATAACCAGACTTTGATCGACTGTCTTCTGCAGAGAAGTCATTAAGCTGATGCCTGAATTTACCTCAGAGTAGAAGAAAATAGGTTAAAAAAAACCATTGAACCTTCCCTTACTGAAAGGACAGCCTTAAAATTTAAAAAAGGGTGAATGATGATGATAAAAATACTAGCAGGTAACATTCCTCCTGCAGCACAGTTGGCTTAATTTAAGTTTGTGATAAATTTGTAGAAAAGGAAGCAATACAACTCTGAAAGTATTACATTCCTGCAACCTTTATCCTTCATCTAATTTGTTTTAAGTAATTAGGAAGGGAAAAAAACCCAAAGCAATTGCACACAAAAAAATCCAGACACCAATGTAGCACACTTCTGCCTGCACTCTGAACAAGCCAGCTTCGCAGGGAGGATGCAACATGGTAGCAAAAAATTGAAGCAATAAAATTTTTGGATCCCCTAACAAGGATTTCACTAAACCTGCGTCTGGTGAAACACTGAGATGTGAAAGAAAATAAAACACAGCTGTCAAGATAGCTCTGTGCTCTGCATGCAAAGTGGGACTTTAAGTCTAATGGAAAATAACTGGGTAGAAGAAGCCAGGAGTTGTTTAGGAAGTTAAACAAGCTGAACTATCAGAAAAATCCAGTAAACAATTTAGTGGTGCAAAGCCAGTGGCAGATCTTCAAGACAGCTCTAACTGGAAGAAGTCTAACATTTCAGCAGAAAGTACTTGATGCATAAGCACTAAGGATGTGCCTTTACTAAAAAATTACAGCTTGAACGATTCCAGCACAGAGGGAGGATCGCCTCTACAAAGCCCTACACATGCAGCTGCATCCTCACTAGTGCTTTACTAGTCTGCATGCTGGGACAGATTTCCTGTGGGAAATACCATGTTTTGACTTGGCTGATCCACAAATGCGTGCGGGATCTGCGCGGCCCAGCACAGAACTGCTGGTTGTAATAATAATATGACAACAACTCCATGTGAGAAATAATTTCCAAATGGAGTTACTTATTGCTAACATAAGATCACACCAAAGTATTTGGCAGCAAAACCTTTCAGCAGACCAAATTCACTGCCTCTTGTCTGCTTGACGTTTCTTCCTTTTCTGTGTTCACTAAACTTGAAACAGTTTTAGATACATTTCCCCCAAATTACAGGTTTTACAGATTAGCCAGCAGAAGGTCAACCTCTGCTCTCAGCAAACTTGTATGCAGGCAAACTCCTTATGGCACTACTCTTCAAATACAGTAGCAAAGCAAAACAGAGCAGACAAACGCAGGATTAAAGCGCCAGTAGAGATGGTTTAAGTGTGTAAAAAACCGAACAGACACCAGAGTATTACTCAGGCAATTAGGGCACGGTAGTGAAGTATCAGCTTGCTTGGACTACCTTGTAAGAGCGAGTCACATGAACTGCCCACTCAGGCTGAAATGAAACCTTGATAGCCTATTGTTAGACTACTATAGCCTAGGTTAGACAGTTTTGGTGAGGTTACACGGGGGAACTGATCCCAGGATAAGCACACCTTTGCTTTCTAATGTCTGGATTGGAGCACTGCAGGAAAGCTAGCTTGGGTATTAATCAGTTGTGCCAGACAGACATCTGCCCTGGAGCTTCATTTTTCAATGCAAGGCTTCTGGAATCCTACCCACAGACACTTAGAATGCTCTCATTTCCCAATGCCTCTGAAAGTGGATGAACTACTCCTACAAATATATGCAACACCTGGATAATGCCTATACTATTATAGTGGGCAGTAAGCACAATTACAGACTGGTGCACATGGATGGTACCTGGGTTAAAAGCAACAAGTGGACTCAGCAGCAAAGACTGACTCTCACCGTGTGCCTAAAGAAAAGCCACTCTCTTGAACACCACCTTTATTTCATAACATTCATAACCAATTAATGTGGTTTTGATTGCATCTAGATAAGTGAAACTTCTATTAAGGCAGGGTGCTTTCCAAATGACAATTCACACACTTGTTAAGGAAAAAAAAAAAAAAAAAGAACTATTTTTCTCCTGTGTTTAAAAATATCATGAGAAAAATGTCACTGGTGTCATCCTTAGGACAAAGCTATGGGAAACTCAGGGTCTGTACATGCATCATCTGACATGGGGTTGTCATGGGAGCGAGCTGTCTGGAAGAAGAATGCAGTAAATTGAATTTGGCAGTCAAAGTTTGGAATATTCCACAAGAGCTTGATAGCTTTTTTCCTGCCAGTGAGAATAAAATCAACTTGTGTTAATGCAAACTAGGCGCCCAGTGATAGAGAAACGATCAGTACTACTTAAGGAACACATCACCTCATGCACTCATGCCACAAACACTAAGAGGTATCATAGTTTTTCACAGGGTCACTTTTCAGCAGGGTGAGTTTCAAACCACAGCTGTGGCTTTCCACCCAGGAGCTATACATGCAACCCTTCACACTTGAAGATCAGAGCATTATCTCAGAATTTGCCATGCTCCATTTCCTATTCAAACACCAGTGCTGTATCAATCTTTCCTAAGAGTGCCATTTTGCAGTGTACTGCATTATAATAGCCCAGATCATTTTAGTAATAGAAAAGCCTGAGAATTAGGTCAAAAGAACATGATGTCAACTCCATCTAATTTTTAAATAACTCTCATTGCAATGAAAATTGCTCATAATTGTACCAGCAAAGCCACACTGGTAACGTTTTGATCAGCACAGCCCTTGATGGAAGTTTCTTGCTACTCACTACTCACTGCAAACACATTACACAACTACATAATTGTACCAGATTTCAATACCTTAACCAAAATCCCATGGTTTAGCATGGCAAATAAAAATAACCTCAAACACCTGTACTTTCAATGCAGAATGAACACTGATGTAGCAGTGTTTGGCGTGTGAAAGAACTTAGCACAAGTATCAGCAAAGGTAAAGCTTTGATGGGACAGGCTTGATCAGGAACATTGAAAGTAAATGGGCTTGCTCCTCTGAAGATTTGTAGGTCTTCATAATTAACTACACACATTAGGTGGCCCACAGTCTCAAGGTTGCTTTATTCCTGCATCAGTCCATGTCAGTGCTGAGAGGATAGACCAGTCTGAGCTCTCACCTCCACCAACCGCTCGCACTAGCTGCAGAGTGTTCATCTGCTTGCACTGAGATCTGAGCCAGGGTGCTTCCTGGGTTGAAAATTAATCCGCTTACAAGACAGGGAGTAGGAAGGGGGCAGTGGAGAAGAGAAGAAGGAAAATTGAGGTTTTTGTGATCAAGCAGAACTCAAAACACTGGCATTAAGGAAACCATGCCTTTCTGTGCAGCATCCTGTCAAACGAAGGCAACAAGGTCTCCTATTTACTAAGTTAAAGCTAGCACATCTGGGCATATGTACTACAGTCACACTTGCAGTGTTGGAATAGTTGTTTAAAGTATTAAGGTACATGTCTAATTTTTTTGTGCTCTAGTGCAAATTATCATCTGTTTAAAACGAGGCACTCCCAAAAAAATAAACTGTAGTGAACTGGTGCTTTGCAGAGGCAAAGCACTGCAGGACCACTTGATACAATTGTAGTCATGTTAAATTAGCAATCACTCATCAACAAGACCAAGAATAAATTCTCAAACTGCCCATGTTATTCCCAGAATGGTTTAGATGCACTTTCATCATCTTCCCTGAACAACTTTTGCTACTCCAACTCAGCACCACAGACACGTATCCAAAGGCAAGGTAATTGAGAACAGACAGGAATACAAGCAGAGCTCCCAGTGAGACAATCCCTCTTGCACTTCCTTTGTGGAAAGCAACAGAATGCAATAGGAAGAGAAGGACATATTTCACCATGATTTAATCCCATCGATGTGTCAGACAAAAGTCATTAATCACCTGATGTCTATTAATCAGACATAGAAAGGTAACCAAGGAATCTTTAATAAGGGAGATGGTGGAAAGCAGGAGAGGAAACTTGTTTCATGGCTATTCTCGAGAGCCCAAATCCTGCACATGCTGATGTGCCCTGACTAGCAGATGTCTGTGTGGAGCAATAATTCACCCAGTGAAAGAGCCACACTGACACTGTGGGTGAATAGGGGTTGAACATGATACTTCAGGCTCCCTTCCACATCAACACACACCATGATGGCTCCTACTCCCATAGCCTGAAGTGTGTCTTCATCAGCTTGGGCCACCCCTCCAACTGGGGATGCACACTACCTTGCTTCAGCATGTACAAACCTACCACAGAGTCTTAAGCAAGAGAGTATTAGTACCATGCACAAAGCAACCACCGCTGAAGAACAGAAAGGCTGAAATATTCAGAGGGAGAGACCACTACTTACAACATTTCCAATCATATCCATGCTACTTCTCAGTTCCTTTGATATGCCTCTGCCAGTACCAAATGATTTCATGTTCCCATGATTTCTCCCATTTTATTTCTAGGGGTTTCTATCAAAAATGAAAGCAATGAGCAGGAAGGCTCAGTAACAGGAGTAGAGCTTGACTTACTGTACACTTTTTAAAGCTTATATATAAAACTGATGTCCTTTCGAGATAAACATAAAAATGAAAAAAGCTGAAATGTCAAGCAAGACATCTTGAGCTATCAGCCAGGTGCCTGTGAATCAACAACACCCAAGAGCCAATCAAACTCTTGCAACATCTTACTTGTCTTCAGACAAATCATTTAAGGGTTTATCTTCTGCTATTAACCGCCTTAAGAGCTGATGGCAACTCCAAAACAGAAGCAGTTTTGGACCCCTATCATTTTCCTCTCTATGATGTCAGGAGAATACTTATCTAATTAGACAATCTTGTGAAGATTAGTGTTTTAAGAAGTACTGTATGCCAAGTTTTAATCATCACCATCATCTGGCTCTGGAGACATTCATAATTGAGCATCCACAACTTTCAAAACCAATGAAGTCAAAGAGTGAGAAATAAGAAATGCCTGTGTTGCATAAACATCTGATTTCACAAGTAACTCACCATGAGGACCCAACAACCCCAAATTTGGTAATAGTTTTTAAAGAAAGACCTCTCTGAATCCCCATGTAGTAAACATTTCTACCTCAGCTCAGATTTTAAACGGAAGTAGCTAGAGCCCCCTGCCCCTGTGGAATCAATTGCTCTACTCTCACAGCAACTATCCTCACTCAGAAGAGCCCCTGAAGCAAAGTGAGAGGAGGAGGGAAGTGGTCATTTCCACTTCTGCTGTGTCAAGCAGTAGAAGCCTTGATGAAAAACCTATTACAAAACCAGAAGTGCCATCCAAATAGTTTCCCATGCAATAGCTAATGCAGTGGAGTCATTTAAAACAAAAAAGAAAAAAAAGAACAAAGTAATCAATAAAATTATCCAGGGGAGAGAAAAAAGAAAAAAAAAAAACAACACTACAGAAACCCAACAAAACTACATGATCCAGATGCCAAAATCTGGGGCAAGGTTGGCAGTAAATTAATCCATTTGAATGGATTAATCAGTGTCCTTCTTTGGCCTGTTTTGGCACAAATTATTTTCACCAGAACATACCTGATATGTAACAGGAAAAACAAGCAAGCAAAAAGCCCCACCCCACAGTTAAAAAACAAGTATGAGACTGAAGACTATTTTCAGGGCATTTATTAGTATGTAATTTTATCACCTTTTACTCCTCAGAGGATCATTAACAGTTTGACTTCACAGTTGTAAGCACTGAGAGGCCACACATAAGCTTGCCAAGAAGAATGGAAGAATATGCCCTTCAAATAATTTTGGTAGCAGTGTCATCTGTTTTTTTTCCAACTGATCTCTTCAGAGTTTTAGTACATCCAAACATTACTTAGAGCACTCTTCAGTAACAAAATCGTACATGAAACATTTTCTCTATGTCCTAAACTTAAAGCAGTTTTCCACACACAACTGACTGAACAAGAGACTGACAGCAGAGCTGGCTGGCTTTAGAAGTACATCTCTGATTCTTCTGCACTTTCATGTCCTTTTAGAGCCAAATGCCAAACATATTGTATTACTTTGTTCACACCACTCACAAATATCCCACATACCAACTCTCCCCAGGTGTCAAAACAGCTAACTTTCTTCTGGTAATGGAATAGTAGCTACATCTCCTTCAATAAGCAGGACATAGTAAGACCTACTTGTAACACCTGCTCATTCTCCATGGCTGGAAGCCTCATCCACAGGGGTTGCTGGATGAGTATTGAAAGGATACTGAAACAAAGCCCTGGTCCCTAGAGAGAAGTGGGGATGCAACAGCAGAGAGCAGAATGCAGCACAATGACGACTTGATATGCAAGCTTCCCTGGAAAAAACAGTGCTAAATCCATGGATGAAGCATCATCCTTTAAAGCACCACTCCAAATTATGTTTTCTTGTACTACCTGTCAAGTACTTTTTCCTGGTCTAATTTAATCACTAATCTCCATTTCAAATGCACATTAAAATAGCAGAGAAAGAGCAGCTTAACTATTCTAATTTTATGCTCATATATACTCTAGAAATAGACAAATTTGATGTGTAACTCAAATAGTAACTGAGTAAACATTTTAAGTGCAGAAGTACACACAAATTGCAAATACCAAAAGCAACAAGCAAAACTAGAGATTTTGGGATGCACAATGCATAGCTGCTTTTCTAGCACATTCAAAAAAGCCTAAATAGGCAGTAAGAAACTAATTCAAGTTACAAATATGGAAGGAATCTTGAATTTAGCATGATACATTTCCAAGGAACCGCTTAAAAATGGACTTATTTTAATGTGCTTTCAGAATCAAAGGAAAAACAAAAACCAAGCAAACAAAAAACCCAACCCAAGCTAAAATTAAACCAGAAATTTAGTCAGAAACGGTATGAAAACTTAGTAAGGAAAAAAAATACCTGACAGCTTATATTGTCTGGCACAGAACAAGATACTAATTTGAAGTTCCAGTCTCCAAATCTCATCTCTAAACAATATCTGCAGCCAGCAAGCATCAGGTAAAAACAGCTATATGAAATAGAGGAGAAAAGAAATTCTCTTACTGCTGTTAAGACTTTTGCTCCTGATCTGGTGAAAGTGTAGTAAGACCAGAAGAAAAGACATTGCAAACCAGAAGATATTATATATGCAAATAGTTAAAGATGCAAAATATATTGTTAATTCACATAGCACAGGAAGCAGCAGTTGCAAATATAAACAGGGAACAGTGACAGTCCAAACATGAAACTGCACACACAAGGGCTGGCCTCCTGCTTATAAGAAACATTTAGAGAACCACTAAGGATGAACTGGTTAGGTTAAAAGGAGCAATCCTGGGAAAACAAAACAAAAGTGCAATTGTTGGTTTTTTTTCCCCCCTTAAGTAATTACATAGTAATGTGACATGCCTTCTACAAGCACAACAAACTTGAATACGGTCTTCAAGATTGTTTGCAAAAACATAAGCCTTGGCTCCAGAGTGAGCCCCACACCTACAGGATTTTGTAATTTGCATCATAAGTAACTGGATCACCAGGCAAACCTCCCCCTTCTGTATTTTTTTTCTACCCCTCGTGGAAACCAACCAAGAAAACAGGATTATATTTAGAACGATAAAATCTTTAATCCATAGCACCACGGTATGAGGGACCTCATTTACAGCTCACACAACTAGACACTAAAGTAGTTTAGTAAAGAGATTATTTTCATAAAGTATTTATACTAATGTGGTATAAAGTACTGCAGGCAGCAGCAGTACCCAATTTGTACAAATGGTTTTGAAGCCAGAAGAATTATGGTTGAAGTAAGCAATTTTCAGAACAGCTCTAATACTGAAGGAACAGACACAGTCAACTCTCAGTCTGGGGTGTCTTGCTCGTGTAAACACTCAATCACTTCAATCCATGTGCATTTTAATCCTGCACTGAATTAAACATGGAAATGGTGATTCGCTTTGCATACATTTTCAATGACAACAAGATTGTGACAGCTGTTCCTGACTGATGGCACAAATCCCTCTTTATGAAAGGTTGCCTAGCAGGCCAAGTTTTAAACTCAACAACATCCCAGAAGTATCAGAAAATATCCTCTATGTCACTGCAGACATCTCAGTCTAAAAAGCAGGTATGAAAGGATTTAATATTGAGTAAATGTTGTGTCAAACACCAGAGGAAGAGATATGGCATGAATCTGGCCCCTAGTTTAGAAAAAAACGGTACTTAAATATTCATATATGTAGGTAAAATAGGCTTCCTTTCTGTCTCCTGTCATTACAGGAACTGTCACACCTGTGTCAGAGTCTCTCACCCAGAGAAAAGAGAAGTCTAACTGGGAGAGTTCCTGACTGAACCAGCTTGTCACTTAAATCAGTGAGGATTTACTTGGAAGGGAAAAAACAAATAAACAAAAGAGAAGCCTTGCAGCAGCACAAGGATAATGTTAAAGATCACATTCCCTACAAATACAAAGATGAAATTTAAGTCTGAAACAACAGCTGTTACCACAAACAAAGCTGTTGCAAACATCATCAATAAAGCTTTCAAAGCCAAGCAGCTACACTGACACAAAAAGCAAAAAGGCTGTTATTGTACCAACTATGAAATGCATTCAGTAGTTATTAGTTGTTCCCTGCAGGGAGCAAACATAAGACCAATATGGTAACAAGATAGTAGAAAATGAGTGTGACTGCAAGATGTGGCCAGAATTAGCAAGGGTCATTTGATTCCTGCATTGTCTCCAGCTAAGCAGAAAGCTAAGTTCAGAGGCACTCTAAAAGCAAGAAACAAGACAAACCCTTGGTCACCCAGTTTTCTGCAAAAATTGCATCAGAACAGATGAAGAAACTGCTCATTTGATTTAAAACTCATTTGGTGCAATCAATACCTTGCAGAGCTGGGTGCATACACCAAATTAAGCTTCTTTTAAAACTGAGTATTTGCTCACACATGCAAGCTGACCTGAGCTCATGAAGTTGGATCATTCACTATGGTGATGATGCCTTTTTTCCAGTTGAGTTTCAAAACAATCTATTTAAAGGTTTATATTTTGATTTTTACAATCCTAATTCCTACTTAAGAGTGCAATTAAGCAAAATTCTGCCTTGTGTTCTAAGGTAGCTAAACAACCTTATAAGAAATAAAACACTGCATGACTACTGATAAGTTTTTAATTTATAAAACCTATGAAGTGAGGAAAAACCACAGTAATTTCATTTCCAGTGAGAAGAAATTATCAGACACTCCTGTGCAAATTTCCACTCCATGCTCCTCTTTCATTGGTGATAAGACACTGCACATGGCATGCAGAGTAGCAGCTGGGAAATACAATTTACTGCTAAGCATCTGTGTGAACCTGCACCCACTATGATACATTATCTCTGTCTTTACTTTGACATGACACCCATGCTGCTGGGACTTAAGACAGCCAGCCCTTACTTCACATTTACACATGTATTTGCAATGCAATTTGTTATCAGATGTATTTTCTCACGTGATAGATAGGATACCTCCTATCAACCAAACCAGACTGGCAGCCTGCCACCCTGATGAGCTTTCAAATAACAAACTCAATAAACTTCTTCACCTATCATTGAAGTGATTCCATATCCTAATGGGAACTGAAACCTGCTGCACAAACATGAGATTCCCAAGGAACAGGAAATGATGAGTGTACATGTCCCAGCTCTTACAATAAAAGCAAGCAGGTGCTTACATTAAAACCACAAAATCCCACAAAACCAAGGGTAGCAACTGCTTATGCTGGTTTTATCCCTGCACTAGGACTTCCCTTGAAATAGTAATACTTTGATCCTGTTAATGCCTGTTACTTCCACCACAATTCTTAAAACCTAGGCAGTACAAAGTTATTCAAAAGCCCTTAACCTCTAAACCACATTGGCCAAAGACTTCTAGCACATTGTGAGATTTTTGGAAATAGCCTTGGGAGACCTAAATACATTAATTAAATTTAACAGAAAATGCAACTATGCCTTGAGTGCTTCACACATCTCAAGTAATTGTTCTTTAGCTCTCTACCCATCCTATTCAAGTTTCAAATTTCTGTTAGCCCATACATGTACAATTCCTCTCCCCTTTCCCAGTGGAGCTGTTAGTGCCACATCTCTAGTGTGAAGAACACCAGCAGACTACAGAAGCTCAAGAGAAGCACTGTCTTCAGCTTATACCATCATTCAAACCATGAGATATGTCATGAGACACTCACAATGCACCACTACCTTGCTTTTATCTCTTTTCTAACACTGCTCTTTTGAAATTAAATGGAGTCTATGCAAAGTGAAGTAATTACAAAGTGAGCAGTGCACGTGAAATTAGAGTAATTCAGTGAGATGCAGCAAGTCTGTATAACCATAACAAACACTTAACAGAATAAGCCATTGACTTCAGCTAATAGGGACAAATAGGGAGCATAACACGAAGTGCAAATACTTAAAGCGTCACCAGAAAATGACTAATTTTGTTTGATAGTTGGGCTACATCCTTAGACTGTTTAGCTTTAGGAAGCCTGCTATTCCAATACCATGTCCTCTTTTTTAGCTGTGTAGCTTGATAATCAAATTAAAATATGTGGAGAGATGTGAAGGGTTACTCTTAATGATTATTTTACTAGCAATTATGCTAGAGAAAGGGAAATACAACTGGTACATTTTCCAGCAGAAAAACTGATAGCCACTGGCAGACTACCCTTCAAAGAGTGTAACACACACACACAAAATAATCTAGCACTGCCTACCATTATGCTGTAAATGGCAGGAGGGCTCTAACAGCTTTTAAGAAAGCAGCATGTAAATGCTCAGCTTAAAAGATGTTTATTAATTATACTGCACAGGCAACTTCTCACAACACTCAGTATTTTACATTCTTAAACACAGCCTGTTTCAGTGGCAGTGACTACAAATCCTCATTTATCCAGCAAAAACAGAATGAACAGAGTCAAATCCCTCCGAACACCTTTGATGCAGGGGTGCTTCAATCATTACAGACAGATCACAACAGGGACAGAGATGCAATTATATGGTTTAGTCACAATGTCTGAGCAAGTCCTTAACCCCTCTTCTGAGGCTTGACAACAGCAGGTTCAATGAAGACCAATCTTATATCCCAAATGAATCATTGAAGAGCCTCAGCCTGGGATCTCATAATAACTGGATATTCATGTCCAGAGAGTTTTGCACAGCTACACTGCAATGCACAGATCTGATTAGTTTATATAGACCACAGAGCTCAAACTACCTTACTTGGGAGTGGCAGTCAGCTAACCACAGTAATGAAGGTTACACAAGCCACATGGACTATGGCTGAGCACCAAATACTTCACTCCCAGTACAGCAGATACACTGAGCACATCCACATGGGCTGAGGCCATACCTTTGGGACTGTAGCTTTGATGTACCCAGGGGATTCACTTGAGCCAGTGACAGGTGACAGCCTGGAAACAACACTTCCAGGCTTCAGGCCAGGTATGAATCAGTACTATTAGGACTGATGGATATCGGCTATTCTGCTTTATTATTGTGCCCTTCACAGAAAGCGAAGTTAAACAGGGACATGTTGCATACGTGCAGGTGCAGAATCACATACTGGGGAAGAGCATTTCCAAGTGGCACCACCTTAGAGTATTGCAAGGAATTAATCCTGCACTTGGCAGTACTGCGATTTGCCACTTGGGGAGCACTGCAACAGAGTGCTGAGTCATAAGTCCACCTTAACCTGTAGCAAACCTCTAAACACGTTGTTGAAATCTACGCCAGTCCATGCCACCTCTAGTTTTGTGTGTGTGCCCTACCTAGCACCACTCCCCTAACGCTCTGCATCTGCAAAGAATAGAGCAGTGTTTCAAATACCTAAAAACCCAGGCAAGTTCTAAAGTAAGTTACATTCTAACAAAATTTTACTTGCTGATATTAAAGAAATTATCTCCAGATAGGCACATTACGATCAAAGGTCACATCAGCTTCACTGGGTCAGATCAGCCATCCTGTGAAATGCCTGAGGCAGCGCCCAGAGCACAGCTGTGGTACTGCCATTAACAGCTAGATCCAAAAATCACCCAGCAAAAGGGGCCATAATTAGACACCTAAATGTCTAAGTTTATATCTAGCAACTCCAAAAGTCAGAGCCCTGAATGTTGTAATTGCACTAATTTGTGGCAGACTGTTGGATGGGATCTCCTAGATTAGAAAAACTAAGGAAACATAAATGGAAATACCATCATGTATAGTAACAGCCTTTTTCACCATCTATTACCAATAAAGTCAGAGTAATAAACCTTTAGTTTGATGCTTTCTCACCTAAGTTGCAAATCTACAACAATCAAGAAGTGGAGGAGGTCACTGGTAAGATATTAAAGCTCCTATTTCACATGGCATCAGAGACCAGGGCAAGGAACTGGGCACATCACAGTGTCCTGCCTCCCACTATTCACAGCTGCATTTCCGTACAGAACACGTTGATGCTATTTTGGAGCATGTGGGTTACAGTGTGGATGATGTGAGGCAGGAAGGAAAGACAACCCCTGCTCACGTTCACATGCTGTGATGTGGAAAAAAACTTATCACTTGAAAAATTAGTTTGATATTTTTGCTAACCAGTCACAAAACTGTGTTTTGAAATAGGGCATCAGATGAATTTAGAAGATTCACTGAAAATGCTTCTTTAAAAAGGTCTCTGGTCCTTCACAGGTGAAAGCACTGGCTAAGACAGAGGTGGCTGCAACCCCACAGTGACTGGGATATACAGAAGTAGCCTGCCCTTAGATTTTTTTCTTTAAGAGCTATACATACATATATACAGCATCAGAGCTATTTTCTGCTTTTTCTGTCTGCCTTTTGACTAAGACATTCATCCATTTCCAATGTTCATGAAACTTGGTTTACACTCCTACCTCATTCACATTGCTGCTCTGCATTAAGCATCAGAGCTTTCAGCACACACCAGCAAGGAAGTACAACCACACCAGTCAGCAGCACTACTGACCTCTGCCAGCTTCTATTTACTCGTATAGCGCAAAGCAAAGCTCTGGAAAGAAATACAACTATTTACAAGGGGATGAAAATAATTACTACCATAACACCAGGCAATATGCCATCACAAAACCAGCAGCACAAGAAACGCTTAGAGCAGAGCTTAGTTCATGAGTACTTCAAATGGGCCTTTCCTGAATGAAGGACAGCAGTCCACTACCTGTTTGAAAGGGCTGTAAGACAGAACGTATTGCCAAGGCACATGAATGCTGTCCATAGCATTAAGTCTGCATGAACACTAATATTTAAGCACACTTTTAAGCTAGATCTCTTAATAGCTGCAGTTACTCAAATAACATTTTACATTTTAAGGAGTATATGTTAACATTATGGGCTAAAGATTTGGCAACCAAAATCTATATGGTTGGTTGATTTAGCTTCAAGGGTCACTGTGTAGCCCAGAACCTCTACTGAAAGAGCTGGACAAGTCATCTTTATTTCATTAAAAAAAACCAACCACAATTTTGCTGGGTGTGTACTTACCTGTGCTTAAGGGAAAAAAAAAACAAACCCAAACCTTTAATCACAATTAGGTCTCATTAGCAATTCAGCACCAATTAGGAGCCCACTTTTTACCCAACTGAGCTTTTCACTTGTTTGTTGAAAGCAGCATTGTTCAGAACAAGAGCTGATTTTCTTCTAATCATATTGAACATAAAGAATGTTTAAACAATAGTTTCCTTCTTAAGCATGTTTGATACTGCTACCATAACAACACACAAATACTTCATCTTAAAACAAAGATATATTCATCCTATCCAGTGTTTTATTGTGCTTTTTTGGGTAAGCTCACTGGATATTATTGCTTCCAATATATTTATTGTTAAAAACAAGTGAAGATTTCCTCCACATTTGAAAATGTATATGAAAGCTTTTTATAGGTATATTATTTTTACCAAAAGCCAGTAAGTTACTATTTAAAGGGGGGAAAAAAAAAAGGCACAAACCAACCACAGATTTGCCAGATATTCAAATGAAACTATAAAGGACCTCTGACTCTGGTAGCATAAATAAACTTGCTGAATGTTTTTTTGTAATCCCAGATATTGTATTACAGCAGTGCTGTCAGGCTAAGAGATGGCAATTCCAAGGCTAATGAAAATTCGCGCCGATTCAAGATTTTTATTTAAAGAATTGATGGATTTCCGCACAGTATTTACGATTAATTTACCTAAGTGGCTTGCCGAATTATAACAAGAGGAATATGAAAGAGCCGCGGAACGCTGCCCAGCAGCTGGCCAGCGGCCCTGTGCTTTCCGTCCAAGCCCGGCCGAACCGCACGCACACGTTCCGGGTGCCCCACGCCCCAGCTGCGTGACAGCTCGGGGAGGACTCACTCCCCCGCGCCTCAGGGCCGGGAGACTCCGAGCCCTCCGCTGAAGAGCACCGCCTTCCCCTGCCTCTGCACCTCCGCGGAGGCCCAGGGCTTCTCCCGCCGCCTCGGATGTTTCCCTCTCCCGGGCGGTCCCGCGGGGCTCCGGAGCTATCCACCGCCGCCCGCAGAGCCCGCGGCCCACCCTCCGCCGCGGCGGGAGAAGGTCAGCCCGGGAGCGAAACGGGCTGTGCACGGGTGTGCTGCTCCGCTATCGGCTGGGGAAGGCGGCGGCCGGGACCCCCCCCGCGGGCTCTTCCCTCAGGGCCGCCCTCGGCCCTGCAGCAGCCGCCCGCGGCGCGGGTGGGGGTGGGCGGCGCAGCCTCGGCGGGGGCAGGCCCAGCGGGGGACACCCGCTCCCCGCTGCAGCCCCGGGAAACTGGGGAAGGGGGCACCTCCCCGCCCCGCGGCAGGCAGAAGCCCGGCAGGGCGGGGGGGCGGCGGCGCTGAAGGACATTTTAGCGGCTGGTGCCCAGCCCCGGTTCCCGGAAAATGGCTGCCGCTGGAGCGAGGCCTGAGAGCGGCCGTGCCGCCGGCCCAGCGCGGGGAGGCAGCGGGGGATGGCGGCGGCCACCTCGTACCTTTGAATTTGAGCTCGTGCTGCGGTTCGAGGCTGAGGACCTGCTCCGCTTTCGCCATGTTCCTCCTCCTCGGCGGTGGCGGCACCAGGCGGAGAGAGGAAGGGACAGGGAGGGAGGGGAAGGAAAGGGGGAGGGAGGGGAGGAGGAAAGACAAGCAGGCGGGCGGGGGGGTTGGCGCGCTCGGCTGGTTTATTCACCCCCGCCAAGCGGCCTCGAACAGGCGAAGGGAGCGGCGCTGCGGGTGGCGGAGCGGGGACAGGCCGGCGAGGGCGGGCGGTGGCTCGCAGGCTCCCAGCGCGCACGCTATCCTGGCAGGACGCGGGGAGAGGGCGGGAGGCGGGACGGAGGCGGGATGATGCAGCACGGAGGGGCCCAGAGAGAGGCTGCGACTGACGTCTGCTGCCGCCCGCCTCCCGCAGCGGCTGAGGGCCCGGCCCAGCCCGGTCCGGTCCGCCTGTCGGCAGGGGCAGTGTGGGGAGACTCGTTACGGCTTCTTTTGAGAGCTTGTTTGGGCCGAGATACCGCCCTACGTCTGTAATCTTGTACAACAGAAAAGGGGCTAATTAATACCATCAGTGAAGTTTATAGCTAAGAAAGGGAAAGAGAAAAGCATCCAGGACAAGGAGGGGTTCCTGGAGAGTCAGCTGCTCTGCAGAGAGTGACACCCTGGGGCAGTTGTGGTGTGACTGCAAAGCTGAAGAAAAGACCATTACAGCTCCAGGAGAGGCTGGGGCCTGTCATCAAGGACAGATTACCTTTTCAACAAGTCAAAAGAGACTTACAGGTCATCTCGGGGATTGGAAAAATATCCCCCTCCCTTTTCTACACTGTAACGGAAGTTTTGGGTTGTTTTGTTTGGATTTATTTTTTGTTGCTGAGTTTGGTTTGCTTGGTTTGTGGTTTTTTGGTTGGTTGGGGTTTTTTTGTGTGTTTCGTGGGTTGGGTGGGTTTTGGGGGTTTTTTGGTATTCTAAATAGCCTGATGTAAAATAGTTTTACAATTTACAGGTTGGTCTGATACAAAGTACTGCTTCTTTGGTAGCCTTAGACCCGAGTAATTACAGTAACAGGAAGCTTTTTTCTTTTCTCTCCAGGTTGATCCACCAAAAAGTATTCATGACTTCAGCCATACAGGTCTTTGGGAGGAGATGTCATTTGCAGAGATGAAAGGCAAGTGTACTGACATCAGTCAGCTTCCAAAAAATAGTATCTCAAAGTACTCGGTTATATTAAGGTCTAATCAGGTCTGATGAGCAAATAGGTAAGAGGTGAATAAAACATGGTAACAGTAACCTATTATGAAAATTAATTTTATTGCACTGACACAACTCATGATGCCACGTACCTCACCCTCACAGAAGTTCTTTGTATCAAGAATGGTGTTTTACTTGGTAATTGCCAAGAGTATGTAAGGTAGCTAAAAAAAAATGATAAAAATCTGGAATTCGTGACAACAGGCTTGTTCTCCTTTCTGGCAGTAAAAGCAGCGACAAATGACTGATGTACACGTTAAAATTAACACCACTGGATGGGATGATGCCATTCAATGCTTTGAGCACCTCTGCAGTATTTATGCCATGTCTCAACACTTCAGCTGTTCTTGTCCATGATAATCTGTATTTTTCAGCTCCTCCGCATAACCACCTCTGATCCTGTTTAATCTTTTGGTCTTGTTCTGTCTTTCATTCCATGCCAAAAGCAAACCAAGCCCATATACATGTTTAGTATAGCTCTTGGGTTTGCATAATCCAAGTGAAACCTGCTCTTGCCCAATACAGAGGACTAATTTTTAAAAGCTTCAGCAATATACTGCAACTCTTCCTTAAATTCCTTCTCTGTAGGACAAAAGATGGTCCTCAGGTCTCTGCTATTCTGTTTTGCTTAGTTAATTGTATTTGGAGCCTGGAATATGCTTGCCTTATTTGTTTTACTACTTGTGGGGGTTTAATCCATTGTTTATGCTATAAATTGTAAGTCATAACATTTTACTAGATCTCAAATCAGGAGACAATTGGGTACACTTAGGCTGTGGAGTAGAGCTTTCTTTGTCTGATATGCTGGGAAGGTTATCTTCTTTCTTGAATCACTCAGGTTTTATGTTTATAAACAGATTCTGTCATTCTCAGTCCATTAGTAGAAAAGTTTCATATGTATCTGCAAGTTAGTTGTGAGGAATAAGAGATAACTTTATACATCATAAACCCATATATAATAAAAACCACTTAAGTAAGCAACTGTTCAGTGTTGCTGTCCAGACCATTCCAAGTCCCACTTTTCCTGAAAGAAGTACGAAGAACACTTAAGCATTTGATGATCTACCTCTTAAAGGCTTTGCCTAGTTGTATTGTGTTACCAAAACTGGCAGCTCTGAACTTAGGTGCCTGATCTGAAGGACTCCCTGGTTTTATAAGGCACAGCAGTGTTTAAATTGAAAATCTCTTCAGTCTAATGAATGTAGGCTGTCAGGGGGCTGTTGTATTGCAAATAACATGTACATTTAATGCAGATCAGATTCACCAAACACAGCATGGATGAAGGGTACCTGCAATACTGGGTCCTTATCAATAACATAAACCAACTCTCTCTTCATTAACAATTCAGCCATGCCAAGGTTAGGCGGTAACTTGCTGCCCAGGTGGGTTTTTCATCAACAGGAGAAAATGGAGATGAACACTCTAGGAAAACTCTGAGGAGCACCTCAAAGCTTTGTACTGGGGCAGTTTTAACAAACAGTTTCATCTATTACAAAACTTTAACCTTAAATACTATGAAAGACTTGATCCAAGTACAAGATTATCTCATGTTGTATGTGCTCAAATGAGGTGGTGTGCATTTAGTGATTGAATTCCCTACATGTAAATGTGTTTTTCTCTCTATTTAGCACATTCCTCATGTATATTCTTCTTATGCTCTCTCCAATGCACATTCCTACCCCTTATAGAAATATATTTTACACTCTTCAAAAGTTGTTTATGTACATCTAAGAGGGTAACTTAAAACCAACAGGTACTGAACAATGAATTTAAGCTACTCCAGGTCTCTGTTAAAAAGATGACAATGTGTGTTTTCTGCATAGGAACTGCAGCCAGTTGCTTAGTAGAAACTTGTATCCAACGGTCTCAGGTGAAATGGCACTATCAAAACCATGACTTTTTGCTTATTTACACTTTCAAAGGCTGCTAGTAACTAAACATGCTAGACTTGCATCATGCATTAAAACAAGAAAACTACATCTTTTAAGCATCACCTCAGATAAGCAAGACAATTGTAGGCAACTGTATTTTTGTGCTCTATACTGGTGTGTAAAAAAAAAAAAAAGGCAAGCTGCCAGCCAGGTGGCTGTATCAACAAATAAGAAAGAATCCCTTTCTAGCATGACAGGCCCCCAAAACACTAGGCAGGCATTAAAAGCACTTTACAGTTTTGATTGACAGAAACCTGGCCTAAGCAGTCTAAGATTTTACATTTCAGGCAATCTAAGCTAAATGCAATGTATTAAATAACTTGACCCTGCTAGAATTTGTCAGGCCTTGCACTGGTTGACAGGACTCTGTGTGGCCTGCAGTTTCTCAGACATCACGCTGCAGAGAGAGGAAGCATTACACAAAAGCTGCATTCTCTCTGCTGGTTTTTCCCCCCATCTCTTTGTACAAGTTTGTGTTGTGCCTTTTGCTGTGTATATAAACCAGGAAAATTCTTCAGACCCTGACTGAGCAGCACTCTGTCTTTTTGGAAAAGTTATACAAATCATCACTGAGATTCACTTCTGCTGGAGGATGATTTGCATTGATCTCCCCTCCTCCTGCTATTGCTATAGAAACTACTTCCTGAAATGTTGAGCACTTTGGAAGTGTTTATGAACAAAGCCAGCACATTTATAAACAAAGCTTTTTATTAATAAAATGTTTACACCTTTTTTTTTTTTGTCCTTTTTTTTTTTTTTTCCACAATACATCAGACTGGTAGTGATTTAGCATGATATTACACTATAAAAGTTTATTATGAATGCTTAGGCTGAAAAGGCTGTTTACATTATGCCAAATGGACATTTGTTTGCAATCTCTGCACTATATGGGAGTGTAACAATTCAAACAGAGAGCACAAAAGCCTGGTTTTCCTCATTAGCATCTACAAACCAACAATACAGACAAACCTGTACACACTCTCAGGGCCAGCCTAAGAGAAGACTGAAAAACAAAAAAGAAAATTAAAAAACACAACCCAAAAAGTCTCAAAACATTCATAAGCTTGGGAATTCATCACTACAATATTTCAACACTAGTAATCCGACTACATTTCATGCAGTGAAGCAAGGGTTGTAAATTTGTGCAGTTTACAGTGCTGCAAATGCTCTGTAACTTGGAGCGGCTTAAGTTTGTTTTAATAAGAGATAACATAATAAGAAGGCACAGACCTCTCAACCTTTGTAACAGGTTAACCAATCCTATAATTAAAAGGCAGAATGTTCTTAAGAGGGACAAGAATTGCTGATACAAAGGTTAACCTTCATGCTTTATTTTACAGACAAACATTCATTACACTGCAAGAGCTATATGGTATATTAGGTTATTTCTGTGTCCTGAACAGACAAATGCAAAGTTTCTTGTTCAGAAGACACCTTCAGAATGATTTTGTTTTCATTGTACTGCAGGTGGGGAGTAGAAGGGGAAAGATTGCTAAGAAGACTTAAGTGTTTTACACCTACAGAAATACAATTAGTTTCTGTGTCTTAAAGCAATTGTCACAATTTCCACGTTGGATATGCAATATTCAGAAATAGGAAGTACAACAAAAAAAAAGAAGTTAAAATATAGAAGAGTTTACATTAGGTTACTAGAGCCTTAACAATAATTTGCTCCCCCAAATGAATGTGCCTTTAGCCTTCATTATGTGGTACGAATCAGTATTGGTACAAGTCTCAGCTGCTATGTTTTTACACCAGTTTCATAAGGCTGTAATAATGAATTACCATTTTGTTTACAAATACTTGCTGCTGTAACAGATACTTCGAGAACCTTTGGGGAGAAGACGACACTTGCCACCTATTCCTAGCTAAACCCCATAAGGAAACAAAGAACAAATTGTCACCAAAGCATAATGGGTTTAATAGGAAATACATTCTGTAACATGAGTAAAAGTGAGGCAAAATAATAGCAGTGAATCTCTCCAGGTGTCAGGGTTACAGCATATCCAAGTGCAACAACTGGGTGGAGCATCACACTTGCACAGATGAAGAGCATGGCAGTGGCCTGTATCCTTCAACATTTGACAAAAAGAAGTAGCAGTTGGCTTCTTCAAGAATACATGTGTGAAAACATTAATAGAAACAAAGCAAAGAAAACCCCAACCTTCTTCAGATAAGAGTATCTTTACAGAGGTCATTAGCTCCTTGAATAAAACTGTTAGTGTTTAAGGAAAAATTTAAGAACTCCAACCTGCAAGATGATCAAAAAGCAAAATTGTTTCTTCTAGTAAGTCTTTACTCTAGAATGACTGCAGTTTCAGCAAGTGCTGTCTCGGTTTTTGAGTTGGACAAATCATCCTACTGCCTTGGTTTTCCACATAAAACAGGAAACATCAAATAACTCTATGCCACTAGAACCTCCTTCAGTATTCCTAAACAGATACTTACAGCATTCACACTGACAATACTAAATTAAAAATTGGGGGTGCCTGGGGAAAACAGAAAATCCTGACCCTAGGATAATTTTGACATGTCAGAGACTAAGCTCATCAGTGCTCCAGGGTATCAGGGTAGTCTTGTATCCCTCAAAAGATTTGTTAGCTGTGACACTTCATGGATAAAGTTTGGTAATGCTTGTTTGATTTTCTGAGTCATAAATTTTGGATTCTGCCTAAGAAAGGGCTTGCATTCAAACCTTAGAGACCTCCAAAGTATCAGAAGGGATTTTTCAGAAGCAAACATTGGTGTCAGAAGGCCTAACAATTTTAGGGAAGTGTTTTGGCACCTGAAGTCTTGTATGAAAAGCAAAGATGTGGTTTCAAGCATATTTCTTTTTACAAGCTGGAGCCATGTGACTCTGAAGAGGACAGCTAGCATGACTGTTCCTTTTTTTAAAAATATATACTAAACCCTGTATTTCTGTCTTACATTGGTAATTCACACCAGAATCTTATCTCTACAAATCTTTTGCCACCTACCATTAGTACAGCTGTGATCTGAACATAAAACTTCTACCATTTTCTTCCTAGAATTTTGTGCAGATTTTTTGTAAGTTACATTCCAAGCACACAATTCTCCTGCTTCAAGCAATGTGACTTGTGGCACACAAACAGCCCCAGGTCACTGTAAAACAACTTCCTGCTAAAAGAGTTGAAGAATGTTTGTCCTTCTCTCTTGTCCGTGACCAGAAGCGCCTCTGTTTTCAGAGGTTTAAAGTGTTTAAGAGAAATATATGAAGCTTTTAGGAAAATGAATAGGCAATGCAGAAGTTTAAGTCAGTGAATTATTCAGGTTCTCCTCATGTCTGAGAGCTTTTTGTAATTCTATGTAGCTACTACTGCTCGTGAGGTTTGCTAACGGGTGACTGGTTACACACAGCTCAGACAGCTTCTTCTCCTGTACATCATCAATTCCCAAGATAGTCTTTGCAGATTGCTGACACAGCACACCACAAATAGACTATGCTATCCTTAATAAACTCTGAAGACTCTTTCACAAGAAAGTCATTCAATCATCACTGCTAAAGCTTCCTTTTCCAACTAATACTCAGTATGTGATACAGAAAATTCATGTTATGGAATAAGTATTAACATTGTAACAAAAATTTTGTTGAGGGCACCTTCTAAACCATTAAAAATAGTCAGGATAAATTATTTTTTTAATAATTAAAATGAAGCTTTAAGCATGAATGTAGACAGCTCCCAATGAATCCCACATCTCTCAACCAAGTTAAAGGATTAGACTTCTAAATCAGTGCAGGCATTGTCTGCGTTCCTCTTATTTTCTTCTCAAGCATGTAAATAACCTTTCTTAAGCAGTCTGGTAGTATTAAATTGGTATGTTGTACACCAACACCCCAAAGATTCAAGTCTGCCTAAAACATCCCTCTAAACTATTAACTGTCTGATCCTGTAGTGCTTGAAGGGTCTGCTCCTCACTCATGTCAGTAGGGATTTGAAGTCCAATGATTTTTGTTCTTTCAACATGGATTCAATAACCTAAACAAAATCTTTACCTTCTTGGCAACTGCAAAAGTTGTCAGAATTGTCTTAGATCTTTTCAAAGCACCTATAACAATTTTCAGTAGTTTAGCCACTAGACGCTTCCAGATTTTGCCTACTTCGACATTTCTTATGCCAGTCTTCAGCCTGTATGTGAAATATAGTACAACACAACCTACAGCACAGATCAAGACAGCAGTAAGTTGGCTAAGAGGCTGTTGCAATTTAGAGGGTCATATGAAGGCACCGTCAAAAACATGAGGAGCATATTTAAGGTGCTCCAAAATATTTATCAAATTATACACTTGTACAAATCTAACTTTCATGGGAGAGAACTGGTGGTGTTTAGAACCTGAAACAGTCTTATTATGTCAGTTAAAAATGCTCTGGATCAATGACAGGACATGCACCTCACCATGTTTTTACATACATGACAAGCTTGTTTTGCAGTATCTGAAAGTCTAGCCTCTATGATGAGCTCCATTCATTAAACAGGCATAGTGGAGTAACACTTCAGTCCTGAGCTTTAACAACAGAAAAGAAGTTATTAAAAATTTAGATGGAATGGTTAATAACCAGCACTCCAAGCATTCAAAGGCTAATGTATCTCCAAATAGTGAAATTATGTTAGGACAAAATATAATCAATTGCAGCAAGCCTAGTGCAAGATGAAAGCAGATGGCCTAACAAATTATTAGTACAGAAGAAACCATTTTTTGCCAACAAAAATGAAACAATGAACATGTGCATCTCATCCAGGGAAGACTGCATTCCAGCTTTCAGCTAGGGCCAACTGATCAATAAACAGTTATCTTGGCTCAAAAGATCTTACATCAACAGTCTGTCCTTTTAAATAGGCATGTGTTAAAAAGCAGCCTCTCTTCAGTGTTTGTAGTTTGGACAGTCTGAAACACTGGCAATTTCCATGTTTTTATTAACTGCAGTAATTCAAGACCAGAACGGCAAAAAAGGATATGAAGCATGCCGGCATTTCACTTAGCCTGGTAATGAACAAAAGGAGTTTGAGGCATTAAGACTCCAGCTACATTTGAGAAGAGCCAGATTGTTGCTGCTTCTTTAGTCTTTCTGGGGTATTTTCTTTTTTGCTTGTTTTTAGAGTTTAGTTTTGGTGTTTAGCAAGTAAATAAGGATGGATCAGAAAGCATGTATCTTGGCAAATGTTTATGAACTGATGCCTCTCCTGTCTGGAGAGAACTACAATAATCTCAAAACTAGCCTAACTCTCAGTCTTGCCTAGAGTCCAGTATTTTCTTTTCAGGTTAATGAATCTTGGATAGATATTAGTAAACTATTTTTGTTATCTCACTGAAAAAGAGGTTTCACCTCCATTTTTACCATAAGCTAGTATGTAGTAACAATAATTTAGAAAGTCTGAAATTGCCTTTTCTAGTAATTTATGTTAAAGATAGTCCAAATAGCTGAGATTTTCCTTTCACTACATGATCTTTCCAAGTTAAAGAACTTCCAGATTCATGACTAACCACGTTTAACAAAGGCAGTATTTTCTGCATCATAGTTAAGATACTAAAGCACCTGGTATAGAACAGACTTCTGAAACACTGAACACAAAATGTTATAAAAACCTAGGTGAATTAGACAACTACACAATTCATCTTTTAAAAATTTGCTAGGAGTAAGACTTGAGATACTTCAAAGAAGCTGGAATTTCCATGACTGGCACTGTGAAAGTTCTACATTTATTGCTGACCTTTTTGTTTTAAGTAATTAAAGATACACCCAAGAGCAAGCTTACTCTATTCTTTCTTTACTAATTATATAGTACTGCTAGAAAATACTTGATGGAAATATGTTTCTGTTCACAGTCTATTTGCTTTGAGTGACAGGGGAAAAAAAATAGTTAAAACCAGTCATACTTCAGGCTGAACACCAAACACAAGTCCACCTCTACTGTGTGATGCCTTCCTAAGGACCAGTGTTACAAAGGAACTTCAAACAGCTTTTGTTTGATGAAGATAAAATTCTTGGACACACAAGCACACAGCCTGTACAGCTGTGACAAAGAAGGCATAACTGACAATGTGGGGTTAAGTAAAAAGCCTGATAAAAATGTAGTCACCAAGTTTCATTAAAACATAGGGACCCTTTCAAAATCTCCCTGTAACATTCACCTGTTTTGCTCCTGAATAGCCTACAAGAATTTTCACTAACAGAGACTGCTCTGAAGTACATGTCCTTCCATTTCTTACAAACTTTTCTACATTTCTTTCAGAGAAAATACTTGAGATGATAGAAAAAACATATTACAAGCAAAGAATAAGCATCATCGACATGAGCTCATTTTGATACTACAACTAAACAGTGTATTTTAGTACACACCCAAGTCTAAAAAGCTTTTCTTCTTCAGAAGTATAAAGTTTCTCACTAGTGCTGGTAGGAAACAAAAAGAAAAAATAAATAAAATAGCACAAGTGGGTATGGTCAACCTATAGTTTAATTGAGAGCTTACTAAATCAAATACAGAATAAGCTAAACAATGATTTGCTAAAAACCCTCACAGATGAAAAAGCCCAGGAAGCAGGAGGTAATGATCTACATTACCCCATCTCTTAAAGTTACTTCCTATTTGGATTTTTGTGCCCAAACCAGGACAAACTGGGTGCACCAAAGGTGAAAACTTGTTCAACAGAGAGACCTCATGCTGCACCAACAGCATTCCCTCTTGCCCTTTCAAATGTGATTAAAAGAAAGAATTTCAGTCTGCCTCTAGATGAACTCACAGTGAAAACAGCTAAAATGCAGGAAAGAAAAACCCAATGGAAATTCCCCAGGAGTTTATCCATAGGTGTGGAATGGAAGGAGTGTGTAAGATTGCATTTTTTTAACTGTTTTTACATAATTTATAATACTTTAAACACTGGTCTCATAAATATAATATGAACACTTTACACATGCCAAGCAATTGAAAGCTTTCCCCAAAAACTTTTAGATATTAATCAGAACCACTGGCAGCACCTGTTTACAGCATCTGGTTTTAGTCAGTAACCATTTAAAACACTTTTCTTTGACCATCTGAATATTAAAAAAACCCCAACTTGCAGGAACATAAAGATGCCTATGAGCATATCAGTTTGCCTTAAAGTGATTGAAGTCAGCATGAAAGATTGTCAATGGTTTAAGATCTGTTGCTTGTGTCCCCATCCCTGGTGCATATCATCTTTAAATAAAAAGTGCAAATGGGATTTGGGGACTGGATGGACTCATTTGCCTATTACTTGTCTTCAGTTGCTTATTCTGTAGCCATCTCACATCAACTGCGCCATCACACTTTGGATTAGCTACGATTACACTTACAATAAGGCTTACTGAAGAAAAGGAAGAACTAACATCTACCCTTCCAGACTCCTCCCACCCCTAAAGTCCCACAAAAGTGCTCATTTCCCTTTTTAAAAGAAACAAAACAAACCAAACCCACAAAACCAACAACCAACCCTCGAATCCGGATTACGAAACTATTAAACATTTCAGTTCTATCATCCATATAGTCACCTTCCCTTCAAGCAAGGCCAAAAAAGTGATGATGGATTCCCTTTGAATGCAAGAGATACTACACTTTCTGCAAGTAAACAGGCTGATGTTACGAATGCAGTCTTTTCTGCGCGTGTACAGATGTCAGAAGAGCTGGTCCATTTTTGCGGGACCTCGGGTGTATGAACACCAGCAGATAAAGATCTAAGACTGATAATATAAACCCAATGCGAATTATTAACTTCCAAGACCACCTACTGTATAAACAAGTCTGATTTTCTAAGGGGTCAGTCAACAGCAGCTGCGCTTTGTCACCGATGGCTGTCTTCTAAGTTTGAAGCCCTTACCACTAGACGGAGGGTTGGTGTCAGTTGATGGAATTCTGCGACCTAAAAGAAGGCAGAAGAAAAGTTCATAGCAAACATTATCCTTTGAACTAACTCTAAGCATTCAGTGTATGTTTTGTATACAAAAACGAGTCTTCACTTAGTCATAAGTCCTTAATGATGACATTGCTTCATAACAGAATGGCAGATAACAGTCCCTATTGTGTCTGTATGAGTTCCACAAAAGAGCAGCAGAGGCAGTTTTAAGGTAGTTTTGCAGCATTTTCCTTTCTAATCTAGACTTGGGAGAGTTAAGCTATAAAAACACCCAGAGAGTATACTCTGCAGGATAAAATACCATCTGGAATATCTTCATTGAGAACTACCATCTTGACCTGCATTTCTATAGATCACCTGCATTTCCATAGATCACTTGCTTCAGGCTTAGCAGAAGAAGTGCTTGTAAAGATAGCTCCTTTAGTCATCTAATCAGTCTTTAAAATTGACTACTCCTGGATGAGTATTCTTTTCAGAGGAGGATTTATGATTTTTTTTTCCCATCATTTATTCAAGATCAATTTTAGAGAGCAACTATTAAGTCAGTAAATCAGGAAGCTAATCTACAGCACATACTTCTTACATCAACTTCAATCTATTCCACTGCTTCCAAGGACCCTATTTTTTTCCTCCCTCAAGTCTAATGTTTGTAGTTAGTCAAAGCTAAACTGCAGTGCACACGTGGACAAATGGATTGCTGTTTCTCCTCTTTTCACAAACAGGCCTGGACATTGGTGCTGCTGCTTGAAAAAATTCTGCAAATGTTGCATGGAATTCACTTTGGAATACTGCCTTTCATTCACACACGCATGAAAAAAAGGTCCATGTCATCCCCACCATGAATCAGACATAAGGGATTAGCAATTTAATGAAAACAAAATGCCAAGCTACCACAAATACACTTGTGGAAAAACCTACACACAATGGTTGCTATTTCCCATGCAGTAATTTGGCATTTATAAATTCTTAGTGTTTTGAGAGTACACCGTTTTAGTCTAAGTACAAACACCAAGAGCGAGAACTTAATTCCTTTTCTCAGCTGTATAAAGTTTGCATCTTTCCCATGCCACTTCCTTTCCATAACCTTGGAAGTACAGATTAAAATATTCAGTAACAGATATGGTAAGACAACACTGACTTCTGACACAAGTGCCCTCCTTGCTATTTATCCAGCAGCATCACAGTAGGCTTATCTCTAGAAGGACTATTTAGAGGTCATTAGATGACCAAAACTTTATACATCTCACTTTGCACTGTGTATTCATGTCTGATTGGAACAAATTTAAGTCAGTATACTCTGACCTCAATAATTTCACCTCCATAGCACAATACAGCAACCAAATTTCTACTTGAACTGCTTCCAGAAGAAAGCACATTAACTGTTTCAATACTTACTGATTTCTATAAAGAGTTCATTAATGTTTATTGCATTTTTTGCACTTGTCTCTACAAATATTGCATGGATGGAATCTGCATAGTCTTTAGCGTCTTTTTCCATGACTTCTCTGGAAAAACAAAGCAAAGAAAAAAATGTGAATACAAACCCCTCATTATTCAAAATCTTCAGGAACTGATTAAGATTTAAAGTGTCTCATTAAATGATTATTTTGCATTTTACCTGTTTGGCATCAGAGTGTTCCCTTATGCTGAAGCTTATGCTCAGCCTTTATTTGACACTGTCTCCCTACCTTGAGGATAAAAAACCTTACCTTGACATAAAAACCCACCAGAATCATGAACTAAACAAGGCCTTAATCCACCTGACAACATTACAGTGGAGTTTGTTTCTTGAGTGCTTCAAATGTAGGTCACAATGATTGATTGGATGGTGCTTTCTTCACACACACAACAGTTTTAGATATACGGAACAGATCCTAAAGCATTAGTTCCACTAATCCAGTGGATTTCCTACAGCCATTTACAGAGCCAAGCACCCAGAACACTGCCCAGACATTAGTAGAGCATTTACTTTACACAAAGCATGAAGATGTAGTTATGAGCAAGAAAATATTTCGACTGAGCACACAGAGCCATGAAGTGAGAAGGTTATTTTGCATCCCTAGTAGGCAAGTTGCTAATGATGTACGTTTCCTCAACCAACGTGAAAACCAAACCCAAACAGGTAGAGAGGAATGAGTCACTTTACACAGAGTTTCTAGAAACCATAGGCTACTTTCAGTAACAAGGACTCAAGACTATCAAAAGCAGAGAGTTTGGAGCAGAGTTAAATATAGTCTCTGACTAAAGCACAAGGAATCTCACCCATTAGCTTGAACAGCAATGTTTACATACTTGATGATGCCATCTAAGCATCGAAAGATAAGTGTGAGACTTAATACTGCATGCTTTGTATTTGTCTTCTAAGTAATTTCATGCTGAATTTCAAGAGATGCTACTTCTAACAGAAGTTATTAGAGCTAGTTATTAGAACTAGATAACTGTCAGATATTAACAATTTGTAAAAGTATACTAAGAACCAACTTTGCAGTGGTTCTTAAAACACAACCACCTGCCTCCTTTGAGACACCAGCTGTGGTACCTTTTCCAATGAAATCTAAACCTAAGAAGCTTGCATACACCTCCTTTCTGAGTTTTGGCTTATTTAACCAGGGTATCAATAAAAAAGGACTTCTTTTGTTTTTAGTACACGCCTTTTCCAAAGTTTGGCTGTTCATAAAGTTTCTCAAGAACTTTTCCTGCTCCGTGCAAATATTTCAGCCACAGCCAATTCCACCCTGATTTTTAAGCAGAGAAGGAAGGCACCTGAACAAGCAAGTAAGGAAAACTTACACAATACTTTCAAACAGGTTTGATGTTTTTCCTAAAAAAAAAAAATGAGGTGGCAGTGACTGACAGGGGTACTTCTTATAAAGTGAGGTAAATAGCTTGTATTACACTGTAGTTTTACAGGCAGTTCAGGCTTGTGTAACTTGGCATTGCCACTAGAAAAGGTAATCCTGTCTCCCTGTAAACTGCTCATTCCTTACTCTGCTATCCCACCTCTGCTGTGCCAGCAAGTGTTCATGGTGTGAGAAAGATAAATACATTTGGATCATTTTTCCCTATTTTAAATGTTTAGTTTTAATCTGGATCCATTTTACTGCCTGATTTACTGCCCAGTAACACATGTACTCACACCAACGCTGGGGAGGAAGTGGACAAGACTGTCCAAGGGTGGATTAACCAAATCTGACAGTAGAAACAGCTCAGACCCTTTGTGAAACTACAATGCTAGTGAAGAACAGCTTAAATTGCCCTATCACATGCTTTAAAATCTTAAAGTACTGAGCACTAGGAGCTGAAGTGAAAACCTCTGAACTGTCAACAGTTATTTACCTTACATCATTAAGATCACACTTATTTCCTGCAATAGCTACAACGATGTTTGGAGGTCCATGCTGCCGAAGCTCTTTAACCCAGTTTTTTAATGTCGAGAAAGTTTCCTGATGTGGAAGAAAACAAAACAAAACAAAAGCAATTAAGAGTCAGAACTAGCACATGACAGCATTACAATTTCTGTGTTTTTTTTTCTGAGTCAGGAACAAATTCCTTACCTCTTTTGTGATGTCGTAGACTATAATGGCTGCTGCTGACCCTCTGTAGTACATCGGGGCTAAAGCACGAAACTGAAAGACAGACAGCATACCTATGAATCTGATCTTCCAATTACCTCCATGACTTCATTATTATTGAAGTAAGTGAAAACTAGTTTTAAAGTCCACATTAGTGGGAAAATTTCTTTACCATTACAGAGAGGCAGTGCAACTGAATAGATAAACTTCCATGAAAGTAATGTCTTCGGAGAGGTGAGCACATGACAACGTCATGAGGTTCAACAAGACCAAATGCAAGGTCCTGCATCTGGGTTGGGGCAACCCCAAACACTGATATAGGCTGGGCAGCAACTGGCTTGAGAGCAGCCCTGATGAGAAGCTTGACACGAGCCACCAATATCCACTTGCAGCCAGAAAGCCAATCACATCCTGGGCTGCATCCAGAGGCAGTTAGTCAGCAGGCCAAAGGAGGTGATTCTGCCCCTCTACTCCACTCTGGTAAGACCCCACCTGGAGTACTGCATGCAGTTTTGGGGCCCCTATTACAAGAAGGATCTGGATGTGCTAAAATGTGTCCAGGGAAGGGCCAGGAGCATGAGCAGAGGGCTGGAGCACCTCTCCTATGAGGACAGACTGAGAGAGTTGGGACTATTCAGTCTGGAGAAGAGAAGGCACTGAGGAGACCTTATTGTGGCCTTGCAGTATCTTAAGGGGGTCTACAAGAAAGCTGGGGGGGGACATTTTAGGGTGTCAGGTAATGATAGGACTAGGGGGAATGGAACAAAAATAGAAATGGGTAGGTTCACATCATATGTTAGGAAGCAATTCTTCCCCATGAGGGTGGTGAGACATTGGAACAGGTTGCCCAGGGAGGTGGTAGAAGCCCCATCCCCGGAGGTTTCTGAGGCCAGGCTAGATGTGGCTCTGGGCAACCTGATCTAGTGTGAGATGTCCCTGCCCATGGCAGGGGGGTTGGAACTAGATGATCCTTGAGGTCCCTTCCAAGCCTAACAGTTCTACAATTCTATGATTCTAAATGCCAACCAGTAAGTAGTTCAAGAATCAGCAGCACACCTACTGAAAAAAAGCAGGAAGCCAAACTTGACCTTATTCTGACCACATTAGAATCTCTCAATTCAAAGCATGTAGATTATTCGCAGGTATGAACCCACAGGATATGTGCTTAACTTCAGACATCAAGCAAGGGGAAAATTGTCAAAACTGAACTGGCTGCTTCTTTGAGACACTCATGCTTTTGGACACAGAGCAATCTCAAGAAGACTAATATGTATTACTGATGACCTGAAATGTTTAGAAGTTGGTGTCAGCCTCTAGCATCACACATCAGACACTTATCAGGAAACCAGCAGTTTTAGCATTCATCTAAATTATGGCTTTAGGGATTTTGCTTCAGTTTTTCAGTAGAAGTATGTTTACAGCTAAAACCAGCTAAAGCCCACAACTACAAGACCTATAGCAAAAAGAGCTGTAAAGAAACCCATGAGATAGTAAAAAGCTACAGTAATTTAATTGCAATTTTCAGAATTAAATCTGTATCAGGCACATTCAGTTGGTGCCACATTTGCAGGGTATAAACCAGGCCTCTACCTTTGCACAGACAGTGTTTTATGAATCCAGAACTGAAGAAAGTGAGAGCACATGATTGCTGCATCAAAACTATCAGTCAAGCATTCTTAGAAGCAGTGTGATATCCTGCCAATTTAAAAAGAACCAAATAAGCAATCTAGCAACCAAAGCTCTCAGTCAAAGCACAGTGCAAACTCTGCAGGTACTGCTTTGATGTGAGCGTGTGTGATTTACAACTTTTCTGCATCTTATTACTCAGGGTAAAGAAGAAAAGAAAAAAACCCCAACAAACCCCCCAAAAAATCACACACAGAATGCAGTTTTTCATAAAGGCTTGTTTAGTTCTAATAAAATACCAATTTCCTTTTCCTTAGTACAGTTCAACTAAGAGCAGTATTACAAATCAAAAATCTTACTATAAAGCAGACTTCCAGACCATCTACATTTGTCTCAAATTGTATTGTGAAAACATGATTTTGAACACAAAATTCAGGCTATAAAAATATTTATTAGTGGCAAAGGAAAAGCATGGGCAGGCATGTTGGGACATAATCCCTCTCATCCTCTTAAGTACTGAAATGTAAAGGGAAATATACTTGGGGAACCACCACTTGGACTGGTTGTGACCTGGCTTTTTGATTATTTGACTATTTACATTGGGAATAAACCAACCTTCACTTGCTCATTCTGTATTACTCTCATTTCCTGCCTGCTAACACTTAGATACTTTTTTCCACCCAAGAGCAGTCGGCAGATAAAATACATTAACAAAACAGATGTTACCAGAAACACTGAATTTTCCTCTTGCTATTTTTCCAGAGACTCCAGTTTGCCTGCCAGCCTCCAGTTTGTGTTTTGACAGAATTATTAAGATGACAATGTAATAATCCAGAGAAGCTGTCAAAAGTGTTAGGTAAGAAGGCAAAAATTGTAATTGCTGTAAGTAATTTCCTATCAGCTTTATTCAGGGTAGAAGAAGTGAGAGGAGAAATAAGCCTTGTGTGTGTAGGGAAATGTGCTGTGTGAAGGGAATTAGCGCACATTTCCACCTTTGGAGTGAAGCTGGCCAGCCACTACCTGAAGCCATTTAGAAGAAAGGGGCTGCCCAGTATAGTAGAAGTATTGCTGCTGGGCTTTGAAGTGGAAAATAGCAAATGCTCCTCAGGAAGCCAGGATTACTAATTCTGGGCATTACACATCATAGCTCAGCAGAAACATTTCAGTTCCAAGAATGGCGTGGATAATTCTGGTATCCTAGATCACCACAGAGGGGATCCCTTCCACAGTTCTTGGCCAGATGTGTTGTACGACCAGAAAACTGTGCTATAAACTTCAGGGCAAGGCAGGTATACAGACTATTTGTGCCTTGCAGTACATGATAGTGCTGTTCTGGCTGGAAGAGGGAAACACGTATGAAGATATATATTGGCAACATTTCAAAGTAAATATCCTTGCTCCCATTTCACTGGTTTCCTGGCATGTATTGGGACTTCACAGTGACTTCTCTCATGTGTGGAACAGAAGTGTCACGTGTATCACGGCTCTTGGGTCAAACCTCTGGTAAGACATCTTTCCTTTTTTGATTTCAGTAAAAGATTGTCACACAACTGAATAGAAGAAAACTAAAGAGGTATCAAAGTCTAACCAAAAAGAAAAGAAGACAAAGAACATGCCAATCATATGCAGACATGCTTCCTCAGGTTGCAGTGCGCTGAATCCAAATCACAGCATTCTCCTATTGCTCACAAACACAGTTAAAATTAACAGGATGGAATGCTAATGTAATGGATGTTTCCTGCCAAGTTGTGGCAGGCATGTTTATAAAGCTTTCTGTTTAAGAGTACCAGCCTCTCAAAAGATTCACATTCCAGCATTAACATCCTAGCATGGGCTAGGATGTTCACTTAAACCAAACTATTCACAGCAAATGCTGACTGGCTAACTGCTAGAAATGGAAGGGCTTGGATATTTCTGATAACATAAATACTGTTGGATATATTCCTGTGGCACATTCCTGGCAATGTTAAATTTGCTTTATATAGGGCTGCTAGAAGGAAGTAAATTGTCTTTCAAAATCTAGAGCACTGAAATGCAATACTTGAGTTACTTCCTAGCCATTCAGACTCTTATCAAGCTAAAAACCTAGCAAGTTAATTCCACCAGGACTTCACAATTTCAAGAGATGACTGAGCCCTTACAAGGGTTTTGTTTATTTGGTTTTGTTCGGCTGGGGTTCTTTTTGCTAGGGCTCTCTGTTTCTTGAACCAATCCTACATTTGCCTGAAGTAATAACCCAACCTGATAACACTAACTCTCACTGGGGACAGCTCTGGTGTCTACCTTTGCTGCAGTTGCCTCACATCCTCACAAATAAAAACACTCATGAGTGATCGACAGTTGACAGTAGTTAACAGACAAGAAACTGCAAGAATAAGCACAGTTACTGTAATTTCCACTACTGTTACAAATAATCCATGAGCAAGCAAGTTAACTAGCAAAGTCTTCCTGAAAAAGTTTAAATCATGCAAATTAACTGATTTGACTACTGATTTTCTTGAAAGCTTGCTGCCTCCCCTCAGAGCTCCACACACTGAAGAGATCAAACCTCCAAACTACGTATATTTTTGCAGCACCAGGGCCTTACCTGTACTATGCAAAGCAATCATACATTTCACTTTGATTCCCATGTTACCAGCTGAATGTTTAACTGGTGGAAATGGTACTAAAGACAGCTGCTGGCTCCTTCCCACCCCCTGGTCTTGTTTTCTTTTCAAATGGCATTCCCTTCAGTGAATCTAAACCCAGTCTTTTGTTTTATAAGCTACTCTTCTTAAGCAATCATCCTGAACTTTGTACTTTAACCACAACAACAACGAGTAATAAAAACATATTTACGGCACCCATATCTTGACAGAAATCTGCATAGATACAAACTTTCAAATACATACAGATCACAAAACCAGATCATATTGTGGCTGTCAGGGGCAGGGTTGAGAAGAACCCAAACTCTGTGCAGAGCTATCACCACACATACTGCCTCTACTCACCCGCTCCTGTCCAGCTGTATCCCAGATTAAGAATTTATGCAGCTCATTCTGATACTGTACAGTCTTGGTCATAAATGAAGCTCTGGAAAAAAAATGATAGTTTAAGCTTTTAATTAACATAAATATGTTGTCAGAACATTACCACCATGAGCTTTAAAAAAGTTCACATGCCAATAAAAGTGCTTTGCCCTCCCCTCCCCAAAAAAGATGAACATTTTCATATATAAGGGCTGAAAACTGAGCTTGGAGGATGAAATTTCCTTTCAGAAAATGAAATTCAATTTATCCAAACAGAAGGAATACTACCCATATTATAAGCTTTTACTGTTCATAAGCTTTTGATAAAAATAAAGGTTGAGCAAAAGTCAGAATAGTCAGGCTTTTTAGCAATATTCTTCCTAAACAGAAGAATCACAGCAAATCACTTCAGTGTACACTGGAGATTCCTGGGAGAAAGATCAAATCCTTGGTAGCGGCTTTTTCTATGTCTGTATTAAGATAAAGGCTGCTAAATCCGTGCTTGGGAATAAATTATGGGAGATTCGTATCACTATTGGTAGGTGTTAGAAGGATAGAGAAATCAATAGTGAGTAACTTGCTTTTTTTCTGCACTCTGTACAGCTCCCAAATCTCTCTGTCATATATTACTTCAGTCTGCAGAGGCTCTCGCACTTCCAGAAGGCGAGCAAATAAAAATCTCTTCCTATACCCTGGCAGCCTCCCACCAACTTCTAGATGCATTACAGTAAAATATTGTGAGGTACTTGTGTTTGATCTGCACTACATGAATCAGTATTTCCAACAAGAACAGGAATTTGGAGGCCTAATATTTTAGAAGGGAGAGTTCTTTGCTGTATTTATTACCTGTAAGCACATTTAAGTAGAACAGCCACACACTGAATTCAAGTTCTTGTAGAATAGGAACTGTAGAGACCATAATTATTTTAAGCATATGAGATCCTATGTTATAATTGTGAACACCTTTGGTATGCTTAATACCCATCAATTGAAAATACTGCAGACCTCCAAACGTTTTGTATTGCTAGTTTTGGGCAAGATGCAGGATAGGAAGATACTGGAGGTGGCCTGTACTGGAGTTTCTTACAGTACACTAAGCTGCCTGTAGATTGAGAGTCAGAGAGCAAGAATTTTTCAGCATGATCAACATTGAATACCTGAAATCAAGACTACAGTTTATCTTGGATCTTAAGCACTATGAGATTTTAATAATGTCCATGGCCCTTTTGTAGTTATAACTTTTGGACATGCTTTAATGCTATAGGAGGACAAAATAGCTATCTACATCTTAAAAAAACAACCAAAAAAAGCAATGACACAATGCTTTCAATTGTTAAGAGGTAACCTCATTCCTTAAGCTCAGATGGCTTGCCAAATAGTATGCCAATCTCCAAAGCTGATCATTCCCTTAAGAAGCCAGCTTTCTTAAAAAGAAATGGTCTAACTGCAATGTATTTGAACTGTTAGCTAGATAATGTATTTTAGCAATGGCTAACAGAAAATAAAGGGATATTAATATCTGTAGCCTCCCAACATCTCTAAGACTATTGCAAAGTATGCATCAGTTCTAAAATCACTGCCCAACATGGAAACAATTTCCTAACTCTGATTCTCACTGAATATTTATCTTATTTAGTTCTGTAAACCAAACTATTCCTTTACTATCAAGTTGCACTGAACAGCTGTGCAGCTGTAATTCACATCTCAACTAAACATTCCAAATGGAGGCGGAATGCTTCTTGAAATTCCTTGACAAGTGGAAGCTCTCATTCTGACAGATGTCAATAAAAAAAAACCCAACCAACCAAACCCCAAAACAAAACCCAAACAGTTCAAAGGCAAATCATTTTTGGGTGAAAAGGTTCAAAAGCAGGGCTGCCCTCAAGGACTTCTAGTAAGAAAAATGCATTATCTCTATTAAATTTCACTATCTGCCTCTCCCAGCTAGAGTAAGCACTGTAACCATGTGAACAAGATGCACCTGAAAGTAGTTACATACTCATTCATGATTCCTTCTCAATGCTATAATGAAAGATTAGATGTTCTGCAGTACCCGAAGTTGGATACATGCTGGTCAAGGAAGGCAGAATGAGTTCTCAGCATCCTGAGAGGACATTCTGACAGTTTCTACAGCTGCCCAAACTTGAACCTGAATGACAAACATTCATGACAGCAAACTACAATTGCTGAGATAGTCATATGTTTCCTGTTCTGTTTCCATTCATCTTAAAACTATCTCACGAACTCAAAACCCCAGGAGCAAATGAAGACATGTTCTCAGCTTTAGCTTTGCAAGATCCTTAAAACTTCTCTCAAATCCTTACTTCATTCTTCCTACTTCCTAGTCAGAATTAGAAACAAAACCCAAGATTTAGGAAAAAAAAATAAAATAATATGCTTAAAATTTTGTGACTGTATCTTACTGGAACTTCAGACAAAACTTTTGGGCAGGTTTTGATTAATTTATACTACTATAGCCACCTACCATGATGCCATTTTTTGTTAGACCATGATTTTGTAATGACTGCTGAAAGATAGATTTTTATTGTGTCAGTTCAAGAAAGTGCACTAATCCCAGTACTGTCATTAAAGCCATGAAGACAAGTTCTGCTCTGTTAGCCTCATCCCCACAATGGCTAGCCTCTCCTAAAAGCACCTTAAATTACTATGTGCATCTGTTACAGACATTCCTCTGTGAAGACACACGCAGGTGATCTCTTTGGTTTCCTGCCTTCAAATAAGTAGGTGTTGCGTCAAGCAAAGAAGAAAAAAAAGAAGAAAAGATCAAGCTACACACCACACAGCCAGAAAACTATCAGATTAATAGAAAATGGCTTTGGAAGAATGAAAAAGATTCACAAAACCTAAGTCTGAGTTACCACACCTGGTCACCTACTAGTTAAGCACTTACCTTTCCACCTCCACCTCCCAGGAACTGCATGTGTGAACACAATGGCTGAATTTGGGCCACTGTAGATACCACCCATATTAGCTGAACAATTAGCAAACTGTTGTTAAAGTATCTGGAGGATCAGGCATGATGATGGATAATTGATTTCTCAAACACCTCAGGTAATAAGAAAACCAACTGGATCTTTCAATAGTGACCATCTCAAGTTTTTCTCACAGTTAATATCACTATGGGCAGCAGGTCTGAACTTTAATACACAGCTGGAACTTATACATTTAAGACAGCCTGCTCCCCTACTGAAGTGAATAAAATCTACTATCCACATAGCAGTTTTGTGGTCCTCCAAAAAAAGAACCTGTAGCTAGCTTGACATTAACTAAACATGTTCAGTCCTTCAAGATCCAAGAAAACTATTTTGCAATCTATTTCAAAGGCCACCTTTCTTAAGTATTTCCACCAAGAGAGGTGGGAGGTGTGAGGTGGGGAGAAAGAGAGGTATCTCATAGGAACCCCATTTTTTTAGGGCATGATGAGACACAGCTGATCTTTATCAGCATGCTCTTTTTTTGGTCAAAGCTGTAGTAAAGCCTGTGTGATACTTGAGACAGGAAGTTGCTTTGACATCCCCCCACATACACGCTTTTCAGCAGCAAGGGAAGTCACATTCTCTTGTAAGTAAAGAATTGATTCTGAGCAAAGAAGCTCCTAAGACACTTACAAAATAAAAAAGGCAGAAAAAAATACTAAACAAATTCAACCACTACAAGAATTCCTGATTCTTGCTCTCCCTGCTGTCCATTTGAAGATTTGAGATCAGTAATATTGCTGCTATGAGGCTCAACTTCCAAATAATCTTACCCATGAAACCAACCACATTAATTATGTGTGTAGTACTAGTGTGTACTTCTAATGTTATATATCTATATGCAACAATCTATGAAGAGAACTACAGCCTGAATTATTACATTAACTACCTTCAAAACCCTGTGAGACTTTTTAGTGTACATGACTCTTAAAAAACCCAAACCTTAGAAAAACCAACATGTAGATGCACAGTCATTACACTTTGAAATTGAAGAATGGTGCATGAGAAAAGGGTATTTTTCCTTCAATGGAAGCATCTAAGGCATAATTTATTCATACAATTTAGCTTCTTACCCTATTGTTGGGTTGATGTTGGGATCAAAGCTATCTTCTACAAATCTCCACACAATACTTGATTTGCCCACACCAGTGTCCTAAATAAAGAATAGAAACAGTTGAAAGAGGCATTAGTTCTAAACAGACGATGCTTTTTGTTCTCAAATCTTGCAGTGCACTGTGCATAAAGAGCAAGCTCCTGCAGAAAACCTGGCACAAGTTAGACTCTGAAATACTTCAGGCATTAGTATTATTTTGTAGAAAAGTGAAAAGCCCCTGATAAGTTACAGTATTCTACACAAAATTAAGATTTTTTTATGAAAGACTAAAATTCTGCAGTCATGATTATTATCAGTTCTTCCAGCTTCTTTCTTTTTTTTTTCCCCCCCAAAGCTATGACCTGCATTTGAACAGGAAGAGGGAACGACCAGCTATCACTTCTGGTAAAGGATACAGCAATTGAGTATGGTACTCCACATTTGCAAGCCAATGGTGCACAGCACATTATACAAGTGTGACACAGACATTTCAAACTCTGACTAATGCTGTCCCACCCTGCATAATGAAAGACTTGAAGATTCTTCTGTGACACACCTGAAATATGTTTCTAATGCAACTCCACAGAGCTATACATGGTAAAACAGGAAACATAACATGACAATTCCAGGTCATGTATGTCTTCACACCACTGACTGCATAGTTACAAAAAAAGGAGAAAGATCTATAGAAGGCCTGTTTAAGAATGAAACAACAAACTATTAGCCATAAACTGTTCTCAGTAGCAGCTGGACATTTTAAATGATCATTTAATTAAGACAGGCAATGACAGACTTTTTGCTTTACATCTCTAGGGTCATAAAATTTTAAGGGAAAAAAAAAAAATCACTGAGAAATTGCTTTATTGCAAATGAAGTTTTATGCCCTCATGCTTTTTATTGGATCTTCTGAATAATGTAGCAAGTTTGGGTACAGCATGTATGCTTGTATTTTTGTTTGTCTAGTGGTTTTCCTCTCAAGGAAAAAATGTTATCTCAGTTCTGTATTTTATCATGTTTGCAGCTTCAATAAGGAGAGCAAATGTTGAAAACAGAAACACAGACATAGTTCCTGGCTCTGAGAGCTCAAGGACCAGTTTTCCTGGGTGACTGTTGTCTTCTTACACGACAAAAGGTTTCTCAGGTCAGGTAAACACAGTTACCCCAAATACCTTCATAATGCAAAGAGCATAAAAGCAGATAATTTTTCCCTCTGAAGGACAATGTGGCCATTTAGATGCAGAAAACAATTGTGCCTGTCATACTCTGTACAACATAGGATTTAGACACAGGTGGAGAAAATACCTACTCAACACGAGGCTTTCCAGTGAAGCCCTCAGACCACAACAAGTCAAGCCAACACACAGCTTTATAGCCTTAGTTCCTAATGAAGTTCTACATCACTTCGCTTGGTATCTCATTCCAGCACCTACCACACTTGGAACGCTTTGAAAGCCTACTATGTTACAGAAAGTTCAGGCCCCTCCCCTGCGAGTTTGAGTTCAGGTGCTTTTATTTATTTATTTGTTAACTCAAGCCCGAAACCGCTTGTGAGAAAGAAGAAAACATACACCCCTGCTTCCTCTCTTCTTTTTTAAGGAAAATACCGATAAGAGGAGCGATAGGCCCCCTGGAAAACACCTCCCCCCGCCGAGGGGAAGGCCCTTCCGGCTGCCAGGTCTCCTCCGGGAGACGGGGCTGGACAGCCGGGGCGGACCGGCAGCTCCTGCGGGGCGAGGCCCACCCTTCACCCAGACAGAGAACCCCCACACCCAGAGCTTCTCTAGGGCTTATGCAGCGTCTCTCTCTTCCCCTACAGAGAACCTTTCAGGCTTGCCCCTTAGCAGGCTCCCTCCCATCGTCCCAGGCCCACGCCGGGGCCCCGCGGAGAGCTGGCCGCGGAACACTTACCCCCAGAAGGCAAACTTTCAGCTCCCTCAGAGCCATGGCCGGGCAGACTGCGCTTTTAACGAGCGCCTGAGACGCCGCGCAGAACGATCATAGCCCTTGCTGAGGCACACGTATAGCCGAGGCCTGCGGGGGTAGCCCCCCACCTCCCCTACGCCGTGGTTACCAGTAAACCTTGCTCCTCAGGCTCCGCGGCCGCGACGCCATCTTGGGCGGCCCGCCGGAGTCACCTGACTGCACCCCCCGCCCGCCGCGGTTCTCTTCCCTCTCTGGAGACGACGGCGGGTGCTGAAGGGACGATTTGTCCCCCGGTAGCGGCTGTTTATTAAACCGGTCGAGTTTCGACTGTGCAGGGACTGACCCGGGGGCAGGAAGTACAGACGGCTCCTCCCTTTGCCCTCCCGCTTCCCTCCTCCTCCTCGCTCATGTCCATTCCAAGATGGCCGGTAAGTGGGGCCGGCAGGCAGGCGGGAGGGGGGCGCTGGGGCGGCTCACCCGGGGCTGCTGCTGTCCTTGCCGTAGTCTTCCGTAAACCAACCCCCCGGTATCTCTCTTCTGTTTTTGTTTGTAGGGATCCCTTTGTATTTTGTGGATTTGCAGGATGACTTAGATGATTGTGAGTAACTGTTTTTTATTTTTCTGTTCCCCGTTTAGGCCCTCCCCCAGTCTCCCACCCCGGGGTCATTCTTTCGTTCTCTTTCCCCGGTGTTTTTCTAGGTTAGGGTGAGGGGAGGATCTTCCGTCTGTTAGTTTAGTAGGTGCAAGCTATTAGGGTGTTAGGGCTGCCGAGTTAAGAGCTATTTGTGTGTCTGCTGGAGCGCGGTGCTGACAGGGGAAGGGGCTCGCTCCCTCTCTCAGCTGCGGGCCTGCGCCTCACCTGCTCTCTTTCACAAGTCTCTAAGCGCTGGCTGTGAGGGGTCGAGCCGCCGGGCAGCTCCTTGGGAGGCAGCCGCTGTCTGGCCAGAGAAGGAGGACCCCCGGGCTTGAGGCAGGCCAGGGAGGGTAATCTGGAGCCCGGCCTCCCCGGAGACCGTCCTCGGTGTTTCAAATGGCCGCTGACCTCCTGAAGTTAGCGTAAACAGCATCTCCAGCAGTGGGCCGCGATGAATCTCTCGGAGAGGAAAACGGCTCCTGCCGGCGGTGGTTTAGGGGATTAGCTCGGCTGTTGGTGGTGAAATTAGCCTGGAGTAGCCGAGGGATTTCCTTGCTTCTGTAGCCCTAACGGGTGAGACTTGTAGAGGCTGCTAAGGCTGCCGTGTTGGGCTGTGCCTCCCCGCCGTGGCACAGGCTCTCGGCAGGCCGTTGCTGTGGTGGGTGTGCGTTCCTCGGAAGTAGGAATCAAAACCTGCTGTTGTAGGTACTATGGTTGGCTAACTCAGACTCGTGGTTTTGGTTAAGTGCCATGTCCGTGGGTCATAGACCAGGCAACAGCAACACCTCTACCACTGTCTGAACACCTATCAGCCAGCTTGGTAAGAGCTGCTACTCTGAGGAGACAAATTTTTGACTGTCATAATGATATGACATTGTATTACTTTAGGAAGCAGTAGTTTATGCGGGGTCATTTGTTCGGCACTTTAGATGCTGGATTGACTCTTCGATGGAAAACAAAAAAGAAAACCGATGCTTGAATTTGTTTCACGTGAGAGATTCTGTTTACAAGACCATTATTGTTTAATGGTACTTGCAAACCTGTAACAGATGGCATCTTCTCTTCCCCAATCTAGCATGAATAACCTAATTGAGGGAGAAGGTGATCTTCAGGAACATCAAGGGAAATGTTATAATACAACTGAGACCTAAAGTATTCCGTTGTGTGGTTCAAAGTTAATGCTGGGAGGGAAACTTCAACCCACCACAGGTTGAAAAGATGCCCTTGCAGGCAGGAGGTCGTTATCTGGAGCTTTGATAGTTGCTGCTCTTAAATGTTGTTGCTTTATCTCCGAGGTTTTTGTATTTCACTAGTAGATAACACACAGAAAAGATGTGCTGTTTGCATTTTTATCATGTTCTAGGAAGAAAAGTGTGGGATCTTTTGTGATGTGATGTATAAATGGTGAGATTTTTTCATGTTGGAGTTCTTAATTCATACTATGTTTGGATTTCTTGTGTACTATTTACCATTTCTCTCACACAGATAAGTTGTAATTGTGTGAGTTTCTTACTGCAATTTCCTATTTGAAAAGCTGGAAATCTAAAAAAGTATAATTATAGATGATAGTACTTAAAATGTGCATATTTAGTATATAGGGATTTTAAAGGTTGATAACATTGTAAGAAGTTGCTTTAAAAACAGTATTAAAGGTTATTGCTTGCTTTAGTTAAAAAAAAAAGCATGTGTTGAACAAAATTTAAGAGAAGCATTAACTGTGATGCACTTTAATCTGCTTGTGCTGATTTAAAGACTTTTGTGTGAAGTTCTGTCAGACAAGCTCCAACAGTTGTTGCTCTAGTGCCTCATTGAAAAGCTGAAATCAACTTTCTCTTCTACCCTAATTAAAAAAAAAACAACAACCAACCAGCCAAACAGAAAAACCAAAACCAAACAAAACCCAACAACAAACACAAAGCAACAAAACCGCAACCCTCCAAATGAAACTCTTGGTAGTGCTAATGAATGCTTAGCTATGTGAATTTATTGGGTCTTGCTGAATTGCCCTCAGCTCCCTTTCAGATTTTCTTCTCTCAGTGGTGGGGAAAAAACAACCAAAATAACAAATCACAAACCAAACTAGGGTGTCATTTGTGTTCTGACTGTGTATGGTGTAAGCAATGGAAATAAACGTGAGCTTCCTGCGGGCCTGTGGTCTTCTGTTATGGGTCTTGGCCTTGAACCAGGCATGACCATCACTAGGAGTGAAGTGTTCGTTCTCCATTAGCGTTCAATCTCTGGCTGCTCTGTTGACTGTGTAAAATACTTGTCTAGGGAGTTGATTAAGAAGTTTGATGCTTGTGGGCAAAACTCTGGTTTGAGTCATGAAGTTCATAAAAATGCTCAGATAGAGGGTTTTGCTGTAAGCAGTAATTATTAAGCTTTTTATATAGGTCACTTGATTGGTGAAAAACAGTGTCAGGATAAGCATGTAAATGAATGTGCATTTTAGAGCATTATTGAAATCTTACTTTATTATTTTAAAATATTCTCTGATGCACTTAGCATTCTGGCACTGAAGTCTTTTCTTTGTGTTGCAGCAGAATACAGATGTCCTACTTAGCCTGAGATACTGTTGTGCTAATCCAGTGACTAGTCTAGCAAAGAGTTCGTAATGCATTTTAGGGAAATCTTGGTGAAATGATCACTGGAACTGGATTTTCACTTCTGTAGCTAAATTGGTGAAATAGTGCTATGCATGTTGAAGATCAGTTCTGTTTTGAAACAAATGAGGAGTCTGGGGCATTCATCTGAATATGGGAAAAAGCTGTATTAAAATCTACCAAAAGTCATTGAGTACAGTGTGAAATTTGTTAGATGAGTTATTGGATCAGCTGAAAAATAATTACCTTCATTAAGCTAATTGGGCCCTTTGTACAAAAAAGAAAATTATTTTTCCTTCTGAAAACAGTGGGAGAGAAAAGGATCTCCTTGAGCTCATGAAATCATTGCACTATTCACTGGTTTGTATTTGTAACCATGAATATTGATATTAGCTAGTGATGTTGAGTTGCATGGTCAAATCCTGTGAGCCTACAGGTGTTCCTTATGGGCTTTAAGCAGCTTTTGAGTCTAAGTCAAACTAAGGCATGGTGAAGTCAAGGTCAGCTGTGAGTAGTGTTATATTTATTCTTGTTTATAGATGAACAGGTTTCAAGCTTACTTGTTTGATATAGGGGAAAAACATGGAATGCTTGACTCTCCTTTGAAAGAATATTAGATAAGAAATGCTCATTCTTTATTGTTCTGAAACTTTTAAGTGCCTATGGGTTCTTATTTTATGGAAAAAGGAAAATTAAAGTTCTTGAGAGAAGAAAAAGTGGATTCTGCCACAAGCATTACTTCTGTGTATTGAGAATGTGTGGAAAAAATTTGAGGTATTTAACTGTCATGATCCTGAGCATGAGTAGTTTGCTCTGTTTTCTCTCTAGTCCTAGAAGAACTGCTATGTGCTTAGCTAGTTTAAATGAATAATAGAACTACTCCAAGTAGTAAAATTAAGCATGTTCATCATATTTACAAAATTAGTCCCAGGTGTAGTATTACAGTCAAACTTGGAAGTGAGATTTACTTAACTGTCATTTGAATTGGTAGGAATTCAGAAGTATTTGAAGTGAACCAATAAAAGCCTTCAGTTTTAAGTCATATCTTAATTCAAGAACATGTAGGCTCTACATAAAGTTAATGGCAAATATACTGATTTTTATTTCTTAAGCCTAAATAAATATTTCTTTGTATACAAAAGGGCTAGCCTGAAAAATGAGTTAGAGTGTGTAACCTGTGTGGATTTCAAATGTGTATATATTAAAATTGCATGGAGGTAAGGATGGTCAGAGTTGGCCTCTTGGGAGAGTATTTTAAAACATCAGGAAAGAAATCCACAATCCTACATGTGAGCTTTCAGGGATAGAGCAGGTTGCTTTTGACGCAATAAACACTGCATGCTGCCTCTTCAGATACTAGCCTCATTGAGAAAGCTGGCCTGGGGCATGTGGATGGATCATACCTGGACAGATCTGTGCCATGTCAGTTATGGACACTTGTGCAGATAAACGTTTTGAACCTGACAGAACTTGCAGATACGTGGTGAGCAGCCACTAGAAATAATGACCAGTTGAATAGAAACAAGGGTGTTGGTGTAATGTGTAGTCATTATAAAAAGCCAGGAATAATGACCATATGTTTCTGGTCATGTAGCTGTTGATTCACTTGTAGTATTTGTCTATACATTTGAAATGTGAGTGTTTATTCTAATCCCACAGGTTTTTTTCTGTTTGAATCCCACTGGACTTGTTGGTCAGTGAATTGTCTGCAGGAGAAGCAGAATTCAGGCTCTAGTCTTTTAATTTAGCTGATTTCCTTAGAGGCTTGCATTCTTAAACCAATTTTTTTTCCCCCCTCTCCTGAAGATCCAGGTATAACTTTAGCACCAAATATGTTCAGACAATTTCTACTTTAAAGAAACTGTATTTCTGAGAATGTTTTAGCACATAATTGAAAAGCAGAGTCCTGGTAATAGAGGAATTTATGTAGCTATATATAAACACACGTGTGTGTGTGTGTATATATGCGAAGTGATTTATAATGGGTATTAATGTAGTTTAAAACTGGGTGTGCCAGGTCTCAGATAAAGAATTCTTTAGGGAAATAGTGGTATAAAATGAGTAAATGAGTTATATAAAATGAGTAACATAAGAGCAAAGGTAGAGCTGAAGCTTAGTTATCCTGATTAAGTTATGGCTATTTCAGCCTCAAAGATAGCATTATATCAGTGTTCATGGAATTACAAGGGGCAATAATTTAGCACACTGGCTCTTTCAGAGTGCATCATGAAATAATACAGACTTACCTTTAGGATGTGCAAGAGCTTTGTAGTGGTTGGGATGGTGCATTGGGAAGGACTGTATTTCTTTTCTCTTAGATGTTGAAGATAGGGATTATATAGTACTTTAGGTACACATTTCTTAACCTTCAGCGTGTGTTAATGGGAAAGAGTATTGCTGTTCTTCCCATTGGACATGTGGGAAAGTAGTGCTACAAAAGAAACTAGTCCTGGTTTGCTTTTAGTTACTTAGCCAAAGCTCTGCTGATTTTTAACACGGAGGCACTATGTAAGTTTGACTGCTAGAATACAGGAGGTCTTTGCCTGTAGAGGCATCACCTAGATGGCCTAGATCATAGTCTCGGAGGCACAATTTCAAATACAGTATATTTGGCTTCTCAGTGTGCTTTCAAGTTCAGTTTTGTGCCTTCTTTGCTGATTTAAATATCTAATACTGTACCCTGCCAAGTCAGAAATTGGCTTGTTGTGTTCAGTGGTTGTCACTCTCAGCACATATGCTAGTTTGAGAGACTACTTCTTGCATATGAGAAGCCATATTGGAATAATTTGCATGTACTTAACTATGATCACAGTTGCTATATTTATGTGAATGAAGTGTATGTAATTCTTGGAGTGCTTGGTTGGGAAAGTTGTAAACCCAGTGCAGGAATATCAGCTACTCTAGTGCAATTTTTTCTGTAGATTTATTTGCTGTATGTGTTCAAATATCTGTTGCTGAAATGAGAGAATTTGTGTGAAAGGTTTCTGTTGCAGGCAAGTTATTTCACTGTCTTTGAAGGATTAAAAAAAACACCCAGAATTTGCAGCAAAGTTATTCTGTTCCCTTATCACTTCATAGTCTGTCTTTTTATCTGTAATCAAGTGCACATTACTGGATTATGTGACTGCAAGATTTGGTGATGCAAACTTTAACAGTTGGTGTGGTAATATGTGGTTAAATATCTGAAGCTGCCAATACATAACATTTGAGTAAAGTGTAGGCTTACATGGCAAAGTCTGTAGCTGAAAGGCCTGTACCTGAAAGACCTGTGGTAGAAAGCTCCCAGTATGTTTGCAAGTAAGGTCAAGTTCATTTTTTTTCCCAAAGCTGCCAGTCTGATTTTGATGTATGGGACCCAGTGACTATAGTGAGAAAAATGTGTGCTAACTTTTGAAAGAGACCAAGAATGTGCTGTTCTAAGAGTATAATTTGGGATTTCCCATCACAGTTGACATTTCAGTTTCTTTTAATGGAACTTAGTTTCCTTTTGGATGTGTTTCACACTGTAACATCTCTTGTTGACCCATGGATTTTTAATTTTTTGTTTACTTACTTATTTGGGTTATTCTTCTTGTCTTTCAAGTTGGTTTTGAAGATTATGGACCAGACTGTGACAGCATGAGGATAACAGCATTCTTGGATATTCCTGGACAGGATAACTTAACTCCCCTGGCTCGTCTAGAAAAATATGCCTTCAGTGATAACATATTTAACAGGTAGGAGAACAACAGCCACACTTGATGATAACTGAATATGATAGCGTTGTGCATGTTAAGGCATCACCACTCCTGTTGTTAGTCTCTTAAGTGCATGCCTAATAGTATTTCTGTTGGTGTAGCTTTATAATGTTTCCATAAAAAGGTGTTTTGGTTCTTCATTATCCAAATGAAATCTCTCAACTCCATCTTATGTTTGCATGTTGAGTGCACCCTCAGCAAGTTTGCTGATGACTCAAAGCTGTGTGTTGCGGCAGACATGCTGGAGGGAAGGGATGCCATCTGTAGGGACCTTGACAGGCTGGAGAGGTGGGCCCATGACAACCTCATGAGGTTCAACAAGACTGAATGGGTTTGGGGCAATCCCAATCAGATATGGGCTGGGCAGTGACTGGCTTGAGAGCAGCCCTGAAGAAAAGGACTTGGGGGTGCTGGTTGAGGAGATGCTCGACACAAGCCACCGATGCGCACTTGCAGCCCAGAAAGCCAATCACATCCTGGGATGCATCCAGAGAAGCATAGCCAGCTGGTTGAGGGAGGTGATTTTGCCCCTCTACTCTGCTCTAGTAAGACCCCCCCGGAGTGCTGCATCCAGTCCTGGAGCCCCTATTACAAGAAGGATCTGGGTGTGTTGGAACGTGTCCAGAAGAGGACCACGAGTATAGAGCACCTCTCCTATGAGGCCAGACTGAGAGAGCTGGGACTATGCAGTCTGGAGAAGAGAAGGCACTGAGGAGACCTTATTGTGGCCTTGCAGTATCTTAAGGGTGCCTACAAGAAAGCTGGTGAAGGACTTTTTAGGGTGTCAGGTAATGATAGGGGGAATAGAACAAAAATAGAAGTAGGTAGATTCAGACTGGATGTTAGGAAGAAGCTCTTCCCCATAACGGTGGTGAGATGCTGGAACAGGCTGCCCAGGGAGGTGGCTGAAGCCCGGAGGTATCTAAGGCCAAGGCAACCTGATCTAGTGTGAGATGTCCCTGTCCATGGCAGGAGCATTGGAACTAGATGATCCTTGAGGTCCCTTCCAACCCTTACAATTCTACGGGGAGAAACTGTATAACTGATATGGCTGAATATTCTGAGAAAAGCTTCATCTTTTTTTAAGGTGCTCCTTAACACTTGATAAGACTTTCCCTTTGCATCTCATCTACATGTTGTTGGCAGGATATTAAGGCAATTAATATGTTGTTTACTCCACAGGCAAATTATTGCCAGAGGTCTTTTGGATGTCTTTCGGGATTTCAGTAATAATGAAGAAGACTTTCTGACTGTAATGGAAATAGTGGTCAGGCTCTCTGAAGATGCAGGTTTGGAAGTTTTTTGTTTTGGAGGGAAAAGACCCAACACACTATTTTGTGTGAAAGGTGTATGAATGAAAGGCTTGTGGTACAGTAGCTGAAGTAGTATTTGTTTCAAGGAATTCAGTGTATCTGAACATGTTGGTAGCACATCAGACCCTTAATGGGAAGGTTGTGAGTTCAAGCCTGCAATGGGCAGTAGTGTCCTCCCTACTCTAGGCATGAGGTCTGTGGTGACAGGTTGGACTCGATGATCTTTGAGGTCCCTTCCAACCTTAGGAATACTGAATACAAAGATGTGTGTGTGACAGAGCTGTTGATTTTTTTAGTATCTCATGTACTCACGGTGATTGAGATTTCTAGCTTGTGCTCTCATCTGGTTTATTTAGGAACTGTTGCCAAGTTGCTGGACTGCGATGGTATATGCAAGGCTGATGTATTTTATTCAGCTTTCCTTTAAGAACAGGCAATCTCAGTGGTGATGTTTCTTTGTTTTGAATATTTGCATTTTTCTCTGTTATGAAAACATTAAACAAAAAATACTAGTTAATCTCTCAAGATACTTGGTCTCACTCTTATATTCACTGATGTAGCTTTGACTTTGTTTGTTACTAGAACCAACCGTGCGCACAGAGCTGATGGAACAGATACCTCCTATTGCCATTTTCCTGCAAGAAAGTCGACCAAAATTCCCAACAGCATTTTTTGAATACCTTATGCCCATAGTAGTGCGATACCTCACAGATGTTAACAATCAGGTAGGAAAACCAGACAATGTGAGTTGAATCATTGGAAAATCCTGTGTGCTTCTGTGCATTTCAGCTTTGAGGAAGAGAGAATAGGAAATTGCATGATGACTGATACCCAGCTGTTACGTAGTGTTCTGTGCTTGTTGCTTTCAGCTGTTTGCTGGGGAGGTAGATGAGAAAAACTTAACAGGATTTCCTTAGTGCCTAATGACAGTCTGTTAAAGGAGTCATAACTTACCTGTCTTCTGCTGCATCTTTTGTCTTCTCAGAAGCTGATGAAATGTGATCAAACAATGATACTATATTTTAGTATTTATTACTAATTTCTTAGGATGTCAAAAATGAGAGGGGTTTTCTGGGCTTTTTTGGTTTATTTTGTTGGTTGGGTCAGGTTTTTTTAACTTGTGTTCATCAAAAGCATGCTTTTTGTGGTACTCTTACCTTCAAATGTTGGTGCTTTAGTGATAGGCTTTTTTTTGGTTGGTTTGTTTATAGGTTAGAAAGGCAGGTCAAGAAGCACTGCTTATACTGCTAGAACAAGATCTCGTTTCACAGAGTGACATTGAAAATAAGGTGTGTCCAATTCTGTTGGATCTCTCTGCTCCGGATAGTGACGATGAATACAAGGTGGAAGCTGTGAATGTAAGTCAATTAGGAAGAAACCTTACATTTTTTCACTCTTCCCCCGCCCCCCTTTTTTTTAACACCTCTTGTTCTTTTAGCAGTATTACTATAAAGGTCTTCTAGAGTGCACACAGAGCTGTTATAATTCTCATGGGCATAGCCCCTAGATTTTATACATTTGCTCTACCAGGTCTCACAGTGATATTGTAAAAGTATGAATGATGACCTGATCTTAATTCTTCAGCACTTTGTAAAAACATTCCCTGCTCACTTTCAAGAAACCAGTTGACTCCACAGAAAAGTGCTGGTGTGTAATTACATTTCAGCATGGATATGTGACACTTGACCTGTAAAATAGTTTTACCAGCTAGATTTTCCTCTTTGTTGTTTGTGAGTTTGGTGTTGCTTAGGCAATTTTCCAGGCTGACATCTGATCACCAGATGCCTTTTAAGAGCTTGAAAATTTGTAGGAAAGGCCTTGAATTGTCTTCTTAGTTCTTGTATAACATTCTATTCCTAAGGCAAACATTTATACAACTAAAGCTTATTTTTGTGGAGGTAAAAAGCTTCAATAACTTTGGAAAAATAGAAATAGCTAGGTGAGTACTTTGACAACGTTCATGTAAGCAACTTCTAGTGCTGCAGGCAGAGGAGTCAACTAGAAAGGGGGGTGGGAGCCCCTTCCTTTTTAGTGTTGCAAATATGAGAATTATAGCAGGCTGTCCTCCAAAGTAGAATCTGAGAGAAAACATACACTCCTAAGAACTTTGTTTTCACAGCAGAAGCATGGTTTGTAATGGTGGTTGAAATAGCTGTTTTCTCAGAGAAAGCTAGATTAAAGAGCATGTTGCTAAATTTCTTTAATTAGGCTGTGATATTAACTCAGTTTCTGAGGATTTCTGCAGTGTGTGAAATTTGATCACATACAACTAGTTTCTCTCTTTTCTGTTGCACAGTATGTTGGCTGAGCCTCCAAAGAGCTGAGGCTGTTCCTGTTCTTAAGTATCTGAACAGCCCTATTAAAATCAAGGGGCTTATTTGCATGGTTCAGCTTGAAATAGTTCTAATATGCTTAAAGACTGTGATTTTTGTGTGCTGGTGAGTGCAGTAAAACTTCCACCTTCTCTATACAGCGAGTCAGTGTATGCCACACTAAAACACTTTGCAAATTTGTCAACTCTAATAAATATATAACCATATATAATATATTAATAACATTTAACTGGATAAAATAGCCCAAACAATTATGTGCAGAAATGTTATGTTCAGGCACAGTGGCAAAGAATGATGTTAAATACAAACTGTAGTTGTTTCATGTAGAGCAGGTGAGTGAGAAGACAATGGGAAGCTGTTAAAGCTGTTTGATAGTAGTTGCTCTCTTGCTCTTGGAGAATAGAAGGAATATTTGTGCTTACAAGCTTTATAATTTTCTTTTCTTTACACATATCCCCTTCCTGATTTTTAGATAATCTGTAAAATGGCTTCGATGTTGAGCAGAGCAACAGTTGAACACATGCTACTTCCTCGTTTCTGTGAGCTGTGCAGTGATGGGAAATTATTTCAAGTCCGAAAGGTTGGTGTGTTTTCAACCCTAAACCACTTAAAAGTGAATTTACACAGTGCTGTTTGAATGCTTTCCTGAGCTAATGAACTCTGAAAGAGTATGGAAAAGTGGTGTTAATTTATTGATAGTTATAGTTTCTGTAGATGAAGCTATTCTGTTAGTGAATAGCTTTGATGTAGAAGTTAAACAGATCTTGCTTGTTTACTTGTTTTGCACAGCCTTTTACTAAACCACTGTGCTTGGTTATAGGATACAAGAAGTTACCTGATTTCTGCCACTTTATTTCAAAACCAATAGATATTTGAGACAGCCTTTGGTTTTAAAAATAAAAAACCTCTGGTGTTCTTGAAAGGGTAAACTTATTTTAATTCATCTTTGAGTACAAAGGCAAACTTGCAGCACAAGAAGTCATGAAATATTTGAGTAGACTAAAGGATCATGCAGAGCTTTAGTTTGCACAACGTAAGGTGCAACTGTTGGAATTTGAGCTGCATTGTAGCCTTCTAAGTAAGCAGAAGGAAAATACACAGAATGAATAAATCCTACATTAACATGGTCTTACTTAATAGTCCAAAATCCATGATGTCATTCCAACATAAGGGGATGACCCTTTGCCTTAATTACAGCATCTATAATGTATTGTAAATGCTACTGTGTTGAGACCTTGATTAAACTTTACTTCAGCGAAGTCCTTAAGCCAGTCTCAGCCCTAGCAAAGATAGCTCTGTCAGTACACCTAAGTCCTGAGCCTGGTATCATATTTTAGTCTGCTTCAGTTTTGACAGCTGCTGTTCAGAGTAATTTAAACTTTCAAGTAGGCTTATTGGTCCCTTTTAATGATTGCTGAAGTAGGTGGTGCTCTTCATGCAGAAACATGTATTACTATTGATTTCAATGGCATGTGGCTTGTGGAAGCTTGCTCTAATGAGTCTTTGTTCAGGATGAGTTAGTGTTGCAGGATGTAGTTACATGGCTGAAATTTGAATAGTCAAACATGCAGTTGTTAGATAGGATAAATAATGCATGGTTAATTGACAATAAAACTAATGCACTTTGGAGAGCCAGAATGTTATTCATGACTTTTTTGTATTTCTTAGATTTGTGCAGCTAATTTTGGGGACATTTGTAATGCAGTTGGGCAAGAAGCCACAGAAAGACTGCTGGTATGTAAAAATCAAAATCCATTCACAAGACTTGTATTTCTCAGTTCAAAAGGTTTAGTAATGAGTTCTTTCATTGTATTCTCTGTGAGTTAATCAGTGTGCATGCTTTATTAAAACTGATTTGGCTGAGGCTTTGTTGCAATTACATGACAAAACTGAGAATGAATAGAAATGGGAAGTTGTTGGCTTGCAAAACACTTTCAATGAATGCAGTTAAAAGACAGAGATATGGACACACACACACTTTAGAACTCTAGAATTACTCACTGGTTGGTATTTTTCTTTTTTATTCCCTCTGAACTAGATGATCAGGAGAAAAAAGGCCATTATTAATTATTTCAATTTTTTCCTAGTGCATGCAGTTAAACTTAAAATCCTAAGGAAGTAAATGGCAGAAATTTTTTTCCAACTTATTCAATTAATACATGGTTTTAACCTGTCTCTATTTCTTTTATTCTTCACTCTGTCTCTTGAGTTGTTGTCTCCAGTTTCCAAACAAATACCTTGATACTAAGTGCTGCAGTCTTTGTTTAGTCTTTAATTAGTCTTGGTGTTGCTTATTTCTGGCAGATTCCCAAGTTCTTTGAACTTTGTTCTGATAGTGTTTGGGGAATGAGAAAAGCTTGTGCTGAGTGCTTTATGGCAGTGTCTTACACTACATCCCCAGAAGTTCGCAGAAGCAAACTGTCCCCACTGTTTATAAGTCTCATTAGTGACACTTGCAGATGGGTAAGTAACTCGCTCTGTAATTGATGCCTCTTCCCATGCAGATCATGTACTAATAATGGGCAAATCACAAGTGTGTGGAAAAGGTTCTCTAAATTTGCAGGGATTAGTCTAGTCTACTAAAGTATATTGTTAAGATAGTATCTTATTTTTTCTCTCTCTTGATACTTAAAAAGTACTTGATAGAAATTAGAAGCATAAACATTCTTCTGAGAATAGGTTGCTTGTGCTAAAGGTATTAGTTGAAGTAGACAGTGATGTCCTTCAAATCTGGAACTTCTGACAAATGTCCTGACTAGGACTGTAGATACATGTTTAATATTCTAACACCCTTTGCTTAGATATTGCTTATTTTGCAATTGACAATTGATTACAATTGGCATTAAATGAAGCTGGTATAGTGAGAATGAATGGGTTCTAACTGGAAAAAAAATGGAGTGAGACTTATTTTTCAGCATTAACTCTTCAGGAGGTGCCTGAATCCTGCTGTTTGTCTTTATCCCATTACAGGTTCGTCAGGCTGCTTTTCAGTCTCTTGGCCCATTTATTTCTACCTTTGCAAACCCTTCGAGCGCTGGTCTTTACATTCAAGAGGATGGGACGCTGAGTATCCGGCCATCAATGCAAGATGTGAATTCCAATTCCTGTCAGCCAAGCAACAATATAACTTTAATCTCCTCCAGTACAAATGCTACATTGTCCTGGTAAAATCATAGGAAAGATCTGATGTAATTCTTTGAATTGCTGTTTAGGGATAAAAATCCCTGTCTGAGACTACAGTTCCAGTAAAGGCCTGAAGAGTGAGGTCACACCTATGTCTGACTGCAGCCCCATTATTGGAAAATTCACTTTGATGGTTCCACAGGAGGGTAGAGGGGAAACTGGTGAAGTAAACTTAGATCATCTTTTTGCAGAGGAAAATAAGCTTCTGTAGTTGATGCTGTCTTTTCTGAAGTATTTAATTGGAAAGTATTGTTACAGAGTACTTTAAGTTTTATTTGGATGATATGTCTGTCTGTTTCCAGTTCAGAACAACCAATGGGAATCAAACCAGAATCATCAACCGAGGAAACTTCAGCTGAAGTTAATGCAAACCTGTTAGTTGAGAACCTAAATAAAGATACAGGGGAAGAAAGTACAGATTGCTGTATGGGTCCTGGAGAAGATACATCTCAGGTGTCTCAGGGTGACAAAGTTGCTGCTGGTGTCACAGAACTCACTAAGGACAGCAGTTTTTCTGGAACAAACTCAAGGCTACAGCCTGCAGAGGACTTATTTAATACTTTTCTGTACTGGCGCCCTCCTCTGCCTGACATAAGTCAGGATCTGGAGTTGCTTCAGTTCAAGACTGAAAAGCACAAAGACAGCTGCTCTGTGCCGTGCAATAACTGCGTTGCCAGTAGTGAAATAAAAAAAGTTCTAGAAAGCTTACAGGAGCACATAGATGATCCAGATGTTCAAGGTGAGACTGCAACAGTAAAATCCTGGTTTCTCTGAGCAGGTTTTCTCCTGGCCTTTACAAAACCCTTGAGTGTGTTTTAATTGACTTGGTGTTCATAAGGAGATGAAACTTCCTTGAGTAATAAATTGCACTGTAAAGTTATTCACCAGCCTTGTTCAGAAGATCTGAATTATTTCTAGAACAGCTGGGGAAGTGTCCTTGCTCCTGTTTGCATGAGAAATAAATGAGATCTGACTACAAGGGGGAAAGAGCTTGCTGAAATTTGTTAAAACTCTCTTTAAGTAAATGTGAAGTATTTTTAATGACAGTTACCTGCTTTCAGTTGAGTTCATCTAATATTCAGCTAGAGTGAGAATGACTGTTATTTGAAGTCATCCTTCCTTAGCCTCCACATATTGGTAGAATGCTTCTGCTGAAAATGTTAATATATCTGGTTTGTTATTCTAGTTTTGTGGGAGAATAGTAGAAAGTCTCTGTAGCTCAGGACTGAAAAAAGCCCTGGGCTGCTTTTTATCTCGTTAGGTTAACTAATAAGTTTAATACTTTCTAAGTGCAGCAAGGAGACTTAAATAGTCTTTTTTTGCTTTATACAGCTCAGGTCCAAGTGTTGTCTGCTGCTCTCAGAGCTGCTCAGTTTGATTCTGTTGGTGACTGTGAGACTAAAAAGCTGGAAGAAAGCAGTGGCAAACTTCAGAATGAAACTACTTCAAATGAAGGAGCTGTGTCAGATGCTACTTGCGAACAGGTAGACAATGACAATCATTCATCCCCTGCATCCCAGGATAGCATCAGTGACCAGTCTACCACCAGTACACAGAAAAGCACAGTAAGTATGCATTGTGCTTCATGCCTTAAGTGAATTCTTGCCACTTGAGTACTGTGTGTTCATGTAGTCCCTGGCATAATTGACCCACTATTGACCTAAAGCCTTTGGACATCACTGCACTGTAACTATCATATGCTACTTGCTTTAATTTAGAAAGAAAAGCTGTGAAGGTTATTATTTCTGCTTGCACGTTAATTATCTAAGAGTTAACATTTTGTAGTCATCTTTTAGTTTTTTTTGAGATGAAGTGTACCACCTCTTCCTGTAGCAAATCTAATTTTAGTCTTTTATCTCCAGACAGGAGGCTGAATTGGGTGGTGACACATACACAGTTCCTGGTTACTCTTTCTTGATTGCAATGTGCAGATAAGAGTAAAAGAATTACTTGCATGATATTTAATGTTGCTGGAACTAACTGAAAGATAAAGAAAAGCTCTCTTTGTCTGTGAACAGCAATTGCACGTGAAACATGAACAACACTGTAAAATACTGTGTGAGCTTCTGAATGTGTGTCTTTGGTATTTTAAATCCTTTCACTTTTTTTAAAGTCTTCTGTTGGTATTTGGGTAGAGATGTGGGCTTGGGAGTTTCCAGCAGGATGTTCTAAAATGAATAAAGCTTTTTGTCATGGTAGTGACTGCCTGGGAGCAACTGCCAAACTGTCTTATTAAATATTTAAATTCCTGCCAAGAAGAAAAAACATACAGGAATATAGTAAAAGTAGCACTAAAATCTATAGGAATGTTTGGGTTATTGTGTTAAATTGCCTTTTTTTAAGAAGTAAATCCACCTACTGTTCCTCTTCTTGCTACTGAGATCTTAACAGTGTTTGTCTTAGCATACAACTCTGTTGTCTTTTTGTCCTTGTATAAACACACCGAATAAGGCATTGCCTGCACAAGGCTATTTTGTGTCTGAATTGCATTGTTCTGCAGTGTGGTAATTAAAGTCTAACTCATTTCATTAGCTACTGCTTCCTTTTGCAGGACTCAGAGGAGCAACACAGAGTGTTTTTAAAGAAGGAACAAGAAAATAATCCATCATTTGAAGATGACAAGTCAAAGTTACAGGTTATTACAATAGCACTTGACTGTTTCAGTGGAGTACTGGATCCAGTTCAGCTTATCCTTAATACAGTGATAGCTTTTGTAATTATCAGTTGCAGAATTTGAAGAAATGCTATGGGCAATGTGAGGAGAAATCTGTTAGAAAGCTAGAAAAATTCTCTCACTCTCTTGGTGCTTCAGAGGCAATCTGTGCAACCAAAGCAAGCACTGTCAATCCTGTTTTGTCACTGGATTTACTGTTTGCCTTCAGAGAAGAAATTTTGGTGTAATGTAACATGTTGATAACATATTTACTGTTCATTGACTGCTCTGTCCTGATGAGAGGACAAGTAACTGGGGGGGGAGGTCATTGACCTTTTTTAAAGCTAGCCCATAAAAGGGATGCCTTGCCACTGTGTGCTCTTAGCTGCCAGATGGTTTGTAGCAAGAGGATACTGTAGCACAGCAGGTGTTTTCTTTCTGATATTGAAACGTGTTGCTTATGTACTGTCTCTCTTGCTGTAGGATATCATACCCCAGCCTTTATTAGACCAGTACCTGTCAATGACCGACCCAGCTCGAGCCCAGACTGTGGACACTGAAATAGCCAAGCACTGTGCCTACAGTCTCCCTGGGGTGGCCCTCACGCTGGGCAGGCAGAACTGGCACTGCCTGAAAGACACATATGAGACACTGGCCTCAGATGTACAGGTGAAAAAAGCCCATTTATTTTAAATGATAAAATATACTTCCTTATAATGATAAATCAAAGCATACTTCCTTATAAGGGATTAAATATGTGCTAAATATTAATCTTATGATTTGAATCTTGACTTGGATACGTGCCTCTGCTATTTAACTAGCCCTGTTTGTTCTGCTCTCTCAATCCTCACACAGGTGTAGTCCAAAAGCTGCTGTATTGTAGTTGTGGTGCCTAACCTAGTTCCCTTCTTAAACTGTTTGCAGTGGAAGGTACGTCGGACGCTGGCTTTCTCCATACATGAGCTAGCTGTTATTCTGGGGGATCAGCTAACAGCTGCTGATCTGGTGCCCATTTTCAATGGATTCCTGAAAGATCTGGATGAAGTGCGTATTGGTGTCCTTAAACATCTGTATGACTTTCTGAAGGTAGGAAAGTAGAATTGAATTTCTCAAGATAATTCTTTCTGACTCCATTTTAGTAGGAGATTTTCAATTTATTGTAATGAGGAATGCAGTATCTAATTCCATGTCTAGTGTTGTGCAGTGCTGCCAGTGTGTGTCTGTGTCTTTAAGGTCCCTCACTTCTGTCTCTTATCCCGTTTGTAAGTAGCTTTAAATGCTCCTAATTGTTGTGTTGCAATCAGTATTTTGTACAGTTGGGCTGTGAGCAATATGTGGTTAGGGCTGGGAGAGAAGAGGGCAGATCCTGGAGGGCTCCTGCATAATAAACACAAATTCCTAGTTTTTAGTTGCTCAGACTTAGGTCTAGAGATGGTGCTTTGGCAGGTGTCTCTGCAGAAGTGATGACTTCCATGTACTTTTTTGGATGTCAGTCTTGTGGGTCCGGGCACCAGCTGATCTGTGCAAGTTTTAGTAAGCATCTTGGGAGTGATCATGTGGGAAAATGCACGTAGCTGTGAATAGACTAATAGACCAGAGAGCTGCAAGTAGTGAATTTTATCACTTCTATACTAATGACATTATTCCTTTTAGTTACTTCATGCAGACAAAAGGCGAGAGTATCTTTACCAGCTTCAAGAATTTGTGGTGACTGATAACAGCAGGAACTGGAGGTTTCGCTATGAGCTGGCAGAGTATGTAACTTTGAACTTCTGATTTTTAATCTGCATTACTGACTTGGAAATACATAATTACATTCAGAAGTTAGTTCATCCTAATAGGAACTAAAAGGCTGCAGCCATCCTTTATTGAGGAACTGAACTTCAAAATCACTGGCTGTTGGGATATTTGTGTGGGATTTTAGTTGGTTTGTGTGTGTGTATAGAGGGGTTGGTTTAGTGTTTTGTTGTTTATGGTTTTATGTAGTTGTCTTGGGTCTTTTGGTAAGTTGTAATCAAGGGTGACTGAAACCTAAATGTCTGTGATTATACTAAACTGGGGATCTGGTTCACTTTTACCTTATGACAATCTGATAGGTGCTATTCAGTGAAGTTTCAGAGGTTATTTGGTTCTAGACTGCCTTACATAAACATCAATGAAACTACACATACAAGGTCATTTTTGTAATCTGTGAAATTGACCTTCCTAAAAATTAGTTTGTTTTCTATTTGTAGATGATTTGATGCATAATGGAGAAAGGGTAACACCTCACAATTCTTTTTCTACAAGCTCTGACATGTCAAGCACCCAAGGAATGTTAGTAGGCATAGTTTGCAGCCAAAACGTGACCTTTGTGTTCCTCTTAAGGGCTATTGAGGATTTAGTCTCCCTTTGTAGTTTAACACAGCAAATTCAATCTTGCTGCAGTGCAAGAATGTTGTACAGCAGTTTCCTGACATCTAGTGGAGAGTTGTCACGTTGGTGTTGCTTTGGTTTCTCATAACATAATGGCAGTGGTGTAGCTGAAACGAGTTCTATGCAGTTCCAAGATACAAAGCAGTTTATGACATGTAGCTTTTTACACCAAAGTGAATTTTTCATTTTTACTTTGCAGAGATTTAGAGGTTATTGGTCTGAAATAGCAAAGAAACTTCCTGTGCTTCTGCTTTAGCCATTGTTATTATTTGGGATAATTTGAAACTGTTGGTATCTATAATTTAGGTAAAAGCTTCTTTTGGACTCTGTGATAGATTAAAGTGTGTACCTCCAATACATGTGTGAACCTCTGCAGAGTGAAGCAGAGAGCTACCTGTTCAAGTGCTTTGTAATAACCATGTTGGTTTTGAGCCTCCAAATGATCCTTCCCTCTATTTGATTGGCACAGGTCAGTGTTGCATTTGCTAATGACTTTCTCTGTATTCCAGGCAGCTGATCCTGATACTGGAGCTCTACAACCCCAATGACGTCTATGACTACTTAAGACACATTGCACTAACTCTCTGCTCTGATAAAGTTTCTGAAGTTCGGTGGATCTCCTTCAAACTGGTAGGGGATTTAGTTCACTTCCTGGCAGGGAAGGAGGAAAATGATCCTTCAGATGGATACCTGAAATTACTTTTCTTTCAGCAAACTAGGGTGAATACAGAATGTTTTGCTAGGCATGGTAATAGGGGAAAAAATATAATCCGAGTTGTCAGACTTGCAAAAGTATTAAAAACTTCCTTTGATTGTATGTGAACAACAGATGTACTTTCAACTGGATGAAAAACAGCATACAGATTCGGGAGACCTGCCCCCAGTTCTAGGGGGGGAAATAAATTTAAATTACTGCTCTTTCTCCAAGTTGATTTAATTTGTCATGAACTTAAGGCCATCATCCCATAGGGGTTCTGAATGAGTCAAAACTTTCCTTCAATTTCTTTTTCTTCATGGCACTATGGAAAGGGAAATTAATGGTGGTTGTAATTTCTTTCATCATTATTGTTTCACCTGAACAAACAGCTTTTTAAAGCTTATGCTTTCTGTTGTCCAGAATAAACCCAGTAGTTTATTAAACCCTGCAAGTGCAGCTGATTACCCTCACTACAGCTTTTATAGGACTCAAATAAAACTGCTTTAAAAAAAAAACTTTCTAAAGGCTACAACTTCAGTCTCATCTCTTCTCTTTTCCCCTTCCCCCTGCACTTGACTTCACAGGTTGTAGCAATACTGCAGAAGTTCTATGCAAACAGTGCAAATGCCCTGGGATTGAATTTCATTAATGAGCTCGTAGTGCGGTTTCGTCACTGCTCCAAGTGGGTTGGAAGACAAGCTTTTGCCTTCATTTGTCAGGTTGGAATGTTCTCTCTTTGCTTTTATGTGTATATTTAATTTGGAGCCAGTTTGGAGCTTTTTTTGAAGTGTGGGCAAAATTGAAATTTGGACTTTGAAATATTTCTGTCATTCTTTGGGTTCTGTCATCCGCTGGGTCGGCAAAAGACAGTGGCAGAGTCGGCATGAGATCAGTACTGGCATGTGGCTATCCAGTTTTGAAGCTGTGGTCCTTGTTCTGGTGTCTGCCTCCAGCTGAAATACCTGATCCTTGTACTTTCTGGCGTTCCAGTGTCAAAGTCAAGAATTATGCCCTAAATGGAGATGGATTTTGTGCTACCTTTATATCTTTGTATCAAGTTTCATAGGAGCTCTTCAAACTACCAATGGGTGCTAGATCCCACAAGCTACTTCCTCTGTTTCCACTTACCCACAACCAAAAATGCTTGTTTGAGGAGCAAAGGTTGAACGTTGAAAGGCAGAAGGGGGATGATGGGCAAGAGAGCAGTTATTTGATTAAAAACCAGTTGCAGTTACCTGGTCTTGCTGGGTTGTCTTCAGATGAACTGTAAGAACAGTAGAAACGTACTTCACCAGCACAGGGTGTGTTTGTTCAGAGTTAAATACTTTTGGTTTTTTTAATAGGCTAAAGGAAGGACAATACGGAAGGAATGGCTTTTTAACATAAATTTTCTTGTCTTGCATTCTGTTTTTCCTGTAGGCTGTAGTAGAAGAGGAATGTATGCCTGTTGACCAGTTTGTAGAACACTTACTTCCCAGCCTCCTAAGTCTTGCTTCAGATCCTGTGCCAAACGTAAGGGTTCTGCTGGCCAAGGCTCTACGGCAGACCTTACTGGAGAAAGGTGTGGTCATTCACTTCCTTGGAAACTGCTTGTGGCTTGAATGCTGTCTCTCTGCCAGTGCAGTTCTTTATGAATTGGCTAAACTGGTAAAAGATTCTTTGGCTGTGTTTATACTGAAAACCAGAGCTTTACATTGTATATCTGGGATACTGCATTTAGATCCAGATTGAGGAAAGTAGGTTTAGGAATGTTTGCTGTAGTGGGTTTTTTGGCTCAGAATATTTGATCGTCATCCCTGAAGGGCCTCACACAGGCATCTCGCAAATGCTGTATGCCACCACCAGAGGGCACTAACGTCCTTGCGTAGAGCCAGAAGCCCTGCAACTGCTGGATGCTGCTGCAGGTGCTTGTCATTTACCGTACCCGTCATGGCTATACATTTTCTTTTTTCCTTAAACATGACGTTATTTTGCTGTATTTCAAGCATGTATGTAAATAAAACAGTTGTCCCTGGGGTCCATCAGGTGAAGTGTCAGACTTCTTAGATGGTTTGCTTTGTCACTTTGGTTTAAGCTACTACCATTCCCTATATTAGAATTCCTTAAAAACAAACACAATCAGCTGATCCCTGGTTACTCAAAGGGAGATGCACAGAAACCTCACCAGTCTTTTTTCAGAATAGTGTGGAGAATGTTTGCAATGCACTGACAATGGCAGCTTCCTGAGCTTGCTTTTACTTGACATTTATATATGGGGATCAACAAAAAGAATCTTTCTTAGAAATACTGGAATACCTGGTAAGATGTGTAGAGTAGTTTTATTCTGTCAGCTTCTTTAGCTTCCTGTAGTTTCTCTAAGGAGCCTGTGAATTGGATGAGCTACCCCATATGCTTTTAGCATCCTCTATATTTCTGCACTGCTTGTGCCTTAGGGTTTATTCTTTTAGCTTTGACTAAAATTGTCTTTTTCTCCTTTTATTCTAGCTTATTTTAAAAGTGTTGGCAATCCTCATTTAGAAGCTGCAGAAGAGACCATTCTAGCCCTGCAGTCTGACAGAGATCAAGATGTGTCCTTTTTTGCCACCATAAAACTGAACCAGGGTAACATGGACAATACTGCCATTAACAAACAAAACTAATGTGCACTTCTGCAGTAAATGATGACATCAGAAGGGTTATTCACTGTAGGTTTGGAGTTAGTATGAATAACGTGGACAAATAGGGATTTGTTACCTACCTGGCAATGGTTTATTGAGAAATATTAATGATCTTTATTTCAGGACCACATTTCATCTACAGCTGTGCTTGTCTGATGTGTCTGAGTAATTTCTTTGTGTTTTTTAGTTGTAAATGTGCATGGTAACTCCAGTCTCACATGCAATTAAGTATTGTGTGTAAAGCCTTACACCATACTCAGTGTTTGTGTAGGTGAAGTTCATATTTCATTTTGTTCAAAACCCATTTCTAGTAGCAGAACAGTTTGCTGTAAGCTTAAAATGATTTCTAGAACCTAAAATCTGATTATAGCAAACTTGGATTGATATTCTTCCCTCACTTTTATTGCAGTTTTTGTATTGATTCAAGTATTGCATTTTAACTGAAAAACATGAAAGTATGAAAATAGTTTTGACTTTTAACAAAAACCAACAAAGAACTTAATTCTCTCTCAGTAGCATAAAGCTCAAACCCCATTTCATTTTATAAAGTAGTTTTTGCTATAATTAAGTCATGGTTCATTTTTAATGTGATGTTTTTCAAAGCACAAAGTGCTCAAGATTCTTTGTATATTGTGACTTTTCTTCCATTTTGCTATTTCTGAGCTGTATCCTCCCAGGTGTTCACATGTCTGGTTTTGTTACTGCTGGCTTGCCTAGTGGTAGGTATACTGTAAAGTTCCCAAACTGAAAATTACTCCTCCTGCCTTGGAGAAGCTCACTTCCTTTAAGAGACTGAGTTCCTGCAGCAGGTGCTATGTCTGCAGAAAGGTTCCAAACAGTTTGGTAGACTGAAGTTTGTGTTTTGATTTCTGTACATACCTTTTAACTGGTCCAACATTCGAATCCCAAGCAGCCTCTTGCTTTGTCCCTAAGAAACAAAGGACCTCTAAACTGTGAAAAATGCTGTTGATTGTATGGTAAGGTTGGGGTCACTGAGATTCTTAAGCAGGATGTCTTCTGTGTTTCAGAAGAAAGAAAGATGTACAGTTAGAACACAGTACTATTAATAGACTCTGATGGTTTCTGATCAGTTTCAAGTCTATACAGCTAATACTTTTTGGTCTTCTGTTGTGTCCTAAATTTGCAGATCATGTGGGGCTTGGGGGAGAAAAAAAGTCTTACTTCTTGAGACTGTGGATTGGAACTTTGTGCTGTTCAAAAACGAATGCTTAAAGAAATGGTTTCAATAGTAACAGTTACTTCTCTCTGTGCACAGTTTTCATCATACATAACCCTGTGTAAATATTTCCCCTCACTTCACTGTGATGCTAGTGAGTAGTTCACATGAGTGAAAGTTTTCACATTAACTTCTTTTTTTTGATTTAAATCTGCCTTGTCTGCAACACAGCAAGTGGGTCCCTCAGCTGGGGTCAGTATTTCTGGAGGGCTCAGTTTTGTAGAAGCTTAACTAATCTTGTATTATAAGATGTACAGTATTTGTAACAAGTTGTTTTCTTCAGGTCACAACGTTCTTTGTAAATTGCAGGCAGAAATGGGTCACTGCTATCACTCTGAGCAAAACCAGTATAACCTCTCTCAACTCTGCAGCATTCTAGGTTTAATTTTTTACAATTTTTTTATAATTTAAACCAAGTGCTTCAGTACAGACTTTTTATGATTGCAATTTCTTACCAGAAAGATCCCTCAAGTTAATTTTTTCTAGTTTTACTATCTTCTTCTAATGCTGGCATTATACTGGGATTTTCTAACACGTCTATAGTTTTCTAAGGCCTTTCTGACAAGGTTTTACTTCTGGTTTTTATTATCAGTTCATTGAATTTTTTCAGCACTGAACAAATTTTTTTACAAGTCTGTGTATATGTAAGTATGTTTGAAATCTACTGTATATAAATTAAATACTTTGAGCATTAATCCAACCCAGGCTTCTGTCTGTCAGATAATCTTCAGTAGATACCTTTACTTGCAATAATCCACTGGAAAATGCAAGGCTCCGTAAGTGTTAGCAAGTTTGGTTAATGGTCACTACATTTTTAATTAGAGTATGTGTAAGCAAACAACCAGCTATAAAAGTTCACTAAAAGGCTAAACAGTTCTTTGTTTTTAACAATGTTTTGGTACCTCTCTGGCTCCAGAAATCATGTCTGCTTTAAATGATATGATTTCAGTAGAGTGTTTAAGAACTGTTAAACCTCTACCGCTGCATGCAGTAACGGGGGGCATCATAGCTTGGGGGATGGTTGTTTTGTGTTGGGGTTTTCTTTTCCTTTTTGTGTAGGCAATGTGCAGGTCTATTAAACAGATTTACCCTCTACCAGGTTTGTGTTTTTGGTTTAGTTTTAAACTAGAAATTCTTTCAGCATGACTAAAGACCGCACTTTACGTCTTGTACTAGAGAAGTGTATGCAATGATGAGTAAAGCGATGTGTTCACGTACAGTTCTCTGGGTTGTTTAAATTATGCAAAAACAGGTCTTTAAAAAGCCAGGTAGAGCAAAGTCAGGTCATTGACACACTTCACAACAGCAGAAAGAGTATTCCTTTTAAACATTTCTAGCTAAGGAACATGAAGGTGACATTAGTGGGTGCAATATTGCTTGGATGTGATAGAAAATTATCAAGCACTTGTAATCCAAAGCCTGTTAGTCATGCTACTTGGCCTTCAGACTCACTGGTATCTCCTGTGTGGTGTACACTTGGCATTGGCCAGGTGCTGCCCGAGTGGGGTTGTGTCTGTACACAGTGGTGTTTAGAACCCGGTTAAGTGGGGACACTCTGGAAGTGTCACTTGTTTGTCAGAATAGAGAATCTATGTAACTTTGTATTTATCTCAATAAATCCTGTAACTGTTTTATAAACCTAATTGTGCTAACTGAGTTTTGTCATGGGGGGCATGTGAGTGTGTTCTTTTCTGGTTAATGAAACAGCTCCCTGGTGGGAACGCTGTAATCTGTCAAACCTGGGTGGAGTGTGGAATTCATCATACTGTGGTGTAAGCATCCATTAGATCTCCAGAGATGAAGTAGTACACACACAGTGTGTAAACGGGGCCTTTTTCTTGGTCATCTTCAAATGTCATCAAAAGATTGAGGTTTTCTGTTCTTGAGTATTGCAGTGAGGCTGAGTGACTTGCCTGTTATAAGAATCAGAAGCTCTTACAGACCACTTTGCATTTGCAGTCCTGTCCAGTCTGGTAAGAAAACTTTGATTTTTATAGAACAAACCATTTCTGTGGTGTTTTGATAGATGACATGCTGCTTTCTTGATTGAGGACTGAAATATTGTCTCAGCAGAAACACAGGGTACTCTGGCTGATTTGTACTGTAAACCTTCAGGCCTGAACAGATGTGCTCATGAAATATGCTTTGGCACCTTTTGTAAGAACCATTATCTCTGTTACCCTGGCCAAATTCCAACCTGGCTAATCACATTCTGTTTCTGTGTTTCCCCCACTACTGCAAATGGATACTGCAGGGTTCTTCACTTCCTCCCTTAACTGTTTGTAGTGTGTGGTTCATTGGCCAAGCAGCTGTTTTGCCACAAATGGCCTGTGTCTTGCTACTGGGCAAATTGTTTTGGTTCTCCCCTGTGCTTTAAATTCTTGATATATTAAAGATTCTTCCTGTGTTGTGTAAAGCAAGATACAGAAGGGCATGCCACAAAGACACAGATGTTGAAATGAAAGGTGTATTGGCATGAGCCCTACAAAAAGCCTGCTGACACTGATTTGTGATTGAAACAAAACGTTTTTAAGGGTTAAAAAGTAACTGCAGCTGTTCTAATAATGTGCTTCCATTTACTATATGAGGAAACTGTGGTGCACTGTGGAAGATGTAGCCCAGCATGGAAATGGTTTCTCGGGAAGAACAGCAGCATGAGGCACCTGAAAAAGGTTCCAAAGAGACCTCTCAGCAGCACTTTACAACGAATGTGTTTGGGTTTATTACTAAAATAAAGCTCCTTCTGGGAAAGAACATGATAGGACTGTTTCCTGAGGCAGCTTAGGTTTATAAGCTACTTGCTGGAATATAGGCCCAAAGTCTCATCTGCCTCCTAAAGAACCTGGGCTCACATAGCTAGGTTCTCTGTCTTCTTTCACCAAAAGTTCAGGTCAGTTTGTGACACACTTGAGAAGAACAGGGCCAGTGAAAACTTTTGTGTGTGTATGTTTGGGTTTTGGGGTGGGGGTGGTTTGTTTGTTGTTTGGGGGGTTTTTTGGGTGCTTTTGTTTGTTTGTACTCTTTTTTAGATGATTTTTGTGCCACTTAAAACTACCTATGAAAGGAAATCCCAAATTACTGTTCCCTCCAAGGGATGTTCTGAATAAGTAGCATTGGATAGTAGAGAATCAAGATGGGGCAGAAGAATAAGAAACAAGGAGGTATGATTTTAACTGATCTTGGAGTTCTGATGTATACATGGGGACAAACACAACTGCTGTTCTTGCTAAGTATAATGACTTCCACTATGAATTCCTCTAATGCAGAAAACCCAGGATTCTGACATTTCCCTCTTCATTTATTTCTTTGACATTTTCTTACATATGAAACTTTTCTAAATAATGTTTACCAGCCACTGAAATGCAAGAAGATTGTAAGCATTAGTTCTATGGCTTTGCCATTTGGGCTTTCTTCCTGCTTTGTAGCTCAATAAGCCTTCTTTCCCTAGAAATCTGCATTTGCACAATGAACAGTCCTTTGGGTTGGCTGAGGTCATTTGGTTGTCTAGATGAAAGGGTGCTTGTAAATGAAAGGGCATTTGTTAATGAGAGGATATGTTTTTAAATCACTTTTGTGACCATGGTGAGTGACTGCTGAGGAGGAAATCCCACCTACAGTGCAGATTTTTGAGCCTGCTCTCCTCAACGTTTGTCCTTGGCAAACAACATTATCCTTTCCCAATAAGTGAGTGCAAAAATCATGGCAGTGCCCAGCTGCAGCAAAGCTAGTGATGTTCTGTGCAGTGGAACAGAGTACCCCATTGCTGTGTGTGAGCTCAGGAGCATGTGGTCCCTAGGCAGGTTTATAATCCGCTGATGAGATGTGACTGAAGCAAACTGCATCTGCATTTGGAAAACAGTTGTGTGCTGTGGCCCGCAGGTGGCATTGCCTCCTCTCCAATGTCACACTCAGACTGTGCAAGCTTTCTCACAGGTGCAGCTCTGAGTCCTAAAACCCTTCTGGGAAGCAGTGCTGTTCATGTCGCTGCTGTCATGGGACAGTGCAACTGCTTGGAGCAGCTCTTTACCTATGGGGCACCAGCTCTTGGCCTAGGCAGTGAGGGGCACACCATGGTGAGTGTTGCCTGCCTGTGGGGCCAGAAGCATAGGAAATGTGCCATGGTTTGCTTTCAGTGGAGGGAGAGGTTCCCTGGCACTGTGCCACCCTCCAGCACTGTGAATCAAGCCTTGCAACAGACATCTGGTCCCACCTCCTAAAATACACACCGACTAACTTGGTTCTGGCAAGTTTCAAGGGGCAGTCAGTAACTTTCCCAGAGACCAAAGCACTTCAAATATAGGTCACTGGGAGGGATTTGTAGTTTTTTGTTATGAAATAAGCTCATGTACTGGTGATGCTGCAGCTAAGATGACAACTAGCTTGACAGCACAGCTCTCAAACATGCTTTTAATTTGTAGCTTAAGCATTTCTAACCTTGTTCCCTAGCCAGACTGGCCATTTAGTTAATGCAGTTTGCAGGAGAGCTCAAGCCTGTCTGCAAGTCCTCTTTGGAATGCTTTTTGCTAGGGTAATTTCCTAATAGTTGGCAACAGACCAGGGCAATACAGTTTAATGGGCATTTCAAGGGACTGGAAATCCCCAGCTCTTTAATCCAGTTCTGGCCCTGACTGGCTTTATTGCCTCTGGCAGGTCAGTTAAGGGTTATTTTATAAGTAGGGCAGTTTGTCTGCCACGGGAGAATGCAGGCAAAGTTGATGTGCATGTAAGTGGCTAATTATGATTGCCCAGTGCTTGGTTAGTGTCTCCAATGTTTTAAGCCTTGGGGCTTTGAAGGATGGGGTTTCCTGGAGCCAGTGATGGGTGAAGGAACTTGCTTGCCGATCTACTTCCAAAGTTTCGTACTCTATCAGATAAATTCTTTCAGTGCTTTTCTGCTTATGTTCTCTATGGTCAGTAGAAGGAGCTGTGTTTCCTGAGGCCTTATTAAGGACTGGGTGCTCCATCATGAGCAGTTTCCAGTGTTTTGCTAATTTCTTTTTTTTCCCCAAAGAGCTTGGCATTTAACTGGCAATTAACCACAGAAGAGGTGGCTCTGGTGGCAGCTGAGTGCTCCTGCGATCTTGGCCACTGCCTTTTTGCTCCCAAAGCCCCATGCCTAGCTGGGAGATCAGATAACTAGCTTGAGCTGCTCTTGTTTCCTTGTGCCAGGGCATTTTTTTTTTTAACTGATACCAAAATTGCTACATAAATATCCAGGTAACTGAAGAATTGTGGCCTCAGTTCTCAAGTTTATGTTCCACATCAGGACCTGGGAGTAGCCCTATCTAGAATGATAAAAAGTCAGTGAGTGTGCTGTTGTGCAGCATTGTCTGTTATGAACAGCTGAAATGAGGATCAGAAAGATGCTGGCTGCTGACTTGGTTACCTAATTTTATATTCCTTAAAGGAAAGATTGCAGCTAAGGATGCAGACCAAGAATTGATTCAAATACTCCGCTCTCAGCTTTGATTTGTGTGCACTGAATGGATGGAGGCAGATTTCATAGACCTAGTTGTGTAGGAAGGGCAACAAAACAGGACGCTGTGGTACGTAAGCACAGGTGCCCTACATTCCAGGGAGGGAAAAAAGAACCAAAAAAAACCAAAACCAACTAGAGATCTGAATAATGTTCCCATGTATGTTTCTTGTCAGCTAGTCCCAGACAGAAATATGGAGTGTTGCTCAAGGTAAGCAAAGTAAGTGTGACATGGCAGGTATCCAGGCATGTGGTTGCCTAGCTCAGAGACAGATAGTTTAGTCTGTCCAGGGAATTGTTTCCCTGTGCTCACAATCCTCAGCTTCCTGGAAGTAAATCCCTAAGCCTAGTTTCCATGTTAGTAATGTTATACTAGCATAGAATGCTTTAAAACTCTAGATGCATCCCTTAAGCACTTGTCTACCTTATTCGGGGTGTAGGACTGGCTGGGTGCCTCTCAAAGCAGGCCTTTTCCCCTTTCTCAGATGTTCCCTGCCACCAGGCTCTCTGCTCCTCTGAGAACAGTCTGTGAACCAGGAATGGAGATGGAAACACAAGCTAAGAAAAACAGCCCTTCAGCTTTCTGCTTCTGTAAGCTGAAAGAGCTTTGGGGTGATTCTTTTACTTCTTTGTAGCTATCTCTTTCCATTCCTGCAGTTTAAAATGTCATAAGTAAAAGGGAACTCACCCTGGTTGCTGGTTTGGATAGTCTGCAGTTATACCACAGAAGCTGCAGGAGTGAGGAGTTGCTGCAGTCAGTGGGAGCAGGGCTCTGTAGCAGTCTGCAGGACACATGTGCCTGCTTGTCCTCATGTCTGTACTACGTCCACCATTCTGAGAAATGGCTGTTGGCTTTTCCTGAGCCACCCAGAGTTTCAAAGGCAGCAGCCCTGTATGGCATCTGAGTTGGTACCAGTACTTAGTCTCTCCAATCGAAGCACCTCTTGTATTTCAATTCCTTGTTTTCATCAGGTAATAAAGCAAGGTGCAGAACCGCAGGCTATGGGCAGTCCCACTTCTGAAGGCAGTTAGTGTGATCTGGCTTTACACATGCCAACATCAGTGTGAGGAAAAGAGTGCAGAATTCCTTTGGTTTGTGGGGACACTTCCATGGTATTGCTTAAGCAAAGTTCACTTGAACAGGGTTTATTCTGATTCTTCATCCTATGTGACTTAAATATATGGTTGTTTAATAACTGCTTAGGGGAACAAGATCATACATTTTATCACAGCGATCAGCAGACAAGATATAAAAATGGTGCTTCTGGCATTTTGCTGAGCAGCTAAATCCTGCAAGCAGGATTATACAGAAAAGTCCTTAAAAACCCTTTATTCTTCTTCCTATTGTCTGTCTAGACTGCCTAATCTGTACCCAAGCTTCTAGAAACGGAGAGAGGATTTGTAGTTGCTTTTAGACATTACGCAGCATGCTGCATAGCTCTGGAAAGAACAGCAAATGTCATATGGAGAGAACTGGGTGACCTCAGGATAAGGATGCCCAGAATGGCAGGAAATTATGTCCTATGTGATTATGTAGTTAGGGACAAATATCAAGTATTTTTTTTGCTGGAAGCTGGAGACTCATCCTTCAGAGTGAACAGAACAGGAGTTGCCAATGTGTGGCAGCTGGAAGATGGATTGGTGTGCACCAACCCAAAATTGTATTGGGGCAAATTAGAAGAGAATGAATGTCTGTGTGACACAGGCCCTGGAACACTGTGCTCCTCTGGTTAGGTGAGAAAGGTGAACTCAAGCTAGAAGGCAGCCTGAAACTAACCAGGGGAGGAAAGGAAAGAATTCCTGCTCCTGAGAGGGCCAGGAGGGTAGGTATAGCTGACGGATACGACCATGCAAGGTTAGCATTGCTCCTTAGATAAAATGATAAATGCCAGGGAGGTAAATAAACTATTTACACTGGAAGAAACTGGGGGGTGTGGGGTGGTGTGTATGTGTCAAAAGACCGGAATTTGGAGTATGTTTTGCAGCTCTCGCTAGGGAGGAGTGAGGCAGGGAGACCTAACCAAATGTGTGTTGAGATACAGCGGTCTGGAAAACTGTTCAGAGTGTATGGCAGTGTTGCTGGGTGCTGGCTGCATTTCCTGTGTTAGATTTCTACTCCAAAGAATAAAAATCAGATGTAGATAAAGCAGACAACATTGCCTGTCTTAAAGTGACCTGGTGTGTACCAGGACCTAGATGGATGCAGAGCTCAGAGAAATGTGACTGTTGTAGAAACTGAGGCTTTGGATTCCTGAAATCCATGCTCAGCTCTGCTGGTGCTTCATTTATGATCTTGAGAACGAGATTTCTGTCTTGTATAGTATCAGGAGTTCCTACAAATATGGTATGCAGGAATCTGTCTCTAGAAGGCAGCTGTAACAAGAAGCTTTTCAAAGAAAGGAAGCAGGCAAGACAAGGCTTTGTGCATTTTGCATGGCAACCATTATTACTTACAATATTTTCTCTATGCTATAGCACAGTCTCCAGAAGACTTTAGCAAGGACTTGTTAATGAACTTTGGGTCTTCAGATAAAGAAACGGGGAGATCATTGCAAAGGAAGAAAAGGCACTGAAACTGCCTTGAGTTGTCATAACTGTCTCCTAATATTAAGAAATCCAAAGCAATTATTTTGTAAGGACTGTGGCTCTCCTGGATGCAAAGGGTGGTAACTTAAAGATGACAAGCACAGGAATAATTCATCACACTTTCTTATAATTATCAGCTCACCCCCTTTCTTTGCCTGGGCAGGCTCCCAGTATTGCTCACAGCCATCATGCTGACTGCTGTTTCCCCAGAGCCTTGAGAAAGCAGAGGCTCAGCAAGCCTGAAACGTGACTGCTGCTTGTTGGAAACAGTCACCGCAGCCAGGGAGAGCCTCAGATGTCTCTGAACTGTCACCTTTCATACTTTTAAACATTAGCAAAATGTTCCCCAAATGCTTCCCCTTTCTCTAGAAATGTTTCTGCTCTCACCTGAGTTACACTCCAAACTTGCTTGTGTTTACTTTGCCCCTTCCAGCTCTTCCTGTTTGGATGCTGCAGAAGAGAGGGGCTTGGTGCTGCTGCCAAAAGTTGAGATGCTATGAGGATGTGCTTGGTGGTGAATGGCTGTATCATATGTGAAGGAGAAGCATTAGCAGTGCTGCAGCATTATCTTCCAGGCACCTTGGTGCTCTGTGCACCAAGGCCCCCAGTTGAATGATTTGCCTATGTAGTGTGTAGATCCACCTGCTGCACCAAGTGCTGTGCTTTGCTTTAGGCAGCAGGCAAGCCTCTCCCTCTGCTCTCAGTTCATAGCCCTGAAATTTCTTTGGCATTAGTTTCTTTCAATGAATATGATAGAGAATGCTTCTCTTCTAAAATGTGCCACTTACTGTGGAGGGAACTTCCTATCTGTGGGGAAATTGGCCCCTTCAGATTTGAGCAACACCTGAGCAGAGTTTTGTGCTCATGTGTTTTATCAAAACTAGAAGCCTGTGGAAACTGAGCACCCAAACTCAGGAGCCCTTGTTACTTGGGTATTGCACAAATAACTTGTAGCTCAGTGAATTTTAGGTGGAAGAGCAAACTTGTTGCTATACCTGTTCCATATTTATCAATAGACAACAGTAGTGCAGAACACTGTGGCAATCATTACATTCATTCCTTAAAGTGAATCAAGTGAACAGAAATTGTTAAATGCCAGAGTACAATATAGCTTATAAATCCCAACAGACACCAGGAAACTTGTACTGATTGGGCTCTTACTGTTTTCCTCTAGCTTAGGAAACAGAATTGTAGTCAGCTTGCAATCTCCCTGGCATTGTTCGTGAAGGAAGCAGACAAAAAGTACCAATGAAACAGAAGGGCTGCAATTTAGTTAATTTTATGCAAAACACAATCAGCATTCAAACAGGGAGTTACCAAGCAGAAGTGTGTGTTGATGGGGAAGCCAAAATACTCTCTGTGCATAAATGGTGAAATATTAAATCAAAGAGATTCCTGGAACTCATGAAACCATAAGCCAGAGAAGACGGAAGGGTAAAGGCTGACACTACTGCACTTGAAGAGTTCAGAGAGGCTGTGATTTAATCCCCACACCCTGTGTGGTATGAACCAGTGCAGCTCTGGTGTGACAAAAGACTGTCACTAAGGAAAAGCAGAAACAAGTTTTTCAGAAGAGTGATTAGAAGAGAGGGCAATTGCTTATGCAAGATAGTTGCAAAGAATCTGCGCTAGGGATGAAGTAGGAAGAATAATGAGATGGTAGCAAAGGACAGAGAAAAAGAAAGAACAGCAGAACAGCTGGGGAATGTCATTATGAAGGTGACAACTACACAGGAATCTGCTTTTTAGTCCTGGAGACCCCAAACTGATGGTGGATGCTGATGTCCCATTTTGTGTTTTATGTGGTGTAACAGACTTCTGTTAACATTGCAGTTAACTAAGTAGGCACAAGATACTTTGATACAGTTCAGCATGCACTCCCCTGTCGCAGACTTCATGCACCCCACTGAAATGTTCTAATTAGTCTTTGTACCTCACACCCCTGCAGGCTCCAGTCTGTGTCGTCTGTACAGCAGCCTGTCTATAGCAAAACCCCACATATGCATTCTTTCTGTCTTTTTGAATTTGCAGTGTTCCTTGAGTTGTAACCACCAACCCTGTTCAAAGACAAGCAGAAGTCAGTTGTAAACTGTGTCTGAGGCTCACGCTGACCATGAACGCTTAGAAAGGACAGCGGTTTGCAGGGGGAGGCCAAGAGCTATTCGCTTTCTACTACGCTTCCAGCGTCCCGTTTAGGTTGGTTTAGTGCCTAACCTAGGTTGCAATTGAGGTTAGTGCTTTGGTTTTCCTTCAAGTTCCAGTTCTCTGTACACTGTTCTGTGTGCAGCTTTTGCTTCATGTGACTGTCTGGTGTTTTGCTAGAATTCCTGTGTGCACAGAAGCTAATAAAGGATCTGTCAACCCAGAAAGCTTATATGAGAATGTGGACCTGTTGGCCTGGGATAAGAAACACAGGCATCCCTTGCCCAAGCCCCTGCTGTGGAATTTGTGATGCCATTTCAATTCCTTTGGTTTCCAGTAACCAAATAACTATTGAGGTCAAGCAGAAGTCAAGGTATAAAAAAAATCACGGCTATGAGCCTCCTTACCTATAGGCTGGCTGTATGTTAGAGGAATGGTCTGGAGTGTAGCAGCTGTGCTCTGTCTCAATGAGTGTTTGTGTGTGTAATTCAAATGTGTGTGTGTGTGTGTGTTTGAATTCCATCCTGTATTGATTGCATTGGGCTCTGCTAATAAACAGTGCAAATAAATCAGGTGAGAGTTAAAGCATTGGTGGGCTGGTTGTGGGGTGGGGGGAAAGAAATGCAGTGCAGTGACCCTGAGCAGGATGTAATTTCAGAAGTGCCTTAAATATGCTGATGACAAAGAATAAGGCTGGGGAAGTTTTGAGGGGTAGGAGGGTAGGGGACAGAGGAACAAAACAAACTCATTCAGAATGGTTTGGATTTATCAGGATTACAGGCAGGTAAGTGGCTTATGCAGTTTATTGTAGAGGGAAGCATGAGGTAATGAGGCCAGGGACCAAAAGTAATCAGACTCCAGGTGGAGTGAGAGCAGTCTGGAATACAGATCAGAGCATGGTGAGAAGGGCATGTGCAGCACTGGGGGAAGTCCTGTCTGAGGTGAATAGCTGTCTTGATGCTTCTCTTCTTACAGAGCTCAGCGCCACAGCTGTGCCTGCTGTATGGCTGAGAACTGGCTGGCCCTGCTGAAGGGGTTCCTGTTCAGCACAATCAATCCATGATTGGGCTTGTAAATGAGAGATGGGTTTGAAATGACCTTTCTCTTTGATGCTCTCAAAGACAGTTATACTCTTTCTGGGAAGAAACTAAGTAAAGCAAATAGGAGGATGGAGGGAGTGTAGCCATGCCAGCATGAATTAGAGGGACAGTCAGGCCTTACCTGTTGGTGTACAAAACATGCAGGAATCCTTTCGTGCCAGTTTGGTCAAGCACAAATCCGTGAGAGGCTGTAAGGGTAAGTCTGGTAGTTGATGATGAATAGAACAGAATCCAGCTTTTGATGTAGCCTGCAACATCTGCAACTGAGCTGCCAAATAGTCCATATGACTTCAGACTACAAAAATTAACAAGTACATTGTTCCAGGGCAATAAGCACCCTGCTGGGGCACAGGAAAGCAAAGAGAAATTGGTGAATCTTTCCAGTTGGCTAATCTGGAGATGGATTCCATGGTTTTGGAAGCACATGTTTCCTTCTGGTTTTCTTTTTGGTTCTGGTGTCCATTTTCATTTTTTAAATGTTGGATTTGTCTCCTAAATTGTAAGCTTGAGATTTTTTTTTTTTTTTTCTTGGTTGTGGCCATGTAGCTTTTTGAGACCAAATCAAAGGCAGAAATAATAAAAGGAGAACCCTCTGCTCTGCAGCCTGTTGATGGTCTGGCAGCTGTTAGATAACACATTAACCACCATGTTTAAAAGTGCTTTCTCACACTTGACCCCTATCTCTAAAGCTTATTTTTACACTTGCTTTTCACATAGCACATTGGATATTTGTATTCTACATTTTACTGCCCCAATCTTCTTGATTTCTAGAAAAAAGTCCCAGTAACTGATAATTTTCAGTTTCTTAATACCTAGGGCATATAAGTAACACACAGACTTTCTTTTTCCATGAGTCCTTCCTGCTTGGTGCTGCATGAGATGGAAGCTTTATTCATGTCCAGAAGCCATAGCAGTGCATCTTTGCCATATTTGAGTAAGGCACTGAAGAGCTACAGAGAAAAATGAACTAGGAAGGACAGAAGCTAAGGTAAATTACAAATGACATCTTCATCCTACATCTTATATCAGAACTGAGTCATGAATGGGGGGTGCTGAAAGACTTATGGGGAAATAAAAGATGCACCTTGAATTTCTCCTTTTTGAGTCTCTTATTGTGGCCTTCCAGTACCTTAAGGGGGCCTACAAGAAAGCTGGTGAGGGACTGTTTAGGGTGGCAGGTAATGTCAGCACTAGGGGGAATGGAACAAAAATAGAAATGGGTAGATTCAGATTGGATGTTAGGAAGAACTTCCTCACCATGAGGGTGGTGAGACACTGGAACAAGTTGGCCAGGGAGGTGGTAGAAGCCCCATCCCTGGAGGTTTTTAAGGCCAGGCTGGATGTGGCTCTGGGCAACCTGATCTAGTGTGAGGTGTCCCTGCCCATGGCAGGGTCTTGGAACTAGATGGTGCTTGAGGTCCCTTCCAACCCTAACAATTCTATGATTTGTAGCCTCTGATGTATAGCCTGCCCAGTTCAGAGTCCAGCCTGGGATATTGGAAGCATGCTGGTTGTGCTCTGAGATGCACTCTATCCCCTACCCAGAGACAGATCGTTCCATGATTGCTTTTGTTGTTGTAATGATGACAGAAAGATGACCTCCATATATTAGTACCTTGGTTTTGTTACCCTTTGCTTCTCCACAGCAAATGCTCAGTGTTAGTCAGACTCTGCAGCCTTGCAGTTCTGTTGTCAGTTTGGGCTGTTGTCACACACTTAGCTAATACCCTCTAGTAATTTTATTTCTTATTCACATACACACTTAATGTCCTTACTCATTAGACTGAGAAATGTTAACCTTGTCATAGTTAGTGACTGGAAGCAGAAAAGTCCATTTAATTCTCAGGGGAAGGAATTCTAATTTTCTGCTTGTCAGAAAGTGACATTTTACATATTTTTCTCTTTTTTTTCCCCCACCAGTTTAGTGCTAAATTTAGCTGTGTGTGTCACAAGAGCAGACTTTTTATCTGTGCTAAACACCCCAAAAGCCTTGGCGGGTACTCGGTGTATGAGATTCTTGACCAATAGCTGCTGTTGGAGCCCATTTCGTGCACTGAAGAGAATGGGAGGTGAGAATGAGAAATTGGAGAGAAGAGGTCATTGCAAAGGGTACATTAGCATTGCACATCAGAATGCATTTTTATTTTCTCCCAGAAAATATGGATGAAAAGCAGCTCATCTGGAATAAAATAGCCAAGGAGGATGCAAATTATGTTAATCAAGCAAGCTAGTACTAATATTTGTCATTAAGATGTGACACCTTCTATTTAATAGCACAGACTACTGGGACCCTTTGAAAAATATTGGAAGGCAAGATCTCAAATCTGCTGTTCTATGGAAGGGATTAACGTGTGTTGTGAAAAATAGATGGCATTTATGGCAAAGAGAAACAATCCTCCCCCAGATTACAGCTGCTTGCTGCACTGTTGTGCTGGTGGTCCTATCTCATCAGTGGATATTTTATAAGGTTCTCTTTTGATCCATTTCCATCAGGCTGTTCTGAGGAGAACACTGTGTGCTGGGAGCTGGATGTGCTTTGAGAAAGGGAAAGGCACTACAAGGAACTTCTGAGTCTACATTGCAAAGGTGGATGAAGTCACAATGAGGGATGGTTATTTTGTGTTTACAGGTGAGAACTGAAGCAGGGAGGAGTCACTGTTGTGGCCAGAGTCACCCTGGGAGTCCATGGAATTGCATCCTGATCTTTGGTGTCCAGTTCCAGTGTCTTTACCCTATATTGTCTTTCTGTTTCCTTGCTGCTGAGAGTAGATGTAATATGCACCTGTGTAATGAGCCAAACACGTTCTGCATATGTTTAGCCAAATTCTGACCTTAGGGACATGAGGTAAGCTCTCCCTGATCTGGTTAGGAGAACTTTCATGGCTGGGCTTAACCCAAGGAGTGCAAAACAGTGTTGGCATTTAGTTTCTGAAGTTAATGCCCCTCCTGGGCTTGCAGTTCTGTTCATCTGCCTCTTTGGTGTTTTAATACTCAAGTCTTTCTGGAGATGGCAGGCCAGTGGGTAAGGAACTGCATGGTTGATTGTCTGACCCCTTGTACTGTCTGTGTACCAGATGCTGATTAATGATTAGCATGTAACAAATTAATAAATCAATACTACAAACAAATAGACCATCCATTACAGTGGCCTGCCAAGTCTGTATCTCCTCTGGGAGAGGACAGACTTGGAGGCATTGAATTCTTCACTGCAGGTAAATGCCTCTGGCCTATGTGCTGCTTTGACACCTTGCAGATAGGATGTACAGAGGACATTAATTATATTCCATAGGTAATTGGATAGGCACTGGGGGGAAAAAACTGAACTGTTTTCACTTATTTTTCTTCTATGCAGATACTCTTGAAGGGAAGAGTGAGTGGTCAGCATAGTAAATGTGGGCTCAGGAGGAACAAGCTTAATGTGCTGTCTTCCTTTATAGCCCTGGTGTCTAGCCTTGAAGGGTTATCCATATTGACTAATTTCAGACAACTGTCTTTGAAGTCTAAACATTGTCTGAGCTCCTTCTGTAGCTCTGTGGAGGAAGCAACGATCCTGTAGTGTATCATTTACAAGTTTGAACTTACACTCCAGTCTGTTCTCTGTATTTTGGACAGATGTGATCCTGCTTTTCATGGCATATTGATTAGAGGATCGGGGTGGGGGCAGCTGAAGAACATTTCTCAGAAGCACAGACCTGGGGCAGTCCAGTGCTGCCATGTAGTAGGTTTGATGTATTTTACATCAGGTATGCAAAACCTTTTATGTTTAGATCAGACTAGATGAACAAAACAACCTTTTGGAAGCTGAGGAACAGGACAACCTGTCCAACATGGCAGTCACCTGGCTTCATGGAGACCATTCAGTAGGCAACAGTGTGCATTTGTCTGCATTTTCCACATTGAAAAACGTGAACATCATCAGTACAAAGCCCTTCTTCAAAACAGGAAGACTGGCTCACTAGATTAGAAGACACTTTCTCATACTTGGACGCTTTTATCACATCCATGACTACTATATATATATATGTGCATTATTTAGTGACACTGCCAAAAGCATGCATGAAATGAATATTAAAATACATTTTGAATAACTGCAGTATTTATGTAATTTGGTGTCTTCTGTGTTCCACAGAACCTCAACAGATGTTAACTCCAGCAGAGCCAGTAAGCTACTAGGTGCACAGAGTAGTAAGAGTCTGGCACCCCACCAGAAAATAGTATGAGCAGAACCAGCCTGTTACTATTGACCATTAATGACTGATTAGCAAGGAGTCCAACAGTGCAAATGAAAGGAGAATTGAAAGCAGCCAATTCTTTCTCCTTCTTGAGTCCTTTAAGTGTCAAATACTGCACAAATGCATGAGAGGCATTTTAACAGTGATTTGCTGAGTATGAAGAAGATTGTTCCCTCTCAAGTTAAATAGCACTGACCCAAGGTGAAGGAGTTGGGCTTGAGCTGTCCATTGCTGGTGCCTATCCCACTAAAATACTTTTCTCAGCGCTTCTACCTTAAACAAATAGAAGGACAAACCTGTTTTGGTCAGAACTAGGGTGAGAGCTGGTGTAACTCTTTCTTATTTCCATAAAAGTAACTCAAATTATTAAGGAGACAGCTTCTAGGACAAAACCCTCAGCAGTGCTCTTTGAGAACCAAGTTAGAATAAACCTTTATTAGAATAAACCAAACCAGGTTGGAAGAGACCTTCAAGATCATCGTGTCCAACCCATCAACCAATCCGACCCACCCAAACAGCTAACCCATGGCACCAAGCACCCCATCAAGTCTCCTTCTGAACACCTTCAATGACGGCGACTCCACCACCTCCCCGGGCAGCCCATTCCATAGCGCAATCACTCTTTCTGTATAGAACTTCTTCCTAACATCCAACCTGAACCTCCCCTGGCGCAGCCTGAGACTGTGTCCTCTTGTTCTGGTACTGGGTTAATTGTCTGTTTTGCTCTTTAGTGTGCTCCTCCTACCCTGGCATTATGCCCTGCTCAGAGCTGGCTCAAACACACCCCCCCAGCCCCTGGGAGTATAGGCTAAAGTGAACTTTCCTGCCCTAAGTATTCAGAGCCCATCTCCTGTGCTGCATTGCTCATACACCCTCATTTTTCCCATGACAGAAGCTGCCTAGCCAGCCTGACTACCCCGACTTGTGCCTAAGCAAGAGCTGTTTTGTGGCTCCTAAGGATGGGTTGCCACAGAGAACTGTGAACTTTGCCTGTGGCTACAGCCAGGAGGGACATGAGGTGGGGGACAACATCTCTCTGCCCAAGTGAGCCAATAAACAGGGTCCCTTCACACTTTTTCTCCAGCCTGTCAGCTGTATCTTGGCTTCTGCTAAAAGACTCCAAATACGTCAGGTTTGTTCACTAAGCAAGTATAATGCTAAGGTGGAAGCTGTAACACACATGATGGGGAGCACAAGAAATGACTACAGCTTTCTTTTAAACAAAGGACATGGCTGTGCTCTGTCATTAAGTGTGTAATGGCTGCTTAATTTTTTCCAGACAGGGACTGTAGCTCACTGGGTTTTTTGGGCTCTTGTTTTGTTTTTGCTCCAGCTTTTAAGGATGAGAATGTTGTGTCTGACGCATGTCAGCAAGCAAAGGAGATTCATTAGCCTAGCTGGGTTCATCTTGCTCCCCAGTGAGGAATAAAAGCATTAACCGTCTCTCACTTCAGGAAGAGAAGGGGGGGCTGTTTTCAGCCTAGGAGAAGTGAGAAGGCATTGTCAGGTTCAGGTCAGGCTGGAGCAGGGGGCTGTGTGGCACTCTCAGCAGGACAGATTAGCTGGGTGTCACACGGCAGCCTGGAGGCATCATTCGGAAGAAGCAAGAGACAGAAGTGTGTGTGTGCGGGGTGTGGAGGGGGTGAAGGCTGCCATGTCTTGTTTTGGCACAAGGCTGTTCTTTACAACAATGATCTTTCTGGAAAACAGACTCAGAAAAACAGATCCTATAAAGAGCCTTTATTGAGAAAGCAGAGAGAAAAAATGGCCACTTCTAGGCTCCCTGTGTTAGAACTCTAGCTAACACTGCTGTTTGGGCTGTTAAGAGCATCACTGAACAAGAGTCCTGCCCAGTCACATTTCTCCTGCTCTGGTACCTACCTGCAAGGCCTCATCTTGCAGTCAACTGTATACAGTGAAGCTGGTGTCAGCAGAGCTGTCCAACTGAAAAGGATGGGGGGGTGGGGGGTGTGTGAAGATTCCTTTCTGTTTATTTCTTCATGGTTGCATCTGCTTTTGTTCTTTGAGATTCTTGGGTTTAATTCAGACTTTAGTGAACCTTTAGTGTATTTCACTTTTTTAGTAAGGCAGATAAAGCAGGGAGGGTGGAAAATACAAGGCAAAGGGTCAGATTCAAAGTTGAGTCAAGCTTGGGCAATACAGGCAGCCTTGTGACCACAAGGTGTAATTTCATAGAATCATAGAAAGACTTAGGTTGGAAGGGACCTTAGAGATCATCTCCTCCAACCTCCCTGCATGGGCAGGGATGCCTCTCAACTAGACTCAGCTGCTCAAGGCCTCATTCAATCTGGCCTTGAACACCTAAGTGTTTAGGTGGAAAAGTGGCACAGTTGGTAGCACATAAACCCCCTAACAGGAAGGTTGTGAGTTCAAGCCTGCAGTGGGCAGTATTGTCCTCCCTATTCTAGTCATGAGGTCTGTGGTGACAGGTTGGACTCGATGATCTTTGTGGTCCCTTCCAACCTTAGGAATACTGAAATACTGAAAGTACCTCAAGGGAGGAGGCATCCACAGCCTCCCTGGGCAACTTATTCCAGAGCCTCACCCCCCCTCATAAGATCCAGTCTAAACCTGCTCTCCCTCAGCTTAAAACCATTCCCCCTTGCCTTATTGCTAGACAGCCTTAAGAAAAGTCCCACTCCAGCCTTCTTGTAGGATCCCTTCAGGTATTGGAAGGTCCCTCCAGAATCTTCTATTCTCTAGGCTGAACAACCCCAGATCCCTCGTCCTATCCCCATAGCAGAGGTGTTCCAGCCCTTGGATCATCTTTGTGCTGCCTTATCACTTCTAACCCTCAGCCAGATTTCAACCCAGCTATGTAACTGCAGTGTGCACCTCATCTGAAGAGGTAAAGGAACAGAGTTTGGAACAGAGACCCAGCTAGTTATCTGACAATAAAAATGAGGAAACTGTATCTCCATCTGTCATTCACTGGATGTGAGGTTTACTGATGTGGTTCCTCCACTCCAAAACAATTCAATGAGTAAATAGAAACTTGAAAATCCCCACACCAGCAGCTTGCCTCATTGTTGCAAGTGTGCAATGGGCATTGATCTAAGGTCCTTTGACTTGGGGTGAATTCAGAGCAAGCCTTAGCAGCTTCAGCTGTGTACGCTTGGCTTTTGCCTGTGTCTGATCTAAGGTTTGGCAAAGTACCCAAGTGTCTGGGTGCCATATGGTTTGTAGTGCAACACTGAAAATGCCTGAAGAATATGTAAGGAATGCTGGGCTGCTGCTGCCTTCTGGGTCTTAGAGAGACATGGGAAGGTAGGACTGGAAGGACTTTTGAGCACACTTCCATTGTAACCCTCTGCCTGTGGCAGCATCATCTTACACCCGCACCACGTAATATCTTTGTGTATGATTTTTAAAAGGAAACCTAATACTTGAAAATTATATATTATGGTTCATTTTAAATTGTGGAGAAATTAAGCAAAAAAAACTTGGTCAGAATTTCCTCAGTTTGCTAGCAGGAAATGAAGAACTCAGTGTTGACTGAAATAAGTGCACCGCGCTCGTGTGAAAGAGGAGTGTCTCTTTCTTAGCTATAGTTAAAATCCTGAGCTTTTTGTTACTGACATAAGTCAGGAGTAATAAACTTAAATGATATAAAAGATCTGACAGGTAATTATCCTCAGAGATACTCTCTAAAAAAGATGCTTTAATGTGATGTACTATAATGCACCTAAGCACATCTCCTCCATAAAATGTTAACCTCTATTATGCATTTCCAAAGAGTTGTAAGTGTGCTTATTCTGAGCTCCAATTTTTTCATCTATCTCTTAGAAAATAAAATGCACCAAGAAACAACCATTCTTTGATCTGTATTTTCCTGTGCTGTTTGCTAAACACACAGTGAATGTCTGGTACTTTTGGAAGGTTTGCTAAGGCTGTGCAATGTTATTTCGGAGGTCAGTGTATTCATTTAAGAATAATGAAAGGCTGGAAAAATCTTACCTTGGGGATCCGATAGGATGATGTCCTGAAGAACGTGTTGCCTTGTGTCCTGCTAAAACTTTGCATGTTACAGTAAATACAACTGTATTTGCTTAAATGATAAGGAATTAACTTACTTTTATACTTATGGGATGGTCTGACCCCATCTCATCCTCTTCTCTGTACATCTGGTGAGCTGCCTCCCTAAATGCTGAGGGGCTGTCTCTTTAAGTTACAGCACTGCAGGGTGGCCATCTGAAGCCATAGCACTTCATGGCTGGTGCAGAGGAAAATCATAGAACTATGGAATAGTAGGGGTTGGAAGGGACCTTTGAATATACCAAGTCCAATCCCCTGCTAAAGCAGGCTTCAGTACACTCTTCATGAACACAACTTCCAGTTTCTCTGCAAGCCTTTTGCTAGGTGTTTGGTGGCTTACCACCATCCTGGGATGGTTTGAGACATGTTGGAGCCCGGAAAATCCAGTGCTCACAGACTGCTAAGCGTGTCTTACTTCAAAGGTGGAAACACTGCATCTTTCTGCTGCCCTGTATCAGAGAATTTCCCATTGGAAACTCCTATGGAAATAAATCCCCCAGAGGCATAGAGGAAGGAGCGTTCTTTCATTATCTGAACTGTTCTCCATGTAACAGAGCAAGTCCTGAGCCAGGTGTGAGCAGCCTGAAACCCTAAGGTTAAAATTATCTCCAATTCATCTGACAGAAAGTAATGACCCTTTCTGGTGTTTTGTTTCACTGGTGTGACATGAATCAGATCTGTAGGGTTTTCACAGTGTTTCTGGGTTTGTTTTGAATTTGTCTCAGTGCTGCAGGTCTTTTCTGTGTGTGATGGAACAGACTGAAGGGGCAATGTTTTGTTCATTGGCAACCTGATTGGTTTCACAGCACGAGGGTATCACAATACAGTTGGATTTCTGACACTATGGTCCTATGAAATGGTTTGACATACTTTCAACTAGTTAAATAACAACTTGGGATGTGAAAACCACAGGAGGCAGGAAGAAGGCAATAGCCTGTGAGCGGGGCCTTATCTATCTTGCTCCACTGACACTTACGGTTTCAAGGGGAATTAAATAGAACACAAGCAAGAAGTGACCTGGGTTGAGCTTCATGTGGGAGTAGAGGTTTCTGCTCTGTTGCCAGTGACTCTGTTTGACTAGAGCTTGTCACTTTGGTACTTTGTACAATGTGGGAGAAACCAGAGAGGATCCTTCACTAAATAGGGAAATGTGTGAATGAGGAGCCTTGAGTCTCTGAAAAGGATAATAAAATGCACCTCTGCTGGTTTTTAAGGCAAAGATCTCAGAATTGAAGTTACTTCTGGGTGACAGAGTAGCCAACAGCAGGAACTGGTGACAGTAACTTCTGCAGAAACTTAGGCCTACAGTGGGTGTCTGTTATGATATAATGCAATTTTGTAGAGATGTCTCATGCAGAACAGTGATCAGATTTACTCTCTAAGCAGCCACCTTCTGCAGTAGCCAGATCAATTAGCTGTTCACATGCTGGGGCTGCTTTTCATTTTGCTTCTTGCAAAGTGTACAGCAACACAGGTGTGGTCACTGCAATTGGACTCAGAATCACCATTTCACTATCATCTAATCAAAAATCTTTCTTTTTCCACGCAAAACACATTTTAAATAAGTAAACTTTCACCACTGCACTCCCAGCAAAATATCATGTATTAGTGAAATTATAAAGTGCCAGTTCTATGCCAGTTTTAACAGCACAGAAAAGAACACATTGTGAAGGAAAACACACCAGGTTTTTGTCACCCAATGTTGTTGTTTATAAAGCAAGTGCTTGTGAGAATGGCAATTCTGATTCCATAGTTTTTCAACTTAAATACAGCTGTTATTGAAGCCTCTACTATTATTTCAGCACACACCTACAGTGACAGATGTATGGCTGACCCCTTTTCAATGTCTTGCCATGTGTCAAATACAGTAAAATTGTTGCATATGCAATTCTGGAAGCATCATCCATAGTTCCTCTTTAAAAGGAACCTGCTACCAAAGAACTAGCTCATCTGGAAACATCAGCCAGAAGACAAGCTTCAGTTTCCTGCCAGTTTGCCAACTGGAACCTTAGAGCATCTAAAGCTCTGTGGAAGGCTACATCAAATGAAATTCAGGTTGAAGCACAGACGGCATCTAAATACACTTGCATTTTGGTTTTGGTGAAAAGCAAACTGCATAACACTTTATATATGCCTAGAAACATCCCACTCTGCTCTGATTTGCATGCAAGCAGAGGCCTAAGATTTGATAGAGAATTAAAATTGTCTTGACTTTTGCAGCATTTTGGAAGCAATTTAATTTTCTATTGAAGCATTTCCCCAGTGTCTGCACTGAGTTTACTAACACTGTCCTGACCTTGGAGATGGTGTGATATTTCACAGCATGCAGTGACATTTATGTGTCCAAATTGGCTCCAATAAATAGGTTAATTTCTGCAAATTAAATGCCAGGTTTGAAACATTAAAAGGCAATTTAATAATTCTGTATCAGCCTTTTAGAGTCGCAGTTGGGGCAGTTGACTGGAGCAGTCCTTTGTCAGATGCAAATCCACCACCTCTACATGATATTATCAGGTAGAAAGAGGCAAACTATAAGTATTATGAAGAGAAACAGTCAGGTTTATAGTTTCACTTATTCTCAAACACTAAACCCCCAAACACATGGATGGGTTAACAACTGACAGACTTATACTAGGGGAATGAACTCCAGTTTTACCCAGTGTTGCTTAGACACCCCAAAATAGGCTCTATGGAGTAAAGATACCTTAAATGATGGAAATAATAAAACCTCCTTACTGTTAGTGCCAAGTTAAGATTCAGACATGGGGAATAAGATTCAGCAATGTCCAACTGTAGATGCTGGACAAAGAATTTGTTTTGGTTTTCAGAATCAGACCATGACTCAGGGGGGATTTGGATTTTACCTCATGCAAACATCTACTTTGAGTCTTTAATAGAATATTTATTGTAAAGCTCATCCTAAAGCTTCTCTTGCACTTGGCCTGAAATTAATGTCATTTTGTTGCTAGTAAATTACATTTTAATCAATACTATACCTCTTAATAAAGATCAGACAAGAATGAGAGGATCTATAGAAGAACCATGTGATTAAAATAGAGATACCACTGTAGCAATGACAAAGCACTCTGATTTAAAATGTTGTTCTTACAACTATCTTGCTTGCTCAAAGAAGAGCTTACACATGTTACAGTTAGTGGCAAAACTGCAGTTTAGCTTAAATTCCCAGAGCCTGATTCCAAGTTGTTCTTTATTCTGGGTTTTTAAGTGATGGGTCTGAAGTTATTTCTGCTATGTATTCTCACTCTTGGGTAATCTTTCCAAAGGATATGAGTCACTTCTCCATTATTTGTAAAGAATATGGAAAAACCATAAAATATTATTATTTTGTGGGCATTTGGAACTGGAGGTAAAAAAAAAAAGTGGGATGTTGATCATTGTGAGTCATTTCTTGGGAAGAAAGAAGGAACAAACACTAGCTGCTGACCTACTGCTATGAAAGCCAAGAATTTAGTGCTGACTCAAGAAGTTGATAGCCTCAGAATACAAAGGAGATCTTGCAGCAGGATTATAGTCTTTCCTCTTTAAGGAGTTGTAAGGAGCTGCTTCTCTTGCTTTCTTGGAGGCTGTTATTTGTTTAAACAATCTTCTAGATTACACATGATATCCAATTAGAACTACAGCCTGCAGAGAGTTGCCACAAGTAAATGAGCGTCCTTCTGAGATTCTAAAGGTCCTGTCAGATGTTCAGGTAGGTAATGAAGTGTAAGACTGCACTCCATAGCACTGAAGTCGTCACACCAGTAACTCCCAGTTCCATCCCCTAGTGTTTCTGAGCCTTTCACTGGTCCTGGTTGGTATAAATATTGATATAAACAAAACTGAAGCAATATAAACATATTTGCATTCTGGTCAACTAGAAAAAAACAACCCTGGTTTGATACCAAAATTGATTTTTGAAAGTGACTTTGTGCCCCAGCAGCACTGGGAGCTGCTTACGTGTGTGTGGAACTACCCAAGCTGCCCATAAAGTGCACACAACACACAAATTAATGTATTTAAGAGTTAGGCCTTAACCATACTTAGGATGTACCTGGGTTTTTTTGCAGCTGAAGTGGACACACTATGATGAAGCCTGATAACTATTTTTTTCTGCAGGCGTTTTTTGTTTGGTTTTGTGGCTTGTTTTTTAATGAGAAAGCTTTTTTTCCCAAATGTAAAGATGCAGTTCCATGCAGCTTGAACCAATTTAATTGATGCCTGCTAGACTTCTCTGCCTCTTCTCACTCTCTTTTTGTACAAGAGATGCTTTTGTGCTAGCACAGGCACTCGAGCAACTCAGTAGTGGGCCAGTTCAGTGTGCTGACTGAAAACTAATTCTAAACACAGATTCCAATTCTGGTAAGTTATGAATTGGGAATGAGCAGTGGGGTGCCATTGTCAGGAATATGGCAGTCTGTATTTATGTCTGAAAAAGCTGCTGTGAAACTGAGTTTGAATGGAGGCTTTCATGGGGAAACAATTACAAAAACGTGCTTTGTCATTACAAAATATGTTTTAGAAAGACTTTCAAGCATTATTCAACCATCATAGTCCTACCAATGCTGATAAAAGTAGTACCTGCCCTCTGATCTTTATATGAATTTATTCATTGGTACTTTTAAGCACATCTGAAGTAGTGTTAACAGCTTGGATGCTGTGGGTTTCAAAAAATCAGCAACAATTAAAAGGCTACACAGAAATGTTAATGCTTCACCAAAATGACTGTACACTCTGGTTAAGACATCCAGCCTGAAACCCACACGGTGACACAAATGTTATTTAAAGCATAAATGTTTAATAGTCCAACAGTCTGCTGCAGAATGTTAACTTAGGGATGGGAATGGATCTCTGTGCTTGTTACCTCTTACTGTCAGTCAGAGGGCTCAGATGGCCACTTCAGATCCTTAGAAAAGGCACCTTTGCAGCTCTGGATTTGAAATCCACGCTCAAGGGCCAACTCTGGAACAGTTGATCTCCAGCCAATAAAACCTTGGGTAGTCTTAGGTACTGGAGGAGATGGAAACACCTAGAATAGAAGTAACATGTAGAATTCAACGATTAAAAGGGTTTTGATTGTAATTTCTGTCATGCAAGATTTGCTTTTGTGCTGTAATGTGGATGGAAATGAGAACTTTTAAAAAAACAGTGGTTTTAAATGCAGTCTGCTGAATTAATGACCTGAACACACACTGCCATTAGTGGAAGGAAATAAGAACTTCAACAGATAGCCCAGTTGCACACAAGTTTGACTTATAATACAGGCTAGTTTACAATTTAAAAAGTCATTAGAATTATTTAAGTCCCATTCTATAGCAAAGCACAGGGAAAGAGAAGTGGCCAAATTCCAATGAAATAACTAACTTTCTACCACCCTACTAAAAAACTAAACTGAAGTCTTTTAGTGCCTACACTGATACGTGTAACAGAAAACAGCAACCTTGCTGGTTAGTACTGTGATTTAGCACACAGAATTTTGCTTTCTGAGGGCTTTACATTAAGGGAGGGATTTTGTCTTTGGCTTTAGCTTTTTTCCTTATTGAATAATAATCTTTAAAACTAGTTAACTGCTCTGAAGAGTAGAAATCACATTTTATGCTGGCTGTAATGTATTTGGTAGCCATGCAGCTACAGTATAATAATTTTGTGGCCAAATGCTAAAGATATTACTGACTGAGCTGGCTTTTGAATTGAGAACTACTTACTAGTTCCACCTTCTTTCTGCTTTAAAAGATGGGTAAGCATCAAGTTAATCTGAAACTAATCTAGCCAAAGAGGAAACAAAACAAAAGCCAACAGTCTCTGTTCACTGACTGCTGTGCTTACTTTGGCTGAATCATCTTAGTTGGGCATGTTATATCATTTTAGCATCTGGGGACTTAGCAGAGAAATACACAGCAAGAGAACAATGTTTCAGTTCTCTTGCCAGAGTTGCTTCACTTTGTTCTTTTGCCAAGATTAGAAAATGTTTATCATATTTAGGTGGAGCAGTTCCTCTCCAAAGATAATTTTTATGGCCAAAAGTGCCACCCACTGAGCAGGATAATGAAGGAATTGTGTCCCACTTATGATCTGGGGGAAGGGGCTATGAAGAAGCAATTATTAATCTAACCTAGAAAGAAGAACAGATGACTGTTACATGAAGGTAAATGTGCAAAAAGATGCATAGCTCTGAATAAGGACAGACACTTTATTCTAGATATGTAAAGGGTGACCTAAGTCACAGCTAACCCTTATCTCCCTTAGCAAATAAAGATTCTGAAGTGAAATTGAAACTGTGATCCTTGTTTCAGTATGCAGCAGGCTATGCATACTGCTTTAGCAGCAGATAACTGCCTGATTTGTTAACATACATACACCCTGGCTGTGCTGAAGCAGAGATGAACTTGACTGAAATTGGAGGCTTGAGACAAAACTGAAGAACAAGCAGACTCGCAGAAACGCTGCCATTTCACTTCTCTGCCACAATCTGCACTAGCTCTTAATTTTTGTTTCAATTTAATCTCAGTAAAAGCTTTTACTACTTCCTCTCTTTATCTCCCCACCCTTGGAATCCTTTGAATGAAAGCTAGTTCAGCAAGTAAGAATTTTCAATCTCTTTTGTTTCCTTAATCTTCTCTAAGTGAACTAACCTTCCTTTTTGTTGGCATGTTGTTTTGCCTTTTATGCCTATGTTCCTCTCCCAATGTCACTGATTTAGCTGCCTGTGTCCTGTTCACTGGTGATTCTGACACTGTGTATATATAAATCAAGTCACCATCCACATTCCACTCTCCTTTCCAGCTGTTTGACAACTTGTAGACTCTGAATAGATGAGTATAAATCATATAATATAAATTGGCTCATTAGAACTGTTAATAATTTGTGCCACTGAAGAGGACAGTGACATTGTCTGTGCCAAAAAGATGACTCCGAAATACAGCTTAAAAAATGACAGCATCTTAAGGGAGAGTTAAGGTTGTGATAAACCTTGAAGTGAGACAGGTATATATATCTATCTGAGCAATGATTGGTCAGCAATCATTAATGGCTTTGTGAGCACTCTGCTGTACCAAGCTACAGAGCTGACTCTTCTGTTACTAAGATGTCACAGAGGGGTGCATGAGGGAGGTGTTTTACAGAAAGATGATTATGTACAGTGAAAGCTCTGTGAACTAACAACCATATCCAAAGGGCAATTCCTTGTCTTGAATCCAGTTGAAGCATTGCTCAGATTGCAAACACAATTTACTTTGACCTTTAGTTAAAGGCCCACCTTTGCTAGACAACTGATTTTTAGGGCTTGTGTGGTTCCTTGAGACAGATATTGTTGCATTGCAACTTGAGAATCTAATTTTCTAACCTTAATGTATTTTTCCACAGGTGTCACAGGTCGAACCTGCAGATGTTCTGGAAGCTCTATCTTGGGTTTTGCATTTCCTTTCTTTTCATCTCCAATCAACTAAAAGCAAAACATCAATATTAAAAATTTGACTCTATCTTTTGGAACATGCTGTAATATCTGAGATCTCCACCATTCCCCTCCTTATTGCATCCCAATTCCCTGTCCTTTCCATCTAAAACAGGACTACTTATCACACTGCTTTGGAAATTACTGTGGTGTGCATGCCAGACCATACCTATCAAGGATGGATGCTGAAGCCTAAAGGACCAACATTTTTAAAGGTGGTAACTTGGATGCCTACAGGAATTTTCCAAACACCCTAAAAGAAATTAAATACTTCTAGAACCACAGAAAATACATTTGTAAACTATTCAGGGGCAGCATCAATCCAGTTCTTCAGCAACAAAACACTGAGATTCCAAATGTAACATTATGTGCTAATGTATTTTAATATCTAAATATCAATGAGAGTAGGCATCACTGCAAATATTTTCATCTGTTGTAAATTCCCCCACTGAAAATTTAATTAGCTAGAACCTTTTCCCCCAGATTTTTAAACTACCATATGGATAGACAAAGGGGAAATATTTTCCTGTCAGTGTGCATCTACTACTTGTTAACACTACTGGGAGTCATAATTCTCAAGAGAAATATATCAGAATATGCATTGCATATGAAATCACCACTTGTTGGATTGTATTCAGAGGAAAACTGAAACTTTAAACCCATCTTAATAGTAGTGCATTTGTTACCCAGAACCTAGCTTAGTAAAGCATAGTCAGTACTCTTCTAGTCTTCTGTACACTCATAATTTTGTGCCCAGATAAATTTGTGTACATTTCATGTGCTGTTTATGTACCATTCTATTTTACCTCCTCAAGAGGTGTCATCAAGAATCCCCATTTGTGAGACCATCTTTTTGCAGCTTCTAGTTCACTTTCAATGTATCGTTTCCTGAAACAAACAGAGACATGTTTAAGAGTAAAGCTTTCATTCAAAACAAAACAACATAAACCAAACTACTAACGTCACAAAGCACAAAACTTCAGCATGAATCTTTAGACCTTTACCTCAAAACAATCAGTTTAGGTATGAGTTAACAATTGTCTGACTGGGAGGTAATGGGAATATATTTTCATAGGTTGGAAATGGAAAAGCAAGTGTGAATGCATGTCCTTGCAAATTATGTTTATGTTAGGAGTTGGAGGATGTCAAACTTGCTGACACCTTTTTTTAAAAATATATATAAAGTTGAAAAGCAAGCTCCAATGTCCTTTCATCTGTTTGTTCATGGAATCAAAGAATGGTTTGGAAGGTACCTGTCAAGGTCATCTAGTCCAACCCCACTGTAATGAGCAGGGACATCTGCAACTAGATAAAGTTGCTCAGAGCCCAAAACAATCATTTTTTGCAGCCCTTTTATTTACTATTGACTGAAGAAATGAGCTTTTGTCCCCTGTTCTGTCCCAGCCCCACTTCCCTCCAGGAAGATCGAGGGAAACACTGGGGCAGATGGACAGCACTGGAAGCTTTGGGTGTGGCACTCACTAATTGGCTTCCTGAGGCTACTAAAAACCTCAAGCTCTCTGCAGATGGCAGCTTCTGAATGAGCACCTGTGCTTTGCAAACACAAGGGAAGTGAATGTCAGAGAAACAGACGGCAGGATTGAGTGCACCCTTTTCAAGTTTGTAGATGACACCAAGCTGTGCTGTCTGGTTGATGAGCTGGAGGGAAGGGACACCATCCAGAAGGATTTGAACGGGCTTGTGAGGTAGGCCCATACCAAGCTCATAAAGTTCAACAAGGCGAAGTGAAACATACTACCCCTGAGTCAGGGCTATCCCATGCACAAATACAGGCTGGGTGAGCAGTGGCTTGAGAGCAGTTTTGAGGAAAAGGCTTTGGGGGTGTCAGTTGATGAAAAACTCCCTATGAGCTGGCAGTGGGCGCTGGCAGCCTGGAAGGCATCTGTGTCTTGGGCTGTATCAAAGGAAGTGTGACCAGCAAGATGAGAGAGATGGTTCTACTCTGCTCTCAGCAGACTGCACCTGGAGTACTGTGCCCGTTTCTGAGGCCCCCAGCAGAAGAGGGACATGGAGCTGCTGGAAGAGGTCTGGAGGAGAGCCACAAAGATGATCAGAGCACTGGAGCACCTCCCCTAGGGTAAACAGGCTGAGAGAGCTGGGGCTGTTCAGCTCTAGGGAGACCTTGTACAGGCCTTCCAGTACCTGGAGGCAGCCTACAAGAAAGCTGGGATGGGGCTTTTGACAAGGGCTTGTAGTGACAGGATGAGAGGGAATGGATTTAAGCTTGGAGAGGATAGACTTAGACTGGATATTAAGAAGAAATTCTTTATAGCAAGAGTGGTGAGGTGAATGCTCCCTCCCTGAAGGTGTTCAATGCCAGGTCAGTTAAGACCTTGAGCAAGCTGGACTAGCAGAAAGTGTCCCTGCCCATGGCAGAAGGGTTGGACCTTCAAGGTCCCTTCTAACTTAAACCATTCTGTGAATCCAGGAGCAAACGGGTGTGGAGCTGCCGGGGAGGCTGCCTTGGGCAGGCTGGAGAAGGCAGCCGGCCAGAGAGCAGCAACAGGGGGGTCGTTACCAGCAGTTGTCCCGTGCCACGAAGTTGCAGGACTGAGCCAGGCTGGTGCGCTGCTGTGCCATGTCCCGCCGCAGGGCCAGGCCGGGGCTGGTGGCTGGGGCGTTGCGTGGCGACGGCGGCGGTTACAAAATGGCGGGAAGGGCGGGCGCAGCCTCGGGTGCAACCTGAGGCGGTGGATCCCCTTCGCTTCCTCGTCTTGTGGCTCCTCCCCCGTAGCCAGTGACCCTGCTGAGGTGACACCGTGAAAGTGTCCGTCAGGTGCGACACGGAAAGTGCTCACGCTGGGTCTTTAGCTCCCTCAGGAAACCAAGGGAATTGCTCTTGATGTTGCAATTTTGGGGCGTGTTTGTGTTTTTAAAATGTTACTCAGTAGGAAAGCATGTTTGGGTTAAGCTGATGAAAAGCTGCTACCTTGCCTGGGGAATTGCGTATTTCAGAGGACGAGGTCTTGGTTAAACTATAGCTGATTAATTAACCAGACTCCCCTTAGCAGAAAACAAATAGTTGGAGGCCTTTTTGGATACTGACTTGTTAAGAGTCTAATTCAAACCTGGACAAGGAAATTGTTCAGCAGCCAGAAACTGACAGTATCTTCCATTGTAGCCAGGAAGGGGTTGGCCTCTTCTCCCAGGCAACCAGCACCAGAACAAGGGGACACAGTCTCAAGCTGCACCAGGGGAGGTTTAGACTCGAGGTGAGGAGGAAGTTCTTCACCGAGCGAGTCGTTCATCATTGGAATGGGCTGCCCAGGGAGGTGGTTGAGTCATCAACCCTGGAGGCCTTCAAGGGGAGATTGGACGTGGCACTTGGTGCCATGGTCTAGTCATGGGGTCTGTGTTGATAGGTTGGACTCGATGATCCTCGAGGTCCTTTCCAACCTAAGTGATACTGTGATATGATACTGTGGATGTGAAAATGAAGGATGCTGTTTGTTTGGTTTTTATTCTGGCAAGGATTAGCTTGTTACTGTGTTCAAAGCTCAGATCCTGTGTGCTGTGATGGGTGTTTGCTTCTCTTGCCTAGTTTTTATAACCTGCCATCCAGTTCCTAGGTCTTATCAATGTACACCAAGATGTTCCTTTGGTAATTGCATTGGGAAATAACATTGGTCTTGACATACAGTGTCTTTCTGACCACTTTTTCCCCCCCCCCCGCTAGATGTTGTCCGAGAAAGACCTCAACATACTTTATGGCTCACATATGGGAACCCAAAACCATATTTATAGCTTGTAAAAAGTTCACTGTGTTCCTATAAATTAATATTTTTGGCTCTCCATCATTTCTTTTTTTTTTTTTTTTTTTTCCTCTTAACTTTATTTTCTTGCAGTTGCTTTGTAAAACGTTGCCACAATTAATGTAGCCAACTGGCTCTCTGCCCTTATGGGTTTAAATAGTTCCCTGACCTCTTTCTCCTTGTCTGGAAACTGGCTTGTGCAAACACACTGTAAATAGTTATTGCAACTTTTCCACACTATTGGGCAGTCATTATTCTTATTATAAAATAAATGCACAAAGGTTTTGACCTAAGCTGAATGGTTTATAGGTAGTGTGTTTGAATACCTAATTGCTGGCTTTTTATTATTTCTTTTTAACAGGGCAAAGGATCTAAAGGCCTTAAATATTTGCATGTGAGAAGACTGCATATACATTTATTAGTAATTTTAGTACTGAGAACCTCTATTTGAGTAAGAGAAGGGAAAAAAAAAACCAACCCTCCTTCTGCAGTCCTAAAATAGCAATTATACTGCTCTTCTGGGCCCTTAAAAATCATTGAACTATCAGCAAATAGAGTATTTCACTTAGATGCCATTTCTTGATTCTGTAATTGATAATTAGACTAGCAATTAAATCAGCTGAGTCGCCTATCACACACACAAATGCTTACTCATTGTCCTACTTAATTAACTCCTGCTGCTTAGTCACATTTATCTCAGGAGCCCTCTTATTACAGCCTTGATGCTTTCTGTGAAAAGAGTAATCTGTTAATGAAAGCAATCAAATTCAGCATTTGCTATGTGTCAGGATTTAAACTGCGGTCGCATTTGTCAGGAGAGAATGAAACTTTATACTAACGTTGTGAAAATCATGTTCAGAGGGTTTTGTATTATTTAACTGAATTATTTTTCAGATGAGGGAACACAGTAAATGACTAACTAGTTTTAGGTCTTCTTACGTTCTTATGAGCACAGCACAGAATTGCACTACAAGAGAAGAGGTGAAAGAGAATTTTAACGAGCTAATAATTATACTGAATGATGTAGAGATACAGGTCCATTTGCTGAAAGTGGGGGTCTTGTAGCTATGTGCAACAGCAGTTGTCATCACATGGCATGTTGAAGTAGATACTATTTCACCCAAGATACATGTTTAAATAGCATCAAGTCTCAATGCGTGGTGTTTCCAAGCAACATTCAGATCTTCTAAAATGGGTGAATTCTAACCTGGGTTTGGTCATAAATGCCAAATGCTATCATAGAGCTTGCTCTCCTCTTCTGATTTGGAATTATTCAGGTACTCAGTAGTTCTGCTGTTGCTCAAGTGGCTGTTTATTGAGAGCTCACAACCTGTATATAGCTCTGGAGCTGCAGCTTAGTGTCTTGAGTTTCAGATATCCCTTCACCTCCAGAAGGCATCACACTGCCACTGGGGAAGTAATTTCAGTCCTTGGTTTTTTACAGGCCCTGTACTCACTTCTTCCGCCTGACGGAAGTACTTGTAATGTTGTGTTCTGATGCAGGCTGGGGTACTGGTATGGATTAAAAGTAATCAAGTGGAAAACAAGATGCTTTAACCCAAAGTTTTCTGTGTAGCTGTACAAATGCCTCCACCAGCACATTATGATAAGAAGCGTGAGGGCTTGGAGGAGGGCAATGCTGGATAACTATGCTAGGTTTGAGTTTTTACAAAACTAAAGCCTTGGGATGTTGTGTTGATGCAAATACAAGTAGTACTGCTCTATGAAATAGGTCAGGGAACCAAAGTGACTTTAAACTGCTGAAAGAGAAAGATCACTGTTTTTAATCTGTTTCACAGAATAGCTCCACAAGCAGTTGTGCTTCTGCAATCAAGGCAGCAGACAGAATGGAGACAGGAAAAGGTGATGTGTGAGCTGAAGTGGACAACTCAGTGTAGGTGGATATTTTAAACCTCTACTACTGCAGGACTTTGTATAATGCAGTGATGACTTTGTTAATGTCATTCATAGACTTCAGGATCTAATGTTTGATTTCTGGAATGTCATGTGTCTGCCCTGATGGGAAAATGTTAAGGATTTTATATTGCTTATTTATGGGGAAGAGTGTCCAAATTATCAAGCAGTAGCTTTCTGTATGATAATCTTTGGAATTATTTGAAAATGACAAATCTTTTCTCTTTCTTGACTCTAATTGTAAGTGGTGTTTATGAGCATCTCTGCACCTATTGAATATGCTAAGATCTGATTCTAGATGGCACTTGTGCTCAAGTGCTAAAGATGCAGGATAAAATACTTTGTTTTACAGTACTCTAAGCCAGCTATTCTATAAGCTTCAGTCACAGGCCAGACCAGACTCTAATTCCATCACTGTTATCAGCTATGAAGGTTTTACTGCACTTAATGTTCTTGCCGTTAGAGACTTCTGCCTTTAGTCAGGGAATGTGCAGAAATATTAAAGACAAGGCTTAATTTTTATTGTAAATGCTATTTTGAATGTTTTTTATATTTTCCAGTTCTTATGGCATAAAAAATTATTTTATACTATTCATCACAGAATCACTGTTAGATATAAAGCTTCAAAATTAGCTCTGCATTATTGAGGTTGAACATTTACCCTCCCAAAAAAAAGACAGGTGAAGGTCCTGAGAATTATAGGGTGATGTAAAAAAACCCTACTGCTACTTTACTGCTTTACATATGTGCAAGGTAAGTGCAGGCAGAGCTGGCTTGGGGCACTGCCCCCCACAATAGTGTGGTTTGGCAGGACAGTCCCTGAAAAGCTTGGAGGAGGTCTTAGCCATGTATGGACTGTCTCAGATTTTGGTAGACCTGGGTGTGTAGCAGCATAAAAGTGCTTGGGAGCCTCTTCACCCAACTCTTTTCTCATCCCATGTTCTAATGATGAGCTTTACTATCAACTGGAGTAACTGCCATAGCCATGCCATGGTAAGTGGGCCTTGAAACTTCCATTGTACAATGTTCTGCTGGGGTAGATGTTTATAAGTACTGATTTCTATCTGTGAAGTTCTGACAGTGCAGTGTAACCCATGTGCTATGAATAGAACTTGCCAGTGATTTGGGGAGTTGTCCCAGAGCTCTGTTGCTAACTAGTATGTGACCAATGAGTTGCAAAGATTTCTGCTGTGCTACAGCTTTGGCTGGATGTCTGGCAGCTGTGTAGAAGCAAGTGTCAGTGCTTCAACTAGGCTGTTCAATGGCTGGAAAAGTAGAACAAATGCTTTGTGCCGATAGGAGATAGTAGCAGTGAGGGAGGGGAGAATGCTTGAGTCCCTAAGGAAACTGGTGTCTACCAGTCCACGTCCTCTGGTTTTGTTCCCGAAGGTCTGCATTTCACATTCAAAGCCCTGTCATCTTCACATCTGAAAACTTGAAAGCAGCTTTATTTTTTCTTTCAGCTACACTGAAAGATATGTCAGAACCTTGGAAAATGAAGCTGTTGCTGATATGTTTATATATCTGCTTGTGTATCTGTGCTTGGGCTCTTTCAATTGCATTGAAAATGTGTACCAAAAAATATTAATTAGCACTGACAGTTCTGTGCTTACTGCTCTATGCTCACATGCAATATTAAGTGTGGAAGCCTAATAGAGGAAACTGCAAACATGACTTCTGTGTCTTTTGTTAATGTTTCTAACTAATATTTCAGATGTCGGCAGCCTGAGTGGTAGACTGCTTTGTTATGATTGCTGTGATTTAAATACACATTCTCATTGACACTATAGACTCTGGCTTCATTCCAAAAAAACCTGCTAAAGTCTATCACATCAAGAATATGTTAATTGGAGTTAGTGAATTTCCATTTAGGAAAGGAAGCCAGTGGCCTGGTTAGAATGTGTTGTAGCAAAATTTAGAACTGTCATCTTCTTGTGGCTGTAATCATCCCGTGACTTTGGAACAGTGAGTGGTATGTCTGTTTTCCCAACATTGCTATGCTTTCTTTGCTCTCCATAAATGGCAGTTACAGCTACAGCTTTATGCAGATTTCTGTGCTTGAAAGGCATGAACAATTCTAATTCAATTTAGATGCCATTCAATAATTCCTGTGTGGTGGTGGGTTGTTTTGTTTGGTTTGGTTTGGTGTTTGTCCTTTTTTTTTATAGATTCATTGTTGTTGGATTTTGGTTGGTGTGGTTTTTGTGGTGGTTTTGCTTTGGTGTTGTGGTGTGGGGTGGTTTATTTTTTTGGTGTGTGGTGTGTTTTCTGTTGTTTTGTTCAAAATATGGATTTACATGAGATGCATCTTTACATTACACCTGATGGATGCACAGGTATTTGTATTGTACCTGCTGCAATAGGTATACATGCCCTCCAAATTGTTCCTGCTGCTGACAGTGAGGGCTTTGTCACTTTCAAACTAGAGGATATGTTTGCATTTAAATTCTTCATTAGTGCAGGCATTGCCTCCCAAGCTCCACTTGCAGAATGTTGGCTTGTTGCAGTTTCCAAGACCATGGAATACAGCCACCAATTCTAGCCTGCTTGGTGTAAAAATGTCTTGTAAATGCTAATGTGCAACTGGAATTCTCCCCTGATAAATTCTGGAGTACCTAAGCACAATATGAGCTAAAGATGAAGGAAAAAGACCTAATTTTGAATTTTGTTATGCTGTATAAACTGAAAATCAAACTCTTCATGCTCCTTGCAAGTATTTTGTTTCAACACATGCATGTTTCAAATCAGAAAGAGTTGCCTTTTTTTCCTTTTGCATGAAAGGCAGGGGGTCTAGGACATTTTAATAGCTTTCATATCCCACTCTGCAAATATATTATTGCAGCACAATAGTTTCTTTGCATGAGAATTGCTTAAATGATTTAAAATGGATTGAAAAATATATTTCAAATTTTAATTTTATGCACAGAACATTAATGAGCAGTGCCCCTTAGAGACTTGCTGTCAGTTTAACATATTCACAATAATCTCAACACAGATGTTATTCCATCTAAATCCTTTTAGAAGGAAGAAACTGGTAATTTTTCCTTTGAGAACATTGGAAAATGTTATTGTTGAAATTACATTTTGATCCCAGAATGCTATGTAAAATATCGTTGTTGTGAAGAATAAGTAGCACATTGTTTCTGAGGTAAAATGCATGTGAAACTTTTCTGAGCCTCCTGTAAATTTTAAAACAAGTGAATGTTTTTAGTCCCAAGCAATTTTGCTTCCCTTGAGGGTTATTGTAGGCAGTGATAGATGCCAGCATCTAATGGTATTCTAATTTAAGAGAGTATTTGTTATTAGCTCAGATTTCTGTATTTGCAGCCATAACATCATGCAGTTATTGTCTCTCTTAGATACATTTCCCTATGCTTTCTCTGGGCATGTGCATTAAAACACTTGCTAGAAAGAAATTGCATAGCTACAATAACAGATTTTTGTTGGAAAATACTTTAAAGTACTTGCTCTGTTTTGTATTCCATCATATGCCTGTGTTTTGTTTCTTCTACTTGGTTCAGTCATTTTGTACTCTTCCTGATTAGTCTTACCCAAGTAAAGCTCTGACAGGGAAGTTAAGCTGATGCTATAAAAGTTATTAGGTTGAACATACACTGTAAATATTCTGTTGCTCAATATTGGACCTGTCTCTGTTCCACTTAACCAAGGTGGTTAAGTGAAGAAGTAGAGTTCATCAGTGCAGAGGATGTTAACTAGTTCCCTGTACAGACCCTGGCCATGTGTGTAGGTAATAGGAAAGAGGCTATTAGCAAAGTGTTGATGTCTCAGAACAATGGTTCTGCAGCCTTCCCAGGTTTGAAGAACTGTTCTAGGACTGCATAAATACAAGAATAATGCTTGTAGTCATTGACAGTGAAGTACAGAATACATCATCAATTCTGTGCAAAGGTAGCTGGTTAGAATAAATCCCATCAGGCTTTTCAGAAGTCTTTTGGAGGAGAGTGAAAAAAGGGTCTGCAGTCAGAACTGCAGCTCCCACTGTCATTATGTGGGGACTACTGACAGCAATGAAGGTTGCAGTTATGTAACATGTAAAGTGAAATCTCAGTTTCAAGGCTGAAGTCTATTTTATGAGCCTTGATATACAAAATGGCAGATGATTGTTTCTTGAAACTTCAAGAATATGCAGTGGAATATCCTTTATGAGAATGTATTTTGCAAAAGCAGGTATCTTGATGCAAAATAGCTGCTCATTTCTCTACTGTGCTTTAGGAATGCTAAAGGGAAAATGGCTGTTAATATAATATGATAGTATAAAGTAGCTGCAGAAGTGTAACAAACAACAACAAAAAAGTCAGGTAACATTTCCAAACAACTGCTGGATTAAAATGGAATATATGCTACTGGAAGTTAAAACCCACTCAATCTAATTCAAAGGTAAAGGCAAATTACATAGTCCTACCACTGTGTTTTTCAAACTGTGAATACTTTTATTTTTTGTTTGAACTTGTAAAATTTTGACATGCATATAAATATTAATAGAAACTTGTTCTAGGTAGACATAGAAAATATTCTTTTGCCTTTTTAGAGAACAAGGAATACAATTTGCTTACTCCTATAGCAGATTGATTTGTGTGTTAATGACAGTAAAGGTACATGTTGCTTTGGCCTCACTTTATAACGGTTGATAGACTTGCTTTTGTATGTATTTTATCTTTTTGCATGGATTTTTGTGTGGCTGAAAAGATTTGTACCCAGAAGGGTCAAGTCTTGGCACTGCAGTGACATTAGACTGTAGTCTTATCCCAAGCCCATTTCTTGTGGTGAAGCATGCTCATCTGCCACTTGGCAAACACTTCTCAATCTATCATGTTTAGATTTTGGGGAATGTCATAATTCCATATGCTGACTTAAGAGGTGCAATTTTTTAAAGGAAGATTTAGGTTAACTTATAGTAACTGAAAGTCCTATACATTTGATAGAATCATAGAATTTAGGTAGCCAGTCTTACCCTACATTTTTACTTCACCCACAGAAAGACTCGTACAAGTTCAGGCTGATATAGAAAGTTCAAATAGTCCTCTTCAGTGTCTAAACCTCTACAGTCCCTAATGAGGGAACATTTCGGCTGGGCAGAGTGCCTGTAGGAGACTGAGTTCAGCTTGATTTACGTAGGACTGAGTAACCTTTTGGCCTTGAGCTGACCTTTCAGACAGCAAACCAAAGACCTAAGACAACGTTTAAGGCTGTATATTGCTTTCTGTGGAACTTCCTGTGATTAGGAGATATTTCATCTCATGGAATTAAAATGTTGTAATCCATTGGCTAAATTTGAAATTCATCCTCCAGAGGGCCTCTGAATGCTAAAAAGAGACCATGGAAACAAATGAATCAACTTGTGTGCAATACTGGAGTAGGAATTGCTTACTCACGATTTTGTTACATTGTCTATCTTTACTCCATCAGATTCTGAGCCAGAGTATAGGTAGCTTCCGAAAGTGAAGTATTTGGTTTGTTTCAGTGTGTCTTAACCCCTTCTCTTGGTCCAATGGGGTTTTTATTACATGATGTTTAAATTTCACAATTTAAATTTTAGTACACACTTATAAAGATAACTGAAGTGTCTATCCCCTAATAAGCCTATTGAATTATTCATTTGGTCTCTAAGCAGGGCATGGTTTGAGCAGTTTAAATCTTGGGAAGGAAAATAGGTAAGTCATTAGCACTACTATAGGGAAAGACTATCGAGTATAGCAGGCTCCACTTAAAGTCACAAAAGAAAGCATTGGAGGCAAAATAGTATTTAAATTTGTTGAAAAAAGGGTCTTGTGTCTGTGAAGACCTCACAGCACAGGGACAAGACTAATGTCTTGTGCTGAGAAGGCATTACATTTTTGCACTGTTTGGTCCAAGATACAGACAAAATCACCTTTCAGTGCCTAAGCAAAATAGTTTCTCATGATGAAAATGTTCACATCGTTTTCCCCACAGTTAGCCACAAGTTTAGTAGCTCTGCATGGCCAGCTTCTTGAAATCTTCTGTTTTCCCCTCTAACCACTACAGCTATGTCTGAATCTCTCTATTACTAAGCTTGAAGGGATCCTACTGCTTTTTAATATATGGCTGGATACTGGTCTTAAGGACATGTTCACAGAAATAATAACTTGTTAGTTATGTACTCTTAAACCTTACTGTCTGAAAAAGTTTTGTCTTGTGGGAAGATGTGTCCCCCAGAAGCACGGTGATTTATTTATTGCATTGCTCAAGGAAATGAGAAGTTCCTTGCCAGCTATGTCTAAAAAATGCTGTCGTGTTTCTGCATTGTGCAAAGCAGAGGGTGATTTTAACAGCTATTGTTAGCTCTCTGCTGCTGATAAAAACTGTAGACTGGTCTGTGATCATCTATAGAATCATGTGCTGAGAAAGATGCTTCTTTTTTTCACAAAATAGTCTCAATATTAATGTCTGGAAGGCTCTTAGGATAAGCCCCTGCCTGGAGAATGAAATTCAGTTCCTCAATAGAATACAAAGCCATGCCTGGAGAATGAAATTCTGTTCCTCAGCAGAATACAAAGAGAAAGAAATGCATTCAGCAGCAATCTTTTTATTTTTCCCTTCTAATTTTTTTCTTTTTCCTCTCTATCTTTTTTTTTTTTTTTCTTTTTTAATTTTATTTTTACCCAGTAGTTGCTATGGGAGGTCATGGGATTTAAAATATTTACACTGTCATACTTAGAAAACAGGATGAAGCTAGACATACTTAGTTGTATTCAAAAGGCTCAATATTTAGAGATGCTCTATAGGTAATGTTGCCCTAGTGAATGCTTGTTCAGTGACTGTAGCAGGAAAAAAAAAGCATAAATTGGGTATTGATATTGGGAAAATATGGAATGTTGGTATTGGATTGAGGTTAGGATTTGGTGTTTTATGTATCCTGAATATAAAAACGGTGGGGTGCTTTTTGAATACAAATTTGGAAAAAGATTTATTGTTATCAGTTCCTTTATTTGAGATTTGGCAGCTTTCTTTGATCAGATTTGTTTCTTATGTAAACTGCATCTTTAATCATAACCTAAACAGGTTCTTTCCTATAAGGAAAGAGAGTGTTTAACTTGGTGCTTTAACAGGATATATGCAATAAAAAGACAAACAATGAAGCATCTTAATGTAGCTATAAACTTTGGTTTAATAGATCTTTGACTAACCCAGGCTATGACACATAATTTAACACACATGTATCCCAATTCAATGAAAACCACTTTCAGTACCGTGTTAAATGTACCCACTCCTGCAGACGTTCCCATTAAAGTAATTATGGGGGAGGGGGGATTTATAAGGACAGAAAAAAGTTTACTCTTCCTCTTTATAGTGAAAACAAATGTGTTTTTCTCTAGAATCTGCCAAGCCTATGTTTTAATGATTTAACAGATGGAGTTGGCACATGTGAACCTGGAAGATGCATCTGTCTGATTTTTCCAGTCTGAGGATTTTTTAACTGCATTAATGGCACAGACGATGGTAAAATATCACCTCCCCAGGCTGCTTTGCTCTCCTAACACATAATGTCTTTTAAGGAGAAAAAAAAAAAGTGATAGGAGACTGGGGTCAGGAAAAGGCTAAAGAAATGAGGATTTGAAAAGTTTAATATTTTCTGTCTTCACTGCATTAGGCTTTTAAGCTTTTCACTGTGCATTCCTCGTGTGTGTGTTGTGGAAGCAGACATTCTGCCCAGGCATCGTTGTCTGTGATCTCAGGATTCTGTTAATTGTTCTAAATAAGCACCATTTAAATAAGGAGACCAATAGCCATTAGTGTTTTGTCCTTTGTAATTTACATGACTTAATGTTGCTTTTTCCAGTTTGCAAGAACTAAACAAAAAAGGTAAAATTATCAAAGGTTCTCTCAGATTTAGCAATCTAATTAGTCTCTTGTACTGTTCATTCAAGCAGGTGTGCTGATGCTTAACTGTTCTAACTCTCTGGAATGAGTGGCCTAATTTGAATTTCTCTTTAGAGTTAGATCCTTTGTCACCTGGACTTTCTCCTGAAAACAATGATATGCCTGTGTAAAGATCCTGAAGGCCATACTTCAGCAGTGCATAGGAGTGGACTAAATTACAGGCTCACACTTCTGCTTCTACCTGTTTCTGCAGATCTCTAAGATAGTCCTTCTAAGGGCACTATTGTCCAGGGACCAGATGGGTACTTACCTAAGTTACCCAGCTGGTTTCACTAACACTGCAGAGAAGCACTTACTAGGCTATGGAAGAGCTCCTTACTCTGCTTCTAAACAAAAGGTTGTGGTAAAATAAAATTAATCTGGGGTCAGCTGTGAACTGTCCAGTAGTACTTCAATAGCACTGTACTTTTTTGGTTCACTTCAGTTTTATCTTACTACTGCTGAGAGAGAAAAATACGCAAAGAAGAACTCTTATCATTAATGTAATTAGCACAGGGTTTCTATCTGACATGCTGAAGAAATTTAAAATGACAGAGAAAAGGGTGGCAAAACTATTGCACATGCTCCAGAGCTGCTTTTGCTGGAGGAAAAGGTCTGTTCATGCAGCTGTACATCAGAGATGCCTTCACAGCCATGTGCTCCACTTGTGTGGAAACAAAGATACACAGGCATCACGATGAGACTTCCTAATTGGTCTAATGAGAGATAGTACCTCTGTCTATGAGCTTTGCCTTGCTGATGTTATTAGATTATTATGGCTAAAAGAACAATTAAAAAAATAGATAGTTACATGTGCTTGCACTTCAGAAAATGTAGTGAAAGTCGATGCAGATGCCCCACCTGCGCTTCCTGGTAAACTGTGAACTCTGAGCACGTGAGGGAGGTGAAACCTTATGGTTCTACATCTGTCTTTTCTATGTGCTTCCATGTTCTGCTGTCTCTGTAGCACTCCAGTCTTGATGCTTCAGACCTGTTTGATACTGTCAAACTATTGAGATATATTTTAAAGTAAACTTACTAGTAGAGACAGCTTTTCCATGTTTGTATTTTTTAAATAGCTTACATTGCCTCATTGTATCTGTCTAAAAATGAGGTAAGGTGGATGATGTGGACTGCCAGTACATTTCACTTACTCTATTGACCATCGTAGGATTCACCACCTTTTGGAGGTGCCTGTTTCACTTGACAGCTTAGGCAGCCACCTTCAAGTAAATTCATAGTTTCTGGTTGAAGTTAGGTGTGCTTATCACTACTTTTGCTAACTATCATGTAAAAAAACTTGAGCTAGTGCAGAATCAAACATGCTTATTTCAATAGTCTTGTCCTGATTCATGTAGATAGAAACAACAGAATGAGTCTCTTCATTTTTAGTGAATCAGAGAAGAGTGCTAAGAATCTTCAGGAGCACTTGAGTCCTGGAAAGAAGGTGCCAATTTTCTGTAAACCTAGGACACTGAAAATATCATTGCATTAACCATAGCAAATATCACTAGAACTGTTTGTTTTCTTTATTCCCTTTTGTATTTTAACAAATGGCTGTAATAATTTTCTTCACAGTTTTAAGGTTTGATTAATCAGTTCATTGTGTTCTCTCTCCAGAAGCAAGTGTGTTACTGATATCCCTTGGTATGAGTGACATATGGGTTCTAGCTGGAATGATAGAATGTCCTTTAATTTAGCAAAACAAAAATATGCTTGGTGCTCTGTTTTTCCTTGCTACTCTTCCAGCCAAATTTCATTTGTAAGAGCGATGTGACTTCTTTGTAACTGACTACGGTACTTCATCTGGATGAGACTCCTCATGCTTGTGAGGTACAGACCACAGGGTGCTAGCAATAATAAAGTAGTTGACATTTCTCTTGCACTGCACTTCTCTGCCAAAGATTTTAATGTTGCAGCTCAAGTCAGCCAACAAGTTGAAAAGGATGGAAATACCTGAAGACATGAAAATACCCTAAACTGAACAAGTTCTTTCCTTCCTTTCTATGTTTTTCTTTCAAGTTTTCTGGTAGGTGTTTTCTTTTTACAATTTTGTATGTTTGGTTTTATGCTGCCTTTTTTTTTTTCCCTTACCTTTTTTTCCTTTTCTATCTGTAAAGATTATGTTACAAAACACTCTAAGGTAAAATCTCTGCTAAGGGAGATTGCCTTGAACTGCAGCAATAGAAATAATATACTTTCCCGAATTCAGGCCACTTTATTAACTGGCTGATTCTGAAGCTCTTACACATATTTTACCATATATGACAAGACATCCACAAAGACCAACCATTTCAAACCAAAGCCTTAATACTTAAATCAGAACATCACAGAACTTGGAATTTTCCTGCTAATTAATTCCATCATCCATGAAAGTCAATGAGACCTTCTAATGATAAATCCATCAGTATCTTCTGCATCTTCTATAGTGGATCAGCTGTTGCTTTCTATTGTGTAACTGAGATGAACTCCATCCTTCTCAAAAAATAATTTCCCAATTATTGGGGGATGTTCTCATTTAAAAATATTAAATGTATCACGCAAATGAAGTATGGAATGCACACATTTAATCTCCAATCTAAGAAGGATGGAGATAAAAACTGTGTGGAATAGAGGTGGCTTCTCCTCTCCCTAAGCTGGCTTGTTTGGAAGTTAGAAGCATGATGTGAATGCTTACAAGCTGTTATGTTCAGTGCCATTAATTCCTAGAAAATAAAGCTAATATTGAATGTAGCATAAAGTAAAATCATTGTGAGGCTATTTTCATACTGGCAATTGTGTTTATGGGCAGTTCTGACCATCAGAACTTCTTTGCATGTTTTTCATCTTCCTGTGTAACCAAAGGCTACATTGACAATTTTAAGAGGCACTGGAAAGATCATGTTTCAGTATCAGTGAATGTGTGCACATGTTCGTGGTGCTTGTTGAGAAACTGTTTGTACTCAAGCATAGATTTAGATATTTTACTCTTTTTTAGTAATCTGTTATTTCCCCCCCCCCCGAGGAATAGAACAACTTGTGCGGAAAAGGAAAAGGTTAGTCTATGCGCAAACATAACTGCCACTTTTCATGGTCTTACAATCCTCCAGTTATTTAGCAAACCATTTAGAATGAGAACTTGGCAAAACAAAGTTTAAAGCTTTTGTTTTCCAATGACCAGACATCCTCTGAAAACTGAAAACCAGTGACATCACTAGATAGTATTCAGACCTTTACGTGCACTGCTTTCTAGAAATCTACAGTTGTTGCTATACTTCTCCTTTATTAGCTGAGGATATGCTATAGTTCTGGAGTTAGCTGAATACCTGTTTGCCTTTCCCTCTCCCCTTCTCCCACATAGCTCTTCTGGCATAACCACTTTTTGCCTTTCTCTATTTGGAACCTGTGTTGATTTTTCTCAGCCTTGCTGAACTGGCCTTTAAGGCAGTTTCTTAGCAATTTGCAGTGAATATCATTAGTAAATCTTGCTTTGGTCCTGAAGCAATTGCAATCCCAGTCTGTTATGGATGCCTCCAGCAAAGCTTGATACTGTATTTTCTGACCTAAAGCAAATCTGTAGGAATCCATATGCAAGGTAAGCTCACTAAAGAACTCCTGCAGTGCCTGTGGCGAATCTGTTACACGCACTAACAGGAAACAGGCTTGCAAACCAGGGAAGTACTGCACACAGACAAGTGATAAAAGCTCTTCCAAAAGTTTCTTTGCTATTAGTCTCTAGTTCAAACTATAATGTGAAAATTTAGAAAGTCAATTGATTTGGCGTGGTTGGTTTTTTTTTTGTCTCCTTCCTTTTGCTTCTTGTACCTTCACCTTCATATTTTGAGTAGAATAGCTGTCTTGTAGCTAGGTCATGTGTCTAGTTCAGCTATATTAGTGTGACTTAAATAATTTAAAGTTTTGTGTCTTACAAAGATGGGGTATAACAATACTTCCTTCCCCAACACAGAGTTGACAGGAACTCTGTGTTTTCCATGGTCTAAGACACGAGGAATGTGTTTTCAGATGGACATTTATGTGGTATAGTACTGATAACATACACCTGGCACTCAAATTTCCCAATCCTCAGTCCTCCTACAACTGGAGTGTCTATAATTTCTTACTCTAGCAGCCAGGTTATAATGAGCCACAGCAGCTTACTCCAGTGCAAAGATTTTTGTTGGCTGATTTGGCAGAGTGAAGAGGCAAGTGATCAAGAAAATGCTTGCTAAGCCTCAATGCTGGGTGTTTTTATTTCATAGGAAATGAGGGCTTTTTAGTAGTGCAATAAGTTATAGTCCAAAACTTTTGGTTTTGATTGCTTCGAGAACTGACACTAATGCAAGATAAATTAGGTTTTGTACCAATATTTGTGAAAGTGTATTAAAACACAGGCACTAGGACTGGAAATGCCCTATGGCATCTTGCGTGAGATGCTAGTGAAACAATACGAGATAGCCACACTGACCCAGTCTATGAAATCTTTCATCAGCAATTTGAATAAGGTTTATCTTTTACTAATCAACAAGCAAAAGAAGTGCCAGCAAATAGAAGCTTTTAGTAATACAGTGTAATTGATATAAGAGAAACGAACTGCTCTTTCATGATGATAATGTCGTTGCCATCTCTGTTGAGAGTAGACAAACATTCTGCAGGCACAAAGTGTGACTGAGTGTCTTTAAGGAACAGAAAGTGCTAAATGACCTTTCATCACTTTAATCACTTGACTGGGTAGAAACATTTTTAATGAAGGTCATATGACTAGAAAAATATCATAGATGATCATCAAGTGGCCCATTCTTGACTCTTACATGCTCTTCCTGATTAGGGTCTGTTCAGTGTCTTTCTCTTTGGAAGAAAATACTTCAGCACAGTAAGAGTAACATAACAGAATCCTAATGTACTATGTGATGTCCAATGATGAAGACTGGTGATTTTTTTTAAAGCAGTGGTTGGTGTAAAAAGTAAGAATTTAAAGACTTTCTCTATTTTGGTAGTTTTGTTTGAATGCCTTTAATCCTGTTCCCACTATATAACATAAATCACTCATATAATTACTAGTCCTTCTAAAAGTTGGTTTTGGCCTTTAGAATTGGGCCAGAAAAAACAGAGTCAGTTTGACTGTACCCTGCTTTTAGAACACAGAGTGTCTTTGGATTTCCTTGTGAAGTAGTCAGGAACTGTAATCCAGTTACAAGCAGACCTTACATATAAGTTGCTTATCCTTGCAATGACAATATTCTCCTTCATGATGACAGAAAGAAGCCCTCCTGGGTGATTTTTTGGGGTTGTTTTTTTGATGATGGGTTTTGGTGGTTTGTTGTGGTGTTTTGGCTTTTGGGGTTTTGTTTGTTTGCTTGTTTTGGTGGGCTTTGTTTGGTGGTTGGGGCTTTTTTTTGTGTGTGGTTTTATTTGGTGGGTGTGAATTGTGTAGTCTGCATTTAAAACAAACAAAAAGTGTGTGCAGGGAGAAAAGGCAAGTAGCTCAGTTAAGAGATTTGTCTGTCTTAAGGGAAAGGATGTGATGAAGCCATGTAACAAATTTTAGGCATTTGACCTGTCAAAGACAAGCTTGGAAAGAGAATAGAGCTTAGAGATATGGCTTGACATCCAAGCAGAGTTGCTCGATGTAAGGTGTAATCCTATGAGGAGTAAATAATTCTGAACTGAAAAAAAGGAATAGGATTTATTGAAATACTATGTTAATATTTTATTTTTGAAGATTATCTGGATGTGAAGACCTTTGCTCTGTCCTCTAACTATAAAAGTTGAAAGAAAAATTATTCGACTGAAACATGGCAGTTTTTCAATTCTGTACTTCTCTAGAAGAGCAGAGAATTGTCCACTATTGGAAAGAAAATAATAAGGAATAAAAGATAAATCACAGGTTAAATATTTGAGAGTAACAGATCCAAGGCAAGATGACATTCAGTTTTCAGAGATGGTTAAGCTCATTTTTGTGCAGCTCTGCAGCTAGAAATGCTAAAGATCATAGAGCTGAGACTGCATTGTCTGTTGGTACACCCTTCCAGCACTTTTCCCTGAGCATACTGGCATGGGTCAGTGTTGGTAACATGAATCTGTGTCCAGTTTTGTGGTACATAGTGCCTGTACTGTCCTTGTGGTCCACTGTTTTCTGAAATCCTGAGGACTCTTTACATTTACACTGGCTCATTTCACAAGGCTCCCTATACATATACTTTAAGACTCCTTATACTGTAATTTGAGAGTAGCTTTCTTGTTCAGGTTCTAATTGGTGCAATGAAAGCAGTCTGCAGAGACATCAATATTAAACATCATTTCCTAAGTAGAGCGCGCATCTGATGAGCCACGTGAGAGCTGCAGAGAAATAGGTCTGTGCTGGCATTAAAAAGTAAAAACATCCCGCCTTGTTTGAACAGGGAGACAAATGAAGCATTTGCATTCTTGGTAATTTGGATGCTGGCAAAGCAGCCTTGTTTGTCAGTCCTTTGACTTCAGATACTGTCATATAATTTTCACTCAGAAGAGTATGTACCAAAGAAAAGGGAAGGCAAAGTATGTTTATTATTTCTTTATGTGTTCAGCAGGAAGCCAGTGATTTGTTTTTCAGACACATCCCATTGTTATGCTACACAATGCAATACCATGAAGTGTGATAGGTCTTGAAAGATGAAAGTGTCTCTGTGGGACAGTCACTCTTGGGGTGTTCATCTATCAGCTTGTATCAAGTCTTTCCAAGTCAAATCAGAGCAGAAGAAATTGCAACATCAGTGATGCGTGCTCTTACTTTTTACAAATGAAACACAAACATAACCACTTGGAGTCCTGTTCCTAAGATGAAATGTGTAAGATTTGTCCTAGTGTCATGAATATTTTCTGTTTCTCAGCACATGCTGACTGGTTGCTCTGTGGAGCTTGGGAATTGGGCTTCAGTGGAGCTTATGGCAGTGCGGCCATCAGTTTCTGTGTTACATAAATTCATTCCTTTTGCATCACTTCTTTTGCACAAAATTTTACTAGACATTTGCAGTGGACGCAGGCTGAAAGTAAAATGCAACTGGAGAAGTGAAGTTTCCACCTGATGCTGTAGGAAAGGCATGTGTACACCTGAATTTCACAGACTCAGCACAAAACCAAGAGGCTTTGAAATTCACTTAAGTAAGCCCAAGTCACATACTTGCACAAAGCTCTGTAGAATTTAGTGAAATCTTTTTAGTCTGAGTTTGTCACTTGATTTGGAAGTTTAATTACACTCATGAAACTGCTGAGGCTATTATAATTCACAGTGTTTTCTTAGCTGCAGGTGAGGCAAGGGAAGAGAGCAGAAAGAGTTGTGATAAGGAGATTCACTTAATATACTAAAAGATCTTCCTGTGTTTCTCCCATGACAGCTTGTCTGCCAGTTTATATTCCTGGGCTTCAAACACCACTGTAAGCTAGACATCTCTTGAAACCTGACCCATGGTGAGGAAGTTATGTTCACTGTGTAGATGTAGTCTACACAGCAAAAAACTAGATGAAAACACAATGGTCATAAATTTTCACTGATGGGGAAAAGCTGCCTTGCAAAATGGACACTTTCTGATCAAATACAATTTGTTCAAATCTCAGCTGTGAATGATGAACATGGGAAGAATGCAAGAGAGAACAAAACAGTAGGAGCAAAATTATCACGTTTATAAAATCTATGCTATGGAGCTGTTAGTGAAGCAGTAAGGTTTTCATACAAATTAATATCAGGTCCTAAAACTATTCTGGGTTTTCAAACTAATTTTCTGTTCTCCCTGGTGCTGCTTTCTATTTCATGGTTAAATCTGCGCTGTTCTATATATACAATCTTCACAAATAAATTTAAGCTCTTTTTTAATTAAAAAATTGTATATTGCCTGCACTCTTGACCTCTCACAGGCATTTAAGAACTAACTTTTACTTGTAGTAATGTTTGGGAACCCCTAGCAGTGGATCAGGACAGAACACCAGTGTCAGCTCTTGTTTTAAATAATTCACTTTGGCCATAGGCACAATCAGTTGGCTGCATTTTGCCTAATCTGTGGAACCATTTCTGCTCATTAAGTGTAACATGATAGAAAACTGACTGTGCCAGTTTCTGGATTCATATTTGGTTAGAAGTTGTGGTATGGAAAAGTCTCAACTATATATTTGCTGCTGTGCTATTAAGATTGATATCAACAGACTGTATTGATGTTATTTTGTATACTTGAGGTTTTGCTCAAATCCTAACCTCTAGAATTCATGTGGTGGTAGTTTTAGTTTACCTTTCAACCTAAGTTTCTAGCCTTTATGGCTATAAAGAAGTTGGAAATTTAGACTAAAATAAATGTAATACTGTTTTTCAATGAATTTTACTAATAACTCAGCATCCTGCACTTCGTGACTTCTGCATACATGAAAGAGCTTAAGGATATTCTGTTTTGTGTAATAAGGGCTTCAGATTCAGAAAGAGCTTGATGAATGCAATTCAGCCTGGAGCAGGCATCCTGCAGAATCTATCTGTATCGCTATGTGGACCTGAGACAGCATGTAAATAGGTGGGGACTCTGTTTAGCTGTCTCCACATGGCTGTATTTTACCTAGTCTGTGTGTTGTCCCAGAAGGTAGCTAGAACTGGTGGTGTTATGTCATAAAATGGAAAGTAATTTCAGGGACCTGATCAGAATCACTTTCCATATTCAAAGCCAGATACGTAAGCCAGACGGGGGAGTGGCAGATTGCTGTCTTTGATTAATATTTCCTGAGCTGTTCAAACAATTTTACAGTTCTTACTGAATACAAACTCCCAGTGCTTCATTGATGAGAACAATGTGTCTTATTTTTGTGCCCAGATCTCACTGAAAGCTAATGCTGCCTGGCAGAGATGCTGTCTTGAAGCTTTTCTTGAGTTCATTCACGACTTGGTTTTTCTCAGTTTTTACAGATGCTGCTTTAATGTGCCACACTTCCTCCCCCCCCCCCCCCCCATTTCTATAGCCCTCAGTAGTATCTTGGAAGCATCTGAACCCAGAGGTTTCTCTTTGACTTTTCATCTTGTTCTGTAGCTTCAAACCCAGCGTTTAGGAGAGAATGAATTTTCCATGCCCCTCTGACTTCCCAGGGAGGAGTCAGTGTAGTTCTGAGAAGAATTGTGGTTACCTTTGAATTACAGGGTTGTCTTATTCTACAGAAATAATCTTTTCTTGAGGTAGCAGATAGGGCTACAGGAAAACCACACTGCACATGCCTCTTCAAATTCTGCTATTTTGGCTTGTTAGATGATTTTCCCTCTGAGCCCTTTTAGTGGGGGTGGGGTGTGTGTGTGCAGAATAATGTGTTCAGCTGGGTCATCTTTTTACATTCTCATAGGTAGCAGTTAAGTGACTGGAATAAGATGAAGGTGGCTTGAAAATAGCTGCTCTGCCCCATCTCACTGGAAGGCTGGACAAATAAAACGTCATTAGTAATGTCATCTGATGCAACGTAACAGTTGAACATCAAGTGGAATATCCCTTGAATTATCAGGTTGTGCAGCTGTGTGGCAGCTATTGTGGAAAAAAAACACAAAGGTTTTATGTAGGCAACATGAACAAAGGATGGGTCTTAAATGTTGCCTTTAGACATAGTCCATCTGCCACTAAGAAATAAAGGTCAGTATAGAAACTGGAGTGAAATGTGAAGGCTAAATTAAGAAAAGGAAGGTCCATGGGCAAATAACACTGTTCTGGTGAAGAAAGATGGAAGCATGCCTACATGCCCACATTTGCTTGAAGACTTGCTTTTCTGATCTGTGCAGTGTTTCTAAGTGAAGCTTTAGCTCTCCTAGGAAACCATTATTAGGCTAATTGAAATGCTACTTGTACATTTAAAAGCAACAAATGCCATGATAACATCCTTGAAGCCTTTCAGGCAATTGTAAGACATTCTTGCTAAGGAATAAGGTGCAGCTGAAATAAACAATGAATGTTTCCAAAGCCAACAGACTTGCATTTTAGAAAGGATATTTTAAAGATAATTCCAATGTTGCCCAAAAATATGAGAGTAGAAGCATAAATGATCCCAGAGTAGTGACTTTTGAGTATTTAGCAATAGAAAGGCTCTTCAGGGAGCAGCAACTCTTGGGGTCGGAGTCATCTCTTGCCGGGGCTGGGGGAGTTGTGCAGTCGTTAATCGGCTATAGCCGTGCAGGGATCATGGTGAGAGACTTAGAGAGACAGGCTGCAGTTAGAGCAGAATTAGGAGGGATGCTTACCTCCCCCCTTGAAAAGTTCTCAGGACCGGGATGCCAGCTCTAGAGAGAGGGCCTGGTACAGTAATAGCCAAAGGCCGTTTGCTCAACAAGTAAGTTTGTTTTGTTGTTGGCTACGTACATATAATTGTTTTAATTGCTGGAGGACTCTTATCCTTGCCCTTGACAGAAGATAATGGGACACCAGACTTTGCCAAGCAAATGATTAAGGTTTTTAATGTCATCTGCATACTTGCCATTTACCTATACCACATCTATGGCAAGTTGCAACAGAGACTGGAACACCAGAAAGGTCCAATGGAGTGGTTCCTCACTGAATTCAGTACCTCTAATTACACAGTTCAGGCAAACCCCTCCATTTCATGGGAGGAGGTGATAAAATTACCATGTTTTCCTATTTTTTGATAAGTGGACTGAACTCACTTTTAAAATCTGTAATCCTTCCTCAAGATGGCATCACATTTGAAAGGCAGGAGGAAAGTCCCCCCCTTTTTTTCAAAAGGACAAGGGGACACATTCCCCTGGACCCCCAGTTGACATGGTTCACTTTACAATTGCACTTAAGTTGGAGCTGGTAGGCTCATCTGAAATGACTGCAGAACAGATTGTTTTGAAGATGCTGCTGTTGCAGAAATGTTGCATCACTCCGTAAGGCTGAGCTGAGATGACAGAGATCTTCAACAAGACCACCAAATTTTTCCTGAATCATCAAAACCAAAAGGACTGTTTCAACAGACTTGCCCCAGCATCATGGATTGCATTGGAAGTTCTTTGTGATTCATGGGATGGGGAAGATGACTTATATGAACTGTGTTACTTTTGGTCACCAGATTCTGATTGCTTTTGGAAGAGATTTTAATGGGATTGAGTCAATTTTCTCCTACAGATGGTGCTATATTCCCATGAAAAATCTCAAGAGTTTGAAAATCAAATGGCTTCAAAGCAAATTCTTTTTAGCCCAAAGGAAAAAAATAGGGTGTTGCAAGGACTATTAAGGAGAGTATGAAGCTGTATTGGCCAGGAAGTGGATGAAAAATCCAAAGGAAGCTCTCTGCTAAGATCCTCAAAGCTGTCCCTCTCAGTTTTGCCCGGTTCTACTCTCCGTATGAGCTATGACATGCTGTCACATGCAGGAAAAGATCATATAGTGCTGGGATTTATTTCTGTGAAGCAGAAAATAAGGATTACAGAATCTGCCAAGCCTCTAGGAATGTGGATGTAGTTTATACAAACTTCTTGGTCATGGCTTAGATGCTTTTGGAAAGTTCTGTAGTCAAAGCACAAGGACTGCTGGAGGCATCTTTTCATACATTAACACAGGAACTAAACAAAGTTGAGGCTTTTCTTGAGATACAACTATTAAATATAGTAGACAGAGACCCTCCATACTGAAAATGTCAGAAGTCTTGTGCTTCTCAGACAACCATAACCCTAACCCTGACCTTCTAATCCTAATGACACTAACCCTAACCTTAATGACCCTAATTCCAACCTGAAACCTACCTCCTAACCCTAACCTTAAACCTAACCCTAATTACCCCAACCCTAAACCCTAATGTCGCTAACCCTAACAACTTTATTCTTATGTTGCTCTTCTAGTGCTACCTCATGGGATTTAGGTGATGGTCACCCTGCTAATCTGTTTTGAATATATATTCTTACTACTACCTTTTCCTGATGACAGATCTTTGCTTCAGTCTGTTCCCCTCAGAAAAATGTCTACAGCTAGCTATTTCTACCATAAAATGTGAAGTGATTAATCCACCTTGTTTCATGAGATTGTGGGTGCTGGTGTCTATTAGCCAGGTATAAAATTACATGTAAGGACACTCCTTATAATAACAGTCTGCTGCCCCACTTATGCCACTCACTGCTTTTTAATTTAATCTTTTCTTAAGTATCAGTGGAATTTGTAATGCCCTATATTGCTACTTGTACAGAGAACCATTACATGGAGGAAAAAAAAAGAATTTGCTGCCTGCATTAAAAAGTTGAAAAAACCCCAAACCCAACCATTTGTAGATTTAGAGTCAATTTTAAAAAGGCAGCAACAGCCCATATTGTGTTTTCTGTCACTTTCTGAAAATCCCATTCTTGGTGTGTGCTGTGAACAGGTCTTGTTGCTGCCGATTCAGGCTCAGGCTGAATCAGAAATTTGTCAGGAGACATTTCCGATACAGAACCTGAAATGTCAACAAGGCAGCACTGATACTGAGAGGAGTTGCCCTTCTGTGAAAGCACACAGAGGGAGAGCAGAAATGAAATCACATTTCTCCTCTTTCCAAACCAGTGAGGGTTTTGTTTTGTCTTTCTTTTTTTCTTTCTTTTTTTTTTTAAACTAAATGTGTGCCATGGGCTGGCGAAGGCTGATTGTGTCCCTCTGAAGACAGTCACTGCTGGAAGCAGGCTGCTGCCAGCAGAGTGTGTGACCAAAACAATACAGTTTGCTTTCTTGTCTTTTTTTAATTCTTCTTTTTTTTCCTTTTCAGAACAACTCCTAGATGTTCTGTATACTGGCAGGCAGGAGGAAAAGAGACAGATGGTGTGACAGTGGGAGAACAGTCTATTTTAGCACTAATAAAAATGGGACTTGAGATCCACGTATGACAGAGAAATTATAAACTGGGAATGCCAGGGATAAAGCAAGACAAGCAGTGACCTTTCAGTGTTACAGAGCTACACAGTGATGTTTTTTCTCTTGCACTTGAAATTTGCAGTTTTAGTTTCTCCTGCAAAATGTGACTCAGGCCAATGGTGACTCTGATGTGCAGTTTAGTTCCTGTTTCAAATAATGAGCAAAATACTATTTGATTACAGAAAGTAAAATATTGTCATGTTTAAAAAGATTTTTTCCCCACCTGCATCATTTCTACAACTGCTTATTTTGCACACTTCCTATTCTTAAGTATCAAAAAAGGGATAAAAAGGTATATTTTCCCTATTTTGTGCCTATTTCATGCTAATTCTTCTGTCTTGTTGGTATAACAGTTGCTGGGTTTGTGCAGCTAACTGGGAAGGGGAGGATCCTCTGCAGTACCTGGGCTTATTCTCACTCGGTAGCTGTGTTTGGTTTGAGTTTTTTTCCCCCCTTAGTGTTAGTACATGTGGTACTGTGAAGGAATGAATAAAACTGTAGCATGGTCTTTTGTGGAAGGAAAATAATGGGATTTCTTGGTTAAGCAGTCAAGAGGTCTCACCTCTTCCTTTGCATTGAGGTTCCTGTAACCCCAGGGGATTTTTGTATCACTCTGCAAATTTGGTAGCCATAACTGCTGGGGGGGATAAGAGTTGTCAAAATGAAATTAAGCTTCCTCTTGGGAAAATTTTTACAGGTCAGCACGGCTAGGCCTGTCTTAACTGTTTCCTATTGAATGAACTCACTTTAAACTTTCCTGAAATCTGGCAAGAGGGAAGGAGGTAATTGTGCACGCAGGCAAGACTAGATGAGCTGCTAAAAGTACTCATTTCTGTTGGCTGATGCCAGCAGACTATCTTCTCATTGGTGGGAAGGAAACTATTTACCCTCTTTTGCAATATAAACCCAGCTAATTCCCTGTAGCTATCATTTGACATCTCACGGATTTGACATCTGCAAACTGCTTTAATTAATATTTGGGCTACCTCTCACAAATGTATTGCACTTCCAATTTACAGAAGTGGCAAGCCTTCAGTTGATAAAGTAAGTTGTTTCCATAGTTGCTAAAGATGAAATTGTTTAATTAAGCCATATTTTCTGTTTGTTTCTGATTCAGCTCCCATACCAACACTAAAAAGTGTCTTGAGAAAAAAACACTGCCACTTTTCTGCAGTTTCCTCAAAAGTGTCATCACCTGAAAAGAAATGTTTGACTTTTATGGACAGTCCCAGCAGGCTCAGCAATATTTGAGATGCTGACAGAAGCAGACTGGATATTCTTATAAGAGTGATCTCTGGCATGCTTCTGCCATGCTCCGCCTGCAGAGATCCTGCAGGCAACGTTTCCTGCTCTCGTAGAGGTTTCCTGTGCTGCCCTGTTAACTGAGTTGTAAGAACAGATGTGTGTTGTACACCAGTGCTCCCAAACTGTCCTGCTTATTCAGGGGTGGAAGAGGGACTATAAAAGAAATAGCATGGAAGGAAGGAAGCAACAGAAGCCCAATTCAACTCTCATGAAAGCATACAGAAATTTTTTTCTGACGATTTCATAGGGACTGAATTAAGTTTTTGGTGAGAAGCCATGTCCCAAAAGCCTCCAGACCTCCTCTTCCATTCTACATCTGCAGCGGATCTGTTGAATTTATTACAAATAAAAATCTTACTTATGGCATGTGGAAAATAGAGGAGGTGAAGGTTATGAGAAAACCCCAACTTATTGATGTGGAGTGGAAAAGTCCTGCAAAATAAACTTTTAAATACACTAAAAAGGTCCTCCCACCCCCCAAGTGCACAAAGCCTTCCTGCATTCGTAGTCACTGACTTCATCAGTTTCACAGCATTACTTTTCAATCAGCAAACATCATAAAAACAGGAAGGCAGATTTATGGCTGTATATTAGCCAGCACCATTACTGTATTTACTGTAGTGTGAAAAAGGAAATCAGGGAAAAGTGCTATAAATCTCAGTGGCTGCAACCCAGATGCATTTATTTACTTACTGGATACTTCACTAGTGGCTTAGCAGATGCCTGCTAATTTACACATATATTTTGAGCGTACAAGCAGAATGCTCTAGAGGGATGGGTGTTAAAATTCTGCTGGGGTCTGTTTGGGGGCCGATAGGAAGAAGCCAGTGAAACATATTCAGTTTAAGTAGCTAAAGTAGTTATTGAAGAAGCACCAGTTTGTTAACCAATCATTGCTTACTTAAAGGGACTGTAATTATAAAAATATAAAACTCCAATCTTGCAATAACAAGAGGAAGATAGAGATCTGGCTGTTACAATAAAGGCCAAATGCCTGTCCCATTAACATTACAGTGTTCTCTTTTTGAAAAGAAAGGACAATCATCATAAATCTTATCTAAAGTCCTGAAGCTGTAATATTCCACTTGCTGTGTAGGGTGAGTGGTATCAGATAGGGTGTTCTGTGCCCTGCAGGCTAGGCACAAAGGTTGTTCTTTACTGTTGTAGATATAATTGCAGTTAATCCCAAAACACGAAGTCATCTGACCCGGCATGGCCTGGTTCTGTCTGCAGTCGGAAAAAATGTTATCTGTGCACATAGTTGTGCTCAAATGTGCATAAAGGCACGAGTGTGCTTTCTTTACACAACACTTCTATGTTGTGGTAAACAGACACATTCTTTAAAATGGAGAGCAATGAAGAAGGCTGCTTCACAACAAGAAGTGGTGCATTGGTTTGGCCTGTCCCTTACATCTTCATTATCTAGAAAAATCGAATTAATGAGTGAAAGTTGAATTGAATGTGTTTAGGTGTCAAGTGTGTCTGAAAGCACTATTTTATTTTATTTTAGTTAATTGAGATTTGTGGTCAAATGCAAAAGGCTGGATCTAGATTTGTGTATAAAGTCCAACCGTAGTTTTCCTGAGGGGAAATCATGAATCCATTCGAGCCAATTGAAATATTTCCATTGATGTTTAATGAACCAGGAAATAGGTTCAGCCCAAAACCTAAGGAGTTCAATATCACTATAAATCACTTTGGTTTTAATTGTTAGTGTTGTGTTTGGGTTTTTGGTTTTGGTGGGGTTTTTTTCTTCCGCTGCTTACTAGTGGCTCTTATTGTTAATGCTGTTTTTAAAATGAACAGGAAAATGCAAAGAGTATAAATTATAAATGAACAGTTTCAATGAGGCTGTTGATTGCAATGACTGAAATCTAATTAAGCAGTTTAAGCTCTAAGTGATATTATTATTAAAGAATTATGTTAACAGAGCATTTGATCAGCCTCTTAATTTGTTTTATGTGAATTATACTTATGAGATAATGTGATTCAGAGTGACAGAAAGATCAATTCTTTTTCGTTCTTTTTCCTTCTTTCTTTTTCTTTTCTTTTCTTTTCTTTTTTTTTTTTTTTTTAAATAATAAATGAATATTCTCTGTTTAAATTGAAATTGATAGAGAAGTCCTAGGGAAATGAAAGTACTATTTTGGCATATTAACTTATGTAACTGGCTTCATCTGACTGCTGATATTACTCCTTTTGTTTTGATAAGACACTGTAAGAAGTACTTCCAAAGCAGCAACAGAAATACATGTGTGGATGGATGTGTTCATAAAAACTGTATGTTTTTATGTTGTGGTGAAAAGCAACACTACCCAGTGAAAGGGTCGTGTGAGACACTACCTTTTTGCCTGTGAAATCACTGTTAGCCTGTAATCTGCATTTTTTCCCCTCTAAAATAGAGTGCAGAGTGTTTTTAAACCAATGGCAGTCTATTGGGGTGCACATGGATTATTTAATGTGCAAGTACACTTCATACAAGTGTGAGAACAGCTTGGATTGCTTTCTGTGTGATGCAGCCAAGTAGCAATCATGGGGTTAACATGCTAAATAAATATATCCCTTGGTTTTGGAAATGGGGCCTATGCTTTATGACTCTTAGGAAGTCAGTCTTGGTAGGGTTCTAAGTAACCTTTGTGCTCCTCATGTTGCATTCCTTCCCAGTTGGTGGACATCCAGTCAATTTAATTGAAATGTTGTTTCAAGGAGTTACTTGTAGTAGATGGTCCCTGGCACACATTTATTTTTGTAGCTTCAACACTGAACAAAGAGGGGAGGAGTAAATTGTGGGGAAGATTGAGGTACGATGTACTTAAAATACAGAGAAGGACTGAGGGTGCCAAGCACTGCAGAGGAAAGAGAAAGCTGTGAAACATAAAATGATACAAAGAAAGGAAGTGTGACTGGTTGATTCTCTCTTTTGCTATTTGTTTTGTGATGTCAGGACTGATATGCAATAACCAAATTATTAGGGGCTCTCTGCCCTCTTAAATTCATTGTGCTTATTCTCGTGGGGTTTGTTCTACATCATTCCTTGAAGATGGTATGTAATGAGCCAAAATGTGAAGAATTGTTTTTGAATACATTCTTGGGTTTCTTTTTTATGTCTAGAAGGATGGAAAATTAATTTTGCTCTTGAACCAGTTCAAAATCTTCCTCCCACACTGTGGAGCCTGGATGTGGTGTTGGAAGACAGTCTTTTCTGGCTGCAAGCATCAAAGTGAGATCCAAAGGGCAGGCATCTTTAAATATTTAACTACTAATAATCTGGTTCATAAAACTGCCTGGGTGTTTATGGAAGATGGTGTTGCTACTGATGCTATTGATCTAGCAGATGCAGTTAATCCTATATTTTTAGAATATAAAAATGTGCAAAAGTCATTCTGGATAGATAAAAAGGAATACTCATCTCAGCAAAGTGCTTTTAAAGGTTGATGTCTCAGCAGCCTTGCTATCTGTCATTAGATTTTTTTTTCTTTATATCTTAAATTTAATTGGTACTTTTTTGAGGTTATGATCACGTTTTCCTGTTTCTCTTTGCATGTGATATATTTAGTGTTGTCTGAGGGCTCTCTGCCCAATAGGTGATTTGGCAGACAGCATCAGTAGCTACTCTTAGGCCATGGCTTAAATTTAAAGGGGAAATCACCACTTTTGGTGTTTCAAGTTTTAAGCATTAAGCTAAACATACTTCTAGAGGGATTTAATTTTCACTGGTCAGAGTTGAGTTTTTCCCAGAAATGAGGCACCTACTGAGGCCCCCAGATCATCTGTTTTGCTGGAAATCACAAGAATCCCCTAAGAATGTTAAGGCTTACTGTTTCCAAAACACCTTGAGATCCTTAAGTTCAGGTACAATAGAAGAATTGCTTCAACCTCGACAATTAGCCTGTAAAGTGACATGTTGATAGGTAGATGCCTCCTGAATGATGGTTTTAAATATTAAATAATGATTATCCAGAGCTCCAAGCCACTGATTCTTTATAAGGGCTTTCAATATTGTGGAGTAGAATTGCACAAGGCTGATTGCAGATGATTAATACTGAGCTACTAATCTATACATTCTTTGTTCTTGACGAGTATGAATTTAGTTGCCTGGATGAAGGGCCCATCCTCACACTTGAGCCCAATAGAGAGCCTGTTCAAGTAGGAACTTGCTCCACCATGCTCCTTGCCTTCCTTCCGTGAGCATCTCTCAGATCCAGAGACACACCACCTGTCTTCCAGCAGCTTATTTTGTATGCACTGTATGCAGCCTGTAGGAGTCATCCATATCATAAAAAGCATGGGGTGTGATTAGGAAAGATAAGCAATGTGAGAGAAGGAACTAGAATTACCTATGTTTGTTGTTTTTAGATAGAACATTGTGCACCTACTCTGATTAAAAACATGCAAGAATAATGAAGTGTCTGTCCTTACAGAGTCCCAGAGTAAGATTATAACATTTCCCACCCTTTTCTGTACCTCTTGTTCCAACTAATGTTATCTCAGAGTTCACAGGTAAAATTGTAATCTGCACAAGAGAAAAACAAGCCCTGCTATCAACATTGTGCAGCTTTTTGTTTTTATAGAAGTATTGGTCAGCTACACAATCCCTCTTAATTTTTCTCCCTTCAAAAGGTCAGGTACCACTTCCTTCTCATTATGTTCTTTGGCTTTTATTCAAGCAGCTTCTGCTTGAAAATTTTCATGTTTCACTCATACATCTGTAGGGCAAAACATCTTTCCTAGGCATCTATCACTTGCCTGCAGCTGACACATAGTCATAAAGGTGACCTATTTCATATTAACAATCAATTTCCTTTCATTGTCACCACCAGGATGTGTTCTGCCATTTCACTTTCCTTGTCAGAAGTGCAGACTTAGGGGTCAGCTTGAAGATTCTTTGCAGGTAAAAGGATGATTGTTTGATTCTATGCATCATTGAATTCTGTCAATTTTATTTTAGCGCTGAGGAAAAATACCCAAGCATAGCTTTCCACAGAGAACGCTGGAACCCAGGCATCCCTAAGTGTAAGACTTTGTATGCAATCTTGGTAAAATGATTTCCATAATGCAGAGATATGAATCTCATCAATTTCAAGGCATAACAGCATGTTATTGGAGTTCTTTGTGGGATTTTAGTGCTTTGTGTCTTTTGCATTACTTGAATTACGGTGTTGCATCATGGAAAAATTCATAAAACAAGTCTGGTTTAAACCGAGCTACAGTCCTGGATGTTACAGAAGTCTGTGCTATGCAGAAGAAATAGTATGTATAAACCTACCTAGTTCCTGACATCTTTCTGAATTGTTGAGCAAAACAGCCTGTGTTCACATTTTAGGAGACACAATAACTCACCGAAAGGTGCAATCTGTCTTTGGAGAGCCCACAGGTTTGTCACTGAATTTCATTATCAATGTGAGGCATTTTTGTGTGGAAAAAAAAAGTGCCTCAGAGAGAACTGTAGGAAGAGGAGGCTAATCTCCAGAATATGTTATAAAGTCCTCCACAATTGATCAGGTTTAGCTGTAGCATGTATTGGATTAGAATTTATTTTTATTTTGGAGCTTTAAATTCCTCCTCTCTGCTCCCCACCCCTAATGTAAATTCCTCATAAAATAACTGGGAATGATTTTGCTACTTACTCTAGACTTTTCTGAACACAATTGGCATAGATATTCAGTCCACCATAATGCCGAGTTTGAACTACTTAATTTCCTTCTGCTTTATTCTGTGTAGATAAACATTTGCAAGGTAATTTGGAGTGTACTGATTTATGATGTCATCATCTGGGATGTGAGAGATCCAGTCAGGCCACTGGCTTAATAAATATTGTACTTTCTCAAAGAAAAGTGGAAGCTGAGAAAGTGCTGTTGCTAGAACAGCAAAAAGTTACCTGAGAAAATTCTCATACCAAGCAATTTCAGGGCTTGGGAAATGCAGTTGCCATTCTTCACCTCTACTCCTTCTGCAACACAGATGTAGTCTGACATGATTACTCATGCCGTGCCCTGCCTTCACAATTTGTTCTACTATGTTCCACTGAACTTCTCAAGGGCTAATGTGCCATTCAGCCTGAGTTAATACACCAGAAACTGATCATAAACAGAAATATTATTCTTAGGTTTGGCAGTCTTTTTGCTGGAAAATCTGAATGAGAAACTTCTGAAGTAACCTTCAATATTGTTGTGAAGTTTAAAAGTTTGCATTGCTCCCTGCTTCTGACAGAATTGAGATGGATAACTTGTTGATCCTGAAGTATCATGCTCTAGGTTTATAGATCTTTTTAGCTTTGACCTTGAGAAGATCTTATGAATCACTTTATTTTCAGTTCCATGAATTAATCTTAAAATTATGAAACAATAAACTGTGGCAAAGGACAGTACATTTGAGAGACAAAACAAAAGAAGCAAAAAGCTACTAGTGCTGGAAGCAGCACCGCAGACACAGCAGTATTTAATCAGCTAGGAGTAGAGAAAAAATGACTAACATTGGCAACTTTCTGAAATCAAAATAAAGGCAAGAAAATAAATCAAAATAAAGGCAAGAAAATACTTCTAAGCCTTTACTTCTAATACTTCTAAGTCTTTTTTGCCACTGCACGTATCCTGAACTTCCCAGATCTAATGTGGAAAGAGACAGTCACCTGGACAGCAGAGAGAAGCAGAATACTTTACATTTCTACACTTGCATTACTTTGTTTGTGCTTTTAAAAAATTGACTAAAAGTTTACTTGTGTTTCTGACCTAAAGATCTCAGAGCAGACACTATGGTGTATGTATTAGTAACTTCCATTTATATTTGAAATCACTATTTGTATAGGAGACTGAGATAATTATTTCTGAATTAGAAAGTTTCTGCAAAATGATTTTGATTGTCTGCTGAGCTTTCATCAGTATTTTCTTGCACAGCTAGCCTGAGGCATCACAAAATTATCTTAAAGGGGCAGTGTTCAGACCAGTGAATTTTAGCACTGGGAGTCTGCTTCCGACTGAAATCAGAACTACCAACTCTCTGGACACAAAATTCTGAAGAGTTTGTGCTCTTGCCTGAGAGGTACTTAATGTTTTCATGGGACAGTTTGTAGAATTCAAGATAACTGTAGTGGTCTTTAGAGGAAGGAGATCATCCTTTGTGCTGCATGCTAACAACACACCTGCAGGGTATGTGAAAGCAGGTCAATAAGACATAGGGCTTAGAAGAAAAAAGTGGTATGTCTTTGCCATGTGTACAACTGAATTGTTCCCAAAATGAAAGTGTTCCAAATCAATTCATGTTTTGTGTTACAGTGTTTTTCCAGCCACTAGAGCAATACAGCAGCAGTGGTTGGTTAAAGTTCTTTTTCTTTTAAAAGGCAGAGTAAATAATGATCATTCTTCTAATACATTCATTGAGGAATTGGCTCCAGTCTAACAAAAAGTTGTGGTCAGCCATATATATTTTCCACCGTTTTAAATACATGACATTGAAATCTTTCACCATGATTTACAGTCAAATCTAGTGGGCAGTTAATAGGTAGTCATAACTGTTCTTGTTTCCGTGGTCCTTGTAAAGGGTAAAGCAAATAACTTAAACTTTATCCGTGCAGCAATAAATCTTAGAAATGAAGCTCAAAGGCTGAGGAATAAAGCAATTCCTATCTCATGGAAGACATTATGTTTTGATCTTACATAGGTGTAAATGTCTGCCCTCTTCATACACTAGTCTCTATTTCCACTTCATGCACTGGCATTTTAGTAGCCAATGTGAAATTCAGACAAATGTTAATGTGAGTTAAGCACAAAATGATGAGCTGAGAGCAATTACTTCAAAATTCAGTTTATCACCAAATACCTGATTCACAAAATGTAAAATATTGCCAACACTTCAACTCCAGTTATTATGGAAATACTGGTGGTGTGCTTTGGATGATTTTTGGCAAACCCTTTTGCTTAGGCTGATGTGGCTATTACTAAACCATGAAAGGAAGTTTCCCAATTGTTCTCCTGTTTGATCTTGCTCAGACTGTAAGTCTATCTGCAGTGCAAGGGTACTGAGCCTATGACAGAATGTCTTGAGTCATGGTTTTGGAACATTATTTGTGGCCCAGGGCTGGTCCTGCATGCATGAGCAATTCAGCTGTTGTGAACAGCTAGGATGAGATACTTCAACATGTATTCCTAGTTTAACTGAAGATGAATCTCAGTGCTCTTTCCTCATGCTTTGTGCCCTGAATTGGGTTGCATGCAATTTTGCAGCAGTACAATAGTCCTTTTATGTGAGAACCATTCCTTCTTAGCTTCCTTCCTCTTCATCTTCAGTCTTCAGACTATAAATAGAAGATGAACCAGAAGTAAGCAAAGATTCCTTTCTTCAGTTACAGATTTCTAGATGGAACATTCCTACTACTTTTGCAAAACTCTGCAAAACTATTGCTTCAGATTCCCTGGATCTGAACAATTTAAGCAGAAACTTGTTTCAAAACCCAGATGTGACTCACCCAGCATGCGTTGTGTGTTCTGCGGCAGTGGGGAACCTGATGTTAAGTGATGCCTCAGCCTCAGTTACTCTATGAATACTGTTGCTAACTCCAGAGAAAAAAAAAAAATTCTGTGGCAACTAAAACTTTTGAAGTTTATTATAATGTGTGGGGACAGCATATCAGATGAAACTACAAATAGATTAATTACAGTGTTAAGACTGGTTATAGCCATCTAGTCCAGTACATACCTCTCACAGTGGCCAGTCCCACATGAGAGTTGCAAAGGAACTCTACAAGAGACAATCCTGGAATTATATGCCCTAAAGGGCCCATCTCTCCTTACCTCAGGTATGTAGAGGCTGGCTTATACCCTCAAGAAGGACATTTTTATGTCTGATTTTCCCTCTTAAGAAAGATTAAAGTACAAGCTTTTCAACTCTACTAGAGCTCACTCATTTTTTCTAAGGTACTGAAGAGGTGTGAATGCCATATGTGATCTAAAGAGTGTCAGTGGGAAATCAGAAATTATAAGAACTATGGAAAACAGCATTGTGTTTCTGAAGAGTCTGGGTACTGCCTGCCTTGCTTATTGCAAGGAGCAGACTAAAGAACCAGATGATTAATGTCTGAAAACCTATAACCCTCATTTTATCACTTTGCAAGAAGAAATATTGCTGATTTCCCTCTGAATGTTTAAGAAGCTATTGCAAAATGCATCCAAGATAGGCTGCTCCTCCAAAAGTCTGAGCACTGTCCAGGATCAGGCTCAGGAATGTCAGCATGCTGAAAGAGAGGCTTCTTTTCAAGGAAGTTCAGAAATGAGGAACCTAGAAATCCCATGAGGTAAGGCAATCTGAGAAACTCAGATGAATTATCACAAATGACAATGTTCAGACAAACGGTATGAAGTTTTAGTCAATTCCTAAATTATGATTAGTCATTTCCACACCTTTGGAGAGTCATTGCAAATAAACCTGTGCTTTTTGCTGAAAGTGTGGCCAATGTCATAGCTGTCAGACAAGAGAAAACAGCAGATACTACACAAGAAGGTCAGTCTCTAAGACATGGCAGTGATCATATGGTTGGACAAATCAAGGGCTTTGAGCAGTGATGTTGACTTTAAGTCTTCTATTGGCACAAATAATAGGCTGTCTTAGCCAATCTTTAATTATAGAACTGCTGGGTTAGTTTTCCAGTTTTGCTTTCAGCTTGTGCAAATTTGATCTGGAGAAGGGCTGGTGCAGAAAAGGTGCCCAGGAGTATAGGATTGTTGTCATGTTTTAGAGTTCAGAGCTGCCCAGTGATACACAGCCTGCAGTGCTGATGAGTGTATGTACACAGAACATCCAATGCACGCGCTTATGTTGCCTTTAGGTGAAAAGTATTCAACCCTCTTTTTAATTTTTTTTTCTTTTCCCAGTCATGTCTTTCAAAAAGTACCCTTTGAGTCTTATTTTCCTTTGATTAAAAGCTAATTTGATTTCCATTTTCCACCTGCAAAAATTAACTTTAAACAATATATCTGAAATGGGGAAAAAACCCTCTACCTTCTTGCTTGTATACAGTGAATGTTTTCTTCAGGGATGAGATGTATAGAAGCTTTTACAACATGCACAAAACAACTTATGACAGAATAACAAGCTGCCCTGGGCCATCACGGCAGCTGGCAGAGTGAGTCATTGCTTCTGGCCCTGTAATGCAGACCTTGCGTGTCTGGGAAATAATGCCCAGCCAAGTGTGATTGCAAGCTATTATTAAGGCTTTATTTGTGAAATTGGTGTAGTTGAGGTCAAACATCTTTCTCTCTATTTTCATGCAGTGCTTTTAGACAGCTTTCAATAGTGATTCCATTATACCCCTACTATGAAGATATTTTACCTCTTATACAAATTGCTGGTTAATTACTGAGCTGTTTTTCACATCTGATTCTGCTTTTGAGTAAGATAGTTTGACATTGAGCCAGAAGCAACACTGACTATAGAAAAAGCAAACAGTTTGAGCTTTAAATTGAAAGTGAGTACAAGAGTTTCTGAAACAGATGAATGCAGTTGAGAGTTACTGTAGATACTGAAAATGTGTTGTCTAGAAAGTGAAATTATTTTGAAACAGAAATTGATTAGAGACCTGCAGGTTTCTAATCAATGTGTTTTGCAGGGTTTGTTTCTTTAAAATGTTTTAGGTCCATTTTATGTGATAAGGAGGTAGGGAATGATTTTCTTTCTAGTACCAACCAATTCAGAAATTATTCTCTGGTACACAGGCCAGAAAATGTCTTGAGATACTCAGTAATCCAGATTATAATAGCCATGTTTATTTTTCAAAGAGGCTGAAGTGCATTGGAGATGTCCCATCTTGGACCAGAGTTCCAGGGAACATGGCCTGCTCCTGCTGGCCACACTATTTCTGATGCAGACCAGGAGGCCAATGGCCTTCTTGGCCACCTGGGCACACTGCTGGCTCATGTTCAGCCATCTGTCAACCAGTACCCCCAGGTGTCCTTACTTTCAGACTGGTTTCTTAAAGTCAAAAGCAGAGAGCTGGCAATAGTGATGTTTTAAGGCATCACTGTGATTTCTCTCAGAGATACCTTATCTGGGATGACTCATTCCAGATGTTATTTGTGTTCTTTGACTGTAGAGGGAATCTGCAGTGTGGGCATTGACTCTAAAATGGGACCAGTTAAGAGAATTGCTTCCCTCTCTTATTCCCTGTTTAAATACCATAGTACTTGTGCATCTGGTCCTAGTAGATGTATTACAGTCTCAGAGGAAATCTGTGGCAAATCCTACATATTCCAGCACTTAATCTAAGGAAGCATAAAGCATCATTCTTCTCAGCTCTTTGGGGTTTACATGGGCATTCTCTTTAAAGCCAATAAGAATACTGATGTGAGTAATGTTTGTAGGATTATGGCCTGAATTTCTATGGTGTCTGAATTCTTACTGTTACAAAATTGTTAATCTGCCTTTCTCCTTATAAGAACTGGGCAGGGTTTTATCAAGGCACTAGCAAACATTTCAGAGAAGTATGTTATGCTAGTAACTTTGTACAGAAGTCCTGACTTACAGTACTTAACATTACTTGCCAGTGAAAACTTGGCAAGCATTCTGATTTGGTCAGTGAACGTTGCTAAGAAGAAAATTAATTAGTGAGAAGTTCATAGCTCAGCAGAAAGCACTCTTGGTCTTTCAGTTGTGTACTCTGGAAGGGAAATATTCAAATAAAATAAACTCAGCAGTTTGTATTTACAGGAGGAAAGGGACTCAGAAGTAATTATCTCTTATTTACTTTTGCACATGTTATTGCTTAGGTACTAGTTCTTAGAAAAATTCCAAGAAGACTTTTATATCACTAAAACTATTACCTTTACCTCTGCTTTATGCTCTGTTAATTTATGAAAGAATCAAGTTCTCAGCATTTGCTAGACTGGCATAATTTTCAATTAATTTACCCCCTCAGTATCTCTGTGAAGGTTTTCCATTTTATTGGTGAAATTAATGGTAAGAAATCCAAACTCTTTCTTCTGTGTAAATCCATTCATGCCAAAATGTATCATTCCAGCAGAATTGTTCTTAAATGATCTTTAGGAAAATCCCCAAGGTCACACAAGAAGGATGTGATAGTTTCAGTGCAGTACAGTCAATGAAAGCAACCAATGGAAATGTATGCATGAGTTACAGCTGGTATTGCAAGGCCTAAGACTTACAGAGTCCTAGTATTTTGTTAACTCTTCCTAATTTTAAGTTCTTATAAGCTGTTTTGGGATTTGGGAGACATTCAGACTTGTACTAAAATCCTGTTCTCCTCCTCCATTAGTGTTCAGCCTCTTTTCTTCAGTCGTAGTACTTCTAACTGTCTCTGGCAGAGTTATATATTTTTTGTTCTGAAAGCCTTTTGTTTGGCTCTTAATCATCTCTGAAATTAATTAGCTACATTCTCTATCTCAATTCTTTTCCAGCAGTGGCTAATCTACTGCAAAGAGTGTTTCATGGTGAAGAATACCTGTTACATGAAGGTCATTCCTTATTGGGTTCTCTTGGAGATAAACACATGTATAGAGGAAGGGGGCTTTTAGGAGGAGGCTCATTAAAAGTTCATGGGCTAAACTGTTTTCTGGAGTAACTCTACTGATCTTTAAGTAAGATGAGATGAAAATTTGGCCTTCCATCAGGAAAAACCTTAATTAATAAGTTCTCTAAAGGCTAAACTGTGCAAACAGCATGAAGAGGATTCTGTGGGATGCAGATCTGGTTCAGAAACCCAACAGATTTATGTCTTCCTTCAAACTGGAACAAAAAGGGCTGGATAATCACAATTTTGGCAGCATTTGCAGTTAAGAACCTTAATGCTGAACTTGTGAAGTCCTTTGAAAAGCCATCAGACTACTGCCTCACAGAGCTCTAAAAAATCTAAGTCATACCAGTCTTCTGCACATAGGGATGACTTGCTTTAAACAGAGACCTCTTGTGATGTCTTAAACCCCTTTGTCAGTTGCAAGGAAATAAAACCCCAAACAAAACAAATAATCCTTAAACCCCAAACCCCTGAACATATTGTTCAGGGCAGAGGATTTCAATGTCTCTGTACCCATAGAATTATTTTGCACTAATGCAACAATATGTAAGTTGTTGTTCCAAAAATGCTGGGCCCCACTCCAGATTCATCATGTGGACATCAAAAAGCTAACGTGCTTTAGAGGTAGAAAAATAGTACTGGATTATTTATTTATATAGCACTCATAAATTTGCACATTACTTTATACTCCAAAAATAAAATGCTAGTGCTTGGAAGGGTAATGTCACAATGAATTTTGGCTGGTAGGCTTCAATGATAAAAAAACCAAACACCCCTCTATTAAATTCTGAGATTAAAAAAAACCACCAAACAGCAAAACTCCCCACAAACAGCACAAACCTCACCCCAAAGCAAACAACAAACTCATTATCAGTCTTTTCCATCCTCTGTATTTAAATATTTCTGCAGTGAATTAATTTCATTTCTAGCCTAAGTAAAATGCAGAGAAGAATTGCCCCAATATCTCCTAAAAAAAAGAATTAAACTAGCACACTGGAAGTATAGAACTCAACCATTTGTTGCTGGGTTGTTGAATCAGTGTCAAACTCAGCAGCATATGAAAAAGTGACATACAGTGCAGTCTACAGAACAGGGCAGATATTTTTGGTGACATCTGGGTGCTTTGTATCTACTGTACAACCAAGGATTTTGGGGATATTAAACTCAATCATATGAGCTTAGAATATCTACAAAATGAGACACAAACCCCATGGTGTTTGCTCCCTGGTTACATAGTTCATTCTCTTCAAAAGGCCCACTCTTTGAGGAGGCAGACAGTTCTAACAGGCTATATAATTTCTTTACTTCCTCAAGTCTTATTCCTGCTGCATATTTTCTTAGCGAGTTTGAGGAAGGTGGCCAACCCCACACATCTTTTCCTTGGGTGACTAATTCACTTTGGGCATACAAACTTGTCCCTGACATCAATGATCAACACCTCTGCTATTTGCCATGTAAAATGTTTATACTTCATGGTTGTAGCTCAAGTATGGGGTAAAAAAAAAAAAAAGACAAAAATGAAGAACTGTTAAATGAAATTTGGAGATTTGGTATTGAGGGAGACAACAGTTTTAGCAACTGCTAGAAATTTACTGTTCTGGAGGGATTGGTGGTAGTTCTGTCCTGACTTTATTGATGTAACAGTGACAAAATTCCAGTGATTTCATTGGAGAGTAGTAAAAGCTTTTCTTAGCTTTACATTTGTACTTCAGGGTGGGTGAGGGTTGTGTGCTTGTATTCTCATCTCTTTTTTTTGTAATCACAGTGGCATAATTATCAGTTGTGGTCCATGTGAGAAAGCAATCCAAGCACCTGCAAACAAAGGAGGTGGTTTCCATACGTTGTACATAAGAGTTCTCAGAATAGCTTCTCCACTGTTATTCAGCTGTCTCTTGAGCTAGCTTTGAATTTACAGAAAAGAGACATCTGGCTCCTACTTCAACTTGTCCCTGAAAAGCACAATAGCAATAATTTCACTGAAGGCTATCTACCACTTAGTAATGGTGGGACTGGTTTGAATTTATTTAACTGTAGAGTGGATGCTTTTGTTCTCCAGTTATTGGTGTCTCAGATTCTGATCTACATTTCATATCCTCTCCAGGTTCACTCAATGAAAAAATGTGAATGAAGGAATCAATCATTACAGTTAAAATACTGTGGGGCTTTTAAACGTGAGTCAGGTCACTTATGGACCTCAGTTAGGGTCAATAAAAGGTATACATCAGATGGTTTTCCATTAATAATTCTGAAGATCTGATTCTAGATGCAGTATCATTTCAAACAAGTATAATTTCAGTGGCGTTAGTGCAATCAAGAAAATCAGAATCAGTGTTTTCAAACGTTTTCCTGATTGAAAGCACAATGTGGTATTTCCCATAAGTCACCATCACCTCTTAAGGCCTGAATTTTTGTTCATTCCTGTTGTCTGAATGTGATTTTAGTTAATTGAGATGTTAATTTGGAAGTGACTTGTAGAGGACATGAGAGTCTTCAGTTCTTGGTGAACCTGCTGGGATTTGAACTTACCTGTTTGTAGGAGTTACTGTGTGCACTGTCAGGTCAAAGATGAGAATTTGAAACTGAAAATTAGACATATGTTTTTGAGACCTTGTAGAAACACAGGAACACACAAACTGCTGTACTCTGCCAGCTCAAATGCATGTCAGTTCCCGTATCTGCCCTCTGCCAATGGCAGCAGCAGGTGTCAAGGCAGTGGTACTTTGTTGGTTGCTTCCTATATGAATAATGCCACCAGGATTATGAATATTTTCTAAATTGCTTTATACTGATAGGCATGACTCTGCTTGAGCTGCACAGGTACTGAAAAGGAACTCAGAGAGGAGATCTGTTGCTTTTACTGGGAGCAGTGGCAGGGAAAGTGAAGTGATTCTCCCAAAATAAGACAGGAATTCTGTTGGTGAAGGAGTGGATTGAAACCAGTTCTTCAGTCTCAGTCCAACATTTATGCTGCAAACACAAGTTTTTCCTTCCTCCTGAGACCTTAGTTTTGCCAGAGTAAAAAAATGAGTCAGGAAGCTAGGGAATTGGTCCAACAGAATGAGTATGACTGACATTTGACGATCAATCTGACCTTTAACAGTTTTTCATGTTACTAACATAAAATGATTGCTCACAAGGCTCCCCACAGGGCCAGTCTAAAACCCCTCCGCTCTGAATCATTCTTTATTCTCCTCTTGGAAGCATTGCTGCTTTGCTTCTGTGTTGATATCTGATGTTTTGTGCTAGCATGAAATAGTGATGATAAAAATTATATGATTCAGGGGTAAAACAGTCAAATTTGGTTCTGAATGGTCAGTAGGAAAATTAGTAGTTCTTTGTGATGATGCCCTAGGCAATTAGATATTGGGAATGATAGGCTCTGAATGACTGATCTCTATTGTCTTGTTCTGTGTTCCCTGGACAACAGAAATTGGAACAAAGAAATTGTTAAAATTTCAAGCCTTGTTTTAAATAAATAGACACTGACATCAGTAGTAAAAACTGTTGTGTATGTGCCTCATATTTGTATTTGGGAGCTCACTAAGATCCTGTTGTGATTTTAGGAGTAGCAAGGTTTTAGATTTCAAATACAATAGTCTTTATGTAAAGATCACTATCTGATCAAACTGATCAGGTACATACATCCTGGAAGCATATCATTATATTAAAACACTAATACAGAGAAACTTTTCTTCATTGCTTTGATCAGTTTTCTTTGCTTGCAACTCAGGCTCTACTGCTGGCAAAGCATGTGCTTAAATTTACACACATGAATAGCTGTATCGACTTCAGTGAGATATTCACATCTGTAATGTTATGTGTGTTATAAGATCTATTTAAGCAAGCTTTATTTCATGTGTCATTCATGCAGTCTATTGGATTAGGAAAATTAACACAAACAACACAAAAAAAAAAAACACCCACCAAAACAAACCAGAACACTTAAAACCCTTAAGTAATCAAAATAAGTCATAGTCTCCTCTTGTGTATCTGTACAACTGTGCTTGCACCTGCTGTCACGGGGATGTAAATGAGGCCAAGATGAAGCCCAGATAGTTCATGCTTGAAAGAGGATATTGCTTCTGATCTGTTGATAGTTGATTTCCCTTTTCTATATCGATTTTGTCATTCAGAGTATAATCCTTTCATGTGACCTTTTATCAGATATTCACTTCTTAGGAAGGTGTGCTTATGGTCTGAGTGCAGACATTCCACAAAGCTGCTACCAGAACATGCCTATTAGAGCTTATTTTGCCTCTTCATTTGAATACAGTCCAATGCAATCAGTGATTTGCCTTCTACATTCTTAGCATTGTCTGCCCCAAAGGTGGTTGGTAGTGTGCTTCCTCACTTCAGAGAAATCAGTCACAGTGGGACCCATCATCCTCTTAACATATTTTAAGCTTGTAATTCCATCCCTTGCTTTCAAAACTTCTGACAGCTGACCCCTCTTCCCCCAGCTCCATTTCTCTGAATTCCTCTGGTTTTTGCCTTTGTTTCCTCACTTCTCTCCTTCATGTAGCGGTCTATCCATATCAGTGTCATGGAACACCTTCCTCTTACTGTTTTACTCTTTTTGAACTCTGCCTATTCCTGTCCCTGACAATACCTAGAAAATACTTCTTTGCCAGTGCCATCTAAATGCTGTACCTCTGTGAACCACTGTGTGATACTTACCATGAGGAAATATGTCCTATTTAAATGGCTTTGTCTTCCTGGCTTCTGCTGAGCAAGCTTAATCTTCTGCTTGTATTGGCTCATGCTTCATACTGTGTCAGTAGAGACTCTTTAAGACCAGTGGTTCTCTGATTTTGTGACTGTCCTCATCCCATCCAAGATAAGGAGCTGCTGTCCTTAAAGGTGATACTTGATGTGAACTAAAGTTAAAAAGAATCATAATACCAATCGCATTATTGCTATTTATTTGTAAATGCACACCAAACTACACGAGGCAAGAAAAAAACTATTGTATTTCTGGTTATGTGGTACTTAAACATGCTTTTGTTTAAGATTCTGCTCTGTATGTTCAGTTCTGGTTTCTACAAAAAACCCCTTTTGAATGGTGTTCTGTTTGCACAGGATGCTTCCTCTGTTTCAAGTGACTTCAGAAAGAGAGTAGGCTATGCTTTATGAGCTCCCATTTGTACTGCATCAATTTTGGATGACTAACTCATGTTTTTATTTCTTTCTGGAAATATTACTTGTATGTGCAAGAAATAGACTTTACAGCCTCAAGCCTAATTTCCAAATTGAAATTAAGTGGAGACCATTTCTTATGCTTGATAGCCACATTTCTTCACCTGGCTTACAATTTTGTTCTTTGCAGTTGGTATGCACACCCAGCCAGCATCAGAGGAAAAAACATTTGAAAAAGACAAATTGAACATGATAATCAGTTCTGTCTGTAAAAGTGGGTATAAAGTGTTGGAACCTAGCAGAAAATAGCATTAAAAATCTCTCAAAAGGAAAGAAGATAGTTAACATGTTTCATTCAAAACTAGCAAAAGGTTGAATATGTAAATTAAAAATCAAGCCATACACAGGTGTCATGAAGAATTAAAGCATGTGTCTTCACTTGCCAAGTGTACAGTGACCTATTACAATACCAACAGAGATGTGTAATCACTTCCAATGTAGAGCATGATCAATGTGTCCAGTGCTTCCTCAATAATCAGACCTTCTTTGGATGCTCCACACAAATTGAGAGAAGCCCGATGGCATTTGGATCCCTTGTGCAGGTGTAGTAGAACTGATATGAACTCATGTTGTCTACATGGCTGGATTGCCAGACATCTGGCAACAGTGTTAGAGCTACATCTTTGGTACTGCTCCTGCCAAGCATTTAGAAATCCTAAGACAAATGTCCAAAATTTTCATTTTCCATGGTGAAAGAATATCCAGGAGAAGCCTGGATATGGGAGAAACCCATAGACTGTCCCTGTGTGAGCTGTAGAATGGACATTCTGTAGAACTGAGATGCTTATGTCTTTGACAACTGCATGCACTGGAAGCTCAGCTGGTCTCATATTCTGAAGATAGATTTATTAGTTTTTTTTTTAATTCTAGGCTATTTCTCACAACCCTTATGGTCCTCCTCAATACAAGAGCTATTCTGAGACCTGTCGGGACATCTGGATGTATCTGTCATAAAAATATTGTATTTGCTCTGGATTTGCAGATTTCTTCATTTTCTCTCAGCTGCAGAGAATTTAAAACCACTGCAGCTTATGGAAAGGTCATTAGATTTTAAATACCTGGTGAAGTCTGTAGTGTCTCCAACATAACTCCATTTCAGCATGCTCTATTTAGTGTAATTTTTCTTCCCATCCTAGACAAACCCAAATGACCCACACCCATCTCTTCCTTGTTCCATCAGAGAGTTAGCCCATCCATACCAGAAGGCCCCAGTGCACAAAATGGGACGGCTGCCATGCATTATTACATAAGTAATGTCATTACTTCCTATACTCTCTGTGAGTACATTCAGAACCACAGTTTAAAGGTTACATTCCTTTCATCCAGTCTAATGGATCTGTGCAACACAGAAGAAAGATTTCTTTAGGCTCAAGTAAATCAGTTTGAGCTCATTCGCTTGCAGATGTTCTTGGTTGCTTTTATTGACCAGACAGAACTGAGTTCATGAAGCAGTTCTGAAGACCTGGCCTGTAGCATAACTCAAGTTACACATTTAAATTATTTCAGTGGTATGTTTGCTAGAGTTTGTTTTTGAAGAGGTAGGGTTCCATGAAGTAATTTGTTTATGAAATCCACAAGGCTTCCCAAGGCCTGAAGCAGCAGGAGGATAATGATTAATGAAGGCAGACAGCATGTGGCTATGAGTTCCAGCATAGCTCACGTATTAGGATTGTTCTTCAGGCTGCATGGGAAGCAAGGAGAAATGATCTGCTGAGACACAGTATTTTGATTCTAAATATTCTGCCATAGTTAAGATACCAACTGCATTTGTAAATTTCCATAGAGGACGATTGCATGTGAACAGATTCACTTGTAAGGTACAGGAAAATGGGAAATACATTTCTATGAGTAGGGAAATTTTTATTGTATGATCAACATGCAGCTGTAAAATGGAACATTTGTTACTGCACTTTTGGTATATAGTTATGCAAGTATAGGAGCTATATGCTATTACTGTTTCTATTATAGAAGATTTGGAGACCATAAGTGGCCTCTGGCACCTTGAATTGTGGTATGTGAAATGGGAGCAGGTCTTTATCCTGCAGAATGTGTATGCTGAGTAGCATGAGGATGAAGATTATACATGATCCAAGATTATACATAATCCAAAGATTATACAGAGGAATGATGGCAGACAGATTTAGAATCCTCTGACATCAGTTAAAGCCACATTGCCTTTTCTGTAGGACTTTGGTCTTTGTCAGTGTTGCAGCTGCTTTGTTCTGAAGAGATAATGTTCATTAACAGAAACACTGTCTCTAATGGTCTGTTGCCCACTCAAAGGTACTAAAGCAGTGCAAAGTCTTTGAAAAGCTGAAGCACAGCTGCTTTTCATAACCAGATACATAATTGTTACAAGAATAGCCAAATGAGAAGGGTTTTGTGTCAGGGAATGACCCAGAATACGCAGTTACTTGTCACCAGGGCAGAAAAACATGTGCTGGTGCCTTCCTACCAAAAAGATACTGTTGCCAACTCATGGACCTCCCAGAGTACTCCGGTCTAGCCCCAGTGGTGTTGTCATGGGCTCCATGCCTTACTCTCCAAAGTGGTCACTCTCCAGGAGTATGTAGGATGTATGTAGGCTTTCCCAGCCAATGAGGAAATGATAACAAAGCACTAGTGATCCTGTACCTGTTGCATAGTAACAGCTGGTTTCTCTACAGTATCTTAGGTGAGGTAAATGTAAAGAAAGAATTTAATAGAGAGCAGTGTGAGGAATTTTGCAGATATTGGTTCTTCCCCCCCATGTTTCTTCTCTCAAACTCCTACTCTTTGTTTTGTTAGAAAAGTAGAAGATAACTGTTAGGCCATTGTGTTCTTCAAAATGAGTCAATTCTGCCATATCCAACAGAGTTCAGTTTGAGTTTAGCTTCTGACTAAGATGAAGTACAATTAAAATGGGGAAAGTGGCACAGTGCTTAGTACTGTGTCTGCTAATTGCTCCAGTACTTTCATTTATTGTGACAGCTCTCCACGATGCATTAGCACTCTGGTGGGTTCCCCCCACCTTTAGCAGATTTTGCTTAGATTAATTTTTGAGTGTTGCTGCACATCGGTATGCTGAGCGCTTGGCACAATGTGCAACTATTCAGTCTGGTCCTGAGCTTGCTACTCTTAAAGTTCATATTTGATTTTCTGCCTCTTGTAATGGTAGGAGTTGATGTAGCTTTTCTGCTTTGCTTTTCCCATTTCTCTTGTCTCTACTAGTGCATTGCACAGCCTGTTTCAGCTTGAGTGAACTGCAGCCCTGCAGAATGTGAGGCAGGAGGGCTGGTGTCACAGAAATAAAACAAAGGGAGAAAAAAACTAAGCAAATCTAAATGCTACTTAATGCACTACTTGCAAAACAAAAGTGTGGCTTTCTTGAAAAGCTATGATTTACAACATGTATGAAATCTGTAGTCTCCTGAGACATTCACTTTGCAAGTTACATGTGCTGCACTTACCTACTCTGCCACGTGCTGTCCTACCAACACTTGCCAGAGGAGTGCAAAGTTGCTTTGTATTAGGTTCAATGGGAGCAGAGGATAGTTTTGGACTGAGAGGAAGCAGAACACAAGGGAGTTGAATGGGCAAACCCACTACTCTCCACTACTCTCAAAAAAAACCCCAGATTGAAATGCAATTAGGGTGGAAACTGTACACAGAAGTACAGTATACAGCATTATTAGTAAAGCACTGCTGAGTGTGTGTGACCCCATCAGTGATCATCACAGTGTCTTTACACAGTATCTTTTATTACTGTTACTATTATTTGGTTAATATTAGGGTAAGGGTGTGCTGTTCTCCTGTGTGGTAAAAACAATTTTTGCCTTTGTGATTCAATTAACCTTCATAAATAAAACAGACAAAGTAAAGAGTTGAGGTATCATGTAGGGAAAAACAATTAATTTATTTCTTTAGATCATCCAGGAAATCTGAAACTGCTTTTCCTGACTCCCATTCTGATATCTTTGTCAGACCTAAACAGGAAAGATAGATGTGACTTTTTGTGTCAAATTTCCCTGCTTCTGCTCTCCTCTGGGCTAAAGAGTCAAATAATCATATGCCAGTCTTGAAAATGTATCATTCTTGACATTTATGGCCAACTTTGCATTAGATCCAGGAATTAGCAGTAATCTTAAGATTTAGTTAGAGGAAAAATGCTGCTGAATGAAACCATGAGCTGCAAGTGCCCTTCATCTTTAGGGCAAGACCAGCTGTAGAGCCAAAGGGTCTGTCCCTCAATTTAGGAATAAATATCAGGCCAAACTCTTGTGTGTCTGCTGCTTTTTGTGCTTAAAATTCACTCTCCATTAACGATTCCTTGGGTAAAGCTGCCTGCCCACATAAGTGCCTGAATCAAACAATTATTCCTACACAGATTGCAAATTTAAAATGGGAGAAGCAGGCATTCTGTCAATGGTTAAATGACTTGTTTGACAGTAGGCCATTCTTTCAAGAATAAAATGCTCAGAGAGAAATGAGTGGGCTCAAAGGGAGGCTAAGGCTATACATGATGCCAAGAACTACACATGGTTCTCACATAAATATGTCCTTAATAGTTACTCTTAATACTTCATTGATTGATAGGTCATAAACTTCCGACACTAAAAGTGCAGAGATAATGAAACAAAGAGAGTTTCAGAAATGAAACCAAAGCCAGGGCATTTTTCCAGTTCGTTTTTTGAATGTACAGAACTATATTTCTCCTTGGTTGTAGTTCAAACTCTTGAGCTTGCCAGATTTGTGAATAAGAATCTTTTGTCCTCGTCCAGTAAATATCTTGATAAATAATATGTAGAAAGAATAGAAATGGAAAACACTGATGCAGCTAGATAGTCACTGCATCTCTCTGTTGACAACAAAAGAGGGACTGGGTTAACATGAAGATGTGATGAGTTTTGTGACGTGATCTACTTTCTAAAAGGAAATTCAAGAGAGACATGGTAGGTCCATTTACACAGATATCTAAAATACCAAGGGTACACTACTTTTAAGCAAGAATTATAATGCAGAAATAATGGATGGTTGTGGTGCTCCCACTGCATCTGAACCACAGAAATACAGTACTTGTAGAGCCAGATAAAGAAGTTGTATTGCATTTAGGGACCCACACAGATGTCCAGATTTAAAAGAGTACATGTCAGTAAATGCTGGTTTTATCAGAAAGCATGGTGCTTTTTGGAAATTTGGCTCTCCAGTGGGTGTTGGAAAGAGAGAAGAGACCTTTGGAGCAATCTGTACAGAAACATTCATTGAAAAGAGCCTGTGTCATACATGACTGGTCAGAGACATGTTTGTCAGACCAAGGTTTATTTTATTCTGGTTTAAGACCATACTTAGCACTTGGAATTCTCAAACTCTAAAGCACCAGGAAGGCATCTACCAACTATGTGATACCATTCCCCTGTAAAAATTTGCAACTTGCTTGCTCTGCTAATTCTGTCTGCCCCAGGTTAAGACCTTGACCTCTTTCTCTACACTGCTTTCTGTGCCAAAAGGGATGTCTGAAGGAGCGAGCTCCTTCAAAGTGCTGGTGGAAATAATAGCAATGACTGTGTCTACATACTTCCTCCTGGACACCATGCAAATGGCTCCAAGTCATCAACTCTGAAGTTTAGATTGAGAATTTTTTGCTTTATCATTTAGTATGCTTTCCTTCATTGCCTTCACAAACAGGGAGTTTCAGATGACTCTGATCCTCTGGAGGGGAAACTTTTTCTAGCACCTCTGCTTTTTAAATTTCATTTTCCTTCTCTTGCCAGAGATAGGGCACCATTCATTTGCAAGAACAGTTGAGTGGATGCTAGGTGTAGTTGAACTGTCTGTGATTTTCTCTGATTCATACCTTTTCTCTTGCGTTATGAATCTTCCTATTTCTCTGGCACTGATGTGACCTATATTAATATAGCATCAGAGAAAACTTTTGTTCTCACATATAGAGCGTTGCTATCACTATCTTAGTCTGAACCACAGAACATATGTCATTTACCCAGAGTACAGAAATGAGCTCAAAAGTATTTCAGTACCTCCATTATGGGTGATTTGTCCTCTCTGAAGATTTCTTGCCTTCCCTAGTTCATCCTGGTCATTGCATGTACAATCCAGTGCGTGTTACTCCATTAATCTGCTGTGAAATTGTAGAGATAGCCTCATTAAAGTAATTTCAAATACTAACCTGTAAAATGCAGCACTGTTAAACTGAGTATCTGTCACTCTGCTGGGCTAAGCAGGGCTGTAGCCCTGAACGGCCTGGGCTGGTCGGGAATTCCGCGCTGTCCACGTGGTGGCACCCTTGGCAGGTGCCTGAGCCCATTGCTGACAGCCCTTGCAAGAGACTTCCAAAATCCCGGAATTTATGAAGGAGCTTGAAAGTGTGCAAAGGTCCATCAGGAAGAATGACATTTTGCCTGGATGTAGACTTCCTTATCACATCCAAACTGTTACAGCTGCATCAGCCGTATTTTCTCTCTTTGTGTATTTCTCTCTTTGTGAACTAGCAGTTTAAAAAATACTTTGAAAATCACAAAGAAAGGAAGAGCTTCCACTTTTCCCCTACACACATAAATCTCTGATATCCAAGTAACCTGAATTCTCATCTGTTTTTTCAACCCTGTGTCTCCTTATTATGCTTGCTTGTTAAGGTACAGTATTTGCTAGTTGTAGGACTGGGTATTTTATACATTTTGCATCTCCTTTATTTGGCTCAAGATGCATCTTTCAGTAGAATCAGAGTGTTTGTGCTTGCTTTGCACCACACAGAGGTATCTGTTCTCAAACACTCCTATTCAGAAAGACTTCTTCCTATGCTTCTTTCTGTGTGCTGCTCTGATGAGATATCTCTTTGTTTTACTGGTGTCAGTGCTATATTTGCCATGGTCTTCAAAGAGGCCATGGCTTTACCAAAGCAGTGGGGCAACTGTGCAGAGAAGTGGAGGGAAAGTAAGGGAAACCCAAATATGAATTCAGAAGGCCACTCTTCTAATCAGAGCTTATGTTACTACTGGTAGAGAGAGTGGTCTATGTCTGCTTTACCTTGTTTCTAGTAGGTAGTCAGGTGGTCTAGTAGGTAGTGAGGTGAATAATAAAACTCTCTCAGGCAGCAGTTGACAGTAACATGACAATAATGGGAACTGGCTGACCTAAATATCATCTATTCCAGATGTTCAGAAGAATCCATTCTTTAACTGTTGTGACATTTATCATTCAAGCTGACTATGAGTGTTATTTCTGTTCTGTTGGTCAAGACTTTTAAAAAGGTACAGTTTTTTATGCTTTCAATCAGTAAGCATCAAATGTAAGAGACCCTAAAAGACTTGTTTCTCAGAGGTTCATGCTCAGCACTTTCTGAAATTGCAGTCCAGACCTCCCTGGTTTTTGGGGAGATGAAGACTTCCTAGTTACTGTTCAAAGATGGAACATTAATACCTAAGAAGAAATACCCTCAATTCTTAAAAACTTATAGTTTCATAGTTTCATTCAGGGTTGGAAGGGACCGCAAGGATCATCTAGTTCCAACCCCCCTGCCACGGGCAGGGACACCCCACACTAGATCAGGCTGGCCAGAGCCTCATCCAGCCTGCTCTTAAACACCACCAGAGACGGGGCCTCGACCACCTCCCTGGACAACCCATTCCAGGGTTTCACCACTCTCATGGTGAAGAACTTCCTCCTCACATCTAGCCTGAATCTCCCCACCTCCAGCTTCACTCCATTCCCCCTAGTCCTATCACTACCTGAGATCTTGAGAAGTCCTTCCCCAGCCTTCCTGTAGGCCCCCTTCAGATACTGGAAGGCCACAATGAGGTCACCTCGGAGCCTTCTCTTCTGCAGACTGAACAGCCCCAGCTCCTTCAGTCTGTCCTCATAGGAGAGGTGCTCCAGCCCTCTGATCATCCTTGTGGCCCTTCTCTGGACACGTTCCAGCACCTCCACATCCCTCTTGTAATAGGGGCTCCAGAACTGGACACAGTACTCCAGGTGGGGTCTCACCAGGGCTGAGTAGAGGGGGACGATCACCTCCCTCGACCTGTTAACCACACTTCTCCTGATGCAGCCCAGGATCTGACTGGCTTTGCAGGCTGCAAGTGCACATTGAGAGCTCATGTTGAGCTTTTTGTCCACCAGCACCCCCAAGTCTCTCTCCTCAGGGCTACTTTCCAGCCAGTCTCCTCAAATGTATTCGTAGAATAAGTCTGTATCTTAGTGATGCTCAGTTGTTGTCAGTCCCTTCCCCTTCCCCTTCCCCTTCCCCTTCCCCTTCCCCTTCCCCTTCCCCTTCCCCTTCCCCTTCCCCTTCCCCTTCCCCTTCCCCTTCCCCTTCCCCTTCCCCTTCCCCTTCCCCTTCCCCTTCCCCTTCCCCTTCCCCTTCCCCTTCCCCTTCCCCTTCCCCTTCCCCTTCCCCTTCCCCTTCCCCTTCCCCTTCCCCTTCCCCTTCCCCTTCCCCTTCCCCTCTTTTCTTTCTTTTTCCTTCCCCCCCTGAGTCCTTCTTGCAGATCTGAATTCATCCTTCATGAAAGCACAAGGCTTGGCCTTAGTTCCATATGTCTTTTCAAGCCCCACACCCTGAGCACAAAATAGTGTTGAAGATCCCTCCCTTTGTCTTATCCTGCCAAACACAAAGTTTAAAGAGGTTTGGGATATGGATGTTCTTTTGTCCTGCTCACCAGACCCCTGACTGAGATAATATCCTCAGGCTTATGAAGTATTATTGAAAGGAAGCACAAGAACACAGTTCTCCTGCATGTGGCTTTAATTAAAGATCCTGAAGAATCCTTCTCATACCTGCTCTTAAATATCTTTTTCTTGAAATATCTTCCATTCTGTAATGAGTTACTGAGACACTATATAGGAACAAACTGGACAGAGTTAAGGGATCTTGATGCTACTTTTAATTTTCTTGTTTCGAATTCAGCTTGACAAACTTCAGAATATCTCAAAGAACTGGGACCTCTTCCTTATGGATGCATCTATGAATTAAAAGCAAAAGAGTTTGAGCTGCTTTTCACCATTCTAGGCCCAATGAATGAATTTCCATACCAAATTAAAAAGCCCCAAACTTACAATATTTGGGGATTTCAGGATGGTTTTTTCCATTCAGCAATAGGAGCACTTAATTCCTTTTAAATAAATGCTTACAAAAGCCTGCTCTGTAAGCAAGGCGACCTAGGGGCTGAGGCCCCTCAGGGAAGTATCTTTCACTTTCTATGCTGATTTTTTTTTCTGAGCTGTTTTATAAACATTAACCACTGGGGTGTTAAGAACCTAAAAAATATTTTTTGAATACTGAAAGGAGATCAGTTTGTTTTTCATAGATGTGATCTTACCCAGTGCAAGCTCCACCTCAGCATCTAAGAGCAGAATCTAGTCCTCTAGAAAGTAGAAGTAAATGAAACCTTAAGTGAAAACAAAGTCTGCATTGACAAACATGCTGTAGAACAGCTGCATTTCTGAAATGCTTACAGACAGGATAAATTTCACCCCTGGACTCCCTTCCCATGTCTCAGAAGTGTCTGATACACTGATGCTATATTAGACAGGCAAGGTGTTAGTTTTAGGCAAACATAGAATCATAGAATCAACAAGGTTGGAAAAGACCTCAGAGATCATCAAGTCCAACCTATCACCCAACACCTCATGACTAATTAACCATGGCTTCAAGTGCCAGGTCGAATCCTTTTTCGAACACCTCCAGGGATGGTGACTCCACCACCTCCCCAGGCAGCGCATTCCAATGGCCAATAACTCATTCTGTGAAGAACTTTCTCCTCACCTCCAGCCTAAACTTCCCCTGGTGCAGGTTGAGACTGTGGCTTCTTGTTCTGGTGCTGGTGGCCTGGGGGAAGAGACCAGCCCCTCCTGGCTACAACCTCCTTTCAGATAGCTGTAGAGAGCAATAAGGTCTCCCTTCAGCCTCCTCTTCTCCAGGCTAAACAACCCCAGCTCCCTCAGCATCTCCTCATAGGGCTTCTGCTCGAGACCTCTCACCAGCCTCATTGCCCTTCTCTAGACATGTTCAAGTGTCTCAATGTCCTTCTTAAATTGAGGGGCACACACAGTCCTCAAGGTGTGGCCTAACCAGTGCTGAGTACAGGGGCACAATAACTTCTCTGCTCCTTCTGGCCATACTATTTCTGATGCAGGCCAGGATGCCAATGGCCTTCTTGGCCACCTGGGCACACTGCTGGCTCATGTTCAGCCATCTGTCAACCAGTACCCCCAGGTCCTTTTCTGCCTGGCTGCTCTCCAGCCACTCCAGCCCCAGCCTGCAGTGCAGCACCTGGCACTTGGACTTGTTAAATGCTATCTTGTTGGACTCTGCCCATCTGTCCAGGTCCCTCTGGAGAGCCCTTTTACCCTCTAACAGATCAACAGCTGCTCCCAACTTGGTGTTGTTGTCTGCAAACTTACCAGTGGTGGACTCAATCCCATATCTATATCATCAATAAGGATATTGAATAGGATTGGGCCCAAGACTGATCCCTGGGGGACACCACTACTGACTGGCCACCAGCTGGATGTGGCACCATTCACCACCACTCTCTGGGCTTGGACCTCCAGCCAGTTCCTAACCCACCACAGAATGCTGCTGTCCAAGCAACTTGGCCAGGAGTTTGCTCTGGGGGATGGTGTCAAAGGCCTTGCTGAAGTCCAGGTAGACTACATCCACAGCCTTTCCTACATCCACCAGGTGGATCACCTGATCATAGAAGGGGATCAGGTTGGAGAGGCAGGACCTGCCCTTCCTAAATCCATGTTGGCTGGAACTGATCCCTTGGCTGTTGTGCTGGTGCGCTGTGATTGCCCGCAAGATGATCTGCTCCATAATATTTCCTGGCACTGAGGGCAGGCTGACAGGCCTATAGGTTCCTCCATTCAGCCCTTCTTGTGGATGGGCATCACATTGGCAGGTTTCCAGTCATCTGGGACCTCTCTGGTGAGTCAGGACTGGTGGTAAATTATGGAGAGCAGCTTGGTGAGCTCATCTGCCAGCTCTCTCAGCACCCTTGAGCTTCTCCTAACAGGGACCTGTACCCATTCCCCCCTGTTTCTGGGGATGTCTCCCTCAACAGGAGAGGTCTGTAAAGCCTGCTCCCACATATCTAACTCCCTTTCGCATTCCCTTATAGCCCTGAGTCTTGGTACTTCATCCTTTAGCTCAGCCACCAGATTGAGAGGATAATTCACTTGGTCACACCTCACACAGGTGTTGTCTCTTTCACCCTCCATTTCAAGTGCCAGGCTCCAGCACTCTCTGCAGCTAGCAGCCTGAACACCTGTGCGCTTGTGCACTGGCTCTGTCTGCGTACCTACCATTTTTCTAGTAGCCTTTGGCCAAGTCGTTACCATGGCTGGATCTCTTCAGGTAGGTGAAATTAACTTTGGGGTTTTTTATTGTTTGCTTTTAAATATATATATTCCACCTGACTACTATATTTTGCCCAAGCTACCACAGAGGCTTCTGCACTCTGTTGGTTGACCTAGCACATGCCACTACCTGCAATCCAGCCAAACATCTCCCACTCCTCCCTTAATTTTTTAAGTACTTCTTAAATTCAAGGACTAGATCTGAGGATGAGCTGGGAATTCATGGGTTGAAGCCAGGGGCCAGATATTTCAGGATGAAGCATGGTAGTTTTTAAATGGTCAAAACAAATTTTGCTTCCAGCTGACACTGAATTGGATTACACAACAAACTGGTATTTGAGAAACAAATACAAGCAGATAACCAGATCTTGCCCAGAGGGGTGAAGACACCAGTCCATGGAGTGATAATTCAACTCTTGTTTTCACACAGGAAAACAAAGGAAATATACTGAGTACTCAGTTGGTCTTTCTATTTCAATTTCATTTTTCTGGTAAAATGTCAGCACAGCAGTGCTGTCTGCTTCAGGTGGTAGAACAACTGCAGAATGGAGGACTGCAGAAATCCCTGAGTTTGTAATCTAGTCTTTCCTAGAAGTAGAATAGAATAGAATAGAATAGACCAGACCAGGTTGGAAGAGACCTTCAAGATCATCGTGTCCAACCTATCATCCAACACCACCCAACCAACTAACCCACGGCACCAAGCACCCTATCAAGTCTCCTCCTGAACACCTCCAGTGACAGTGACTCCACCACCTCCCTGGGCAGCCCATTCCAGTGGGCAATCACTCTCTCTGTGTAAAACTTCCTCCTAACCTCCAGCCTAAACCTCCCCTGGTGCAGCCTGAGACTGTGTCCTCTTGTTCTGGTACTGGTTGCCTGGGAGAAGAGACCAACCTCTGCCTGTCTACAACCCCCCTTCAGGTAGTTGTAGACAGCAATAAGGTCACCCCGAGTCTCCTCTTCTCCAGGCTAATCAACCCCAGCTGCCTCAGCCTCTCCTCATAGAGCTTGTGTTCCAAGCCCCTCACCAACTTTGTAACCCCTGTTCCACAATGCTGGGGACCATCACTGAAGATGAAATCATCTTTGGCAGCCTTGCGGAAAAGAGTTGTCTTATTCCATTTGAAGGCCTTCTTAATTTCCCTATTCCCTGGAATCTCCCTGTGATAATACAACGTCTTTTTCCAGGCTGCTATATTCTGTGGCATTTGTAACAGCACTGGTAGTCAGCACTTCAGTCTGTATTTTCTGGATAAAGTAGACAGTGCTGTTTCTTCAAATCATTTCACAGTTCATTATTAAATACATCAGTTTGGTTTAGAGTAGAATCAGAACCAGAGACCTGGAATCAAATCCTCTTGTGGTAGTTTCTATAAAGATGAAGCTCAGAAAGGTTTACTTTGCTTAATAAACAGGAGAAGGTGAAGAAAGCCACAATAACTGCATATGTAAAGTAAGGAACAGAACACACAGAGACCATGGCTTGAGTCTAAGTTATTTAGACACTTGTCTCTTGGGGATTGATACTTACTGTCATACATTGAAACTTATGGAGTGAAAACAGAAGCTGGGACCCTAGATGGAAATTAGGTGTCTAGATAACTTGTCCAAAACTATAAAAGAAACAGAGACAGAAAGTAAGCAAAATTCCATTGAAACTTAGACATTAATCACAAGGCTGCTGCCATGCAGTGTATGGTATTTCAGACAGCTGGATACCACAGACAAAAATGGTATTTCTGCAGCACAGCCAAAGAGGAGATGGTTTAAGAACAGGCCCTCTTAAATTCCAGGTACTCTTGTGAGGCACATGCATGCATGATCAGAGGATTTACCATCCTCGTGCTCAGAGACCATATCCTGGAATACAGATTTCTTCGTGGACAGGCTGGTGGGATCCCTCATTTGAAAGCAAAGAGCCTGTGCTTCTGATAATGCAGCCTTTGAAGCCAAAACTTAGGAACTGTGTATTACCTTTGCTTCAGGCTTAGAGTCCACATTTTAGTAAGTTTGAAATTTTGTACAGCAATTAAGTGCTGTTTATAATCTCACATCTATAAAATGTAGCTGTAGCTGTTAGCTGTTTGGGAGGATTATGTTGTCAACATTACAAACCTGTTAATTATCCCAAAATTAAAACATGGCAGGGAGGGTGGAACCAGATGATCTTTAAGGTCCCTTCCAACCCAAATCATTCTATGAATCCATGAACACAGAACAAATGAACATGAGGGCTTGTCAGGCTGCAGTATACTGTGCGGTTCATTGGTAGGTAGTTGAGGAAGTCTTATGCAGTAGAGTTTAAAGGATAGGGTAACCTGAATCTTAATTCATTACTTGCTGTCTTTTCTGACAGATTTTATTTTACTTTTTTCTCTTATTAATTTGCTACACCCCAAGCTTTAGTGAAGTTTTTGAGAACTGAGAGATATGTTCTGGGCTAGACTGCTTTTCGATTCACTCTTTTCTCTGTAGTTTTTCATACTTTTACATAACAATATCAACTGTGTTCCAGGAGAGCACTAAGAAGAGTAATTCACACTTGGGACCTGAGGACTGTTCTCCTCAATCCTTGAGCAGTTTGACCACAGGTGATTCTACAAGTTTAACTGAACTGAAGGCCTTATTGCTATTGAATTAGCTTTTATCAACCCCTGCAAGTTTCTTAACATTACATTCCTTGCCTACCTGTTCCTAAATTACTGAATAGCTTACTCTTATTTCTATTTCTGGAATTGAGCTTACTTGTAGAGATAAAATGGGTTGCTAAACAAAGTAAATTGAAAAGTATTCCTATTCACAAGCAATTCAGACATAGTAAAAGAAATATACAGTGAAGTTCTAAAGATATATTTTGTATTCATGAAAGAAATTTCCATTTAATACAAAGTGACTGCACGATGCTGTGTTCTTGTGAAAGACTATGAGAGAGATTGATGCCTGCAGAAGGAGCAAAAACATCCCCTATAAGTAAAACCACTAAACTAAGGGAGTTGTGTAAAATTTGGTTTTCATAGTTGGCTGGCTTCATCTGTACTTTTTTCAGTTTTGATTTGACTTGTGGTTTTGACTCAGTTTAGAACTGGGACAGAACCCCACAACTCTGGACCCAAATAGCCACAACTCCTGGCCCACATCTGAATTTTTCATCTTGAGCTCATCTCTGATTCAAAAGAACTTCCAAATTCTAGGCAAACTTCTATCAAAACCGCTAAGCTTCGCTGGTTGGAGTGCCAAGCCACAGTTCAGCCCAGGTTTATTTGAAAATGGTTTAAAACCGCTCACAGATTCTGTTGAATATGATCCAAACTTCAATCATAATATTTAGAAACTTCAGCAAATCTATGCACCTCAGCATTTGCAGTAAAAGTGAAATTGAGAGGGTATTGTGAACTCTTCATTTTATTTATTTTTTCCTGGGGATGAACTGTACTGCTTCAGAGGAACTGGTAGCTTTGAGAACTCCTGTGCTTAAGACTAAGCCTTACAGAGCTGAAAGAAATGATGGGAACAGATCAGTTTCCTCTCTTACGCTTTTTCCATTTTTAGTGGAGTTGCTCTTGTTCTGTTCTGCATTTTGTACAATTAAAATAAAAGCCTTTGAAGTGTCTGAATTTGCATATTTTATTTTTTTCCAGAGACTTTGTCACAGCCTCTTATGCAAGTGATAGCATTAAATTGGAGTAGCACAATGAATTCCAGGAAGCGAGTAATCTTCATTAAGCTTGTTTATTTGCAGGAGCTCCATTAAATTAAGAATCCTTATCAGGGTATGTCTGCACTGATGAAACTAGGCTGACTGCTTGCCTGAAGCATTGGTTCCCTACCTGACACCTTGGGGTCCTGGACTCTAATCACGTGTTTGGCAAGCCCAGCAAATCATTAGTTCAAAACTGACATTTAATCTATTGTACAAGAACAATCTTTATAGCAATTTCACACACTATCCATTTTACAGGCTCAAAAGGAGTATAGAAGAAGGCATGACTTAAAACAGGTCAAAGGAAACCTGTACCAGAGTTTGATAACTAGCACACATCCCTGTCCACTGGGTCTGATTCTGATTTAAGATGCTTCTGTTGTGGTAATGGCAGGTATAATTTTGGCTCAAGTTTGGAATCCAGTATGAACTATGACTGCTTCTGAGTTCTCATGAGCTTTGCCCTCTGTACTGGTCAGGCATTAATAAGCCCCTGTTTGGTTTCAGATGGGGCTAGGTGACTGTAATGGCCATTATGCAGGGATGCACTTCATAGCAAGAGTTTATAACAGATACAGAATGAGACTTGCTGGCCCAAGAGGTCCATGCAGACCAGTGTTCTTAAAGAACGAACATAGTAGTTTATCCTAACCCAGAAAGACCCTTGATTCATTCCAGGGCAAAGACTCATCATTCAAATGCATCTCAATATTTTATTAAAATCTGTTCCTGTTGGGGAATTGGGACACAATAAATGAAAATGTGTTCCATTGAATCTGGTGCCAAAACTCCCAACTGATATTAGGAAAGACAAGATTTTACTCATGCAATAGTCAGTGAATGAATGACATAGGATTCATTTAATTTTCACTTTCTAGACATTCATGGGCTTAACTGCAGAGAGCTGGGACCCCCCAGGCAGAGCAGATTATTGTTCAGATTTCCATTTGTCTTCTAGGAAACATCAGGATGCTTCTGCAGCTGAGCTGTCTGTAGTCTCCGGTGGCAGCAATGTGTGTTACACACATAGAACATTCTGATCTTAAGTGTTTCTCTGCTGCCAGTGTGATACTTCCAAACATGAAGACCTGAGAGACATTAAATAAATCTAGTTTTACTCAGTTGATTTCAGTTTGCTTAACAGGTGCCATTTTCACATATCTGACCTAACTGAAAACATATTTGTGTATAATGGAGATATTTGTCTCCAGCTGTCAATGTCAGAAAGGTGATTTGTATTGAGAAGCTCTCAAACAGAAGACCGTTCAGTAAAGTTTTCTATTAAGTGTTATCAAAAAAGGTTTGTTAATGGTGAAAGACTCTAAGTGTTGACCCACTCAGGAAATCAGTGCGTTCTAACGAATGTTATGCAAACGTTGCAGAAATTTCTCCTTAAGAATTCTTAACTAGTAGTGATGATGTAGTGAAAATGCAATTCCTGCTTTTTTATCCTGTTTTTTACTGTGTCATTCCTCTTGGGTCTAGGAAATGCTGCTAGGGCTGTGAAAAAGAAGGAAAAGTTTTCAGATGCTGTGAACATTTGAGACTGGAGAATGGGCACCCTTAAGATCTTGGAAGCAAAAAAAAGAAAGATTAATCAATTCTTAATTAAACAAATGGCAGAACTCCAGTATAATACCTTGAAAAGGAGCTCATAAACCCAAAATTAATTTCTCACTAAGTGTATTTAATGATGACTGCAAGTCACTGGTGAGGTTTCTTCTCCAAATTACTCAGGCAGAAATTTACACTTTTTTTTTGGAAATACCAATTAGTTTTGAAGTGTTTAAATTCAGCTGCAGTACAACACAAATATTTGGAAATATTCACCCCTCTGAAAGTGAAATTGTTGTGGTGAGGTGGACACATTATCAACCATAGACAGGAAACCTTCAAAAAGAGGACTCCACTTAAAAGGCATTTGTGCTCTCACTTAATTAGCCCGATGGCATTTGGTTGAAGCAAAGCTGTTCTGCTACATAATGACAAGAAAAATGAGATATTAGGGAAGATCTGGGAAGAGATGAGTACACATCTGCTTGTATTTGCCCTTCTGGCATGACCCGTCAGGTTGCCCTTTAGGACTAAAATGAAAAATGCTGGGAATTGAGGATTTTAATGAAAAGGACTCATCTCTTCTCCTAACTGAAAATGTAGAAAGGCTTAACAAAGAGAGGCCAAACTTTTAAATGCTTGAGGTTTGTGTTCCTAGCACAGAAGCTGTGAGTGTGCTCGTGTGTATGTGCCAGTTACAAATATAAGTATGCTTTTACAGTGACAGACTATTTTAAGGTGTCTCAAACAGTTATTGGTAGCAAACTGCTTGATAATGAATGTCTGGGAAACTGTGATGGCAGATCAAAGGATCAGCATTTTAGGTTTCCATTCCTGTATCTAGTTTAGATTGCCTGTAAATAAAGTTCTAGCCGAGTTCCAAATGAGCAAGGGTAGGGTAGCATTATCTTAGAAATACTGCTGAAGCATCCTTCTGAAGGGGCTGATTATCTGTGTGAATTGTGGAGAGATTTGTAAGCCTTGATTTTTAGTGAAAATTGCCTAAAGCAATATTAATTGAATATGCATCTTTCCGATAAACATACTGTACTTCTGAAACTGTTGTCATCAACATGACAACAAATGAGCATGGAAGACCAAAATCCCTAAGCAAGAGGCAGATTTGCTGATGAGAAATTCAGCTGAGAAGTATGGAGCTTGCCATTCCATTTCGCAAACTGCACCCTCGTGGCTGCGTCAGACGGACACTGTTTATGTGCAGTGGTTGCTGGGTTCTGCATTTCTGTCACGTTGAAAGACGTAAGAAGATGAAAAGTGATGGAAACAAAATGAATATGCAAAAAAAGGAGGAATCTTATTCAAAGGATAGCAGTAAGTTAGGAAATTGCATCCGGCCTCGTGTATGCTCTTGCACTTTTGGGATGCCTGAGCCTCTCTGCTGCTACGTGCCCTGCACTGCAAGATGAACATACATCCTACAAATGGTTAGTGTTATAGAGTAGTAGCAGTATGTTGTAGTTTATTTCCAATTTATGAAGGTTTTTTTTTTTCCCCCCATTCCTTTTCTCCTATGTGTGGTCTTCACTCAGCACTGTTTGTATCATCTGATGAGGGTTCCTTTTCATCTAGTCATAGAGAAGTTCTATGGTTACATATTCCCTTTGCTCTTAAGAATCTTGAGTGATATTCCTTCTTGGTTTCTGAACTATATGAAATATGAAGCTGAGGAGAATTCACTTACAAAGATTTAAGTCTCATGCTCCTTTACACTTGCAGGGTTTTGGTTGTATGGTTGTCCATGTAATCTTCCAGAATGTATATAATCATTTGGAATTAAGGGTAGAGAAATCCAAGCATATACATTGCAGTTGGATGACAACCATACCTACTAACACGGTGATAACTAGAGTGAATTTGAAAGATTTCTCCCTGTTCCTTCTGCCTTTCTACAGATGTGTGTGCTGTAAAAGTTATTTATAGGATTCATTTAAATTCCACATTTTTTCCCAGCACATTTTCCACCTTCTTGTTCACAGTACTTACTTGTAAAATCAATACTCTCAAACAGCTTTCTTTTTAAACTCCTCCTACCTTCCTTTAAAGCTGTCTTAGAGGACTCCATGTGTTTCCATGGAGCCACTTTTTAAGCATATAGAAACAAACTCGAGTGCAAAACTTCATTTTTAGGGAAAGCCAGTGCTGTTGCATACTATAAAGAACCAAATTACACTTGGTTTCTGCAGGTGCAGAATTATCATGAAATTGTCAATAATCAAAACATTTGGTGCAGAATTATATTCTAGATATGTGTTATGCACCACAATCCAGGTAAAATATCCTGGGAAAAGACTTCATAGTCTACTATAGACTTGGTTCTAATACCTCTCTTCCTTTATAAATCCACACTTGAGCAACTTCACAATCTTCGGTTTTTAGGATTGTTGAACAGTCTGTAGCATTCACTGAGCAGATGTGATTGTAAAGATACTGGTAAGAATAGGAGATGAGTCTTCAGAGAAATGTTTTCAAGTGTTCTAAATCTAAATGTATAAAAATTAAAAAATACAAGCTTATCCCAAAACCCCTTACTTGTATAACAGCATCACTAAAAATAAGCCATTCAGAACCAGCACACAAACCACCAGAAATCTACACAGGACTAATTGTGACCTCTGGTGAAACTGTTGTTTGATCTAGATGACCAGACTGTGTCTCATTTATGCTGGGTACTGCTTTCCATTGTGTGTTTCTGGTAGAGCTAAGAAGGTTCCACAAGTGCTCTGGTTCTTTCTGAGTTTCCTGTCACTTTTCCGTATGTTGCACTGACACACATAACTGGAGACAGCCAACCCTTCATAGGTGTTACCATTCCTCTCTTTATATCTCTCAAGCTGTTGTACTGTACTGAGTTTTGATAAGTCCCTCATGGTTCTGTGACTTTTCCTGTCCACAGGCTGGGCACCATAAACAAGATAATGAAGTTAGCATTTCACAGACAGGACACTTGGCTTGGCCTGCTCAATTCTGTGTTTTGCTATCTTTTGGCTCAGTTTCTGAAAAGGCAGCAGCATGAACAGCTTTGAGTTTGCACTCAGAACCAGATCATCTGTGTTCCTCCTTTCTAAAACTTCCAGTTTCTGAAATGTCTTTTATCTAGGATCTTGAAATTCTTTGCAAATCCAGCAAATTAAGACTCACAGCAAACCTGTGATATAGAAAAATGTGGTCTCTACTACTAATTGTGACAGTAAAGCTAAGTTTTAGAAATAGAACAAAATAGCAGCTCTCCCAGACCAAATACTCCTGATCAAATGCAGCAGAGGAGCAAATCAGGGCACAAAGTTTAGGGTTTGCTGCAGTGTCATCCTAGGAAATCTTTGGCACAGCCAGAAAGAGCCTCTGATTCCTTACAATTTGAATTTGGCTTAAATTCAACTGTAAACTATTAGTTCAGCTAATGAGGAATCAATACTGACAGTCAATATTCATTTTTTTTTAGAAAGAGACAAAACCATCTCCTAATGCATCTAGCAAGTCAGGCAGCAGTGACCTGCATGTGCTAGCAATCAGTTGCCATCATACCACATGCCGTTAGTTAGTTCTGCTGGCTGAACACAAGAGAAGAGTTGCAAATATACATACATTGGATTATGATTGTTTCAAAATTTCTGTTCCTGGAACCTTTGGTTTATTTTACTGGCAACTGAAGACAGATTGAGTGCTTTCAGCTCTGATGTCCCTGTGCCATGTGAAGTTAGGTGCAAATGAACATGACAAAATATATTTTGCAACTGAGAATGTTCTGCAAATCTAGTTAGCTTTATTCCTCTGATAGCTTTGCAAAGATGTATTTTATATTAGCATTTTACAGGTGGTGCTGTCTCTAAAAAAATAATCAAAATGCTAAAATAAGTGTTCAGTGATTCACTTGCCAACTTCTAGAAATTCTGTCAGTGAAACACGTTCTGTATTTGTAGGTGGACAAGATTCTTAACTGCTGTTCCTCTGTTGAAAGACTGGAACTGAGTCAACTTAAGGTTTGGCCTCTTCTGTTTGGAAATCCCCACATAATTGGGAAACTGTTACAACACTGAATTTGACTCATAACAGAACCAAGATTTTCCTTTTGATTTCAGATTTACCAAACAGAGGCTTGACAGTTGCTTCAGTTGACTCTAGATATATGAGCTATATTCACAGTTGTTTCCTCAGTGTGCAATTGATTTCAACAATTCTGGAATTAAGAGCTTGTCAAGCTCCTTTGTGATTGACTTAATCTTTCACAGAAGGATCTCATGGATTTAGATCTGAGATCTTGACTTTTTCTTCAAAATCAAAGTTGGCACTTTTAAATTCCACGCAGTTCCTATTTTAATGCCCCTACCAAGAAAAGAAAGGGAATAGTGGGACTTTCACAACTGTTTCTGCCACAACACTGGGAAAACTAAAGAGCACAGACAACTGATCCCACTTGCCTTTTTTTCTTCCCTCTTCTCCCCCCAGTTCAAGTTATATTAATATTTGCCTCTGATTCTCATGTTACTTTCTCCTTCAAGCTGCCAAAAGTCTTCAACTGTGGTGCTGGAGATGAAATGGTATATTTTTGGCAAACATCAGAGCTTTGTTTTCGATGAAGAATCAAATCTAAATTCTGATTAACACACAAATCATTTTACTTCTGCTATCATTTGTGCTCTTAGTTCTTGGATTTGTTGTCATTTGCACATGGAGACACAACATTTACATATGCAAATGCTGCATTTGAATGTCTTTTGCTTTCAAAATAATACACAAGGTACAATATCCACCATGATCTAAAGAACAAACACACAGAACTGAACCAGTAGCTAGTGAAGATAAGAGTGACAGGATAAGCATGGCAAATACTTGGATGGGATCAAGAATATTACTTTAAATATCTGTTAGCAGGGTCAGCCATAAAATTTCTTCCACTGGACCCAGTCCATCCCTCGCATAGTTCTTCTGGGAGGAGAGAGACCTGACACTGAATTGACAGCCTGGCTGGACATCAAAGTGTTTTGCAACAGCTCGTGCTGATTTCAAAGAATTAATTATTTTGCATTTGTTAAAATCAAAGCAAGTTATGGCATTAATGTGAACAGGAAAGAGGAAGAGAGGAAAGCAGAGGATAGTAGGACCTGTGGACATTAGCTCTGCTGTTACTTACACCGCATGGGAGGAAACACTCCCCTAAATTCTCTTAAAAGCATACACACATTGTATATAAAGTGCCTTTGTAAAGGAAGCTTTGATCTATTGAATGAATCTGACCTGCTTGCTGTGTTTTAAACATAGTGAAAACACAAGACACGAGACATCAGAGACAGCAAGTGGAGTCTTAGAACTGAAAAACTGGGGTGCACATTCCAGAAGTCTAGATAAGACAAACGAGCTTGAGATGAGCTTGACTTACCTTTCCATTAAATCTATTGAAATATTGTGGCTGAGGGTCTTCTTTTTATAACAGAGAGTGTGGACAAACTTCTCTACTTGAAGAATTCTGAAGGGAATGTACATAGTACTAAGCTCAGAGGAGATATGGTGTCTGCACAAGGAGGAGGAGGCCTGGTATGGATCAGAGTGATAAAGGACTACAGTCATTAGCTGATAGATGGTTGTGTTAAAGTCTTTTTACCAGCTTCTGGCTCCAAACAGTAAATCCACCCAAGCAGATTTTGATACTGCTATAGCTACAGAAAGACATCAGCCTGGATACATCCCTTTCAGTCCTCTCAGTCTCAGGCAGCCTGAAAGAGTCCCCAGATTGCCTTTTCTGTGTGTACCACACCGCAGGCCACAAAACACTTCCCAACAGCCTGTACCACACTTAAGATCAATAGTGAAAGAGCAAAAGCCACAAACTATGAAGTGCCTCAGGAAGGGAGTAGAGGAGATCAAGGGCATTGCCAATGTGAATGAAATCTACATGAAAGAGCCTTCATCACTGCACTGCTTTCATGGATTAAAGGAACAATTGAGCAGAAGAATGAAAAGGCGGTGCCAAGAGGAAGAGAAAATATGGAGGAGGGAAGCTGGGTTTTTCTGGTTAAACCATTCTAGTCACGTTCTTGGCGCACAAGCAGAAAAGCACAGCTGCTTTACATCTGCTGCAGAGCACTGGAACTGAACAGGCACTAGCATAAGTATTCTCAGCCTGTTCAGATGAGTTTTTTGTTTGCCCTGGTATGGTTACAATACTTTTTGTAATTAGTAATATGGAAATCTATTTTCTGATGCCACTGCAATAACTGATTTGGCTTATAAATGTTTTCTTTCAAAGGTCAGGCCTAAAGGGAGTTAGGCTAATTTTGTCACTAGAATGTCAGACCTGATGCCCTCCCTGGGAGACACAATAGCCACTGAATTACACAATTTAAATGTTTTATACTTATAACAATGAAAAATACTGACAATTTTCTTTCTTGTAGCATTCTGATTATATTTCATGTAGTAAATCTCCCTAAGCATTTTAGGGATTTATGCCTAAACTGAAACCCACATCCCCAGATACCAATACAATGCAAAGATGATAATAACACAAAATTTCTTTCTCTGCTTTATAGTTTTTGCATATTTTGAGAATGGCACTAAAGTATCTTTGCTAAATCCTTCAGTTTAGGTTGCATGAGGAAAGTGCATAAAAATGCAATCTGAAATCCCAGCTATTTGATCCTGTTCAATGCCCAGCAACAGCCAGGATGTAACAGTAACTAATCAACATATAAATTGATGTGATTGCCTTAAGTTCAACCATTCACTGACACTAGAGAGGGGTCATATATTTCAAATTTAGTTTCATTCTTTGCATACAAGTGAAGCTTCAGCTAGTGTTGCTAAGTGTTTTTCTGTTAGATGAATCAAGAGTTCTAAAGATGAGGAAAACACCAAAGCAAAGAGAGGCTCTCTTATGCAAATTAGAGCCTGATAAAGACTTGAAGCATGGCTACCAGGATGAGTTTAGATCTGGGATTCTAAACTCACTGCTGTCAGAAATACCAGCTTTGGGTCTTCTATCCCCTGCTGCTCCTATTATTTAGTAAAGTTCTTTTAGCATCATATTAGATGATAATACACCTATGTGGGTGACAGCAAGAACTGCAACTGCGATAATTATATCTGAGAACAGCAGTGCATTCTTCAGCTTAGCTCCACACTAGGAATGTGTATTTGTGAGTATCATATGGCTGTGTGCATTGCTCAGACACAAGCACTCGTAGATGCCTCAGTCTTTGAGACAATCTTATGAAGAAGATTGACGTTTCCCAATGGCCTTATGACTATGATGGACTAGCATATTGGTAATAGTACCTGGGGTAGCAGACTGGTGTTCAGGTTTAGGGTTTGGAACATGTTTAGGGCTCTGCATGCATGTCTAGGTACAGTTAATATGCAGGTAGAACTGTAAAACAGTTCTGATCTGTGGAGCATCTTGCTATGTTTGCTGTATCTTTAACCACATCTAAGCTATATGCCCTGTGCAGCATGTTGAACAAACACCTTTTTTTATAATTTTTGTATCTCAGGGGAAGCACTGACAGGGCCATGGCAAATTGCTCATTGAACTAAACATCAGTGAAGAGGCTGCTATGGATCAGGCTTTTGGAAAAGATTCAATGCCACTGTCTAGACAGAGGCAAGAAACAAGATCTCCATTTCCCCTGTCCCCTTGGAGCCTCATCACAGAGCTGCATAAGTCTGCTAATTAAAAGGCTGTTTTGCACTTCACCCGTAGGAGTCTCTTTCTTAAAAAATGTAGGTCATTTGATTGACATGTATTCCTCAGCATCTTAATCTCCAAGGGGGAAAGGATGAAAAACAAGCTGTGCTGCACAAAGACAAAACTGAGGGCTACACAGAAATTGAATAGTTTATTACATAAAAGTTTTAATAATCCATAAGCCCCAATGCCATGTTAGGAGCAATAGTAAGAGGTCTGATTGAACACCAGATTTCAAATAGCATGTGTGTTTCATTGGTGGTCTGTGACACTGGGCCTAGGCAAGGAATGAAGAAGGGAAGGCTAATACCTGAGCATAGAAAGGTGTTGATTGGGAGATCAGAACTGGAAGTGGTGTCTTACTAAGGTCTGCCCACTCATTTTGAGAAACAGAAGGAAGAAGGTCAATAGAATGGTTCCAAGAATTGAGCAATATCCAAGAACTGACTGTCTTTACACATTTAGGGAGAGGCCATTATATGTCAGGTCAGGGCAGAATGCAGTAGCACTGGCAGAAATGTGCACTGGTGTACTGCTGGTTTAGAGGATGGTGATGATGACCTATTTATATCCTGACCATTCAGATATTCCAAAAGTTATACAAGAGAAGAAGCTGACTCTTAAGCGCTGTCTTCTCTTAGATATCTTCATATCAGGATGAGATACCCAGGCAGGAATTTTCATCATTTCCACTGAGACATTCCTCTAAGTCAGGAATGAGACTGCTGAATATGCTCTAAAAAGCTGGAGGAAACAGCCATTATGTAAGTATATAGTTTCCATCTTCTCTTAGATTGCTCAGCAGGGACAGCTGGAGCTTCCAACTCAAGGTCTGATCATGAGGCATGTTTGTCCCTTAGCGCTGATGGAAAGGATGTTCGTATTTAAATCTTTTTCTTAGCTACTACATATAGAGACATCTGCACCTGCTGGTGTGCAAGCAGTAAGTCAGCAGAGAGGTCAGGGAAAACAATACAGAAACAACTTTTAACTGAATACTTCCCTTACAAGTTTCAGAGAGGATAATACAATCAGTAGTAAACTAATATTACTCTCTTTCCTCTCATATTGTATTAAGCCAAGGACCTCAAAGACTAATTCATCTACTTCATTTTTTTCAAGGTGGTTTAGGGGAAGTATCTAGTGAAATCCCCAGTGGATATTGGCATGCATGCAGGAGAACTGATGAGCCAAGAGTGTGGAAAAAGACAGGGAACGAGATAGCTTGCCCAGTGACTAATTTGCACACCAAGACTTTTGCATGTGCATTTTTTGTGCTTGCAAATGAATGTGCCTTGCTCACATACCTATGTAGTGCAGAAAGCCCTGGCCTGAAGAGTATGCGAGCAGCATTGCGTCTTTCCTTGACATTTGGTAGTCATGTTTCAGTGATCAATCTAATCACATCTATTTGCAGTGTTTGCAGTGGCCAATATGCTCGGAAGTTCCTGTTGGTTTGGGATGCTTCCATTTGTAAATGCTCATTTTTCCACACTGTATCTGGGCCTGATAATAAAAGTAAGGCATTTTGTGAAGAGAAGGGACGCTGAAGTGACCCCAGACTGTATACTCAGAAATAAACTCTGAGTCACTGAAAAAATTTAATTCAGTATTTTTATATGAGAATTTTTGAAGTCTAACAATATTTGTATTATTAAATTTATACCAAATGTGTATTTGGAAGTATTTCTCACTGAGTCGTATAGAGACATCTTGGGTGTCACTGTAAATTAATGAGCGTCTGTTTTTCATTGTAGTGAGAAAGCTGTGAGAAAGCATCCAAGTGAGACTATTCACCATTAAGAATTCAGCATCTATGGTGAGGTGTGATACAGGGTTCTCTGAATGTTTCCTGTTGAGTCATTCCATGCCTGGAGGTTTAATATCTAACAGGTCTTTTCCATTCTTTAATGCCAAAACACAAAATTACTTGCAAGGTAGATTTTGTTCTGGAAATAGGTTTCTAAGATTGGTTTCTAGGGTGGTATAATAAAATGCTGCAAGAGTGAGTGGCTTCTTTTGGGCTATTGTTAGAACTACTAATGGGAGTTGATAGAAGAAAATAAGACAGTAAGGAAATATGTCTTTTCTCCAATATTCTGCTGCTTCCTCACCTTTCCTTGGGACATTTTGTCTGTGTCTGTATATTTAATGTGTACTTCAAGATAATAAGAGGCAGAGTTATAAAATAATGTGTATTAGCCAACGAGCTACATGTCTTCTGGGAACATATACATCCTGGCTTTCCATCTGTACTCATACTGGGTTTCAAAACAAATGCAACCTGGCTCCAAACAAGCCTAAAGCTTGGGTGTGTTCTTGTGTGCTGATTCTTTATGACCTTCCTTTCATTTACACTATCACAGTATCACAGTATAACTAAGGTTGGAAGAGACCTCGAGGATCATCGAGTCCAACCTATCAACACAGACCTCATCACTAAACCATGGCACCAAGTGCCACTCCAATCCCCTCTTGAACACCTTCAGGAATGGTGACTCCACCACCTCCCTGGGCAGCCCATTCCAATGACGAATGACTCGCTCGGTGAAGAACTTTCTCCTCACATCGAGTCTAAACCTCCCCTGGCACAGCTTGAGACTGTGTCCCCTTGTTTTGGTGTTGGTTGCCTAGGAGAAGAGACCAACCCCTTCCTGGCTACAACCACCCTTCAGGTAGTTGTAGAGAGCAATGAGGTCACCCCTGAGCCTCCTCTTCTCCAGGCTAAACAATCCCAGCTCCCTCAGCCTCTCCTCATAGGGCTTGTGCTCAAGGCCTCTCACCAGCCTTGTTGCCCTTCTCTGGACACGTTCAAGTGTTTCGATGTCCTTCCTAAACTGAGGGGCCCAGAACTGGACACAGTACTCAAGGTGCGGCCTAACCAATGCAGAGTACAGGGCACAATGACTTCTCTGCTCCTGCTGGCCATACTATTCTTAATGCAGGCCAAAACCCCTGTGCTAAAACCCCTGTGCCCTTCCTTTAGTCTTCTGTAGGCCTTGTCTAATATTTTTTTTCTTTTCTTTTTTTTTGAGTAATACTTCCTTGGAAGGTTTAGTCAGGTAATGTTTGAAAAGTGTTTGAGATCCTTGAGGAAAGGCCATCACTGCAAGGAGCCAAGTTCTAGTGACACGACTGCAAAATGAAAAATAAAAACAGAAAAAGAAAAAAGAAAGAAAAAAAGTTAGAATTATGACACACCTAAGAATAGAGACTGAAATTCCTCTTTGTTCTCAAGCCATATAAGGATCTGTGCATAGCTGTGTAAGGCAGGATCTTCATGCAAAGAGAGATGAAGTTTTGGCTGATTTAACATGAGAAGCATCATGTTCATGTGTTTCCTTTGCAGAACTAAATCATCATTTTAAAGCTGTCAGAAGGCCTCTCTTTAAATGAGAGTAATTTATTGCTGTGTGTGCCCAAGAACATCTACAAATGTAAACACAGGCACTCCCTTGGCTATATCCACTGCACTTTTCCAGATCACTTCCAAGCGGAAAAGAAGTCTGACAATGAAGCAAAGTTTCTTTGCCAATCACAACCGAAGGATTAATTCTGCTTTTCTAGTACCTGTAAATGGTGTCACTGGAGGATGATGTTTGTCTAGAATTTCCAGTGACATTGCTGGCAGTGTCAGGCGTGGATGACATGCAGGAAAATTGTATTGCTCTTCTGCAGAAGTCTCCTTGCTAATAAAGTTCTCTTCTACACATAGAGGGACACACGGTCACATGCATACGGAGGTATGTGTATATAGGCCATCTCACACTCTAAAACTAGTAGTTATAGAAAATTATATAGGGAGTCATTCGATACTGTCAGTGTGGCAGCATATTCCTAAAGAAATACCCGTGTGATGTATTGATGATATGACTTAGCTGTTTGCTTGACAGCCTGGTAAGTGGACTTGACCTGGATTGTGAGGCACGAAGCCCTATGAATCTCTTAAAAAAGAACACACTCATTGCAGGATTCCATGCAGTGATTCTAGGACTCCCATCTAGTCATGCAGAATTCCCTCAGTGCCCCAAGACGTTGAGTAAGAGAAGGAGAATGTCAATTAAATACAAGCTCCTGTTGGCAAAGAAACAGTGTAGAATCTGATTCATGTAACCTTCATGAACTTGCAGCTTTAGTTATAAGCAGTGTCCTGGGTTCAGCTAGAGTAGAGTTAATTTTCACACGACACAGCCAGGACAGCTGACTCAAACTGGCCAAGGGATAGTCACTGCCATGTGGTGTCATGCTCGGTATTTAAACTGGGGAGCTGGCTGAAGCCAGGAGGGATCTTGGCTTGGGAACTGGCAGGGCATCAAGTACTGGGTGTGAGCAATCCCACTGTGTGTCACTCACTTAGTATTATTGTTATTTCTTCTTTCCTTGTCTTGTCTTATTAAACTGCGCTTATCTCAATCCCCTGCTTTTTGCCTTTGTCTTCTGATTCTCCCCTTCATACCACCATGGCAGGAAGGAGTGAGCAGGTGGCCTCATGTTGCTTAGTCATCAGTGGGCCTAACCCCACACCAACCTGTTCAGTGCCTGATTTGTGTCTGGACTGCTGTCCAAACCACAGTCACATCATCTCTTTTGTGCAACCCAATTTGTTCTCAAATGCAAACCAAATAAACAAATAAAGAAGATTCCCCAAGCGAAACACAACTTCATTTCTAGTTTCTGTATCCCATTTCCTCCTTGTCTTTCTTTGTTCATTTTGAAAAGATGAGTGCTAGACCCAGTATGGGCTGCTGGCATCCATCGGTTTTCATGCTTTGCTCCTATTTCCTGTCTATCTTTTGTGCCATCTCTTCTCATTGCTGCTTTAGATTAACCACAATGCAGAGCCATTTATGGTTGTCATATGGCATATATCAAGCCTAATTGTTCATCCTGCCTTTCATCATCTCATCATATTTCATAGACCACTATTAACTGTGATTCTTTTGAGGCATACATCTTGCCTTCACTTGCTACTTAGCCTTACACATCCATATGGTTCAGCTTGGTTTTCAAAGATCTCTGTCATTTGCTACTTGAACAAAACAAACCAAGATGTATTTTGGATGGTTTGTTTGCTGTGATATACATATGTACCTCTACATTACAATTTGATATCCAAAAGTAAAATGCAGTTGGTAGACATGGGGCATTGTGGAAGGTTGTGCTACAACAGACTGATCTTCAGCCTTGTATTTGTGGATTGGATTATTGACACAATTTCTGTTTATGCCCTGTCTTTTTCTAGCCTCTGCAGTGATGATGCCTTGTTCCTTGGCAAATTTTACTGCCCTTTCTCTCATTTATATTAAGAACATTTTTCCTAATGCGGTGTCTTAATTATGCTTTATGCATATTGTGTTCCAAGACTGGGAAGGATTTCCAAAACTGTATGTTCATGGCATTCTTCTGCATTTCCATTTAAGATCAATGGGAACATGATTGAGAGACTGAGGGCAGAATTCCTTTTAATAGGAAATGTTGTCTGAGATATTTTAGAATGTGGTGATATCTCTTTGACGCTGAACTTTTTTCTACCCTTCTGTGTATATGTCCAGCTCTCCAACATATGTGCAGACAAACAATTCAGGAACGTGAGTGGGAAAGAGAGGAGGCAATGGTAAAGATCATGACTTTATTGAACTGGGGTCTGGATGCTAGTGAAATCTTAGCACCAGATTTTCCAACTGAAAATACAAAACACGGAGAGGAATGTTAAAATAAACTTGTTCACCTGATGCTTTGTGCTCCTACCTGCAGCCTCTAAACCTCTCTTCCACTGTAATCTCAATTTGCCATACAAAGGAATGCTTTAAGGCAAGGCAGTAGTTAAAATTTCCAAGGCAATCTTGTCTGTCTCTCCTTTGAGGATACCGAACTGATGACAAATACAGTGTTATTTGTGTATGTATATTTAAAATTGACTTAATTAATGAAACCCACAGAAGAGTCTAACCCCTAATCTTATTAAAAATGTCAGATGCACAGAAACAAGAAGCTGTCTTGCATTTGAAGGATATAGAAATGAAAGGATTGCTTTCACATTTATTTTTAAGCTGGTAAAATATTTGTGTGCCCATAACGTTCATTTGCTTTTGGAGTTTGGTCCATAAGGAATCCTGGGACAGGATGAAAAGTAAATGTGGTAAAGGGTTGGATTTTATTTTTTTTTTAGTGATTTGTTTGCCTCTGGTAGGTGGTTTTGCCTTCTCTGAGTCTCCCTGGGGCTGACCATGAGTCAGCTCTAGATATTTCACTTTCTGTAATAACATTTTCATATTTATAGAGCCTGATTTTTTTCCAAGATGCTGAGAAATGTGGCCTTTGTGAAATATTTGCGTTGTTTTGATATGATAGAACAAAGGGATAAAGATATCCAGTGAAGTGGAGAAAACGAGAATATGGGGGTTTGAATATTTCACTCATTTGTCAAGGATATCTGGAAAACATCTGCCTCCACTGTTTGTTCTGTTGCTTTGCTCTTAATTATCTCCACTTCTTTTCTATGGAACATCACCTACCATTTCACAACTTTATATGATAGACCAGTCTGTAGACAAGTGCCGTGACATTGCAGTACCCTGGACTTTGCCTTCTCTTTCTTCCAGATATCTTCTATGCAAACATTTCAAGCTAAATATTGATTACAAACAGTCTAAGGAATAAACACAGTCTCAGTGAAGAGGCAAAATACAATTGTGGAGGTCAAAACAAGACTTTAATTTCCATGTGGTTTTTCTGATTCATGGAAGGTGTAGAATCAAGGTTGATACTGAGACTTTTTTTATGTCTGCTGTTCTCACTATGCCCTGAACATGTGGTTTCAGCTAGCTGCTTTTTTCTAGTCAAGAAGCAGCTGATACCTGCTTCCACAGCAAGAAAAGAAAAGCATTAGGTGTTTTTCCTATGAATGGAAGCAAACAGGTAAGCCAAAATGTGGGTAGGTGGATGGGAAAATGTTGATCCAAACATGCAGAAGTCTTTCAGTTGACAGTGTGTTGGAAATTTCTGTGTCAGATGACTGGAAGAACAACTTGCAGTAAGGGACATGTGTAGATATCTGTAAGAAGGGACAGATGATATTTTGGGACTAGTCATAATGGTGCAGATTGTTTACAGAACAAAGCCAAGACTGATCTGTGCCTTGTCCTGGTCAGAGCCAGGAATTCTTTTGGCAACTCCTTTTGTAATGTCTTAGAGCAGAAGCAGTTTTCTTCAGTTTTTTTGTGAGGACCAGGTTTTGTTTAACTGGTAAAAAGTACATGCATCATTGTGTGGCCAGGAAAAAATACATCCACCATCATTCTGAAGCTGACGCAAAGAGATAGGAGATTATTGGTGACTTATTGTTTTTTTAACAAAGGAATGAGTACAATTGCCTTTTACCAATGACAAACCTACTGCAGAAATCTGAAGACTGACTTTTGCTGCAGTACAAGTAAGGGTAGTGAAGGCAGTGTTGACTAATGTAAAAGATACTACATTTCAAACAATGATCACCAAGTCCTTCCTTTATTTTCTCTGTCTCATAAATCACTGAAACTCCACGAAGCAACAAAGCAGAGAGCAAAATAAAACTCAACATGTGTGTAATTTTTCCAAGAACATGGTGAATGCTATTGTGAGGGTGCCTCACACATACACACAGAGAGCACTTACATGCTGTTCCTGAAATCCTGTAAATCCACCCTTCTTATGATATTCTTCTATTAGGATAAACAAGAAATAAACCCAAGACAAACAAGCAACCTGCAGTGAAATAGTCAAACCAAAAGTGAACAGTTATGTGGAAACATGAGACTTGCTTTTAGGACATGCCAAAGCCCCACCCCTCCACCCCCCAAAAGAAAAAAACTATCTAAAAAACCCACATCAAAACAACAACAAAAAATGCAATTGAAGGCTGAAAGTGCTGGCCTCAGAGGAGGAGTCATTCATTTGTATAAATAACTGTTTCCAGGGTCTGACTTTTGTGAATCTCTATTTCCATTATAAATATTTTTTTATTAAATGAAGTGAGGAAACATTAATGTGTGTGGCAGAGAGGCTGAAATGACAGGTTAGGAAGGGATGCATGCTTTAGAAGAAGGGAGACATGCTTTAGAAGCAACCAGTATTTCCAAAGCTTTCACTGTGTAAACATTCAAGGGTGTTTGACTTCTGTATTCAAATAACCAAGTAAAAAGGAAAGGGATATGTGTCAATTTGTACCTAACAAATCTGGCAGAAGGCTAACTGTGGCAGGATACAGTTAACTTGAAAAATAACTGAGAGGCTTATGATAGACTTATGGTTAGAATGAGGAAGAAAATTTTTTACAAATCTGATCAAAAGGCAAGTCAAAGTTGAAAGCCAAACAGTTAAATGGGAGGTTAGATAAAAAAGGGGGGAAAAGTGATCAGGAAGGAACTGTTGATAGATTCCTGATTTCTGAGAGGCTAAGCTGCTTGTCTACCTGTCTTCTGAACAACACCTAGAGCATGCATGATCAGAACAAAACCATGATTTTTCTAGAGTTGGCTCTGCTATAAACACTTTTGTTTGAGAAAGAGTTACTTTCTCCTTAGAGTTTGTGGAACTGGGCTCTGAATTCTGGGATAAGAGAGTACTGGATCATCGTCACTCACAAGTCGAGGGAGGTGATCGTCCCCCTCTACTCAGCCCTGGTGAGACCCCACCTGGAGTACTGTGTCCAGTTCTGGAGCCCCTATTACAAGAGGGATGTGGAGGTGCTGGAACGTGTCCAGAGAAGGGCCACAAGGATGATCAGAGGGCTGGAGCACCTCTCCTATGAGGACAGACTGAAGGAGTTGGGGCTGTTCAGTCTGCAGAAGAGAAGGCTCCCAGGTGACCTCATTGTGGCCTTTCAGTATCTGAAGGGGGCCTACAGGAAGGCTGGGGAAGGACTTCCCAGGATCTCAGGTAGTGATAGGACTAGGGGGAATGGAATGAAGCTGGAGGTGGGGAGATTCAGGCTAGATGTGAGGAGGAGGTTCTTCCCCATGAGAGTGGTGAAGCCCTGGAATGGGTTGTCCAGGGAGGTGGTCGAGGCCCCGTCCCTGGAGGTGTTTAAGAGCAGGCTGGATGAGGCTCTGGCCAGTCTGATCTAGGGTGGGGTGTCCCCCCCATGGCAGGGGGGTTGGAACTAGATGATCCTTGTGGTCCCTTCCAACCCTGAATGATACTATGACAGGAATCGTTCTGCATGTGCCGAGTTAAAATACTTTAAATTTGACTTGTTCCCACAATGCAAATATCCACCTGTGTGTTACTGTGAATAACTGTCTGAGTTGTCTCTTCCTATGTGTGTAGTATTGATTTCATTGTGGGGCTTGGCATTACTTAAAAACTTGAAGTGTTTTTAATACATAACATAGGTTGTGTCCATTACTTGTGTCTGCACTCCCTGGGGAATCTCACTATTCGGAATGTTTTCTTAGGGGCATACACATAAACAAACCCTCGCAGACGTCAGTTCAAGCACTGCACCCAGGGAATAATGACTAACAGACTTCAGACGATGAAGAATCCGATTTAAGTTGTGGAGTTCACATCCCCTATTCTCCTCTGAAATATTAAATAGTGATGCTCACATAGCATGAGGACAGACACTTTATGAATGATGTCTCAGCTAATTCAAGTAGCTTATTTGAGAACGCATTTGAAGTCACTAGAGAAGTTCTCCTTTTAGGGTAACCACTCTGCACTGGGGTGCATTAAATAATTGTTTTGAAGCATGATTCAGACCATTGATTCATGAGATATTCTGACTATTTTTAATGTGCTTGGTGAAAGTTTATAGGAAAGGAAAAGCACTAAGCATTTCTGTTGTTTCATTTTCCTGGTTGTTCTGTGTCCCCTTAAGTCTACTTCTCTACCAAAAGCATCATACAATTTTTATTACAATTTCAGCTTTAGTACACTTTTCTCTTTCTGCCATGTACTACTCTATCATGCATCAATTATGGGCAAGATGTATCTTAAGTCACTTAAAAATTGCTACCTCAGCTTGATGATGGGTGTTTCTTCCTATGAAATGCTTAAATCCTCCAGCTCAGCCTCGTGGTATGAGCTTGTTGAATCATAACTGGACCTTTGTGTTGCTTACTGGCACATAAAGCAGATGCTTGAAGAAAAAGCAGTAAATTAATGCAATGTACTGAAGAGAATGGTTGTGGGAAAGATGCATGATTGCTCATGACTGCTCACAAATTTTCACCCTCTCATCAGCACTGCCACGCCTCCCAGCCCCCCTTGCTTTTTCAGGGGAAGGGCTTAACTTTCCGCTTGTGCTTATTTTCCTTTCCTCCTCAACAGTGTTCATTTCCCCTCCTAGTGATTCTGAGCTCTTTTTCAGATACTGGTTATTTTTTTTGGGTGGTATTCTCTTTGTCATAGCTGGGCTTTGTATGTCAGTTCAAGGCTGATGATAAGGGCCAGACAGCCAAAGAGACAGCAGTAAAGTGTTTATTTACAGACCATGTAAAGCAGAGTGTGGTGGGCTAGTGGAGTCAGTAGTGGATGATGGGACACCAGCACAGTAATCACACCATTTCTGAAGCTAAGAAAGGACCTCAAGATGTTAGGATAAATTCAACTTTTGGTTAATACTCAGAGCTATTGAACTGTTTTGAATGTATGTGCTTTTGCATTTAGGAGTGATATGACCTGGGCTTCTGAACCAGCAATGGCTGACCTAGATGGCAGACAACAGTAGTATAGAACAACAGTGGTTGTCCCAGAGGATTCTAATCCTGGAAAATAGGAGCATGAGTGAAGGGGCTCTGGACTAGCCCCTAAATAAAGTGTCTTTTTGGCTGCCTAAGCTGTCAGAGTTAATGGTGTTGAACATGTCTTTTGGGACAAACTAACTAACTTCATGTCTGGAATACAGGGAATGTTTCACAGCCTGTGTTAGTCTGTCTTTGTGAAACATGGAGTGAAATTGCTACCTTTCATTCAGCACTGACCTTCTATTTTTATTTGGGTAGGTTGCATTTTGGCCTTTTGCCTTTTTAATTCCTTTCAACAAATGTATTTTTAAAGGCATGGAGTTTTCTCATAATCATTATTTATTTGCCCTATATTTTTTCTTCTCTTCAAATGTTTTATTGTTTTGCAGCCTACAAATCTGAAACTAAATAAAACTATCAGGAAGTTACAATTTTGCTATAAAACCTGAGCTGAACTATAGTTTTATGTTAAAGAGATGCAAATGATACAGATGGTAACATTAAAATACACTTCAGCACGATTACCAGCACAGCCATGTAATGGTTATGGGCTGACAGGTTTTACTAAACTCCAGTTTTATGTTATAATACAGGATCTGCAGACTCCCTTCTTTTCTTTTGATTTTGATATGATACCTACCACTCATGTACAGCTTGGTGGTAGAGCATGAGAGGCCTTGCCCTTGTCCCAGTGCCTCTTTACTTCATTAGAGGCTGGCTAACGTGTGTCATGAATTTAGTAAAATAATCCAGTTCAGACATATGAAAGTTTTCAGAACCTGATCTGATAGCATGCTGTTAAACTGAGATCTGAGATGTTCACGTGCAGTTCTGAATGCCCTACACTGCTGGAGCAGGCTCACTGCAGTGTGTGATCTGACCCCATCCCTTCCCACCCCCTGCGGCATGAAAAACCATCTGAGGGGTTTATTTACCGCAGCTGCCCGTGAAGGCCGGTTTAAAATCAACATTCAGAGAACAAGCCATGGGGTTCCAACACAGTGCTGAATTTATCAGAGAGGAGAGTATTGCTCTTGGACTAGGAAAACAATCATTATGTTTAGCAAAAGATTTGGAGGTTTTGAAGTGTATTTATTTTCTGATAGGAAATGACAACAAGGCCTTTTCAAATTCTCAGAGACAGACAGACAGGTACAGGCCCAGAGTAGACAACCGCCTGTATATTTTACCAAGGATGGGGCACTGTGAATTTTAGCCTGTGTAGTGTTATGTTGGCTTTGGCATTTCAGCTTCTTCAGCTATCTCCATATCTTATATGAAGCAACATTTTTGTTCAAACTGACGTATTTCCTCACAAACTTCTAGTTTTTGTTAAAGGTTTCGTGGGAAAGCAGCTCTCCCTTGTATTCAGTGACCCAGAGAAGTTGCTGTATATACACACCTTGTCAAACAAATATGGCAATGCAGATGGCTTGGGACATGTAGGAGACTAACATAAGTGGTGAGAAACAGAAATCACCCAACACTGGATCAGAGATTTGTGAAAACTTTAACAGCATCTTTGGTTTTTAGAATGTTTCTCCACCTCTCCCCCGAGGCAACCTTGGACCTCTGAGTGAATTTATGGCCGTATTTGTTTTCCCTGTATTATTTCTGTGCAACTATTTTTTCCTCTGTAGAGGCGTGTTGCTGCTTTTTGCTACAGCTGAGTTTTCTGTAAGAGCTATCTTGCCTTCAACATGCTATCCTACATTCACTTCTATTCAGTGGTTTCTTGGGGTGTTTTTTTTAATAGATTTCTCCTGTCCCTCTTGACTCCTCTGGTTCCTTTGCAAGGCATCCTGTTATTTTCCCAGCTATTTGTTTTTAATATTTGTTATCTGACCTTTTCTGTCAGCTCTTTTGGGGATGTATACAAAGCTCTTCCTTTATTTGCATTTGCTTTTCCTTCTCCCCTCCACAGCACCTAATGTTCACCAGTGGGACCCAAGAGCAGGAAATGGGAATAAAAATCCACCAGCCCACAAAGGTCAGTAAGAAGCAAAGTTCATTTTCATTGTGCAGGTGGGGAATGTTTCAAGTCATAGGTATATGTAGAATTACAAGGACTGATGTTTTATCCAAGGATCTCCCTGACACAGTTCTGGGAACAGACTGCAGCTATGGGAAACTTGTTTGAAAGCAGCATTCTCCCCTATGGTTTCTTTGTGCAAGATAGTCATTGGTAAGGCAGTAAGCAAAGCAGATGAGGGTGCTGCCAAAGTAGGTGAAGGTACTGCCTTCCCTGGGTGCTGCCATTTTATAGCAATATAGTTGTAGAAGAGACCAAGGAACCTGTCTTCCTGGAAGTGTTTTTACCGTGGTTGTGGAAGCTGGCTCTTTAGCTGGTTTCTTTTTGACACATTCCCTTTTAAGAGAAAGATGCTGAGATTCTGACAGTGTCTCTGGCTAATTGTAGTTTGGCAAAGTGATGTTCATCTGAATGGCTGCTTCCAGAAAAATAGGTATCCAGAGCTGACAAGAGGTGACAGCCATCTTTGTCACAGTGAAGCACAAAACATAGAGGCAGGTTCATCACAAAAATCCATACCACAACCTATTGGTCTGCCACCATTTACTCAACTTGATTGCAAAAGCCTTGGTTGTCTGCAGAGTTACTATTGTGGAGCTGTAGTGGTAAGCTCAATTGCAGCTGAGCTTACTGCTTGCATCAGTCATTTGCTTCATCTGGTGAAGATGCAACGCACCTTTTGCTCCTAAAAAGGAACAAATAGCTAAGCTGTCAGGAAGTTTACCATGTCTTGGTCCACTTGGAAAATGAGTTGACATTTACAAGTGCTTATATTTTGGCAGGCAGACATGCTCTTCAGGCCAGGACCTCTCACCTGAGGAGATGTTCTTTGTTATTCTTACGTGCTTCTTGCATTTCTGATTGACCCACTACAACAGTAGTTCTGTGTGTCTGTTTATGAATGAGTTCCTGCATGTGATGTGGGGAAGTCTCTCCTTAGCCATTGCAGAAGATTTACTGTTCTGGGAGTTCTAATTTTATACCAGTCCTAAAGAAACCAAAGGGGAAAATGCTGTTCTCAAACAAGCTTCTTGGACCTCCAGGCTCTTCCAAATAACTTTTGTTTTCTGTGTTTGTTTTGATGATGTAACTGATGATTCAGTTATGGAACACACTCATCTGCCTCAGGTTTTGGGCAGATCCAGAGCAGAATTTGATGCTGAGGCTTAGATCATGGTCACAGGGAAGTGGAATGAAGTTGCATCAGGGGAAGTTCAGACTGGACATTAGGAAAACCTTCATTGTGAGGATGGTTGCTCACTGAAAGAGGCTCTCTGGAAGAGGCTCCCCAGGAATTTGGTCATGGCACCACACCTGTCAGGGTTCAAAATGTGTCTGGATGATATTCTTAGTTATATGGACTCTATGATCCTTATGAATACTTTGCCACTCGAGATATTTTATGATTTTCTCTTTATGGGAATAACCACAACACTAAATAGGAGCCTATGATTCCAGGGCAATGCAGGGGGTGGTCTTCACAAAAGCAGTGTGATAAGAGTACTTGCTATGTGTGTGACAATTCTCAAGCCAGAAGACTCAGAGGAAAGTCAACACTGTTGATGCTGGCCCAAATCCACATGCCAAAGATCTCTGAAGAGAGCACACCCTTTTTAAAACATGCATGATATAAACAATGTTTGCTTTTAAAAGACAGAGCACAATGGGAGACCGTCTATCCTGGTGGCTTTTGTTGAAGATCTGGTAAAAGGGAGTTTGGAGCAGTGTCTGAGTGCAGGATAACAGATTGTGTGATTTAATAGAAGTTCACAATATGACACTTATTTCCCCACACCCTACCCCCTCCTTTTTGGTATTCCTGTAGTAGAAAGTGGAGACAGAGACCAGCTAGGCCATAACTCTTCTCAACAAGATAAGGTCTTAATTTCATCAGGAGAAAGACTCAAAGTATCTTGGTGACTGTGGCCTTGTCCTTTCCATATTGTTTCTTCTGCTGATTTGCTTTGATTGTGGTAAGACTACAGGAAAGAAGTAGTGAGAATGGCTCATGGCTGTTTTTTCAGCTGGAGGAAGAAAATACCTAATAACATGATTTGGAAAGTAAAGTTCTGGAAATTCACATGGTAATCATTTAAAGTATGTGAAATATTTTTACTAGAATGGTTTTGTTTGTATTCCCTGCTTCAGATGGTTCAATGTGGAAAAGCACTGTTGAATCTACATCAGTTGTGACTGAGATTCCGAGTACCACCTTCCAGGTTTCCTGCTATTGGCCCTTCTTTTTTACTTTTATGTGATGCTGGTTCCAGGTGGTTGCATCAGGAACTCTGTTTTTTGACTCTATCTACTATTTTTAAAAAATCTAATTCCCTGATTGGAGATCTTTCACTTTCAGGTTTCATGATCAAACCCCCTATAGCTGGAAGACAGTATTTCATCTTTATTTGTACTTGTCATAGCACTTAGAAACTCAAATTGGTCTTCTAACATCTTTTCCATAGCTTATACTGATACTTTTCAGTCCTGAAACTGGAGCATTTGTGATTTTCTGCCTTATGTCTTCTAATGAAGTTTTAATGGTTTAGAGGAAATCAGGATGGTTTTTTTGAAGGAAACTCTATTTTGGTGCAAAATGGCTTTTTTCCCACTGAAGAGCTGTGTTATGGGAAGATCTGTGAGGAGCCATGACCTTTCAATCACTGCCACTGGCATCAGGCCCTCAGTAAGGGAAGCCAGGAACAAATGCTTTTGAGCAGGGGGGTGTGTGTGTGTGTCTGTTCATCTCTGGTTCAACCAGCCTCCAGAAGGCTGCAAGATGGAGTGCAGGAAGCAGAACTACTTCAAAAGAGGAATCTCTCTCTTTTTTAAATATCCTTAAGGAGGTTTTTGAATCTGGGAAAAAAAAAAATATCCACTTTGGTACCTGGCTCTGTATAAATCTCTATGAACAACCTATTACTGTTAGAATCAGATTCAATATTTTTACCTTGAGGTAAAACTTTCATTGTCTTATAAAAGCATTGCTTGCATTAAGAGCAGAGAAAAGTGGCACCTTTTATTGACTGCAAGCTTTGGTTAAACTTTGCATACCGTGTTTCTCCTCAGTTTATTGTATGAATGCTTTCCCATCAACTTAATCACCAGTACACAGGAGATGTTTTCTGTTCAATTGAATTGCTTATACTATTGCCAAAATTATTTTCTGTTAGTTCTACTTATCTTACCCTGAATGACAAAGCATGTGGTAGACAGAGCAAAATTTATCCTAGTTCTGTTCTTACATCTCCAGAGACTATGCTTAAATCTCTGGCAGGCAGGTCATTGACGATGAATTTATTGCAGTTACTGACTACATCTTGAATTACTGGACAGATTCTTTGCTTGTATATGCTCCTTCCTACCTCTAACTTTCAGAGCCTCTTGTTGTCCTTAGTATGGTGCTGATTTTAGTCCTGAGCAAATGTATTTCTCTAGTGAACACTTCATGTCACTGAAATGTCAGAGATTCCTGAGGAAGTATGTGGCATGTGTGAGAAGTAGGTACAGCTGATGGGGAGAAAGCTCTGTGCTAAACACTTGCTTTTGAATGGTTTTGGTTTTACCCATGTTATTCTCCCAGCTCTCCCGTTGGGATCATGCACAGCCACTTGCATACAGTTAACAAACACTGTTCGCTAATATGAAGAAAAGAGAACCACGTTAAACCATCTTCTGAGAGCTTTTCTGCTTGCACCTGAAAGCTTGTGTTGATTTATCCAGAACTCTGGCAGCAGTTGCTGTTAAATAAAACGAATCAGTTGTCTGGAGTTGAGACAAGTTGTTTGGATTTGAGTGGAATGATCCTCCAGAAGATAGCTTGCAGGGATGTTGTGAATGCCTAGCCATGCTGTGTAGTCTCAGAAGCTGGGCACTGAGTCCTTGACCTTTGGATTCTCAGTCATCTAAACTGGAATTTGGGAGAGGATGTTGTAGTATGACAGTTCAAACTGCACTTAGCTCAAGGAATTCCTGCAGTGTGAGTGTGTCTGTATGGTCACTTCTGACCTGCTCACTTAGCAAACTGAAACCAGGTAGCTACTTATTGGAGAGGTTATGTGAGTATTTGCTGGTGATAGTGTGGACAGTATTTCTTACCTTGGTTTAAACAGATGGATAGGCTTAATTCCCATATGAATCCATGGCAACTTCTGGTCTAGACCATGACTGGGCAGACGAGAGTTTGAGCAGCTGAGAACGGAAAAGCATAATGCAAGACTGAAGTGAAGAGGAAGGAATTTGTACACCTGAGTGTAGGAGTCTGATCAGTGTCTATTTTTGGGCATCTCGAAAACAGAGGCAGGGAAAAAGGTAACCAATGCTAAGGATGATTAGACACAGCAAAAATGAATTTCAAGACAAGAAATTTGCTGTGCACTGCTTTCTCGCATTGAAAAGATGGAGGTTTGTTGGCAGAATATCTTAAGATACTTGGCAGGATTAATATTCTACACTAAATAGATGAAGGTACTTGACAAACTGCAGTTCATCCTGAGCATTTTTTTGACAGAATATATTTTATCCATACAGGGGCTTTAGCGGAGTTCTCAGTGATGCCTTGTGATAGATGACTACATGAAGAGTTGTAAGAGCTTATTAAGAAAAAAAGAAGAGAGACCAGACACTGTAGTGCTGTGACAGACTGTCTCTCAGTGGGTGGCTTGAATGGGACAGGGGACGGGTGATCTTCTAATGGGAGTTTAGTCATGCACCTTCTAGAAATAATGGGAATCCAGAGATGATTAAGGAAGAGATGAGAAAGAAAAAGTATTTTGGAGAAATTTCCTCACAGAGAGAATGATTCATTTTGGACTGTGCTGTTAAAAGACAGCTATGGAAACTGCAGCTGTGGATGTATTAAATAGGAGTCAGGCAGGTGCTTACTGGAAAAAATGTTATGGATGGAAACAAGCACCAGGAGGAGTGGGAGGAATCTGCAGAGCCAGCTTCCGGTTTTTAGTTACAGCAGGATAAATGTGTTATTCTGCATTTGCATTGCAGATACACAACAGTTCTCAGTCTGAGCAGATGCCTGGCTGCCATGGATTTTCATGAACACATGTCCAAGGGGCCATTCTCACCATCCACTAACATTTTTTAAAAGGAGGAGGCATATTAAATGCCAGGATGGAGGAAACAGTTTCAGGATGGAAAAGGTTGAGCAATGGTGGTGTAATAGAAAGCAAAATTTGGCTCATGGTAATTTCCTCCAACAGGGCTGTTTTTTCCATTAGTACTGCTAGCACTGAGGAGTATCTCTGACGTATGACAGTATATCAAAAGTTTAGCTCAACGGAGAAAGGCATAGAGTGATGAGGAGGTGTTGGGGAGGAAAGCAGGAAACAACAAAGAGGATGGCTTGAGTATCTTAGGAAGAGGAGCTGAGAGCATTCAAAAATTGCAGCCTGAAACTGGTGCCATCATGACATCAAAAAGAGATACTGGCATTCTGCGTCAGGGGACTTGTTGAGACGTGAGTCTGTAATGAAATTGAAGAAGAAGCTTCCAAGAATGCTGCTTACCCAAACCCGCTGGTTTCCCCTACCTCCACACTTCCTTTTGCTTCTCTGTCCGGGTCATATGCATTCAGATTTCATGTAATTGCAGATGTTGCCATTGGTTTCTGTGAAGTCACTCGTATTTGTGCCAGGATTTGCAGAGAAGGAAAAGTCACTAATCATAAGGAGAGACAACATGTAATTGTAAGCCTCTAGAGATATTTACTGAGTCTTTTAGTGCTTTCTCCCCAGCATCTCAAGTGTGAGTCCACTGACTTAAGGATCATGTCTATCTCATAATTTGACAGCAGTTTCCAGTTTATCTCAGTGCAACTCCATTACATCCTAGTTTCTCTGTGTTGTCCCACTGGCCTGCCTGCACACCAACCGACACAAAGATAGCTGCAAAATACAGCTGTAATAACAAAAGCCTTGAGGTAATTTCAGAGGTCCAGGAACCAGACCCTCAGCTGGTTCAAATCAGTGCAGATCAGTTCACTGCACTGGAGGGAGTTTTACACTGGCTGAAGATCTGTCCCTCAATTTTCATTTTGCAAATGGCACAGGGAGAGAGTTGTTGGATAGGGCTAAGGAGAAAAACATTGCCTTGTTTTTTTCTTTCTGGAGAGTTCAAGACTTGCTGACTCAAATGCCAACCATTAGCTTGTTATCCCCTGAATCCTGGGGATACAGTTTGCTAGGTAAAACCCACATCTGTTCTTCAGTTCAGTTTCACCTCTTGGAAAGCATGTCCAAACTACCTTCCTAATTGCCTCCATAAAATTAGGGTTTAGGTACATATGTTTCATTGTGTATTGCATGTTTCCATGGCACACTGATCTGCCAGATAAAGCAATCTGCAGCCCATTTAGTTTATCTTAAAGCCTTTTATATCCATCTCCTCCAAGCCTGAAATTCTCTCATTCAGGCATCCAGTGTTGTTGAAACCCCTATGCCAATAATTCTTAATGACGTGTGTGTCTAGCCAGAGTAATTCTCCTCATTCAATTTGCAATTTTCCAAGTCAATCCTTTCAGCATTGTGACTGCAGCCATTTATTTTGTATTCTGAGACATGCAGCTCTCTTACACAAAATGATCCTGACTTTATAGGCAAAATGCTGTCTTACAATGAAGGGCAACCAAACTTAAAGTTTGTTTTGGAAACAAGGGATGGTATTATCTTTGCATGCTTGCTCTCCTGGGCTCAAAGCTAGCTCACATCTATGCACACAAGCATGCAAAATCTTCCTTTAGTACTTGACAGAGAGGACAAAACTAGAACCATTTCCTATTTGGCAGCATATTTTGTCTGTACTCTTGTTCAAAGAGCATGTTGGACTGAAGCTTGTATCTTCTGCTATTTCCCATGCTGAGGAGCTAATATCTGTAGTAACCAATGGAAACTCTACTGCTAAAATCTAGACTCCCGGTTGATGGAGTCAGCAGAGTCAGTGTGTTGTGATGGAAAGAAAGAGGCCCTTTGTAGTGCTCCACGGCCACTGAGTTGTCTCCTGAGATCTCAGTGATGGGCTTGGGAGGAAAATTTTGCAGCTCCTATAAAGAAAGACTGCAACAACTTGGGCTTTTGAAAGGAATTGAGGTGAATGATTAGGTGGGGAAATGGGGGTTCTCATCAGAACAAAATAGAATGGGAACACATGGTTTTTATCTTCAGGAACTATTGTGACTTACATGAACATTTTGTCCTGAAAGCAAGAGGCTTTTGATCCTTGCATGAAGAATATTTATGTGAGCTTAAGAGGCTTTACTTTGGTCACTGTGAAGAAAGAATGTGTAAGCCTCCCTCATTTCATTCATTTATTTTTGCCTGTTCCTCAATACCCGTTGAAGGAACAGATACATTTAAGGTTGTTTATTTTAAGTTGGTACTCTGGATTGAAAAGCTTTTCCATCTGTTTCTGCCCTGCATTTTGCAGATGGCAGCATTTATCAGAATCCCAGTGCAGACTACTTGCTGGCTTTGTGCCTTCAGAAGTGGGCCATGTTCATCACTGCTATAACTTCACTGAAATTGGTGGAACGACACCATGGGTAAATCTGACCCATCAGCGCAAGTGCTTCCTGAGGTATCATCGTGCGCTCTGGGCACAATGGCTCTGTCTTTGGTTGACTTGCTTAATGTAAATTTGTTGAATTATGTGTAGTTGTCATGATTACTGAAGATTATTGGTATGCTTTAAGAATGTCTTGATACTGAGTTTTCTAGTCCACAAGTGATTCAGGGAAGATGTTTCAAACGTGTCATCTCAAATGGCAGCCACAGATGTGGGCACATGAGTGATTTAGGCAGAAACTGGGAAGGCGCCTGCTGTCCTGACTGAAGCAAACAGCAGTTGGTTTGGCCAGTTTTTCTTTTTTTCACATAGTCCCCAAAATATAACACTTCTGCTGTACTGTTACTCCCCGCTCCTGCTTTCCTGATTTTCTCAACATTCTCCTAGATTTTGTGCTGTCTATACCCTTTGGGGTCTGGTCCCAAGTGCTGCTCTTAATTATGAGATGGTCTCAGTGATTCCCACTGGAGCGCCTTGTGGAGCATGGTATTGACAAGAGCTGGAAGACTCTGGTCTCTTTTAGCATAGGCCTAAGAATCACAACTCCATGTTCAGGTTTCAGGATCAGTTCCATTTGGAAAGCTTGTTTTTCATGTCAATCTCAGGTTGTTTTTTCTTTTTTTCACTGAATGGTGTGGAGTAGAGAGCTGGAAGTGACATAGGTCATGAGGCCAGATACCATCCTTTTTTAGCTTTCTGGAGAAAAAAAAAGTGTTTTGGGACAAAGCCTTTCATGCTTATTTTCAGCCAAAATGTTGCTTGTTGTGGAAAGTTTGAATAGAATTGTTTAGGAGCCTGCATTACTTAAGGGAGGCTGGAAGAAAAATGAAATTTGACTTTTGAAAGTAATTTTCCACCCTGCCCTATCATATGGACAGTGTGGTCAGGAGCTAAAAGAGATTCCTCTTCAGAAGCATTTACCACAGCAAACCTGCAGAGCCCACTGTTTATTCAGGACTGCCATGGAAAGCCCTGTTCCAGTCATGACAAAGATTTACATGAAATGACAAAATATTTATCTGTCACTTCTCCATGTTTCTGCTTTTTCTCTCCATTCCTTCATTTTTCTGATGCTTTGACAATATTGGGAACGGGCTTGTTTCTTAAATTGTGATTTGATTCTTAGGCTCTACATGTCTGATCGGGCCCCCTCTATGCTATCTCTGTAAATGCTTTCAGTATTTTGGCTGGATAGTGTAACTTGGATACCATTTTGTGTGAGCTTTGACCATGGACAGCCTCCTTGATTCTCTGAGTGAACCATTGTAGTGACAAGACAATTTCTTCTTAATAGTGCCCATCCAGGGACTGATACTGAAGAGGGTACCCAGGCTTTTCCCAATATGAGCTGCGGGCTCAGAAAGAAAGTGAGCTTCAATGATGTCAGTGTCACAGCAGTGCCTGAGAGAGCCTTCTCAGTGGTTAAGCATATCTGAGGCATCAAGATGGAAAAATACTTCAGAGATGTTGTAAGCAATAGGAAAAGTTCCAACTATTTAGCGAAGTTGATACTGAGCTCTTCTGACTCATAGTACTAAAAAGCTGCTCCAAATAGTCTCACTGCTGAATCAATTAGCTCAGCCAGCACCCTTCCCATCAAATGAACACCTTCCCTTGCTCAATTTTAGGACCTAATTCGATAACTTTAATAACAAAAATACATGAAGCTCTGTTCCCTTCTGTACCCGTACCCACTCCTGCCAAAGGTTGCTAGCATGTTTTTCTTTGCTCTGCTTGCACACTTCCATGATTAAGTTCCCTGTAAATTGGAGTTTGGAGCTTGTGCTAGAAATCAAAGTCCTTGTAATTGAACCACATCAGTTAATATTTGTAGTCCTCCAGAGAAAATCTGGTCAATAGATGTTTGGTAGTGATAATTCTCGGATCAGACAGATGCTGCTTTGGAGGAGTTAGGTTTGTTTGATGCAGCCAGGGGAGCTGAACTGGGAGCTGGCAGAACTGACTGACTTTGCAGCTGCAGAGCTGAAACTGCACCTGTTGGACAAAGGTACATGGGGTCTATAACACACAGTAAGCCCTGGACCCCTACAGAATGTACTTTACAACTTTTTCTAAAAGTAGCATTGTGCCTGCAACCATCACACCCACATGGCTCTTTGTTTGGTTACCAGGATTGTCTATAGGTCTCCTGAGTGTGTCTTTGATTCCAGCTGAATTTTCTCCCTGTGAATAGTTTTGTTAGCAATTCTTTGGCATTGTAATCATTGCATCGATTTTATTTTTTTTTTATGATTAATTAGTCAATTATATGAAATTAGTTCTTGCAATTAAAGCATAATTTAGAGAAAAGCATTGAGCAGAGAATGCTCATTTGTCATTAAATTGCTTGTAATTCGGGCTGTTGTATGGCAAGGTGTTTCTAGCTGCTGTTTTTGTTGCTGGATGAACAACACCGATTAAAAAAACCCTACTTAATATAATGCTTGGAGTGACTCAGCCTTGTCCTTCAGTCTTTGGAAGGAAAAGGACTTAGATTTGCAATTTACATTTTTAATAAAGAATATTTGGGCTTTGGGAGGTTGATGCAGCTCTGAAATGAACTTTTGTAATTGAGTTGAAAGGGCAATGGATGTAACTGTTATTTAAACCACCACATAAAAAGGAATCTGAAATGTGGTACCTTAAAAGTTTTTTCTATTGTGAAAAGGGAAGGACAACTCAGTTATTGCTTGTGTAATTGTTTCGTTATCCATCAGATTACTGCAAACTGCATGTGTGTACTTTTCAAAGTGCTTTGGTGTAGACAGACACAGACCTTTGCTCCTGAGGAATTCAGTGATTTGCCCCATGGGAACTGCTGGGCTTGCCGGAGCTCACTTAATGACACTGATGGGTCAATTCTCTGCCAGAGCCAACAACTCATCTTCATCATCTTCTCAACTTCACATCCACTAATGATCAGTCCTCATAATGAAGGCATTTTTCACCCTGCCAGGAGTCACAAGGAGAAAAATTGATTGACAGAGTTATCTGGATTGTAGTAATTAAATCAGGGCAGACAAATCCCTGCTCTCATTATATTTCAGACATGTCTGAACCATGAAAAACAGAGGTGAAGCATGCTGATTTGCTTCCTACAGTTTAAAATGTAGCATTAAATGCTGTTTATCATATATAGGGTTACAATACACAAATGTGTACAAATTAGAAAAGGATAATTATGAATCACAAGCAGTCTAAATATGGGTGTTGGGTTTAACCATCTTGAATGAAATGTGTATATCAAATGTGTGAGACAAGCTATTAACTGTGAGACATTAACATGTTTCAGGAAATGGGCCTGAAACTTCTTCCAAACGGTTGCAGGCTCATTCTGTGGTGCCATGCACAGAAACAGTATTTGTGCCAGCCAGGCAACGGAGGTAGCAGGTAGAAAAAAAGATGCAGAAGAGTGGCAAGACACACGATACACAGCTGGCACAGCCATGGATTGGTACTTGCACAGCAAAACACAATTGTATGGTTTTTGAGCTCTCATGTCTGTAGATGAGAATACAAACTCATGCTGTACAAGCCTGAGAAAGATTTCAAATACTCTTGAAATTCTTTTGTTGGTGAATTTCTTGTTGTGCAGCACTTGCCTTGAAGAAAGATTTGTGTGCAAGTGTTCTCTGGATAATGCCACAATCTGGATTCAAGAGTTGTCCTTTTACTCTGTTTAAAGAATTTTTTTCTTCCATCAGTTTATCAAGCTAATTTTCAGATACTATAAAATACTTTACCCACCTTAAACAGAGCATGCTGGATGAACTTGAATTAACTTTAACCAGATAATTAAGGTAAACTCATCTAGTTAATATTGGATATATAAGATATAGATTTAGAGAGAGGCAGATCAGAATTTAGAGCAGGAAAACTGAGTAAGGGATTCTGGATTCGTTGGGACAAATGTTTGGATAGTATAAATTGATTGAAGTTCCCTGAGCTCAGTTTAAAGCACTGAGTTACATTTATGGGATATTTGCCCCATGTATGATACATCTGAAGACAAACCTTGATTCAGAAATGCAGTTGACAGCTACACGATGAATTTAGACAACAGTGCATTATCCAGAAAGTAATTTCAGAAGGAGTGGAGGCTTTGGGAATACAGTGCCCATTCCCCTCACATGACTGCTTTTGTGGGACCTTCCATGGGTCCTTCCAGTTTAGCTTCGTCATTGGTACAAATCATCAGCTGGAACCAGGTATTCAAATCAGCATGGTGCTGTGTGTCTTTGGGTCTGTTGTACTGCTAGGGACTTTATGGATCTTAGCAGACATTGTCAGCATCCTGAGGAAATTCACAGCTGAAAAAAGAAACAGGTAAGTACACATAATTAAAGAAAGGCTTTTTATGTACTTCTTTGTAATGTAGTCTTTTCCCAGATCTGGGTCTTTCATCACTTCCAACTTTCACACATGGCTTTTGTAACACATGGCTGTGTCATACAGGATTTTTATGTAGACACTCACATTTAAAGCCAATCATGGTTTGAGGTAAGATTCCACTGCTACTTTTCACATTATTTTGCCAGGGCACTTTGTTGTGTATTGATACAATTTCTTTCTAAACCTTTTCAAGCAGAGTGTTAACTGGACCAGGCACTGGCTTGGGAATCAGAAGATTAGGCTAAACTCTTGGTCACTGAAATTGTTAAACAGCCAATGGCTACAAGAGGCCAGACAAATAATTAAAATCTCTTCCCAGCACCCTGTAATGTGATTGAAAAAGTAACTCCAAACCCTCCCTTAGCATTTTTTTTTCCCCACTAAGAATGATCAACCATCCAACACAGCAGCCTCATTTTAGAACTGCTCTAAACCTTTCCTGTTGTGGTTTAGTTGATTAGATAGTGTTGGATGACAGGTTGGACTTGATGATCTCAAAGGTCTTTTTCAACCTGGTTAATTCTATTCTTCTTCTCTTCTCTTCTCTTCTCTTCTCTTCTCTTCTCTTCTCTTCTCTTCTCTTCTCTTCTCTTCTCTTCTCTTCTCTTCTCTTCTCTTCTCTTCTCTTCTCTTCTCTTCTCTTCTCTTCTCTTCTCTTCTCTTCTCTTCTCTTCTCTTCTCTTCTCTTCTCTTCTCTCTTCTCTCTTCTCTTCTCTTCTCTTCTCTTCTCTTCTCTTCTCTTCTCTTCTCTTCTCTTCTCTTCTCTTCTCTTCTCTTCTCTTCTCTTCTCTTCTCTTCTCTTCTCTTCTCTTCTCATTCTATTATTTCTATTCTATTCTATTCTATTCTATTCTGGGTGCTTCATGTATGCAGAGAACAATGTATCCACCAGAAGGGTGTGGAGGTGGGAGGTGACTTTGGAACCTTGGTCTCATCTTGTTTCTGATGTTGCCATTTGTGAGTTCCCACAGCATTTCTTATCTATTTTAATATTTATTTTTTATCATAAAATATACACAAACTTTTCTTATCTGCCTTATAGTGTAAAGTGTTGTGTAAATCTGAGAGTGAGAGGGGATTAATTGAGGCTGACCTGCCTGATACCCAAGTGTTTAGGTACTGGGGTTCTTTTTATGCTCCCTGTCAAAATATTCCAAATGCAGTTCAAACTGAACCAAGGGTAAATATCTGGAAAAGCCAGTGCTACTATGGGAGCTCTCATTTCCATCTTCAACAGGTTGAGCATCTCAGGAATGACAGCTGGCATGTCATGACAGTTTCTGTTGATGAGTCAGTCTTCTGAGAGCCTCATTAGAGTTTTCAATCACATCCAAAAGGATTCTGGGAGAGAATTGTTCTGACATAAATCTAAGAGATGTACACATTGAAATACTACAATTGACTTTGACCTGTCAGTGTCTGTATGAGGCAAATTACCAGCTCTTGGCATGTTACTTGACATGCTTCTTTACTGTAAAAGGATTGTTATTAAAAACCTCTCTGCTATTTCTATCAAAAGGGTTTTAGTAGTGGATGGTGGTGCACAGTATTCTGTTTGGCTGCAGCTGCTGATCACTCTTTTTAGAGATATGCTGTAGTGTAAATTTGTAAACTGCCAAAGTTGGGACCAAATTTCACATCTGAGGATGAAGTTTTATGTGGTAGTCACAGACTGTATGAACATCTGGGGCAAAACATGGGAACTGGTCAGCAATAAAAGATGTGTGTCAGAAAACAGATGTTACATATATAGCTGGGCTGAACAGTGAAGACAACAATTTTATAGGTACATAAAGACTGATCCTTGAAGACCTAATAATGCAATGATAAAGGTAATAGTTCAGATTCTGTTGCTTTGGGGTTGGCCTGCATATCATCACCAGACCAAAGCTGCACTTTGCTGCTAAATCATCTGTGCAAAAAGTGTGTGTGACATATTCTTTGGACATGTTGCATTTTTCAGCAGCTGCCTTTAGTGAATCAAAGGATCTGGCACAGCAGAGGGGGAATATATGATGGGGACAGGAAAAATGCAGTGAGGACTGAAACTTTGTTAAGTGGAGAATATACTGAACTGAACATCCTTATGAATCAAGCACTGATTCACCTCAAGCTCAAAAGCCAGTCTGTGACCTCAGGCAAAGTTTTAGCCTCGTGAATAAAGCAACCACATCCTCTCCATTATTCCCCCCAAATGTTTATCATTGCAAGCTGTCATGTGCCCTCCCACACTCCAAGGTGTGTGGAGGATGTGCCACTGCATAGTCCTCAGTCATCATTGGTTCTAGTGCTGTAAAGTCATGAAGATGGTATCAAAACAATCCACTCTGTGATATCCTTTTCTCCATTTGCAGTGTGTGGTTCTCTGAGGTTTGGTTGAGGAAGTGAGGTAATTTTAGGAGTCCAATGACAGGGTTAGGCTCTTTCAAAACAATTTTTATAATCTCTCCAGTAGTCACCCAGTGGTTTGGGACAAGGATGGAAAACAGAGAAAGCCATGACTAGTCTGGGAGGTACAGTTTTCAATGTGAGAAAGAGTCAGGAGACAGCAGTATCAAATATGGATGATCAGTGTAAAATCAGTGAAAGACAGTCTGGCTCTGTCTGCAACAGAATTGACACCTGCACAATGAGGAAACTGAGTGACTGGGCCAGAAGTGGAGAAAATTCCTATGTTGGACTGGGGCAAATATGAAACTTTTCCATAAAGGGGGAAATGTCATTATAATATCTGGAGCAACTTCTGAATAAGAGCTGTAGTGAGGCTCTAAAGCTCTTATTAATTGATGCTGAATTGCATCAGCTGAGGACAGGAAAATCTGGACTTGGATTGCCTAGAGTCGGAGACTTGATAGATGGCTGAGAAAATTACAGCTGAAGGAGAACCAGGGAGGAGGATGAGTCAGGAGCTGATGAAGAAAGGAATTATGAGTAATGAAAGGAAAGGCAGCTTTGGATAAGGAAGTGCTGATACCGTTTAAGAGATGACAGATATTTTTCAGGGCAAGAAAATGTTCTACCACATACCATCCTGTGTCAGAGATGAGGAATGCAGTGTTGGAGGAGCTGCTTCTAAAGCTGATGAATGTTAGTAATTCAAAGGGAGGAAAATAAGGAATAGCTGTCAGTTTCTAATCACACCCACCCCCTGATACTCAGGACAGGTGGATATTTGAGGTGCTGTGTAGAACACAGCATTTTACATTTACTTCAGTCACATGCACAACTCTTAAACAGAAAAATAAGGCAGTTCAGCTCTGATGACAAGTAGGACTATAGAGAGCTCCCCCAGCCCTTGCAAGCTTGACCTCTTGACTTCTAAATCAACAGATAGGGGCTTGATTAGTTTTGAAATTAAGCCCAACCCTTTTCCTGCTCAACAAGGCTTGTAAGCAGCCATTGCCCTTTTTCAGGCTGAAGATTTAATACAAGCGTATGTCATCCTCAATCTGCCACATTTTATCTACTCAGGAAGCAAAATCCTTAACATGTGACTTTCACAGGCAGTTGTGAAAACAGGACAAGAAATCCTTCATTCAAAATTAAAAGAGTAAACAGAATTAAAAAAAAATATGCTGTGGCAGAGAGATTCTTACAAGTCCTGTGCTGAGGAAAAACGTTGAAGCAACGTGTTACTGTGTTTATGAATGGATAATGTTTATCACAATCAAACAGGAAAGACAAAGACTGCCACAGTTCATCTACTGACTTGGAGGCTACTGTTGGAAATCAAATATCTCTTGTGTTTTTCCTCTGAATGTATTTTAATTCTATCTTTCTGATGAAAGTGTCTGTGCCAGATACACACACATGTGTGAGCCCAGATAAGGCCTTCCAATGGCCCAGCAGGCAGCCAGAAGTGGTGGCCTGTCAGTGTGTGGTTTGGAAATAAGTACAAAGGGCAGTTTGTTAGGTACAAGATTTATTGCAAATTAGATATTTAATTCCAATAAGATGTCTGCAAAACAGCAAAGTTTAAGAGAAATAAAAAGGAAATGTGAACATGTCCTTGCCATGAGTTGCTTATGAAGTATGCAAAGTAGAAAGGGGGCTTCAGAAGTTTTCCTTTGTTTCAAAGTAGACCCTTCAAATGCCTGGGGTCTGTGGCCTTCTGACTGGTTGCCACTCAGCTGATGTGCTTAGGATAGCTGAGTTTCTCTGCTCACTAGAACCCAAATAATTCTTTTTCCTCACTGACTTTCTCTTCCCTTCTCTGCTCAGTTCAAAAGGTCATCTAGGCTACTCCCTTTGTCACAACAGAACTAGTGAAACTGAAGAGTAATAAAGTTATTGGAAGCAATAGAGTCATAAGATTTGTGTTGCAAATGCTGGCACTGACTTCCTATGTGAAGCAGTGATCTGTACTGGAGATAGAGAGTAAGATTTGGAGCTGAAGCACTTCCTGTAAATGCTTCTATATATTCTTTCAAAAGTAGTAGAATAACAAATGGCTCAGGAGAAAAAGTTCCACAATCCTAGCATGGAAAGTGAGCAAATGAAATCTGGATTTCTCCATGTCCATCCCCGTAGTGACTACTCCTCTGTTGCCCTCTCCTTGCCCACATACACACAGCCTGTCTTGCTTTCTTATTTCAACATAAAGAGAAGGAGTAAGGGTGGAAAGCTGGGAGATGAAAACCAGCATGTGGCTTACTCACAACCTTCTACATTTCAGAGGGCTTTCAGGAAGGGATCTCTCATTTGATGAAGATCCTTTTTTCTATTTAGTCATAAACAGATGAATCCTATAATAGCCTCTGTTTCCTCTCCTACAGGAGGTCTGTATGATTAATAAGATCTCCCTGTAGTGAATGCCAAGCCAAACAGATGAATGCAAGGCGCATCTGCTGTAGATTAAACATTTGGAAAAAACATTTTATAAATATTTTTTTCCACAACAACATATCCATATGGCAGTTAACTAGGGTATATATTTAAAACCTTGCATGTACAGTATAGAGCCATGCATGCCTGTTTAATATACTTATTAAATAAGTACTTATGTTGTCACTCAACAGAGAGATTTCTGATATGACTTTTAATCTAGTCTAGATGTCAAATCAGCCTGTTTGAAAGGACCACATGTGCTTTATCAAGCAAAACACGAGAAGAGACTGCTTCTGAGTGGGTGGGTTAGTAGGAATCAACCCTTTTATTTTATTATTTCTCAGAAACAAGAATGTGTAAGATAATTACCTGGTTAGTATGAGGTAAGTGTAATATAGCATACACTGAATACAGTTAGAGAGATAAGGTTGTCCTGGGTACAGTGAAAACAGCTTCTAAAGAGGAAGGAAAGTTAAACTAATTTGGGATTTCTTGGCCAAATATCCTAGCCTCCACATTTAGCTTTATTAATGCTTCAAATACTGTAATTGTATCTCATTATAATTAGTCTTATAATTTTAGTCTTATCCAACCAGCATGGGTTAAAGGACTTTATAGAAATAAGAAAAACCCTTTTCTTTTCTCCCCCCTAATCCTTACTGTCTAATGGTGAATTCCCTTCTTGCTTTCTGAATCTCTCTGCCTTCTGCCTTAGAGGACTGGACTGTAATTTGGGATTGATGAGAAATGAAATCTGACAATTTAGCTCAAGCTAAACCCAAATTCAACAAGTAAACATTATCCAGAGAAGCTCTTGCATTCTCACATCAGTCTTGTCTCTTAGTATGTTGTTCTTGTAAGATTTACCAATATTATTGTAGGCTGAATTTATGATAGGCTGGGTTTTTTGGTTTACTTGTCATGAAACCTAAGATCCTGATATGTGATTCAAAGAACCTAATTCCTGAAATGGTTTTTAAGAGTTTTCTTAACTGGTCTTCCAGTCCAGCAGCCAGAAAGAGCAAACCTAATTCCTTCAAGATTCTTGCTTGTTGTTTTGTTAAGGATTAAGGCCTGATTTACATGTGTCCATGGAAAACTGGGGCACTTCTCTGAAGAGAAGGGCTCTCTGAATCTGACGTTTGCTCTAGGAATGGCTAGTGCTTGTCAATTCATGTCTGTCTGGGCTCTAAGAATGTGGATTTCCAGACCTTACAGCATGATACTTGCAACCAGACATGACGTTTCCCCACATGCTCTTACACAGATTGCAGAACAGGGGAAAATAATTGCCTAACTTTGCTTTTATCACACACCATTAGGTACTTAGCCGACTCAAACAGGAAAGACAAAATGCCTCATGTTCAAGAAACTTTTAATATTTATGTTCACTACAGGTTCAGACTTTGCTGCCTAAATGATTTGTTTTCTGATGTTTTCCATACACTTTTCTCAGCATCTTGAGGGCAGGTGAGAGCACAGAGGTAGGCAGTTCCCTCACTTTTGAAACAGTGGCTTGGTGACTCATATCTCATTCTGCTTTAGAGAGTCCTTTCTTCGTGGCTTGCTTGTCCTTGCTTTGTTCCTGATTTGCAAAGTGCTGCTTTACTATTGAAGTATTTTATTTTATTTTTTAATCAAAATGCCTGTGGAGTCTTGGAACAAATCACTGCACAATATATTCAGAAACCTCTTGGAAACAGTGGGAAACTGGTGTATTTGATCTGGGAAATCTTAAAGTGGTCCTTTTTGCATCTGGGTTGAAAACAAAATGCAGCATGTGAAGCCTGCCTGAACACATCTAATTTCCAGAAGTATCTGTCTTTAGAGTCCTGGTGTGAGCCCTCATTAGCTGTTGTGATGTTCACAGCAGATTTTTTTAAATACATGTGTCAAACCCATACCTTAAATTAGTTTTCAATAGCTGTAGTTACAGGAGTTTAGAGAAAGATGCTCTTACTGTGGTTTACCAAAGGCTTGGTTTAGGCTGGGTTTGATTTGTTCCCAATGAATTACATTTAAATTTATACAATCTAATTTTAAATTAATTTAATGATATCTCACAGCCCTTTTCACTGGTTTAGCAGAACTGGTTTGTTGTAGCATTACATTTAAGACCTCATGAGTCCTAGATTCCAAAACCAAGTAACTAAGCTTTTCCTAGTGTTACCATAAGGCTGCACCACCTGTAGGTCTCCATGCTGGGGAATTTACCCAGCTGCTCAAAGCACACTGTGCAAGCCAGAGATAACAAATGATGCAAGCACCTCCAGCTCTGGCTGAATGTTTTGGGTATGAACCTCCCATGTATGTGGGCAGAGTCCATCCGAGAAGGGAGCTGGGATAATTTCCCAGATGTTCCCACAGCATCCTGTAATAGTATGGAAAGATCATTGTGAAGGGAGAAGGTTCCCAGAAGGTCCCTGTGGTAGCATCAATAACATTCATCAAGATGTGCTGTTCTTACAAGGCAGACTTGAGCATGCATGGGCCAGTCCATGTGGATAGCAAGTAATCCTGGGAGTTTTGCTAAGAGCCTTTCACTAGATGGGTACTGCCAGGCCTTTGCCAGTGCCTCCAACAATCTCACACAATTGCAAGAGAACACAAGGTGCTCATTACAGCAAGGGAATATTTCCTCAGGGAAAAAAAAGTACTTGCTTTATTTTGTGCATAATTAACTGAAGAAGTGGAAAAAAGGTGGGTGAGAGGGGTTGACAGACTGAATCTTTGTTTAAAATTTTGGTTAAAAACTTATTTTATACCAAATATTTATTTGGTATCCATTTATTTTATCCATTTTATCCATTATCCATTATTTTAGGTTGGTTCACCTCAGAGATAAAATGGGGTTTGGGAAGTTGGTTTTCTCACTCCAGCTACCATGCCCCTTACGAGGTGTGTCTTTACTGAGCAGTGAGGCCTTGTCTCTCCTGTTGGCTCTAACCTGTATGGGACATGGCTACTGAACTGTGCAACATCTTCTGCTCTCCCAGCTGTATTAAGACTGGTTTTGCTTCATGCTGTGAGCCCTCTAGATTTTCAGATAAACAACTGGAGGCTTTGAATGGACTTTGGTCCTTCTGCATCTTCGCCAAAATGCCAAACCACAGTTACCAGCTGAGATTACAGAAAAAGCACTTTCAACAGAGACCTTCAAACCACAAAAAGAGATTTTCTAGGAAAATGTTTTCTGGTTTGCTAAAAAAGAAGAATTGTCATTGGCAATACAAACCTGGTTCATTAAAGACAGCAGGTGAGAAAACTAAGCTCTCCTGCTTGTAGGGCTTTTTGCAAAAAGAAACAATATTTCTTATTGACAGAAATGAAGAAAGCAAAAAACCTTCACATGATAAAACCCTGCTTTCCTGATCGTCTAGAGCTCAAACAACAGTCAAGTATACAGTTTTGCTGCATTTGGCTACGGACCTTCAGCATCTCTGCTTGGCTGAGGAGCCAATACAAACAGCTTGCTGCTGTCTGTGAAGTACATTCAGCAAATAAAAACCAGTTTTGGTCGGGGAAAAGGAATGACAAACTTTTGTCTCAAAATGTCACTTTTAACTCCCTCTATAAGATACCCATGGTTCTCAGGCAATATGTTTTTTGTGACTTAGTTATATTTCCTGCCAGATTAGTCAGCTAGATACAGATCCCTTGCTTCTACAGTGTGGAAACCTGAATAATAATTTCAGCTGCAGAAAGCCCTGGTGAATTGCTGGCCTACTTTGCTCTCCCAGGGGGAAGGTGCACTTCTCTAATTCAGGAGCCGTTGCTTTGGCAGATGGCTCTATTTACTCAATGAGCAGGTCAGGACAAGAGAAAAAATGGAACATAATCCAGCAGTATCCAATTAAAGGTAGCTCTGTGCAACTGTACCAAAGTCATTGCTGTCAAAACCTCTAGGGAATGTGTTCATTTTTTAGCCTTGTTTCCTAAGGAAATGAGGCTATCTGCCTGTCTACCTTTCTGACTGTCAGCATCTATCCTTTCCGATTAATGTGTGAATCTGCTGCTATCAAGGAAAAATGACCAAAGAATAAAGAGCTTTCAAATGTACAAAATTCCAACACAGTTAATAGAACTTGGCAACAGAGGCAGGGGACCCAAAGTGTCTCCACGCAGGGAAAAGCAGATGGAACATTATCTAACCACTCCCAGACCTGTTGGCCTCAGCAGGCATATCCTGCCTCACCAGTTTGACCCAGGACAGTACCTACTTCACTCATCCATCCAAACAGCTGGGGAATGTGGAAGTAGATTAGGGAAACTGTCTCTGGAGGGCAAGATGTTAGTGACATCGAAAAAGAGTATGAGAAGACAAGGGAAGAAAGTAGGGTACCCAACTCAGTAACCAACTGCATTTCCTTAGTAGTGTTGTTCACAGAAATTCTTGCTAAAATACCAGGTTCTGGACTAGATTATAATTCAACAGCAACTCCTCCCAGGAACCTGCCACCAAAGGATGCCACCTACCATGCTAGTGTACTCTTAGCAGTGGCATCCCTGTAGGACAAAGAAGCTGGCAAAACAAGTAACCTTGATGTTGCTTTCAGAGAAGAACATTGCCATTGTCTCCTCTCAAAGACCTGAGCCCTGATCCACACACTTTTGTCAAACCTGTAACAAAATCATGGTGTAGGAGCCTGTTTAGCAATAGACTTCTGTAGTTCTGGATGCAGTTAGCGTGCTACTATATGTTATGCTGACTTACACCCAAACATCTGTACCAGGGGTAGGTACTGCTCTAATAATCTCAACTTTGGTAAAGTAGTACCAGGTTTAGGGACAGAAAATCTCTTGGGGAAAAAAAATATGAAAAACAACCAAGAAAACATTATAGGCTCCCAAAAAGCTGAACCCTGCCTGTATTATATTTAATCTCTGTTTTGACTGAAGCACAAACCTGGTTTTGGAATCAGATGTAAACATTAGTGTTATTGTGGCTTTTTTAATGCTGAGCAAGAAAAATATAATTTGCTTCAGTTTTCCTGGAACTGAAAGAACAGTGAGAGATGGCAGAGGAGGTTCAGGTTCCAGCTGATTATTGGATTCATTAGAAATGGGCTGTCTGAAGCAAACAATCTAGAGAAACCCTGAAGGAAGTAGGATGAGAGAGTTTGTTTTTTCCCCCTTTGTATGATTTTTCCCTCCAGCAAATTAGATATTTGGAACTATTTAAAGACATTTTTCATTGTGTTGGTAAATAGGCATGCACTTGTTCTGGGATTTCAGTCCCTAGCTGTTCACTTTATCCAAGGGAGAAAGGCAAAAAGCTACGTGAATCTCAAACAATAAAACCTCAGCAATGGGTCAGGCCAGCGTTATTACATGATTTCAGGCTTTGAAAGGTCATTTATGTTTTCCAAGTTGGATTTATTTTTTACACTTATTTGTAATATTACCTCGCTATATTTCATAATGTCAGGGAAAATGTCTGGTTTCAGGCCCCAAATGTCAAAGCAGCATTTTCAAAATCACTCAAAAGCAAGCCAAATGTGCTTCTGTTGGAGTCAATGGTAATGGTCTCATTTGCCTTAGCAGGCTTAGGCTAGTGGTGAACGTTATGGAAATCCATCACTGTTACCATATTTGCAGGCAGACCTCACTTCTCCATATTCCACTTCCTTCTCCTCTTCCATAGGCAAGATTTCTAGTGTGAAAAATGAAAACCATGGCAGTTATGAGTCTTGGATGCACTTCCTATCCTTCCTGATGACTATAAGCTAAATCATGGAACTGTTTTACACCTCAGTTTACACCTAAGTGATATATCAAATCTCCATCTCAGAAAGCTTCACAGTTCACCAACACCTGGGGATGACAAAACTGCTGCTTAAGCCAGTGCCAAGTATATATTATGGAATAAACTGTTCCTGTAGTATTGCAAAAAGTAATACAGATGAAGCTGATGCAATCTAGGCATATGTCTCCATCTGTGCCTACATGCTAGGGAGTTATTCTGGATGGTACTGAATGCAACCACCAACAATTTCTCTTGCAAGGAAAATCAGGCTTTGAAAATTAGATATGGGGAACAAATTGTCAATAGACCCATCCAAGTGGCTTTGCCATTGGCTTTGTCACGATGAAGACCAAAAAGGGAACATAGATTCATAGAATACCAGGTTGGAAGGGACCTCAGGGATCATCTAGTTCAACCTTTCAGGGTAAGAATATAATTTAAATGAGATGGCCCAGCACCCTGTCAAGCTGGGCCTTGAAACTGTCTGATATAAGGGAATCCAAGACCTCCCTTGGGAGTCTATTCCAAAATCTAACAGTTCAAATGGTGGGAAAAATATAAATTCTGGCATCTAGTCTGAATCTCCCCAGTAGCAACTTCTACCCATAACATGGAATAAATGAATTTGCTGTTCTAATAACTCTGAGTCAAAGTTAGTTTTTTTCTTCATAGCTCATCTCCCAGTCTGCACACTAGTGAAATGCATCTGTCTGCTGCAGCAGTAGGTAGAACATGCTCACTGCCATATTCTTAAGAACAGCTTTTTTTTTTGACTGCTCTAGGGATATCTTATGTCTTCACTTCTAAGTCTTGCCAGTTAAAAAAAAAAACAAACCCAACTGTTAGCACTCAGCTTCTCTAATCCTCTAGGCAAGATAAAGAAATCCAACATTCCCCTATCACGCTCTGCCCTCTCCTGTACCTTGCATTTACTATCACATCGGCTTAGAATAAGCTGATAAGAGAAGTGTACAATGAATGTGTTCTCTCTGCTGCTTCTATAAGGCATGAATATTTCTTGATTTGCAAACATTATCATTCTTCCTAATAGCCTGTTTTACTATGGAGAAGAATTGCTATGATACAAGGGTATAATCCATACATGGGGTTTTTCATGGGAGTGTTTGGTAGTGTAGTGCCATTAGGAATCTTCTTCTTCATCTAGATATATGGGCAGTACTGGCTGAAGCAAGACACATAACTCATGAGCTCCCAGAGAACCTGATAAATTTGAACTCCTCCTAGAATGGTGTTTCTTCCTAGTATGATACTTGCATAAACTCCTCTTTCTGGTCCTAAAGCACTGATTTTAGTGAAAGTAGTTGCTTAGTCAGTGTATCTCAAACTGTCATTATCCATTTGGGGAGGAAGGCAGGACTGCCTATGCAAGGTCTCAGTTTTCACATCAGAGAGCAGGAATACTTCTTTAAGTTATTGCAGGTCTTACTTTTCTCCTGCTTTTTAAAAATAGAACTACTTAAATTGCACTATCTTTGTCCTTGCTTAGGGACATGACCTAGGAAAAAGTATGAATTAGAACATGTATAGGTGACCTTAGCTTTTAAGTCATTACTTCTGAAATTAATCATAGCAGCTGATATTAATACACATCTATTGACTGGAGAGGATAAAGAGTCAGAGCAGGATGGGAGCTTGTGTCAATGGATGAGATTAAATCTAAGACTCTGGTTTAATTAGAGAAAAAAGTACCTCTGTATCTCTGGCTCCTCCCCTTCCGAGTTTCTAGCCATTAAAATGTTCTACAATAACAGAAAGCCATGGCCTACAAAGATTTAATATTAATCCCATTAAAATGTCTGCTCCAGTTTATATTGAGAGAAATAAATCTTGTGCTGAGGATCGTGTGTGGCAGTGAGTATTTGCAGCATGTAGCTTATTGTTCAAATGAAGCTCAGCAATGCCATCTTTGTAATTCTCTTTTGCTGTCAGTTGGTTGTAATTCCACTGAGTCTGCAGAAGACCTTAGGAATTTTCAAACGTTTGCTTTTGAAAGGCCTGCTTGAAAGACACCCTGGTAACTTTGCTTTCAGAGGGAAATCAAAGTCCACATTTGTGCAGACTCCAGCCAAACACATTTGACTGTCTGATTCCTCCATCTGACCTCCCAGATATCATTGCCTAAGACAGGAGACCAAATAGGAATCTAGAAATGATCTTGCTTTAGGGGCCTTCCTTGAGATGGCATTTCACATGTTCTTTTGTTGCTAAAAGAACCTTTTAAAAGAACCTTCAAAGAACCTTTCCATAATCATTAATTATGTTGCCAGGGCTTGTATGTCGAGTGAGAGAATTGTGTGTGCATTTTGGTGAAATTCACCACTGCAAAAATTCACAATAAAATTAAGGAATTTTGGTGCATTCATAGTAAAGACAACAAATGGGAATTACTGAGGCCTGAGGGCCTGCAGCACTGAGACCTTTGGCAAGCTCGAGATGATTTCTAATCTGGGATGTTGTAACTACAGTGGCCCTTCAGCCATTTGGAAATGCAATTGTTTGCATGAATGAGCTGATGAGTATTTTACCATGTCTTAGATAATGCATTGAATTTGTATGCCAGTGGGCCATTAATTTTATCTTTATTCTTTTTTTGTTGTTGTTTTGCTTTGGTTTTGTGTTGGTTGTTTTCTTTATCTGTGATTCATATTTTCATATTTGTTAGTGAAGACCATCAAACATTGGCAGCAAACTTACTGAGAGGCCAAATGGCTGAGCTCAGTTTTTCTCAGCTGCTCCTGGATGGCATCTAGAGAGGAAAAGAAATGGAAGATCAGATCTTTGTTTCTGTGCTATACAATAACTTTCTTCTTTCAGGGTCAGCTTCTGTTAAAAATCTGCTCCTTTATTTTGACTTTAAAAAGGGGGCAATTTCACATTCAGTGTTCTCTCTTGGCACTTAGGGAGAGATTCTGAAAGGTATAAATGGCAGGTAGACACCTAATTCCCATAGAAAGTGCCTGTAACTTCAGTGTAATGTCAGTCAAATTGTACTGGGGATGAGATTGCTCACTGCCTGCAGAAAACACTGCTATAATGTAGGAGCTTGTGCAGCAGGTATGTGAGCCACTTCAGAGTGATTTCTGTTCTGACACAGCAGTAGGGGCTACTCTTGCCAGTGATGAAGCCACCTGACACAGCTCTGACAAGGGTGAGGAGTACAAAGGTATTCTGCTGCGATGGTCACTTCTTATTCCTCTTAAGGTGAGTCCTAGAAGTGTAGGATGTTGGGATTTTTTTCCTCCCAAAGTAGGAAGGCTAAGGGAGGGTTTATGCTACCTGCTTGATCCAACTGATTAGCTGGTATGTCAGGCATTCCCACATCCTATGATATGATTACCTGGCCCCCTAAATTAGCCCAGAGTTACCTCCACTTCTGCACATTGTCTTAACCAAGAGGTGGTTCTGCTGTCCTTGACAGCTTCTGACATCCTCCTGCTCTTGGGCAGTGTGAAGCTCACAGGAACCTGGAAGCACACTCTGAGGTTCATACATGCCTAAAGAGACTGTAGAGTCAGGGACTTCCAACATTCAGATTAACTGTTCTTCGTAAAGAGCACATAATTTACTACTCTTCACTGAAATCAAAGTGATTAGGAAAGAGTAAGTCAGCAGCAGCAATAATCCCTTAAGTTAAAAGCAATTTCTTAAAAGCCCTGTGTAAAAAAAATGCTTGAAATGGCTCCAATCCTTAGAAAACCCCATGAAGCTATGTCAGTATAAATCCTCACCTGGCATTTGCTTAAGCAAATTTGCTGAAGCACAGGACTGCCCGGTCCAGTCACATGCATGACATTAAGATGCCATGTGCAGGGTCTGCTACATCCATCGCCATCTGGTGTAGAAATGATGAAGGGTGAGGTTGATGCATGTTGCAGGCTGGGGGTGATGAAAAATGACCAGGGCTCATTCATTATCCTGCCTGTTGAAATGAAACACAACCCAGTCAAGTGCACATTCCTGGGCTATTTATGAACCTTTTTTGCTCTCCACGTCCTACCTGAAGCTGACTCACCCAGCTCCGTGCCTTAGGTGGGAAGGTGTTTCATGCAGACCTGTTGAGCTTTCCACCCTCTGCCCTCTGGTGGTTTCAACAACCTGCCGAAACGTGCGACACAAGGATGGCTTTATGTTGTGCAGATGGGCAAGCTATTTTTCTCTCCCTATTGTGTCAAAGCGTCATGCATAATTTCCACAATATTTATAACATTGCTAGAAATAGTCAAATTAAGTTTTTGAAGTCATGTAGAACATGGCAAAATCAAATGAAATTAAAGTGAAAAATAGCCTTTCATTTCAGCCTGCACAATCAGACACGTCTGCATGCAAATGGATTAACATGCCAAAAACATAACTTGAGGCTAGAAGTGTAACAGCACTCAGTAAATTAACATCAATAATTATAAGCTGTAAACAGTAGCAGATATAATTAAGATTTGAGGCCCAAGGGTTGTATATGCCCGGCTGCAACTGACATCATCAGACACTGTGATCTTGATGTTCAAGTCCCCTCCGGAGACAACAAAGTTACAAACATTACCCTACATGGAAATAAAGTGTCAACATGTCAAGAGCATTCGCACAGTTCCACTCTATCTATTTTAAAGACAAGCAGAGCTCTTTCAAAAAGATGAAAATAAGAGTTTTCAGTTTTCTTCTGTGTGATTCCATTGTTATGCCTATGAGGATGTGTCAAAACATTATTTTTTAAAGGGTTAAATGAAACGAGTTGCTACAGTGTCCTGCAAATGGGAAACTGTCCCAAAAAAGAGTACAGGACATTGCTTTGTTAAATTTGTGAGGGGAGAACATGAAGAAGAGAGAGTGGAGGAGGAGAGGCATAAGGTAGCTACACTGGTGAGCTTCTGAGCTGTGAGGAAAGGAAAAACCAAGTCAGGCCCTTGTGTTTGAAATAGCCTTTCTGAGCTCTGAATCCTAATAATAATTTAAAAATAACCAGGGTAGGAGTTTCCAGTGAAACTATTTGAGCATTTTTCAAGATGTGGAGATTATTAGTACCTTTAAATGGAATATTCAGAGCTTTGCATTAAAGACATCAAAGAGAGCAATTGAGTACTCATTATGGGGGAAAATCCCCATCCTGTTCTTTAAGAGCTAGTACTTCAGCAGAGAAGGCAGCATCAACAGAGAACTGGTTCATGTGAGCTAAGGGCTCTGATCGTACATTTTGTGGGTAAAATTTGCCTTTAGAGATATAATTTCGAATAAAGTAATTGTATCACTGAAACTCCCCCTGTAGAAGTCCTTAGACAAGTTACAAAGTGCCTTGTGTTGTGTAGAACTTTCTCTTTTTCTAAGAACCAATGCTTGTGGTATTTGTGCACTTAGGGAACTGTGATGTAAAGGCCAGGCTGCTTTGGTAGGGGTGGGTATCAGAAATTACCCCTCTTTCAGGTCCAGAAGGGCCCTTGTTTCTGCACTAACCCAGGTATGAGATATGGTACAGAGGGGAAGTTTAAGTGTTGATAAAACTTGACCCTGTCCTCCTGGGACCCACTGAGGTAGGTCTAGTTGGTTCTGTTCTTCACAATGACATGACATAATTAAATCCAGGTGATGGGAGCTGCCCTGTTTGTAACACTGCAAGACAGTATTTGTGCAGGGAAACTCTATGATGGCACTAAGGCTAAATGAACTGATGTGACCGGGTCATGGGTGGTGTTAGGGTGATGATTCCAATGACTTGGATGTTTGCAGCCTTTCAGTGTTTGTAGGATCTGCCACTCCAGTGGCAGAAACTCCAGTGGCTTTGGAATGGTTCTATCAGGGTTTCAGCAGAGATTGTAAAATTCCCCAGCTGTTACAGGAACATGTTATCAGCACCTTTTACTGCAGAGAGAACCTGTGAGATGTTAAACCTTCTCTCACTCCAGTGAAACCTGAGTGCAATAGGTATGTCTGTTGTAGTCCATGAGCCTGCACAGGCACTGAGAAAATGATCCTAAGTTGCTGGCTGGGTAGGGAAAGAAAAATCCTTTGTGCATTTAAGACAACCCAGATGGACACATCCAGTCATCCACCTCATGCTGGAGCTGATACTAGACATGTGACTGATGCAAATTCATAGCATGATTCTTTCTCTGTCATGCTTAATAACTTTCTGTGGAACACCCTGAAGGCAGTGCCATGAGGCTGTACCAGCTATCTCAGAGCCTTTCCTGTAGCAGTCCATTGGTGTAAACGTGCTTCTGCTCACACAATACAGCAGAGAATAGACAAGTCTGATCATACACAGAAATGAATATACATTCTCTCAAAGAAAACAGCCTTTGAAGAGTTGTCCTGTTAAGAAAAACAGAAGCAAAGCTTTCTGTTCTTGGCTTGACAAAAGAGCAAAAGCCAACTGAAGCTTAGCAAATCGCTTGCCTGTTTGTAGTGATCCTAGTGGTTTGTGGGGAGGCCACATCTTAGGAAGCTATTGCGGTAACAGGCACAAAGAGGAGATTGGAAAAAATGGTGTAGCAAGTTTGTCTTGATCCTCCAGAAATATTTTTGTTTTCACTAAAAGATACAGAAATGGTCATTGCACAGTGAGAAACTGCTTGGCCAGGAAATTATTGTGTGAGCAATTTTGCTTCAGCATTGCTTATTTTAAAATAGCATCCTCAGACCAAGGCTGTGGGCTGGCTGCGTTTGTCCTCCTCCTCCTCCTTTACTCACAGTGCTCTGTCATGTTGATGGAGCTGTGTGCATGTGCCCAGCGCCCGGAGACATGTGGAGGTGGGGGTTGGCAAGGCAGCAAAGTGGCGCAGTCCACAGTCACTGCACAGCTGCAGATACAGCAGGGCTGAGGAGCTGGCTTGGTCTGGAAGTCCCAGACTGCTTGGGGCTGTTCAGTTTTTCTCCCCCCACCGGCTGAGTCTGATGCTAATGTTCTCATTCTGCCCTCTTAGACTATTTATTACCTATTTGCCCATATCACCCTCTAGCTCTGCCAGATTGTCAAACAAGGTGAAAACAGCTGAAGTGTTACTCAAGTTGCAGCTCCTCTATAAATCTCATTGTAAAGATCCAGTGTAATTGTACAAGTGTGATGTCTTTTTGTTTTATTACCCAGCATGCAGTACATGAAACTCTTTTCCCATAATGTATGAATTCAGTGAGGGAGAAATCCCAATCTTTCACCTCTCTCTGCCATCAAGTGCCTTTCTGAGATCAAGAAGCATGTGGAAATTCTTCCACTGCCTAAATTCTGAATGACTAGAAAATAGGTTAAAAGTGCTACTTTGTACTGTAGCACTTCACAAAAGTGTGTTTTGTTTGACAGGACTTAATGAAAAAATCTTTTAATCTCTGTCACTGTGGGTAGGTGGGAAGGCCAAAAAGTCTAAATGTTTTAAAGGAAAATTTTAATTAGTATGCAAATTTGACTTTCTGCATTAAAATGTCATTTACTAAGTAAACGTTGTTGCACTGGAAGTTCAGATATTTGATCGTTCTCTGTCAAGGTGCCTTTGCAGATTTCCTGAATGTAATAACAGCATTTCAAAAACAAAATGAAATTCTCCCTTTGTTGCAATGCACTGGATATGCTCCACCAAAGGCTGTGTGACTGGAATATCTTAAATCAGCCACCGGCTCACAGGGCTGTTTCCCCCAGTTTGCAAATTCTGCACTCAGTGCCTGCCGAAGTTGCCTGAAACAGGGGAGCCAAGAAATACACCCCTGCATGCCATAAATTTGAATCACTGGAGCATACCGAGAAGGTGATTACCAAAGCTATTGTAGTCATTAAAGTCAAAGGAAGTAGTTGTTGAGTTATTGTCAATTACCACTGAAGGTTACACCAGTGATTAGCATTTACAGGATTTGGAAAGGCATATGCACGTTTTGATAGTTAACTACTTTTGTTGTCTCAGTAAAATACAGATATTCCTGTCTGCTGAAGAAGGCAAAACCAGTGTTTGTAGACCCAGCCTTGCTCTTAACATAGAGAAAAATGATGTTCTAATATAAAAGTGATGGAAAAACAATTGTGAGGGGGAAAAAAGGGGCTGTGTGTGGGGAATTTAATAAAGGCAGGAAATTCCAACTTTAGTTTCCTTCATTCAGTGACTGTGGGGTCAGTGGCTGCTTCTAGCTGCCACTGAATGAATGTACTGTCTCCAACTACACCTTATATGGAGCTCATCAGGGATCAGAAGACATTGCACATGGGAGCCATATGTTTAGTGCTTGAAGACACTTATTGAGAGCTGAGGTTCAATTCGAACATCCCTATTTAGAGCTTTTAAGTACAAAACAAGTACAAATTCTCATGAAAGTTGAAGACAGAAGAGAAGGGGCTGTGACCCAGCATGGAAGTTGTTTCAAAAAAGGAAAAAAATGCCTGAAGGTGGTTGGTTTCTAGCAGTGCTGGAGAGCCTGTTCTGCTGAATAGTCAATCCCTTCCCAATAGCTGCAATGCAAAGGTCTAACAAGGCTGACAAACATAAGGGCATGAAGGTTTATTCTGAACTGACTGGTCACTCTATATCTGTCACAGGCCAGGGGAGAAGGAACCTCTCCAGTGTGGAGGATAACAGACTACTCTTTCCACCTTTGCCTCTTTTTTACATTGGTGTAAATTTGCTCATCATATCCACATGGTAGAGAACACAATGTAGCCCTTGGCAGACCTTTCAGGTTTTGTGGATGTGTCTGGGTAATTTCATAAACTGGGTGTCCCACATGGGCATAAAATCTGAAATTAGGTATTGTGGTAGTTTTAGGCTCTGGCTTTAAAAACATTGCATAGATCTTGAACAGAAAGTAGTAAAAAATGTAAATAAGTCACTATTGGGTGTAAAAAGGGAAATAGTGATAGTTCTAAACAATCCCATTGGAAGAGATAACATACTTAAACACTGGTTGTATCAAAACAATCGTCTCTCTCTTCTCACTTCTTCAGGCTGGGAGATATTGACTGGTTTTACTGACCTTGGCTGCATTGCTTTTGTTGTGATTGGTATTAACTTCTCTGCTCTGTCTCTTGTCCCTTTTATGTACAGGGGGGTAAAGGGGTGGGGGGGCAGTGACAGAAAAGCTAGTAGCTTCCCTTGGCCTTTGACCAGGGAGGTCCTTGTGCTGTTTATTAATTGTAAATACCTGTACATATTGTAGACACTCAATGTTTTGTACATATTCATTGCTTTCCATTGTAGACTGTAGTTTTGCTTGTAAAGACAGCTTTCATTTCTTTCCAGCTGAGCTGGTCTGGCAAATTTAATGTTGGGGGGAATTTTCAACCCACCATAGGTATTCCTGATCTGGAGGTTTCCTGCAGTAAATCTAAAGTTTGAATATATCCATTGCAGCTGTAGTGAAGTGTTCTCTGATCCTCACAGCCTCATGCTAATTTGCTCATACACTTAGGGTCATCTTGGCTGGCAGCTTCTGCAGGTTCATGAAGAGACCTTTTGATGTTGAAGCTGCCATTCATGGCAGAGTTAGACATATTAGCAGGAAGACATGTCTTGCTGATGCCTGTGCATCAGCACCTTCGAATAAACACCAGACGTCAGTTCCTGTCATTGTTGATTTGGTCCTTTCGACAAGCCTCAAATGTGTGTGATGAAAGAAGCTATAGTGGATTTTTCTCTTGCATAATAGATGTTTTGCTGGTTAAAACTCAAACAAATTTCACTGCATATGAATGTTTTCCCTGCATTAGCAATTTTTGGTATCTTATTGGCAATATTCTAAAGCAACAAAACTGAGGCTCCTCAGTTCCCCAGAGATCCAGATCCTTGTAATTACAACAATGACTGCTGGAGAGTGAAAAAAAGGCATCTGGCAAAATGGCCAACTTGGCTTCCTCTGTCTCATCCTCCCCTCTCTCTGACTTCCAAGTCCTGTTTGCTCAGTCTGCTAGACAAATACATTGTTTGCTGTTTGCCAGGGCAGATGTTTGTTTAATTCAGCACCTTCTGCTTCCTTCCCCAGACTGAGGAAAGTCATACTGTTCACTGCATTTTCTGTTTACAACACCTCTCCACTGTCAGCTAAGGTGAAGAAAAGAGGAAGGACAATGGTTGCTTTGAAAATTATTTATTCATCTCATGAAGTGATTCCAAGTACCAGTGTTTCTGGGACCTTAACCACCAGCTCCTGTATTCTACAAATGGAACATAAAAAATCACATGGAACATCTAACTGTATTGTCTTACTCTGCAGAGAGGCCATATCCAGACATTGAATACTTTTATGTAGAGAACAAACCCTCTTTTTGTGAAAGAGCATGAATATCCCAACTTGAGCTAACTTCTGCTCTGATTCATCTGGGACCTGTTGAGCAATCCTGCTATGGAGAGCTGTTACTGCGCAGGGGAGTGTTTGGTGTTCAGGACCAGCTACTATGCAGAATCAGACTGGCTGCAGAATGCCTGCACAAAACCTCTGTGTCCCTTTAGTGCTAATTTGAGGGTTTAAGAGGTGTAAAGACAGGGAACTGGCTTTCTTTGTCAGAATACATCTCGCCTTTAGTAAGGCTGGTGACAAAATGAAGACAGAGCATTCCAAACCTGCACATAACTCACTGGATGCTATAGTGTTTGGAGTCATCTAAGTGAAACTCTTGCCACTGAAGTCCATGTTCCAGGAGTCTCAGAAAGTTTGATTTTTATTCCTTCCCCTTTATTCCTCTCTTCCATTGTGTATGTATCTACGTGTGGCTGCCACAGTGAACTTTCTCCTTTGCAAATTCCTTCACAATTTTTTGGCTTCTTTCTTTATTCATGCATCTTATTTCTCTGAAGCTCTGTGGCTTTATATACCTTCCCTCTGCAAAAGGGGATGGCTTTACATACCAAGCAGCAGATCAGAGAATTTCACTCTAAATGGAACCTGTGCAACAAAAGTATGAAGAGATGATCTTCTTATACTTGAATAAACAAAGTAGAATCAGATACTGGTTTGGGTTTTCTTTTTTCTTTATATTTTCTTTTTAAAGGAAAAAAAAAAAAAAAGGGATAAAATTACCCAGTATACCAAATTCTGTGGTTGTTAATGATACTGAGAGCTTTTGGGTACAGGGAGACTTAGGACTGAATTTGGCTCAGCATTCTCTACAAGAGTGAATCAGAGCCCCATATATGGCAGCAATAACCTTCCCTTAGTTTCTTTTCTTTCTCATTCTTCTCCCATCCTTCCTCTTTCTTGATTTTACAACTGCTGTATACTGGGCACTTTCTCAGATTATTATATTTCAGCCCTTGAAGTGTTCCTTTCTTGGCCATCATATTATTAACTTAATAAACCCTTTTTGGTTTAGATCATTGCCCCAGGAAAACAGCACTTTCTGTTTTCTGTCTCACTCTCCAAAAGATCAGAATATCTCTAACTCTGTGGTGGTTCTACTGTCTTCATTCCTAGCCATATCTACCCTTCTAGTGTTGTCAGCACATCTTACACGTGATATTCTTATTTAACCCATTCAGAATGGGAATCTTTGCAAACCCCTCAACAGTCTTGGATAACAGAGAAGGTTATTTCAGGTTTTGTGGTATTACTTTATAAAATCTGTGGGACTTTATGGAATGCAAACCTTTTCATGATTTTACCTAGCTGGAAAAGCAAAAGATCTCTGTTGGAAGTGATCCAAAACACAATGATGTCAGAGGGAATCTTCCCACAGACTTCAAGAGCCTGTAAAGTGCCAGTGCAAGTGCCTTGACTGATGAATGGGAGATATCTGGGAGATATCCCTTTTGGCCAGAAAGACTTTGTGGCACAGATAATTTTGGTTTCTTAGACAACACTTGTGTGCTAAAATACTTAACTCCCTAATGCAAAATTATTGTCTTCAACTCATGACTCCTTCCAATAAAGTGTAATAAAAAATGCCTTCAAAAAAGCCACCAGCCAAATTCCGTTCATGTTTATGTATTTGCAACAGAGCAGTGAGCAAAATTCTCCTTTCACTTGTGTTGGTAGGAGAGAGGTAACTCTGTTTGAGGTTGGTGAAGGACTACTGGGGGCAAAAAAATAAATTATGAGAGACAAAAGGCATCCTGCTGATTTCAGCTCAACTGCATAAATATAAGTGAAGGCAGAATTGAGTCCTTATTATTTCCTGTCTGCTGCATTTCTCTCGTTTTGTCATGGCAGCTGCGTAGATAGAAACTCCCAAGATTTCTACAGCCAAGTCATCTTTCACCAATAAAGCTATACTGACTCACATAATAGATTTGACTGCCACACTAAACCTGAGAAACAACATTTAATATGCCTCAAACTGCATCTGGGCAGATATCCCTGTGAACTACCATCTCTACCGTACAGATGTTTCCCATCTCTGTAGGAACAGCTTTGATGGTCAAGCAAGAGGCTTGGCTGCTCCTACCACTTTGGGACTCACACAGGCACGGTGGGCTAATGCTAAAGCCAGTCTTTGGCTCTCGTGCATTTCAGAATTGTGCTGCTGCTGCCATTTCTAAGGGAAATCCATTAGTGCTGCCCATCACCCTCCTCTGGAAAGACTGAAACAAAATGAAGCTGCAGTCTGCCATTGGAGACTTCCCTAGGTGACTCCCACTTAGGCTGACAAGGCTCTTCTGTGTTTCTGGAGAAAATATTTAACAGTCTTGCCTAATTTTTCTTTCCCCTCCTTAATTTTTCACAGAAAACATTCTCTTTTACCTTTTGCTAGCAAAAAAATGATAATAAAAAATAGAGCTTTTGAACACGTAGGGCTGCTGTTAGCTGTTCTGTATTTCTTTTCCTTTTCTAATTACTCTTTTAACTTGCCTCAGGCTTTTTTTCTTTCTTTTTCTTTTTTTTCCCCCCTCTTTTTTCCTCAGATGAGCTCTCTCTAATCTACTTCCCTCACAGATTGTTCCAGATTGTTTGTATTTGAAAGACTTCTACATTTTGCTGGTGCTAATCTTCACATCCTCACTTATTCCCATTGGCCTCTTGTGCCATTTTTCCTACTGGGATGGATTTCAGTTGTATCCTCTCCAATTGTTCTTTAACTTTTTCCAACCCTGTGCAGTCAGCTTTCTGGTGCACCACAGGGCTCCAAATTGAAATTCCTCTGGGCAGTACACATTTCCTTAATTTTCCTTAAGGTGGAAAGCCTTTGAGATTCTTGCACTGAGGAGTATTTCACATGTAATGATAACCCTGTCTCAGATGTGCTTGTGTGAGGGGATATATATTCTGTATGAGGGGAGCGGTCAAGAAGATGAAAGCAGCACAGACATACCTTGTTGGTTGTCCATGTGTGTATCTGATTGACCTATGTGAAAAACAAGCCCTTGTACAAATTCAGTTATATCCCTACCTTGCCAGGATGCCAGAGGACTTTTGACCAAGCTGTTGTAGGGTTTGATGATGGCCCGAATTTCTCACCACAGCAGAAGTCCTTGAATACTGAGGAAAGGGGTAAGTCCTTTAGCTTCTTGGTGTGGGCCAGCTCTTGGAAAAGGTGATAGCCAGCACATTGCACTCATGTTTTACTCAGTTCACATGCTTCAGTAGGTCCTAAGGACTATTTTTATTGATCTTTAAACATTAAGATTAAACCAGTGCAAATTCTGATGCTTGATGGTACTTCCGAGGAAGTCAATGGCAAAAATCCAGCTGAAGCCAGTGGGTAGAGAAAGAGCATCTGACACAAGCCAAGATATACACAGTCAGAACTAGAGCTCTGGCCTACTAGATCTTGATGTTTGGAAGGAGCCAGCAATCACAATGTGAGCAGATGCTCTGTCCTTCTTAACCTTCCATTTCCTCTCTTTTGTTCCTATGTGCCAGATATTCACAGAGGCTTCTTTCAAAGGCAAAGCTTTTTTTCTGCATCTGCTTTCTGGTGTTATGCTTTGCTTGTTTCTTTCACATTACCTCAAAAAAGAGAAAAGTAAAACTACTTATTTGGGACTACAAAGAGGAAAAAAAAGATTTCTCTGGAGTCTCTTTAGGATTTTGTCTAGAAGCACAGCAAACACTGTCATTATGTTTAGCAACAAAGGACATGACATTGCTTCCAGTGAAACTACCACTTACTTCAGTGTGTGTAAACTTAGGCCAGGAAGAAAACCAGCTGAGTTTATCAGAGAAGAAACAAACTTTGGCTAAAAGAGTAAGCCATATTCCAGGCCTGCAATGGCAACTGTTTAGATCCAAAACTCAAGAAGGTACTGTACTGCCTTTCCTTTGTTACCTTCTCCAATGGGCTCTGCTAAATACTACAGTAAGTCTAACAGTTGCTCTCACTCTCTCTCTAGCAAGATCTTTTGTCAATTCTAATTCGAAGCAAAGCAGTGGACTGCAGGTCCTTCAGATAAGCACAAACTGTAATTAGGTTGTATTCTTAGTAAATAGTATGTGGGTGAGAATAGGAAGGGGGTGGGAGAGAGCAAATGAAAGAAAAAGCAGGGTTTTGGCAGGTTTACAGAACTGTAGAAAGCTTCTTTTAAGTCTCAAGCTAAAAATGGTAGAGGTTTGCATTAAAAAAGAGCTTTAATAGGTCCTGCAAATTGGCATTTTTGGTGATTAGGTAGACAGGCCTTTTTCATTTTTAATAACTGTTAATGCTGAAACATTGTTGTAACTCTTCTGTTACAAGCCTCACTTTCAAGGGGCAGCGTAGGAGGGGATCCCCTGGAGCTGCAGGCCTGGGTGCTCTGGGGAGTGCTAATGCAAGTGTTAGCATCTGTTTGGCTTTGCAGCTCTGTGCTTAGCCCACCCCAAACTGCATTTGCATACTACTATGCAATTAGGTTCTTAGCTTCAGAGTTTTGTCCAGAGAGTATATGTTGTGGACTGTTAGGCACGTCCTTGACCCTGGGGCATCATAGGGAGTTTTGTACTATGGTGGTCTCTGAAGCAGCAATCAGGAACCTGCCTGTGCTGCCAAGGTGTAGAGAGTACTGCTCTCATTCTTCTCAAAAATCACTAGATGCCTATGTGAGGAATAACTCCCTTCACAGGAATAAAATACAGCAGTGTATTTCACAGAATCAGAGATAATTTCACAGAATCACAGAATCAACCAGGTTGGAAGAGACCTCCAAGATCATCAAGTCCAGCTGATCACCCACCTTAACTAATCAACCGGACACGGCACGAAGTGCCTCATGCAGGCTTTTCTTAAACATCTCCAGGGATGTTGACCCCACCACCTTGTCAATAAATTATCTAATATCCAAGAGAAGTGGAACATCCTGAAATCAGCCATATTAAGCACCTAGCAATCACTAAAAGTCCATAAGTCATATTTGAATATTAACACTGGTTTAACAGTCTGTCCCTTCCCCCTCCCCCCCCCCATTTCCCCCTTTTCCCCCTCAAACCCAGAGCACCTGGGTTCTATTGGAGTCTCCTCCCACCCCAGGTGTGGGCACTTTGCCCTCCCCACCCATTCTCCTTTTTAATCGCCCCCAGGAAAAGCAGAAGCCCTAAGCTGAGCCCATCTGGGCTGAGGATCCTCCTCTTATCACTGGTGAGTGCTCATGCTGCGCACTGGGTGATGGTGGTGGTGACAACAAAGGCCGGGGGGCCTGGTGGCCCCCCGGTTGTTAGGACCAGGACTGATGACTACTCCAATATTATCCATGGGTGCTGGTTGGGGCTGAGCTCCTCTGTGTGGTATCTTGGCTGATTGAGGGATTTGCCCTCTTCAGCAGCTGCAGCCCCAAACAGGAATTACATTCTTTTCACTGCTCTCAGGCAAGCTGATCCCAAGATTTTAAAGGCAAGGTAATGCTTTTTTGAAGGGATCAGCCCTATCTTCTCATGGAGTTGTTGCTGTCAGAGATCATTCCTGGGAAGATCTTGGGCCTTCTCATTCCAGGATTCTAGCCCACTCATTCCTAAACTATCTGTTCTTTTCAACCTGCTTCTCCTACACTCTGATTGATAGACGTCAGCTGCTTTTGAAGTCAGGTCCATTCTCAGGTATCTTCTTCTGCCCTGTGCTAGCTGGGAAGCCTGTTACTGTTCAGAGGCAGCAAGGCAAAAGATAGTAATGAAGTTGCAGGCTAATGTCAGTATTGACAGACTGTGTGTGCCTTTGTCAGCTGAAATGCTTGATCTTTTATGTGACCATCCATGCTTAAACTTTATAAAACTACCCTGTCTAATCCCTTTTCTCTTATTATAGTAATAATGATGAAAGAAACAAGAAGTGCTAATTTTGGTTCATCCATGTCAACAGGTAACCTACCCTATGAAAGTGTTTTACAACATGCTCGTGTCCTCTTCAACCACCAAAAAAAAAGGAGTGGGATTAGGAGTGCTAAACAGTATGAATCCTTTTTTCCTTCATGGCCTTTGTACATAATGTGTGTGTGTGTATGTATATATATCTCTTGTGTATGTGTGTCTATACCCTGTATTTCATCAGCTTTTGTATGAGGATGTTATGGAAGGAAGCACTGAAAGCCTTACTACAGGTAAAATAACATCCACTGTTCTACCCTCATCCACCAAGCCTGTCATCACAGAAAGTTACTAGGTTGGTTGTGCATGATCTTCCCTTCATAAATCTGTGCTGACTACCCCTTCTTGTCCTTCGTGTTTGGAAATAGGTTTCAGGATTATTTGCTCCATCATTTTCTCAGGGATCAAGAAGAGGCTTGGAGTTCCCAGAATCTTCCTTATTGCCTTCCTTGAAAACAGGGTTGAGGTTTAATTTAGATTTCTCCCAATCTTCAAGAATCTCCCCTGATTGCCATCACTTTTTGAACATAAGCAACAGTGGCCCACCAGGGACATCAGCCAACTCCCTCAGCTTTCCTGGGTGCATGCCATCAGGTTCCCTGCTTGTTTAAATGTTCCTTAACCTGATCCTTCTCCATGCAGTGTAATTCCTCCTTGCTTAGGATTTTCCTTCTAGCCTCAGAGGCCTGGGATTCCTGGAGACAGATCTTACCAGTAAAGAGACAGAGGTGAAGGAAGCAGTGCATAGCCTGGTATCTTACATGTCCTTTGTCACCACATCCCCTGCCTCAGTCCCACATTTTCTCTACTTGTCGTTTTGCAACTGAATTTGTCACATAACTGATGGGTTTACCAACATCTGGGAAAAGGGTTTCCTGTACACGGAAAACCAAGACTTTTCTTGCAAGGTCAAAAACTACCAAACTTTTGTTTTGTCTGAAAAGTTGCCAAGGAACACAAAATAATTCCGTTTTTGGACCTTGTTTGCTTGTTTTGTGATGAAATAACAAAAAATGTTTAAGGAAAGCAGACTTTTTCCTAGAAGATTAATGTTGTTCTCCTTTGATAAAGCTTAATGGAAAAAAGCAGTTTGTGCTAGGGATTTGTTTGTGAGCCTGTCTGGAACAGAACTGTTTAAGATCAGTCCTTGGTTAGAGAGAAAGTGTGCTCTCCTTTGCAGTGCTCACTCTGTGAGCAGGGTGAGTCTGTCTGGAGGTCTGCTGCTGATGTCAAGGGGCTCAAAGGAAATTCTGGCTTGTCTAGAGGCCTCAAAGGAGATTGTGGGACAGACAGACTCAAAGGAAAAAGCTGCTTCAAAAAGCTGATACTGTTTATGGTCAATATGCATGTATTTCTTGTCAGTTAAATAGCTTACGTTCTGCTTAAAATCCTCATATGAGACTCTGGCTTCCATTGGAAATTTACAGGTTACCAAGAGTATCGAATTCTGCATTATCAGTTGTGGGACCCTGATTCCAGTCTTAAAATATTAATGTCTAGTTTCCGCATGCTGAATTGGCTGCACATGTTCTGCTTTCCAAGTTCAGTGCTTGCCCAAATATTACTTCTCCTGAAACATTTTTGTTGGTGTAATGAATGGAAAAAGTTTACCAGTCTGCTCAGTCTATAAATCTCCATTACTCTTTGTGAAGGGATAGACAGTTTTCTCCACAGGAGACGTTTATTTTCAGGCTGATTCTGATCCAAGAACATTACATAACATTTACAGACTGTAAAAAGAGAACCACTCCAGAAACATTGTTGCAACTAGACATGTATATGTCTGAATCTATATATGCACAACTGTGGAGAGGTATATGATCCCAAGGGAGATCATAGAACCTTCACAGCAAGCCTGTGCTTGGTTGGTATAGCCACCTTATTTTCCCTGTTCCTGAAACTTCTGAGAGTCAGAGAGAAATTACGAAGCAGGCAGTTTCGTGTTGACAGTCATCTTGATTGCTATTGACTTGTTTGATTTCAGTGATGCCTCTTTACGTGGCAGTTATGTCAGCTGCTAGCATCCACCAGGCCATAATTCTGCTACTTCTCTGAAAAGAAGTGATTGCTACAGATTGATTATATTGGCTAATACAAGTGGCCCAGTATAGTAATGTCATGAGGTGTTACATGGAATAGCCTTGAGGAACAGAAGCTGTGGCTCTGGAGACTCAGTTTTCCCTTTTCAGCCATGTACACAAGTGTTGCAGTGTTTGCCACAGAAGAATATATCTTGGAAGAGTTTTTTAGCATATCAGTGGTTTTCTTGGACATAAATCTTAATTTGAATTATGATCTAATCAACACTTTTGAGAGGGTACAAATTCCCTTCTTTAGAAATACCATCAGAAGAGATTTCCTCCTACCCTCTGTGGTAACTGGCTTTTACTTACAGTGCGTCAGTGCTGGAAATCTTAGGAGTAGAAGATGGAGACTGAGATCGCTGAGCATACGTGAGCCATGGAAGGGTTAACAAAACCAAAGCCTTCTTGCTGCTGCAGGACCTAGTGTGTTCTTTTGAGAGGGGGAGGGAACCAAGAATTAAATTTGATTTATTTTGTGCAGGCGAACTCAAGACAATAGAATTTCCTTTGTTTTCATCTGTACAACCAATAGACAGACGAGAAAGGAATAGAGGTGAAGGGTTATGGAAGTTGTATTTTTCTACCCTCTGTGACTGTCTTCAGTATTTTTTTGTTATCTGCAGATATTGCTCTCAGTACAGTGCCCTTTGAATAAACAGAATTGTGCTGTCCTAAAAGAAGTGAAATAACAAGACAGACAAATTTGAAGACACTGTCAGACGTGTGACTTTTCAGCTAAACTGGGTGCTCGGAGTAGACTTCAAATATTAGTACAATAAAACATAAAGATCTAGAGAGGAACCCCATGAGAATCTCTACTTTAACTACTAATCTGCTTCTGTTTAATTCCATATGGGAAGAATAGTGCAATTGATGACCTTCTCATGCAATTGTAAGAGTAAAAAATAAACTCACTGCATACTTAGCAGATATTGTAGCCGTGCCAGAGAGAGGGAGTGGAAAACAACAACAAAAAAAAACCCCAACTTTGCAGAGTCTGTATAGTTGTTGGAAAGTTTATACCCAACTTTTTCTTCTGTAAACATAAATATAGCCAACATTTTACTGCTGGAACTAATAATTTAAGCAACTTCTCATGAAAGCTTGAAGAATTGCCTTTCCCATTTGTGGCACAGAGCCTGTGGTTCCTATTCTTCAAATCAGTCAGTTGCAAGAAGGGAAAATATCTATGCATTTGCACATCCCATTATATCCTAACCTCTGAATGCAGAAATGGCATCTGAGCAGTGCAAAGCTGTAAAAGCCATTGATGAAAGCCTGCTAGGTCTTATTATGAGCCCTACTTGCCTTCCTTGCTATAGTTTTTCATTCTTTCCACACAAACAGCTTTCGGAAGGACCACTTTGTACATATCCATGCTACAGTAAACTGCATTATTGCCAGTTCCAACCACACTTTCTCATTACTCACAAACTTTCCAACTGCCAGACAAACTGTCTTGTAGTCCATCCACATCCCTTGGAATATGGCATTTGAGGCTGTTTTCAGGGTTGCTCTGCATAATATGCTGTGACTAGATATGTAACTATTTCCTTATAATGTGAAATAAGCAGACACACATTGAAGGCAAGTTATCCCAGGCCTCAAGCCAGTCTTTTGTATTGTCTCGTGGGAGGCTCTGATCTGAAAGTAATACTGGCAATAGGGAGAACTTCTTCTGAGATGGTAATTTGCTGTCTATCTGGCCATGGTAGTATCAAAAGCACCTGGCAAACATGCAGACAGCATCTACTTTGGAGCTCAGTCTGACAACGTGACCCATGATCTCAGTATGGGTTGTGAGCAGGAAGTCTATGCAGCCTGTAGAGAGGCTTGGAAGGAACGGCAAGCATTTTTCACTTTATATATCATTGCTCACTGCTGAGATTCCACCAAGTCATCCAGTGTTAAAATGTTGTGGAAAATGAAATTTCCTGGGTTATTGTTTTTGGCAATTCTAGTCACACTGGACAGTGAGGCACTGGAACTAACACAAAAGCTCCTCATGTTAGTAAGAAAAAGACATACATTTAGTAGCCTACTCTGGTAACTAAGACAAAAAACCCAACAAAACAACACAACAACAGCAACAAAACCCCCAACCAACCAAAATAAATGCACCAAAACCCAGCTAAACAAAACCAAACCCCACTACAACAGAGACTATCCTTCCAAAACTGAAGCAGATGTTAAATCTTTCCAACACTGAGAACAGTCTTTGCATCTGTCTGTAAAGTAACATCTGTCTGTGTAATACTGCAGCAATTCTTTGTCATAGCTGCTCTTTCCAATAAGCTAATCCATTAGAGCCTAAGAGCAGCCAACGCAGAGAAATGATCAGGAGGCTGGAAAGGGAAGGAGAATTAGGACAAATTACTCTCTCACTTCTTGCCTTATTGTAGAATGATAAAATCATAGAATCATTTTGGTTGAAACAAACCTCTGCAATCAGTGAGTCTAACTGTAAACCTAACACCACTGTGACTATTAAGCCCTGTTCCAAAGTGCCACCTGTTCCAATGCCTGACCACTCTTTCAGTGAAGAAATTTTTCCTAATATCCAATCTAAACCTCCCTAGCACAACTTGATGCTATTTTCTCTTGTTCTATCACTTGATACCAGGGTAAAGAGACCAACCCCCATCTCACTTGTATCTGCTTTCTGGTAGTTGTAGAGAGCAGTGACGTCTCCCGTCAGCCTCCTCTTCTCCAGACTATACAATCCCAGTTCCGTCATTTGCTTGTTGTAATACCTCTTCTCTAGACTATACAATCCCAGTTCCCTCATTTGCTTGTTGTAATACCTCTTCTCTAGACCTTCACCAGATTCATTGCTCATCTCTGGACATGATCCAGCAGCTCAATGTCCTTCTTGTAGTAAGGGGCACAAAACTGAAATGCAGATATCTGTGTTTCAATAATCAGCCTAAAGCTACAGAAGTGCACCCTGCTCTGTTCTGCCTTCCTAAAGCAATGTTCAGACACAGGATTTGGATGATGTGCTTAGAATCACAGAGCTAAATAATGCACACAGGCTGATGAAGCATAGAGAAGGCAAGAAGGGCTCAAATTAATTAGTGAAATAGTTTACTTTATTAAATAGTTTTAAGCCACCTCTGATTCCCTGGTTGGTATCTATAGATGAAAGCAGGACAACGATCTGTGTGACTGAAGGACAACTTAGTCTTGTCCATGTAGAATCTTGTATTGCTCTGTTTACCTCAGTATCCAATGCCCTGACACTATACAGCCACCACCAGCTTGCTCTGTGCTGTTGGCTCTGGAAATGAAGGATGCTTTTGGCTCTCAGGCGGTGCTGTAGAGGGTGTGTGTGTGTGGGTCCCAGCACACAGGTTCCTCCTGTGCTAAGGAAATACCAAGCTGTAAACCCAGTGACTGAAAGTTTTTTTTCAGAACACAGAGGCTGGCAATAAACTCAGTTTAAGTGATTAGCTCTTATTGCTACTCTTCAGCTATCCCTATAGCCTAACAGCATCCTTGAATTAGACCTTTCTCCCATTACTCTGTCACACACTCTCGCAGCTTTGTACAGCCAGCCCTGATCCCGGCCAGGCCTCTGCAGTGAGCGGAGTGGTCAGGAGGCGGCAGTGCTCCCCTGCCCACGCTGCTGCCTGTCCCTTTCTTGGGTCACTGCCATCCTCTTCTGCTGAGCCAGAGGCCATGTGCCCCCAACATCTGTAAAAACCTCAAGCGATTTCTCATCAGAGCTGTGCCGAATGAGCTTACTCCAGTTGTATTTGCAACATTTAAGGGCCCTCAGCAGGTCACCAGATTGCGAGTAAGAGTCTCCATCCAACACTCTGCAGTGACTCATATTTGGACTTGTTCAAAACTGATAAATCCTATATAGAATACGGCCCCCAACTCAAGCCCAAGACACACTCATCCTATTACTCATTCTCTTTTGGAGCACCCATGGCCAATAGGCTTCATAACAAAATTAAAAGCTTTGAGCTCTGATGGATCAAAGTGGTGAAGGAAAAGTTGCTTCCTGACAGACTGCTCTGATGTTACCCACTCAAAGCATCGCTCAGAGGAAGTGCTGGGATCATTTGGGTAAGAGCTGAGATGAGCAGTGTCATTTCAGGTTTATTAATGAAAATAACTAGGGAAAATAAAATGCAATATCAAACCTTTCTGTTGGAAACTACCAATGTGGAAGCTTTGAAGCTCCATCTCTAACCAGATCACTTAATATTTTCTTTGCCTGCCCATCTCATCCTGTACTGACTAAAAGAATGTTACACTTTGTAACAGGAACACTTAGGAGACACCATCGCTGACAGCTGTATTACTTTTGAGGTTCAGTGCTGATTTCTTTGTATTCCTCCATTCTCCTAATACAGAGCTGTGAAGGGTTGGTCTCTGCTTCCACTAGCTTTAATGCTTCTAAATGTGAGCTTTAAGACATAGGTGACCAGGAGAAGTGACTTTGTCACACAGAGGTAGCCAGTACATGGAGCTCAATGTACTAGTAAACCTAAGGGTCATAATCACCAAAGGCAGCACTGGGATCTATAAATTCTGCCATGCACATGTGATATTTCTTGACTTGCAGGGGTACAGTGATATCCTGAAGAAGATCAAGGTACCTTCTGCTGCACGCTAATGTCAAACAATCCCTGCCAAAGGGCACTGATAATCTAAGTAGATAATTTCAAGTTTACTGAGAGAGAAGTACAGCCCTGAGGGATTGCTTGCTTCCACTGGCTTCTGCTGGAAGTGCAGAAGATGCAAAGCACGGAGGTCTGCCTCTACCTGGCTGCCTTGGGTTACCTCAGGTAGTGTGATGGCTGAAGCAGCACTGGTCTGTGCCTCTTGGACCCTGACAGTTGGTAAGGCAAGGGGATAGAGCAGGCAGTGTGGCAGGAGCAGAGGGAGATCATAACCTGAACATCTTGTTGCCACATGCTGTTTTATTTCCCGTCTTTGCTCCCATGAAACAGGTGGAGCAGTGGAAAGGTCCTTCCTGACCCCAAAGGAGGCAAAGGTGTTTGCCAAGATCTTCCCTGTCTGGGTTTAATAGAAGGATCACATAACCATGGTTTTCAGTGTGGGACAAATATGCATCTCAGTGTCTCCACTTGGACCCACCATTTACATATGGCCATGTTCATTCCTGTATGAGTTTGGGGTAAGTTTCTTCTGCTGCCACCAGATACTGTGGTAAATTCAGCTGTTACTGACTGAACAACAAATGTTTACCAGGAGCTGGTAGATCAGGAGATTTGAAAACAAACCAATCTGCATAAAAAACATAACAGACTTTAAAGACAGTCCCTGAATGAGAGCACAGGAGTACTGGCTGTACAGAATGTACCTAGATTTACAGTTCAGAATTCCTTTATTCCTTTCTAAAACACTTCATTTTTTTTAAAGTAATTGCAACAATACTGCTCAAGAAATCTCTTCAAACACAAAATAATTTCTGTTGTAGAATTTTTTGAATGCCAAATACCTGCTGAGTTAATCTTTGGAAGAACAAGAAAAGTTTGTTCTTTGTATATATAGATTGTTTCAGGGTATTGTTTGATTCTGCTTTTGATAGGGGTCATGTTTCTGGGCTTAGCTGGGTAGTTTGTTTGTTCCTATTCATTAAAAGGGACCCTGCAGCTATTTGGGGAGGGAGTGTGGTATTACATTATTATTGCTCCAAAAAGTATGGACAAAACTGTATTGTAAAAATTCCAAGGTTTCTGGTAGGAGTTCTCTCAGTAATAAATACTCTCAGTCTGCTGGAGTGTAGTTAATGTGCTAACATTGTGCTGGGATAATTAGACAGATCCTTAAGGTACAGAGTTAAAATATACAGGTAATTCTGGATAGAACCTATTGGTAGGGCAGTTTTGTGCAGTGCATAAGGAGAATAACAACTTTCAGAATCAGCCTTCACTTTGGTCACTTTGTCTCATAGACCTTGCTGTACCATGGCAAATAACAAAGCCTATGATGTTGCAGGGTCCTGTCTCCCTGCTGCAAGACAAAAGTACATCAATGCTGATAAAAGTTATTCATACCCTGGGGCAGGAGACAGAGGCCCTTGGATGAGATCAGCACTTCAGAGATCAAAACTTCTTATAAGATATTCATCTCACTCGTTCTGGTCTTGTCAAGGCTAGGGCTGCAAAGCACCTTGCAGGATTGTGGTTGATGGTTTTTTACAACTTCTATCAAAAAAAAAAGTAAAAAGAAAAAGAAAAAAAAGATAAATCATCTTTCTGTAAGTTTTGCAATTTGCCTAATGATGGTCCTTTCCAACCTAAGTTATACTGTAATAACTATTTGTTCAGGGAGAGCACCAGGCAGTCTCTTCCTGAATAAAGCACCCGTGCTTTTGACTCATTGTGCCCTCCCAGAGCACAGCCCAGTGGTTGTTTTTTTCTTTCCTGGAAGAAACAGTCATCATTGGGGAATTATTCCAGGAGAGCCAGTTTATGCTGGAGTTGCTAATTCACAGCAAGTTCTTGCCCACCTTCTGGTCAAAGCCACACCTATTGCACTGAGGTCAATATTTTACTTTCTCTGAGAAGTTCCACTCCCTCTAGTTCATAGTTGACCTTTCAGATCCTGGGGAGTGTTGCTGGTACTGTCACTGGCCCAAACGAATTTCTAGTGGTCAGCTTTAATACTTAAGTGCCTGACTCAGAGGGGAGTACAACTTGCAAGCTGGCTTTATTTGGCTTTGTCCATCTTCACTCTATCTCTTTCATCATTCATAGGATTATCCCACGCTGCCAAAGATATGTTTCCCCTGCCAGAGTGTAACTTTTCCATGAAGAAAGTCACAAGAGATTTCAGCTTTGCTAATGCAGAGTAATGACAGCATAATAGTATCTAACCTCCTACAAGGTGCTCAGAAAACAGGGAGGCTGGCTGAGATTATTCAGTACTGTGAACTGCGTTCCACTAGGCAGATAAAAACAACTACCTAAGAGCTCTGAATTGATCAGAATATTCATGCCTCTAATTAGAGAAGTCTTTATAACCCACTCTTTTTCACTGTGTTCCAGAGTCACTATGAAGAAAATAATAGAGACCACAGAATCTGTTCATTTTATGTACCTGTGTTATTCTTTTTACAGCCCAACGTGGCTGGTGGTACCAAATGTGTATATATAGCAGATACAGAGCAGTGTTTCATCACCACACTTACCACGTGGAATTTTTTGTGTAAGGATAGCAACATCTTGCTAGCACAACACCACAGAGAAGTGAATGAAGCAAAGCTGGTACAACTGGGTCAAATAAATCCTTTCTACTGAGTAATTTCTGTATTTCAGGTAGATAAACCTTGACTTTAATGGCATTTGGAATTTTTAAATCATGTGGCTTCCAGGGCTTCCTGAATTTGTTCCTTTCATAGTTCTGTCTCACTTGACTGATTCTTCCCTCTTCTCCACTCTGTATAACTTCGCAGACAGACAAAGATGGCATAGCACTTATGGCAGCTTTCAAATATAACTGGAGAAAGGGCTATATGTTCAAAATGATGAAGTCTCCTCCTAAATTCTTTAAATTTTGAGGTTTTTCTTCAAGTTCTCAAGGCTTTGGTATTTTTTTCTGTTTTCAGTTTTCTTTCTCTCCTCTCACTGATTTTTGACCCTAAGCACAAGGGAAGGGTGAGTGTCATGTATTTTGTCATTCTTTGCTATGCCACTCTGTATATTTCAAATCAGATCCTGTGTTTGTCTAATAGCAAGATCAAAAGGAACCTTTGTCAATTCATAAACTTGGCAGTTAAACAGCAGAAAGGAGAAAAGTGAAAATGAAAGAGTTTAAAGCAAAACCAGAGCTGTTCAAAAGGAAAAAACCCAACACCATCGTTTTAACTGCTAATTGTCAGCAGAATCCTACTCTCTCTTTCTTTTCCCCTTGTTTCTACAATAAAAACAGATTTCAGAGATTAAAGCCTCACCCCTGCAGTCGTGACACCCCTCAGTGTCTTCCAGTGCTTAGGTAAGATTTTAATACCAGACATATATTAGCATATTAAGAATTCTCATTACCAACCATTATCATAACTCACATTTCATTAGTGAGCAATGCTCCACATTCCTTTGGAAAGTCACTGACAGCACCACATCTGTAACTTCAAAGGGCCATAGTTGTAATTCCAAGGATCATATTTCCCTTTGACAGTCTATGAGCAAACTGCACCAAAGCCATCAGTCTGACCAATGCTAAAAGCCACTCAACTTTCCACTGGGTCTTGATGTCTTGACAAATATCTTCCACTTAAACTGTTGAAAAAACCCATCTCTTTACTGTCTATGAGCAACTCTGAATATCAGCATCTACTTGTATACGATGAAGGCAATTAACCACTGGCATAACCTCTTACTCTAAGTTGTTGCTGCAAGACCAGATCTCTCCTGAAAGCAGAACTTAAGCAGCACTTGCTGCAGAAAGCATTTGGTGAAATGCTATGGCTTGTTCAGTCTCAGTCATTGTGTCCCTTTTGTCCTTAAACACTAACAGAAAGAGGCAGAGACCTTCTGAGCAACCTTCAGAATCTGGGCAGAATCTGACCTGTTGGTTTATGTCACCTGGACTAACAGCATGCTGTCTGTTTGAGAGTGAATTCTATAACAGAGTTATGTCCTAAGAGCAGCAACAAACTAGCAGAAGTTAGAAATAAAACAAATTCTGGTAACAGAATGAACTTAAACTGTAACTGTAGTTATAAGCAAGCAAATGTTTATAGTTATGTATAGCTTTATATTTACATAGCTACTAAAAAGTGTGAAAACGCACCTGCCCCTGGCATTGTCCATTCCAGTTCATTTTGTATCTAAAATAATGTCTGCTTCAGGAGGATTTCCTGTCCATTGCAGAGATGAAATCCTCCTTGTTGTTCTGAGTGTCTGCTGAAAAGAGACAGAGCTGCAGAGGCAAGAATCATTACTTGGATCGAGCTGACCTTGCAGCCCACGTTTTTTGCAGTTCTTACTTTCCCAGTTGGCTCTTTTGTTATTGCTGTGTTTCTGTTCAGAGAGACTAGTCCAAAACACACATAGTGCTGCAGTGGCAGGTTTATACCCATGAAGGGTAAGTAATTTCCTCTTGATTTTCTTTCCTTTCTGTATGTCTACAAATGCCAGGGTTAAGAATGAACAACACAGGAAATGCCTGGACGCATGCAAATCAACAGCTTTGCCATCTACAACCCACTGCTGTTTGTCTTTGTACACTTGGTAGACGTGGGCTGCCAAAATCAATGTGCCAAAAATGATCACAAAGGTTTGCATCAGGAAATGTAGAACTATTTCTCTGGTCTTTGTAGATTTTTTTGTCCTTTCCTGACTTTTCCCTAGGCATGACTCTCTCTGGCTTGGCTCTCAGTTTCTTTTTTCTCTGCCGCCCCCCCCCCCCCCCCCCCCCCCCGCCTTTGTATCTTGCTCATAACAGTTCTCTTCTGGCCTTTCTTGTTTCATCAGTGTCATCTCAGACTTTCGTTGTATGCAGCCCCATCACAGTGAGAGAGACCATGCTTCTAGCCCTGTGAAAATATCCCAATATGCCATGCTGAAGGACCAGAAGTGTTTCTTGTTGCATTCTCCCAGATGATCCTTCAAACCTAATTATTTTTTACTGAGGGATTTCTGGGTGAAAGTGCTTTCTGTGTATCAATGAATCTCACTCTCTGCAAGTGAGGTCTCTGTACACTGAATTCCTATCTTGTGATAATTATCCATTTCAGCCACCCTTTGTAGAGACCAGTCCATGCCATTCCTTCTCTTCCAAATGTCCACAGGAAAACTCCCAACATATCATAGTCCCAGTGAAATAAGGAGAGTAAGATCAGACACTTTGTTCTGATCAGATGACTGAGGACCCAGGGGATTGATCTTGCAGAATTCCCCATGTCCTACTTACTAATTCCTCAAATTTCTTAGGAAACAGGATTTCACAGAACAAATAAGAAAGCCCTAGTCTGGTCTGGGAGCAGAAACGTGTTCTGAGAAATGGTGAGAAACAGACATAAGAATAGGCATTCTGTGTTTTTTGGCTCTGCCAGTTTCTTGCCATTAATGTCTATTTCTTGCTATTAACAACATGGATATTCATTAACTTGGATGTCTGTAGAAGAGAATTGGGTGTCAATCTTCCTTCATCTTTTAATGAACTGTGGTTTCCATGCAGTGTAGGCATGGGTCAACACTGAGTAGGTGACACAGTCTTTGAAGGGGGTGTAATACAGGATACAGTTCTCTCCTTGCTGTTTACTGGTGGCTAATACTACTGCCAAATTGGCTTCCTTCTTTTTTATTTTGATCCTTGCCTAAGACATTTGGATTCCCCCTGTGCCCTCTAGGCAGTCTGTGTATTCTGGAGGACTCTGGAGTTCTCATGGGGGCCAAGAAGCTAAAGTGAGACTTTGTAGCACGTGGTCACATCCAAATCTCTGATTTTTTGCTAGGCCTAGATGTCAGTGGGACTGGGGTGTGCAGAACTGCTGTGCATCTAGAAACCAGAACTGTAGATTATTTTTGAGTATGTCACATGCTTAAATACAAAATTTTGGATTAATTTGCCTTATTGCTGGCAATCCCCCCTTCCTTTTGCCTATAGCTAAAACGTGTGAATCTGCACCTTTTTGCCAATTCGCACGTTTCCAAGATACCCAAATTCTCCCATTTACCTTGCTCTGCAATTCACATCATGCTGTTCTCTGCATGGGCTGCAGAGATTTTGATCCATGCCACATGCTGCACATCTTCCCAATGAAGCAAAAAGCCTCCCTTGCTGGCTGGTACCCTGCTGACATCCCATTTCTGCTAATTAGGACCCTGAGTAGTTAGTACAAAATATAAATGTGGCAGGATTCCAAGCTGCAAAAAGAAGAGAAAGTCAGGGGAAAAAATAGTTGGACAGCTAAGGCAATATGTAAATGTATTTAAAATAGATGATTCTAACTGCAGTGAACAGATGATTTTTTTTTTTTTTTATTCCAACTGGATGGCTTTAATCAAAAATGATAGTTCATACATCTGCTCTTTGAAGATAAGCCTGCAGTTACACAAAACACTTAAAGAAGCTGTGGTGTGCTGATGAGACCTCAAAAATTCTAACCCATGACTAGGAAGATTATAGTCTGGTTGCTTCAGCAAGTTGCTAATTCTGAAATATTAGACTGAGTTATTTGTCCTGTCTGAGGCATGAAAGAGATGTCTCTAGACTGTGCAGAAGCAATTAAGACATTTTAGAAATCATTAGTGAACTTTCTTGATTGAACAGGCATTTCCCCTCCAGCCTCTCGCTGACTCTTCTACGATCCTTTGACCTAGAAAGGCAGCTCTCCATCATCCTGGCATTTATTTTCTAATGCAAAGTGAAGATTATAAATTAAAGCAAGTCTGCTTCTGGGAATGTGGGGCTTCCCTGGAAAAGCAAGCTCAAACTGAAGTTGGAATCAGGGACTCCACCTTCATAAATGTCATAAAATTGAATGGATAGCTGTCTGGTATGATCACAGGAAAAAGGTTTTCAGAACCTGAAGGGGGAGGAGGAGACGTCACCTATCTTGTGCTGCCTATGAGTAAGCATAACTGCTACTCACAATAGGCAGTGGTTCCAGTAATTACTGTATTAATAATTGTAGGTATTGTGTTGCTTCCTCCAGCCAAAGAAACTTCAAACTTTAATATTGAGAACCTTTTACAAGCAGGAGTTTGTGGAAATGTCATGGCCTACAGAGCTTCCTTTTCTTTTGACCTCCAGTACAGGCCACACAGGCATACTCTTATATTAATTGGGAGGTCAAGGCCAAGTTTTCTGTGGCTGATATCATCCATGTCTAATAGCTCCCCTAGCACTGTTATGCTGAACCACTCTATTCTGGAGTTTTAAGTTTGGAATTACACAGTGCAGTGACCATCCAGCATCTCAGTTCTGGACTCAAACCTTCAATTAAGCCAGTTGTCTGACTGCTGAGGAGAAGATCTAGCTGAGGTAAGGAAGGGAAAGCAGAAGGCAGGAAAGTATTAATATCCATTAGAAAAATACATTAAAATTCTCCAAACCATTTTTGTTTGGGCCTTTTGCTGTTATTTCTTTTACAGGCTGTTCTGCTATAAGCTTGCCAGACAGTTCATTGTAGGGCCTCTACAGCAAGTAGCATTCATTTTCCCTGGGCAGAGGTTTTTCATTTGCTTCCTTCAGCTGCACTGACAAGCTCTGAAGAACTTCACAGAACCACTGTAAAGTGGATAAAATTCTGTATATATTACATGGGCCTGGAGAAAATACCTGTATTACTATGGAGTATAAATTCTGTTACCAATGAGCCTCTTCGTTACAGCTACTTCAGCCAGTTATTTTGCAATTAATCCGTCTTCCACTTAGACTCATCCAATCAATAAGGTTGGAAAAGACCTCAAAGTCATCAAGTCCAACCTGCCACCCAAGACCTTCAGTGAAATAAGTAATAGGAATGAGTCCAGACTCTATTTCAATTGAGGACCTTCATTCTAGCCCTTCTTTACCAAGTTCTTTTCTGGATGCCTTTATGAGGATGAACTCTTCCCTCCAAGAAAGGAATTTAGGGGTTGATTTGATCTGTTGATAAAAATCCTTCATAGCTCTTTCTTCCGCAGTTGTCAGGAGTTCCTGCTTAGGGTTCAGAAATGCCAAGCATAAGCTCCTTCTCCATTTGCTGTCATTGTTTTCTCCATGCTCAGGTGATCTTACATCCTCTAGGTTCTTTTGCTTTTATGTTGGTGCCTGTTTCTTCTTCTTGGCCCTGTACAATTCAGCTGTCTTTGAAGGTATTGAAATGCTGCACTTACAGAAGATAACCTTTCAAAAACAGCGGTCTGCTTTAAACTTCCACTAATTGCTTGAGTCCAAACCAAACAAAACACGTCAGCATTAAAAAAAAAAGAAGCTACGAAGCTACATCCCCAGCTCAACAATGAATAACCTGTCATGGGTTGAAATGACAAGCAGCCGATTAAACAATGGTGTGTAACATAAGGTAAGCCTATACAGCACCTCAGAGAACTGTTTGCCCTGGTACAGTGTAGCTTTCTGCTGTTCCACATGTGTGGGTTGTTTTTTTTCCTGCAGAATAAAACTGGTGTCACAAATCAGGCAGTTCACCACCTTGAGTTACAGAACACTAATTAGAAGCTCTTCCTTTGTCGACCAGTGACATTGTAATTTATTGTGTTATTGTGCTGTGCCTATACTGATGGTTTGGCTAAAGACTGTATGGGGCAGTTAATAGGGTGCAGCCTACCTGACAGTCTCTATGAAGCTGTGTGAAGCAGTCTGTGCTGCCATGTCTTGGTGGCCCTTCATTTATTGTCTTCAGCAGGGTAGCCTGTGGGGATTTTCCCATGATAAAGGCTAGGTACAGGGTTGGGCCTATTGCTGCTCCCTGCAAATATTCATTGGGATCGTGTGGTTACATAAAGCAGTTCAGTAAGTTATGTAACACGTTCTTTCGCTTATCAGTCATAAAGCTGGTAATTAGATCTCTGACTTGACAACTATTCCAATTCCTAATAGTATCATCCCTGCATATTTATTGAAATAGGTGTACCAGACTATCATTCTACTAGCTGAAGGAGAACAACCAGCATTACATTTGTTGACTTCAGTCTCCCTGTTCTCAGCTGTGTGGTGAAATCGCATTGTAATTTAGGTTCTAGCATTTGGCTGTATCACAGCAACTAATAAATATGCAGATGCTGGGACTAGAGCAGTCTTTTTGCTGCTGTAAATGATCATTCAGCTTTGTGCTTTCCTTTGTATTTATACATATTGCCCTGCATCGATACAAAGGGAGCTACTGATTCCACTCAGTTCTGCAGGACAGTGTTGCTGCTGGTTTAATGCCCATCGACAGTGAAACCTTCTTGTAAGTGATACTCATTCCCCCTGACAACCTCATTTCAAGACATCAGAAACACTTTGTCAATTGTAGACTAAAAAATAATAATAATAATCTAAAACCCCCCAAACCTGCTGTCAGAGGGCTCCCAAGGAGTTGAACAGGCATGTGGCTCTCTTCGCTACATGTAAAATTAATCATATTGCGGCTGCAAACTCAGTTTTTCTATTTGTGTCACACAGGGATTCTTAAATGACCTAATATTGAATCTGGTGAATTACAAGCTGGAAGACCACAATGTTTATTATGCACTGACAGAGGATGGAATGATCTAGTGCTTGTGGGGGATTTTATTTTTTCTCCCCTGCTTTGGAGTCTGTTTACCTCTGGTACCACCTCATTAATCATTCCTGGAATTTTCCCTTCCATAAATACTTGGAAAGGATTGTTAATTATTTTTTTTTTCTTTACTGAATGTATTTTTGCTGTGTGATAAGGCAAAACCAAAACAAAGCTCATTGATACCAAATGGAATCCTGGGTTCAAGATTCATCTCAAATTCAGTGTTGCGCCTCTATTCAAAGCATGCATTTAAATATATCCCCCAATTTTGCATACACTTAGGTACTTTTGGCTTCAGTAGGCCTGCAGGGAAAGCATTTGCTGAACAGCTTAACTCAATAGAAATATACTTAAGCATGTGCTTAATTCATTTGCTTAAATGGAGCCACGGTGCTTGAAGCTAATAGAAATAATTTTAATAATTTAAACTCCACTTTTAAGTTTTATACATTGAGCTCATTTAAAATTGATCCACTTGGAGAGAACAGTATCTGAGTGTAAAAATGAAAGACTAGGGCAGACCATGTTTTAATATTGGTATTGACACAGAATAAACTCTGGTCCTTTCAGGCTCACTTCTCTGTGAAGAGTTTGATCAGCCTTACCTTGTTGTTTTAACTGCTTTGAAGATATTTCTTACACTGTTATTAATGCAGTTAAAGTTAGAATAGAATAAACCAGGTTGGAAGAGACCTTCGAGGTCATCGTGTCCAACCTATCATCCAACACCACCTAATCAACTAAACCACGCAACCAAGCACCCAACTTGGTGCAGTAGCAGGACTCCTTCAAGAGAAGTACTGATAGCAAAGGTGTTTATATTGTGCTTTAAAAAAACCCAAACACATTTGCTTTTGCACTTCATTTCACAGTACATGGATTTCTTTAGTTGGGATGGCACAAAAAGACACTGTGCTGGTCATAATTTTCCAGTTGCTTAGCCTCGTTTTGTTGTACAGAGTTTTACCAGCTGGCGTTTCCTGAATGCTGTGTTGTCAGGTCACCAGTTCATTAATTACAGTTGCACATGTAGCCATTTGTAATTCTCAGCTAGATTCTCCTGGCCTGGCTCAAGCTCAGGACCTTCTCTCTGTATCATAGTGGGAAGAAAGCTATCAGGATATAGCTCTGTCTCCATGGATTTCAGAGCATTTTACAAACACGTGAGCTAGATTTTTCTGCACAGAATTTCAAGGAAACTGATCTTTCTTCAGTGAAATTGTCATAGATGTAACTGCTATGAAAATACAGATTTTCCCTTTTAAATTTAAATTTACTATTTTTTTCCCCTCTGTGATTTTCAAGTGAAAATCCAATGGACAGGTTTTCCCAAAAAGCAATGTGGAAAAGCAGTTTTCCATCCAAAGGTGTTCCGGATGCAAGAAAATTGGCCAGCTATTAGAGCTGTGGTGATGTTTTGTGTTAGGTAATAACATCCACTTTACAAGTTACAGAGATGAGTGGAATTTACTGTTTTAAATTGTGACTGCTAAAGTTTCAGAAAGTAGAGTTAGCAGAGCATTTGAAACTTGTGCCTACAGAGATTCCCTGGATTTACATAGTTACCCACTGGTGAATATTAAAGAATCCAATGTCATGGTTGCCAGGCTTTCCTCCAGTACAAATCTCCTTGCAGCCAGCTGTATCCTGTTGTCAAGCTTTTCATCAACAATATCGAGGCAATTGCTCAGAATCCTATTCAGAGTTAATTCTGATGTCAAATATGAGGTTCCTGGTTGCTGCGTATGCCTGGATGTTTACTAACAAATGCAGCATTTTAATTTGCAGATTTTGCTCTTTGTATCCCTGTTTGGTCATGCTGGTGTGTCCTGATGATATCCAGTTTCTGCATTTATAGCTATTCTTCTGGAGGTTTGATTCTCTCTCATGAGATGGCTGCTCCTACAGACTGCAACACAGTAAATTAGTTTTGTTTTGCTTAAATTAGGTGTTCCATTCTAGTGAGATTCAAGGTAAAATCTGTGTGAGATGCTGAGCACTCTGAACATCTGCCAAAAGCAGTAGAAATTGGAGTTGATTAGTGGTTCTCAGAAGGTTTTAGCAACTTCCAGGGTTTCTGTAGAAAAGAATTTCTGTAAAAGAGAAGCTTCTGTAGAAAATATCTATTTCATAAAGAACACTTTGAAGTTCTTTAGAAAGACACAGCTTTGACTCATTTTTGCCCTGCAATGGAGAGATACTAGGCTCTGGGGAGACTTACAGCAGCCTTCCAGTACCTGAAGGGGACTTACAAGAAAGCTGGGGAGAAATTATTTACAATGGCATGTAGCAATAGGACAAGGGGCAATGGTTTTAAACTAGAGAAGAGTAGATTTAGGATTTGGATTGGACATTAAGAAGAAGCTCTTTACTATGAGGGTGGTGGAACACACTGGAACAGGCTGTAGAGGTAAGTGGTAGAGGTCCCATCCTTGAAGACATTCAAGTTCAGGCTTGGTGGGGCTCTGAGCAACCTGATCTAGTTGATGTCCCTGCTTACTGCAGGTGAGTTGGATTAGGTCTGTTCCAACCCAGTCCATTCTGTGATTCTATGATTTGCAGAGCCACCACAATCTCAGGTGCTATCCAAGGATATTTATCACTCAAAGAATTTGGTACATGCTCTTCTGTGCGTATGTTTTCACCTCAGCATTTGAAATTGGCATGAATATAAAGTGCAGGTGGGAAAGCACACTGATGTAGTGTGGAAATGGTAAAACAATTCCTTCCTGAGCTTTTTGGTGGCATGACTCTAATCTCACTATTGCAGCAATGAAATTTATAAATCATTTCTAATAACAAAGGAAATGAGCAGGCTTAGAAACTTGTACCAGAACAGGCACCTTCTAACCAGACATAGCCTAGAGCTGTAATGTCAGAAAAATATCTCTGGACCAGACTATAGCAGCCAGTGCACTGAAGTCCTTTCTTCTAAATTCAACAGATCATTCATCCTGAGTCAAAATGGAGAAACTGACACAGGTTCAATTTACCCCCTTATCTTTTTAGACTGTTTTTCAAGGAGAAGGTTCTGCATGACACACATCCAATCCCCTAGGAAGCTTTGTATTGGTTTTGTCTAAATAAATAAGCAGCATGCATGTGTTAGTAACTAAACCACACTGGACCACCCTGCCACTGGTTATTCCACACCTCACCCTCTGTAAGCAGCACTCTTTGTTCTCTGTGTATCTATTCTGCTGAAGAACTATTCCAAAGGTTGCTGATAAGCTATGTGCGTAGTCCAGTATTCATTGCAATGGATTTCTAATTACATTGGTATGAGCTCTGGCAGATATGTCCACATAATAATCAATAACTGTCTTTGCCACCCACATACCACATGCATATACACTTAATATTAGAATCACCCACGGAACTAATGACTCTCTATGAGGCAGGGGAAAGAAAAGGAGACCGAGTAGCTATCTTCTGTAAAATACTCTCTTTCTTGGCATAACCTGATATTGATTTACCCCAAAAGAAATATTCTTATTACAGCGTCTATAAAACACAAAAATTATTCAGTAATCACTAGGGCTGAAAATTAACATCAAGTGGCTATAATTTAACACTGAACACCATGGAAGAGGGATGGACAGTTAGGTACCAGCGTTCAACCACCATTACGTAAAGGAAATGTGTAGGGATTACTTTAATGCAGTCCTATTTTTAAGGATTAGTGTAGTGGGTGGCATGGAATCAACAACTCCAGGCAGCCCACAGTATCTTTCTTTCATGCACTTCTCTCCTGCAGCGAATATTTGCGTTTGCAGAGTCTAAAGAACTGGCAACAGTGAGAACCCAAATTTTCTGTTGACTCGTGGGCTTTCCTTTTTAGTGCTGACAGTGTGTTTCTGAGACACAAAGCCTCAGAGTACACTCATTGCTCTGTCCTGTAGGTGACTTTGAGGGGCCATCTGTTAGAGGGATGTCTCATTGGCAAACAGTCTCCATCGCTACTCTGTACAAAGAATTGCCGTTCTAATGGTAGGATTACTCAGAATGAAATGTGATGTGGCCTTCTGTCTACTAGGTGAAAACCACATCGTATATTTAAATAAAGGATTCTGTCTGGTGAACTTTCCAGTAGGTAGCTACTGATTCTTTTGTAAACATTTAGTACACTAATGTCTGGGGGTTTGTTTTTGGGTTTGGGATTTTTCTTATATTTTTTTTTTTTTTTAAGCTACTGCTTCAGAAAAATATAAGACTGGGGGGACAGGAATGACTTCAGTTTCTCTCTCACTTGCACAAGGCTTTGGAACAGTTGAATTTCTCTGTATGCTGTCCTGCAGATAGCCATACTGACACTGAACATCTTTTGCTACAGATTTGCAGGGATCTCTAACTTCAAGAAAATAATTGAGATAGCATCATCTATGATAAAGAGTAACCTTTGCACTGTCAGTGTGTTGCTTTTTCTGGACCAGCTGAACAAACTGTCTCTGTCCTGTATGTATCTCCTCTCAATCCACAGAGGTCCTACAGCAAGTATTTATTGCAAGAGACCTCTCATGGGACACTGCATAGAAGATATGTAATGTATGCCTTTTCAGTCATCAGTTTTCAGTGTCTAGTTAGAACAAAAATCTGATGAAACTTTCTCTTCAAAGCTGAACCTACACACAGAAATTAAATTGGCCACTGTCTTCATTAATGCAGTTTTACAAACCAAGGCATATTTTACTGGGCTTAACTTGGGCATCAAACAGCAGTTAGTGTCATAGTATCAGTCGGGGTTGGAAAGGACCACAAGGATCATCTAGTTCCAACACCCCTGCCATGGGCAGGGACACCCCACACTACATCAGGCTGGCCAGAGCCTCATCCAGCTTGGCCTTAAACATCTCCAGGGATGGGGCTCCAACCACCTCCCTGGACAACCCATTTCAGGGCTTCACCACTCTCATGGTGAAGAACTTCTTCCTCCCCTCCAGCCTGAATCTCCCCACCTCCAGCTTCATTCCATTCCCCCTAGTCCTATCACTACCTGAGATCCTGAGAAGTCCTTCCCCAGCCTTCCTGTAGGCCCCCTTCAGATACTGGAAGGCCACAATTAGGTCACCTGGGAGCCTTCTCTTCTCCAGCCTGAACAGCCCCAACTCTTTCAGTCTGTCCTCATAGGAGAGGTGCTCCAGCTCTCTGATCATCCTCGTGGCCCTTCTCTGCAGAACTCTGTATCAGCATGCTAGAGAAATTGTTTAAATCTTGCACCAAACACTGGCATTAATTTTCAATTTTGTGCAGTTTCTCATTCTTTAGAAAGTTCAAGGAATCCAAGCAGATTAAACTGAACAAGGATATGATGAGCAAATGCTAATTGTCCCAAGTTTCTCAGGAACTGTTATCTTTTTTTGTACAACTGGAAGCAAAATGTCACCATGAATTTCTACTGATGGGTGCACAGAAGATTTGGGGGTGCTTTGTAGGAATTACACAGGTTTCCAAAATCAATGGGAGTAACAGCTGAACCAAACATCTATGCCTGGCCTATGACATAAATAAAGGTGCCTTTTTCACAGGGTGGAGAGTGTCCTGCAATTGGGATGAGTTTGGGTAGTTTCTTGGACTCTGACCTAGGACTTTGGTTTTTGTGGAGAGTTGTTGCTGAATTAAACCCTAGGTTTGCATTCATGTCAGAGCTTTTCTCTGAGTAGATTCACTGGATCAGAGATAGATCAGCTTCTGATTTTGGGTTTTAAGTGGCTAGAGTATGTTCTATGTATTTGTGAATGGTGAGGCCACTGGCAGTTGTAATTCTGATCTGCTGAGTGCCACCCACCCTCAGTCTCAGAGGGTGAATCTCAGAAGCAACCTGCATATTGTGCTCAAGGTCATTCAGAAAGTGTGTGGAAAAGCCAAGAATCAAACCAGTCTGACACAGACTTTTTAGGAGCTTCAGTGCAGCAACGAACAACATTCATCTTTAACAACAAACTGGTGCATGGCAGTTTGTTGTCCTCTGAGTCATCACTCCTGCTGAATGCCTCCCTTGGGACGGTTGTTAAACTTCTACAATACTCACAAAATCTTAATGGGTTTTGCCAAATGAATTAAGATCCCTTACAGCTTCCATGCTGTGTTCCCTGGATTTTGAAAACTCATGTCAGTAGAGCAGTAAATCTCTCAGAAGCAAAAGGAGGCAGTGAGGAAAATACCATGAAAGGTGAAGCGTGCTGTCACGTTTGCCCAAATGAAAATTGTAAGAAACCATCTTGGTGGGGAATTGTATAAATTAGTGATCAACAATTGAATGAAAATGGACAATTTGGGAATCTTTTCAAACTGCTTGAGCCCCAAACAATTCAAAGAGAGGTTTTCCCTTCTGCTTCAGAAGCCATGTTACTCTAATGACTGTTAAAAGTTATATGCTTGTCTTAGAACTGAGAGAGAGGCTGCTGCTTTAGTTTTGTATTGGGATGAAAAAGGGCTGGACCTATTTCATTCCTGACGCTGAATATTCCCTTTGGGAGATTTAACACTGATGTTCTTTTTTTTCTTTCATTCTTTTTCTTAAACAGGGGGGCTGAAGGATGGCACCTTTTACATTTTGTAGTGTGACAGCAGATGCATTTCTGCTGAAATGTGCAATTCTGATTTATTTTTTTCCCCCAGAGTCTGGCTTGAAGGTGTCATTACACAAACCTTTTCATCACAACCTGATTTTTCAATCTTACTCATAAAAGCTGGATTGAGAGTGGAACTGAGCATCTGGAAGGTCAGTTTAGTGGTGGATAACTTTTTTCCTTACTTTTTTTATTTTTTTTTTCTAAAAATGAAAAACAGCTGAAAAAGGTGAAGAAAAAAAAAAGAGAAAGTGAGACAAGAAGTAAGAAGCAGACGTGGCTTGAATTTCTCAGGTCTATGATTCAGTTTCTAGGCTGAACCAGATTTGGGTTGCTTTTTATCTAGATCCACATGCTCACATGTAAGTGGGATTCAGATTTAGGCTTTTATATAGAGGGACCTGGGGGTACTGGTTGATGGTAGGCTGAACATGAGCCTGCAGTGTGCTGAAGCAGCCAAGAGAGCCAATGGCATCCTGGCCTGCATCAGGAACAGTGTGGCCAGCAGGAGCAGGGAGGTCATTCTGCCCTGTGCTCAGCACTGGTTAGGCCACACCTTGAATACTGTGTCCAGTTCTGGGCCCCTCAGTTTAGGAAGGAGGTTGACTTGCTGGAACATGTCCAGAGAAGGGCAACAAAGTTGGTGAGGGGCTTGGAACACAAGCCCTATGAGGAGAGGCTGAGGGAGCTGGGGCTGCTTAGCCTGGAGAGAAGGAGACTCAGGGGTGACCTTATTGCTGTCTACAACTACCTTAAGGGAGGTTGTAGACAGGCGGATGTTGGTCTCTTCTCCCAGGCAGCCAGTACCAGAACAAGAGGACACAGTCTCAGGCTGCACCAGGGGAGGTTTAGGCTGGATGTTAGGAAGAAGTTCTATACAGAGAGAGTGATTGCCCATTGGAATGGGCTGCCCGAGGAGGTTGTGGAGTCGCCATCATTGGAAGTGTTCCAGAGGAGACTTGATGGGGTGCTTGGTGCCATGGGTTAGTTGTTTAGGTGGGTTGGATTGGTTGATGGGTTGGATGCAATGATCTTGAAGGTCTCTTCCAATCTGGTTTATTCTATTCTATTTTAGTACTCATTTTTTGTTTCTAAACTCAAAGTTCTATCTTCTTAATCCAACCTAGACTTCAGATATTTGCTACCAAAAATCTACTATTTTTTTCATTTCTATGAAATATGAATTTTTTCATTTCTATGAATATGAAACCTAATGACTACCCCTCTGGCAGACCAAGTAAATTGAAGTAACATGTTTTATTGGTTATGAAAACTCTGCATTCAGACTCCCCACATATCACACCCCTCAACTCTGTCATCAGCAGCCCTCAAGGTTTAATCCAGAGTTTACAAAGCTGCTTTTCGAAGTAGTTGCTCATTACAATCTGGACTGGAAAGGTGATGTGAAGTTCATTCTACTCAGTGTACATAGATAAGTTATGCCTTCATTATTAAATATCAGCACCATCACTTCATAAGGATTCATGCTTTCTAGAAGAAAGAATCTCTTTCCTTAAAGGTTTTATAGACCTAATTCACCTCTGTTGTTGACAGTCATGGGTTTAATTGTGTTTTATACTTCTTAAGACTTTATAACACCCATTAGGTCTCTCTGGGTTTACTCTAGAACTTTGTGACCTATTTCCTTTAACATGGTTGTGAAGACAGAATGCATTTCTTTAAATAATTCATTGGCAGCTTCTTTTACTTGACTATTGAATTTCTAGAACTTGAAGTGCCTGGATAACATTAATGGGAGTCTCTGATAGGTGAGGTGGGAACTCTGGCTAAGGGTTGGAGCATGAGTCTGGACAGACAATTAGGTCAGGCCCAGGGAAATGCAATAGCTGTCTGTGCCCTCTCTTTTGCAGTCAATTTAGACATGCATATAAACAGTGTGAGTTTCCATTCCACGAGGCAAACCTTGCCCTTCTGGGAGTTAAAGGCAAAAGTTCAACATTTTGTACTCACTTTAAAGAAGTAGCCTTGGTAAAACAGGATCCCTGCTCCCCCCTAAAACCACCACCAACAAAATCCAGCCTTTTGGAAAAGCTGTTAGCAAATCATACTTTTTGTCTCTTCTGCTGTAGGATCCTGTCAATAAGATGCAGTTAATAGGGTGATGAAGACAAAGCTTGCACTTTCACTGGGCAAGGAAAAGTGTGAGGGTTTTTTTGTTAGCATTTCTCCAACTAGTGCTCTCTCTCTCTCAGTGCATTATGGTTTTACAGTTCTTGCAGTTTATCCCTTGAATAGCAAACTCTATATCATAGTTTAACTTCATCTTAAATGGATGGTAAGGCTAATGCAGATTATAATTATCATAAAATGAGGAGAGGCTGCAGGAGCTGGGGTTCCTTAGCCTGGAGAAGAGGAGACTCAGAGGAGACCTCATTGCTGTCTACAACTACCTGAAGGGAAGTTGTAGCCATATGGGGGTTGGTCTCTTCCCCCAGGCAACCAGCACTAGAACAAGAGCACACAGTCTCAAGCTGTGCCAGGGGAGGTTTAGGCTGGATGTTAGGGAGAAGCTCCTCACAGAAAGAGAGATTGGCCATTGGAATGTGCTGCCCAGGGAGGTGGTGGAGTCACCATCACTGCAGGTATTTTAAGAAGAGACTGGATGAGGCACTTGATGCCATGGTTAAGTTGATTAGATGGTATTGGGTGATGGGTTGGGTTTGATGACCCTGAAGGTCCTTTCCAACCTGGTTAAATCTATTTTATTCTAAAATCAGATTGATTAGAACACGAGCTTGCCTGGCACTGGAACAAGCTCTGTTTACCAGAGACAATTCTCAGCAAATTCTATTGACCTGAGTAGTATTCAATCAATAAACCTGCCTCTTGTCAAACTGTGTATGATGTCAAGATCCTACTAGATGCACCTTTAGTCCAAGAACCTGAAATATTATCCTGCTCCAGCAAAAGTGTTGCTTTATCTGCCCTTAGTCAAGAATTGACATGTTTTTCTTATCCTCAGATATTAAAATAAAAAAGCTTATCTGCTTCTAGCCAGGCCTGTGGTGAAGCTTTCATACCAGAGAAGAATCTTGAATACTGTCCAGCACTTTGATGAATGCTGAATTGTAGCAAAGCTGTCCACCTTCCAAGTAGAAGAGAACTTTGTTATGCTTAAGAGTCCTATGTCAAATCTGAAGTGTTGATGTATCCACACTGTGGTGCTAGACTAGGCTAAATGACTCAATCTATCACTTCTCTCTCCCTGACTTGTCACAAACACCTACATTCATCAGGAAACTTCAGCTAATCATCCCCATCAGGATGGGAGTGGGAGCTGGACATGGGAATTCTTACTCAGAGTTGCAGTCCTCTGGAACTTGCTTCTCCTGGAGCTTTACCTGACCTTTAGATCCAAAAATGTTTCAGGATAAGTTATTATGTTAACCTTAATGCTTGCCTTCCTGCAGAGGAAAAGGTGAAATAAAGAGTTAGAGGAAACATGGGTTCATTTGGCTTCGTATTCATTGTGACAAAAGAAGTTATGGGATTTCTGGTTTGTGTTCTAGTGTGATTAAGTTGGATAAAATTTTAGCTTGTGTTTTGCACTCTCTAGAGATCTTTCAGCCTGCAATTTATATTAATCCAGATCTGCCTGCCTGCCTCTCTGCTTCTTGAATATTACCTACTTCTTCTGCCATCTCTTCCTACTTAGGCTGAATGAGAGTGCTAATTAGACTCTGGTGCCAATTTACTGATGCACCATCTTCTGTTCACCCCACGAGAGAGGGATTAGCTAAACGCGACAGCTCTTCGTCTGAGTTACTGCCATATGATATTTGTTGTAATTCTGTCATGAATGATATCTGCATAACATGCAATTACAGCCTTCTCTCCATATTGAAATCCATATAGCATTCTCTCATTTCCCTTGAAGGACAATCAAACCCTCTGCAACTATCTTGGTCGTTTTATGGCTGCAGGAAGTTTCTAGACATTTTGTTATGGTGGGTGGGAGAGAAACATTGACTTTTAAAGCCCCATATAGTTTTTCTTTCTCTACAGAAACACATTGTCATTCCAGCTATGGCTATAGAGAAATTTGTTACAGTAAGATAAACTGCACATGCAGATCACTGTAACATAATTTAAAGTAATGAGGTAAGGAGAATGTTTACAGTTTTAACAGGGGCCCACCACAGAACTGAGTAACATGGGAAGCAGAGTTGGTTGTGAATAACCTGTTTTATCTCTCTGCATATTTATCAGCAGCACATAGGGAATGAGTTTTGATGATATTGAACAAGACAAAAGCAAAACCTAATATTAAACATTGTGAAACTCTGTGCATGATCTGATAGGACAAGATCAGAAGGCTGAAAAATATGGTGCACACTCAGTCCTTGTACTGCAGTAACCCGAAGACCCTAACCAAAGTTGTGGATGTTATAATACTGACTGTAGTGGTAAATGCCAAAAGGAGCATCTCAGGCCCAGCAGTATCTGCTACAAGACGTGGCAGTGATAAAAGAGGTGTGATCAGGACTGGCTAGTACAGAGGTCTTGGCAATGACAAGTGATTCTCAAGGTCAACTGCAGTTAACTGATTTCCATTTTCATTACATGCTAAATTGGCCAGTGGGTATTTTATTCTTGGTTTATATTTGGCTCTGTATAGACCAGACCAAAGCAGATGGATCTGCCTGGTTTGTCATTATGAAGCTCCAGTGGAATGGTTTAAAAAACCATTCCCTGTGCTGCCTTCTGAAGCTCACTCATATAAAATTAATCCCCTGATCTTAGTGACTTCGTGTTCATGTAACGTGAACTCTGAGAGAAGGGAGGTTCACCCATTCAGTGTTTTGCAGAAAGGCACCAAAGCAAATATGTCTTCCTCTTTGAGGGATATTATTGTGAAGCTGCTTTTTGATATTCACTGACTCATGCAAACATGGAATAAACTGCCTGGTATATCTGTAGTGAATGTAAAGGTTATGGCACAAACAAACTGACAAGTAAAGAACTGGCAGGCAAAGCCAATAGCTAGATTTTTGCTCTAAGTTGGGAAGCACATAGGTTGGTTTGATTTAACACTGAGCAATCAATTAATCAAAACATGCACAAAAATAAGAATCCAAGGGCAGGAACAGCAAGGCTGTGTACATTCTAGCAGTTGAGAAGGCTCATAATAGAATGAGAGGTTTCTAGGATCTTGCAAAGTAATTGTCTTTGAATTTGCAGCACTGGAAGGTTTGTGTTCCCCACACAGTGATAAATTCTTTTACACACTGAACTGAGAAGGAGGAGGGAGGGAACTGGGAGGAATCAATTACAAACCATATCAGACATTTAAGTTTAAACACAAGACCTTGCAAAGGCTTGCATGAAATCTTACTAGCAATATAAACAGGACCTGTGCCAAACTAAGCACCAGAAGTATTCAATAATAAAATACAGCTGTCTCCATTGGCATCTACCCATGGAAGTTTGTCATTTTTACTGTTAGAAATGCTGACAAAGAGAAATCTAAAAAATGAAAACATTTTTTCAGAAGAGGGAGGTTTTCATGAACTGCAACCTAAATATTCATTTAACATTGGAACATTCCATAAAAATAATTTATAACATAATTTCTTCTTAGAAATGCATTTTGACAGAGTCCTTTTCAAAGACTTTGGTGGAGCTTGGCAATGCTAGCAGCTTTGCTTTCAAATCCATAATTCTTAATTATTAAAATACTCTCTATACACTTTACTTGGATTCTAGCGAGGCACATCAAAGCATGGGGCCCTCTTTGCTTTGGCTTAATGCACACCATGTCAGCTGAGGAGGAAGCAAGCCTAGCTTGAGGTATGCAAAGCTGACACACAAAAGCACTCCTAGGAAACTTGCACAGTTGTGAGCTATTTCTAGGAGGAAGGCTTTGGAGAACTGGACCCAAACACCTGGGCTATGAGCACCAGTCCAGCTGAGACACAGCACATTTTTTCTGACCTTTCAAGGCACCTTGGGAGCTTTCTTGTCTTTAATCAGGCAAAATAAGGACATTGCCAGTTAAAGAAGGATTTAGTCTTTGGATGATACACCTTTACTTGGAAGTATCTTATTATATATGAGGGGGCAGTTGCTCTTTCCCTGCATCATCACTCCTGGTCCTTATGGATCCAAGTTTGTTTCTTCCACTGATAAAGATGCAATTTCTGCTCTCCCCAACACATCTCTTAGTTTTCATCAGATCCAGTATTAGATTCCTACCATGACTTGACTGATCATGGTTAACTGAAGGATGATCAGGCACTAGCTGTGTTACTAAAGACAACTAAAAAAAAAATAGTAATTTTACTCCCTTTCTGCCCCTGTTATATCCCTCTTTGTCCAATGGAAGTTGCTTTTCACCAGCTGTAGCTGATAAAACCCCAGCGCTTTTGGTGGACACATGCTAGCTGAAGGGCCAGAAACCATTCTCTATCAGTAGACTACTGCATACATGCAAAAAAAAAAATAACCAACTGTGTCCACAAACACCTTTCCCTCTGCCAGTGGGATGTCTTCTGTTTAACATGTAAGATCTTCCACAAACCTTCTCCCCCACATGCATTTCCAGGGTCTCTAAGAAGTCAGATGGAAATGTAATGGCCCCACTTCAGAATCCCTTAGACTTCCCTCTGACTACAGTCCTGATTTTCTAAGGCATAATAATAAAGCTTTGGTTTTCTGACCTTGCAATGACAATGAAGGGATGTACAAGCTTGCTCTTCAGACGACTCTGCATTGTAGTTCATGCTGGTTTTCTTTGTACCAGGACTGAGGTCTTTAAACTATGAGAATATTAAGTACATAGAATTCCAGACTAGTGTATAGGAAAAAGCCCCATAAAGTGCTCCTCTTGTTAAATTTACAGTTACTGTACTGTTCTGCCTAAAATACTGCAGAGTCATAAAATTCAGCTTGAAAATTATATGATCAGCCTCAAAGCAACTGCTGTCAACAGTTCTTCTTGTCGGTCCTGTACACCTGAAGTTCTGATTTAAATTCTACAAAATGGTCAAAAATGCCATTTCAGCATTGTAAAGCTGGCCACTGGCATTGCTTTGAGTTTGCAGGTAATGCACAGGCCGGCAGTTATTAATGTTTCACTGGATGGCATTGCAAGTAGCATTAAGGCACTGTAACTTTAAAAGAGTAATTTCTTTAAGGGCTAAGAGTGCCTGTTACAATTTTTAAAAATTCTCTCTTTATTCCAGCTTAGTCCTTAGCTGTGAGCCACACTCTGCAATAATAATGGAGCTGCTCAGATAGCAATTTGCCAATGTGCTCGAGGCCCTGTCAAACCACATGGAGTGATGCTGTAATCAAATTCATAATGTCTTATCTTTTTCAGATAACGTAATCATCAAAGGAGTGCTGGCATGAACAGAGGAAAAATCCAAGGCTCAGACATGCTCTAATGTAGTGAGCTGTGACACAAATTGGGCTGTCCCTGTTTTGCCTTTCTTCTCCGTGTTTCCAACTGGTTTGCCAAAAGAAATGCTTCTGGCTTTGTTTCATCCCATCTTTTGAGACAAAGGAGCTTTATAAAGAATCTTGATAGAAAATAATAGAATTAACCAGGTTGGAAAAGACCTTAGAGGGGAGACAGTTGAAAGGGTTAAAATCCAGAGTGAAGCATTGGTGTTTCCTTCCCCCCTCCCCTTTTTCCTTTAACACAGTTATTGGCTGCATTATAGAGAGAAAATCCACAGACTGAAGATTTTCAGTTAAATCAATAAAATATTGTTTAAAAAAAAATGGACTTAAGTGCATTATCTGTCCATTACTCCATTATGGTTTGCCCTCAATCATGGAAGTGAGACAAAGGTTCCCACAAGGCAAATCACATTTGTAGTTAAACTGAAACAGCTTTCCTATATCAGGGAACTATTTAAGGCCTTTTTTCTGCTTAGTAATTAAGCACGTGCCTATCACTAAGCATATTACTAATATTGCTGAAGTCAATGGAATGGTGCTGGGGTTAAAGGCAGTTGCTTATGTATCCAATATCCATAAAGAAAACAAGGAAGGAAATCGCTCTTCAAGGGCAACGAGGATTAAAAGATAAATCTTTTCAATCATACAATAAAATACACAGGGGGGGAAGAGAAACAAATAGGAATTCTTTGGTTTGGAGAGGTGAAATTCAAAAGCTAGTGAAGTCATTACAAGGTTTTTTTTGGCTTTGTGTGCCTTTTTCTTTTCAAATTTATTTCCCTGACACTTGGCCCAGACCAACTCAACCATCCCATTGATCGCACTGTGCACTTGCTTTGAGTTGTTTCTGTTTTAAATATTTGCTCAGGTCTTGATGCCATATCTCACTTGAATGCTCCACTGATGTATATGAAGCCCAGGCTTGGCAACAGCCTCATACATCTTTTGTGGACTTTTATGAACTGCAAAGCCCAGTTCTCCAGTCTGCTGAGCAACCTCAGCTGCCATAGGCTGTAGTGAGAATGGCAGCAGGAGCCCGGCACTTCTAAGATCTGAAACTGGCTGCAAGGCTGTGCCCTTGGCAATATGTTAATTTTATACATCTAGAAAATATCTCTTTTCCACAAATGTATTACAGAAACAATAAACAGTATCACAGTATATCACAGTATAACTAAGGTTGGAAATGACCTCGAGGATCATCAAGTCCAACCTATAAACACAGACCCCATGACTAGACCATGGCAGCAAGTGCCATGTCCAATCTCCTCTTGAACGCCTCCAGGGACGGTGACTCCACCACCTCCCTGGGCAGCACATTCCAATGATGAACGACTCACTCGGTGAAGAACTTTCTCCTCACCTCGAGTTTAAACCTCCCCTGGCGCAGCTTGAGACTGTGTTCTCTTGCTCTGGTGCTGGTTGCCTGGGAGAAGAGGCCAACCCCCTCCCAGCTACAACCACCCTTCAGGTAGTTGTAGAGGGCAATGAGGTCTCCCCTGAACCTTCTCTTCTCCATACAATGTTTACATTCCCAAGGACTTCTGTACGTGTAATAAGGAAAGTACACGTGAGCCAAGTATTTCCAGCCTCCCTTTCTTTCAAACAGCTATGTTTGAGTTTGGCCCCAGCAGTGTAGCCGCTCACATTTTTATATCCTAAAATGAATAATTCTCCTTCAAAAGTTGCAGGAAAAAAAAAAAGAGTTGGATAATTAAGGGGCCCAAGTGTAGATTTTAAAAAATGTTATCTTCCATCTATTTTAAGATCTGTAGAGCCCACAAGTGTACTATTCTGATGGGGGAAAAACACACAAAAAATCAGTACCAAAATGTGCTGCGACACTACAGAATACTAATCACTCCTACACAGAGAGAGCCTTCATTTTATCTGCTCTTGCAGAAGGTTTTTATAAAGTCAGATTTTAGAATAACTAAACCCCAGTACAACTGAAGGAGACAAAGCTTTGCACTTGAACAAAGGAATGTTTTCTCAAAAAATAACAATGACAATCTGGTTTGTGCTTTTATAGCTGTGCATATTCGAGATGATGGATAGATGGTTATACAATGAGAATATATAGGCAGCTGATTATGCTCGCCATTAAAAAATCCCAGGCAACTAAGCTTCAATGCAAATTCATAGGATGTGACTGCTGGCAGATTTGGCTGAAGGGTTATATGTATTAGGCTTGCTTCTGCTCTAAATGGTGGCCAAACATCATATATAATTCACCACAGAGTGAATGATCCCTCTTGGCTTTTGGCTTTAAAGGTTTAGGAGGTGGCTTCTTCTTTTCTTTTGACCTTGAACATACCAAGACTTGGAGATACAGTTCCAATCACCACAAGTCTTGATTTACCATGGACTTTCCCCTTTCTTGTGCCAAGGATTTCCACCTGTTTCCTTCCACTCCATGTCATCACAGAATGGCTTAGGCTGGAAGAAACCTTAGAGATCATCTAATCCAACCTCCCTGTCAAGGGCAGGGATGCCTCGTAACTAGACCAGGTTACTCAAGGCTCCATCCAACCTGGCCTTGAACATCTCCAGGGAGGGGGCATCTACAACCTCTCTGGAGAATACATTCCAGAGTCTTGACACCCTCATAGTGGAGAATTTCTTCCTAAGATCCAATCTAACCCTATTCTCCTTCAATTTAAATGCATTTTCCCTTGTCCTATCAGTGGACACTTGTAAAATGTCCCTCTTCAGCCCTCCTGTAGGTTCCTTTCAGGTAGGCAGTTACAAGGTCCTCTTGGATGTCTTCATTGTCAGCTCTTGAGCTATCCATGAACTGATTATCCAGTCAGGATTAAGGGCAAACAGCTTGTTTTCTGGGACATGGATTCTTTACCAGCTATAATGAGAAGATAAAGTGTGCAGGCAAAGTCATGCCACTAGTTTCCATCTATTAAATAGAGATAATACTTCATATGCACTAGGCTGATTTCATCAACTGTGATGTTTAAGGAGATTAAATGCTTATAATAGAGAACTATGTTGGAGCAATGAGTGACCTACAGGTATTTGCCCAAGTAGCACGGGTTTATTCCCTTCAACATGTCACTAAAAACATGGCCAGCACAGCACTGAGAAAGTAACAAATTCATGCTCGGATTTGGAAAACTCTGTCTCGGCAAATGAGAGCGTGGCTGACCTCACTGCATCACATTAACCAGCAGAATTTAAACAACCAGGATAAATCATTTTCAGTGACAGCACCAGGAAGTTAAACCAACAACCTTGAGAACATCTTTATGATTTTTCACACATTTTCAATCTTTTCAATGCCTAAGCGGAATCTTATTTCTGTGTTGGAGTCCTTGTGGCTGCAGAAAGCAAAACTATCAAAGACACCTACACATTTCCACCTTGAGCTACAAATAAAAAGCAGACACAACAGAAGAGAAAGCAGATGGTCTTGGAAGTGCCCTGATGAAGATCCTTCAGGTCACATTTGGCAGGGGGTGAAGAAGATCCGTTCAGCAACAAATTGCATCTTGTTAGATGTTGTCTTCATTGTGCTTAGCAGAAACTTCTGAGTCTGAATCCTAGTGTTTTAAACAGCTTCATTTATGCAGAAACAATAATGCTTGGAATAGGACATCAACAAGGCAGAATGGAGCAATGTTCTCCATCTGATTATTGTCAATCTGGAGATCTAAAATGTACCTATTTTAGATGCCTACTATAAAATAATGTTGCACCACACAAGCTTCTTGCCACTGACATTACAGGAAGTTTTGATGACTAGCTCAGACTAGGATTTCAACGCTGTAGATGTTTCAGACTAGGTGACACAAGTCCTGCCCACAGCTATGTGGGTATTGCCTTAATGAATCACAACCACAGAGACTTCTCCAGTATTTTTAGAGATGGCAGAAATCTGGTGGGGTTTGGTTTTTGAATGGGGAATGAATGACATGAAATTATGTGGTATTGTGAAAATGCTTTTTCAAATTTTCACTGACATGGAATTTTTTATGCTCTGAGTTTTTCAGAGAGTGTCATTTTGATGTTCTGCTCTAAGAACTGTTAAAATTGCATTCTAAACCAATATTTTGAAACTTTGAAACAAAGCCTGACCTCAGACAGGGGAGTGTTTCACGTGGAAATGTGTAATGATCCTTTTTGAGTTAGTAAGTTTTACTTAAAATAAGCCAGTCATTAATAATTAATCTGCCATTCCTCCTGGATTCTTCCTCTGCACAGAAAAGAGACTGGACATGAAAAGTTTTCCTACTCTGAATGTCTTGCTTCTGGATAAGATGGTGCTTGGGAGAAAGGTGCAAGTAATCAGTTTCAGGAGTAGATGTTTCTTACAGACGTTTCTCCTGACTAATCTTTGTGTTATCCATATAACTAGTTCTCTGTTACACTGTATAGGCTTCTAGCCCCTTGATTTCTTGAGTTTAGTATGCCATAAGTGAATCATGTAATGTGTTATGATGTTGATGCAACTTTTTCCTCAGGCTCAGAACTCAGGACTGAGACTTAAACAGGCTTCTGACACCCTGTGTCCTCAAATTCCATTTCTGCTCAGGCACAAAGATTTGTTAGTTCTCTCTTTCTCTGCTTTGAACATCTTCTAGTGGTGACACTGAGCTAATTATTTATAACTAATTTTTATTTAAACAGTTTGCTTTGAAAAAACTAAACAACTCTTTGGAGATTCACATCAATTTTATAAATATCCTTTAGCCATAATCAGTCAAGTTGCACTTTGAAAGTGCTCCACTGCTCTACTGCTGCAGCAGACCCCAAATCCCGAGCCACACTGTGCTGCTTCTCTTGGCCAAGATGCACCCAAACAATTTATTCAGACTACTGGAGAATTTTACAGTTGTCATGTCGCTTCTTCTCCTTCAGTAAATAAACAGCCAAAGGGACATAAAACTACTAGTCCAACATTAAAGATGTAGAATGCCTTCCTTCATAGGTCTGGGCAAGTGGGACAACTTCTAAATTAAAGAAAGACTACACCATCTGGCTGATGTCCAGAATTGGTCTCTGGGGAGAGCTTTATGAGTGGTAACTAACCATAAGTACCCACAGCTTGGCAATGTTTAGCAGAATGTTGGCAGACATACTGTATAGTACTAATAAATTAGTAATGACAATTAATTAATAATAGTTTTCATTCATGTGACACATTCCTTACTGCAATTTACTTCTTGTCTGCTAAACATCGACATAAAGAACAGTTTAACTTCTAGTGATCTACCTTTGGCTAGACTGCTTTGCATCTTTCTCCTGTCTCTCCTTCTGTACTCTGAGCAAGCTTCATTCCATTAACATTTCCTCATGCACCTGAATTTGTGATCCTTTTCATGACACTCCTCTAGATTCTTTCCCGGTGTCCACAACCTTCTGGAAGCACCATGCTGAATGCAGGGCTTGAGGTGAGGCCTTCCCAATGATCAGTAAACCTGAAAGATTGCCTCCCATGTCCCAGAAGTGATGCCACTTTTTGAAAAATTTGTATGATGTTACTGAGCATTGCTTAGGTCATGGCAATTCCTCAGTACCTGTTGGGTCTCCTGTTCTATCTGTGTAACCAGCTGTTCTTGCCTACCTGCAGAACCTTTCACCTCTCCTGATTGAATTAGTTTGTTCATTCCATTTTACCAGTGTCTTTTACTTTTGAGATACCATAATAAACAGTGAGGCTGTTGATGTCAATGGCTATAGAATCTACCCCTTGTTTATGTGTCTGAAGCAGAGCTGGTCCATCAGTGAGAGAGACCAGCTGTAGAGTTAGCAGTGGGAGTGCAGAGAAGGGAGAAAAAAGTTAAGACCTCTTGTGATGTAGGCAAATCCCTGGATTGGGTTAAATTTAAAACTCCTCTTCTTTTTCTACTTAGATGCTTATAGAAATAGATTTGGTAGTTTATTGCAATACTTGTCTGGCAATTCAAGATGATTGATCTCTTCTTTACTGGCTCCCATTGCTCTCCTGTCCCCTATTAAAAGACTAGATGCTAGGATTGACCTTTTCCAAACATCTGCAACTTGATCTGCTCTCCATAGAGGGCAATATCTCCATGATACCTACTCACAGCTCTCAGATTGCTTTACTCAGCTCATAACACACCCTAGTATAAAATAAATCAGACACAATGCATATGAAACTTTTAAGTGGTCCCTAATTTGCTGTAGCAGCAAGATCTCACCATTAAGAGATTAAACTTTTGTCCCACCTACTAATTGATCTAATCCATCTCCAGATCTCTAGCTTATGTTTAGGCCTCTTTGCTAAAGAGAAAATCATGGTTGTTCCCCAACCAAGACCAGGTCACAGATACATGTGTGAATTGAACCCTCTGGTGGTGAATGATCTTGAACAATACATTTCTAGCCCATAGCAAATATAAAATAAACCCTATTAGCCTAATACATGAGCTAAAGAAGCTTAAGTTACCTATTTTAGCTCATGCTTTTGATGGGCTAAAGGGTCCACTTGGTTATATAAAACCATTCAGAACTGCAATGTTTGATTTGGATGCAAGAATCTCTTTATGAACTTGATTTGCAAAAACCAAGAGAAATCTATTAACCGTCAATGTGGTGTTACAGTATCACAGTATAACTAAGGTTGGAAATGACCTTGAGGATCATCGAGTCCAACCTTTCAACACAGACCCCATGACTAGACCATGGCACCAAGTGCCATGTCCAATCCCCTCTTGAACCCCTCCAGGGACGGTGACTCAACCACCTCCCTGGGCAGCCCGTTCCCATGAGGAATGACTCGCTCGGTGAAGAACTTTCTCCTCACCTCGAGTCTAAACCTCCCCTGGCGCAGCTTGAGACTGTGTTCTCTTGTTCTGCTGCTGGTTGCCTGGGAGAAGAGACCAACCCCTTCCTGGCTACAACCACCTTTCAGGTAGTTGTAGAGGGCAATGAGGTCACCCCTGAGCCTCCTCTTCTCCAGGCTAAACAATCCCAGCTCCCTCAGCCTCTCCTCATAGGGCTTGTGTTCAAGGCCTCTCACCAGCCTTGTTGCCCTTCTCTGGACACGTTCAAGTGTTTCAATGTCCTTCTTAAACTGAGGGGCCCAGAACTGGACACAGTACTCAAGGTGTGGCCTAACCAAAGCAGAGTACAGGGGCACAATGACTTCCCTGCTCCTGCTGGCCACACTATTCCTAATGCAGGCCAGGATGCCATTGGCCCTCTTGGCCACCCGGGCACACTGCTGGCTCATATTCAGGCGGCTGTCAATCAGTACCCCCAGGTCCATCTCCATTTGGGAGCTCTCTAGCCACTCTGACCTCTAATGTTCATACATTTAGAGAAACAGATAAAAACTACTGTGAGTTCAAACAAAAGTGATCTGTTCAGTGAAAACCTGAAGTTGTGTTTGATCAATGGGAAATATTGTATTTGACCTGAACTGGAATACTTAATTGTGAGCCATTTAGCTTGTCTTAAAGAAGGTTCATTCTTCAAACATTACCTGAACTGTTACAGGAAAAATGCCAATTTGTCAAAAACCAATCAGTTGGGAAAATGTCAAAATGAAACTTTTTGGCATTTCTGAAACAAACATTTTAGGTTAAAAAAAAATGTCAGCATAAAGTGGTTTGACATTTTGAAAAAGATCTTTTTTTTTGAATCTGAAACTTTACCAAATTTAAATTGAATTTACTGTTTGTCCAGAAAATAAGAATTGTTTGCATTGGTAGTTTCCCCTGGGTAAGAAACTAACCTAAGCCAGGGTAGCATTAAAACATCAGCCAAGCAACTGCACAAGCACATATTATGAAGCAGCTCTTGCTTTTGCTGCAGCTCAGAGTTGGACTTGTTAGTGGTGATCTGTCTATCTTCACTCTTGCATTTCACAGTGCCCTGCTTCCAGCCTTGCAAGCTGTTAAAGTGGTATTTTTATTTCAAAACCTGGCTAGTGGTAGATTTATGGAAGTTCATTCCAGAAAAAAAAAAAAAAAATAGGTTTATCCATTAAACAGAAGCAAGTCCATAATTCTGAGTGAGTTGTAGAGACTGTTATAGTTACATTCTTAAATGAAAACAACTTTTTTCTAGACCAAACTCTCAGTATTCCAAAATAAGATCACAAGCTGCAGCAAAGTAGTATCATGGAGTAGTTGGTGCTTGCACTGCATTTTTGGGAGGTTGTAGATACTAGATGCTAACCATATCAATTACACATAATTATACAAAAATTAAATCTTATGGTGTGCTGAAAAACAATGTTTTACTCTAGCTGAGAAGCTTCAGCTGTGAAGCAGTTGCAGGGTTTGCAGCAGAAGGAATTTCACATTCACTTGATTTCACAATTTCTCAAGCACAGCTTAAGATGATGATAGTCTAAATAGCAGCATGAGATGAAAGGAACCTCTGCCAGGGAACACTAAGCCCACCTCAGACCAAGACCCAAAGTATTATGTGTATGCCAAAATGCTGAGTTCTAGATGCCTGCCCCCTTAATAAGATCCACAACCTTGAACAAGGAACCAGACAATGGCAGCCAGAAAAGTCATCATGCTGGGAAGAAGCTGCTTAAAGCAGCTGCTGCTAAGGAGAAGGGTATGCCTTCAGCTGTGACCTCTCCAGGATCCTTGCTCAGTGCTAGTGGCTCATTCTGCTTTCCATGTGGGATTAGCTGTCTGAAGCAGTCCTTTAAAGGTAAGAACTCCCGTCCCCTCTCCCCCCACCTTACAATAAAGCAGGATTTGTGCTATCCGTTTCAGTGCCATGGGGATCTGGGAAGAGTTCCTTTTCTGCAGGAGCCCAGTGGTGAGGATCCTCACCTCAAAGTTGGGGGAGGCTGGGGAGGTGGATTTGGATCCCTCCAAGCTAAAGGAGGAAGGTGGATCCATATCCTGACCATGTTAACCAATAAGCAGTTGGATAAACGGGACTGCTCTGCCCCACTTTTTAACAGAAAGTACTGGTAGCCACTGCAATATAGCAAGCACACCCTGAGACAAACCTACTGGATTTTAGGGAAAGCAAATAAAGGAACAGCTCAGTTTAGAATCCCAAAGTAGCTGGATGTATGATAGGTGCCTTGTTTCTCAGACTCACAAAGACTGATGCACAGATTCAAAAGGAAAACCACAGACACTTAGCAAGTTCCTGGGTTTTTGACCTTGAGGTCCCTCGGTTGGCAGACAGTTGCAGAGGGGTTTTGCTGAGCAGAATATGGAGAATTTGTTCTACTCTGATGTCCCTTCTGCTGCTTGTTTTGTATTTGGGACATAACACACTGGAACAAAGTGAGGGGATATATAGAACTACACTTTGATTTGGTTAAGGGGCTGTTGGGAAAGTGTTAATTCACCCTTGAGGGGGCAGGAGAGGATGCAATAACACAGATGCCTGTCAGGAGTGCAGAGACCCACCAGCTGGAAGGAATTAATGACTTCCCACAGGAACACTACAAGAGATTGAGATGGGGGAAAGTAGTGGGTTGCTGCTGGTGTTCTTACCTAGGTGAAAGACTCTCCAGAGAGGCTCTAAGGCAAGTGGAGTGGGCTGAGCAGCCTTCCTTTCAACTCTCTCCTATGTGCTTTAGCTTGGAGAAGCCTTTCAGTGCTCAGGAAGAGACAAACTATGCTTAATATTGACGCTTCCATTTCACAATGAAGTGTAGCCAAAGAGGATTTTACAGCTCTTAACTCTGACTTACCCTCCTGTGAGTTAAGTATTTGTGGGCTGCTTCTTTGACTGTTAGAGACTTTGTTAATCTTACTGGTTCTAGTTAATTAGTGCGGGGCCTTCGTGTTTCTTATTAGTTAATTTGAGGGAATTGGGTAATGTGGGGTCATTAAGAGTTACCCAGCATTTAGGTCAAAAGTATGGCCACTGCAGTAACTACTGTCCGGCATCAGCTGGGCTGTGGCGATCCCTGATAGCTAATGTTCAGCCTGGGATGTTGACACATATAAAGTACCTACCTAAATGCAGCAAGATAGCAGAGCTCCTTCATACAGAGTCCTAAACTGGCACCAAAAAGGAAACTTCCATCCAGACTAGAAATATAAGGAAACTGAGCAGACTAACCAGTAGTGCAAAAAGTTCTGAAACCACAATGGCTTTTAAATAAAGCCTTTTTTTTCTCCTGCAGACACTAAGTCAGTGTTTAAAAATATAAACATCTAGATAATTGGAGGAACTTCAAATCTGTCTTCGTAGTGTTTCAGGCAGGATGACATTGTCAGCTGTTCTATTTTGTATTGATTCCCACAAAGCTCAGTTATTCCCAGCCTTCCATTTCAAATGCAGCACCTTGTTTTCCTGTATCTTGAAGCAAAGAAATTAGATAAAAACTATTGATTAGCAAGGCACAGAGGGGAGTGATGTCTGTAACCTTCCTTTGTCTTGCAGCTCTGCAGCTGAGGCAGCAGTAATAGGATTCTGTGCGAGTGCGACTGTGATGAGGTCACACTGCTGAGAAGGGAATGAAAACACTGCAGTCAGCTAGATAGCTTGCTTCTCTGATAATTTTTGATATTGTTTGTCAAATTGTGATTTGAAGGTTATTTCTCTGGAGGCTAAAGTTGCCTTGCTTCTCTCATGCACTTGGCTGGGCTTTAGAAAATCGTGCATTCATATACACACCCCCTGCTCTCTCAAAGTTCCTGGCTCTTATTGGCAGCCAAAAAGGTTCCTGAGGAGGAGTAAGAAAACAAGGCTCTTCAGAAAGTTTCCATCATTATGATATTAGAACAGTTATTTGTTAGAATAAGTCAGATATTTTTGGTCTTTCTATGCCTTCTTCCTTGTTCCTTTTTTTTTTCACCATGGGGCTGCAATCCTCTTCAGTTCAAAATAAGTTCAATAAACACTTTCAAGACATATGAACCGTGAAGGGTTATGTTGATTTAGTACCTAGTGGTGTAGCATTTATTGGTAGCATCACTCAAGAAAGAAAAAAGAAATTTCCTCATTTCAATTGCTTTGAGAAGCATTTTGTGACCCACCTAGGGCATCTGCAAAACTGTACAGAAAGTTCAGAAATGTGACTAATGCTTTCTCATTCTGAATAGGCTGTACCATCTTCACTCTTACGTTGCTTCATAGCATCAAAGCAGCTCGCTGAGATGACAGAGGGTCAGTAATCTGTCTACTGCATGTCAGGTAGTGTCAAATGTAGGGTAAACACCCAAGGTTACCTGGCCCTCAGGACTCTTGGTGCATAAGGTAGGCTGCATTCCCCTCTTCCCACAGAGCTAGAAACCACATGGAGCATGCAATGTCTTCTACTATTCAAACCTTAAGGGTTCTTTCTCCCCTTGGAAAACTCCTTTGCCCTGCTTCTCCAGTAACAAGACACTGGAAGATTGGCATGGAGATAGTTGACTAAGAAAACCCTCCAAATAGACTTCTGGAATTGCATGGCAGTAACAGGATGCCTTTAGCAGGCAGCTGCCTTGTCTGTCTGAGACTTACTCTGCAAAAACAAGTATGTCAGGTCAAGCTGCATATTTTGAGGTTTGAAGTCCCACCCTCTCAAAGAAGTGATGTGGGAAGAAGTCTTCTGGGAAAACTCCTTCCCCAGGCTTATTACTGTAGGGTTTTCTGTGGGAAGCAGTGAGACTTTCCCATCCCTTCCTTTACCCCATGTGATGCTCTGTGATCATAATATGTGGAACTATCTCATGCTTCCAAGAACTCCTCCAGTGCTGAACAAGGCTGTTTTTCTCCCGTCTTTGTTCTGATCTGTACGATCCTGAGGACATCGTTCTGTGCCCCTTGTTTTCTTCATCCATGTGAAGAAGGTGCTATTTCCTTTCTCGAAGGCTTTTGTGAGAACCTTTTAGGTTTTTGGTGCCCTACCAGATGGAGGGTTTTATAGGAGGGCAAAGAACCTTGCTGTATTTTTTTTGTAAGGGAAAGCTGATGACACTTTAGAGATCTTTTATTTCCCCCTCTCTGAATAACCTGCTGGGAACACTCATTTGCTGTTTCTGGTCTCCTGATTGTATCTTCTCGTCACATATATGGCAGTTTAAGGTACTGATGAAGAAGCCCCACAGCTTGAACCAAGAGCTGTGTGTATACTATTTCTAGTCTGTCCATAAAATGAGTCACCAATGGCTGGACAACTGGAATCATATAGAACCTGAGGAAACTAGGTACTGTTGGTCCATGGTTGCAGTAGACATTATCTCATTAGCATTCAGCATCACCTGTATGATCCTAGAGAGGCATTCAGAATGGAGGCTCGAAAGAAGAGATTAGAGGAAAGCAGTGAGTTGGGGGAAAGGCTTGAAATTGCTTTTTTATCTTTAGAAAATGGGCAATTGCAATGCACTAAATAACAAAACCAGCACATTCTCAAAGTCTCTAGAGGGGCAAATCTTGGCTGAGGGTTTTTTTTTACCCTGTTTTGTTTCAGTAGATAAGTATTTTCTTTTAATTCCCACTTATCTTTCATCATTTTTTTCCCATCCCTACTCAAAAATATATTGCTAAGTGTAGCTTACTCACACCCACTTTGTAATCAGAGCAGCATCTGGTGCTATCAAGAAATGAAGCCCCAGCCCAGAGTAGTCAGTATGGTTAGAGTGGTGCATGAGTAGGCATCCTTACTGTATCCAGAGAGGATCTGGAAAAACACCAAAACATCACCTCTACACACAAGACTTAGGCAAATTTTATATACTCTTGGCTACTATTCAGCATATTTTCATGGTTGGTCATCTATCTCTTAGCAAGATCTAAAGGACTCAGCCAGGTGCAAAGATAATTGTTTCCTTATTTCAGCCAGCATCTGCTCAGCCAGCTGGGTAGCTCATCTGTAAAAGGTGACAGGCTCAGGTAGCAGCCTGCAAATCCCACCTCTTCTGCTCTTGTGGCATGCAGCCCTGCTGAAAGTCTGTGTAAGCCTGCATTGGAGAGCAACCCTGCAAAAGAGAAGGCAGCTCTGCTGAGGAGAAATTTTAAGGGCGACTCAGGTACTTAAGGAAGTAAACAAAGAACGGGAGAAGTTTGGTTATCACAGGGGGGAAAGTCTGCAATCTCATGACCCTCATTTACCCTTCTTTCATTTGAAATGCTCCTGTTTTCCCCACATAATATATTAATCTGTTTTATTTTACAAGGCTCTTCATTAACAGCCTGTGTAAGTCTTGACTGCCAATTCTCCATGTCTGCCATTAATGAAGACCTATGCCTACCATTATTTTAATGGCTTCTGTGATCTGTAACTCCACACATCTGGTGTTGGTGCCAGTTAGTCTTTTACCCTGACAATGTTTTTTTAGCAGATGGTTTGCAGAAAACCCTTATCTGAAAGTCAAGGAGTGGCAAGAATTTCTAGCACTGTACAGGAGGTATGGATAAAGCCTCCAGCATTCTCTGATGCATAGCACTCCTGCAGCCATATTCCAAAGCTATAATCAACACTATAAATAATGAAAAATAAGGTGCTTCTGACTAAAGCCAATGGGAGATTTGTGTTCAATGCAGCTAGAGGACACAGCTCATGGTGGTGTAAGGTTCTGTTACAGATTTGGAAATGTGCTACTTTATAGCTGTGTTGCTAAACAGACTTTTTCATTTCTACATGCTTGTTTCCTCTTTTTTTTTCTTTTCTTTTAAGCCCAAACTACCAAAATGAGAGGCATGTGACATAAGAAAGGAAGTCAGTTTTGTTTAATTTATCTCAGATTTATTTTGTGACATTTCCTGGACACATTTACCCATCACATTATTAAACAAGAGTGTATTTTCTGGAGGCTAGAGCCTCAGCTTTGGCTATATTTCAGTAAGAGAGGAATTTAAATAATGTCAACATGCAGAGAAATTAGAAAGACTTTCAGGTGTGTTTTGCAGGAGAAAGTTCAGAGCTCCACTATCTCTCCCAACAGTTGGCCTGAGGCTTTTTCAAAGGTATAATCTTATTTTTCCACTCGTTTGAAATGTAAACAGAGAATTTTCACAGAAGACAGAGGTATCCATCTGCAAATAATATTTGTTTTTGGCAATTTGTTTCTTTAATTATGATGATAAATTTCCACTATTTGGCAGCAGCACAAAGAAATATGATCTTGCATGTCTTTGTTCCTTAGGAGAAATGGAGAAAGTGGGTCTTATTCAGAAAGAAATTCCCCATCTAGTCACATATTTCTTGTAATTCGCCCCAGCAAGTGCTGAGAAACCCCTTTTTGCTCTCTCCCATGGGAAGGATGCTTGGCTGTAATTCAAATAACATCTCTTCGCTTTTGGACGAACCTTGAGTGACTCAGGACAAAACTCAAGATGAGGTTATACAAAATTCTGAGATAAGATCTGCCTTTATCTCTCAGAAAATGCTCCATTGTGATGAGGAAGATGTGTAGCTGCACGTTCTTTGCCAGAATAGAAGTCCATAGTTCAGAGATTCTGATATACCAGTGGAGTATCTGACTTAATTTTGGCATTGTTTGCAGCAGGGAGACCTTAAATGAAGCCCAAACCCTGGATGCTTCTGATGTGCTTTTGAGAAATGATGACTTGGATAAAACTTTGGCACCTTGACTCCATCTTTAGAGCAATGGATCATCCCAAATGATTTGTTAGCTTATTTAGGTATTTTCTTGGGGGATTGGATTTAGAAAATTCATTAATTTTTGGAAACTCTCAGGTTTGTAGCAGCACATACAAGCTGCTTATTTCTGCTCCCTGGTAAACAACAGCCAGAGGCATGAGAGAATGTAAGGGATGAATCTGAAACTTGTTAAACCTCACATGTGTTGCTTTGCCTTCAGACTCTGAGCCAAAAGACTTAAAATTACCTACCTACTCCTTTTACAACTGTATCCTGTTAAAATCCACATGCTACAGCACAAGTGCTAACGCTGAGAAAACAAGTCATCTTTTTCTCAGTGTCAATAGAAATGTTTGCTTTTGGTGCTGTCTTGATGTAGGACTTCAGGATAATTATAAAAAATCCCACTTTCAGATCCCTTTGGGGTTTTTTCTTCCTTTTCTTTACAAAAGAAATGTATTACTTACATTTAGAAATGTGTTTATTTGAACTACACATTCTGCAATACATTTTGGAGCAAATATTTTATGCTTTGAAGAGAGGAAAAATGATTTGCAGAACACAACTTGATATATAAATATCCTCTGGATTCTACACACTGAGCATTTGTATTCATGAGGCTACTGATCCAATAGGGGAGAGGCTTGGGGTTTTCTGTCTGCTTTGACTTACCTTATGCATGCCAGCTGTGCTGTACTGTGTACATGGTGGTGCACCAGCACTGAAACGCTTTTTGATCATATTTTTAGCGGTTGAAGGAGAAAACCCTGAAGGGAAGAACGACTCATGTCATCTACCTGGACTTGTGTAAAGCATTTGATACTGTCCCCCATGGCATCCTGGTCACCAAATTGCAAAGGTATGGACTTAACAGGGGGGCACCACTTGCTGGATCAGGAGTCTAGTTCAAAAATAACTGTAAAGGCCATTTCATATTCAGAATATCTGAATGGGCCTTGGTTCTGGGTAAGGAAGAGGGAGGAGAACTGGATGAACTGGATGTATAAATACTCTGTTCAAAAGCTTTATCCCTTTTCTGCTTTTGGATTTCCCACGGATGAATTTTCGTAGTTTTCCCTCTGCTGTATTGTTTGGCATATGCTTCATGTAAATACACTTAAATCACTCAGCTGGTCAGGAGTCCTTCACATTTGTCTGATTTATGATCTTCAGTTAGATATCTTAGCCATATGGGAGTTTTTGGTTTAGGTTTTCTGGTTTGTTGGGTTTTGGGTTTTTTTTTCTTTTTATTATTCTGTCCCAGCTTAATTGTAGCTTTTACGAAGAAATGGGGAAAGACAATAAGACAAATAATTCCCAAAGCAAATATAAAGAGGGAAATGAGGAGAAGAGTTGGAGAAGTATATACATGATCTGAATTTTCTGTCAATGTTCCTAAAAATAGAACCAAAAAAAATTAAATAAAATTAAGTACTCAGATGATTTGTTAGTGAAAGGAATTTGAAATAAAAACAAAAAGCAAACAGAAGAACAAATGTTCGTTTTTGTTCCAAGAAGTAGTTCTTGGCAGGATTCAGGAAGCGCTAATAGAGAAGGCGAAATGTAGATTTTTATCCCACTTGAGCATAAATCAATGTACTAGACTAAACATTATCTATTGTATAATGCCCTGAATGCTTCTCTTTTGTACAAATGTTCAATTAAGGCTGTAAACTTGACAAAGCCACATAAAAATATATTTAAATGACTCAGCAGGTGCCTTTTTGCACGACGTGGGCAGAGTATTCTCTCTAGGATGTCACACACATGGTTTTCATCAGATTGCAACAATACGAATCGTGTGGTCAGAGCGCATTCCTGCACATACCGCTGCCTCAGAATGCTAATAACCGGAATGGAATTCTGGGGATATTTCCTGCAGATTCCTTTTGGGGACTTGAAACCAGAGAAGAAAACTCCAATTTAGCTAGGATATCAAACGGCTGGTTTAGTCACCTTCTGATCATTGCCATCACTGCCATCTTCCTGCTGCAAAGGCAAGTGCTTCATGGGGAAACCTTTCAGCCGCAAGAACAGCAATCACCTAATTACTGGTGTGATCGTGTTAAAGGTTACATTAATAGCTACCAATGACTGAATACAAAGGCAGCGGTGTGAATGAAATCATAATCAGTGTAGCATGAGATAGGGGTTATGTTAAGCATCCAGTGGAAGAAAGTATTTGCAATGGTGCGCAAGACTAAAATGTTACATGCGTAACTCAATGTGCAACAGCCAGACAAGAATAAGCCTTACCTAGTTAGCCCCTATTAAAGAAGTTAAGTCAGTTATGAATTTTATTCACCGTGTACTGTGTATGGAGCATTGAAGATCGTCATTCTGCTACCCCTGAGGTGCTCTTTACACTGTAAGGGCATGGCTGTGTTCCATACTCAGCCCACTGAGAAATAGGGAGAAAACCAAATGGAGCAGCAGGACAGTGGAGGTGTTCCAAGCCCAGGGGAGCTTTTCAGGCAGATAAATCAGGTTTGAATTTCCACTCAGCAGCATGTCTGGGAGTGGTTTGATATTCTATGTGCGTGTCACATACATGTGAAAAATTTGCTATTATCAACAGTTACACTATTTGGGTTGCAAAGGTTTCCATCAAGAGTAAAGAGGTGATTTTTATGCAGTGTTAAGATATTATCATTAGCCTGCTAGTGGTTGCCCTGATGCCATGCTCAAAACTGATGATTGCAACTGTGTCTTCCTTTTTTTGATAAATGTCAGTGTCTCCTCATGAGCTCTGGAGGCTGGATGTTGGTGTTTCTGTCTTTGTGTGCTCTTCTCTTTCTGTTCCAGAACTGTAATACTACAGAATTTCTAGAAATCTGACACATAACTGTATTTTCAGGACAAAAGGACAACTGAGCTTTTCTTCTGTGGGTCACAGAGATGGCATTTAAAGAAGTCTGGAGTTTTACAATAGAAGGAGAAAAAGGAAGAAACTGTTGCTGTTAAAAAGCTTAGGGCTCCCTGCTATAAAGAATTTAATTCAGTTGCCTGGATTATTCCAACTGTAATATAAAAATACAAAATGTCTTCCAGATTGGCCCTCAAGGGTTTTTTTTTTTGCATTCAAAGCACTCTCCTGAGACTATACCCATCTACATGGAATGTACTGCTCTCTGTAAAGAAGGTATAAACCTTTTAGTTGCAGAGCACAATGGATTTCACAGGAAAAATGTTGCCAGAGAGTGAGGTATTTTCAGAACCAAACCTGGCCATTTCTCATGGAGAATATGGAGTAAAATATGAAGTCAGAGGAAATCACAATATAAAAATGCCTATTTGCAATTAAATAGTTGTGTTTTCATAGAACTGTAGAATTGCCTGAGTTTGAATGGAACTTAAACATCATCTAGTTACAACCCCACTACCATGGGCAGGGACACTTTCCACCAGACCAGGTTGCTGAAAACCCCATCCAGCCTGGCTTTGAAGACTTCCAGAGATGGGGCATCCACAGCTTCCCTGGGCAACCTGTTCCAGTGTCTTACCCTGCTCACAATGAAGAATTTTCTTTTAGCTAAATCTACCCTCTTTCACTGTGAAGCTCTTATCCTTGGAACAGGAGAGGTCTAACAGGAACTCAGTTGTGCTCCCAGAAGGCAGCAGGGGTGCACGCATGCAGTTAGAGAGGTCTGAAAATGTGCTCTTCGGTGTTTCCCTGCTTTTGGAGGCAAAACTGGACAAAATCTGAACTGGAAAATTGCCTTGCTTGCCCTACATATGACACTGAAAGTGGGTCAGCTGATGGCTGTTAAGGCCTGGTGTATGCAGCATGTGGGTGGGCAGGAAACGGCACACATGAAAAACTCAGTGCTGGGAGCTGAGACAGGAACCACAGCAGTGAGCAGCCCTTGGAGGCAAGTGTTCTGCCTGTCAGCTCCTGTCTGTCAGGGCATGACTGCAGGTGTTTTTCAGATACTTAAGTGTGAGCTTCTCGAGCTGCTAATTTTAGGGAACTTTGATTCTTATTCCAATGTGGGATTTGAACAGAGATGGGCTGGGTTTTACAGTTAAATAATCAACATAGAGTTCAGTTATTGCAGCAGGTGTGCACATACCGACTCAATCTTATCAGGCGGGGCGAGCAAAGCTGCTGTTCCGAATACTTGGTTATGACCCTTGGATGTTCTAGTGCAAATATCTGCTGGACCTGTTGTGGAATGAGCCTATGAAAGTTTGGGTCTCCCTGCCCACACTCTTCTCTCCAGTGGGCAGATGCCTGCACCTTATCACCTTAAATGGCAGCAGTGTGGTTGTTTCCCAGGTTGGCTGTTTGGATATCAGATAACTTCTGTTTTATCTATTTCATCCCAAAGCTTGCCTCTCTGGGGGTGTGAATAGTGCAGTCAAACATTTTTTTTCCCTTATGTCACAGCTGAGGGATGCCTTTACTCAAGCAGGCCAGAAACTTGTATCTCTCAGGCTTTCTGCCATATTTGTGTAGTTGTCATTGAAAGACAGAAGGTGACAGAAAATCCTGCTTGAATTCCAGGTCACGTGTCTGCTAATTTCTAAATATAAAGGGCATTTTTTAAGTATGACTCTTCTGGAAGGCTGGGTCACCAGAAGCAGAATTTCTAATTCAGAGGAAGGGAGGCAGAGGAGTCAATGAGTACTAGTTTGACTTCCTCCATTCTTGGTGGCATCTTGTGTAAATGATTGTGTTCAGCCTTGTTAGCAATCACGCCTCCTAGAACTGATAAAGGTGACCTGTGATAGATACCTGCCTCCTCTTATCTCAGATGTCTCTTTGAAAAGCTGCTTTGGCAGGAATCCCAAGTTCAAAGGAACAATTCTCCTGTCTTAGACCAAACTTCTAAAGAATCTGAAAAGTTAACAGGCTCTACTGGCTGTTATTTCTGTTCCTTCCTCTGCTGCCTGCTTTCTAGATTAATATTTTAATCTGAAAGTCTAACTGCTGTTTGGGCTTTTTTAAATGCAAAACCTCTCAATATCCAGCAAGAGAAAGGTTCTCACTGCTGTCAGTAGTCTTTGGATCATGCCATCAGCTTCAGTTAAGCTTTGACTCTGGCTGTGCAAGAATTCAAAGGATTTATAGTCTCTCTCCAAGTCCAAGTCCTTATCCAGTTTTTCTGAGTTCGCTGAACTCTGTAGATATGAAAGGTCTCAGTGCTTCACCTAAGTATCAGCCATATCTACCATTAACCAATAACACAGACATTTAGTGTAGGAAGGAAGAAAGGAAAAAAAGACATTGTGTTTTAATGTTTAACTTGTGAAACAAGAGGAAATGTCTTCAACCTGTGATCCATTTAGGTTGCATAAGCTATGAATGAGGTATTGTTAGATGAATATTAAATATACATGTATATATTAAATATTTAACTTGATCTTTGTTCAGTTTGCCTTTCTTGTAATTCCTTTGCAGCACTCACAGAAAACAAACCTGAGTTTTAGACTGCTTGCCAGTGGTGACCTCAAATTTTCTGTTTGTGTTAATAATATCAATTACCTGCACACATGAATCACGCTGAACTTTGTTACTATATTGGAGGAGTACTTCTTAGAGTATGGCCACAACACTTTCTGCCATGACAAGACTCCCTATTGCTGTAAGTGGGTTTACTCCTCCATGCAAATGTAACTCTGAAAGGTCTTCATTATTTATTTTTTTCAGTACAAATCAGAAACATGCAACAGTTCCAGTAACTTAAGCAGGGATGATAAAAGAGCTTCAGAGGAATGTTGTTATCAAATACTGGAACAAAGACAACCTGAAACGTCTTTTGACAACAGTCCCTGGAATCCCCAAGTTTGCTGCAGACCACAAGTGTATTTTAAACCTTAGGTTAGTGTATACCCGCAGTATGTCCCCTACAGCTGTGAACTGCTACTCTTTGTTTAGGACTGGGCAAACCTCCAGTGGCTATGTTCTTACAAGGAATGCATTTTCCAGTGTTTTGATTTAATGACTATTATTCAAGCTGAAGTCAGTTCCTTTCTCACACTATTTTAGGCTGTGTGTGGTAAACCTTTGTGCCACTGTTCTCCAAAAATTCTGATATTTTCTTTCTATGTGGAAACCAATGCAAATTGTACCAAGCTCTAGATCTTATGGAATAAACGTTGGGTATCTTCATAATGAATAAATTCTGCATTGAAATGAAGCTTACAGTTTGGTATTTCTGCTGGCCTCTAGGCCCTCCTTATTATTGCTGCTGTTCAATGCAATAGTGTCTGGAAGTTCTTGTTACGTGTTTGGCGATGGGCAAATAGACAACAAAAGGTCCCTTCCTTTCTATTGATTGAAGAAATACCGGGCATTTGTCTTGTCTTTGCAAAATGTGGTACCTTGAGGCAAATGCTACCTGCACAGATAAACAGTGAATTCTGAGGATGGAAAGGAATTAGGGATTGAAAGGAGCTTGCTGTAATGGAAGGGTGACAGGGGGAGACAATCACATGCTTGCATAACATTCTTTCTCTTTGGGGTTGGATTGTTTGGTTGGTTGATGTGGGATTTTGTGGGTTGGGGCTTTTTGGGGGGTTGGTTTGTGTTTTGTGGGTTTTGGTGTTTGGTGGTGGTGGTTGTTGTTGTTTGTTGTTTTGGTTTTTCAGCATGATACTCTCTTAATCAGAATTTAAATGGAACTATGATGTGTGTCTTCCAGCATCTATTCCATCCTTGTGTGCCTCTGGGATAGTTTCACATCCTTGTTCTTAGGGTGAGGAGTGGATACTGGGAGGCTGCAGCCTTTGTGCTACAGGATTCTCAGACCATTCCACCTTTCATCCTTACATTCAGGACCTTCTCCAAATCTTGTCTTCTGTAGTGAGAGACCCTCCAGGAAAGTGTTTGCCTCAGATAATGGACCAGAGATCTACCACTGCTTTACTAAACTTCCAGGAACTTTAGTCCTTTATTATTTGGAGTGGGTTGAAATTGCCATTGATTTTAAAATGAATGAAATGGAACACTTTATTGTGTGAAATTGTATTTTTTTTAATTAGCATTTGCAAGTGAAAATAGCTCTTACCATTTTTATGTTTAGGTCTTTCTTTACACGTGCTTTTCTTCCTCAGGCTTAGTTACACAGTAAGATAATGTTATTTTGAAAATTCAAAACTTTATAAAAGGAGTGGAGTTAAGAAAACATACCCAGGGAAAATGCTAATCTCATCTGAAGGAAGAACAAAACCAGTTATGAAATCATTACAATTAAAAAAATATATATTTGACCACTTTTACTCTCCATTCAGTGACAGAAGCTCTGATAAAAATGTATCTAATTAACACCCAGCAGACAGCAATTATCTTGTATAATTATGATGAGCTTGTTTGTTCTTTAATTGACAGCTTAAGCAATGTTTTATGATGTTTATTTGACCTTGACGCTAATCTGCACCCTGCTACTGTGAGCTGCCAAATGCATGGCTGTTTGGATTTCCATCTCCACCACTTGCACTCACCACTTGTTATCATCATTGTCACTCTGCAGGGTGATGTGTCCTGCACCAGCTCTCTGTGACTGCCACAGTGTCACTCTGATCCCTCGCAATTGCTGTGAGGTTGCAACCAATTGTTGCCCCTCTGCTGCCTGTCCGTCTATGTCTGCGTGTAAGCAGCGTTAAATAGCTGACTCTGTAGGACCTACCAAACAAAATAAATCATATTACTCATGACAGATAAGATGGTCACTGTTAAAAACTAAATCATGGAATGTATCTGATAGTTTTACATGTAGTTGATACAGATTTTACAATAAACTTGCAATCTGCTTTCTATTAAAAGGTACTGGACAGTTCAATTACCCAATGTCTGTGCTGATAGAACAGATGTGTTTGGTTTGGATGCAGCACAAATGCTTTGAGAGGATTTACATTTTCCCACAAAGGCAGAATAAAATTTCTTTGTTGCCCTGTAAATAATGAAATCTTGTGTGTTGGTACCTGGCTGCCACAATAATTTTTGTGGTAATACTGCATGATGCTCTACCTACTGCCTGTCCTGTTTATTAACGGATGTCTGGGAGAAAAGCTCAAATTAATTTTCAGAATAGATTTTTTTTCCCTTTGCTAGAGACCTAATTAGGTAGGCATTGTGAGGAAAAAGTTAGAGTGGAAAGACAATCATCTGCCTCAGATATTCAAGGGTGACTAAGGAGGTCATTGGTTTCAAACCCAGTCTGACCAGATCACCGAATGTGTCACTGCCAAAGTGGGGTTAAGCATGGCTGTTCCCTAATCTCTGGGGTAAAGGACTGCCTTCTTGCTGTCTATATTGTACTGCACTGCATCTTTAATTTTTAGGATATTAATGCTTGCTAATTAAAGGACACTTCTGCAATTCTGTTTCTACTACAAATGAGGTATGTTGGGGTGGGGGGGGAAGAAGTCCTCATGAAGACTGAACTTGTGTGGATATTCAAACTGCATTTACTCTGGTGGTGTATTTTTGTTGATGTTTGCAAACAGGTAATCTATAAACAGCTGACTACTACATCACTCTTTCACTCTTCCTGGCACAGTGGCTCTTAATGAAAGTCTTTGTCCCAGCTCCTTCATTTGAAATGGAGCTGGGTTACTTAGAGCAGTTGTTTTCTGTCTGGAAAGTAGGAAGCAGCTACTCCCTCCAGAGTTCTTTTAAATCTTCAGAAAGTGGTATGTGTGTGTGTGTGTGTGTGTGTCTTTCTTTTGTTAAGGAATCAACCATTTGTAGTAGCCACCAGCTTGGAAAGCAAGCTGAGTCTATAAACATTGAGTTTTAGTTTTTCATCCCTATTTTTCATTGTGAGGGTTCTGACTGTTCACAGGCTCCTGTAATGTTGGTTATACTGTAACATAAAATAATTAGTTACCATCTTAGCAAAATCAGCTCATGTATGCTCAAATGAAGTGAAGGTTATAATGCAATCAGGGAGTAGCTAATGAACAAATCTGTAGTTCTCCCATGTTCTATCACCATCCTTGTCCTTGAAGGTTCAGAATTAAGGGGTATGTGGAATGTGGAAATAGATGCAGCCCTGTTTTGCACAGGATGTACTGTGTGAACCAGATTTATGTTGGGGTTACTTAGCTGAAACCAGTTTTAAATTAGTTTAGTGAGGAACAAATAGGAAGCATTCCCAAAACAAGGTTTTGTCTGGTATTTCGGTGTTTTGGGCACTCCATTAGAAAGGGCAATAGCCTGGGAACAGCTTTTCTTATCACATCACCCTGTCCTTTTCACTTCAGGGCAGTATTAGAAAGTGCAGTGGTGCATAAGACTTAGTAATTACTATTATTATTTGTTAAGCATTGTCTTATACCGCACTGAGAACATTGAGTTTCTGTCCTACATGGATCATTAATTTGGTATGGAAGATTTTTCAAACCGTAAGTGTCCTTGATGATTAGAGTCAGATTAGAAAAAGTGTTGCATTTTCATTTGCCTTTCCCCCCCCCACCACCATAAATGAAAGAACTGAGCTTCAAAATGATTCTACTTAACTGTAGTAAACTTCTAGTTTGAGGATGAGATAAAGTATGTCAAACCACTTAACTAGGACCTCTCTCAACATAAATTAATTCTTTAGAAGATGATGCAAAAAAAATCCTCAGCATGGGCTATCATGATTTTATGTCCACAAGAAATGTATAAAACCTTCCAGTTTAAGAAGGCAGTGTTACTGAACCATATTCAGGAGCTTGTGATAGATGGGTGATGTTGTGATAGATCCTATTCCTTTGGGATTATTTTCATCTGCTTTCAAAAACCAAGGTAAGGGATAGCTGGATGCTTAGCTTCATATATTAAGATATACTACTTAAAATCAACTGGTAAGGTTTTGGGTTGGCAGGCAGTGAGGGTTTCATTGTTTGGTGGATTTTTTTCCCCCCTCCTTTGTGAGAACAATTCCATAGAAGCAAATCTCCAATCAAGTTAAATCAAGGCAGATTTGTGTATCTATTACTGCTGCATGAAATAATAAAGGGAGTCAAGCCTGGAAATCAATCCAATAGATTAATAAGAAGAAAGAGACCTTATTGTATTATCTGGCCTTTAAAGTAAACCAGAATTTACTCAAATGCCATAGCAGCAGAGTTTATGCGTTTTGCCTTAGAATTCATAGGGTAACTATTGGTAGAATTAATAGAATAATTTTTCAGAAGGAGTGAACATATGGCTTGTTATTACTGACTTCAAGCCACAGTCAGAACATTATCTAAATAACTGCAGAATACCAACAGTATGTTCTCAAGCATCTAGTACATTAGAGCATGACTCCTCAAATACTTTGAGACTTCACATTCTATTGTCGATCTCTAAACAGTGTTCTCTATGCTCTGACTTCTAATCCCATTAAAATCCTTTATAGTGAGGTATTTATAAAGGTGCTGTAAAAATTTTAGATGGGCTTGAGGTGACATTACAAACTTTTAGCTTGGGAGCATGTTTCTGAAACTACAAATTAATTAATGTCAGTCCAAATACCCACAAGTCCCTTTTTTAATTATTATTATTTTTGTTGCTGTTTCTTGTGGTGTTGGCTCCCCTGACACTTAATTGGTCTGATTCCTTTGCAGTGTAATTTTCCACTCCTTTACTCATGTTCCTTCAGATCTTCATGACTTGAGTAAATAGATGCAGTGGGATGAGCTGAGAAAACAGAAGACTTGCAAAATTTTTCCCAATTACAGAGACAGATATTGCAGCTTTTCTCCCTAAGTTTTCTGCTGACTCTAGTGATCAGACAACTCCTGGCCAGCTCTGGCTAAAGATATTTTAAAATGTTTTCAGAGACAGTCAGAATAGTCTGTACTGGGCTGCTTCTCCCACCAGGTTGCCATCTACCTCTGCAGAAGGAGAGGAGCTGGCACCAAGTGCACTGGGCAAACGACGTGGAGCACTGGGAATTTAAGTATCTTGCTCATCTAATTTGCCCGTCAGATATTTGATTCCTCTCCCTTTGATTGATGTATCTATTTAAATGCTTTAAGAACTGGGACTCTTTTCTCAGCAGGGGTTTGTACAGCGCGTTGCATGAGGGATCCTGACCTTGTTTGGGGCCTTCTGTGCTTCTGAGACTGAAGTAATAATGTAATAGAATCATATGTTGAAGGAACGTTTTTAAAAGCTTGTGTCTAACAAATGCAGTGATTACAAAGAGTTATTATTGCTCTGAGTTAACATATGTGAAAAGGGGGCTAACTTCAGCTCCCCTTTTCTTGTGCTCAGAGCAAAGAGGAGGAACTGGCTGTTTGGGAGCAAGACAGAAGACTGCCTTTATTAAAAGAAAGAAACAAAACAAGACATCCCAAAATACAACCCCAAACCCTCAAACCCCAGAGGCTTCACGCTGTGGATCATAGCATCCTAGCTCTTTGCTGAACCCCGCTTTGCAGGGATTTCTGGCTCCTTGCTGTATTTTGAAGTTCTCTCACTGTCTTGCTGTTAAAGTTATCCTTAGGAGACAGCCTTGCATCTTGGCTGCCTTTGCTTTTTTTCCTACTTTTTTTTCTTGATGAGTCATTCTACCAGCTTATACCCTATCATCAGATAGACCAGACAATGAAGTCACGGGGGTTGCCTGAGAGCAAAATTGGCCTCGCTATCCACAACCACTGTGTCTGCCTCATCACTGATAATACACCACTCAGGGGCTGTCTCTAAGTACGATGGAAAATCACCAGGGACAAGAAACCTCCTACCTAAACAAAAATATTTGTTGAAGTTTTTTGGTGTGCATGTTTTAAATTTGGTGAAATGCTTCCAACTGAAAACAGGAAATCACACACAAATAAAACTGTCATTTGTCAATGTAGGAGGGAGAGTAAATTATCTGATAGTGTCCCTTTACTTGTGTGCACCAGCCTCAGCCTTCTGAAATTAGCAATGGCAGGAAACTTTCATTAATCTTCTAGTATAAAGTAGAAGAATTTATATCAGAAGTTATGAGAGAAAAGAAGGGAAGCCTGCTAAAAAATCATTGTTCATTAACCTGCCTAGAGAACTTCATTCTACAAGCAAGACACACCAAGTATGAGAAGGAAAATGAAGCAAGGATGAGGGAAGGTTTTCACAATTGTGTGGTAGGTCAGTAGCTGCCTAAGAAAGTAATAGCATTTTCTGATTCCTGGCAAAATGTTCTTTCTGCTTCAGCCACAGTACCCTTCAAAGGTTCATGGCTCTGATAGTGCTGATGGTTTGTGGTCTGCTCAGCTGAAAATACAAATTGAAATAACAAAGCACAGCTGGTCTTCTGGGATCTATAGTAATCTGATGAGGAATTCCATAATACTTGCTAATGTTAAACCTTTTACAAGTCTTAACTACTTGCATCATTAAAGGACAGAAGAAAAGCAGAACAGGAAAGAAACTAAGTCTTGCAAAATCATAGCCTCCACAGAAACTCCTCTTCCCCACTTATGGTGTTTTAAACAAGAGGAAAACCTTTTTATTGCTTGGCTAACCCATTCCAATTGATGTGCCCATCAGTGTGCTTTGAACTGGATGGGTTTCATCATCTGCCAAGACCAATCATTCCTTTGATTCAAAACTGATGCACTGTCATTAATTGGTTTTTGTATTGTCCAGTGTACCAAGCACAGCCAAGCTCCATGGGTCTGTCCACTCTTAGTATAAAAAGATGCTTTCTGCTTCTGCTGTGTATCCAGTCCAGGATCCATCTCAGTGTATCTCTAAAGGTGATTAAAATGTGCTAGGAGAAAGGAGAATCGGTGTTCCAGCATGCTGCTTGCTTTGGCTGCTTTTTATGTCATGTCTGCAGAGACCACAGCAACAGTCTCACTAATGCTGAGCCAGTGTCAGTTCAATTCTCCCTCAGAAGGGAGAACCTTATGTCTGCAAACTCACCCCAGGATTGCAGTCCAGAAGGTGACTAGTTTCAACTGTATGCTAAAATCGTCTTGCACTATTTTTCCAGCATGATTCCTTCTTACCAACTGTCTGGCTATGCCATCCTTGCCTTGACTATTTTGCCATGATTCTTGCTTACACTGCTTGTCACACTGATGGAAGATTAGCTCTCTCTCTCTCTCTGTGTTTTTTCTTTTTTTTTTTTTTCCCTTTCCATTTTTTTCCCCTCCTCTCATTTTCCCACTGTGGCATTTAGGATGGAGGCTGAAAATATTGAACAAACTGCTGATGTCCCCAAGATTCAAATGTGTGAAAAAGACTCGTAAATGAGTCTAGCACACTCAGAAACATTCTTAACATCTGTTCAAGCAGGAGTACCAATTCCCTTTCTCAGAAAGCACAGTTTGTCCTCCCTGTTATTTAAATCTTCAGATTCTTTGGATTTGAATAATAGCAAAGTGGAGCTAGGGAAAATAAACTCTCTGATTATGGATGTAGGATTTACAATGGGAGGTGTGATGTGGGCAACAAAGAATTACAGAGTTTTAATTGCTGACTGTCCTCAGCTTCTCCTATATTGTAAATGTTCTCCTTATTTAGCTGTATGGAAAGAGCCATGTATTTGCCATCCACAGTTGCAAACCCTGCAGATTGTATCCCCAGCACCGGTAGACATGGGTTTAGTGACTGTTCTTACAGAGCAGGAAAGCAGCAAGTGTTTTCCTCTGAAAATTTACTATTTACTAAAATGAAGCAAAGGTGAACTTGGTAAAAATAATGTTAGACTATTTTATATATACTCCTGAGGAGGGAAAAATCTCTCTAACTCACTTTCAATTTTGTCTGGCAGTAAACACTTCAGGATTCTGTCCCCGAAATGTAGTTGCAAAACTCTCAACACTTCTGCAGTTCAGTGAGAGAAAGGCTATAAATAGACAGACAGACAGAGGCACAGCGGGGAGAGCACAGGGGTCTGAGCTTCCAGACTCTTTCTTTCAGCCTGGTAAAGAATTGCAGAAATAAAAATGACAGAAAATAATGAAAGAAAATAATAATAATAAACAACAGTAACTTTGAAAATGGAGGGGGAAAAATAAGTCCAATAAGTGCTACATTTAATAAAAATGCTGAATCGCCTCAGCAGCTTAATGGGCTTTAAAGACTGCTGCAGTAACCTTCAGCTGCTCCGCAGGGCTCTGGGATGAAGTCACTGCTCAGGGCAGCCGCACTGAGCCTGCATCCATTTCACGGCGGCTCTGCGCTTTGTGAGGGGCTCGGTGCACGCAGCCGGTGGGGAGGGAGGATTCCGCTGGAGGATCACCGAGCATCCTGGAGAACAGATCAGTCGTTATCCTGGTGTCTGTGGCTAAATCCCGCTCTTGGTTGGGACTGCAGCATGCAGTGAGCTGTGAACAGGGTTTTAAGGACAATGTTAATGCAGGTAGATAAATCTGTGCAGTCATGTGAGCATTCCAGGGAATGGAGCAACTTTATTTAATTGTAATTAATCAATTAGCATTCCCCATTCAAGTGACATTTATTACTACAAATGCCTTGTAATGGTAACAACAGTGGGTCTTGTTACAATTATTACACCTTTTAAGATCCATACCACTGCTTTTAGTTCTTTTTGATAGAGAAATTATGTAAGTCACAAGTCTTATTGCTGATGCAGTACAGAAAGATGAAATGCTTCTCCTCTGAAAGGTTAATGTGCTGCAAGTCTTCCTATGATTAGGAACAAAAATATACCAGCAGGTGGGATACAACCAGAACAGAAAGAGTTCTGTGAAATTCAAGCTTAAAACAGGCAATAAAGTGAGCAATGGCATTTGAGCTAAGAGGCCTCCTGCAGGAGTGTTCTGTATTACTAAGAAAATGTCCCCCAGTATATGCCTGTTGTTTCACAAATGATGAGATTCTGCAACTTTGATAGCAGTTTCCCAACTGCACATTGGTCCTAAAAGGCTGACAAGTGTTCTTGCTTGAGAAGGATTTTGAAAGTAACCTCTAACACTAGCATGAGGACAGCAGCTAGATCTGATTGCATTTGGTAGTGTTCAACCCTTCAAGGAAGCTTGGAATTTAAGGGATTCCAAGCAGCAGCCCAGAAAGTTTTGGGCTGGGTACCTGAACTAGGCCTCAAAGGTCTTTTCCAACCTGGTCTGGTCTATTCTATTCTGTTCTATTCATGGCTTTGTCTCTTGTGTTTATTTTGGATTGATTAGGTTTTCATTCTGTTCAGAACAGTTTTGTAGTTGGACAGGGTTACTGTGAGCTGAACCTCCAGGTGCAAGCATCTGTGATTTGCTTCTTATCCTTTCTCTTTCCAACAGCAACCTAATACCTCATTCTCCATCAAACCTTTCTGGTTGTGGGTACAGCTTTTAACAATTACAGACTACCTAAAATCTGCTGAATTGTTGCCATTTAGCACCCTTGTTTCTACATTTCCCTGACATAATTTTCCATTTAAACCATCCAGTGTTTCCTGCCCTGCAAGTGTGAACATTCAGTAGCCAGTTCATTAGCCTTCTGTGGTGCAGCTGTCTTCTCATTCATGGTCACAAGTACATGGCTACACGTATTTTACTAAGTATGTAGGAAAACCTTGAAGTGGTTCCAGGTCAGAATCCAGACAAGTGGTTAGACATGTATAAATGTCTCTGTGTGAGCAATCTCACTTGACATCAGCAGCATTTTTACGCTTTTCCATTTGATGTTCTTTGCTGGACAAGGTCCTGTGAGGTAGCCTCCTGCAGATACCAAGTGATGAGCGTTAACAAACTGTTGCCACACCCACTTGCCACTGAGGTCATGCTTACACTCCAGCCACTGACTGGCTCCCTGGTGCAAACACCCACCAGCCTGCTATTGGCATCTTTCCACCTTGAGATGTGTGCTGTTCACGTTGTGCCTGAACTTGGCCTCACATTGCCCTGAATTTCTCTCTGGGACTCAACTCTGAAAGGCAGCGTTTCCCTGCCATGGAAAAACAAAAGGTTCTGGAAATGAAGCATCTTCTAGAGATCTCTCTCTTCTGTGACCCTAAAAAAACCAAAGAATTTTTGCATTAAAAAAGACCCCCAAAACATTGGAAAAGTAGTAACCACTGCTCACCAAGAATCTTTAAATGTCTTTGATCTCTACAGCAAAAACACCTTCTGACTTCCTCATTCATAAATCTTGCTTACAATCATTTTTCTATCCCAGTCACCAGTACATAGCACTTGCCTTTATTTCCCAAGCAACTGTGTTCAAACATCTTCTTTGGGGACTAGTTTCATTCCTTCACATTTCTTTATGTATACAAAGCCAGTAAAACATGAAGAAAGTCCACAGTTGCACGTTGCCTGGTGTGCACTGTCAGTGTGATAGGGTCCCTTGCAACTCCTACCATTCTGTGATTCTGGGAGGCTCAAGCAGTGAAAGATTGGTACTGAAAAACCTGCATGAGAACCTGACTGCTTTCAGATCACTAACTTGTGACAACTGGGCCTGAAGAAATTCTGTACATGCCTGGCTTTTCCAGGAGCTTTGTCCCAATAAATAAAGATTATCCTTTTTTTAATCTAGTTTTAATGTCAAGGATCATTTGACACATCTTCTTGTCCACTCTGTTCCATGCAGTTGCAAGCACATACTATCACTTCCCATTAAAAACAACAACAACAACAGGCTGCTTTTATGCAGAGCTGATTGCCATGGTGCAAAATTCCCTTTACAGCACAATGTCACAAGCAAGAGGAAGAGCTAGAAAATAAACTTAGCACACTTCCTACTCTAATTTTTTTTTTCTTTAGAAAAAAAAATGTTGTATAACAAGAGTGTCACTTTTCTATTTGTTTTTTCAGCCCACTACATGTTTTTTAATTCATATCTCACACTTGCAAGTCTATCATGGCAAAGTGCAAGTGGGAGAAGTCAAGCTTTTTGGCATATGACAGGTTTGAAAATAACCTCAGTATTTCACAGTAAGGGGAAATCAATAAGGCCAGTGGGAAAGAGAAGAACAGGTACATTAATAAACTAAGACTCTGAGTAGAGTGGGGTCGCAAGCAAAATGCAGCCATACCTACAGCCTGAAAGACCATTCCAGGCACCAGCACCAGTACATGGTGGGAAGCTTAGAAGCTACCTACTTGTAGCAGGGCCCAAAAAATGTGGGGTACTGGGTTCTCTTTTTTGGGGGCTGGGGAGGGATGTTTCCCCATGAGGATACAAAAATAATTACTCTAGAATATGAATGTGGCTCACAATAAAACTTCCAGCTCATTTAGACTACTCAATTAAATTTTACTGGGAAACCAGCTTCTCCAAAAGCAGCAAAATGCACTTGAACTGGTTGGAGTATCTCTGATACTGAATGTGCCTTCACCTGTGAGCATAAAGAACATAAAGCACTTGGTTTTCAATATCTGAAATTGTTGTGGGTATTATCTTCTTGGGTCCATAAATAGTTGCAAAAGAAATTGTAAGCTGTCTGTGCATGAATGCTATCTGAAGTTCCCAATGATGCTAAGATTTAGTCTGAAATTATATCATGCTTCTGCTTTTTTCTTTTTTATGTATAGATATCCAAATTCTGTTTTTCACAGTGCTCATTGCCAAAGTCTCTAAAACTAAGAATAAAACAAACTATAAATCCAGGAGTAAATTCACAGAAATGAGGTGGGAAATGTCAATATAAATATCTGCAAATCTAGTGCTCTTAAAAGGTGTAAGCTTTTTACAGGAGATAGCTGAGTGGGTGTTTTTCCTCCATCGAATGGCTGTATCATCATTTGAGCTATGTCAGTGAGGGAACTAAATTTATACCAGATTAATGATGCCTAAGGGAGTTACTGAAAAATATTGGAGTGGATATTAGATAAACTGGGCTTGATGGCACATGTACAAAATATCTGATCAGTACACTAGCAAGTTGAGTTCCTTTATCTCCACTTTCTTGTTGGGCTGTGCCTCTTCCTAATGTCCTCATCTGGCTGGTAAAGAATGTCCCTTACTTGTTTATTAAGTCTATTAAGAGTGGGGTTTGTGTACATGTTGGAAGTGGGGAAGTGGGAAGAGGAGTTGCTATGTAGAGCTGTTGTTCTCTCCATCACTTGAGGCTCACGTGACTTGCCCACACTAGTTGTGTTTTTAGTATATCACTTCTCTAGCTTTTTATAATTTCCTCATTAGACATGGATAGTTTTCAGATTGCATTGAACCTGATTGTAAGTATAGAAAGCACTGAATCCAATTCAGGCCACAGCAATCAGCTAAGAAACGTGCAAATAGGACAGTTGCTCACTAAAATACAAATGACCTGATGGCTTTAGAATTTCAATTTCTTCTGCTGTTTAATGCAATGTGAGAATGTGAAGGAAGAAAAACTGCTCACTCTTGCAGCTTTCATGTTGCTAACAGTTCCTATGTGAAGAGAAAGTTTGGATGGGGCTTTCACAGAAGTCAATGACATCTCTGCGTGCATATCTTAGTGCTTTGCCCCATGTAGTTAATTAGATTATAAAGTTTTTGTCTCTTATTTATTGCAGCTGCAGAGGAAAAGGAGCTATTAGGGAACATATAATCAGGATGTAATGGGGAAATATCTTGTTAAGAAAACACTTGACAGAGAATGGCTTTAATAATCCCATGGGTCCAAATGGGCCTGCAAGACCAGACTGGATAAAACATCAGGCAATGTTGTCTGACTTCAAAATGGTCCCTGATCTGTGTGGCTGGTTGAACTGTATGACTTACTGAGGTACCTTCCAACAGGAATGATTCCCCTATTCCATTTGATTCCTTTTGCTTGATACAGAAAGCCTAAACCCACAGTGTGCCTAGAGGGAAGGTTAGACCATTTCATTCAAATAAATCACCCACTTTATGACCTTATATTACAGATAAGCTTTAAAAGATAAACAATCTCATGTTAAAAAAAATGGATATGGTAAATAAAAGCACAAAGCGAAAGATGAAGGGGCTGGAGCACCTCTCCTATGAGGACAGACTGAAGGAGTTGGGGCTGTTCAGTCTGCAGAAGAGAAGGCTCCGAGGTGACCTAATTGTGGCCTTCCAGTATCTGAAGGGGGCCTACAGGAAGGCTTGGGAAGGACCTCTCAGGATCTCAGGTAGTGATAGGACTAGGGGGAATGGAATGAAGCTGGAGGTGGGGAGATTCAGGCTAGATGTGAGGAGGAGGTTCTTCCCCATGAGAGTGGTGAAACCCTGGAATGGGTTGTCCAGGGAGGTGGTCGAGGCCCCGTCCCTGGAGGTGTTTAAGACCAGGCTGGACGAGGCTCTGTCCAGCCTGATGTAGTGTGGGGTGTCCCTGCCCATGGCAGGGGGGTTGGAACTAGATGATCCTTGTGGTCCCTTCCAACCCTGAATGATACTATGATACTATGAATCCTCATCACCTTTTACTTTGCCATGTTTTAGTATCAGTGACAAGTGGGGGAAAGAAGTACAGTCAAGGAAAATGAACGGCTGGTTTTACACAAGATCAACTCCTTGTCTCAACTCAAGACCACCTACCCCTCAGGTAACTTCATATTTACTGCTAGTCTAGTTAGACTACTTCAGACAGAGTTTTGAAAGCCTATGTATAACTTTATAATTTGGGACTAAACTGAATTCGTTGGGTCTCCTCTAAGATGATTCTACATGCAAGAAAGGACTTGCAGAATTAGAGCCCACAGGCTTTGATCAGTCATATTTTGCCCTAATACTCTCTTCCAGAAATATTCTTAGCTACTGCCTAATTCCCCAGCCTTATTATAGCCCCTATTAGTTACTGTTGCTTACCACATTGTTTGATATATTTCTGCCTCTTTTTCTTCCTGTTCTTGTGCTGTCTTGTTGCAATAGGTGACAGTATATCATACCAAATAAATGTAGTTGCTGGTATGCAGTCAAGTTGCAGGGAAACTAGGAGGTAATTCCTGCCCATGACCTGAATTTTGTTCCTTGCAGTGCCAATGACTTACCATGTGACCTTGGATGAATTTTCTCATTAGGAAAACGGGACTGATTATTTACCCCCAGGGCACAGTACTACAGGGTTACAAATGACAAAAGCCGGGGAAGTACAAATTCCTTGGAACTCTCCCAAATTCTGTCCGTTGACCATATGCTAAAAGACATTATAGTGGAGAGTCTTACCTAGGCACTCCATGGGGAGAACAGGGTATTTCATGTGCTAGGAGAAGACTGCTTAATGGGCCAGATTTGTTACTCGATGGTGGCATGATAAATTAGAGGAAATCTGCAGCAGAGTAGGTTTGTAATACAACGATGGCGGTGCAGTTCATGAAGCAAACTACGGGATGGTGCTTAAGCTATAAATGTATGCTCTGCCCTGTGTGTTACTTAAGGTAGTTCATTATTTAAACCCTGCCTGATAATGAAACAGTAGAAAATATATGAATGTGCTTGCTGTTAGTTTCTGTAAATATGGGCAAGAGTGAGCTTCTGCAGCTAGTGAAGAGCAGCTGTCATTTCCTGCCTCTCCTAGCTGTTATCTAGTCTAAATTTTACTCAAATAAAACTCCTTTTAGCTAAGCTATCAGGGCACTTTTGTCAGCAAACACAAATCAAATATCTTATCAGAACAAAGTCAGTGTTCACAGAATCATAGAATCATAGAATCAATAAGGTTGGAAAAGTTCTTGACTTCCACACAAACTTGAAACGTGAGAGGATGCTTGCTGCTATTGAAGGCACTTGACGACCCCTATTCCCCTCAATGCGTTCTCTTTAATTTTAATTAGTTTCTAATATTTAGTTAGTCACCTAATTAAATGCATCTTTTTGGTTCGTGTTGGGGGTCCCATTTTTTTTCTTCCAAAACCAAATTCTCCTTTTCTGCTGAGTCAACAGGGTGCCTTTTTTAAACAAAAGCTCGTCTGCCTTTGTCATTTTGATCTGCAAGATGCCCATGAATCTTGAAGCAAATATTTGCTCTGCATTACACATAACAGCTATTTAATTACTTTGTTTATATCTTCTGAATATCTTTCTTTAACATCTCCAAAAATAAATTATGATGTCAGCAATGAAACATACCTTCTGCACTCATTACTGGTACCAATAGCCAAGGCCCTGATTCAGCAAAGTTCTCGAGTGTCTGACCTAACTTTAAGCATATAAGGTCAATTAATAATTTTCATATCTGTTTTTTACAGCATTTTGTTACTGTCACTGCTGCTGATCCAGCTAGGCTGTCCCTAACTACAAACTGTGTGGCTTTCTTGGTGAGCATCTCTCTGTGAGTTTGAAGTCAGGAGTTACTAAATTATGCAATGCTTAACCAATTGTTTCGCATGAGGCAAAAGCTGCTCTCATGGAAGGCTGCAGCAACGTTTCCTGATTTCAGTTCTAGTAGAAATGGGCTTCAGTGGAACAGATTATGGGAATTTTATTCATTTCAATAGGAATATTGACTAGTTAGACACAGAAGAGGGTAAAATACTTTTTGTTTCATCAATAAGCTAAGCACTTCTCTGCAAAAATGTACAATTGTTATGCTTTAAATGTTACCACTGTGCTTCATATCCCACTGGTGTAAATCCATAACCCCTTCAAATCAGCCTGAAAATACAGACTGTTGAACCAGAAGAGATACTGAATTGCAGCAAGGGTGGGGAAAGACGGGGAAGGATGTCTCTGGTTTAGCCACTTTTAGAATGCAATGAAGCGGTAATGTCAGAACAAGATGTACTTTTTAGGAGCAATCTTTCATTCACTACTGTCAGGATTGCTATAACCTATAGCAAGTGCATCTATTCAGTGTTCTGGTATGACCCTAATGTGGAGAAGGGAACTTCAAACCAAACTGTCAGGTTTGTGCTCTGTGAGTTCGACAGCAAGCCCACTCACCACGTTTGATGTGAGTGTAAATATATACTGGGAAATAGAGTCGTCACTGACAGACTTACCAAACCCAGACTCTCATTTTGGAGCAGACCTTCTCCAAGATAAATGGTGTGTGATACAGCCAGCTGAATTAATTTGCACCATAATAATTTTAAAATGCGAGGTGTAACTGTCAGCAAGCCCATGTGTCTGCATTTGTTTGCCTTGGTATGATGGAAGGAAATGACCCAGATATAGGTGATTTTACTTTTGGTTTTTTTTCTTTCCACACACATGAACCATATATGCATATCCTTCCCCTCTAAGTTTCAAGAAGGTTTTTTATGATGGTTAGTGCCAATGGGTGGCATTTTGTTCTGAATAGCATAGTGAAAAGAAAACTGCTCTGTCGCTGTTCCTCCAGCTGGAGAAACAAGAGGTGGGTCTGCAGCTGCTGACTGCATCTGTAGCTGTGGATGAAGGGCAGGGTGGGCTGGTGGACACTTTACCTTACACAGAATCACAGAATCACCAAGGTTGGAAGAGACCTCAAAGATCATCAAGTACCCAACCTGTAACCACAGACCTCAGGACTAAACCATGGCACCAAGTGCCACATCCAATCCCCTCTTGAACACCTCCAGGGATTCTTTACATGGTGCCAGAGAGCCCCTGGAGAATACCTCCTCTATACACAACAGGAACTTTTTACTGCCCCAACAGTTACCTAAGAAAGAGAAACAGGGTCACCAAGCAAGTCTGACAATCCTGTCCACACTTAATTGGCAGGATTAAAGTGGACCACTACCCATTAAATGCACAAATCTCTGGCAGGCCACATACAAGATTGTCTCTGTGTGAAACACTACCTTCATAAGAAGAAACAGTGTCACTGAAAAGTACCAGAGTTTTGTTCCTAATTATGCACTAAGGCAAACAGATCTCCATCATCCTATGTTCATGTGGGTGAATAACAAAAAATAATCTAGAGAGAGAAATCAGATTGAATCAAATGAGAGAAGCAGCAATGGTCTTTCAGAAAACAGAACAAAACCCAGAAAAACAACTTGAAGGATTCTCTCTGGGATACCATGAAATGGTTCCTTCAGTGCAGGCTATTGTGTACATGGGCTGATGGTGACCATGATAGAAGATGCTGCTGTAGGTGCAGTGGTGCTAAATGTGTTCCCTGTTTGCAGTGGCTGCCATAAGGCAGTTGAGAGAGGCAGAGTAGAGCTAGGCCTTCTTCAGAAGTGTATTATCTTGCTGAGGTATATTTAACAAAAGACAGCTATCTGCTGCTGTGATTTGGGAAGGGTGCAAGTGTCTGAAATTTAATTTCTTGGTCATATATGAACAAAAGTTACACACAGTTCCTGGAGCTGTGACACGTATGGTATAAAGGGAGGCTGAATTAATCCCTGCCAAACAGGCTTGTGCATCCCATCAGGACTTAGCTGTAGTTCTGCTGCTAAACAAGATAGGACAGAGACTGCAAACACTCTACCTGGAGGTCTTCTGTTGCAATATGTGTTCTGGACACTGAGCGTGGTGGCTGTGTTCTCTAAAGCACTGCTTTGCTGATAGCTCCAGGACAGCATCAGTGTAATGTGGTGAAGGGCTCCAAGTCACTCAGAGCTGCTGGAAGAGCACTGGCTCCTGGCTGACTTCTCCATTCATCTTAAGAGCCAATGCAGTGGAGGAAGCACTTGTACATCCTTATAGTATTCTGTACTTGGACATCATTGCCTTCTAGATTTAATTTTCAATGATAAAATACAATTTGTATAATGTGTGGAAAGGTCTGATACCGCTGTGCTGGAAGGCAACTACAGCTAGAAGCATGATCGTGTTCCATTTCAGGCTGATTGAGTACGAAAAATGCAACAGGATAAAAAGAGAGGAGGGAGAAACATTCTGCAATTCACACAGGGATCCTACGAACAGGGAGAGGTCAGTGCTCAGGTGCTAACCTGCATGGCATCTCTGTAGGTGAACTTGTGCTTGTGCAGACACAGCTAAGGCTGGCTTTTCCAACAGAGTCTCTCCTGCTCCGTCCTCCCCCTCCCCGCTCACGAGGGATGCCGTCTAAGACAAAAGAGCAAATGCCATTGTCTGGAGCAATCCCCGATTTACTTCCAAGTCAGGCTTGGAGCACGCGGAACTTTTCTGAGCTCTCTGGCCCTGGCCTGCCACTGACCTAACCCTGCCCAGCACGGGTCACGCCATTCACTGCAGAACAATGCCATCTCCATGCCAGCTCCCTCCTAGGCCCCTGCAGCGCCCAGAACGCTAGTCACACCCGATTTTGCTGAATAATGCTGGATAGTTTTGTGAACTGTGCCTGTGTTCTGCCGTGCCAGCCGCTGAGCGGCCGTGAGCTCGGCTCGCTTAGCAACTATGAGAACAGGGAGGCTGAAATTGCCGCTGTTTGGGGCATCCAGCCCTGTCCCTATGAGGGTTAAATAATCTATGACTGGAAGAGAGCTGAAGGGCTGATAAATATGCAAATGCAGGGCTTTTAAACGCCTCTTGGGCTGCAGTGAGAGAGGTGGGTGTGCGACAAATACGGGCCCAAGCTCCGAAGTGAAGAAATAAAGTGTGATTGATACCATTTTAAATCCAGGGGCTAAAATAGCCGACTTGAAAATGTCAATACCTCTTTAAATGTGGGTGGCATGTAAATTGCAACCACATATGCAAAGAGCGACAAAGATTTAGAGAGTGTTGGGGCGAAATGAGTTTATAGGCTTGCGTAAGGGACTGAGCAACACGGAGGAAGGAATTATTTTAACCACCAGGATGGTAACAGTCCTTAGATCCTGACTTCAGGGTGCAACTGTTGGGTGGTTTTTTATTTGTTTTTTTATTTGTCTAAGCCCATCTATTTTTATATAAAAAAAATAATTTTAAAATAAGTTTGACATTTTCTGTGAGGAGCTGCTGAGAGATTCCTTATATAACATCCCCTCAGTGAAATATTAAAAGCTTAGCTGGTCTGAATTTGAGTGCAACTGTTTGTTCCACTTACTGGAGGCCCTCCTCTGCCCCTCCCCCTGCTCCTTTTTCCCAGATTGAAAAATAAAATGTAGAGATGGCAAACTGTTACAAGTCTAAATTCTGCAGCCATAAATACAGTAGAAAATAATCTTTTACACCCTCCCTTCCCTTCCTCCTCTTTAAAATGTGTTTGAAACACAATTACTGTGTTTAATGATTCAATTTGTGAAGACTTTGTCACTAGGACAATGAAAGTGGCTCAAGTGTGATAAAGCAAACATACCAATAAACCTTGTTTTTATTGATTTGTAGGAAGCTCAATTGTCTGGGAGAAACAGAGAGAGCTGACATCACCCCCTGGTCCCACTGGAATGCGGTGATAAGTGTCAGCCTATTTTTCTTACAGGCAATTTCTCTGGCTATGTGATGTCTGGCTGCAAATTTAAAGTAAATGACATTCCACAATCTGGTAGGGATGTGAGGTGAAGTCTGCATTATTTGTTTTAGCATTTAAAACAATTTTGTCTCTGAAAATTTCTCCAGTGTCTAGACAAGATGTATTATTTTGCCTGCTGAAGGGATGAAAATTTGGTACTGTACAGTCGACACAGCTACTTTCCCAGTACACATACAGATTCAATTTAAGATTTTTAGACTCCTTTTTACAGCATATTATATTATTATTCCCACTGAGGGGGCCAGATTAAATCTAATTCAGGTAGGCAGACGCAGTGCCACTCTGTGCAGGCCAAATTGTCACAGCCATTTTCTTTAAAAGCCTCTTAAACGTGTTCGTTTAAACCTTTTGCATTTTGTTGTCTTTCACCACAAACGTAGCAGTACATCCGCTGAGGAAACTGCTGGGGCAGCTGTGCACACACAGAGCAGTATGAGTAGTGTCTCCTACTTCCAGCTGCATTCCATTCTGCATGTTCCTTTACTTTTCACAGTCTATTTGAAAACACTAGGCAGGCAATTTTAGAAATACAAAAACCTGCTACTGTATAGAAAGAGCTCTGTTAAAGGAGTCTTGGGTTCTCTTTCTGATTCTTCAGGTAGCTGTGTTCTAACCCATGCAATTGCCCCAGTAGTGGCTGGTGCTGCATTTTCCATTCTTGGGTATGAATGTACATGAGAAATGTCTTTGCCTTAGTCTGACACAGGCAAGCGAGACAGGCCTTCTTTGTTCCTGGCTGAAAGTCAAGGCCTGCATCACCTCATTTCTTAGGCTGTTTTTGTGATGGCATATATACATCCCGTAGAGGTTGAGTGCTTCCTCCTAGGACATCTGCAGTGAGGTGTTTTCTGGGTTCCAATTTCACCAAGATTTTCTGTAAAAGAGTCAAGACTAGAAACTGGCAGAACCCTATGGATGCTGGATAGGAGCAAAATGAACCAGGCCATGAACCTTGAGTACCAAATCTGTATTTGTCCTCCATCTGTGTTTGTTTGACCTGTTTGTTGTTAACAGGCATCACGCTCTCTATAGCCCCAAAAGGCCCTTCTCTTTCTCCAGTAAACAAAATGACTTTGTCATGTTCAAAGCATCAAACTGATAGTGCAATTAAAGGTAATATATTGTAACAAAAAGATGCACAGTTAAGTCACCAGGGGACTGTGTAGCTGACTTGTTGACTGAGAAAGTAATAGAATTTTGCTAGCCTTTAACAAATCTTCCTCTTGCACTCTTTAATGTTAACATTTTTACTATAGTGAACAAATCTTATGTCTTTCTTCATGCTTCTTGGTAACTCCTCCTGTTCCTTATTAAATGTTTGATGCTTCCAGAATTTCCAAATACCAGTTCTCAGCAAATAAATAAGCTTTGAACCTAGAAGTTTCCCACATTGAGATACATTGATGAGTAAACAACAGACTGGTGCTTTAAAAGGAGGTGAAGACAATTGGGAATGTGTGTGAAAACATTCTTCAGGCCTATTTCCCTACAAAGGTGAGCAGCTTTAGCAAAAGCATGCAGAAAGGTTAGTAGCATGTGCTTTCTAGAAAGGTGCTGCTTCATGCTACTAGAAAAAAAGGACTCTTCTGGGGAAGCAGCTTGAGTCATTACAGAAAAGGAGGAGCAGAATCAATGTTAACTATTACTTTATGAAGAAATTAGGATCTAATCCTCATTTCTTCACATACTTGTGGGAACAAAATACCTGAGATTATAACTAGTGACTACTTAGAAGACACAACCACCATGGGACTTGAGCTGTTTGAAATGTGACAGGTAGGAAATGGCTTGGCAGTATTCTGATAGCTTGTTCTGCCAAGTGCTGTAGACAGCCCAGGGATGGACTGAGGTTAATGAGGTTGTTGTTCTTGACAGCTGTCATTTCACTGAAAGTTTTGTTGACAGTACCTTTGGAAAGACACTCAAACTGCCCTTTGGCATGGAGCAAGGCCTTCAATTACAGAGAGCTCAAATGCTTGTCCAACCTTTGCAGCTTGTGTCCTCTCTAAATTACTTTTTATTATAAACTTGTGGTAAAGATTTAATAAGGAAATTAATTACCAAAGAGATGATAGGGAACTCCACTCAGGGAGTAATTTTTGGAAGTTTTGCTTCAAACTAACATATGACTCATCCAGAGGACAGGCAACATGCTCTGCAGGTCTCCTAACTGAGTGCTGCACACAGAGGGAGAAAGTGCAAGTAACTTAAAAAACAGACCTCACTGCAGGATGCTTGAGGACTTTGTGCAAACCTAGACAAGAAATTCACAGGATGCTGCTAAATGCTTTGTGGCAGTTTTTTCAGCTTTGCAATTTTCCCCTTGCTTTTACACAGTCTGTCTGAGATTCGTCTCACCTCCTTGGAGATGTCCACAGTGTAGGCATCCCTATGTAAACAACCTCTTCAACTTCTTTTGTGCTTAGTAAAGAGAAATAGACATTTCAAAGGTGATACTCAGCTCGACTTGCAGCTGGCTACTAAAGGAGTTTGGATGAATCACATTCTGCAGGTGTGATTGCCCACTGACTATAAAGGAAGTCCAGCCAACAAGTTCAGATGGAGATATCTGAAATTAGATACTATTTAACCCTCCTTAGGTTTCTATGTATGCAAGACCTTCCCTTTTTGGCATTTGTTATTCAAGTGGCTGATGGGTGTGGGTACAATGGCCCAGGTATGTGGTAGTTTTGGGGTTGATTTGCCCTCTTAGGATTTTGGAGTGCTGGGAGTACTCCTGGAAGGAAGAATAACAGTGTGGTCCTGCAAAGCCTGGCAGAGCATGCTGTCTTGGCTGACTCCTGGTTTATGTGCTGGTGCTGCAAGTACCAAACCTCTTCCTTGTTCCTACAAACCAGCTTTGGTGTATTGCAGGCACAAGAACTTTGTCCTCACCACCATTTTGTGTTTCTCTGAAGAAGCAAAGTCTCTTAGCTTATAGCAGTACTTTGAAAACTGAAGGCCAGTTCCAATCTGCAACCAGTCTCTGGAAGCTCAGTATTAAAAGGACTACTTTTTGTAATATAATTAGAATATTTAAAAATTATTCTCTTTATAGTTGCTGTAGTTCTTTACACTGGTGATCATTAATCATTTCTTTCCTAATGTAACTGATTGCATAATGTTTGAACCTACAGAGGCTCTTATTTATGACTAATGTGTGTATGTTGGGAAGAATCTAGAATCTGATGGCTGGTGCCTCCCATTTGCTGGCTGCAAGGCAGATTGACAAAGTCAACTTTCTTGCCAAAGTCCTACTGAGAATCTGCAACTCGCATTCCCAGTAAACCTGGAGTGGCCCTTGGCTTCCATGCTAGAACACACCCTATGAGTCAAGTCAACAACTGGAAAACAGCCTCTCAGGATCCTTCTTTTCCAGCATGTAAGTCTTATATCAGATTGTACAAAGGGTGGGAAGGTGAAAGGGAAAGGTCAATAGGCCTAAGAGCACTAGAGAGAGCCATCAGTAGGAGTCCCTTCCAGCATGGTGGCACTAGCAGGCACATTCAGGAAGCACTATCAATAGCCTCTCTCTGTGGCCTTGAGACTCCCTGTGTGGGGAACTGTCAGGTCAACTGGTTGGGTCTACACCATGACAGAGACCTTGGCATAGGGCTGTGAATAAGGGAGATGTATTTGTAACCACCAGCTGCAGTCAGAGCCAATTGTGTGACTTTTCCCCTCCACTCCGTCACACCAAACATGTCCAGGGTCATGATATTGGGGCTGTGGTCTTTATGTGAGGTAACTGGTTTTACTACTTTGTCCACTGTACATTTTTGCTCTCATTTCTAAGCATCTGCATGTTCCTGAGAAGCAGGGTTGGGGTTTTTTGGGTTTAGGTTTTTTCAGGAGGACCTTATAAGATGCTTACAAGCTACAACTATTCTGATTCTGTCTCCTTAAATCTATGGTAGAGTATTGAGCAAAGGCCAAACATAATAGTTTCAGATCTTACTTGTCCCCTTCAGTGAATGCTGTAGGTAATTAGTACATGAAAGACAGAGTCTGAACTTCACTGAGATGCCTGTCAGGTTCCAGGAACATCTGCCTTTAAAAATCACAGGTGTCTCTTGACCTTTCCAGAAAATCAGGAACAGAAATGCACATGTGGTTCATACCTAGCAACCAGTGTATTTATAAAGCTGCAATGTAGATGGATGTGTCTAGTTAAAACATCAGTCTTCCTGTAGGAGTAATTGGCTTGGTGCCAGTCTGTGAAGAATGAAGCTGTTCTAACATGTAATCAAGTAACTCCTGAGGGCCCCCAACTGCTGCCTTAATATAGCCATACCTGCCACAGGAACGAGATGGCTTTCATTCTCAGCCAAGCAGAACAGTCTCCCTTTGGAGAAGAGCAGCTTTGGAGTATAAATATATTCTGAGCTTTCTCCAGCCTTGGGGGAAGGGAATCCTCACACTATAAACAAATGGAGATTCTTATATCAATTGTTTGTGCCTTAATTATTGCAAAGAATAATTAACTAGTCCCGCAGGGACTTGGAATGGGTTGTAAAGAATGCAAGACACTGTCTTTCACTCTGTGCTAGCAAGCACAAGATTTGTGATGGAGAGAAAAGTCATTGTTCTTTGGTCTCTTAGAGGATTTAACCTAGATTTTCTTAAGCCCACAATAACTGGGTGACACAGGGCACACCAGCTACTTCTGGAGCCTGTGCTTGTCTGTATTTCACTGCAGATGTCTGTCATATGCCTAGATCAAAATTAGAGACACTGTTGCATAATAAAGGTTGTTTGCCCCCAGCCTCTACTGGCCCTGGGCAACAGTGCTGTGCAAGTACTGCACAGAGATCATCAATAGTACCTTGGTCTTGGCCTTGGCTTCAGCCTCCTATTAACTATTATTATTATTAACTCTTAAGACTACGAAGACTATGGGATGTTTTCACTGGCAATGTTTCCCAGAGTTCCTGTGGCTATCCTGTTCAAAACCCTGTCTGTTAGCTTCTAGCTTCTAACTTGACAGCTTTGCTATTTAGGACCAAAGATTTTTACCCACATGCAGAAATAGCAAAATAACTTGGGCTTGAGGAGTTTCCCAGCCCAACACTCTGCCCTCTAGTGAGATCAGCTTTTCTTATACCATAGATCTTTCTCCAACCTTTCTTAAATGTTTCCAAAGCCAAAAACTCAGCTACCACTTCTGATAATTTATCCACTGTTTTCTTGCTCGTACACTTGAAAGTTTCTCCTTATTGCTTATTAAATTCAGACATCCTTGTCCTCCTGACAGTGTTTCCCCCTGCCATGTTTTCTTCAGCCTTTTCCAATTTTTAATTCTTGTCTTTTCCTCTTAAATGGAATTCCTCCAATTCTGTTAAGCTTCTGTTTGAGATCTAGGGACCCTGACCTCAAGGGTACTAATTGTGATTGCTTTCTTCTGGCATCTCCCTAACTGCTCCAAGTTCCTCTAAGCATGGAGAGAATACTTGACTCGTAGTCTTCCTTGCTTCATTTGCCATGGTGACTCCACTGCTTGTCTGTCCACTCTGATACCAGCTGCCTTGTCTGCCACCCCAGATTGTGGATGCTGTATTCACTGTAGCTATGCTCCACTATTTCTGACTATTGCTATTGAAGTTGTAGCAATACTTTGCACTTATTGAAGAGCATTCTGTATTTCTAATGAGTCCTGTAGAGACCCCTACTATCCTTGTGTCTTCACAAATTTTCTCATGTCATACTCCAAGATGTTAATAGAAAAACTGAATGCAACTAGACCAGGCCTTCCAGGGTATCCTCTCAATGTATTCTTCCTGATTCACAGTGATTTCTTGTTAAATACTCTGCTGCTTAGTTTTGCGTCCTCTTTCATCCATTGCTGAGTTTGTTCATGACCAAATTTTTTAGCTTGCCTTTAAGAATGTCTTGTGAGTCAGAGTCAAAAGACATGCTGAAAACAAGCCGTGACAACTGCTGTTTCTCCTCTATCCCTAAGCCTGTTGTCTTGTCATGGAAAAAATTGAGCTTGGTTTGACATCATCTGTTCCCAGTAACTGCATGTTTGTGCTTACTCATTTTCTTGTTATCTTCTGTGGGTTTACAAATGGTTTCATTCCTTTGTTTCAGTATCCTTCCAGAAGCTGAAATTTATTTGCCAGACAGCAGTTTCCCAGTTCTTCATCTCCTGCTTTCCGGTGGGTGCTGTGCTGGTCTTCTGCCACAACTCTAACCCTTCACTGTCCCTTAGGAGTTCTCAAAAACAACTGCTATCAACTCTGAGATTGCTCCAGCTTGTTTCCAAAGTACCTGAGGGTAAATGGTATCAAAGCCAGCTGAGTGGAAAACCCTGTTAAAAAAACAAAAAACACCAAAAAATAAGAGGCATTTCCTAGCCAAACTTTTTTCCTCTGTTGTCACTTGTGATAGCAGTGGTGACTCCTGGGATTGCTGCTGAACTGTAGTGTCCTCACTGTTTGCCTACGTGTGCCTTCCATGCAGTTTTATTATTATTTCCCTTAAGATTATGCTAGAAACACCAGAATGGATTTATTTCAGAGGCTCTGAATACATAAAGAGACAACAGGTGCTCTAAAGAGTCTATGTATGCATGCAGGAATGGGAAAGTGCATGGACAGGGAGAAGTGGACGGGTTGGATGGAGTCCTTGGCTTATCTCATTTAATGTTTATAAAAGAGGAATTCTTACTACCTGTAGTTGCTCAGATCAGTTGAATTCCTCACTGTTACTTTTGACAGAAAGAAGTAAGCCTAGTTTATCAGCTGAGACAGAGCTACTGCATACAAGTCTGTGACAAAGATGCCCAACACATTTCTTAATATGTATTTCAAAGCTGCACGTGGGTATCATCCATGACAACATCCAGGATGCCTTTGCATACATTTGTGGTTTCACTAATGGACACAAGAGCTGATCAGAATGAAACAGTGCACGAAGTTTTGCTATTTTTTTAATTAGTTTTTTTGGGGGGAGGGGGGGAAGGGGTGTGTGTGGTACTACAGGGGTATAAAATAAGTCTGTTCTAGCTTGGCAATACCCATTTTACCAACTTAGCTGCTCCTAAGAGCAAATTTAAATACAGAATCACCCAAGTCTTCCCGTGTCCAATGAGAAGTCTGTCATTAACTCCACTGGGTGCTGGGATAAGCCCCCAGAGGGTCAGGCTGCAATCTGTAGTGAAGTAAAAGGCTGTGAGCTGGTAGACATTAGCCCATTCCTCTGAGTACAGCTGCAGTGGTGTATTTAATGCTGAATGTCAGATTGTACTTCCAAACTACCTTGAAGTTTAGGAAAAAATCTAAGTTTCCTCCTTTCTTAAAAGCTAAATCAGTTTAGCCTAGATACATACTGAAAATGACCTCTAATGTGTGCACGGGCACCCCTACTCTGTGTGTGAGAAGGGGCTCCAGCTTTCTGCTACTCTGGCTTGTAAGGCTATGCAGAACTGTAAAGGAAAATATGTGCTATGAACCTGGGCCAAAGCTGACTTAAAATCTGTGTTGCTCTGAAAGAAAACAGTAAACAATTTGGATGTTAGTCATAAGGGGAAGGGGCTGTTCAAATATTTCAGTGTATCACAAAGGTGGACAGCACCAAACTATGCACATGACAGAAACATCTCCACAGATTCAACCTCTGGCTTTTAGAGGAATTAGGGCACTTGAAAAATGAAAGAACAGAAAACAAGGCCAAATTTTGGGAAAATTAAAAAAACCAAATCTTTTCAGTGTAGAAGTCAGCAAGATGCCTAATTGGTTCAACAAGCCATCCCCTTGTTTTCAGTACCTAGTTACCACAGAAGCACCATCCTCTAGAGTTTTCCTCAGGCACCTGTGTTCATGAAGGAGACATCATGGAGTCTTCATGGTGGGCTGTTGTGTGAATCTGCAGAGCGGTGTGGGTCAGGGTAAAACTTCTCCTAGGCTTCTGAGATGCAAAGGAAAGCCAGACAAGAGAAAACACTGAAAAAATGGAGATGAGGTCTTGGACATCTGTCCAGCTTTCATCCAAGTTCCCTATGCAATCATGTGTTTCAGATGCCCATGGAACAGACTGATTCTTGTGATTCTAGCATGTGTCTGAATCATTAAGACCCTTTTTGGGTCATGAGCCTCCAAATAGCTCTTCAAAACTAGGAGTACAAGAGTCCATTACTGAAGGCACTAAGAGGCCAGGGATATCTGCTGTTATGGCTGCTTGAGTGTGGCATGAGTGTGGAAACACACACATAAAAGAGATTGAATCAGAATTTAATCAACATTTTTAGTCTGTTCTCCAACTTCTGCTCATTGTTTTGTATCTGTGAGCATGCTGAAGCCTGGAGTGATTGAGGGGGCTTGCTGTCATTGCAGCTCAGTCTGCTCTTCATGCTGAGCACTTTATGTTTCTCTGCCTGCAAAGTTTCAAATAAAATGTCAGTCTGTGCATTCATTAATCTGCTAAAAACTAAGTTATAGTCCTAAGTGCTTTAAAAATGTAACACAGATTTTAAGTTCAAGGATACAGTTGAAGTTAGAATCCTTTCCTTCCATCCATCCATCTATCTGTCAATCCATCCATCCATCCAGCCAGCCAGCCAGCCATCCATCCAGCCATCCAAGCTGCCAGCCATCTTGCCATAGAGCAGTTGGAATCCAAATAAGCCTAATGGAGAAAGTCAGTGAGGTTACATTGGCTAGTTCCACAGCAGAAAGGAAGGTATCTGACACAAAATCAATACTTCTGAAAGACAAAGAAGTTATTAAGCCATTTTCCTTGAAGATATCTGTCCATGTGTCACAAGGAACCACTACCACCTTTGATGTTCCTTAGGCAGCATTGCTGACAATTGTGGCTGAGTCTTCAGCCTATGTAAGCTTATGAGACAACTCCAGCTTCTCCTCAAGGAGAGGGTCCTTGGGTCAAGTGAGTGAGAAGTTGGAGCGGCTTTGAAAAGCCATGTTCAGCCTGTGTTGTGAATGGGCACTTGGTCTCTTGGGGAGCTGTATTAGCTTGGACAGATGCCTACTCCACACATTGTGTTCATTTCAGTTCCTTAAGCACTCAGAAGACCCATGTATATTCTTTTTTATAATCCCCTGTTTATAGATTCCTCTGTGTGTGTTTGTGTATGCTCCATATTATTATTTACAGCTAACTCTGTATTCCTTGCTATTTCCTTCTCCCTCTTTTGTTACATTATATGCCATATTTTCATACCATATGCCACTTGAGCTGCACCTTTATGTGTACAAAATGTGTACCTAATTTGCATGCACAGTTACTACCATTGTAGACACAGGCACAGAGTGAGTAGGCATATTTGCATGCAATTATCTGATTTGCTTGCCCAATTGTGGAGATTTGCATATGCAGATTGTGTGCACAGTTGTGCATTTACATGTTTTAAAAACCGGCCTCAATGGTTTATTAAAATAGCTTTAAGCTTCCTCTTATAAAATATTGAAGATCCTAGAACCCCTCTGGCTTCCCAGTATCATATTCCCTCAGTAAATGATCTCTTCCCCTCTCTCACCCAGTGCTCAAGAGAGATTTAGTCTGCAGATTTATACATCTATTATTTCAAGGTATATTTGATCTTCTCCATATGCCTCTGTTAATCCACCTTAGCTGTAAGAAGAGAGAAAAAAATACCCTTGCTTAACTTTCAGAGCATATTCCACCTATCTGAGCCTGTGTTTTCCATTTAAACTCAGATTTTTTTTTTTTCAATGAATTAATTCTGATGGAACTGAAAAGATTCTTTTCCTAATAGAGAATTCATCAGTTGCTACGGGAAATCCAAGACTCTAATGTGTGCTCTGGCACTACTTTAGCACAAAGGGACCAAATCTGTCTTTGAAAGCATCCTAAAGTTTTTCTGAGAACAGACTAAGAGGAAAGTTGCCAGTTTGGTTTCTGTGCCTTAAGGTTTTTTCAGAGGTGAAATTTGGTTTACCATAATTTCTCAGTCTTACTTCCAAACACCCTGGGGCTTAACTTCTCCCACTTGTATGACTAGCAAAATTCTTGATAACTTTATTAGCTGGATGGTATCTGTTGCTTGGAATAAATGATCCCTTAGCACCGGTCCTGCGCATACCTCTGATGCCTGTGAACCACCTTCTGATAAACAATTCAGGTGAGCAGCCTGCAGTTTTATCAGGCCACACTGAAGCCTCAGATATTGCTTGTGCTCTAGATGAGCAAACAAGGAAAAGTTGCCATCTCAAGGTACGCCAAGAAAGCAGGATAGGATTTTGCTATCATGTTTAGATGGGAAGGGAACAAAAAGGTTCAGCTGCAGGGGTACTTTTATAACTGATGGTAATAACTCCACCTTAAAATTGAGCCAGCAAAACTGTGTTCATTTTACAGTTATGGTTCAACTCTAACCTATACAAAAACATAAAGCAATCATCTAAGTTACCAGAGACAAGCTTGTGTTTTCCTCTCAATGGCAAAGCTGGTCTCTGCTTCCAAAAGCTCCTCTGAGAAAAAGTTCTTCTGTGTATAGCCACAGTGAAAGGGGCCAAAAAATATTCATATTCTCTCTAAATATTCCATAGTTCTGACATCCAATTATGTCTTCTGGATAAAGATTTCCTGCAAAGGTTGCCCAGCAGGGGAGGGAACAGAAAGCAGCATAGTAACTGGCTGGAGGGAACAAGTAATGTCTCTGAGGTTGCACATCCACCATCAGAAACAGCAATTCATAATAAATTATGAGTCTTTCTCTGCTCCCCCCCTCAGTTGTCCCAGACCCCCTGTTTGAGATTCTAGACTGAGCTTAGGTGTGGTACTGCAAAAGTGGTTTACCATTTCCAGACTGAATTAAACTTGCAGAGAATTTAGGGGGGAAAAAAGCAATATTTAATTCCTACTGTAACTAGCTGTCCCCTTTCTCTCCTTTCCCCAAGGTGTCTTGGGGAATCACAGATGCCAGTGCTAATACTGAGACCTGAAAGCTCAGTAGAAGCAGAGGAGAGAGAAAGAAAAGCTTGGAAATCACAACTTCTGCAGATGGAGTGAGAGAGTTGCAAGTAGGCTCCACAGAGAGCATGGTCTGAAGACTGTAACCTTGCCTGCCCATGGGTGGGCTGGGTGGTATGCTCTAGATTCTCAAATTGTCCAGCCTTGTGCATTTAGTTCTGTTCTGTTCTATTTTCAGCCATGTGAATCTCTCCTCTGGCATGTTTTTGAGTCTTGTACAGTTCACAAAACATTCAGAAAATTCAGAAATGCACCAATGCATTTGTCTAAAAATCTCTCAGGATTTAGGAAATGCACCTCCAGAGTTTTGCATCCGTATAGTTACAGGATTACAAGCCTATGCTGGTATTAGTGTCTCACACAAAAATGTAAATCCCGTTACAGGGGACTAAAATAGCCTTCAAGTAAGAGCATGAACCATCTCTAATTTTGTGCATTCAGGTCATCCTGCAAATGTCCAGGAAATGGTTGAACAATATTATTTCCTTGCTCAAGCATCCAGTAAAAGGCTTCTTTGGCTTAAATGGCATCTTCCGGAATATCTTGAAGAGAGAGCTCCAATGCTAGTAATTGTAACACAGGCGAACAGTTCCCATCCACAGTTAAAGCTGATGGAGCTTTTGTAGGAATGATTCAGACCTTCTGACACTGCAGAGAAATTACCTTTTATAGAATCAATAAGGTTGGAAAAGACCTCAAAGATCATCAAGTCCAACACCTCATGACTACTAACCCATGGCTTTAAGTGCCATGTCCAATCCCTTTTTGAACACCTCCAGGGACAGTGACTCCACCACCTCCCCGGGCAGCACATTCCAGTGGCCAACAACTCTTTCTGTGAAGAACTTTGTAGAATCATAGAATCAATAAGGTTGGAAAAGACCTCAAAGATCATCAAGCCCAACTTGAAACTAACTCTCTGGACTGTGTGACAGTGTGTGGGGACCGCATTCATGAGACCAGCTCAGTCCAGGTGTTTCAGACATGCAAACTCACAAATAACTTTCAGTGCATTGCACTGCCTTGGGAGCAACTTTCATCCAATGTCACACTGGCTAGATACTAAATAGAAGCAGCCCGGTGTGATTAACCTGATGCCACTGGATGCTTTTCTCTACTTAGGGGAGCACAGAAAAACCTTGATAGGCCTTTGAGATAAGGCTTCACATTAGGAAAGTGGCTTTCTTTGGAAGACGTTGCAAATCTACTTTGTCCTTATTTCATTATGTAGGAGCATCCTTTCAGGCCCTACTGAATGGAGCTGGAAAAATTGTCTTCATTTCAGTTCCCTCTTCCTTTTTTATTTGCTTTAAAAACACATTCCTGGCCCAACCTAAAATGCTAAGAGACACAGGCAGTGTTTTCCCTTGCTATTGTTTACCCTCTGCAGGCTTTTATCAAGTTCTTCCTTACCAGGGAATTGCCGTCTGCTGTGCAGACAGTGTTCAGGCCAAGCATGGGGAGCAGCAGCTGCTTCTGCCTGAGCAGCAGTTCTGCTCTTGTGGAGTGTCATGATGCTGATAGATGCTGATCTTCTGTAGGTGCTGCTTCTCAGAGGGCATGAGGAGAGGACTCCTTGCAGACAATGTGAGCATGAGCTACTTTTTTTTTTCCTGAAATGACAAGTTCATTTTGCCTGCATCCAGGTTCAGGTTGGAAATGATAACATTGCAGCCATGCACTCTCCTCTACCCCAGCTGACAGACTTACACTCTGTGTGACTTGCTTTGCCTTTACTGAGTCATATGTTTTAAAGTTCATTAAAGTCAAATTTGAGGGAGTTTATAATGCCAAAAATACAGAAATTACCTGGAAATATCCCTTTGTGCAGGAAATTGTAGATAATTACAGCATGTTACTGCCAGTCCATGCCTGCCACTGTGCATTACTCAGTCCCAGTTTATTTTTGGGTTAGAAGACAGGTTTGGCTTTTGTTTTGTTGGTTTTTTAATTAAAACTCTGATTCTGAAACATTCAGGACCCCTAAATCTCTACATGTACAGCAGAGTTTTGATAATCTTTTACTTTTAGGCCTCTTTCCCAGTGCTCTGCACTTTGAACAGTCATTTTTAAGCAAATGTCTGCAATTCCCATGGATTTATTCTTAGGAAATGCACCAAAAATTCCCTGGCATCAGAATTAATCATACTGAATAAAGAAAAATACATTTAAATCCAGCTCCAGCAGGAAAACTGCTTTGGGACAAACTATAAATTTTAGTTTAACCAGAATCCTGCTTTGCAATCCCTACTCCATCCCTAAAAATGAAACAGGCTATAAAAACAATGACTTTTATTGCCCAAGGTGAGGGAAAAGAAAAAATAAAAGGCAAACACAAACTTATGGGGAAAGCTTCAGTCAGAAAGATGTTTTATAATCATCCAAGGAGGTTTTAGGACAATGTCATATGTAAAGAAATCTGTAAGTTTATGATATTGTGTGCAAACTTGAGACTGAACACTTCCAGCTGCAGTGAGATTGCACTCATGATCCAAGCAGGATCTGCTAATGAAATAATAATGCACACTAACAGAGAGCACTTTTGCACTTTCAGGAGCACAAAATTTTAAGTGTGATCTTTATACCCTTGAGATCTTTCTTTACTCAGTATAGCAACAGTAATAGTATCTCAGGTATGAGTCCTCTAGTATCTTCTCCAGGAAAAGTGACTCCATCACTTCCCTGGGCAGCCTGTTCCAGGACTTGACAACCCTTTCAGGTAAGAAATTGTGCCTTATGTCCAACCTAAACTTCCCCTGATGCAGCTTGAAGCTATTTCCCCTTGTCCTATCGCTTGTTGCTACTTGGGATAAGAGACAACCCCTACCTTGCTAAAACCTTTCAGAGAGGAGAAAGCAAATTGTAGAGAGCATTACTAGTGTGCTACTGCATTTCTTGGTGCTTTTCCAAATGAGCTTTCATTTCCTTGGCCACATATCTTGGCATGAGCTAGTCTGTCATTTCAAAAGCAACAGGAGTTGACACAAAAGGTGCATGTCTGTGTATGTGTACAGGCACATGTGTGTGTATGGTGACCCTGATTTGCACACAGTGTCATTATTCAATTGATAGTGGACTGTTTGACCACACATGGACATTATACACATAATGACACCTCTAAACTGTCTTAAAATCTCACCTGAATATATCTTTTAAAGTTACAAGGTAGGTGGGTGATGAGAGCTTTGCTGAGGTTAGAACACACGTATGTAAATTCTGAGGTCAAAGCTGCATTGCATTTTGTGGTTCTGCTTTGGCTAGATCTGCAGTTTGTCTGATTTTCATCCACATGTCCCTGCCCTGCTTATGTCACCTTCTAGGAGAGGGTGATGTGGCTTCTGGGTATTCTAAGTAATCATTGATGGGGAAGATGTGCTAAATCAGAAGCCCACTACATCACTGGCTCTTTGAAACAGAGACTTCCTATTCCAGACCAACATCTTTTAAAGCTTTTCTTTTCTCTTTCCTTTTGAAAACCCTCTCAGTCTCTCCCACAGCTTGGAGGTCAAATCTACCCTTGCTGTAACTCCACCAAGGCTAATTTGGCTTGTGTTTTTCCCTATCTCTCAGCCAAAGACCCAATTAAAAGAGATCCTGACAAATCACGAAGCAAAGGGAGTTATTTCCTCACTAAAAGCTCTCCCTGGGCTAAATCCTTTATGTGAACTGCAGCCTTTTGCCAGCCCATGGGAAGCTAGTGGCAAACACGTCTGATGTGTCTGCTCAGTCAGAAGACCTTCTTATTTCAGCAGGAAATATCTGGCCCTACTTCTCCTTGCTACTGCTCCTAAATAGCCCCTTGTGGGTATCTTGGTAGCCATTTCATGGAGGCAGACCTGAGAGGAGATTATATTATTTTTTTTGCCTTTTTATAATGGGAGACTTCATTTATGCTGAGAATACAGTTTTTACCAGACTGCCTGCAGGACAATACAATAAAAGATTTATCCTTAATAGCATTTCACTGAAGTTTCACCACAGGAGACAGGGGGTTTTGTTGTGCCTTTTTTTTTCCCCCTTCAGTTGCTAGGAAAGTCTCAGCTCTTAGCTTTTTTTTTTTTACAGAGCATAATCCCTAGATGTCCTCTGCTGCCTTCTCTCAGCTGAATTTTTCTCTTTTCTTCAATCCTTTCTCATCTCTGACACATTTCACTCCTTTTTGTTTTGCCTTTTTTCTCCTGTTGTGTAGTCAAAGGTAATTAGAAAAGTAACTGATTATGAGCGTGGTGATGGTAAAGTTGTACAAGCTGTCTGTAGCAAAATCAGATTAAAACAGGAACTTGCCTTTGCTCACCTGCAGCTTTGTGTTTGCTTTTATCTCTAACGCTCTGACACAGCCTGCTGATTTACAGGCTCTGAGTTACATCTCCATAACTGTTCTTCCCTATTCAGGTCACTGAGCTCTAAGTGCATACCCTTCTTCCTGCCTTTTGAAGGTCTCCCTGCTTCAGGATCTGTCTCATCTTTTGTCCAGGTGAAGTACAGACACTTAGCTGAACTTCCAGAGCTTCTTCCAAGAGAGACAGCACCCTACAGAGGACAGATACCTGCTTCCAAGCAGAATGGAATTCTCTTGCAAAGTGCCTATCTTTTCCCATTAAGCTTAGCGAGTTTCTGTGAGGCACTATGTCGAGTAGTTAAATAAAAGAACAACAGAGTCCTGTATGGGTGAATTCAATAACAAATTGCCTGAAGAGAGGTCTGCTATCAGACTCCAATTCTACATAGTCTTTTCTGAGTCCTCTGGAGGTACAGTGATGGCTACTGTGTGCATGCTGGGTTGGCTGGAGTGAGACTTGAGATAATATCCCATCTGACATCGGTTCTCCCTTGTCTGCCTCTTGTTTCTCTGCCAGCAGAATGGTACCTTCTTCCTAAGCTGCTGCAGAACACAGGGTGGCAAGGAGCTCCTTGAGCAGGATGTCTCATAATTAATTGTTATCCTAAGCTTCCTCAGGTGCCTGACTGCTTGAATATCTAAGAATTTATGGCCATTTGGTAATGTCTGAAAATGAAAAGACTCTCTTTAATATGCTTATGATAAGTATTTGCACAATTTTAGAAAGCTATTTTCATTCCACTCAGACACTTGCTAAATAACTTTTTAGAACTTGAACATTTACTGCTCGTTTTATATGTGAAATGAATCAATCAGATTTAACAAAGGAAAGAACCTGATTTGCCCACAGCCCTGTCTGAGCACAGAGGTGCCATTTTGCAATCTAATGAAGCTTTCAGTTACAGAAATGAAAGGAGAGGGGGGAGACTTTGATGCCTAATAAAAATGATTCAGCATCCTCATAACTTTGGCAAGTAGTGTGACTTATAAAACTTCCTGTACAGCAGTATAGCAATTGAGAAAGAACTTAAAAGTCTATACCACAGAAGATACCTACCAGCCATGCTGCATCCTCCCCAACCATGAAAGAGTTTTGGGAAAGGACCCCTAGAAAAGCAATAAATGTAAACAGGATATAGTGCCATGAAGTAAAACCATGCTGTGGGTTTGGACTCATGGCAAGAAAGGATACCTACATGCACTCAGGTTTCATAAATCATGTTATCCAAGTTATTAATAAGGTGCTGAGATTGAAGACTTTTTAGGAAAGGGACTATCTTTCTGTGTTTGTATGTGCCTTGCACAAAAATGGACCCCACACCATAAAATGGGGCTTCTTTGCTGTGAATTACACGTTCTGTCAGGAATTTTGGAAGTGATGCACTCGGTTCAGGCTGCCTAGCTCAAGATGCATGAGTGAATACAGTACCAGCCTCCTTTGGTGGCAAATAGAGCCTCAGTTGAGTAATGAATAGCAGCTCTTCAGCTGCAGAAAATCAAAGCACAAGGTCTGCACAGTGGACTTCACCACGGGAACAGGACAGTGTAGCCTGCCACTGCTTGTCTTGGCAATTGTGGTATCTGCTGCATTTAAATTGAAGAGACTAGCTGGCAGTTAAGGTTAGTTACTATTTGGGGCTGCTTTGGCCTCACATATACTTAATGGACAGCAGAGTTTCAGGGCTACCCAACACTATGTGTGGCTCTAACGTGGCTACAATCCCTTCCTACACATCACTCAGTTGTCTAATGTTTCTAAAGCAATACATTATTATTCCTCTTTTTTTCCCCCTGATGCTTCATAGTTAATCAGTATAGAGTTTAAACAGGGATTTTTAGATATATAAAAAGAAGAGCTCTTTAACACCTTTATAAATCATCCATACTTCACAGTCTGAGGTTATTACCAGATGGGTATCTGTTGAGGCCTGTCTGAAGAGACTATCTGTGACTTTGATGTATTTCTCCTTTGCTGCTAACAAATGGGTCACAGCCCAGTTATGTGATTATGCAACATGTTTACAACTTCTGCCATGCTGAAGATGCACAGAATATTGCTTGGCAGGAGCCAAGACATGCATCTCACATGGTAAAAGAAGTTCTGTCTCTCTACCTTCCATCCCTCTACATACAAAAGGAATCTGACACAGACAAAGCTTCCTTGCTGTCATACTTGAGTGGGGCTGAGTCTCGCAGACAGAAAGTCTCTCAATCTTTAATAGGCTTTCAAGCTCAGCAACTAAAAAGGATTAAAATTGTACTGTGTGAGGGCTTCTGTGTTATGAAGCATCATCATCCAAACACTTTAAGTAGTATTCTATAACATGGTCTACCATAAGTTCAATTTTCACTCAATCACTTGAAATGCACTTAGGAAAATTGCTCTTTTGCTGTTTTCACAACAGCTCTGGAAGCCAGCCTCTGGTTTAATGATAACTGCTTTAATCACAGTTTGACTTGTTTCATTTTGACAGCACTGATGTAACAAATTATTTATCTTCTGTATGTTGAATGCACTGTCACTGCAGCTACCAGCATTTTGTTCCTGGTGCACTAACTGCAAACGACAAGGTTTGCATCTCATTAAGGTAATTTGTGTGTGCATAATTTTCGGTAAACAGAGTGACTGAAATCACAAATCTTCTCCACCAAAAGTGTCATCTCCAACTATTTGTGCCTGTTTTAGTAACGGAAGTTGTTTTTCAAGCCCCACTATATATAGCAAAACATGTGTTTTCTCAAACAGGAGAGCCAGACTGTAAAGCAAACACAGCATCCTCGAGCAGGGATTGCATTATAAAATACTGTTACACCATTAGACAGAACAACCCCCCTCTCACTGGCCATGAATAGTTGCATTCTGCCCTGAGTCCAGCTTCTGCAGGGTAGGCAAGGAGGAAAGGATGTTTGTTCCTACACCGTGAGCAAGGGGATGGGGAAATTCTGTCACTAATTTGTTCTGATCCTGCTGCCTCATTAAGGCAGTCTGTAAAAGATGGGAAATGTGCACTATGTCAGTGAATGTGAACTTTCTTCATGGAGCTGTTAACACAGTAAATAACTCAGGAGGAGGGAGGGAGACAGCTGGAGCACATTGTGTTTCATACAGGCTATACCGGAGCCTTGAATCTTCATTTAACCCATCACTGAGGTGACAAATATCCACTGCTTTGCTGCTGTGCGATGCCACTGCTGCTTGCCTGTTAATTTATCTGTTTTCAGGCTGTCTAGACATTGTTTGGGTCAAAAAGTGCTGTCTCTCCCCTGCCGTGGGATTTGCCTGCTCAGCTCTTGCTGCAGGCTTCTGTGCCAAACGGGCTTTGCAGAAGAATGCTCCCTCTGTCTGGATGGCTTATTAAACAGGACTCCCAATATATGGAGAGGTTTTCAGGCAGGCTAAGGCTTCCTACAGATAAAGTTTATTTTAACCTCTTCTCTCTAAAAATACACTGTTGAGGATAAATAATTCAAATACTTTGGGTTTTTTCCCCCTGTAATTAAAAAACTGCCTAAAAGTGTCCTTGAAATGTTCTCTGACTAGGTTCAAGCAGATTTTGGATGGTCCAAGGCCAGACTAAACTAAATACCAACCTGGGGCCCATGCTGTGCCCTCCCTGGGGTGGCACTGTGCCCAGCACAATGGAGGCACTGGTACTTATCAGAACCCCTTGCTGGTGCTGCCAGATAAATGCTAGAAAATACTATTAAAATGATATTTCAAGTGAAGTAAAACTGCTAATGAACACCTTGGCCATCTATTTCTTGGGAGCACTTGTTAAAATGTTGCCCTTTGGGGCACTCAACTGCAGGGATGTTTTCAGGTGAAAAATTCATCCAGCTGCTGTACCCAAATTTTTGCCCTTCTCAGTTTGATTCAGTAGGAGATAAGCAGAAGTTTCATAAAAGCAAAATTCCTTCTCACTATAAAATAATCACAGAATCACCAAGTATGAAGTATTGCATCCTATCTTCACTATCTACAGGGGTTTCCTAGTGCACCTGCTGTGGTCTTAGGCTGTGGGAGAGATGGTCTATCTGAGGCTTACTGAAAAAGCTCTTCTATTTTATTGTTAGTTTTGGGGGCTTTTTGGTTTGGGTTGGTTGGTTATTACTGGTTTTGGTTTGGGGCTTTGTTTTCTTGACAGAAGAATGGGGGTTAGATTAACTGAAATGTTTTGCAAGGACTGCAAGGACTATAGAAAACATTTGTTAAATTTTTGAAGATGTCTCCCACATGCAGTGTATGATGGGAGCTATAGTTCCTACTCCCTATATTTCATGTTCCTATTTCATTGTATTAATCAGCCTGACTTTACCTACCAAGATTTATAGCTTCCTCCCGCCATCTGTAATTCACCACTTCTTGTTGCTCCAATACAGAGAATAGGAAAGGTATAGGGAGCTATGCTGAAAGATGGCACAGGCATCCATATCAGGGCCCACAGGATGACTCTAATGTGCACATGTTGCTGTGAAATCAGCAGAAAGGCTTGGCCTTTTTTTGTTTTTTTAATCCCTATTTATACATAAATACTTCTGATGCATGAAAGAGCTGAGAAATCCACCAGCCCTTTCTCCTGGTTTTCAGGTTAGCACATGTGCTTTGCCTGCTTCCCACAGAGGGCTTGGAGATCTCCTCTGAGCTGGCAAAATTCTGTCAGGGGTCCCACAGAGGGAAGGGGGTGTTGCTGAAGATGAGCCTCTCAGGATATTCAGCTGAGTTTTGGGAGGGAGGACAGGTCTCAGTTTTCTCACATCTGTTAACAATACTCAATTACTTGCTGAAGAGCACTGTGAGAAATTCTTCATTGGTCATTCTTACTGGAAAAGAACTCATGACCCTGAAATAGGCACTCAGACAAGGTGGAACTCATACAGACTCAATTGACTTCAGCAAGGTTCTGCTTGAACCCTGGCTCTTGGCCACCTGGAGTGCACCCAAGAACCAGGCCCTCAGATGACCAGAGCTCAGGCAAGTGTGCCCAGGCTATGGCAATTAACTCTTTGAACCCAGCTCTGCGAAATTTTTGCTCTAGGCTTTTGTGCTGTGCTGAGTCAGCAGTGATTAGTGCCTTTTAAGGTGTTTGCTAGCAAGGCTACTGAAGAGAGCATGGAAGTGGCATATGTTAAGATGAATAGAAAGAAATTCCTGACAGTGTTCACCCATGTTATCTTTAAGTCACTCTCACTGCAAGATTCTCAAGCTTCACACCTTAGTAGGTTAAAAAAGAGAATTACCTATATCTTCAAGTTGACAGTATAAGGCTACTGTTCACAGGACTTCAAAGTTTCTTGTGTAACTCCTGAGTTGTGGACTGAGTGGGCAATCTCCCACAGAGGCAGGGAAAGAGAGGTTTAAGAAGAGGAAACTGTGGGGAATGGAAGGGATGTTCAGAAAAATTAAGAGTCCTGGTATATGTTCAACCCACACAAACTGCTAACCTGTCACTGTATCATTTACAAGTCTCCAGCTAGAGGCATCTCACAGAATCCTAGTCCTAACTGGATTACAGACCTCATCCTTCACTTCCCCTTCACTATCCAGGCCAAAAATATGCCTCTGGCATTGTCTGAAACTGCAGAGGACTCACAGCTCAGCATTAATGTGGGAACCACCTGGGCAGGCCAATGCTGGCATACTTTTCTTGTTAGTTATCTCTTGCTGTGCTCATTGCTGATCTACTGAAGTCATGATTTTAATGACCTTCTTCTCTCTAAATCAGATGCTAAGGGCAAAGGAGTAAATTCCACTTCTCCAATTTGTAATTAGCAAGCAGCAAACCTAAGTCAGGCAGCGTTTTCATCTTGCCTTGGCAGAAACTGGAGGTGTAATCCTGTTCATTTTTAGGGGCACCCAACTGACTGTTGCCCCCCTGAGCTCACTCCCTATTCTGCCAGGGACCAGATGGGTGGTTTTCAGACAGCTGCCCTCTACATTAAGGAGCAGGCCAGAAGTCAGACCACAGAGGAGATGGAAGAAGTGGTTTCAGTTCCTTGGTCTGCCAGGGGCTTCCCGTGTGACTCAGTCAGATACTTTATCCTCTTCAGTTTCAGTCTCTAAACCAGGGCAAACAATGATTTCATACTTCACTGTGGTGCCATGAGGGCACATTAGGAACTGTGATATCCCCTAAATTCCATGTGAGAGATGAGTGAGTTGGTTTCCACTCAGGCCAACGGCTATATAAGAGCAGGTAGGCCTTTTAGTGCGTGCCTACACTGGAGATTTGAGACAGGCAACATGTTTGTAACAACAGTGGGCTCTGGAGATGGGATATATTTGGAGCCTGCAGTGTTACTGGGTTACATGCAATAAAGCATAAGGTTGTGCTCATAAAGCATGAGAGCAAGTGCCTCATGTCACTCTGTTGTGATGCCTTGGGCAAGTCAGGAATGTGGGCAGGCAGCACTCCCTAATTCTGTCTAGCCCCACAAGGCAGCTATCCCTTGCTGACAGTACCAAAATTGGACAAAATTAATTGTGGACTCACCTCTGCATTTAAACATGTACAGGGTATTTCCAGTAGCTCTTCAGAGCAGTATTCAGTTTGATAGCTACATTGCATTGATTTTTAAAACACTTACTGATGGCACCCAAGAAGTTATTCTTCCCTTACCTCAGCACTCAGAGGCAGTAAGGTTTTAGAACTGTAGAGACTGCCAATTGCAATTCAGCAAGTGATTTTGGTTAATTCATCTTGTGCTGTTTCATCTGCTGAGGTTCTCTATAGCTCACTATCCAGCAAGAGCACATAGACAGCTTACTTGTGTTTGGGTAGGTAGATTTGATGCCAAAGAGACTTCATGGAGAAAGCATCTTTCATCTCTATTGGGCTTATTTCGAATTGGTAACCCTCATGTGATATAACCTGGCCTCCCAGCCCTTTTGCTCCTCAGCATCTCAAAATAGTAATAGTGTTGTGGTGGCCTTTACACCTGAGAGGGCATAGCAAGTTAACAGTTCTGTCAGAATTTGGTGAAAGTTCAAGAAGTGGAAATACAACACAGAAATATTTGATTCTGCATCCACCATTTGAAAGTGATAGAACAAACAAAACAAACAAACAAATTCTGTGCAGACATGCAAATATTTCAGAGCACTGGTAAAAGCCCCATACCCATTCAGGGTTTGCCACATTCCCCTTTAGTACTCTGCTGTCTTTCACAGATTGCAGCATTCAGTATTCTTGAGATGAGGTTTCTTCTTTATGCCCAGAAACAAAATTGAGTGAAATACAAATGCAAGTAGTTTTTACCACCAGGGTATTTGCTTAGATGTACTCTTATTGCAGTCCATGTCCTCAGTCTCCTATAAACACTCTTTTGACTTGTAACACTGTGATGGACAAACAGCGAACTGGAGCTCCAAGCTGTTGTTGCTCTTAGCTGCTGATAATTTTGTTCCTTTGTTTATTCCATCTGAAATCGGTTTGTAGTTCAGCCCACTTCTGTTCCTGTTGGAGTTTTTGCTTCATAAACTGTATGTCTCCCTGGCTTAAAAGTCAACAGTTACTGCACTTTCATTTCCCCCTGGGAGGGTGAATCATAACTAAGGAAGGGCTGTAAGACCAAAAACAAAAGGAGAGAGAAGTAACACAGTGGATCATCTTCTCCAAGCTGTGTGAGCTCCACAGGGTGCCCTTTACAAATGCGGTCCATGAACTGAACCTGAAATAGTTTCCTTCACAATGGCTGAAGTAAACTGACCCTTAAAGGTTTTCTTGGTGATTCCAGTCAGATGAACTTGAGCTTTCTAAGGCTAACAGCCTCACAGCACTACCCTCTGTGCTCCTTAAATGTACCCTTTTGTACCCAGCTACAGCAGCAGCAGATGGGCTTGATGACTTAGGAGGACTTTCCATGCCTATCTCCATGGCCTCTGAACATTCAGAGATGTTCAAACATGGAGTAGAACATGAGCCCTAGGGTGGGACTGTGAATGCTTGCATGCAGCATGGTGTTTATTTTAATCTCTCCATTTTGAATCAGCTTCTACACTGAATGAAGGTATATGCCCTTGCTAGCAACTCTCCTAGAAAGTATCTTTGGAGGGCAAAACTATGAAAGCAATGGGATTTGTGTGGCTTCATTAGTTCCTGTTAACATAGCTCATAGCTGTTTACTGGTTATTTTGATAAACTACTTCCCCATGCCAGCAGGGTAGGGCTGTGGTCAAAAACCATGCTAAGTCTGGCTGATAGAGAAGAGAGGAAGACAGAATACATGTTCAAACCTATGTGCAGATATGTGCATGTGTTTAAAGACTAATAATTGAATGGAAAATATCATTATAAGAAAAATTATTTCCATTTTTTTGCTGGTTTCTTGAGAAAAAGGATTCTTTGCTGGTCAACTTCAGAGTTAGAAGTATCATGACGTTTTTTTTCACTAAGAAATGTGCTTTGCTTTCTTTTTTCCAGAGCACGGTGTCCAGTTCTGGGCTCCTCAGTTTAGGAAGGAGGTTGACTTGCTGGAGCGTGTCCAGAGAAGGGCAACAAAGTTGGTGAGGGGCTTGGAACATAAGCCCTATGAGGAGAGGCTGAGGGAGCTGGGGCTGCATAGCCTGGAGAAGAGGAGACTCAGGGGTGACCTTATTGCTGTCTACAACTACCTGAAGGGAGGTTGTAGACAGGCAGAAGTTGGTCTCTTCTCCCAGGCAACCAGTACCAGAACAAGAGGACACAGTCTCAGGCTGCACCAGGGGAGGTTTAGGCTGGAGGTTAGGAGGAAGTTTTACACAGAGAGAGAGATTGCCCACTGGAATGGGCTGCCCAAGGAGGTGGTGGAGTCTCCATCACTGGAGGTGTTTAGGAGGAGACTTGACAGGGTGCTTGGTTGCATGGTTTAGTTGGTTGGGTGGTGTTGGATGATAGGTTGGACACGATGATCTTGAAGGTCTCTTCCAACCTATTCTTTCTATTCTATTCTATTCTATTCTATTCTATTCTATTCTATTCTATTCTATTCTATTCTATTCTATTCTATTCTATTCTATTCTATTCTATTCTATTCTATATGCAAAGCTGGAGATCTGGCAGGAGTTCCAAAACAAATGGGTGCTCATTGGAGGCTCTGACATGTCATAAAAAGGTAGCCCTTGAAAGTATTACATTTTCGAATTGTGCGGTGCTGTGGACACACAAAATGCTCCATCCAAGGACAGTCATCACCTGTGTTTTTGCTTACTCCAGTGCAAAAGGGAAGGAGTGTAACTGTACTGCAGTTCAGTTTGCAGTGAGTGTCAGTCCAGGAATAATTTGTACTAAAGGATTTCAAGCCTCCCAGTTTGGACCTCCAGGACATACCACCTGACTTGAACTTGCAGTTTCTTTGAATTTTCTACTATAAGTCAGTCATGGCACACGTGAACAGTAAATGGAGGTGTCAAAAATCTGGCAGCTGTTTGGGAAAAGATGTTCTGCAGGTTGTAGAATTTTGCTCATATTTGAACCCTTTTTTGTTCTCTGTGGCTTGGTCCAATGCCCATTGGTGTTCATGGAAAACTCCAGTAGACTGGATGAGTTTTGCAGATCCAGTTCTATATGACAAGTTTCTTCCATTCATGCTAGAAAGAACGGAAAGTGCTAAACAAACTGTGGGAGGTGGGTGACCCTGCTCTGTGCCATGTCCCCAGGTTCTGTGGATGGATACTACTGAAAGACAAGGTAGAAGAGAAAAGCAAGTTTCTCTGCAAAGGTTGAGTTCTGACCTGAACCAACTCTGACACTCGTGTAGGCTTTTGAAAACCTGGCATTTTACTCTATGAATCACACATGGAATAGTGGAAAGAATATGAGTCAGTTATATTCTTTTTATGAATTGAACTCTAAGACAAGATAGTTGGCATGGTTTTGTCAAGATTCTCTGTTCCTCTCCCTTATATTTCCTCCAGCACCCACTCACACTTACTACCCCTCAGTGTACCACATGCTCCCTCCATTCTTTGCTGTGACCCTTCTACTAGAAGTTGTTTACTGCTACCTATTCCCTTCAGCGACAAGTCAGTGCTGTTATTACTGTATGGTCATTATTATTTTTGTGCCAGCCACTCATCTGGACAGGAAAGCTTTAAGAACCTTAATTACCTTGTGGCCAGACACGGAGCTATATTTCTAAAAGTAGCTTTTCTTTTTTGGATCAAGTTCATTTCCTACAGTGTCTGGTTTTATGAGTTTGCTAAAAGCTCTCAGGAACCCCCGTACCTTCTACTCAAAGGCAGGAAAATAAATATGTATAAAGAGCTGAAAATCTGCAACAATTAAATTGTTTGCACCTCTTGTCAATCACCTACATGCAGTCGTTTTCAGTTTCACATTCATGCTCTTCTTTCACTTCTGAGCTGAAAACCTCTCTAAAATGATCATTGTGATTATGGTGTGCTACAGTTCAGGACCCTTGCAGCTGAAGTGTTCTATAGCAAATATCACTCTTATTCTGGAAATGTAATTTCTGGCACTCACCACCAACTATGTTAATTTTTGTATTTTTTTTAAAGAAGTGCAGCAGAACTGGCAGAGAGATAGTGAGTAATTCCCTTCAAGCTATGTCCCCACTGATTTGATTTTTCCTTGACAGCTTATCCATCATGCTATATGCTTATTTAGACAAATAAATAAGAGGGCTGTTATCTGCCAGCCTGGCCCGAGGGCTTTTAGCAACACCAGAAAGTCTGCCGGCTTTCCTTTCAACGTTCAACAGAGATGATTAGGGAATCACACTATTGTAAACGTGAACACTGCATGCTTCAGTGGGAAAAGAAGAGCTGGTTTGAAACTTGTGAGTCAATGAAAAGTCCAGTCCTGATTGCACAGCAACACACCTCTGACCTGCAACTAAAAGAAAGACCCTCTGAGCAGGCTTAAGAAAAACTTGGACCTGATACTGTGTGGAGAACAGAAGGGCTCTGGGATTTATTGCTAGTTCTGGGAGATATATTTTGATAAAACATCATGCTCTGAAGAAAACAGATCTGGGTCAAACATTTTGTGAATTCATGTTCAACTTAACAAGTTGTTTCATTCTTACAATTTAAGCAAGTCAAAATGTTCCCTTTCAACATTTTAACATGAAACAGAACAGCTTTCAGAAATGTACCTGGCTTTAGTTTTTAAATGCTTACAAGTGGAATGATACCTCTGACTTCAAACTAAGTGACATATTTTACTTATCCTAAAAGATTTGTTTCATTTGGCTAAAAGAGAGGGGGTAAAAAAAAAAAGACATTTCATTTTGGATCTATCCCAACATGTTTTTTCCACAGTTTTGCAAGTAACTCCTTCCCCTTTTAGTGCATCCACAGAAACAGCCATTCCTCCACCTGCTCTCCACCTGCTCTCCAAGGCAAATTTTCTCTTTGTCTTTCAGTGAGAATAAACCTGCTCTTCACCACCTCTACTGCTGGTGACTTGAGGGCAGACTGAGGGCTGAAATGAACCTACTCAGTCATTGTGCTGTTCTGCTACCTGACTTAACTGTCTAACACAGACAGGCTTGGAGCTTCTCTCAGTCAGATAAATGAGGGATGAAATCACAAACAGGTATTTGCTCTACACTGCAGGCTGAATTTGTACAAGTTAGGCAAATACACTGCTGCAGCACTGCATGTCTGTTTACAAAGTAAAACTCCAGAGAAGTTGACATGAAATTATAATTAATGAGTCTCCTAAATGTTTCAGTATAGTTCTCTTTTTCTTTTTTTTTGTCTATGTTGCATGCAAGCAACTGCCTTGTATGTGCAAAGAAGGCCCACATACACTGCCCTGATTTTCTGCAAAATCTAGATTTTACTGCACAGTCTATCTAGGAGGTTTTCACAATGTGGGATAATGGTGAATTAGGCAGCAAATCAGGTCTGAGACACAGCTGTAGTGTCTATGTGAGACTGTGCATCTTCACCCAGGCAACTATAAAAAACTCTAGGCTGAAGTAAAGCATGGAACTGTGTCTATATTCATATGGGTGTCTGGAGAAGACCTGATCTCATCTGGCCTGATGAAATGTGGCCACCAACTTCCTAAGGCGCTGATAAATAGTAACTTTCCAAGGATGACTTCATTTCTCTCTAAGCTGGAACAACCTGCCTTCTACAAGAGAATGGTCTCATCAAAAGGAAGTTCTCCCCATGGTCAAAGTCCTGAAGGAGTGGCAAATTATATCTTCCCTTAGTTTTTTTCATAAATTCATTTCATTAGGGAAAGTTTAAAGTGACAGCTTTTAAAAATCCCTTTTCGTTCGTCGGCCGTTCTCTCTTCCAACAACACAATCGCACCCCAATTAACTAACTGTACTGCTTACAATAAAGACTAATGATCCTCCACTGGCCCCCGCCTCCATTAGCAGCTTCAGAATCCCACCAGCATCCCAATTAACACATTGATTTGCTTAAAAGGAAAATAGTGATCTTTGGCTGCCCATTCCACCAGCTGTGTGTTCCATCACCCAGTCTCCAGCAAGTCCATTGATTTCCTTAGAATAAAACCAGCAAATGTCCATTAATTTCCCTCCCCTAGCTGCAGGGTCCCACTCTGATTCTTCTTTTTGCCAGACTTCACTGGGACATTTCAACTAAGAAGCTTAAAGACTAATATGGCGTGCTTCTCTCCTGCTGACCCACCGGTTCATCAAGCTGATTTCAACTGACTGCTAGTGTGGGACTGAAAGAAAATGCTCAGTGAAGATGTTAGCTGCACGCTGCCAGTTCCAACTTGGTGAAGCATCCAGATAAACCGGGTAAAGAAAAGGGTCATGAAAGCCTGTATGTTAAGGTTGTGTCCTCTACAATCACACTCTGATAATTAGACTTTGTAATGAGGGAGCCCTCATTATCGGAACCTATACAACAAGTCTGCAAATGTTATTCTTGAGGCTGTCTGGAGGTCAGGAGGGAGCACGTCCACAATGCTGACTTGCCCTGAGGCCCAGCAGAAGAGTGTCAGCTCTTGTGTGTCCAAGGGGTACTCTGTTAGGGGTTCCTTGTGAGAGAAAACAGCAGAAGTTTGATGTCCAAGAAGTTTCCTGTTTGAGAATGCGCATCATGCTGTGCAATACACTGCAGATAGAGGTTATAAATAATTAGGAATGGGTGCCTCATTTGGATAATAGAGCCAACCTGCCTGCAAGCTCTTTCAAGCACTTGCCTTCTGCCTGGGCTGCACAGTGTTAGAAACTTCTTCAGAATGTGCACGAAACAACATTGCAGATGGCTTTTTGAATACATGACACCAGGCATCTTTGGAGGTTTCATCACAATGTACGGATTTCACAGATGGAAAATACCAGCTTCCCCTGGCCACCTAAGTACCTGGTTTGCACAGGCAGGCTACAGCAACAGAAGCTTGCTCTCCAATTGCTAACGCCAATACCCACAAGACTCCTGTAGTAAAAAGTGCAATAAAAAACACTGTGAAATAATAACCAAGTGATAAAATTACAAGTAGGAACACATTAAAAAAAGAAATCACATGCACTGCAGGAACAATGATAAAAGCCTGCCTCTCAACCTGTCTAATCTCACACGCAAACCACACCCTTGGGTATTGCCAACCAGCCGAAAGCAAGAGCAGGAGCAGAGTAAGTGAAACCACATGAATGCGTGATGTGTAACAGCCCTTCTGAATCTGTATTATAGCATTTTGATTTTACTGCTTATACGAGATTTCTTGGGAGGCTTTCCTCCCTGCCTGGATTTGGGAACCACAGACAATGGGCCATATACAGACATCCCAGGATATTCCACCATACAGGCTGGGCATACTAAGAGTTTGTACTTAGAGCTGCATTGTGCCAGATGACTTCTGCAAGAGACTGTGATACTTAGGAAGGTTTAGGCTGTACTTTTTTGATGTATCCTTCAGAATACAGCTTCTCTGAAGGGGAGAGGACAGAAAGTAGAGGAAGTGCCTTCTTAACCAGGGTAAGGAATAAATAAAATAGCGACTGACACAAAGTAGGTCACATGGATTTTATTGCGTAATACGTTTTCCTCTTGCTTTTCTTGCTGACTGCCCAGTCAGAAATTAAGATCCAATCAATTAAATTCCAGAGTTGAGTCTTAGCATCTTGCTTTTTATCTCCTGTCTCAGTTTAACAGGTTAAGGCATAAACTGTTGAGCAGTAGTATCTTATTCTTAATGAAGTCAACAAAAGCTTTGCTAGTCTCTTAGACAAAGTCAAGATTTCACTAGCCTGTACTCCAGTCTCCCTGAATCCAAATTTCACAGTATCACAGTATCACAGTATAACTAAGGTTGGAAGAGACCTCGAGGATCATCGAGTCCAACCTATCAACACAGACCTCATGACTAGACCATGGCACCAAGTGCCACATCCAATCCCCTCTTGAAGGCCTCCAGGGACGGTGACTCCACCACCTCCCTGGGCAGCACATTCCAATGACGAATGACTCGCTCGGTGAAGAACTTTCTCCTCACCTCGAGTCTAAACCTCCCCTGGCACAGCTTGAGACTGTGTCCCCTTGTTCTGGTGCTGGTTGCCTGGGGAAGAGACTAACCCCTTCCTGGCTAGAACCACCTTTCAGGTAGTTGTAGAGGGCAATGAGGTCACCCCTGAGCCTCCTCTTCTCCAGGCTAAACAATCCCAGCTCCCTCAGCCTCTCCTCACAGGGCTGTGTTCAAGGCCTCTCATTAGCCTTGTTGCCCTTCTCTGGACATGTTCAAGTGTTTTGATGTCCTTCTTAAACTGAGGGGCCCTACAAGGTGATCTGAATGCTCACCTTCAGTTTTCATGGAGAAAGCACATTGAGACAGGCAAACACACACGTGCTTATTGAATTCAAAACTAATACTTGCATCAGTTTTGAGTTTTCTGGAGGGTTTTTCTCTTTCCTAGAATTAACTGAACTTCAAATGCAAGCATAGAAAAAGTATACATCCTGGCTGCATTCATCTTTTCAATTAGAGAGACTGTTCTGCATACTGAAGGAGATTAGCATGCTGCAACTTGAAAATCTATGCAGCTTTTAGGTTCACTACTGGATGCCAGCATACTACTAGAGATTAGGAGATAACGACAGGGCATTAGACAGTCTCTAAATCACAGCAATTATTGTCGATGAGAATAAAATGAAGATAAAGCTGAAAATAGCATTGCACTTTCCAAAGAGTGATTACAGGGCCTAAAACCTGGGCAGCAAGGTATATGTATTTTAGCACTATGCAAACTGAATGCTAAGCAAAGCCTTGCATTTGTCAGGGTTGCAGCCAAGCCCCAAACCAAACACCCATGGCATGCACATTTTGAAACTTACCATTTTAAGGGATTAGTGGGAGGGATATGATCCTAACCACACTGAACCAAACACAGGGTTTTCTTGCTTGGTGGATGAAAGTGCACTTTCTGCTTTCTGCATTCTTCTGCACACCCTCATCTAAAGCCTACATGTTCACCCAAGTGCCAGCTTCAATTACTAAGGCCCAGCCTCCCTCAGAGTTTGCCAGTGTACCTGAATCTGTGTCTGTTTCCTTCTCACTCTTTCTCCTCCTCTTTAACACTAGAAAATTATTGCCAAGTGATTAGCATTTGCAGTAACAAAATGGTTGGGTTAAACAATTCAAGTTATAATTCTCTTCTAAGATGTGATCATTTGCAGAGCTTAAAGAGAATTGTAAACACTAATTGAGTCTGACAGTGAGCATGTGATGGCAGATGAGGAATATTGAAGCCATTTCACTGATAGGTAAACAAAAGTAGGTAAAAGTAATATAATTTCCCTGAGCTCACACAGACAACTCTGTTATGAGGGTGAGATGAAAGCTCAACATTTCTGATTGTCTGATACCATGTCCAGTGTGAGAGAAGAGCTCTCCACGAAATTGCAATCTCCAGTTATTAATTTCTGTACTGTGAGGTCTTGGGATCTGGTTTTCCAAATAACATCTGCTAAAACATACAGACTAATAGATACATCTGCATTCACAAGGAATAATGTAGCTCCACATTCGGATTTCCACATGCAAATCTTGAATTAGTCTTCTAACAAGTTCATTATGGGAATGATGTCTAATTTGCACATGCTGTTTTGGCAACTGGCTGTGCAATTTTCAACACGCAGAACTGCATGCCTGCCCTTTGGAAAGTGAAGCTCTTTAGCAACCCTTCACGTGAAATTCCCTATTTTTCTTTGATTGAATTAAGCTGATCTGAGAACTCTGAGCTATTATTAATTATTATTATTTATTATTATTATTATGATTATTATTTAAAAGGAACCAATAGAAAATATCACAAACAACAACCTTAAAAAACGAGTTAAGGGTATGACTGACTTTGAAATCACTTTAGTCTTCTAGTTTTTAAAGAGGTTTATTCTGATTAACTGACCTGAATGTTAACAGAAATGGAATTTTAATTTGTATTCAGACTGTAGGAATATCATCCACTCAGATGAGACAGTGTTGTTTAATTAGGTCTAGTAGTTAACTCAGAAGAAAGTAAATGTGCTGCTAGAGGTTTGGAAGACTGCAACAGGCTCCTGGGATTTGCAAGAGTTTGGAGAAGCTTAAAAATAAGAAGTCAGTAGTTTTAAGAATTAGAAATGAGTGCTTAGAAGGTATCAGAAAGGTTCTGCAAAGTCTGTAGTCAGCAGCTTTTAACCTTGTGCTTCCCATTAGCATAATGACCTTGGAAAGATTTAACATTTGCAATCCAATAAATAAAGTAAATCACACATATAAAAGCCTGAGATACTCTGGTAAATGTGGTATCTGCAGTATCATCCACAGGATTCTTTATGTTTCATTTCTGATGTGAATGAGCTGTGAAAATTAGAAGTAATTTATATACCACACACGGCAGCAGCAATAGGAGGATATTATCGGCGCTGGCTTGAAACTTTGCAGTTTTCTCTATAGCTGATAAAACAAACTGTACATATTCTTTCAGATTACCATCCCCATGTAGTTTAATACATTGTGGAGACTTTGTGTCTGGTTGTTGGTTTGTTTATTTCTTTTAGGTGGTGTTATTATTTTGGGACATTTTGGTTTTAATTGAAAGAAACACTGCGATTTGCAGCCTCCCATAGTTGTGATGAAACGACAAGGCGAGCAGAGAGCCATACAGAGTTGACAAAACAAGACGGAAAGGAAGGAACTTCTTTAAAGTTATAAACGTGAAAATTGATTCAAGAACACTAGCTGCTTTCAATTTTTATTACAGTGTATTTTAAGGACACCCATGTTCTTACAAACTGGAGTTTATGTTCTGATATGAAAATACAATTAACACTTGAATCGACACTTCATGTCCTGTGGAGTGGAATTTTTCTGCTCTCAAATGCAAGCAGTTTGTAAAGAAACAGTGTGGCAGTAAAACATCTAAACTTCTTAAATTGGTCTGTGCTCCTCTGGGAGTCACTGGCATGGGTGACTTAATTCAGTTTGCCAGAGTAGCTTTGTGCCAGCCTGCAACTGGAGGATGGGCAGGATGAGCCTGGATGGGAGTGCCCAGACTCCAGGGGCTGCCACAGAAAGCCTTTGTGTGTCACCCTGCAGCAAATCATCTGCAGATACTTTTTAAGTACCTACAAAAGGCCCTTGGGGGACAAGGCTGGAGAGTGGTTGTGAGCAGGCTGGAATTTTGGATGGTTAGTGTGTGTGGCCTACTGAATACACTGTAGAAGAACCAGTACTTGTTAGTATATTTTGAGGTGTCCACTGGACTTCCCTCTTGCATCAGAAGGGTATTTGGAAATAGTCACTTTCTCAAATGCCCAATTCACTTTTATTCCCTGTGTTCATGTATATTCCCTGTGGTTTGCTGGCTTATATGAAAGCCTGTGCTGCAGGAGATAGTTGCTGGACCAAAGACTCTTTCTCCAACTCTCTGAAGCAAAGCAGCACAAAACCCCCTCCAAACACAGCTGTCACTGTTATTACAGAAATGCTGAGAAGCTCAGCTAGCCAAAGCCACAAGTGAGCTGCATTTCTCTGAACCACACAGCAACCACCCTGCACAGCCACGCCTGAGGTCTCTATACCAAGTGGGCTTCAGCACAGCACATGACTTGTTGCAACAGTAATTTTCCAAAGCCAATGCAAAACATCTCTTTAAGAGCTAGAAAGGTCTGGAAGAGCAAAGGTATTCTTGTTGCTTGGAAAGGGAACTGTGGAATCACAGAGTATGGATTTCATTGTCATTACATTCCCACGTCGCAAGTTCCATTGTCAAAATCCATAAACACAGTGTTAAAACAAATCACACAGTGGAGCATTTTAGATTCAGTCTTGTGTGATTGCACAGTAAGTTATTGTCATACCTCTGCTCAGGTAGCAGTGAAATGATGCACCATTGCCATCAAGGTAGCAAACCAAACCTCATCTTGCTCAATAGCACAAGGAAAGAAATCAGAAGTCAATGGCAACAAAGCTGGTGACAACAAATTTCTACTAGCTCGATGCAGATATCAAACATAGGTTTCAACTGAAAGAAATGACCCAGATGAACAAACTGCAACCCATTCAGAAGAACAAAATGGACTCATAACACTTCAGACAACCACAGCATGCAGTATACTAGAACAGTTCCCATATGTTTCAGTGGTGTGTTACTGAATCCCTCCCTTTACCATATAATGACAATAATCTGAACAACATCTCAGAGATATTCTGCCCTCCCTGTACTGGAAGGTCACTACAAACGAACAGGTAGCTGCTAGCACACAGAAAGTTCAGCTGAGTGCTGAGCTGTGGAAACACTGACAAAGTTAACAGGAATATTTCCTTCAGAGTACACCGTGCTGCTCTGGGAAGCTGAGGAGGTATAACGTGGGACTGGTTTTTCTTTCCATAAATCATCTCAAACGTGGAGAATTTTTCAGGAAAATGTCACAAAGCAGGAGACATCCAGGGGATGACATTGCCCTCCCTTACTTTTATTGGCCTGTGTTCAGAGAAATCACTGCTCTCCTGGCCAGTGCTGAGCAGTGGGACAGCATGCAGCAGTATGTTGTTCAGGAGCACAACATAGAATTGTTTTAGTTGGAAAAGACCTCTAAGATCACTGAGTCCAGCCATTGACCTAACACGACTATGGCCATTACACCATGTCCCAAAGTGTCATGTCTACATAACATACAAGGTCCAGTTGTGGAAACATTCAAAAAATAGAGAGAAAATCCCAGGGAAGGGATGACAGAAACTATCTGAAATTAAAATCCTGTGAAGGAGAAGAGAAAAACTGAAAGAGCTGGATTGGTTTCATCTGGGGAAAAAGATTAAGGAAAGACATGATAATAGCCTAGTACTCTGGAGAAGGTTGATGGTTAGTTATTTTCTTTCTTCATTGGAGATAGGACATCAGTTTAAAAAGAAATCAGCATAACTTGCAGAAAAAAAAAAAAAAAAAGGATATTTAGGTTGGATATTAGGAAATTTTTCACAGTATCACAGTATCACTAAGGTTGGAAGAGACCTCGAGGATCATCGAGTCCAACCTGTCACCACAGACCTCATGACTAGACCATGGCACCAAGTGCCACATCCAATCTCCTCTTGAACACCTCTAGGGATGCTCATTAGGTAAGTTAGGTAGTGGAACAGACTCTCTAGGTTAGCTTCAGGTCTCTGAAAAGTTTTTAAGACCATGTTACCCAGCCAAAGAAGACAGTGGTAGACCAGGGACAGGCCTTGGGTAGAAATGTTACATGTTAGATGGTACAGCACTAGGGGAGGACATGCAACGATTGCTTCAGTCCATCTTTGCACTCTTCTCATCAGAACTGCAGGTAGTTTTACCTAGGGAAGGTGTATATAGCTAGTCAAACACGACACTAACCTGACCCAGTTGCACTGAAAGTTTTATTTTATTTCAGTTTAAAATGGGAAGAGACAGAAAAAGTTCCAGTTCTGTAGTGAATGATTTCATTTTTAATTCTCTATAGAGTAAATAATACCTTTTTTTTTTTTTTCCTCCCATGTCTTTTCAAAATTCTGCACCAAAACATACATTTTGGGTTTACTGAAATAAAATTACAAACCTGAGCAAAATGATTTTTACCCATAGTTTTCAGGGAATGTCAGGAGTTTAGGTTCTTGCTCTTGCTTGGAAAAGAAGCAAACCTCAGAACTGCTAAGTCGTTTGTATCTTGGAACAGCTCTACTCTCCACAGCACTTGTGTGATCTTTGGCCTCTGGCAACTGGCAGGGCTCCTCAGGGTGCCCAGGGGAAGTACAGGAAACTGCACTGCTCGGAGCTTCCAGAGATTTGTGGGCTGGATTTGGCTTCCTGTGCCGCTGCCATGACCTTGACAATGCCTGCATCTCCAATGGCTGCATCTCCAGGGGACATGTGGAAGACAGTCTGTGAACATCTTCTGCACTTCCTGTTTCCTCTTCCCTGTTTTGGACAGGCTTTAATCATCCTTGTAGGTTTTATGAGACTCTTTATTTCATTTAAGAGGGATGACAGAGAGGGATGAGAATCTCAGAGGGATCTGTGACTGAATCATGGCTAAAGTTCAAACACGCTCCTTAGTGCACTGGAGTGGCCAGATAGCTGCATCTGCATTCCTGCAAGTCCTGCAGCATGAGACCTTAGTGGGCAAAAGGTATTCCTGAGCTGACTGACATTATGGTGGTTTAAGCAGATTCCTCCAGAGCAAGCCCAGACTGGAGAGGTTCCTTTAAGACATCATCAACCATCTCCTCATGAAGTAATCACCTAAAGAAATAAGACTGGGCAGATGAAAACCTGGGAAGGTAATAGAAGCTTGAAGAATGGAAGTGGGTGCCTGAAACAATTAAGAGTTCAGAGGTGAGTCAGAGAGAAAACAACTGCTTTTTATTAAAAATTCATTTCAATTTCATGGGCAGGCTGGAGAAGTAATTCCAGCACAGTTTGACTCCAGAGAAATGCCTCCCGGATAGCAGGTTAGAGAACAGCTAAACAGTACCAAGAAGGAGACACAAGACAGAAGTATTATCATTAGAGCAAACTTCTTCCAGCTAGACATGCCCTGGCTGAAGAACATCAGAGAACTGACGTGAAATGTCCTTGATGAAGGGAAATTTACAGCCTCTTCTGCAAAAACTCCTCTCACCAAAGTCTCCAAAATCGCATCAAGTCTAATATCTCCAGAACCAATGATGCGCCAGTTTGAAGCATTACATCACCAGCACCCGGCTTCATTGGCTGGTCCTACCCTGAGGACAAGACATTCCTTCTTGCACCTTTTCAAAGCTGCTGCTTCTCAGGAATTAACTCTTTGAAGGGTGTCACCTAGGGACAAACCTAATTTTTTTGACTGATGTATCTCTATAATCACGTGTTTAATACTAGAGATTTTGTAAGCCACGGCGTGAAACTCCAGAGCCACAACCATGCCTCTTCAGATTATTCCTCAGCCTTCACTGCAGAAAAAAATGAACTGTTGTGTTTTCTGTCCTTCAGGGGAGAAAAATCAAGTTGTCAGTAGTAGTGTAAAAAGCAGAATAAGCTGAGTCAGGAAGACTGTGCAACATTGTAAATAAGGAGTTGGTAATGGAAAGAGAAGAGCTGCTGCCGCTGCTGCTGCTGCAGCGCAACAGAAATTTCCTCTAAGTGGTTAATTAGATTAATCGGTGGCGCTGCAAAAAAAAAAAAAGAAAGAGATGCTGCTGATCCAGGTTAGCTCTGCCTTGCTTGAATTTGTGTTGCTCTATTTCGGTGTGCATCCAAAAATAACTGATAGATCTAGACGGTGGTGCAGGAAAAAGAGTGGGGTACATCTCTCTGTGTGTGTATATTTTGTCCGTGTGTGCGTGCGTGTCTTCTTTCCCCTTTCCAAATTCCCAATTTGCCTTGTAAGTGTGAGAAATCAGTTTCATAAGCTTGCTGCCCAAAAATCAGCTGATGAAACCCCTTGCATTCTAAGTAATTTCGTTATATAACTTCTAAAAAAAAAAACACCCAAACCCTAAATTCCCAAACAAACAAACACAGAAAAAAAAACCACCCAAACCCCACAAACCACCACGCACAGGGAAAGGTGCAAGGAAGTTTCTGGAAGATCATTTCTTGCCTAACTTTTCATTCTTTTTTTTTCTTTTCTTTCCTTTTTTTTTTTTTTTTTTTTTTTTTTTTTTTTTTTTTTTTTTTTCCTGAAGAAATGTTGTTCCAGGGAGTGTCTGACTAGTTCTGCAGCTTGGCAAAAAAGCCAGACGTTACCTCATAGCTGCGGCCAGACAGCCCATTTCTATGCCAGGCAACCACTGCAGAAGCACACAGCACAGGGCCCTGCTTGATTAGCACTTCTGCTGTTTCAAGAGTCCTGGAGTGTTTTGTTCAAGGTGGGCTGCTGAGTGGGGACTCGGTGTGCCTTTGTGCAAATGAGCTTGCAGGCAGGAGGAGGCATGGGGGGGAGGGGGGGGAGAAGGTGCAGAGGGGGAGGAAATTGGGGGAGGGGGGAAAGGAGACCAAGGAACACAATAGGAGAAGTCTGCATTAATATTCTGCATTCATGTTATCTTTGGGAAACAGGATCTGTTTGATCTGACCTCCTCAAAAAAAACACAATAAAAACGACTCACGAAGTACCACATCCTAAAGGTCAGAGTGAAAGAAAGAGATGAGGAAATAAAGAGCCATACTGACAGAGCAGGTCAGACTGAATTAAATGTTTAATTGTCTCCCTTGTGCCTCATCAGGTAACTGTCTTTAAAGCAAGAGAGATCTTTTCTTCCAGAAAAAAAAAAATAATCACCAATTCATCAGTGAGTTGGAAGGTGACTAGTGTTTGTAAACACTACAGTCAATAGCATTTCCTCCTCCTTTCCCTCCTTGTTGATTTACCCTGTTTAACTGTGTCATTTACCCAGCAAAGCTGTGTCTGTATGCTGTAAACCATAAATGCTGGCGTCCCTGCAGAAAAATGCAGCGGCCCAGCATTACTCTTTGCAAAAGAGAAGGGCAAATAGCAGGGCACAGAGTAGGCAGAGGTGCTCAGCCCTGCACTACCGCACCTCCTCCTGGCAGTGTCCTAAGGTGACTTCTTCTAGCAGCTGAGATGTGGTTCAGCACCCTGGAATGGAGACAGTCAGTGCAAATGAGCTGGGGAAGGAGTGTGGTGTGTCCATGCAATAATCCAAGTTCACATGTTCCTGTCACACATAGGTGTGGGGATGCTCTACGGCCCTGGAGTTTTGTGCCCTGTCCTGATGCATTATTGCCTCTGTTTGTGTCAATGATGGTAGAAACTTTCTATTTGGAAGAGCAAAAATATACTTTAATCATTTTATTTTATTGAGTGACAACTAATAACCTCACCCTTCTATCTATGATTGTCTTCTATGATTGTCAGCAAATCTGGTATCAGAAAATGTATGGGCTTGGATTATCTTGAGTAGCCAGTTTTCCAGATGAGAAAGTTAGATACAGAGGTAAAATTAATTGGCTTTGTTCACATATAAAATCAGTGGCAGGATCAAACCATTAACAACTCTTGACTCTGAGTCTTACATTTGACCCTTAATGCAAGATGTGCACCCATGGGAGGCATGAATCTGCCCTTATTCAGGACAACTTCTTCTAAAACTTCTTCCTTTTTTAAATTTGTTTGGCTTTAAAAAGAAAAGCAGATTCCCAGATTTTTAGGGAGGTCAACTGGAAACTGGAGGAGGGACCACAATGCTATGCTAATGGATTTAGGGTAAGTGTGATCCATCTGATCCAGTTCATTCCAACTGCTGTATAAGGCCCAACAAAATGTATCAACACTAGGGAGCTTTTCCAAGATTTACAAGAGATGTGCTCCTAATCTTCCCAGCTTCAGACAAGGGGGCTAAGAGGATGGTCATTCCAGTCCTCTTTCCAGTTACAGCACCGGAGTACAGTGGCTCCTGCTGAGTCCTGCTCAGGATGTCATAGACATCTACTGGAGGGCTGTGTAGTAGAGGTATCACCTAGGTTGTGTGCTTGCTAGATACAATACAAGCTTACTTGGGCCAGAAGAGAAGGAGATGGGTATCCCACCACTACCAGCAGTTCTATCATCAAACAGACAGATGTGTAGTTATGGAGCTTTGAGTCTGCAGTGCCTTCACAGGCAGCCTGACAGGTTCACCAGACTCAATAGTTGGGAAACTGGAAGAGCCCATGAGACAGAGGGAAGAGCGTACACTTGCTGCATTTGGTGTTTGTGGTGTTTGTGGGTATCAGTATCAGCAGCAGACATGCTACAAACAGAGCCTTCCCATGGTACAGAATAGAGCTGAGTCCCTGCATTCCAGGGAGCCCCATGGGCATGTGTGGAGACTCCAGTCACAGGGCTTCAAAAACAAGGAAAAGAAGGGAATTACTTTTCTCTTCCTTTTCAGCAAATAAGTTGTTGGAGCAGTGAGCAGGGTGGATGGATGGGTGCTGTGAACTCTGCTGGCTATATCCCACTGCATCCTTTCCCAAATCTTCTCCAGATCATTAATACAAACACATTTAAATCCCATTTTACAGTCACCATAGGACCAAATAATTTTGGGGCCAAATTTCCTTTTAAGCATAGTTAAGTTTACTGTAGAGTAAATTTCCTCAAATTTTGGCATGGTGCTTAAAAACACACCATTCCCCCTTGGCACATGGGAGTGAATCCTGCACCGCTCCTATCTCCTCTGACTTTTTCCCATGTGAGGGGATTTCTTCTTTTTTCACTGTTTCTCATGTCAATGATGACAAAAGAATGGGGTGTGTCAGCTTCCAGGGGTGTTCTGGATATCATTTGGGAGGCTCTGTACTTTGAGTTGTCCATCTGGCTACTTAGAAAATTTTGCTGAAGATGCCTTATGTGGAGTTCCTGGAACGTTGAGCACACAAGGAAAGTTCACAGCTCACATTGTCTGTGCTAGTGTAGGAGATGAGAAGACATTTGGTCACACCTCTCCATGGGGTACAGGCAAGGGACCTCTGAGGTGGCTGAGCTACAAGGGGGGATCTTATAAATGTCTATAAATGTCTGAGGGGTGGGTGTCAGGATGAAGATGATCTCTTTTTGGTACTGCCCAGTGACAGGACAAAGAACAATGGGTACAAGCTGGAACACAGGAGGTTCCACCTCAACATGAGGTCTTTACAGTGAAGGTGTTGGGGCATTGGAAAAGGCTGCCCAGAGAGGTTGTGGAGTCTCCTTCTCTGGAGACATTCAAAACCTTCCTGGATGTGGTTGGGAAAGGATATAAATGATACCAGCCTCCTGGGGACTTCTATAGAATCATTTCTTCTCTAGAAACTTTCAAGACCCATCTGGATGTATTCCTGTATGGCCTGCCCTAGATGATAATGTTTTGGCAGGGGGGTTAGACTAGATGATCTCTAGAGGTCCCTTCCAGCCAGGTTGGACTCTGGCAAGGGAATGCCCAAGGCTTTCCCCAAAGCTGTGTCTTCTCCCATGGGACTATAAGTACCTGAAATAGCTGTAGAGACCTGGATGGGTAGAAGAATCTCATGAGCTACTAGTCACTATCCCATTGCAGCAGAAACCTGTGCTAAGGAAATGCAATTGGAGGGATTTAAGACATTGGAGGCCAAGGTATGTAGGACCTCTAGGACAGTTTCAATCCCAAACACTAGGTTCATCTTACCAGCCTACATCACAACACAGATAGAGGGATGGTTTGTACCTAGGAGTGGGGAAAAAAATGGTTAAATGTATTTATGGGATACAGTGGAAGAAACACATTAAAAAGTAGAAATCCTCAACTTTAACCAGATTCTTCCTTCCAGACAAATTGGAAGCAGTTGGTGGAGACTTGCAGGGTGAAAGAGAGAAATAAGAACCAGCCCTGCTTAGCAGGAACAGCAAAGCCATCAGACCCAGATGCGGTCAGGAAGAGGTTATATTTGTACAGGGAGCAGGAGCAGGAAGATGCTTATTGTTGTGTCTTGGTGTGAATGCCAGGAGCTTAGCTGAACACGTAGGCATTGCCCATTGGGAAATAGGTATGGATAGAGCTGCAGTTTCTTTAGAAGATAACAGAGGTATTAACATTAAAGAGTAGAGATTGTTTAGATTGTTTGGGGAGGAAGAGAAGGGAATGAGAGAAGAGAGAGCTATTTGAGAAGGAAAAGGATTTATTGGCCTTTGAAAGTGGGGATCTGAGAGAGGCTGGAATGGGGCTGCTATGTCATTATGGGCTGCAGTTGGACATGTTTCAGAGAGTAAACTAGTAATAGAAATATTTTATAGGCCACCTGACCAGAAAGAACAACTGGACTGTGAAATGACTGTGCAAATAAAACAGGCATGTAAAAAGGAGAGAGTGGTAGGAATTGAAGATTTTAACTACCCAGGCATAGACTGGAATACATTAAGGGAAGGGAAGTAAGGCTGGAGGTATGTCTGCAGATCAGACACAGACCTGCTTTCTAATTCAGTCTGAGCATCAACTGCACGGCTTGGTATTACAAAGGGACAGCATGAGGACACGCACAATAGTGGAGAGCCCTGGGGAGGCAGCTTTGACAGGCTCCAAGGGAAAAAAGATTTTAAAGTTGGATTGGGAAGCAAAGGATAAAGAAAGAAAAAAGAAGAAAGAAAAAACAAAAAAATAAAGGAAAGGAAAGAAAAAATAAAGAGGGGAAAAAAAGGAAAGAAAAAAAAGAAGCAGTAGTTTTGCACCAAGTGGCCTTAAGGATTGAATTTAAAATATCCACGTTTTATTGCACTCTCAGTTCCACAGAAGCCGTCAGTGGTGTGTCTGCAAGTGTCAGATCATGACCTGCTAATGAATTAAACCCTGCAGTAACCCTGGTCTTCCCCAGGTGAAGCTCTGTCTGCCATTTCTTAGGCTCTGGGAAATAGGGCCTCTAATGAACTCCAGGCCCCACTGACACCAATGGTGAAAGGCAGAGGTGATTTAAGGCAGTCAAGACTTCATGCCTGATGCCCATAATCTCATTGTGCAGGAGGAGGATTAGAGGAAGTGTAAGTATAAAGCTGTTCTGAAGCACCAGGGAGACTCCTCAGTGGGTTTCATCACCTGCCATAGGCACCTCTTCAAGAGTCATCAAAGAGTGGGAGACCCACCATTAAGGGTAAGGCTTTCAGACCACTAAGAGCAGACTTTGAGACCATAGTGTCTGCATCTCTGGAGCACAAACAAATTAATTTGGCAAAGGTTCATTGACTAAAAATGGCTTGGGTGGCCCTGCTCCACATCCCCACCTGTGTGCTCCTGGAGATGCAACCATCTTTCTGTGCAAAACAATGAACACTGACTCTGGAGGTTGTCTGGTGCCTACAGAGTGCACTGCTAAAGGGCCATGCTCCTTGCTGGGAAACTCTGAAGTAACTTAGTAGGATCAGAGGTGCCTCCAAAGTTTCACTGGTACAGCTCTTGTGACCTGCTCGTGTTTTAACTTAGAACTGTTAACTGTTCTGAAAATGTATGAGGGGTTTGGTGGGTTTGGCCTTTTCCCCCCATCATTTTGGAGACTTCTGCCTTGCTAATTCTTTTTGCTGGCTGATTGAAAACTACTGTTACCAGCTACATGCAAACATGACTGATGGTTTGGTTGGGTTTTGGTTTTGGTGGTGGTTTTTTTTTAAATCAGGGAAAACTGGATACCTTCTAGGCAGGGTAGAATAGGATAGGATAGGATAGGATAGGATAGGATAGGATAGGATAGGATAGGATAGGATAGGATAGGATAGGATAGGATAGGATAGGATAGGATAGGATAGGATAGGATAGACCAGACCAGGTTGGAAGAGACCTTCAAGATCATTGTGTCCAACCTATCATCCAATACCACCCAACCAACTAAACCATGTAACCTAGCACCCTATCAAGTCTCCTCCTGAACACTTCCGGCAATGGTGACTCCACCACTTCTTTGGGCAGCCCATTCCAATGGGCAATCACTCTCTCTGTGTAAAACTTCCTCCTGACCTCCAGCCTAAACCTCCCCTGGCACAGCCTGAGACTGTGTCCTCTTGTTCTGGTACTGGCTGCCTGGGAGAAGAGACCAACCTCTGCCTGTCTATAACCTCCCTTCAGGTAGTTGTAGACAGCAATAAGGTCACCCCTGAGTCTCCTCTTCTCCAGGCTAAGCAGCCCCAGCTCCCTCAGCCTCTCTTCATAGGGCTTGTGTTCCAAGCCCCTCACCAACTTTGTTGCCCTTCTCTGGACACGCTCCAGCAAGTCAACCTCCTTCCTAAACTGAGGGGCCCAGAACTGGACACAGTACTCGAGGTGTGGCCTAAGCAGTGCAGTGTATGCACATGTATAGAATGAACAAAGAATAACTAATTTTTGAGCATTGTAGCACTCATGAATCATACACTGATTTCTAATAGCCCATATGTTTCACTTCACCTCATTCTGCCTCTCTGATAGAAAAAATAAATAGCATGCTAGGTAAATTTGAGAGGGTTTTGGAACTTGCAGATGAGTCTGAAACAGGCTTAGGTCTGACACAGAAAGATATGAATTTTACTGTCATTGTAGAGCTACTTCCAAATAATAGCCCTCTCATTTTATTCTTTTGAATTTAATAGATAAATAAATCTGTATGTTTAGAGGAAGCAGAGGAAGAGGTTGTAGACGAAAAAGAAATCTCAAGCCCCAGATATCAACAAGTGACAATGAATCATAGCTCCCTTAGTAACCATTACTGGCTGCTCAAATCAATAGAAAATGTTGACTATTAAATAAAGATTCAGTCTTTGTGTAAAATATGACCTGATAGCTACTCAGTCTGTATTCAGTGAATGTCTTATGAAAGACTCAAACTGAGACCTCCAAAGAGAGACAGCTCTGTGCACAATCATTTAGCAGAAGCAGCAAAAAGCAAAAGCTGAATTTTAAGAGTCTTTATTAAAAAGCAATAAAAGAATCAGCTATTAGTATAAACATGATTTAACTTTTTAATTGAATGACAATGAACACTCTGGTAAAATTATTTGGAGCACAAAGGCTACTGGAGAGAAAAGTAATTACATTTATGGTGCCAATGTTTGCTTAGCAAAATGAAGCACACAGTGACAGGGCCCAAATTTCCAGGGAAGCTGTAGGGTGTGTGTGATTTCAGTTGCAGCACAGAGGATGGAGGCAGATCCTGTGCCAGGCATCTGGGTGCAGAGGTGGAGCCAGAAGCCCCATTTGTGCAGGCAGATGCTGCCCAAACCCCCAGCCTCAGTGCAGCTCTGAACAGTGGCAATCCTCAATCCAAAAGCAGCAACTGAAACTATGAGGGCTTGTATTTGTGCCCAGCAATGGATGCTGCTGGTGTCCAGGTTCAAGGACACATCCATTGCAGCTACTACTTGCAAAAATGTTCCATCTAATACAAATGCCCCTTCCCCCTTTCCCGTCTTGCCCAAGCTTTTCTGTTTGGCAGACGAAAGTCCCATTCCACTCCCTTCTCCAATACCACAGAATATTAGTGACTATTCAAACAGATTTCCTTTCAGTTGGTAATATTTTTTGGAGGTGAGGAGATGTGCAATTGTTCATTCAAACTGAGATTTTTTTCAGGAAGAACAAACATGATCTGTGGCAGTTGTCTTGGAGTTGTTAATCCATTTTTCCACCTCCTTCTCCTTTAGCATTTGGTGGAGTTTTCATCCATTTTCAGTAAAGACTACTCATTAAATGAATCTTCTAGCAGAGCTGGCAGGGTGTAATAAAAAGATTTTTAATCCCTTTTTACTCCAAACAACATAAGGGAGACATATTTTCAGTTTGATTCACCTGGAGTTGTCGTGGGGGCTCTTAAGAATCTGGTTGCGTTTCTCAAGGCTGCTTAGAGGATTTGAAGCAGCAGCTGAGCTCCCAGTTTCTAAAATGTAATTTGTGACAACGCTTTCTAGATGCTCAGACTTCCCAAAAGGCTCCTGACTGCCAACTCATAGATGCAGAGAGGCAGCCCTGTCCTGGCTGCCGTTGTTCGTGGTGCAATGTGGGGTGAGCACTGCTCGGGCTGGTGTTCGCAGAGACCTAAATCCTCTTTGGCTTGTGCTAGCTGCAAAGCTATGCCTGCCTCTGCTGCAGCAGGAGCTGCCGGGGTGCTGCCGTCTGTGAGAGGGCTGGGATTTGTTCCGCAGGAGCCAAGCGCTGATCTGTACTGCTGGTGCTTCGGGTGATTAAACAATAGCAGCAAAATGATTAATAAGGTTTTTTTCTAAGGTGTGGAGAAGGCTGAAGGCCTGGAGAGAGCCCACTGAATTTGACTAAATAAATTTAGCAGAATAGGAAGATTTTCAGCAATTATTGGCTTAGCTTTTCCCCAGGCTTTCTAGCCCGTCGCTTTAACTTACTGGCCTAAGACACTCCTTACACCCACATCACATTTTGCCTTGGGCCATTCTGCTGCTCTTGACAGCTGTCTAGGGCAAAAGGAAATCACCCGACCACAAATATTTTCTCATAACTTCATAACAAGGGGATCTGAAGAAGTCAAAACCTTGGAGGTTCAGGCCCTGTTTTAAGAAGTGAGATAAAATTAGGACCTAAAAACCAGGCACTGCCCTCTGCCACCCTGACTGTTTATCCAATTGGGCTGCTGTGTACACAGATTAATAGCAATTAGCAGCAATTTGACAATGGTTACCTGAAGTGCTGAAGGTGATAATTAGAAACCAAATCACAGCCCCTTGGTACTGCTAGTTTATGCCTGGTCTGCAATGCAGATCAGTGGAAAGCACTGGGATGGGGTGGGAGCTTTGCATGAACTGAGTCTCAGCTGATGAATGAGCAGAGTTTGGGAACAGGTCAAGAGTGGCAGAGCATGTGGGCAGAGTGGTCTGCCCTCTGGCAGTGCTGCGTGGCCATGACAGTCCTGTTGGGATGATTAGTGTTCAAGCTAAAGCTAAATCATGTTCAACACCAATCTGCCTGCTGACCATCCCAGGGCAGGGACAAGGGAAAGAAGCCTTTGAGCACACCCAGCCCTTGTGAACTGCGCCAGAAGATGCAGAGCTGTAGTCACGCATCCTGCCATGGAGGCAGGTCTTCCTTTGGCAGACTGCTTGGTTGTCTTTATTGTGCATATGAGCTGGTTTCATTAGTGGCTGTGGATGTGCCTCCTGCACCTTGAAACCCATTTGTGTTAGCCCTGCCCACAGCACAGCCACTCACACCCATGGGAGCTGCTCTCGTGGCACATTTTTGATGCATAGTGGAGATTTCAGTTGTTGAGGGTTTCTGTAGCATATCACTTCAATACTGTAGGCATTCAGTGCTTGATGTGCTGTGCAGCTGAAACATGCTGAGTAAAGGGTGTCTGTGAGGGAGTGGCATTAAAGGGACTGGGAACAGACACATGTCCTGATACTGCAGTTACAGACATGACCAGTTCAGTGATGTTCAGCTTGTGCTCCATCATCTGCTGATGGTCCCTACAAGAGGTGGATCAAGCAATGACTAGAAAATAATAACAATCTGCTCTGCCTTCCCACATAGACAAGCAAACAAACTGGGGGGAAAGAAATGCAAATTAATGAGCAGTTGCTCTTTAGGGTCTTTTGTTTTCTCTGCAAATGGGTGTGAGGGAGTCTTGGGACTGCTCTGGGAAGGTCAGGGGTCCTTTGAATGTCTAAAGCTTGAGGGATCCAGCTGGATCTCACTCAGCCCTGTCTGAAGAGAACATAGACAAGGAGCTGCCTTTTAATTTCTTCATGTTTTATTTAGACCTCTTCTTCCTGTTTAGAAAAGCATACACTAAGTCACTCTTCTACACCCCTGTCCCCTTCCACAGAGAGGTTGTTATGGTTTTATTGGGAGTGTGACTCTGCCTGTCTGAACTAGTAAGAGATTAAGCATCTTGCCCAAGGTTACAAATAAATCTCTGACTTTCCCTGGTGATTTTCAATACAATGTGTGCTCCAGTACAAGTTCTCTTTGGAGAGTTTGTGTTTCAGTTTTGCTATGGTTGCCTGTATATGATGGCTTTTCCATTATTTTTTTCCTTTGTACAATTACCACTGCTCAGCCCAAAAGCCCATTTTGGAGGAGTGTTGGTATAGTGTTGCCATGAACAAGTCTGTCTGCAGATTTGATAATGGTTGAGAGTCTGGACCTTCCTGTCTTCACTCTTCTTTCTCCAACTTGTGTTAGAAAATCTTGAAGGTATGTTTTTGTGTCTCTGAACTGTACTGCCCAGTTCTGATTTTGGTCTGTAGCTATGACATGTGGCTGTGAGCCGAGCGGCACACATCCTGACCCCATTGGTGGCTGTGAGCCGAGCGGCACACACCCTGACCCCATTGGTGGCTGTGAGCCGAGCGGCACACACCCTGACCCCATTGGTGGCTGTGAGCCGAGCGGCACGCATCCTGACCCCATTGGTGGCTGTGAGCCGAGCGGCACACATCCTGACCCCATTGGTGGCCGTGAGCCGAGCGGCACACATCCTGACCCCATTGGTGGCAGTGAGCTGAGCGGCACACACCCTGACCCCATTGGTGGCTGTGAGCCGAGCGGCACACATCCTGACCCCATTGGTGGCTGTGAGCCGAGCAGCACACACCCTGACCCCATTGGTGGCTGTGAGCCGAGCAGCACACACCCTGACCCCATTGGTGGCTGTGAGCCGAGCAGCACACACCCTGACCCCATTGGTGGCTGTGTGGTCAAACTCTCAAATCTTGCTCGAAGAACAGTTCATGGCTCTGCTCCATGGGGCATCCAACAGGGACAGAAACAACTGCAAATCAGTAGCTACTGGCTATTAAAAAGCATAATTAAAAATGTAATTACTTTGCAAATAGTAATGTCACTGGCTAGACATGCAGATCCCCCTGCAAGCCAGTTGAGAAATGCAGGTTTCCAGGAGAACCCTTGTTGGGTGCACTTAAGAGAGTGGAATCAGAGGGTAGGACCTCAGTAAGACAGGCCAGGGGCTCCATACCTGTCCCAGTTAGGCCACCCTCTCTACACCGCCTTCCTTCCCTACCAGTCTGTCTGTCCGTCTGTCTGCCTCCCATTGCTGTACTTATCTGATGGTCGAAGTCACTTACTCTTATTTACATTGCCCACAGGGCATGTTGGATTGGAGCACATTTCCTCTCTTGTTACAGCTGATGAATGCAGCCCTATTAAAATATCATCCCATCCTCACACTAGATTGCAGTCTAAGATAATATGTGTTTTTTCTATATCGTTTATACAAGAAAGATTATGTTAAATGCCAGACCCAGTAAATATTTCAAGATTCACTGCATTGCTGAGAACAGTTTCTCCCCAGGCATATGTTTCAGAGCCAAAGAAAACACTTTGAAAATTTCTTTCCTGTTTAATTTTTTTAAAAGGACATTTTCCCTGTATCTCTTACTGAAATGACAAGTTGTCATGTTCCATGATCTTACTACAGTTGCAGATGTAACTCAGCAGGGAATGTGCCTAAGTTTACATTTAAAATCATAAGACCCTGATTCTGATTCTTTTTTTTCTTCTTATATCAGTTAAAATCTTTCTGTGGCATAGGACTTCCAGCTTTACCTCATTGTATTCAAGATCAGAATTGCTCCTAATTATAACACTTAACTCCTGCATAGTGCTTTACACTTTCCAGGCTCTCTGTGTTCATCAATTAATTGATTGTATTACATTCCCACTTAGAAGCATGGGAAACCAAAGCATGAGGGTGAGATGAACTTGCCAAAAGGCAGAAGCGATGGTGCTAACACCATCAACACCATAGCCTGGGTCCTTCCTTGACTGTCCTCAGCTGCCCTCTCCCGACTGAGCTGTCACATCCGTCACCCAGAGGGGCCTGGAAAGATGCCACAATGAGATTTGGGTTCCTCTGGATTTGGGGACTAGGTGATGGTTTAGGGGGAAAAACCACCACCAAAAAAAATACCCTCTAGAAGAGTCTCCAAAGTGTCTTATGGAGGTCTGCCAGGCCCTATGCATTGCTGAGCTTTTATCAGGAGGAGGCTAGAGGAACAGCCAGGGACCACTGAAACCTGCCCTTAGACAGAGAGAGATGTATCTCTGGCAAAGCATATTTGGGACTAGCCACATACCTGAAAAGCTTACAGATCTGTACACCTCATGCAAGTGAAGGTGATGGTCTTTAACTTCAGCAGAATCAAATTTGTCACCTGTTTCAAGCATTTGCTTCATGCTCCAAAGACCTCGGCGTCCTAGGCTGATGTTAAGCAAGGTTAACAACAGTGATGAGTGAAACAGCTCAGGAAGGAAGAGAACAGCCCCAGGTCTAATTCCAGTATCTTTTTGCAGTTCATTCTCTCTCAAGTCCTTCCTGGGTGGATTGTCCTTCCTGTGCAAGGAGATTTCCTGGGCATAGTCATGTCGCAGTAAGTGCTCTGTGCCAGCAGCAGGATAAATCCTTGCATGGGTTCTGGAAATAGAAGCATGGATGCACAGAGAAATGCTTCCAGAACAAGAGAAATTTTATTCCATAACAATACCTAGACAGGATATTTTACTGGCCAATAGTGGATTAATTATGCTAGTACAGCTGTACTGAGAAGGTATTTCCCTGTATACAAGCCCATAGAGGGTAAAGGGGAAATGTGAGCTTGTTGAGGGATTAGGCAGAAGGGTGGGATGTTTAAAGATTCAGCTAAGCTTCAAATAAATGAATTGAAAGCTTTGGAGGTTTCCTCATCACTTCTCATGGAGATCTGGTCACGTTTATCAAAGAAAGAATAAAAAGGACTGAGATGCCATTTTTGTCTTACTAAGTTTTTGGAGGGGGGAAAAAGAAAGAAGTGACTTCAAGAGGAAAAGCAGGTTACATGGACTTTAGATTAAGTGATTTGGGAAGGTGTGAGTCATTAGGAAAGAAGAGGGGGAGAAAAATCCTTTTCTCTGGTCACTATGCAGTAATGCAGAGCAGTTGTTCCTGTGTTTATTTCTGTGTTTTCCAGCATGGGAATTATTGACACACAGCATTGTCAGACAGGGATTGTGCAAACTCAAATAGAACAGCAAATATTCACCAATACAATAGCAGCTGATGCCAACTGTAACACCTGACGTGACTATGTTAAACGTATCAGAGAAGAAGGGACTATGAAATGAAACAAGTGTGCTTTTAACTTGCATTTCTTGAAGGCTTTTAATTTTGTTTGGGATTTTTTTAAGGATAACTGGAACAACTGCACTGGGCTGGAAGTGCATGCCAAGTAAGGGCAGAGAGAAGAAATCTTTGATTTCTCCTTTTGTATTAACAGAGTCTGAAAACAGAGAAAAGTGCTTCATTAAGAACAGGAGCAGCAGGAGATTGAATGGGTTGTTCTTCTTACTGTGCATTAATATTTTGAATCAATATCTCATTAATACAATTCACCCTTATATGCCTTTCTGCTTTTTCTTGAGGAAAAGTGAAAATCAAATATAAGCAAAACCAGCTTCTTTGTGTTCCTCCCGAAGGGCCTCTCTCCTATGCCTGTGGGTGTTTGTCCCCTTGCCCCATTTTATTTTCTTTTTAAATCATGAGGTTGATCAAAGGCAGATTATTATCAAATTGTTTACATCATTGCCTACACTAGAATCAGTGCTTTTCAAGAAAATTAGCTTAAAAGCAGCCAAGTCTGCTGACATGGCATTGTCTGATGAAAATGCCTCCGGTCATGGCTGCTTCTTTCAGATTGGTTACAGATACAGGAATGGTTGCAGCATTTTCCTCTTGCTTTCTCTGACCTTGGTTTTTTATCTATTTGTCTTTTGGGTTTTCTGAGCAGATTTGTAGAGCAGCATTACAGCATTAACCTGGGCTGCCTAGCAGCTCTTCCTTCTGCTTGTACACAGAGCCTTTGGTGCTGTGGCTTCTCCAGGACCCATTAAAGTTCACATTGCTGTGGTGGCTGTTGCTTGCTGTTGTGCAGCTCTGTGGCCTCCTCTGTGGTGGCTGTTGCTTGCTGTTGTGCAGCTCTGTGGCCTCCTCCCTGTGCGTTTTCTGAGGCTGCAAGCTCTCTGAAGCTGAAGTAACCTCAGCACTGGTCTCTGCTGTATGGTAACTAATGGGTTAGCCTCAGCATCCTGACTAAAAATTCCCTGCTCAGGTTATCGTGTCCTTGGTCTTTGTTTATTTCTGTGTATGAGGCACTCTGTGCAGAGGCAATCTAAAGCTCAGCAGACTGAGGTGGTTTGCTCAAGGACATGAATGCAGCAGTTCTTCCTCCACCTGGTCCATCTCTTCCTTGTGGCTTGTCTTCCTGTGGTTACCTCCCTGGGGAATATAGCTGCTGTGCAGACTGAAGGCTTGTCCTAACCCTGGGTAAGGAGAGAGCTGAGAGCACAACCAAGAATCTCAGATTCTTCAGGGTTCGACAGTGCAGACACAACATGCACAGCAGAACATCTGCCTACAGGGAGTACTGTGGAGAACTTGTAATGCTTGAATCATTTTTGTCTGCTCCTCTGGTGCAAGATGGACAGATCCCAACCCAGCACGTAGCCAAGTCAGATGCTGGGTTCTCTTCTGGCTGAATAAATTGCCCCTGACTACAGCTCCTGCCCATCCTGGAGGAAGCCTTTACTCTGTGGGTGGCAGGGTGGCAGCACAACATTCAGGCAAGCTATGCTGTAAAGGACCTCTGTGTGGAGTTATGTGCCTGGGCAGTGCCCCACATTTGGAGGCTTCAGACCCAGTGTGTTTGTCTGTCCCCAGTCTCATGAGAGGGACAGGAGTGGAGCTCAGATACAAATATAGATGTTAGTCTCCTGTATAAGGACAAAACTGATGTTTGGGGAAATTTCTCTTCTAACATATCTAATCACAGCCTTGAACTGTCCCTCTGCATCCCACAGAGTCACCCTGTCCCCATACATGGATGCTTTTGGTTTTCATTGGTCCTTCATTACCTGTATTTCTTCTCTCCTAAACTTTAACTGCTCTGCACCAGAGGCTCACCCATGCTTCCTGTATGCTCACGGTGAGGCTAGCAGAGCTATTCAGGCAGGCTAAGAAAAGCCAGCCAAGCAGGTCGGAGGGAAAAAAAGCCTTCATATGCTTTGTGGATTGCTCTCATGGTTGGTGAGACTGGCAGGACAGGGGAAAAAAAAATCTGTTTGTCTGTGTGTGTGTGTGTGGAAATCTTTGTAACTCCAGTCTAGACCTTCCCTGCTGTTCAGGGAATGAGGGAAACTGCAGCCGTAGCAGCAAGGCTGGGTGAAATCATAATAGTCCCATTGACATCAGCCCGTGCTCAGCGGACGTGCAGACCCAACACCCTGTCAGGGAAAATGTCTCTCACCCGCACTGACGCCTCTTGTGACTGAGGGACCCTGGCTAACGCCAGTTGTGCTGCTTTCTCATCCAGCAGCCAAAATACCAATCAGGACACTTCCTCCAAGCTTTAAGTAGCTCCAGGAGAGCTGTAGATCAGATGTTGCATAAGTAAACAGCACTTTAGTACCCCATTTATACAGGAATGTGTATGAGGTATGGTGGGAGTAGGTTTTCCTTCCATAGTGCCATCAATGCTCTCCACTTCTGATGTGAGAAAATCACACATGCTACCCTGGAGACTGAAACACACTGAGACTGGCCAAAGATGGTGCATTGAGCCATATGTTGACCTAAATCATCAGGAGATTCTGTGGGTTTCGTGTCCCAGCTTTGTTGTGTTCAGGCCCTCTCTTGTGTTTGTCAGGCTTCCAGGGACTGATGTCTGGCGTTCCCACCCTGTCTGCCACCCAGTCCCAGGGAGCTTTTTGCTGGAACAGGAGCCTTTGATTTTTTTAATTTTGAAATAACTTTAGGGGTTGATTTTTTTTTTCCTGGGTGTTTGTTAAGATTTCAGATTAAAAGAATAAAAAGGCTGTATTCAAAACAAAACCTTTTATGCTGGGAGCAAATGAAAAGTTTCCCCTTTTTTCTCTTTTTTTCTCCCCCTCCTCTCCTTTCTCCTAATTTGATAATGGTTTAGGACACAAGCTGGAGTCAACCAGAAATGACATTACAGTGCTATTATCCTCTTATTCCTTCCCTTCCTTGGCACTCATGCGTCCTGACTTCCCCAGAAGACACTTCCCGGGAGCCTCTTTTTCCTTAGAAGTCCATCCCCGGCTCCCCAGGTTGTTCCTGTATGCTCCATATTAATGACATCAACTCCACCAGTCTGTATTTGCGGCTGCAAAAATAGCAAGGTGGTGACTCAAAATGAAAAGTGCTTTCCAAGTGGTTATGTTGTATTTAGTATATCAACCACCACCCCTCGGAGTAGGCGTCTGAATGTGGAGGAGGAAGAGGTTGTTTTGGAGATTTTGTGTGAAACTTCTTTTGACTGACAGCATTCTGTGACAGTTCCCAAAAGCAGTGCTTTTTACTGGCTCCTGAATTGGCTTATCTTTTGGCAAATCTCCTCCCCAGCCTGCTGCCTCTCCTCCTTGGGATACTGAGACGTTGTGAAGAAACAACAAAAGACACACCTGGCACAATACCCCGTGGCACAGGGACGTGGGATGAATGCAGCTCAAGAGTCAGGTCTCAGCAGATGGGCTCATAGCAGAGTGATAGCTCCTGCAGCCTTCAGGGTCATTTTGGCCTGGGTGACCAGAATTTTGATCATGTGTCTCTGATTATTTTCTGAGCTGCTGCTGACTTTTAAGACCTACTGCATGGCTAACTGATGGAAAATAAAACCTTTATAAGCGCTACTGGCAGCAAGGGTGGGGGAGGATCTTATTATGAAAGCCATATATGGCAGGCTGGCCTATGCTATAGCTGTGTATTTCAATTGTGCTCTGCAAACTTTGCCCCTGCAGACTGATGGAAAATGGCTAGATGGAGCATGGATTCATTTTCTAAAGGAAATGAGGATATAAATTCATTTAAGAAATGACATGCCAATTTTTCTTGTTCCGTTTTCCTCTCATAATAAACGATACAGCTGCCAGGAATTTTTGTGAAAATAACACTTGCTTTCTTCTTCTTCTTTTTGTTTAATTTGTTTTGTTTTGCTTTTTTCTTCTTTTTAATCCTGCTCAAATGTTATAAAAGAGCCAGAGCCAGATATATCATATTTAAGATCTCAGCAGGGGTAAACCTCACTAAACAAATGAAGATCTGTCCCTGTCCCCACTGACTGCTGACAACGATAGCAGCAGAGGCTGCAACATTACTTCCTCAAAACTTGGAGAAAATATATAACCCATTTAGTTAATGGACTGAGCTATAATGTCATCAGTTAAGTGAATCCTGTGAATAAAGAACAAGATGAAGTAATTGCTTCAAAACATTTCTGGAATGAAGTAAAGCTTCACAGTGACTGGTCTCCTGGGGTCCCATTGATAACCTCTTTTGAGCAAAGTTTGTTCTTCCGTGATGAAGAGACCCTTTTGCAAGTGGTATTAAGGACTTAATTCCCTAGCCAGAGTTAAAGGGGGCAGCATGCTTTAACCACACTGTGACTGGGTTTGTGGATAGCCATCTTGGTTTGGTTTAAAATATAGCAGCTGGAATAAGAGCCCACTCTAACCACACTGATTAAAATTGTTGCAGAGGCATAGTGCCAGGTGCTGTTAAGCTTGTAAGAGGATATAATAAAGTCTTAATGCCTCCAAAATACTCTAGTCTAATGATCTGAGTACAACTCCAGAAGTCAGGCCCTCGACCTCTGTCCCATGAGCACTGTGCAGAGCTGGGAGGTCGTTATTGGTATGTGTACCCCATGCTGCATGGTGCAAGCAGAGATGCATGAGGTACCCTCATGAGGTTGGTATTTGTGGCAGTATAGATCATCAGTGGAAGAACCAGGGACCACTAGCAGAGAAAAGTGGCTCTTGTGCCACTATAATCCCAGCCTGTGCTTCTGTGTGGGCACCAGGGCTGCTGGCTTTAGCCTGCAACTGTGCACTATGCTGGGCTGTGCGCTATGGCTACAGCTTTGACCAGCCCCACACCTCCTACTCTTCGCTTTGCCTATGACTTGCTGTGCAGCCAGTGTCTGGGGGTAAAGGGAAGTGTGTGAACTGGCATGCATAGACTCTATTTCATCTACATTTCTGGAACTGATAAGCACCTGTACATCAAATGTTCTGCAGCTGTAAACACAGCCAGGAAAGGACAGAAAGCTGGGATGGATGTCCCATCTGAGACAGTTTCAAAACAAATGAAATGAAACACTGCTGGTCTAATGTTGCAATCATCACTCAACTTCTGTGGGAAACCAGCAGAAGCAAGGTCTGCAGGGTTTGCAGATTATCTTTCACTTGGCTTCAACTTTTTTCTTAAGAGGCAAATTAACTGGAGAGAAAAGGCTGGTAAACCATCCCACAGCAGAAGCATAGAATGAAAGCCTAACCTGTCACCAAAGGGCTTGGCCATCTGTCTGTAGAGACCCTCTCTTTGCTCCAGGAGTGTTGAGACTCCGAGACCTAGGTCTTTCTCTGAAAATGCAGAGAAACAACTGGTGGAATGTTGGTTTTGTAGTCCACAAGATAGAAGGGTTGTTTTTCTGAGTCTTTGCAGCTTTTACTGGTAACAGTAGGTTGGAAGGGACACCTGGGGGCCATCTAGTCTGACTGTTCAGGGAAGGGTTATTTTCAAAATCACCTCAGGTCAAATAAAAAAATCAGTTTAGACTTTGATGATAATTTTTAGAGATAATTTTTCTGACTCTGTGGCCACACAAAGAGCTATTCTGATATTTGGCACAATGAATTAGGCAGAAATTTCCATCTCCAGAGCAGAAGCAAGACAGAGGTAGGAAACAGTTGAGGTAGGTCAGCTGCAGATAGGATAACTTGTTCCTTTGTCTGTGGCAGATCCATTTGGCAAGATCCCTACCCCTGATACCCATCTTTCCTCCTGTCCCCACTGCCTGGCTGCTGAAGGTCACGGGACCCTCAAGGTTGTGCAGACTGTGAAATGAAGCATTTGTGTGGCTGTGCTCTGGGGGTCAAAAACCTGGGGGAGAGGAGGCAGGAATGGGAATAATTGTTCACCAACTGTGCTCACAAAGTAAAATTAGCAGCCCTCCCTTGTTCTAGCTTTCATTCCTTATCCTTTGCACAATGCCCCTCTCTGCCCTTCTCATGTGATTTTTGTATTTCCCTCAGCAATATTATTTGCACAATGTTATTTTTCTCCACATGCTTATTTTTCTGGCTACTTCACATTGGCTGAAATGTTTAGTTCTTTCCATCTGACTTAGAGGTTTCTGGTCTTACAATTGCTCTGGAAAAAAATTAAGTTCTTAATTAACATGCAACTACTGGAAGGGAAGAAGAAAATATACAATCACATTATTTTTGTTTGACAGAGAGGAGAGTCCTGTGGTACAAAGCACACAAAATCACGTTTCATCAAGAGATCTGGATTCTTTTCCTATCCCCAGTGCCTTGTGTGATTTCCAGCCAGTGCCTGATCTTTCTGAGCCTCCTTTGTCTGCCCCCTGCTATTGTGTCTTGCTTTTCTTTCCCATTCGCTTGTTTTCTTATCTGTTAGGGTGGTGAGCAGCTTAGGGCAGGCATCATCCAACCAGAAAAGTACCTGTGTCAGCTAGCAAAGCACCTGCCTTGTGATCCCTTTGCACTCATTGTGGAAGAGGGGCACCTCAGAATGATTCAGATATTAAGTGGGATAAATCACAGCTCTTAAAAAGCCTTTTTCTCTCCATTAGCTGCACTGAGAACCAAAAACTACCATGTTGCTAACCTGGACAGAGAAAAGCTAGTGGGAGCTTGTGCAGGCTGGAGCATATGCAGCATTTATCACAAGCAGCTCAGCTGAAAACTTTAACACCTAACTATAACAAATTCTAATGCTAGGAAAAGCTACTTTTCCTGGGTTTCTTTCACACAAAGAATCTTGTTGCTGAATATCACTATCAAAGGAAGCAGAGCAGAAACGACTTGAGCTCTTTCTTTGTAACAGCAATGGAGGACTGTAAGCAAAATTAAGTACTGTTCTCCTCTGGGAATAAATAAAAGAGCAGGGATTTGTGTTAGATCAACCCTTATGGAAAATTAGAGGAAACTTTGTTTGCAAGGTAAAGAATACTGAAGATGCAGCTACTGGACTGCTCTGCCCTGCTCCACTTCTTTAGTGGGAGTGAATATTCTGCCTAGCTCTACACAGTGAGCAGACTGCCTCATTATAGCCCATGTAGGTGGAAGAATTACCTTGAAAGAGAGAGGACCTCCAGAGTGTTTAGCTTCCTGGCTTCTAAAAAAAAGCAAGCAACCAACCAAAACAACAACAACAACAAAAACTTGTGGACTTAAGACAGCAAAATATTGAACACCAACTTTTTAGATTTCTTGTTGAAGACTCCTGCCCCCCAAACCTCTGGGTAGGCCAAATGGTGTTTTGAAACATGGCATTTCATCTGAGAACTGCAGGAACAGTGGGACATGGAAGTCAGTAAGGGGTTTCTGAAGACAGTTGCACCCCCTGGGTATGAGGATGGAAGAACAGGTCAGTCTTAGCTGATCTGATGGAGTCACCTCTCTTTGTCCATCCTCATCATTTTCCATACATTCCTGATGCCATCTCCTCCCTGCCCTCCTTCCTGTTTGTCTTTGTTCCCATTACATCTCTTTCCAGTTGGATTATTTTTGACAGATACATGTTTTCCTGAGAAAAAGCACATATTTGTGAAGATAAGCTGTCATTTGCCACTACGGCTTTGTGTGGTTTGTTTCCCTTCCTGCTGTGTGTTGGGGTCATCTTTAGCTTTAGCTCTGAAAGATGGGAGTTATTTTTTCTATTCCTGTTGGAACCCCACAGAGCTCTGTTCTGCTGCCATAAACTCCAAGATGAATCCCTCCTGCATGTGCTGAGTTGTAGGACTTGTCAGCCAGCAAGTGGGTGACAGTCTCTGTGGTAGTTAACATAGCCAAGGATTAGACAAAATAGTAATAAAATTGTAATAATTTATTTGCTAAAGTATTTTCTTTTCTTGCTGCAAAATCATGACTTGGGCACCACCATTTTCAGTGGTCTATTCTCCAAAGGATGAATGCTTGCCACCCAACAGGGTACTGAATCTATTCCCTAGGATGTGTTAGGTATTTGTGCAAGCACCGTGTCGAGGTGTTGTTGTTATGGTAACTCTTCTGTATTAGCCTTGATTCCACATATAGTGTAATTATGAATGCTGCTGTTTGAAAATAATGTGAGCTGTCTCCAGTCCAGAGAGCCATCAGTGCCCAGTAAGACCTGCACCTCCACACTGAAGCAGAGCTGCTTTACCACATTGTTAAAACAAAAAGTTGATGAGAGAAAGCAACATAACAGAAATATTTCTGTGGAGAAGTCCACATTTGCCTTCAACTTTTTTCCACAGCTATAAGACAGACACCAACTTGCTTTTGTAATTAATTCATCCTTGGTTCTCAGGGAATCACATAAATTGAAATAAGCAAGACTGCACTGCTCTAATTGCAATCACAGAATCACCGAATCACCAAGGTTGGAAGAGACCTCAAAGATCATCAAGTCCAACCTGTCACCACAGACCTCATGGATAAACCATGGCACCAAGTGCCACGTCCAATCCCCTCTTGAACACCTCCAGGGATGGTGACTCCACTACCTCCCTGGGCAGCCCATTCCAATGACTAACAACTCACTCAGTGAAGAACTTTCTCCTCACCACAAGCCTAAACTTCCCCGGCATGGTTTGACACTGTGTCCTCTTGTTCTGGTGCTGGTTGCCTGGGAGAAGAGACCAACCCGCTCCTGGCTACAAGCACCCTTCAGGTAGTTATAGACAGCAATAAGGTCTCTTCTGATATTCCTCTTCTCCAGGCTAAACAATCCCAGCTGCCTCAGCCTCTCCTCGTAGGGCTTGTGCTCGAGGCCCCTCACCAGCCTCATTAATGATTATATAATGACTTTATAAGCTGTGATACCTACACAGAGGTGTTTTAGAAAAGCCCACTTTTGCCAGGGCCTGTCAAGACCTGATGATCTTTCAGGTCTTTTCCAACCTTATTGATTCTATGATTCTATGACCTAGAAATTGTACACCCATGCCACAACTTCTTCAGGATATCCCAAAAAGCTAAGAGAGGGAGCTGGAGAGTGGAAGGGCACATGCAAAGAGATGGTAGCCCCAGGAGGTTAATCCCATGGTCTTGGGGTGAGAAGACAGGGCCAGCTGGAGGCCCAGGGCATGGTAAAACCCACTGACCCTGACTGCTGCACACAGATGGCAGATGGAATGTGCTGCTTGCTTTTTCTAGCAGTAACTGACTCTGCCCTGAGGCATGATGTAGATATCAACAGGCTCACCTCAGGAATAGCTCCCTCAAACCTAGTCGGGAAACTGTTAACCTTTATTGCTGTAGTAGAGATGGTCCTAGCCAGCATCCTGACCTGCAGGGCCCAGTGTGCTCAAGCTGTGAGCAGTTTCTTCAGATCAAAGTCTGAATTTCACATCTTCAAACTTCCTCTTAACCTGTTTCCTCCAGCCCAAAGCCTCTCTGTCCTGGACAGTGGCCACCTTTGCCACCTTGGCCTTATGCAGACATCTGCTGTGAGGCTCATGCTGACACTGCAGCAGCGGCCTGCAGTGCAAGGACCTCATCTTGCCCACATCCTTACAGGTACAATCTGCTTTTCACTCTTCTGGCTGTGAAGCAACTCAGATCTCAGTGCAATATTAAGAACACACAAAAACATCAAGGACTGTGGCTCCAGCATCCACAATTTGCCTCAAGGCTCCAAACATTCCCTGGATGTTGCCCAGGGGACTATAAATCCACTTCAATCTCTCCAGACTTTGAAGGACAGGCATTTTCTCTTAAATAGACCTTCTCTGTTTTCATTCTCTTATTTATCTGCAGCTGACACTTTAACACAGTAGAAGTAGCCAGGCACTATAAACAAAAAGAAACTCGAGTCCTTGACTTCTTCTGAGACTTGCAGCCTGTGTTTAAGGGGGGAAAAAAAATTCTAACAAACATACAAAGCCCTTGTACAGATTTCTCTCTTTGGCTTTTCTAAAACTTCAAGTAGGCAGAGCAAAGATAAGCAGTTTCTACTTCATGAGGTACTAGAAAAAAGGAATAAAAATATTCAGAGAATAAAAAAGAAAACAAAGAAACAGAGAAACAAAAGATTCAGTACACAAGGTGTTCCTTTGGTTTCTGGGGAAAATGTGCAGTGAGGCTGGAGGTTGTTTGTCTGCATTGCCAACCTTCACACTGAGCTTTTGAAAAATGTTTCATTTAACTAGACACTTGACCCTCTGTATGAAGAATGTGTCTCCAAAATGCAGGGAGGAAAGGAGGAGGCAAGGAAGAAGAAAGGAACTGTCTTTGCTGCTATTATCTTCAAAGACTGCAACATTTCTGCAGGGTTTCTAGGTAAAATGTGAAGGAGAGCTCTCCCATCCTTCCCACCACTCCAGGAAACCTCGTCCTCCGCCCTGTCTGTTGGAGGGCCAGTTTGGCTTTCTAACCATTTGCTGCAGCATGTTTTACCAGGCCTTAGCTGCAAATCAAGCAGACTACTGAGATGGGCTGGCCTCAGCAGAGAGCATTACCACTTCCAAAGACTGAAATCAAGGCTTTTCACTTCACCTTCAAGTACTGAATAAGGCAGAAATCAGTAATAGAGGAGGGTGGACAACCAAAGGCCTCCCAGCTGTGTGAGATAGATGGTATCTTTTACTATGGCAATTTCTCCCTTTTGGGCAGCTTTGGGTGTAAGTGCCCTGTTTGCTTTTGCTGCTAACAAAGCAATGGCTGATGTAGGCATGAGCACTCTCAACTCCTGAGAGAATGCAGAGAGCACTTCTGCTGCTCTCAGGTTAGGCAGTGGGATCAGAAATGAGGAAAGCAACAGCCAGAGAGGGAGGCAGCTGCAAGGACACATCTCAGCCCAAGAGCAGTTTGAGGAAGTCTGGAAAGCTGTTTGGTTGTTGGTTTTGCAAACAGTGAACTAGTACCAGCAGTCCTTGCCATTCCCTTCCGACATCAGTGAGGGCTTCACAGTCTCTGTAAAAGCCAGGCACTTAGTGAATCACTCAGATACAAACAAGGGAGAGTTTGTATTTCAGGAAGCCAGGTTTGAAGCTCTTGGCCCTGGCCTTGAAGGGATAAATGAAGCTGGTCCTGAACACAGAAGATGGCTCTCACGTGGGTTTTTCTGTCGCCACCATGTGAGACTAGCGCGTGCATGCAACAGGCACCGAGCCACAGCCACCAAACACATCCAGACTGCCAGCTGGACTTCAACCAGACATCCAAAGGTGAAATCTTATCTCCATGCCTGAGAGAAAACAGGAGGAGATGCAGATGGTCCCAATAAACCATTGCAGGAAACAAAGTACACTTGATAAGGAGCAAGGGAAAAGGAGGACGAGAATTCCTAATGTCAGTGATTCTGTTAAAGACTTTGACCATGCCTTATGGGAAACTGCAAAGTTAAAATATAAATAAACTGACTTTAAAACCTCAATATTGCAACAGTAGCGGCTGAGTTGAATTTAAATTACCTTCTGTAATTCTTGGAATGTCTAATGCTCTAAGAAAGTGTGATACCTCTTACATAACTCCTTTTTGGTCAAATTTGTGAAGCAGTGGATTGATTTGATTTAAGGCAGAGATTATTGAGCCTGTTATCAGCTGCTTACAAATACCATGCAAGGGCTAGACTTAAAGAAGGGAGCTACCAATGCAAAGAATAGGGGATTCTTCTCACAGGCTTGTCCAAGAATCCTAACCCTTTCCTCAAATGTCCCTAAGTGTCTAAGAAAGAGATGGATGGAAGCATCATATTAGTGACTGACATTTTATTTTATCTGCTGAGCGCAGTGCAGAGAGGGAATCGTTTTCCAGCTCTAAATTACCATAGCCCTTGTCCACAGCTAGGACCTAAATGCTACAGGCTACATTGTGCATTTGCTGTTTGCATTCTGAAAGACCCATTGCCTTGAGGAAAAGACAGTTGTGTGTCTGCTCATAAACAATGGAAACCAGACAGTCACACACGTAGGATCTAATTTGAAGGTTTAGTTTTGTCTTCAGCGTAAGAGTGAGTATTACATCAGCAGGAGCACAGTCTGGCCTCCTCAATGGCTCAGCATTTTGGGTAAGTCAATGCAGACCTACAATGTTCTGCCTTATTGATTAGAATTAATTTAATAATACTGTTACGAATCTACTGAATACAAAAAGATTCTGTGAACCCTAGTGGGGTTTTTTGCCCCTTCCCTTCTAAGACACTATATGAGACAAGTAAATCTATGGGACACTCTTAGACTGACTGCTGATTCATTTCTGATTCATAAAAATAAACAGCTAGCAAGACATATGTCTGAGCCAAGCAGCATTTACTCTGTGGGAACATGTAAATGTAATAACACTCTTTAACAGGGTTAAACAATATTAGCCCTCTGATTTGTCATTATTAGTGTCACTAATTCTAGTTTCATGAACATCACTGAAAATATATGGCACGCAAAAAACAACTACCATAATGTGAGCACATCCATCTGTCTTTCCAGAAGAAAAACAGGCTTGGCAGGGACTGCAGTTCTGCAAGGATTTGAAACAACAACTTTTTATTCATTAAAATGTGGTTATGGTCTGAAAATGGACTTGGGGGAGAGGAGGAGGGAGGGAAAAAATGATCTCTCATTACAGACAGCACTTAACCATTCCAGTTTGTCTTCCATTGGCAATCTGCACTGACAGATACAACGGCTTATTGCTGCCCCCATTAAAACCAATGGAAAAATTCCTTGTTGAATTCAGTGGGAGAAAGACCAGACACCAAATCTGGACTTCTGTCAACAGTGGGGAGCCAATGTCAGTCTAAACAGAGCAAATTTGGTTTCTTTTCTGCCCCATGTGTCTTCAGCAAGTTGCCAGCTAAGTGTTGAATCCAGACTCTTTATAGATCTTGAGGAGAATGACTGGTCAGGCTTTGCCAAGCTTGTGGAGCTAGAGGCTTTGTGAATCTCGTGAAATATTTACTAGCTTTGCAGAATGTGATTGACTTTTGCAAGCTAGTTCTCCTCTGACTTCAGATTAAGATCATGTCTTTACCAGGATGCTCCTGCTCTGTCTGGGTGTCCATGTGCATGCGCAGGCAGTGGTTGAAATGTGGCACCTGCACAGAGATGCACTTCTTCCAAGTCACAACCTGGACCAAGCCTCTTCTCCAGCATGTCCCTGATTTGCTGTCTCTCCCCTCCTTGCCTGCCACACTGACTGTTCTGTGCCCATGAGTCTCACTTTGTGCAGAGCCTGATGCAGTGGGGCATCTCTTCCAGCTGTGGAGGCTGACACCAACAAGTAACAGTCCAGTGAGAGGGAGAAACACCTCTGCTGCATGGAAAGGGCTAGGCTGTGAAAAAGCACTGAGCTGGAAAGACAGACTGATCTGTCTCCTGTCCCTGCATGTGTCAGTGGTAACTGTGGCCTGTATGGGAGTTTGGGGTTACATAGAAACCTTCTGAGGCCAGAGGTGGTGTAATTGTATCCCAATAGTGTTTCCCAACAAGGAGATCAAACTTTTTCCCCAGCAAGAGGACAGGAGCTGCTCAGGGAGGGACAATGGGCACACACAGAGGATGTCACCAGCAGCATCTGGCTACAGGAGCTAAGCACAAAGCAATAGGAGATGGGGCCAGAAGATGGTTTCAGAGGTACATGGCCTCTGCCACATTAACCTGTTCTGAAAGTCACCAGTGCCTTACAGAGTCTGGTCCAGGATTTCCCTATTCCTATGTGGAAAGATGGTTTCCTACTGCCTAATCTCGGTCATCTTTGCTTTAAATAAGGTGATTGCTTAATGATCAAGAAGAGCAGTTGATAATTCTCCTCCTTATAACAAACTGCTGTATATTGGAAGACTCTATCATATCTTTCCAAATTCTTTTCTTTTCTAGACTAAACAATCCCAATGCCTACAACCTTTCCTGTGTTTTACAAACCTTTTGTCATTCCTGTATGCTCTTCTCTGGCCTCTTGCCAGTCAGTCTGTGTCTTTCTCAAATTATGATGCCCAAAGCTGGACATCCTGCTCATATTTTGCTGCTTTGGATATAGGAGAAGAGTGAAGCAAACAGAAATGGCATGAGATGAGGAACTGATTTTTAATCCCCTCCATTATCCCTGAGCTGGATAGCAGTGCTGCAGGGTTTTAGGAGAAAAAAAGACCCAAAGTAGGAGCTCGCTGAAGCACTGATCAGATTACATCAATTCCTAGTTATGACCAACTCTTAAATGATGCCAAATCCTAATTAACCCCGAGGTCATTACTTTGCTCAGACAAATATTCACCTGTACATTCACCTCCAATAGGGTTTTGGGGACAGCCTGAAAAGTTTGGCTTGCTTCAGCTCAACTCCTGCTGGCAGCTCTGCCTCTCCACTATGTCCCTGCAGTCCCACCGCTGAGTGGATCACGACAGATACTGCTGTGCTGACTGTGGGAACAGGGGGAGGACACTGTTGTCATGTCCATGTTCTATCTGTCATCTACTGGTAGCTATTTATACTGCGCTTATCGCTGTGGTGAGGATGAGCATGGGGTAATGGTAACGCATTAGAGAGCCTTTGAAGCAGAGAGCTGAAAAAAGGAAGATACTGTTGTTTTTTTAATGTGATAGACTGAGCCTGGGAGGGAACAGCTACTGGTCACAGAGCAGGGACAGCCTCACAGGCATGGCCAAGTGTCTCTGCAGACCCATGGCCTTCCAGTGGCACTCAGCATCCCTCAGAAATCAGTCTGCATAGGAAAAATGCAAACCCCTTCAGGACTGAGCTCCAGGGCTTTAATAGCAGCATGTTTTATTCAGCCTGTTTCCCCTGTGCTGTATGCTGCCCTTTATGTGTTTTCAATATTTAAAGGCTGTTTTTCATGACAGTGTCTCTTCTGGCACTTCCACCCCAAATCTCTCTCTCTTTCTGTGCCTCTTCACTCCAGAAAAGGTGTGGGTTTATGCACTGTCCTCCTATAGTTGTGAAATCTCTGTGTGTCCATGAAGATGAAAAGGCTGACAGAAAATTAGTTTTATTATCTGTGGTAGCAGAGATAGTGAAAATGCAGGAGCTGGATCTGTTTGGGCTGTGTAGAACCAAAGAGCAGGACGCAGCAGCACCTGGATTATTCAGTTTGATTTTTTCTTAATTCTGGTTTCCTCCTCAATTGATTTGTAAGGAACTATCATTGCTTTTTATTGTTATAAACTAAGCTGTGCAGGAGGTTTCAAGTGAAACCATTTAATTTTTTAATCTTCCACTTCCTTCATGAAAAAAGCCTTCCCCAACCACTATGCATTTGGTGCCACCGGTGATGAGGAATCCAGGACCATTTCAAAACAGATTCTTTTCTCCAGACAGTCCTGCTGTTGACAAATCCAGTTAATAATACTACACAGTTTTAGATAACACAGAGAGATGCTATATCTACTCATTCACCTGCAGAATAACTTAACACTGCATGTCAGCATTTAAAGTGGATTGTCTGTAATTAGGCTGCTATAAAACATAAGTGTGGTGGTCACAGACAATAAAACCCAAGGAAGTATCTTTGTGGGATGTCTGAGCACAGGCAGTTCCACATGGCCATGACAGTCTTTCACAGGAGACTCACAGAGAAAAGGAGTAACATATATGTGTTTATATAAATGCACATGCACACAAGCATCCACACACTACAGAGAGTAGGTCTGTTGGTCATAGTGGCTATGTATAACCTCCAGGGAAAATGGAACTTGGGTTTGGTGAAATTTAAAGGAACTATTTTTAATTGAAGATGATTATATCTATATCTCTTATCCTGCAAGACACTGGGCTTTCTCTGTCTTCTTCAGTGTTTTCCCTAGAGACCATGTAGGAAAATGAACAAAGCAGAACTGCAGAGATCTGTGGCTCTGGAGAGAGAGGCAGCCGCTTGTATGGCAAGAGAAAGGAGAGGAAACACTCTCCCTTCCATTAGGAGTCCAGAGCTCCTTCATAAAGACAGTTGTGCTATTGCTCTGCCAAAGCAGGGGACATCCTTTGAGGGCACTAGAGGCTTTGGAGTCACTCTGGATGCTGTTGCTGGCAGGTTGCATCCCCGAGTTGTTCTGCTACAACAAGGTTGCTTATTCCCTTTGAAACAAGATATCAAGGGGTGATGAGTCCCAAATGGCAGGGGCGTCAGGACTCTTGGGTTATATGGCCAACAGCACAGTCCCACCTGAGTGCTGCAGTCTTTTCATTCTCTCCTTTGCCTCTCTGATGGTGACCGAGCAAGCTGGGAGCCACAGAAGTGAGGTGCCATATAGGTTGCTTCGGCATGGCATGGTGCAGAAGGGTTCACAGCACCCGGGGTGCTTAACCTTGCTGCAGACGCGTCTGGCTGCAGCTTATCGACAGCGCTCGCGTCTGTCAGCTGCATGCTTAATGGCACTGCTCGCTGCAAAGATGAAATATATGGTTGGGCAATAAAAGAAAAGCTGGAAAGAAAGATTTATAATTTTCCCTCTAAGCCTGTCATTCATGTCATTAATACAGATGTGATTTAGGAGGGCAACAACTTTTTCTTCTTTTTCCTTCTTTCTTTTTTTTTTTGCTAAAAGCTTTGTGTATGTACCCACAGTCTGACAACCAAATGGGTCTGCCTATTTTTTTTTTTCCCCTTCCCCTCCACTGTGTGGATTGCTTCTAATTCTGTCAGTCAAAGGGAGCAGCAGTTTCGGGAGGGGAATGATTAAGGCTCCCTCAGAATAAAGGACTGCATGCTGTGCCTCTCCTATTCATCGGCGCTGGAGATGGAAAGACCATTCCGGGCTCCTAAATAACAGGATTTTTTCAAACATACAAAACACACCTTAAAAATACGGTACGAACAAAGCTCAAACTCTCCAAGTGCCGTGCTTATTTTCAGTTTATTTCTTCATGCATTATTTTCACTTTTCATCCTGTGCTCCAGGATCCCACTCAGCCCAGGCACTCGCTCGGTGCTTGACTGCAGACGCGCTCAGCCATGCACTTGGCAGTCCCTTCATTTCAGACTGTGTTTAACTCACCAAAGTCAAACGGATTTAAGCTTGTGCCTACAGTAAAGCCTTTTATTATGGTTTATTAAAAGAAACTTCCTGATTAGAACCGAAAGCTTGGGTTTAGGTCCTTTCTGGGGAAGGCAAAAAATGCGGAGTAGGTGATACTGCAGCATTTCCCAAACCAGTATCAGTTTACCAAAATATTTGTGTAAGGAAAAAAAAACAATATTTTAAATAGTGAAATGTTTCTGAAGGTGTTTCTAAGCAAAACATTCCCATTTTTTTGCAAACTGCCACTTGCAATATAAAAGTGAAGCCTTTTATTTGTATCCAAATATTCTCTTTTATTTGACCTCTGATACATTTTATTTCTTTTCTTCTTTTTTTTTTGACTCCTCAAAGGTTTTGGACAAACATTCATTTCAGGTGCCTCTGAAAGAGAAATACTGAGTTGTTCTTAGACATAAGCATGTCTTTAAAAACAATAATATTAGTTTGTTAGCATTTATTATTAATAATATTTATTCTTGAGCACCAGACAAACCTTTTGCTTCTTTAGTTAAGCTGCTCCCTTGAAAAATAGTGCAAAAGCACTGGTGGGCATCCAGGAGCAGGGACAGTGTTTGTGGGAGGAGCTGCACTATGAGTTCGTTGTATGCCGTGTGTGTGTGAACCCAGAGCTGCATCTCTCCCCAAAGCCAAGGAGATGTTTCAGTCTTCATTGCAGGCTGGGACCCCTGCAGCTCCACTGTCAGCAAGCCTCCAAGAGCATTTTCCAAAGGAAAGGGAGAAGAGGAGAGCTACTTTTGAAAAACATGAGGACGACCCCCTAAAAAAAGAATCATTTCTCTACATTAGAATTAAAGTGGGAACATGGGCTGATGTTTTTGCTTGCAATTCCTTTGAAAGATAAGCCCCATCTTTGTGTCACCAGATACAGTTTCCATTCAAGGAAGCAAGGAGGTACCTGTCCTGGCAGCAGGGCTGTGGATGGGCTCCAGGCAGAGGATCAGAGGCATTAGTGGCTTGTTCCACAGATGGGAAACCAAATGGCCGTGACTTATAAGAGGAGTCAGGGAGTCTGTTGCAGAGGTGGTAACTCATCCACGGTCCTCCAAATATCAGTCCATCACCACTGTCATAATACTATCTACTCCATGCAGTTAAGATAAAAAATAGAGATGACAAGAAATTGTACTCCTACATACCAAGTGTATCAAATGGATGGTGGAGGTCCTCGGAGACCAAGCATTTGTTGAAAAGCAAGAGATTACATCCTGATTCCCTACTATGTTTTATGATGTGGCAAATTTATTATGGAGATAATATTCAATGCCCACATTTAACTGAATTTAAATCCAGGAGAATGTATCCATTTTTTTTCTCATCACTTTTAATGGCTGCAAACATCCTGCACATGTGAGTGACTGTAACAGCATGTCTGCAGTGTTTGCTGAGGTACAATGGAGTGAACACTTTGGTACAACATGGTAAATGTTTCATGAAAAGAGTATCAAATGGACTGTCTAAAACCCTCAGAGACTGTCTGCTCTGCACTCAAACGCAGGACATTATTTCATGATTCCCTGTGATCCCTTTGGCATTGTAATTCTAAACTGTGCAAAGAGAAGTGGATGAAGGCGGATTACAAATTCTAGTCCATATAAAGAACCTGTAATTATTTGTTAAACTGTTGTGTTTAGTCTCCTGTTCTGCTCTCTCCAGACTGGGCTATGCAGTACTTTCCAGTTTAACTCCCTGACTCTATTACTAGTTTATAAGAACTGTGTGTACATCCTCCTGTTTTCTCACAGGCCTGCAGATAAGATTTCTCCTGCAGATTCCAGGCTGTAGCCCAAGCACGTCTGCGGGTGGAGGATAACTGCCCGTGGGATACAAACTCCCGTATCACACTCTGCTGGTGGGACACTTCCTACCTGACAGCAGGCATTTCTCTGTGAGCATTTAACATGTCTCCAGACATCTTCCTGTACTTCTTTTTTTTCCTTTTGCTTATTTTCCCCTGACATGAGAGGATTTGTTTTGCCTCAATTTCCCCTAAATTTCAAGAAAGTATCTGCTTCTCTGTCCATCCTTCCTTTCCTTCACAGACGTGTCCCCTGCTTCATCTGGAGAGGTGTGTGTGTCTGTACCTAAATATATGTATCTATCCGTATGCATATCCTTTTGTACCCTGTTCCACTCTGATTTAAAATAGCAACACTTTGCCAGTCTCTCCTCTCCCACCAGAGACAGGTAGGGTTATTTTGGAAGGTGCGAGGGTTGTTTGTTTTAATTTTTCTTTAAGTCACCAAAATGGTGTTAAATATAATTTCCACAAAGTGCTCCAAACCCACTGCATTTGCCAGGGTGTATTGTTTTTCAGGCTCTCTCCCACCTCTAATCAGCTATGATTCGGCACAGTTGGCAGTCTCTGCTCAGTAAGCAGACTGTCTGAATCACAACTCAGCCCTAGAAAGGATGGTCTTTCTAGGTCAGGGCTAAATATACTGACTATGGGGGTGAGGATGGAAAAGTTCCCATTCCAGCTGCTATCATGCACTGAGTCTGTGACGATAAAACTCTCCACCTTGCTGGCACATTGGGAAGCTTCATTCAGTGAGATTTGACAAAGATAAGATGGGAAGCCCTGCAGGGTTTCTGCCCTGGCAGTGGAGAGTTTCCCTGGGGATGTGGCATTCAGACGTGATCAGAGCAGCCTCAACGTGGCTGTAAACTGGATGGAGAAAAGGGGCATCAAAGTAGCCGCTGCTCACCTCAGCATGAACCAGGGTCATGTCTAAACTTAACATCACTCTTTCTTAGGACTTGCAACTGTGGTGGTAGGATCAAGAGGTCTGGGTTCACATTCTCTCTGTGCCTAGCTGGGCAGGGTGCCCTGAGAATGCACTGGCCTGCAGGATGCTGCTCATTCTCCAGTAACTGCCCATCCTCAGGCATTGTGAGACAGTTTCCAGACCTTGTCTTGATCTTAAGGATACTTCCAGGCCGGCTGGGTGGCAATGAAAGCGAGCTGAGGCAACTGTCTGAGATATGGCTGATGTGAAGGGCAGGGTATGCATGATGTTCAGTTGTGTTTAGACGAGGATGTGCCAGCTAGCTCATAAAGCACCAAGACTGGCAGTGCAGGGAGAGCCAATCGCTTTCTTCAAGGCTGACGTTTGCATGATGCCGTCTGAAGCACGTCAGCTATGGAAAGAGAGCACTCACAGGATCTCCCTCCAGCTCGATCCAGCTATTCCTCCAGCCCATGGCTGAGACTTGGCAATCTGGCTGGAAAAAGTAGAGCACAAATTCGTGTGCTGTTTGAAGTCAGTAATGAAACAAACTCCCTTTTCCAGGAGTGGGAATACATTTCCATTGGCCCCTTCCTATTAGTTCTGCAATACCATCTTTCATTTTTATATAACACACTACCCTCCTGCAAGAGTTTTCTTTGCTCGTGGAAGATGAAGCTTCAAGATTGTTACAGTTGCTAGAGGCAACTATTCTGCAAAATCTTTTTATAAAATGCATTTATCTAATTAAAAATCTTTCACCAGCACCATGCCTGTAGGATCAAATCTCTCATTTATCCTGGCAGGGCTGGGGCAGGTGTTTGCTCCTTCTGTGGAATCACAGATCAACAGGGACCAGAGGGGCATAAAATGGCTGTTCCAACTCTGCTAATCCTAATGCACCTTTTTCCAATTAAAAAAAAAAGAAAAGGGGAAAAAAAAAGTGGGATCTAAGAGCTCTCTGGTTTATTATTGGAAGAAAAGTAATAGGGAGGGGGGAGGAGTAAGCTTATAATGGAGTTAATTCAATGAAGTTGGCAACAAGAGCAGAACAGCCTTACATCAGTGACATTTTCCAGTGAAACAAACCTGTTGTACAGAGAACAATTTTTAATTAACTCTGTATCTCATGTGTTGAGGAACGTGAGCAAACTTCTTTATGACTTTACTTTTGGCTGCAAACTATATCCCAGTTTTTTTATTCTCCAAGAATAGATTCATGAGGTGAGTGGCAGGGAAGAGAGGGTTTCTAAATATGCATCTGAGACTCGGTACAAAGCAACTTTGTAAGCGCTTTGTTGATTCATTTTTATTTATGCTGCTTCTTTTACATGACGTAGAGCACGGCGTATTAAACACTTAAATGATACTCAAAGAGCCTTTGGGCAGGCAAGGCTTGGTTGAAGTTAGTATGGAGTTTGGAGAAACCATATACTTGACACTGAGCTTAGACAAGAAAGAGCCTAGGTGGCCAGTGTGTCCCTGTCGGTATGCCAACACCACTGACCTGCCTTGATATCTCTCGTGGCTCAAGGTAGCAGCCCAGGAGCTGCTGGTGACCCAGGGCGGACATCTCTCTGCTCTCCTATCACCACTGCAGGGGCAGCACAGCAGGCAGCCTGCTGCAGGCACCCCTCCTAACTCCAACATAATGAAGTGCAAAAAGCATTTTCCTTCTGGTGGTATTACCCTGCCCTGAGTGTTTGGCACTTCTCCAATGTCATGAGAATACTGCTTGGTAACATGTGGGGAACACAGTTCAGATGGGGTACCAGAGGAGGTGTCTGTTCTCAGGTATTGGGTTGGTATGAGCAACTTCTCCTATTTGAAAGTTCAGGGGTAAAATCAGGAAGAAAGTGGAAGTGTCTGTGACATGGCAAGGTTTCTGCTGCAACACAGGAGCCACGCTGAAGCACAGCATGTCTGAGATGTTCCTCCAGAAACGGAAGCTACCAGATCACAAAATGAAACACTTTTTCTGTGTTTTTTATTGTTTGTTGTTGATTTTATTTTTTCAGCCTATCCTAGCAAAATAACTTCTGCTCATCATTAACTTAACCCAGTCATCAGCAGAAACCCATCATTGCTAGCTATTGGCATGTCTGCTTTGGCTGCATTTCTCCCTGTTGCTGAAGACGTGCACAGAGCTCTGCAAGCAGGAACAAGGCAGAAGCTTGCGGTGGCTACAGTCTGAACTGGTGTGCAGACAAAAAACCCTCCAGAATGACAACATAGAAAACAAGTTTCTTAAAGCACATGAGCATGTCTTTGGCTTTGCACATCTTTTGATATTCCAGGAGCATTGTTCAAAATATAGATTGCACTTACAGCCACAAAAGGAGGTTGCCGATTTCCAGTCAAGCTGAAAAAATGAGTATTTCATGGAATGTTGAAAAGGAATTAGCAAGAACTATCTATAAACCAATTGGTTTCACTTTTGGTCCCAAGGCTCACCAGAGCTCAGGTATTTGTCTCAGTGGGGTTCCCTGCTTGGCCTGTGCCCCCCCCCCACTGCTACTCCCACTAATGTGTAGAGATTAGAGCTGCGATGCAGACACAGTAATGGCATGTTGAACAGCATAGATCATAGGGGAGCTGAATTTGTATGCTTTAGCACAAATTAGATTGCATTTCTAAAATCCTAATAAGCATAAAGATGGATCCAGAGGGGTTGTTACAAACCAAACCAGAATAATAAGCTCATCCAGAATTTACCTAATGGACAAAAGGAGAGCTGGTTCTCAAATAATGTGCACATCAGCTGAACCAAAGAGCATCTCAGTAAGGAGAAATGTGATCCTGTTCTGGGATGCTGGGCCCTGCAGTGGGACATGGAGAAACTTAACAAATTGTTGCTAGATGAGTGGGTAGCAGATTCTCTGTCTTGAATGCAAGAGTCAAGGAAGTACTTTCTATATGGATGAATAATTGCTTATATGAGGTCAAGTCCTTCGTTGAAGCTAATGGAAAGCTCGTCATTGACTTCAATGGGATTGGCACTAGACCCATAAGAAGAAAATAATAATAATGGTCTTGTCTGTGATAGAAAGCCAAAAAACAAAAAGCTCCCCAAAAGCTCCAACCCTCAAAAAATAAAAGAAAAAAAAGAGAAAAAAAGAAAATAAAAAGGCAGAACTCATAGCAGCCAAGAGCCTTCTGCATGGATCTAGGAACACTGTACTTGGTGAATCATTTCTCTGTTAAATGGAGCATTTGTTCTGTTCCTGATTTATCTCCAAGCAAATTTAGACTACTCAAAATCAATTTGCTCATTATAATTTTTCAATGCCTATGGGCAAACTCTTGGCTTCTGCTGTTTCCTATTGTTATTTGTGCTGAGCCATTGCTCTCCCGGCTCACGTGGGTCTGCTCTTCCGCCCTGCCTGTGTGACGTAATGTTAGAAATAGAGGGCTGCTAAAAATCACAGCTACCCATCTTTCACAGAAGTGTGTTGGCATAGCTCAAAAGTGTTCTGCTACATGGTTAGCCCTCAAATTCAGATTCTTTTAAAAAGCAATTTCAGAGCACCTAGTCTTTAAGTTAGCTGGGTACACATGTTAGCAGACAATGAAGGAAAGCAAAACACACAAGGCAGCAGCTAGGAAGATCTTTAAAGGGTTTCCTTGGGAGAGCCATTGAATCAAGAACCTGCAAAGCTCTATTAATGAAAATAACTTTGCTGATACAGGTTTTTCACAATAATTTGATTGGGTTGGATTGGTATTTAGGAGGAAGAGACCTAAAGAACATTACTGGAGAGGATGCTGGGGAGCCTGCTGAGTCTTAAGGCAATAGCAGTCCAATGTCAGTACCTCCTCTGGACACTGCTGCACTCTTTCTGTTTTCTGGGTGGGATTCAAGCAGTAGCTTGGAGGGGATTTTACAGACCTTTGGACTTTTCTGCCAAAGCTCCTGCTTACCCAGGATCTTGTCCAAATTTCATATAGATATTCTTATTTGGCCTTCCTGTTTACAATTCCAATTACATTTGGCTATCCTTCACCCCATCCAATCCAGTATTGTGCTTCACTGTGTGCTCTTCAGCACTCCAAATTCATTACCTGTAGGGTCATTGAATGATCCTTTAGCCTCTACCATCCTCAGTTCCTCTGAAATTCTGGGGGGGGTCTTACAGCCCTGCCTCTTCCAGAAGAGCTTTCACAGGAGATGTCCAGAGCAGATCCACTGTTACTAACCAGCATACAAAGCTCTGTTCAGGGCCGTGGTCTGCAAGAGCAGCCCAGACTTGGCTTAGCTTAGCTCAGTTACATACAAGCAAGATGCTGTTTCTAACTCACATGAGTAGCTTGCAGTTTTGCAGACTAAGCAGCCCATTTGATGCTGGGTTTAGCAGCGAGCCCATGGTGCCTTTACTGGGATCCTTTGTTCTTGCAGTACCTTGCACCAAAGACATTTTTGGGAAATGCTAAAAATTTGCATGAGATTAAAATGCATGTTCCATTGGGCTTTCCAGTTAATTCTTTCTTTCTGACTTTCCTTTTTTAACAAACAGGGCTCACTTTTACCATTGTTCATCTCTTTTTTTTTCCTTTTTATTTAAGCAAAATTTTCATCCATTCAGTGCCTCTGCTGAGAGTTTTTTTTTTCTTTCATTACTTTATGGCAGATGAAAGTTAAGAGGTCCAATTACTAACATTTTATGATAGCACAGAATATTATTAAAGCACTTAAGAGGTTATTAACACCTTTTATGTACCTCATTATTTAAAAGCCTGCCATATTTAATCATTTTAGCACCATTAAATTGGCATTAACAACAACCCTATGACTTACACTCAGAAATGTCACCATTTGACAACACTAATGCAATAAAACATCTCACAGAAACCTAGAGGCACCCTGTGAACTATAATGCTTCACAAAAATTGGTCTTTTCATGCCTTTGAACCACAGGGAGCTGCAAGGAGGGCCATGGGGGTCTCCACCTCATGCTGTAGGCAGTGACTGCTGCCAGGGAACTGGGAGGGAGATGGTGCAATGCATTTGGCAGGAAAGCTGCGTTTGGTAGAGGATCATCTGCAGCAGGTGAGGAACATTGAGTGAAATGAGATGCAGGAGATAACCCTAATTCAATTCTCCCTGGTGTCCAAGTGCAGCCAAAGGTCACAGGTCTTGCGGGTCCAGTGTGAGTCCTTGGAATCCCTTTGTCTCCCAGCGGGTGCTGTGACACCTTTGCTGTCTCCCAGTGTCCCTGCCAAGTCACAGGGTCAGGTTTTAGGGCCCTTAACCTAGGGACTGTCACACTCCTACCTGTGCCAGATAATGGATGAGTAACTTTGACATATAAGCAAGGGAACAGTAGAGAAGCCCTTCTGATAGCCTGTTCAGCTGGGTCCCCATGTTTATAGGAGCAGTTACACATGTACAACCTCCTCTTATAAAGCTGTAAAATTACTTCTGCTGTGACCTCCTCTGGGGTCCCTATTCTTCCCTTTTTTTTACCTCACTCCCTTTGCTGCAGTGGGCTGAGGCTGACAATCTGGTGGTTAGCAATTACACATTCAATATTAGCCTCTGCCCGTTGATTATCAAGGACAAAAAAACAACAGCCATGAGGTGGCTAAGTGGAACATCATGTTAATCAACTCAGAAATATTATTTTTACAGCCTCTTGATTATTTCTAACAACCTGCTAAAAGCCAGTGGGACTGGGTGGGTCAGAAAAGCACTGGCGACATTGAGAGCATTCCAGCCCCTGTTTTCTGCTTGCCAGCTGGAACTCCAGGAGCAAGATTCAACTCATATGGGATATTTTCCCAGCAAAACATGGAATGAATTGTGTTTTCTTTTTAAGGGGGAAAAAAAATCCCTTTCCAATGATCATTATTTTCATAGATGAACATTAATAGTATGTTTTGGCATTTTAAAGCACATCCTCAAATTTACTCTCCCTGTCTATGCAGCTGAGCACAGAATCAGGAGAATCTATTCTGTAACTTATCTGCCCAGACTTCAGAAGCATTTCTTTTCTTTGTGATTGTCTAACAGAAAAGAAAAACTGGTTAAAGTCCCAAAAGCCTCGAGTTTGGAGCCATACAAGACTTCCTGAGTTGTTTCTCAGGTGCTGGCACTCAGACAAGTGACTGTGTCAAAAACCCCAACAGGTCTGTGTACAAAACCTATCAGCCTCATCAGCTGGAAGGATGCCACCACCACTATCAGTATATTAGTTCAGCCATTTGGGGAGAGTAAATGTCAGTATTTGTAACTCAGAAGGGTCAGGGCACTCTGCTGTTAATGAAGCTGCCTGTCCACAGCCAAATCCCTCCTGTGTACATGATCTGCAGGCACTTCCCTATTTCCATTGCCCTTAGAGGGATGGATTACTATTCCAGCCTAGCCACGCTTGGGTTTGTTTTGCTGTTTGTATTACATCTATATCTTCAGCAGTTAAATGCTGGTAGGTCTTCAGGTCTGTTAAACAAATTATAGGAGCCTTTAAACATCATGTGCTGGGTTTTGTCCCCCACAGCCAGCACACAGATTGGCTCAGGTGTGAGTGGAGAGACATGAATAAGGCTTCCTTCCAATCCCCCTCTCCAGCTCCCTTGTTATCTGGGGAGGGGGGGTTGGGGGAGGGCAGGTTAATCGGCCTGTATTAGTGGAGGGTTTAACAGCAGTGACCTGGCCCTGAGGATAGATCTCTGTCTTGTTTTCTCCACCAGGTCCAGTCCCTATCTCCCCAGGCGCTTCCAGTCTCTCTGGAGTTCCCTGCTGGCAGCTCCCCAACCTTTTTGAAGGCTTCCCCACCCCCCCACATTGATGTAGCACCCTTTACTAGAAGACTCATGATTATAAATGGGCTGAAGCAAGAGGGGAATGTAAGGCACATTATTTTTCAGAACAGTTTAGGAGTGCAAATTTACTGGGATTTGAGCTCCTAATTAATTTGTCCCATTTGAGAAATGTCCCTTTGCACAGCCAAGAGGATTCTTGAGCCTCCCACAGTGCTGGCTTTGCTGTGACCTTCTTTCTCTTTGCCAGCTGTGCTGTGGTGATGGAGCCAGGATGTGTCCCTGGGACCTGTGCTATGGGGTGCATATTTACTGTATTGACTGCAGGACACTGAGGGAAGGGTTTGGCTGATGTCTCCCTGCCATGGTTGCCCTCTCCATGTGTTTGTGTCAGCCAAGGTTGAGAGAGAGAGGAATGTGTCTGTGGGGTCAGCAGCAGCTCTTGCTTGCTAGCTGGGGCAGTGTGGCTGTGATGCTGGTACAGTGGCTTTACCTACAAAATGAGTGACCAAAGCACATGAGGATTGAACACCAAAGGGAGGGAGACCAGAGGTGAAGAGCTGCTATATATTTGCATATATTATGCTATACCATTCTCTTCTTAAAACAGCAAAGTCCAGACCCTGCCTATATGAGCAAGTGCTACCTGTTTTAGCAACACAGTTGCAGCAACAGGTAGCTGTATTCTATTCAGTGCTGTAGAATGGCTTGTGTGGACTTTGACTAAGTCCTGGTTGCCAGAAGAGGTGTGATTTTTGTTTTTTTTCTTTATGGCCAGATAGCTAATATATATTAACTATTGTTCTGTAAATCCAGTGGAGACAAGACTGCAGACCTAAATGTAGGGTTGCTAGGCGAGGCTAGCACTGCACAAGTGAAATGGTTTCATCCCTGCAGTTATTTCAGACTTGCTATTGCTCTTTACCTGAGGAGTTAACTTCAAAACCTGTCTCAGCACTTGTTCTGCTTGTGTAAATGTACTTCACTGGGACATTCATCCCAGCCTGTGTAGCCAAGCCAGCAGAAGTTTCTAGTTTAGCCTGTCCTTCATCAGTCGAGGGGACTGTCTCCTCAACAAGCAGAGCTAGGCAATTTGGCTGTGTTTTGTTGAGTATCAGCCCAGGCTGGTGCAAACCCAGGGTAATTTATCATCTGGGTGTATGATGGATGAGGTGATATGAATTGGTGGCTTTGGTCCATTACTGTTGGAACCAACTGATCTCCTTATTGGCAGCCTCAGCAGACTTTTTGTGGGAAAGACTTTTTGTGCCCTGGGGCACCTTTCCCTCCTTGGAGGAAGCTGCTGCCCTTCAGCAGAGGCTGTGAGCAATTTGCACAATGACCCTTGAGATTCTGTTGCCTCTTCTCTCTGGAGCCCTTCTCTACTCTGCCAGGTCTGGATGGATGCTCCAGATTGCCTGATGCAAGGCCCAGAAGGTGGCTCCCCCATGACTTACTGCCTGGGACTCACAGGCTGGTGATGCAGATCCCACAGTTACTTTTGAGCCTGCAGTTTGCATCTCTGCTTAGTGGCTGGTTTGCAGCACTGATGTATTTGTACTTGTGTGTCTTTTTTCTGCCTCAGATCCCCAGGGAGCTCTGCTCAGAGCTGCTGCCTCTTGCACACAGCACAGGCAAGGCTGGCTGGCTCCTGCAGCTCACCTGCCGCTTGCCGCAGATTCGGCATTTTAAGTTAAAGTTAGTCCTGGCTTTTAAGGTCTTTTCCAACCCATTTAACTCCTGAGCATTTAGTGAAAAACAAGATGGGAAATGTAAAAGCTTACATCAGCTTCTGTAACTTGCAGGGTGAATGGGAAAGCTACAATAAATATATAGTCAGAAAAAGAAGAGCTGTGCTTTATATAACTCAGACTGTGTTCAAAATAAACTCATTACCAAAGACTAATTTTAGGAGGCAGTTGTTGCTGAAGTGTTTTGTGCTGGTTTTCACCTTTTTATATTATTATTGTTGTGCCTTTTTTGTTATACAGCATGATTCTTGAGCAGATACTTAAACAAGCAGGATTGGTTTATCATTCCTCTTTAATTCCACATCATGTCACTTTGGAAGGGAAATGGCTTGGTAAAAGCCAGGGAGTTCAGATACGATGCTGGCAGATCGCTATGAAATATTCACAAGACATTTAGTTTAACTTGGTGCTAATTGAACACTGACAGCACAAGTTACTCCTGCCTGCAGCAATAGTCTATTACGTTTAGACAAGTGGCATTCCTTCCCCTTTGATGATCTCCTAGATAACTGTGTTCCCTTGAAGCCTCCCAACAACCGGTAAACACTTGGGTGAGCAGCAATAGAAATGGATCCTGCAGTCATGGTGTGGGGAGAACCCTCCAAAGCTGATGAGAGTTTATTAGCACAGGGGCTGTGATAAGGCTTCAACTCTCTCCGTGACAATACTCAGCATTATGTGAGAGGTGAACTGAAAGTGATGCAGATTTTTTGTTAATAGCTTCCTTAGTGAAGATACTCAAAAGCAGAACTATTTGCAAGTTAGCTAACGTCAGTTTTCTGAAGCTGTGGCCCAAAAATTCTCCTTGCCCTGAGATGAGAAGGTTTCCAGGGCAGTTAGACCTGTACTGGTGTAACAATCTAATTTTTCTATGGAGATATGGCCTTATTTGCTACTTCTGATTCTATTTCTATAGCTCAACACACTGTTTGCTGATATTTGTGAATTTGTTTCTTATTTGTCAGTTCAGCTTCCCTGTGGACATTTAATAACAGGAATTTTCCTACCATTTTAATTGTCTTTTATTCCAGAGCCAAGCTGAGTTTGAATGGAGTATTAATGCCATCATTTTAGTCATCAGACATGATGTGTGGTCTAAATAGCTTGGATCAAAACTCAGTACCCAGCTTTGCCTGAAACCCTCTGCCCATCTGTGGTTTAGATGCAGTCATCTGCCTTAGGTGCCTCAGTTTCCCAGCAATGGAGAAAGGCCAAGTTGTTAGGCAAGAACTTTTCTCATCTTCCCATCTGGAGGAGTTCACTGCAGGCTTCTGTGTGGGGATGAGGAGTGTGAGGAACGCAGGAACAACTGCCTTGGTGGGGAACTTGCTCCCTCTTTGCACTGCACTCCATGCCAGCCACATTTTGTCACTCTGTGTAGCCAAAAGACTAAGTGACTTCTGTGTGTAGCAATATGTAACAAAAGTGACCCAGAACATTCTTAACTTATGAGGGGAAATGTCCCCATCTGCCCAGTTCATCTATCCTGAGAAGTTAAACTGGAGAAGGTGTTAATGTGTGACTGAATGTTGAAGTGACAATGACTTAGATGATGTGAGTTCATCCAGCAATGGTGTAGTGACTCAGAACTCTGACATGAGGCTGTAGGAAGGCAGGCAGTAGTGCAACCACCATGACTGACCGAAGTATTCGTAGTACAACAGCTACTAGTAACCATTTAAGAGCTTCAGCAGCAAAAACTTTGAAGACTCATTGTTTAATGCCCGTACAAACACAGGGGAAATGGGCATCCCCTTCCCCACAGTCTTGATGGGAAGCTACAGATGGGTGTAAACAACCAAGGAAGACGAGTTAAAATGTAATGTTGCAGGGACAGCAGTCACAGCACACGAGTGTGAGGTTTTGTTTCCCCATTTTGCACAGAAGTCATTGGAAAAGGAGATTGTTAAGAAAGGATTTAAAGGAAGTAGCTGTGACTTCTTTGAAGCTTGGGGGAGGATGAAGGATGGTTTCTGAGCTGCATGGATGGGTCAGAAGCAGCAACTGATTACTTTGGAGTGATCTCACACACCTCCAGTGCTGGAGGACTGGTGACTGAAAAGGGAATCACCCTGAAGGAGCTTCTGTCTGAGATGGGGGACATCCACCTGGGATTTCAGTGATGGGTGACTAGGTGACTATAAGCAATTGAGGGAAAGATCTTTTTTGGTGGCAGAAGATCTTTGTAGCCCAAGCAGAATCTGGATATAAGAGCTGAGCTGAGCTGAAAGACATAGAAACTGAATTTGTTTGCCCTAGAGTTTTACATGAGTTGGCTAATGGCTGTAGATAGCAATCTGCTGTAAAAACACACCTTGCTTTCAACAAAGACATGGTCTTAAACATATTTTCAAAAGCCAAGGATGCAATACTCAACTAAAAGAGCTCCCAGGCTTCCTTCCCGTGAACCCCTTGCTCCTGGAATGCTGAATATTGCTCTCCTAGTAATACTACCCTTGGGAGGGCTGAACAAACTTACAGCCCCTCTGTTCTGTATAAAACATCCTCACGAGCAGAAGCAGAGGGAGGTACATGAAGTGTCTCATCCTCCACAGAGTCCTGCTCCAACTGGCTTCCATAAGCATAGCTCTTCAGGAGGGAAAATAAATGAGGCTTTCAAAATTGTTTTACTTGATTCATTTCATTTTGGGCTAGAGCAAGGCAAATAGACAGTGGGAGGACTTCACTGATAAAGTTTGTTGGTTTCTTTTTTTTTTTTTTCCCAAAGCAGAGAATACCAGAAGATAACACAACAGCAAATTACTGCATATTTTAAACCCTTGTAGCTAAACATTCCCTTTTGGGGCTGCGCCAGGTATCTCGTGGTGCCAGTGAAAATGGGATACAGATGTTCACTTGTTTGGATGGAGACACTGCAATAATTCATGTCTGCTACAAATGATAGGATGCCTCGTGCTCACAAAAGGATACCCTGATCTTTTTGTCAGTAATAAGAAAATATATCCTCTGTACCACTATTAAGGGAAATAGGGCCTGCGAAAAATGTCAAGCCTGTGTTTTTCAGTTTCCAAAAGGGAACCCCTGTTGTGGTGAGGCAGCTGTGCTGGTGAAAGTGCTATGGCCGTGATACCGACCCAAGGGTGTCAGCACTTGAGGGGAGGGAATTGGTGTCTGGGACAGGCATGCAGTGTGAAATACCTTCTGCTAAATGTGAATGATCACAGGACCTGAGCTTCCAGAGCAGTGGAGGTCTGGGATGCTGTGTCTGAGTCTTTAGTCTTTAAAAAAGTCTTTAGCTTTGAATTCTTGCTTATTTTTCAAGATGAATTTAGGTGTTTTTAAACTCTTGAGTTTGAACTTGCTTGTGGTGAAAATTCAAGTCCATGGTAACTGTTCAGGAATGTGTTCTTTTTTAATGGACACATGGAAGTGGGAACTGTATGCCCCCAAAATACCTAGAGATGGGACAGGGAGAAAGAAGAGCTGAGCTCATCACACTGCAACATAACAGCAGGGCTGACGCTCACCTTATGCTTTTTCCTGTGTAGCAGATAACTGCAAAACTGGCATCTGCCAAAAGAATTTGTTAGCATACCTGAACACTTGCACCGCTGGTTTCCCCCTGTTGTGCTCCTGTCAGGAGAGGCACAAACAGGTTCACACCTGCTGGATGGCTCCAGGTTGAAGGAATGCATGTGCAAATTTGGCAGGTAGAAATTGCACTCTTTAAATTAGACTCCACCGCTTGAAACAGGAGCACTCTGCTTTCCCTCCCTGCTGCTCTATTTTTCACTTTCTTTTTGCAGTGCCCATATTAAAATGAAGATTTTTAATTATTTTAATCTTTTTTTTTTTTTTAAAGATATATTTTTAATCTTAGTTCATTTTCATGGTGGAGCTGTAACTGAATCCAAAAATCACACTTCTGGGAATCCAGCACCAGTGTTGGATGAAGGTTTTAAAGGTGTGCACGGTTTTGCCTCTTGCTCCCTACCCCCTCCCCTGCCTCCTCCCCCCCAGTTTTCCTTACTCAGTAATTTTTATGAAGTGGGTTTGGGCCTGACACAACTGGCACAGTTTGGGGTGTAATGACTTTTTGTTTGTTTGGGAGGCCAGTTGCTTACCTTTCTCAAATTGTAGGTTGACTTTTACCTGAGAAATCTCATTTTTAAATGAAAAAAAACCAAAACCAACAATCTTGAACATCTTTTGATTTCGAAGTACTTACATGTGGTGCTTTAGATCCCTGGGTTTTTTTAACTGTTTTTCTTGGCTTAACCCACTCACCAGATTTATTTTTTTTTTCCAATTTAATGAAAAGTTTTGGCATTCTGAAATGGCATCTTTTGCAGGGCTAACTGCGAGCTGGTTGTTTTTCACTGATAACTGTGAGATTTTTATGCTAGTGCAGACCACAGACAACCCTAACTACCATATCCATTAGTGATTTTTCAGTCCTCATCAATTTGCAAACCATTCAAAACTTCCCAGGGGAACTGTGGATGGCAAATCTTAAGCTGCTCACAGCTGAAGACCTTTTCTTACACCTCTGTGGACCCCTTTAAGTCCTCAGACCCCCAGAAGTTCACAGAGCAAAGACAAACAGTACTTCAGGTTCACTCCCACTTGCTCACATAATGTAGTAGTTTAGCAAATACGCGCTGCCCCACTGGTATTTCTTCAGTGGAGCTAGTCTCAGCCAGAAATAAAGGCAGGGTCTATTTTTTTCTTCTGTAAGTATGTTCAAAACATGAATTTCCATGAGTTTCCAACATGAGACCTATATCTGCATGGTAAGTAGAGTCACTTTCACTTGCAAATGAGGTTGGATCTGCTAAAAAATCTGCTAATTTGCAATAAAAATAGCATCCATCTTTGCTCTGCAAATATAGCCTCTTTGAAAACTGTCCCATTTTCAGAACTGTGGCAGCTTGCAGCATGGGAGAAAGGGGAAGGAGGAAATACCTTGCATTTGAAGTCACTTTGTATTTCTCCAGGACTATTTCACACACCTTTAGTCATTATGTTGCGTTTTGTGTTGTCACATTAATTTTCACAGCAACAGACTGATCTAAACAGTGTGACTGCACTGCAGAACCAAGGGAAGCTGGATTGATTGGGAGGGAGAAGGATTTGTTCAGACATAAATATCTCCTGCCATATTGAGGGGAGTTTAAAAAAAAAAAAAAAAAAGAAAAAATGGCCAGCCAAGAAATTGCTTTTTTGTAAGAACGTTCTGTTTCTCTCTCTCTTTTTAATGTGTGCTTCAGTGTGAGAGACGAAGAACAAGGGGGAACCAAGTGGCTACTTAATGAGCCTGGGATGCTGAATGCAGCTGCTCTTTCAGGTGGGTGAAAGTGCAAAGGATGGAAGACAAGCAAGGTGATCACGTATGCAGAAGGTGGTATTAAATAAGGAGGTCTGGTCATGTAAGGTCTTGTTGGGGAAACTGCTGACTTTCTTGCAGGTTAAATGCTTGAAGAAATTGCAGAGTCAGGCTCCAAGAAAATGAGGGCTTACACCGAAAAATCTGCACCTCAGCACTCAAACAGGTGAAAACACCAGGTTCAGAGAGGAGAGACAGCACAATACCTTCTATCCCAATCACCCTGCACCAAAGGAAGAATGCAGAGATTGAAGAGAGAAGATCAGGTATTGTTGTACCTATAGCACAACACCTACCTGGCCATCACTTTTATCCCCTGTATAATTGGTTGCTATATGCATGTCTCTAGGGCTCAAGACTTCCAGAAACACTCTATAAAGGTGGACTGAGGTAGATTTCTTGACATGTAGTTTCACATCTCACCTGTTGGTGATGTTTCCTATGAGGAACATGATGCTCTGGAGACCAGCAAATGTGTGGCATTGATCTGGGATTTCAGACTAGCACAGATAGTGCCAATAGTAAGGCTATATGCTTATATTTGTAGGAGTAAGACCTCTCCTATTCCCATATCTGCCTCTCTTGGCAATGTTGCTTTGGACCTGCCATGGCCAGTGTGATGACATTCAATGCAGGCTGGAAACATTCCCTGTGCTCCCAAAGCTTTTCCTTTAAGGAGAGACTGAGAGATGCCTCAGCTTTGGAGCTGGTGATTTGAATTCTATGTTGGCACTAATCACTTCTTGAGTATTTTTGGGCTGAGCTTGTGGACTATTGTAAGAAAATAAATTCACCTGCAAGGAGATATGAGGAGAAGTCCCAGTATCTGATCAGAGGTTTTGCCAGTAAGAGTGGGATGGGTTGCAGCGCTGTGAACGCCTTATTCCTTGTACTTCTCCTGTGCTAAGGTCAGCTGTGGTGGGTCACACTGTGTTTTGCACAGCCTCTGAGCCTTGAACTGAGGTTTCCACTTGATAAGCCCAAGTTTCTGACACCAAAAGCCTTGGCTGGAAACTTGCTTATGTCTACATAGCTTGCAGCAGGCAAATCTCATAAAATAATCATAATGGCACAGTACTGGAGAGAAGGCCTTGATTTCTACTGTGGTGGATCTGGAAATTCACCCCTAGCCATCCTCAGCAACCTCTGTCCCCAGTGTCAGAAGAGCATGGATCAAGAGCAGAATTTTGGCCCTTTTCCTCTGAGAAACAACCATTAATTTCTTCAGTTTGTGCACATTATTAGTTTTTGAACAAAAGAGCATGATACAGCTCCATACACCAGTTGGAAGCAACATGATTTGTGTCATGAATACCAATATGCATTTGACAGTATCCTATAAATTCAACACGTTTTGAAGAGCATTTACAAGAGTTGTAGGAACCATACTCAAATTCTTCCCATACTTTCCCCCCCCCCTCCTGTTTTTCCCCAATTAAAAGAAAAGGAAGCTAGCAAGAGTCTGTATTTGTATCCAAAACAAATATGGCTTGGGTCACGGCAAGACTTCTGCACGCCGCGCTAGACCTGCGTCTACAGCACATTCATTGATTTTTGTCTCCATGAATCACCCTAAAGCTATAGGCAACAAAAGCTGAAGCTATGTAGATGTGATTTCGAGTTCATTTGTTGTTCATTAGAAAGATTTTCTCTCTCTTATTTGCGGCACCCCTGCTGCTGCGTGTTCATTAGGAGAATGGAATGTATTCCAAATATTTCGTAGCTCTGGCAGGGCAGATGGTGGAAAGTAATTTTCCAAACACTGCTGGAAAAGGGGGGATAAAACACACCCAAATAACCCCGAGTCACCCTCTGCAGAGCAGAAGAATTTGATATTTCTGAGTGCAGACGTGCCGTACACTTTCTGTCTCTCTGGTTGTACAGTGCTGTGTGCTGGAGTGGTGGGAAGTGTGTATGAATGGGAATGTATCACATTACATGTGGGATGTTAGCAAGGCTGGGATTTTTTTTCACAGGAAACTGCATTTGCAAAGAGCATACAGCAACATGCAGTACCCTAAAAGATGTGTGTGAAGGAGTGAGCAAGATTCATTTCCCTAAATCTTTTGGGTAACCCAATGCCTAAGGGAATCCCAAGGAGGGAGGACAGAGCCTGGGCCACACTCCAGTTTATCAGCCTAGCCCTGAACAGAGACCTGAGTCAAACTGGAATATATTCAGACACCCTCTCCCCATCCCCTGCCTTCACCAGTGAGGGCAGAAGGATGTCCATGTGCTCAGACAATGGTGGAGGAAGCAGCTCTGGCTGCATTTCCCTTCTGCTCCCTGGGGAGTCGGGGAAGCACACAAGCCAGGGCCAGATTTAGCTCTTGGATCCACATGAAACACCTCTGTGCCGACTGCTCCCTTCCTTCGTGCTCAGCCTCTTGTCACGGGAGTGGAAGTCGCACACACAGGCACAAGGGGAACAGAAAAGCCGAGTCAATATGCAGCAGGCAGAGCAGGGAACACAATGTGGGCGAAACAAAGAGCAGGGCTGTATTTTCTGCCTTTCCGGTGGCATTCATTTCTCATGCTTGGTCCTGGTTTCCTCTTTTCATGAGCCTCTTGACCTGCAGATCCCTCTCCTCTACAGACAGACCCCAAAGCCCCATGACTGGATCCTTATGCCTCTTCAGATCAAAACAGCAAAACACTCTGAACACAGAGCCTGAACTGTGTGTTTGCATCGAGGCTTTAAGCTCCATGGTGCTGGCACCCGGGGTTCCTATTTGTTTTCCAGCTTCTGAGGACAGCAATGTCTCTCTCTAAATCAATACAAACAAACCAAGAGAGGCTTGAGACAGCACAGCAGAGCTTATCCAAGCACTGCCGCCCCATGACTGTGTGCTCTGGCCTGTGGAAGGTGCTTCCAGCACTGCTTTGTGCTATCAGCTCAGCCCAGCACCCCCAAAATCTCACACACAGAATCCTGGCAGGACAAAAAACTTTCAAAGAAGGGCATCAATTGCCTGTGCTGTGCCACTGGGACAGCCAGCTTTGGAGAGAGGTATAAAAGCCCATCAGAATTTCAAAGGCCACTATTAGTGATAGATGCCCATGCTCCCCCTTTCTCCAGGCACTCCAGCATGGCAGAGTGCATAGATGCAAGTAAAGGTGTTGAGGCCTCTCGTGTGATTAGTTTCCTTAGCCGTGGTTTCAGATGGAGATGTATGAACACACAGTTCCCAAGCAGATATTTGAAAAGGCACCAAGAACAGGGGCATCTGCTGAGCAGGAGGCAAGAGACCCCTCTGAGCTTGCACTCAGCTTTCAGGCAATTCTATCCTGTGGCATCCGACCTTTCCACAGGCTCAGCAAAGTTGTTAGCACAGTAGTGCCATGCACATTGTGCAGCAGCTTTGCAGAAGCAGAGTTGTGAAACATGTGCCTTCTGTAGCTGCCATGACCTTAAAACCCATTGCTCAGTCACCCAGCAGAAAAAAATCAAGAGAATTCCTTCCGGACAGCCAAGTGCTGGTGTCCTTTGGGAGCTGGCTTTTCCTCTTCAGCTAGCCAGAACTTCCGCCAGCCAGGACTGTTTCACCACTCTGTGTCAGCAGAGATTCTGGATTTGTCTGTGCTACATCTCACACTTAAATCTGCATTTTTTCACACCCTGACCAAGTAGGAAACTCTTCTCCATCACCAATGACCAGTAGCCTTCAGAGATGAGCAGAACCTGTAACTGATTCATCAAGACTCCTGTTAATCTGCTTTTGCTTAGCTGTCGCAGTATCTTTGATTCTCAGTTAATATGCTCTGGAGTCAAGCTTCCTTTAGGTAACTGAGAGTGTAGCCTTACATATGAGTAAAAAATGTATCACAATCATGTTTTTAATTAAATGTGTATGATAATACTAAAAGGAGAGAGGAGGAGGAAGGGAGGGAACCCAGATTAAGTTTTTAATTGTTTTAATAGTGATATTTGTTTCAGTGAGAATAGGCATATTGGTTTCCTTGGAAACATTGGCGATGTATTAGCTGTATAAAATCCAGCATGAAAGACTTGCAAAAGTGAAGCCTTTAGGTTCTGACTGGTATTATAACTATTTTCATTTGCATTTTCCAAATCAGAATCACATGTGGCCCCCACAGTCCCCAATAGGTGTTGTCTTGTGTTTTCTTTTACCATTTAGAATAGTGTCACAGATTATCAGAATCACTAGAGTCTAAACCTGTGATAACAACGAAAAACCTTTAACAATTCACTATCCCTGATTCATAGGATTTAATTAGATGTGCCTGTAAGTTCTCTTTGTGCCAAACAGTGCAGGCTCAGGCACTCTCTGTGATCTGAGAAAGTACAAAAAAAATTAGCTTTTCAAACGTTCCAACAAAACTAGAGATTATTGGTAATGGAGCAGTAGGTGATGTTTTACATGCATCCCACGTTCAAGTACTTTGCTGTAGTACACAGCACTGATACTTGGATATGCAATATACAATATACAGTGCACTTGAGCCAGCTTCGAGTTCAGAGAATCCCTGAAGCTGCTGCTAACAGTTTGGCCTCACACAGAGTCTTAGATGCCTTTGTTTTTCCAGGAGTGTGTCTAGGAAAACACAGTACCCCAGAGAGCCTCGTCCCCACAGACAGCTCCTCAGCTTTGGGGTTACAACACCCCAAGGCATCATGGAAGTCAAATGTACGATTTAAGGTTGTTCGCATCTGAAGTGAAAATGTTTTGTTTCCACTCTTTTTGAGTCAGACTCTCTAATTATCGATTTTGTCTTTCGTGTTAGAAAATAAAGCCTTGTGAGGGAGGATTCAGCTCTCTGCAGTTGAGTGGGATTGAAGCAACCAATATTAATATCTGTGATTCACCTCTGAGCCCCAACTGTGATGATATAGCGCATCTGGGGATCAAATACTGCAGAAACTCTCTCTTTTAAACAAAAAATTAAAAGGGGGGGGGGGGGGGGGGGGGGGGGGGGGGAAGACTGCAGATAAAGTACCAGATGTAAGATCTTGGACTATCAGAGGAGAGAATGGATGGCTTGGTTTTAGCATGTAAGACTAATCAGTTGAAATCATTTCAGCAGCTGAGTAAATAGACTTGCAGAAAAGGCATTTATGGGAGCATTTGTGTTCCAGGATCCTCCCTCTTTCCTTGTCCTCCTGTTTGTTTTTCTGTCTCTTTGGTGTTGAAGCTTCCTAGTTAACAGGTTTATTAGGTAGTGATGACGATGTCAAATGCGCAGCTAGGCAATCCACATGGCCCCTCCACTGCACCGCAGCAGTACAGACTGAGCAAATGGAGTGCAAGTTCAACAGCCTGTTCATGAACAATGGGCCTCTCTGCAGCAGCAGGACCGTTTCAGCTGCGTGCTTGGCTCACCGCCACCCACAGCCATGGCCACTCCAGCACAGGCTCAGCCTCTACCACACACACACACGCATCTTGTCGCCTTTCGCTCCTGCCCTGGTTTAATTCCTGTAAGAAGGGCCCAGCTCCCTGGCCACGTGTCTCCCGGCAAGCAGCGTGGGCTCATGCCAGACGACGCTGCTGATGGCTGGGTTTTGAGCTGTCGTGGAGGGGCACTCTGCGGGTGTAAGATCACTAAAGGACGAGAATTCAAGGGCATGGTCATGGCAGCGCCGCAGCCTCTGCAGGGCCAACTGCTGGAGTCTGTCCCCAAAACAGGCACCGACAGCAGTCCCTAGCAAAGGACACGCCTGAGTTCATGGTCGGGCCGGGTCAGCCCTTCCCGCGGCAGGGCACAATCACAGCTGGACGGTCGCGGCGAGACGCTGCTAGTGCCCGCTGCGTGCTACGGCCGGTGACGGCTGCCTCCGGTAAACCGTGCAGGAAGTGCAAGATAGTATCGTGGGTGCAGTGACACGGACCCCAGGTACACGAAGGCGTGACCCGCACCCTCCTCCCCAGCACGCACGCCGCCGGGGTGACTGCCCCGATGCCCCAGCCCGACCCCGCGGGTCCCTCCGGGGGTTGCTCAGCGGGCGCGCGCCTCCCTGGCCTGGGCTCTTTAAGGGGCCGGCGCGGGAAGGCGCAAACTGCCCCTTTGTCACGGCCGCGGGTCACCGTGCGGTCACGGCCCCGCCCCGCCTGGATTGGAGCCCGCGTGGCCGGGCGCGCCCCTCCTCCCTCCGCTGATTGGCTGTCTCGCGCACGGCGTCCTGCTCTCCCACTTCCGATTGGCTAAACGCGCCTATCATTTACATGCGAAGGGCGGGGCAATGTATGTCCGTGACACCGGGCGCCGTCTGGGGCCGCCCCCACCGCCTCCGGAGGGATTTAAAGAGGCAGAGCCGCGGCCGGCTGGGTGGGTTTGTTTTTGAACGCTCGTGTTTTGGGCTCTGTGCCTCGGCCAGTTTCTCATGCAAGTCTCGAGGGGCATTACTGGGCAGTGTCGGAGCGGCCGGTAGGAGTGGGGCCGAGCTCCTGCGTGTACCCCCCGGGGTGTGGGTGCACCCTCTGGAGCGACTGCTTGAGCCTAGGAGGGAGCTTCAGGTGTTGACCCGCGGTGTGCTGTGCCCCGTGAGAGCCCTGGCACCAGCCGTGCACTCCCTGTGCTGCGGGCTGGGAGTCCGCCCATCCCCTGCAGCAGGCCCTGGAAGGTGGTGGGAAGGCATTGGCCAGGGTGGGAGGTGCAGGACCGTTGCGGGGGGGAATGCACGAGTGGTACCTCAAACCTGGGCAGTGAAAGCCCTGTGGGTACCCCCACCTTGGGTGAAGCTTGGGAGTAAGCTGAAGCTGCATCCTGTGCTGCACACTGAGTGGTGTTGCCAGGCAGGTGCTCCTTCAGAGCCTCTAGTTCCCTCAAGGCTCTTGCCTAGAGCAGGTGTATGGGCTCTGGGGGGCTATTCCCAAGCTGGGAATGGTGCTGGGCAGCAGTGGCTGCAGAGCGATTACACATGTGCCTCATGGGACAGGGAAAGCTTGGCTCCTGAGAGCTCCAACACATCTTCTGTGTCAAGGCAGAATAATCCAGATCAGAGCCTGACTTCCTCTGATTTTGACTTTCATGCCAGAAGCAAAAGAACCCAAATGCAGACCAACTGGGGTTTGGCAAAGGGGAGTATGTTCCTGTGCACACGTGTGTGCAACCATGTAGGTGACGGTGTGTGGGCATCATAAGGACAATTCAATCCATGAACTGGTTGCAGTTGCCCCACTCCTAAACTAACCTACAGAAGGAACCTGGCAGCACATCCACTGCAAGTGGCCTAGAGCTGGCTTTCAGAACTACTCAAGTGCCCCCTCAGATGAACTTGAAGTCTTAACATGTCAGCTCTCAGTCAGGGAGTTAAGGGTCATCTTTCTTTGCTTTCTGGAACACCATTCCTCTCTCCAAAATGCCTCTTGTTTCATCAAGAAAAGCAATGGATTATTTTATCTTCATGAATTTAGAACTCTTTCCTTAGCACTATTTTACATATGCCATCCTGTTTTTCCTAGCACAAGAAATTGAAATATTTTCAGCTGGGGAGCTGTGAAATCAGAAGGTGATTATTTTTTGTTAGTGAAGTATTTCCTACCAGTGCCTCCAATAAAATGTAAAGGCAGGGTGGAGTTTTTCTTTTGGTGACGACAGCTGGTGTTCTATCAGGCCCCAAATGAGACAGAATGGGTTGAAATAACATTTTGGTGGCTTCACTAAAAATTTTTATTACAAACATTGAGTCTTTAGCCTTTTTAGGTGGGAACAAAGCCTCCTAAATAGGATGCAACCCAGTGTTGTGCAGAGATGAAAGGAAGCACTTGGGTGGCAGCTGCAAACTGCCTGAGCTGCTGACAGCAGCTCTTGCCCCAGTCATCATGCAGTGCCACAGCAGGAAGGAAGGAGGGTCCAGGCCTCACCTGGGGAGAAGGTAGGGAGCAGGTGGGCTGAGGAGGGGCTCCCAATGAGGGGGATGGTGGGCAGGGCAGGGCATTTCTGCCTCTTTTGGGTGGAATGTTGTTTAAGGTAGGTTATTGATGCTTAGCAAACAGGATGAAGCCTTGGAAGGAAAATACTTCTGCTGTTCCAAAGAAGGGCTTGTCCCCCAAAGATATTATTCATGGTATCTTGTACACTTTAAATTGTACTTGAGATGTTGCTGTACTCACTTTCAAAAGCAACCAAGCCCATAGCTGAAACTGGTAAGCATTCCTGTTCCTGCCTGCCATTGTTGTCATGACAGAGATCCTGTTCTACATGTCAGGGAGAAAAATTGAGTTTCTGATACCAAATAGTTAAAAAAATAAACTTAAATTAAGAGGTTAGCCACCAGAAAGTGGAAACCATGTCTGGAATTGTTAGAAATAAGGCTCACTTGAAAATAAATATAGAATTACTCACCATGGTAACTATTGCCCTATTACGTTAGTGCATATCGATTTAACATTAATCCAAAGACTAATGCTGTGAAATATTTGGTCTCTTTCATGGACAACTGTTTAGTTAACAAAGCTTTGGGGAGCTGGGGAGCTTTTTGGATTGTTTTTCCTCAGATCTCCTCAACCTCTTTTGGAAGCAAATGATATGACACTTCAGGTTCCTTATGTCTCACAGAGTTCTTTCTTTCCAATTACATTTTATGAATCCACCCCCCCAGTGCTGCACTACAGCAATGTGGGGTCGCTCAGAGCTGTAACTAATGCTGAAGTGTTGCAGTGGAGAGCAAAACGAAAGATTTAAATGTGACTGCACAGGCAAATGCCCAACTTCTGGCCTGGCACTGAGTGACACTATAGTCCCAAACTAGCCAGAGCAGACTGATGTCTCCATGTCATTCAGTTTATCCAAGGACCACAGGTATTAATGAAGCTCCTGCATGTCCCTTTCCATGGCAGAAGAGTGTGAGGGCCAGCGAGCAGCCTCAGATTACTCTGAAATGTTGTGGCAAAACCAGGAAGTAAAGGGAGATCTCATAGTGCCAGACACATCCTGCAGCCATCACAGCTGTCTCCAGGGAGAACATAAAAAGAAACTGAAAAAAACCTTATCAGTGACAGGAGCCAAAATCAACAAATGTGTATTCTGGAAGTGCCCCACCAGCCAAGCCGTAGCCACTGCTGGTACCGAAGCAGCTCTGACAAATGGGCTGGAGGGTGGACAGTGTTATTACAAAGAACAGGATGAAGCATTTATGTTAGCTGATGTACTTTTAATTTTTACAAGCCCATCTGGGATGACTTTAATTATTTGTTCTTAATCATGGTGGAAAAATGCTGATTGTTCTTACAGCCACGTGAGTCGTTCGGATGAGATCGGGACGGTGGTAAACAACAGTGCATTTTTAAACCGGCATCAACTTGCAAACAGTTATTTTTCTTTCTTTCTTTCTTTTGTTTTTAAAGGAAGGTTAGAAAGATGTGTGAACTTGCAGCAGCCTGCATCTGAAACTGGAGCCTTTATCCACCAAAGCTTTGCCAACTTGTAAAAACTCCCCCTGGAAGAAGCTGCCTGATTCATGGGATGAGGGCAGAAGATCTCCCCCCCCAACAGAGCCAGGTGTTCCACAGCTCAGTTGTGACCCAGGCACTGGGTCCTCTCAGCTGGGGCTTGCCCAGACATCAGGGCTGGTTAGTGCTCTAGCAAGACTCATCAGTGTTCATGCCCAGCATATCTTGCCTGTGAACAGGCCTCTGTCTGGGTCCTTCCATGTGCTGCCCTATCTGCTGTTCCTTGGCCTGGGGGTGATGCTATGCTTGGTTGTGACAGGCAAAGCTGTGCTTATGGCAGCTGAGGACTCTGGAACCTGCCAGGCAAGGAAATGCCCTGCCACAGAAGAATACTACTTAAGAGCTACGCTTACTTGCTTATGACCATTTAAGGATGTACCGTGTCTGCATCTTAAAATACAAGAACTGTGAATCAAACACAAACTATGGCCACATCCACACAGCCCAGGAACTTGGAGGGCTCGGCAGCAGTGGCAGGGCTGTTGCTGGTGGGTATCTCAAAGCACACAAAGCATGTATTTATGGCTGTGCTATGTATTTAAAGTGCAAAATACTGTGAGTTGCAGGCTAGTAGGCTCTGCTTAGCTTACAGCCACCTCTCTGGACAGTCAAGCCAAGGGCCCAATGGAAAAGGATCTCTAATATTTATCTACCAAGTGTTTTAACATGGAAAAAAAATCTATTTCCAACTAAATAATAATAAAGGTTGGTTGACTGATAAAGCTATTTGAACTGCCATTTATCTTCAGAATTCTGAACATGTGTGTGCCTTGCTTTAACTTTCGAGCTGGCCTTTCTTGGGCTCCTGTGTTCCTGTCATGGGTTAACACTGCTTCACATTTTCTTGAGCATTTCTAGACATTTGCCTGGCACAAAAAACACTGAGACTCCAGAACCAACCTGAAGGAACTCGCCGAAAGCCTGGTAAAGGTTACCCTTCCTGCCTTCCTGATGAGGCTTGGAAGAAAACTTAAAACTAGCAATGGGAATACTTTATTTCAGCTTCTAGTGTAGACTTCCTTCAGGTCATTGTCCCTCCTGTCCCAGGCCTGCACACTAACCCCCTCACCCCAATGCTACCTCTGTCACTCACATGGTAATTCATGTCTGCTTAGCACTGGGAAACACAAACTTCTCAAAGCTCATTTCTATCCAAGCTGCAAGATCCTCTTCCGTGTTTCCTTTGGATTAGTAATTGTTGGGAGTTACCATCTGTCAAGTGGCACAGAGTAAAAGATTAAACAACCTGGTGATTCCTTCTTCCTTCTCGCCAGACATTTTCACAGGACTGGATGGGGCTGCAGGAGTAAAGCCCAGGCATGTATTTAAGGTTAGGTTGTAAGCAGTCATGTAGAAATAAATGCCATTTTGTGGGGGAAATAAAGGTTAAACCCTACCGATGTGTGCCATCATGCCTGACCTGACGCTCAACACTATCTGATGTGATTTCTACAGCTTGCTGCAAGACGTGGGTCGGTTGCCGGTGCCCTTCCCATGTGATCTTCCTGGCCGCATCTTGTGGGGACCACAGCTGGAGACTCTTCACTTTCGAATCCTAAGTAAGAGCTATAAGAATTATGGGAAAAGCCTCTTTCTGGCACACTGAGCACCCAGGGAAGATGATGATTTTTACCTTTTTACCTATCTGAAAGTGAAGGGCTTTCTGTGTCTCTGAACTCTGTGGACGCAAGCAGCATTGGTAGCATCACCTCTGGAGCTAATGGCAGATTCGCATCCAGTTCAGCCACGGCCAAATCGGCACTTACAGGTTTCCCCTCGCCACGTTTCTTTCTCAGTCTTTCCCATGTGGATTCGGGGGACTGTCTGTGCGAGGCAAGCCCAGAAGCGCTGCGGTGGCAGGGGCCGAGGAGGGTCTCAGCAGTTAGACGATTGTGGCTTGGAGTGGCCTCTGCGGGCCCGGCTGCAGCGGGGTTTCCCGCAGTGTGCCCAAATCTCGGTGCTTTTGGCACTGACGTGCAGAATGACCGCAGGGTCCCGCGGCCGCTGCTGGGGGCTGGGTGCGGTGGGCTGACACCCTTCTCGGCGAACCTCCGTTACGCCGTCTCTCCCCGCCGGTATCCGCGGCAAAGGCCGCTCCGTGCGGCGACGGTCCCCGGGAGAAAGGGGGGGCGGGGGGGGCAGGAGGGGACAGCGGCCTGCACGAGCCGGCGCGCAGCCCGCGCGGGGCAGCCCGGGGCGCGCGCTCCCGACGAGCCCCCGCCTTCGCCCCCCCTCGCTCCCGTTCCCGTTGGCGGCGGCGGCGCGGGGGAAAGGGCAGTCCCCGTCTGGCGCTGACGTCACGGAGCCCGCCCGCGGCTGGCGGCGGCGCGCGGCCGCGTCCCCGTGGCCGTGAATGAGCGCGGGGGGCGGGAGCGGGAGCGGGCGGGCCGCGCTCCCACCGCGCTCCCACCGCGCCGCGCCCCACAAAAGTGCGGGGCTGCCGCGGCCTGAACCAGCCCAGCCGCGTCCCGGGACGGACGGGGGGGGTGGGGGCACGAAGCAGCCGCCGAGCCGAGCCGCTGCGGGGGGCGCTGCGCCGTGCCGGGCCGTGCCGGGCCGTGGTTTTATTTCCAATTTTTGATCGCAGCTGCATTTCCCTCCGCCCGCCCCCCCCCTCGCCCCCCCACCCCCCTCCCTGCGCCGAGGAGGAGCCCCGGCTTTATGTGGTGCTGCCCGGAGAGCTCTCGGCGGCGGCCGTGAAGTTCTTTGTGTCGCCGTCGCCTTTTTTTTTTTTTTTTTTTTTTTTTTTTTAATTCTTTTTTTTTTTTTTTAAATGTATAACTTAATGGGTCTGAACAGCACGGCCGCAGCTATTCAGCCCAATGTGTCCTGCACATGCAACTGCAAAAGGTCTTTGTTCCAGAGCATGGAGATCAGTAAGTACTTGTCCTGGTGCTGCCGCGGGGCCGGCCCCGACTTCCCCGGGTGCGGGTGCGAGGGTGCGGGGGGGGCGCACGGTGTCCTCGCCGCGGGCACGGAACTTTCCGAGGGGGCTCCCCGGCAGCGCCGGGACCCTTCGCCGCGATGCATTTTCTCTGAGTGATTATTTGATTTTTGTTGCCTGCCGTGCGAGCTCTGAGCTCTTATCTGTTGCTGTTGGGGTGTCTAGTGCGGGTGTGACACGGCGTGACAGTGCGCGGGCCGGGGGCGGGCGGGACCCGGCGGGACGGGCCGGCGAGCGACCCCGCACTCAGCCTCCCCGGGCTGCTTGCGGAGCCGGCTGCTCCCGCGTCTCCTCTCCGCGCCTCGCCCTCTCAGCAGCAGCGTGTGAAATCCCAGCCCTTCCTCCTCTTGGCTCCATCACCACCCGCATCTCGCCCCTTCCCCCGCGGCTGAGCCCCGGCGATGCTCCCGCTGGTGCAGCCGCCTCTGCCCCCGCGTCTTTCCCTCTGGCGCGGGGGGTGATGCTGGGGATCCCGGCCCTCAGTTTCCTCCGAGGATCTCCGCTAGCCCCGGTGTGAATCACCTTCCTCTCGGTACTGCAAGGGGGTGAGCACTGCGTTCCGGAGCCCCGGGTAGGGCTTATATTTTGGAACCTGTTCCCCCCGCCTCCAGCCCCTGGGGGCTTTTCGTTAGGAAGGGGTATTTGCCTCTTAATATTTTTTCAACCCTGGCAGAGTAGCAGTGAGTACAGTGCCTGACCTAAATACCCACTACTTTTCTGTTTGCTCTTGCCTTTTTGGAAGTGAAGCCTGTGGAGGGGAAGAAAGAATATTGCTGCTGAGGAAAGAGAAATGAGTTGGTTTCTCTGGCAATTTAAAGCAAATGGTATTTTCTGTAAAGAGAACGTTTTGGGTTGGCTGTCGGATTGTACCCCGCTTAACACCTGGTTCTGTGCCGTCTAAACCCTGCGCAGGCTAATGCAAAATGGCCCAAAATGAAAACTTGGGAAAGAGTCTTGATTTTGCATACATTGCTGGCACTGTGACGGGGCAGAGTCGTGCTCGGTGCGTGCAGGGGAAAGTCAGCTGAGCTGTGTCTGTTCCTGCCTAGTGCAGGATTTGCCCCGTTACCTCCAGTGGGGCTGCGGAGCCGCATGTTAGAGCCAGCATCTGTCCCTTGGTATTTTGGGTGGCTTTTGTCCAGTGTCATCTGCCTTTGCCTTCTCCAGTTTCATCGTTGTTTAATTCAGGTGTCTTGAGTCCTGGGGAAGGTCTGTAGGCATTTATATGCTGGGTGCTAAAATGTGTTCATTCTGAATTTTAGCATAAACCATACCCTTTGTACTGTATGCACATTTAATCTTGATTTAATCTCATTCGTGTTCAGACAAAACTAAGCTGGATTTGCCTGATTTTATTAACACTACCGGTACTGAATAGGCCATTATTCTTTCCTGACTTTAGCAGGCCAGGCTAGATGTGCATACCAATGGCAATGTATAAATAATGGAGATACAGTTCTTTTTTGTGTCAGCCAGTTGGGGAACATGAACTGTGTCCCACAGAACTGCAAGGATGTGAGACTTGACTTTGTCGGATCAAGGCTCCTGGTTATGATAAAAGTTGTGAATTAAAATGTGTAATGTCTTTTGAAGAAAAAGCTTCTCTTCCAGTCTAACTCTTGGCATGAGCTTTTGTTGGAGCAGCTTGGGCTTTTAATTTAATTCTTTGACGTTTTAGAAATAGCACATTTTGTAATTTGTTTCTCCATTTTTTCCAGTGTACAAAAGGCTCGGTAGGAGGCAGGTGCCGGTTGTGGATGGGGGGTGTGAGAGGCTGGGGACAGTGCAGTATGCTGGAAGACACCTTGCCTGGATGTGGATGGGTGTTGCAGGAGCCTCGAGCCTCATGTTTTACAGCTCCAGAAGTCCTTCCCCTGGCTTCTCCCACCCTGCGTCAGCCACTCAGCTCTGGGGGTCCTGACACTCAGCCACTGAATTCCATTTAGCTCCTGGCAGGCTTGGATTGAGCTCCCAGGATGCTTCTTGCCCATATTTCAGTTTCAAATAGGTTTCTTTATCACCAGTGTTACTTATTTATTTCCTGCTGATGGCAGGTGGCATTAACTCACCTCTGTGCTTCACCTCTGTGCTGCACAGGAGGGCTTTGGTTGCACTGCAGGGGCTGTTACCCGATCGCTTCCTCCACCTGGGTTCACTGGAAAGGACAGAGCTGAGCCTCCCCGAGACAAATTCATTATACAGCTTTTTTCCCCCCACTCCAATCTCTTGATTTTATTTGTCTAATACGACTTTGAGGGAACCTCAGAGCAGCTTCCACCAGATGCTATTTAATTTTCTAGCCAAAGGTTACCATGCAGGAATGCTCCAGGAAAGTGGCACAACTGTAAACTCTTTTAATTTAACCCTCTAATTAGGTTAACTGTACAACCGATCCCCAAAAATAGTTCTTTGCAGGCTTTATTCCGTGTAGCAGGCTGCAGCGCTGCGGTGGAGGGAGCAGCTGGTTTCTGTGTGTGGCGCTCCCAGATTAGGATTATAAAAGGGCTTTTTGGGGGCGGGGGAGCGGAGTCTCGTCCGCTGCCGGGGCTGTAGTGCCAATATGCCGGGCGGCTTTAAGCAGCCAGACGTCTGCAGCAGTGGTCTCTAATCGCTTCGGCTGGGTGAAGGAGGTCAGGGGTGATTGTCGTGGTGGAAGAGTCTGTAAATAACTAATTATTTGGCGCAGGGAACGAGGCGGTGTGCCTGCCTCCCTGCTGCCTTCCCCGCTCGCTCACTCGTCACGGGCAGCTCAGCTCCTGCTGACCAGGTCCGTGTGACCTGCCAGCTCCTGCCTGCTCTGGACAATGGCACGGAGGCCTCACACCTGTGCCAGGGCTGCTTCTCACCCCACGGGGACTTCTCCCAGAGGGTCTGAGTGCCAGGTTGTGAATCCTGCCTCCACAGGCACCTGGGCATCCCTGTGAGAGCATGTCCTCAGGCACGAGGTGTGAGGGCAGGTCTCTCTCTGGGCTGGGTGGCTCTTGTCAGAGGCTTTGCTCACAGTAATGTTAGCCAAAGCATTCGGGAGTTGAAGAGGTATTGTTGCATCTCCCCGAGGAGGTAAAGCTGTTCCCCTGGCTTGGCAGCATTGCTGTGACACTGGTGCCAGAGCAGTGTGCCCAGGCAGCAGTAGACTGGAGTGAGCAAGCCATGAGAGCAGGTTTCTGTCCAGGCAAGGACTTCTAGGTTTTCGCATTCTTTGGTTTAACAACAAACCAAATGCTGGTGGCTCAACCAGGGCTCATGTCTCCTTTCCACTTGAAACACCTTTTTTAGCAAATGCATTTCTTTCCTGACACTGTGTCAGCTTCTTTCCTGATACTGTGTCAATGGCAAGGGTGGCTTCATAACCATGTACTTCTTTTTTCCACCTGCAGTTTTCCTCTAGCAGGTAGGGAACAGAGGGAAGCCAGAGCTGCTACCTGTGTTTCATCAAGCTAGAGAGCATTTGCAGAGAGTGTGTTCAGTTTGTGGTATCTCTGTTTGACTGCAGCCAGCTCGGGGAGCTCCCCATGTCTGGCTCTGGCTGTGTGTCTGCATGAAGTGCTGCTTTTTGCTGAGATCAGCATCCCAAGGTACAATCCAGGAGGATGAAGCATGGATGGCTTTTACTTAGGATGGCCTAAGAAATGTCTGTGTGTGTCTGTTTCTGTGGATGTGTCCAGGGACCCTGACAGTCTGCTGTTCCAGGTCTGTGGTGGTCCCAGCTCTGTGTCTCACCTCTCATATGCAGCACAGAAGGGAGAATCTTAAATTCCTTGAGCCGGGAGAGCACAGGGGTCTTAAAATTACAGTTTTATTTTGTGCCCTCAGGTGGTGATTATAATCTTAGTGTTTTATAATCATTGTTGAATGGGACAATGAAAAGACATAGAGAAGGAAATGGAGGGGAAAATAGTCAAACTTTGTGTGTTTTTCCTCTAGGTGAACACCTGGATTGTGTTGTGCTGTGCTGCACAGTGGGACTGGCACACACGGCACCAGAGGTGATCCTATGTAATTGGAGGTGTTCGTATGTAATGCAGAGTGGAAACAACATGGCTAGTTCTTCCTTTTCACTCAGTGTCAGGGTATATTCAGAGAAGGGTGCTTGACATAGTTTGTCCTGTTACTTTCTGCCATGAAGGCATCCTCAACCCCCTGAATGAGGCCTTGGTTTGCCTTTGTTTTATTTAGTAGTATGTTTTCAGATTCTAGGTGTGACAGTAAACAGCAACCATATTCCTTTCCTTAAGGCTAGGAGTTCTCAAAGTAGGGTCTGGGATCACCTCTACATTTTCACAGTACTGAATTAGCTGAACTACTGCTCCTTCCTTTGCAGATGGAGAGAAGAGCACCTACCAATGTATGTTCTTACTTTCGCCCCGTCCCTGGAGGTGTTTAAGAGCAGGCTGGATGAGGCTCTGGGCAGCCCGATCTAGTGTAGGGTGTCCCTGCCCATGGCAGGGGGGTTGGAACTAGATGATCCTTGTGGTCCCTTCCAACCCTGAATGAAACTATGAAACTTGCTGTTGCTCACCAAATGTACTAATGTTTTTAGATTTCCCAGGCTGAGAGTTGGTGGCTAACTAAATCCAGTTTTAGAATGAATTTGTGAACCCAAATTATAAATGGATAGACGTGAGGAGACCCTTCCAAGGGAAGTCCCAAAGTAGTGGTATCGCTAATAGACAGTAATTACAATCTAGCTGCTTTCCTGAGCAACTCATTGCACAGTCATGTCTGGTGGTCTTGTGTCAGAATTCGGTAACCCTAATTAGCTAAAAAAGGTCATTTGTTTGAAATGGTGTTTCATGTAAAAACTCACTACCAGTTGGCTTCCTGGAAGGAGATCCTACGTGTGGTGTATGGTTTGTCTTATCAGATCCCTCAGGTTAGTTCCCTGATATATGGTGCATCTGTTGTTGGCATGTCTCATCAAAGTAATAAAGCCTGGCTGGAATGCTCATGAGGAGAGAGGTACAAGGGCCACTTTGCTGCAATTAAGTGGAAACTTGGTTCACACCATGAGCACACTCCCAGACATCCATAAAGCACAGGAATCATTAACGTTGATGGGGATGTTTTATGCAGTGTTCTTCCTGTCTGTGTGGCTAAATTGCTGGATGATTATTTTACAGTTATTTTGGGTGGCAGAAGGTAGGTCACTTGGGCAGATCCCAGGTGAGGAAACACCTAAGAGACCTGTCGTGGCTGTGAGCAGCATGGCTGAGTCTGGCCCCGGAGAGAACAGGGAGGATTTTGGTACAGGGCCTCTTTCTGTGAGAGCAAGATCCACCCCATCCATCTTTCGGACCTGATTATGTGGGCTGCTTCCTTGCTGCTCTAGATGTAGTCATGGTCTTGGAACTCTTTAAAGAGCAATGCACAAGCAGAGGGTGTAGTGGAATGGTGTGAAAGCAGCACTGGCATTTGCACAGGAACAGCTACCTGAGCTATTGGCAATTTGGTGCCTGCAAGATGGGAACACATGCATCTGCACCTTAGTGAGCTGATGAGTTTTCAATACCTGAACAAATAGCAGGGCGCTGTCCGTGTGTGCATACAGGCAACACGCTTGTGAAAGTTAACAGAGTTAGTAAAACAAGAAAGTAGCTGAAAATGAAGTGGTTAATGAAGTTGTTAGTAACCAGAGGAGTTGTGAAGTTTGGGCTTTTTGTTTGTGGTTTTGGTTTTTTTTTTATGGTTGTTATTATTTATTTTTTAATTGTTTTCTTGAAGCAGATACATTTCAGCTGCAGGAGTTGATCATCCAAATCAGAGGATTTGGGGAGCTATTGGGAGTAAAGAGAGCTTTGATGATTTGGCAAGGAATACAGCTTCTAAAGCAGCACTTTGATCTGCATTTTAAATGCTTCTTTGTAATGACAGTTTCACAATTTCTTTCCTCATTTTAAGTCAGTTTTGCTGAGGTATGTTTTGAGAGAAAATAGTAACAGCACACATTATTCTTGCTGGCTTCAGAGCCAGCTAGAACTTGTAGTTCATCCCAGATCTTTTGGCTACTATGGTAAATTTCTGATTACACCAAAAAGGAAATTAGTAGAGATGTTAAATATTATCAAAGCTTTGCATATCTTTTGAAATATCTCCAGTGTGAAACCTAAACTTGCATTAGCATTTCTGCTGTGGTATGTTGCACAGTATTTATCTAAGCATCCAGCTCATATTACAGGTTCCAGCTTTAGAGGTTTTTTTTGTTGGTGTTTTTTTTTGGTCTTCTGAAGAACACATGCATCCTTTTAGCCTAAAGATCTCGATTCTAGTGACTCAAGCTTTCTAAAGGCAACCTGGTGTTGTTTCAGTGGTGCTATTGGGAATATTTTCTTCCCCTTCTATCTACAGAACATCCTCAGATAGACTCTCATTGGCTGGAGGAGGTGGTTGTCACCTATGTGAAACGAGAGAGCTTGTTGAGTGAATGTGTGTAGTATGGCCAGAGTAGGGAAGAGGGTAGGAAGTTGGAATGTTTACTAAGGTTTTCATTTAAATCTTGTGTAGCATCTTTCCTTCTTAAAGCCTGTTTGGGGTAGCATTTATACCTTCCTCAGAAAATATGCAGCCTGAAGGGTGAGAACTAGTAAGCAAGTTTTCCCAAATTGATTGAGAGCTGTGTGGTAGCTCTTCTGCTGCTGTTTTTGGCCTTGCCTGAGCCATGACTCTAAGCTCTACCAGGCTGTCAGCTCTCTGCTTGTGGACCAAGTTCTGCTGGCATGTAGAAGAGGGCACACATTTCATTTACAAGCCAAATGAGCGTATGAAGTTGGGTCTTCAGTTACATGTAAAAGGTAGCATCTCTGGAAGGCCATAAACAAATAGCATTGTGTATACATTTATTAAACTTGCATCCTTTTCCAAACTGTCAGTGACTTTGTTCAGTTGGACATTCTTCTTGGCATTCTCTGGTGCAGGATGCTGATCTGGAGCATGTAAGGCTGTGTGGCTGTCACACTCAGAGATGCTACAAGCAGTGAGTGCACTGGTGTGTATTCCAGGGTCGCACTGGCACCAATTTCACCACCACCTTTAGATACAATTTTTCACTACATATAGCAAGGTAGCATGACTAAGGTTATAATCAGTACAGTATCTCATTTTTCTCCAAGCAGTCACACTTCCAGTTTCTTATTGATGGAAGACCAGGTTTATGCTCCATCTGGAAGAGGGTGTGTTTTGTCTGTGTGCTGTATGTTAGTGTTGTCACAGGCTGTGGTGTTGCGTAGAGATACCTTGCACATCATTTGAAACTTGCCTCATGAGTTGTCAGTGTTGGTGGATGTCCACAGTGCTTTCAAGGGGTTCACACATTTGTGTTTGGTGTATCCAGTTTCACACAGATCTTTAATAAAATGCCTGAGACTGGCTAATTTCTTTGCTTGCAGTATCCATTCAAAAGTCTGCATTTCGAAAGGCAAGTGCTTTCCCACATGGCAGGTCTCTGATTGTTCATGAGACCCTGCTTGTGCCCCCAGTGCTGAGGAGTTGTGCCTGTGATGGTTTGCTGGCCTGAGGTTTGTGCACTTTAGCACAGGTGCAAAAGGATTGCCCACATCTGCGAGCTTGGCCCAAGCAACCCAGCAAAGCAGAGTTTAGCCTTGGAGAATGAAAGCTGGTTAACCCCCAGGCGTGGAATGTACTAAGATTGAAGAGATACTTGCACAAAAATCAATGCTACTTTTCAAGAATATAGGCAGGACATGGTTTGGGGATTTTTTTTTTCCCATCTCTTCATTCTGGCCAATATTCAAAGTAGCTGGTTTGTTACCCTAAACCCCTACAAATGATTGTCAGTAATAATTCTGTAAAACTATGAATCAACTCTGCATGACTTTGTGCAAATAGACTGAGTAATTTCTTTGTTCTTTTCTTCTTACTTTGTAATTGGAGTCTGTGAGAGCCCAAAGGTTTGGTCTTGTGGAAAGCATGATTCATTTATTGGTGTCTGTGCTGACTAGTTATCTTTCAGTAATTCCAGAGTGCTGCTACAAGCCAAGAGTGATTCATACATGGCTAAGTGCACAAACAAATGGGGTCATGGCCATCTGCAGAAACTTTTCTAATCTATTTATGGTATCGGAGAAAGAAGTGGGTGTATTAAGGATGATGGAATAGGTGTCAATTACATTAGTGAATATAACTGGTTAAATAACACTAACCATTACTCAAACCCACATCTGCTCATTGCCAAACATCACGACGGTGTGTCCCGTTTAAGTGTTAACTTAGACACTCAATACATCTCTCCTATCAGACCTATCTTGCCTCCTAAGGAACTCACCATTGTAACTACTATGGTAGGCTCTTTTACCTTCCTTGGGATTTAGCTGTTCCCTTGTACTATGATTATTTGTAGTAGCAAAGTTTGGCTCTTTGCTGTTGCTGACCTCAGTCATTGTATGTTTCATATGCAGAATTTGGCCTAAGACTTAATTAACTTGCCATTGATGATCAGAGGTAGGGTTTCTCATTTGCACACCAGACAGAATGGTTGTGTAACATTTTAGTAGAAGCAGTGGTGACCAGGTGAGTCAGTTTTCCTTCCAAGTGCATCTTGAATGCTTTAAAATCTCAGACAGGAGATGACTTGCGTCTTATGAGGTAGTCTTCCTCTACTTCTATCCCATTTCACTGCTTGTAGGGATTAATTTTCCCCTATGTAACTCTGATAACACACCAGCCCTGGCTGTAGCCATGTCAGTTAACTTTGTTCAGATTTTAGTCTTTAGCTTTGGGGGAGGCAGTTTGCTCCTGCCATGCTGGCAAGTGGTGGAGCCAGGCCCCAGATCTGGCGCTTAGGTGCCTGAGTGGATTGTGGGAAAGAGGGAGTTTGAGACTAGCAACAGAAAATAACAGGGGCAAGAAATGCCCCTGAGGTGTATGGATGAGGACTCGCTCCAGGCCACTTACTGCCAGTGCCTGTCTGCATGTCAGTCTTGCACACTGCAGCTGGTTTTGCACCTGAGATAACGTATATCCAGCAGGATTTTGTACTTGCAGAGCACACAGTGGTCTCACAGTGCTTTGGAAACATCCCATGTCCACAGTATGGATGAGTGTTACTGTGGAGGTGAGCTGGAGGCACAACGGGACCAGTGCCATGAGGTTTGGAAGTGGCTGTGACCCTGTCTCCCTGAGCCCTGGGGACTCCTGTGGTCACTGCTTGGGCGTGTTTGATTTCAAAGGACTTGACTGGAGCACAGGGCTCATGGACTCAGATTTCTGTAAATTGAATTTAAGCATCAGTGCTGGCCAAAAGTGTGGAAGAATTTGGTAATGTTGTTGTTGTCCTTTTACTGATGTTTGGAACACTGTGACCATTTGTGCTGCACCCTTGCTGCGCGTGCTCTTGTGAAGGGAGATGAGGCCCTGGCTGACACACCCCATATGCTGTGGAGGGGGAAGTGACCTAGACTTTTGCCCAAAGGACTGATGAACCTCTCCTGATGTCTGAACAGCTTTCTTCTTCTGCCCTTGCTTTATTTAAGTCAACAGATTGTGTAAGCCACATGCTAGATTTACCTGCAGGGCAAGTGGGAAGGAAGCAGTGCCATTTGGATGCATTCCCAAAAGACGTCTAACCACTGAGTGTTAAGACTAACATTTCCAAGCCCGAGTCTCTAAACTGTCCTCCTGAATCTGCTCTCTGCCTCCTCTGTCCATGTGCCATGCATTCATGGCTTCAGCTGCTGAGGAATCCCAGGGAAGCTTAAAAAAACTAAAGGTCCCCCCTAAAGTGAAGTTGTGCTGCACCCTCCCATGCTGTTTCCTTCAGTGCTGAGGGCACAGGCTGGCTGTTGGAGTCATCCCCGGAGTCACAGGGATGAAACTCGGAGCATGGCAGTTTAAATGACCTAGAGCTGGGCTTGTTCTTGGTGCATGCTCTAACCTCAGAACCAGGCTGGATTTCTATGTGCTCTTTAGAGGAATCAGTGCACCAAGGCCTGGTTCCTCAAGAGTCAGAGAATATCACTGTCCTCCAGACTGACGTGGGCTGCAAAGGCATCACCGAAGGCAGATGTCTTGGCTACTTTACTGCTCCTGGAGGAGCAAGGTTTGCTCTTTCCATGCTTTTTTTCATTCTTTCCACCATTATCCCGTCTTATCAAGGGTGGTTTCTCATCTTCAGTAACTTAGAGGACCATATGCAGGTTAGTCTCGTTGGCACTAAGCTCTGGAAGTACCTTTGCCTGTCAGGTGCTGCCTTTAGGACAGTTAGGGAGCACCATGATTTATGGACACTTGCTTCACACCATTCAGAGTGAAAATTATCTTAAATTGCAGTAACTTCCCAGATAATGAACACGAATATCACTTTTACTTGTTACACTTGAATTACTGCAAAGGGACCTTGCTTGAACTGGAAGATGGAGAGTTCAGTGTCTCCCTGTCCAGCATGTGCAGATGCACACACGAGGTGTGTAGCACTTAATGCTGCTGATCACTGGTGTGCAACACAAAGGAATGTTTTCTGTTTCTCTGGTGTGAGTTTTTTGTGGCACTGTATACAAATGGCCCTCTTTCAGCTGTTGCTGTGGTGCAGGTGATGGTTGTCTGTCTGACTGTGTGCCAGAGGTGGGCTCAAGAGCAGGGAGAAGGAGCAGAGGTCTCTGAGCAAGGCACGGAGCAAACTATCGGGTTACAAACATATTCTGTCTTGCTGATAGCTTTTAATCCTCATCAGCCTCATGGGTTTTCTTGATAAATACTTCTCAACATCCACTGACTTGCCATCCAGGCCTGAATTGTAAGGAACAATAAATGTAATGGACAGCCTCAACTTAATAGATTCACTATGAGCTTTTTATTAGTGCAGCTTTTTTTTTACTACTTCTTCTTTTTGAGAGGGGAAAAATGAAGAAAACAGCAAAAAGATGGCTGCATTTAATTAAGTTCAGAAAGTAGCTGTTTCAAATGCGAGGGAAGCATGCCTGAGTGGGCTCAGTTCAGCTCATGTGGTTATGCAGGGAGGGAGGGGTCCATCCTGCTGTGCCACCAGCAGACTTCTGGCTGGTCTTGAGGGGGTTAACAGCTGCATGCTGCTGCTCAGTTATTTCTCTTTTGACCTGACCGTGGGGTTTTGCTGCTCTTCAGACCACAAGTGCACTCCAGTCACAGCAGGCTCATGGGTCTGGAGATGCTTTTCATCCTCTCCCTTCTGTGTGCTCGGGAAGGGATCATGCTGTATCTTGCAGCCATGTGTCTTCCTTGGTTACGCATCTAGAGAGCTGCAGACCCACGTTAAGCATCTATTAAATTAAGCAAAATAGCCTTTAGAAAGCTACATTTCAAGTGGAAGAATTGCTTTATGTAACACAGGGATATGTGAGGGGACCTAAATACAAGCTTAAATTGGCTGTTACGAAAATAGGTATAATTGGGTTTTTGCACAGTGATTTTACAGCTTCTGAGTTTAATGTCCTGATGAAATCCTGCATCCAGTCCATGTGCAGCTAAGGAGATGGGGAGGTTGAGGAGCCAGAGTAATAAGACTTGTTCTAGGAACAGCCTTGCCCTGATTTGCAATGTTGGACATAGCTGTCATTTGCTGAGGCTCTGCTTTTGAAAGGCAGGTGGGCAGCAATTTCCTCTCCCCCATGAAGGCCTAATTGTGGCCTTCCAGTATCTGAAGGGCGCCTACAAGAAGGCTGGGGAAGGACTTCTCAGGATCTCAGGTAGTGATAGGACTAGGGGGAATGGAATGAAGCTGGAGGTGGGGAGATTCAGGCTGATGTGAGGAAGAGGTTCTTCACCATGAGAGTGGTGAAACCTTGGAATGTGTTGTCCAGGGAGGTGGTTGAGGCCCCGTCCCTGGAGGTGTTTAAGACCAGGCTGGACGAGGATCTGGCCAGCCTGATCTAGTGCGGGGTGTCCCTGCCCATGGCAGGGGAGTTGGAGCTAGATGATCCTTGTGGTCCCTTCCAACCCTGAATGGAACTATGATACTATACTATGTTCTCCCTTTGGTCTCTCCCTGCAGCACACGTTGTCAGGGATGGGCAGAGGAAGGGGCAGCTCTTACTACAGTTGTAACTACTTGCAGATGAAAAATGCAGAACTCTTACAGCTGTGCTCTCCTAACTGTGCACATGCCAAGAGCTGCAGCTTTGTTTTCCAGCCTGATCGATGCAGTTAGTTTAAGTCGTCGGGTAATTTAGTAGCTGGAGGCACTTCTGTGGGTTTGGCATGAGAGTGACTGCTTTGCTTCCCAGCTTGGGAAGGCTGGAGGGGCTTCCAAGGCTTCCTCAGTCGAGGCTGGGGCCAGGTGATGCTGTAGGCTGTCACCCAGCCCTTCTGGGACTGGGAGCCTGAGGAAGTGGAGTGTATCACATTTGACCTTGCATCCTCATATTAATCCAGATAGTCTTTCCTGATTCTATATTTAGAGCCTTTCCATTCTTCAGTCTGGAGAGACAGACTCTCTTGGGGAAAGATTGACCCATCCTCCTTTGCAAAGCTGCTCCCCCAAGTAGAAAGCAAGGCTCCTCTACATCTTGTTGGCAGGAACTGAAAAATTTTGTGTTTGGTGTGTCTTCAGCCAGTTAGGACTTGGAGCTGGTTTTCTGACTAAATGTTTTGCAAGAATGTAAAAGCTCTGTTGGTTTCCTAAGAGTGTCTTAACCAACACATGGGATGAAAGCCTGGCACTGTGAAGCAGGGCAGAAAAAGCTGAGATAGGATTTGCTGTTTCTTTGAAACTATCCTTTTTTTTATTGTCCAAACAGCATTTCAAAGAAAATCTCTGCTCCCTTCTCCATCTTCCTCCAGCATTCTAATTCTGTATAATCACTTTTCTTTCTCAAAAAGAATAGGGCGTGATTTTATTTTATTTTTTTTCCTCAGAAGCAAGGGATAAATTCCAGATGTTGCTGGGATACACTTTTTTGCCTCTGTTTAATGTTTAGTGGCTTTCACAAAATAGGCTGTGCGAGGTGGGGCTGATGTTTTTATTCCAGGAAGAACCATCTACACCAGACCCCATCTGCCCATGGGGGAGAGTATCTCGGGTGTGACCTGGTGCAGTTGGGAGGTTTCCTGGCTGTCCTTCCTTGCAGACAGGCAGTGAGGGCTGAGGCTGGCCTGAGTGCTTCTTTGGGATATTTACCTTCCCCTTCTTACCTCACTGCTGAGTGAGAAACACTGTACGGGGGTCCAGTCCCCTGCCCGTGTGGAATGGGAACAGGCGCTTCTGCTCTAAACTGACCATGTGGGTTTTATGGGGGGAGCAGCTCTGATCTGCAGGCATTGCATCCCATGTGGGGCATGCAGTTTAGCTGGACTCTGCTGGCCATGATGCTGGCAAGACAAGCCTTTTTGGTGCTGGTGTTGCAGCCTGGCAAAGAGCATCCATGTGCCCTGCACCACAGTGTGAGGTCAGATCCAGGAGCTGGGCTCTGGGGATGGGCAGCCCTCATCTCTCCTTCCACAGCAAAGACTTGGCTTTGCAGTGCATGCTGTGCTTCCACCTGCTTTTGGAGCCTTCTTGCAAACTAAACCAAAAATCATTTTCCAGCATGTGTTGCGTACAGGCGTCAGGAGACAAATGTGACAGCTCCATTCCCTGTTTCATGTTTTCACCTGTTTAGACTAAGTACATCTTTGTTTTCTTGGCAGCCTATTTGGTTGCACAAACAGTGTAAGACAAAACCACTAGCAGGTGTTGGTCCAGCCAGTATAATTACTGGTTCCTTGCTGCCACTGCTGGTAGGCAGACAGCGTGAGCCACCCTTCACATGGAGTCGTCTGGCAGGACTGAGGCTGCAGAAGGGCTCCGGGCACTGATCCACAGGGAATATGCACCGGCTGTTCAGCCACTCCTGTATCTCTTCCCTACTGCTGATTGCATTTAAAAGAAGTTATGTATATGTGGAGGAAGGGAGGAGAGCTGAGTGTGGCTCTGGTCAAGCTTAAAGCAAATTCTCAGTTTGCATTTGTAAAGTTGGCAAAATGAACGGCTAAGCGGGAAGGCCGAGTGTGAGCGCGTGAGAGCCGGCGGAGAAGCTGCGTCCTACAATCCCACCTGACTCCAGAGGGTTCAGGCTCACTTCTCCCACATATTGCAGGCCACTGCCAAAACATCTTGGGTGACACATCCTGCGCTGGAGCAATGTGCCCGTGTATGCACAGGGTGTCACACCTGGGCTGTGTGCAGTGCCCAACACTGGCAGGGCACTGCCTGTGCTGTGGAGCAGGGCTAGGGGGAGAGCTGCTGCTTTCTACCCTTCTGGAAATTTATACTGAGAACAACTGATCCTGAGATGAACAGCTGCAGGCGTGAGGGCTCTCTGTCTCAACCTCTGACTTTCCTTTGGACTCCCACATTTTTAAGACCTCCTGATCCTTTTTTGCCTCCAGTTTTCCTCAGGTTCTACTTCTCCTCTGGCCTCCCATCGCTTTTTGGCTTCCACTTTTTGCCAGGCTGCGTCTTTCTCTGTTTCAGCCTCTGTTATGGGCTGCACTCTTTTTTCAGCCTCCACTCTTCTTTCAGCCTTCTACCTCTGTTATGGGCGGCACTCTTTTTTCAGCCTCCACTCTTCTTTCAGCCTTCTACCCTTTTCGGGGCTCTGTGCAGTATGCTGGATGCAGAGAAGCAAGGAGGAGGTCACAGTCTGCTGCCACGCTGATGCTGGCTCAGCAGAATTCCTTACTTCCCATCACAGTCCCTGTTGGTGTCACTTCCAGCAGGACACTGGTGGAACATGTGTAAGGAGGCACTCAGCTACCCATGTGAATGAGGGTGACGCCACATGCTTGCATGCTCACTTTTGAATGCCTCCTGCACACGAAGCATTGATTTTTCCATACACCTGAACTCGCTGCTCTAAATCATCCTGACTTAAAATCAGCGAGCTGACTCTGAGCCTGTTGGAAAAGACCTTTAAAATTTAGTCCAACGAGTAGCCCAGAACAGCCAAGTCCACCACTAAAGTATGTCCCTAAACACCACATCTACACATCTTCTAAATACCTCTGGGGATGGGGACTCCACCATTTCCCTGGGCAGCCTATTCCAGAGCTTGACAACCCTTTCGGGAAGAAGTTTCTCCTAATATCCGATCTAAACCTCCCCTGGCACCACTTGAGGCTGTTTCTTCTTGTTCTGTTGATTTTTAGTGAGAGAAGAGACCAACCCCACCTTCTCTGTAGAGAGTAAGAAGGTCTTCTCTCAGCCTTCTTTTCTTCAGCCTAAACAACCCTAGTTCCCTCAGCTGCTTCACATAGGACTCATTATACAGTCCCTTCACCAGCTCCATTGCCCTTCTTTGGACACACTCCAGCAAGTCTCTGGCCCTTAATCTTTTCCTAGGGTGAAATAACTGCTTATCTCTGTCATATCAGGTGCAAGGAAAGTAACTTTTTAAAGCTTTATTTGGGAGGAATGATGTGTTAATATAAGCTCTTGAGCCTCTCTGCTCTACATGCAGCTGTGGCATTGGGAGTGGAGGGAAGAGCAAGTGGTGTGAGTGCCTGATGTGCAGCAGCCTTGGCTTGGTGTGTCTGGTGGCCAGGAGCCTTCCTGCTCTTGGGTTAAAGGCCACTTTTATAGGCCAGTAGGACTCATTTGGCAACAGATTGTTACAGGTGCTAATTAGCACCAATTAACCATTATCAGTGTCAGACAGTTCTTATTTCCTCCGGGAAATCCCCTGTGGTTCTGCAGGGTGCCTGCCCATTTGGCCATGTCTGCAGTCTATCAAGCACTGAGGTTGTGCTGGTATGGTCAGAGAGATCCAGGTCCCATCAGTTTTGCAGATAGTGATGCACTGCTCACTGGTGGATCAAAGAAAGGTCACTAGTTGTCTTTATTCCAAACTTGTTTGTTGCATTGTTCCTTACTTGAAAATATGTCTGCTGGGCATTGCATCTGGGATTTTGGACAAGATTTCTGTCCCTTTCACTGGGAGTGGGGTATAGGGAAACCCTGACCTTTTACTAAGGCTTAGCAGCATATGAGGCTCAGCTATGTGTGCTTGCAGAGAAGACAGTACATGACAACTAGGCCAACAGCACCTTGAAGTGCACTGTGCTGCCCAGGGCCACAGACAGCAGTCTGGCACTCTTGGGTGTGATGGGAAGGTCTCTGGGGTGGGTTCAGTGATTCCAAAAACTTTATGAACTTTGTAAGGCTTTGGCATGTGATTGGGTAAGCTGGCTATGAGTGCTGGAGGAGAGCAGTCCTGGGGAAGCCAGTGCAGTGACAGGGCTGGAGAGGAATGGGATCTCATGTAGCAACTTCCGGTGTGGGAAAAGCATGTGGGGCTTGTAGTGCTTTTGGTACTTCTGGCTACTGTGGAGGTGGTAGGCTTGGGTGCAGATACCAACCATGGTTGGCTATGGGGCAGCTCTTAAAGAGTGAGTCCCCAAGAGGGGAGCTGGGGTGTGTCGGAGGTGGCTCCCATCACTGACGGATGCTTTCTGTTTTTCTTTCAAATGTCTCCAGGCACTGAATGTTTAGGTCGCACCTTTCCAGGTAAACTGGGTAAGTGAAGTATTTCAAGAGTTGCCAAGATCTAATTATGAAGGCTGATTGCATGATTGCAGCTGCTGTACTGTAAACACCCCAGTTACTTGCTTGACAAAGTGGGTGGTACATTACACTGCCCTGAAAGAGGCAGGCACCTGCTCTTCGGGGTACAGGGAGGGGGATGCAACCGTGTCTTCAGAGGCTTATTATGCAAACCTGGAGTTGTTTGTCTATCAATAGCTTGCTGCACTTTGGTAATCTTGGATGGGCTTTTTTTCTTTTGCTGTTCAGTGTAGAAACTTCTTCAAAAGCTGAATGTCTTTTTAAGCATGAGTACTCTTCCGTTTGCTCCTGTTCTGCAAACTAAGGAGCAGCATTACACTGAGGGGAAAAAAACAGTCGCTGTATTTTGTGAGAGTAGTTTGACAACCTGAGTCTTTTGAAGTCATGATGTTGGACTTCTATTAAGTGTGGTGGGAGGTGCCTGTGTTCAGGGCAGACAAAACCAGGCATTGGGAGCCCTGTTGAACCAGGCTTGCTGGCTTTGAGCTGAATCTGTTTGCAAAAGAGCATTTTCTCATTTAAAGAAATGTTGTAGCGTTTATGGATCACTCTCTGTTTAGAATTGAGATTATTAGAGTCCCTCCAAAGGAAGCTATCTTTGCTGAAATGGCATGTCCCAGGCCTGCTGGGGAAGAACCAGTGTTAAGTGGTCAATAAATTATTTTAATAAATGGCTAATTAATTATTATAGAGCCTAGGAAATCACTAGGGCTTATGACCTTGGCTATAACCATGCTTAGGTCTTTAATGTGCTTATAATACCTATAAATCACTCATTAAGCTTCTATCAAGCATGTATTAGTAAAAGTCATAATCTAAAACAAACCAAAAGAGAAGTGTTTCAGTTACTTTGTTTTGGGTCTGATGGCACAGTTTAGTGGCACAGGAACATAGTCCTTGCTTATAAAGAAAAAAGTTTTAAGACCCCACCAGTCCCTGCCCCCACAGTGCTGATTGTGGTGTACACAGCAGGAAGGGGAAGCACAGGAGCACAAGGCCATGAGCAGCCAGTACGCACAGGGCAGACACAGCCCTGGTGCTGAGACACTGCCCAGTCTGTAAGGAAGTTGTCCTGCAGCAGTCAGTGATTTCTTTATATTTGTTTTCTGTTCATGCTTTATATGACAGATCTCAGCAGCCAAGCTGGGCAGGCAGAAGGAGCCTCAGTGTCTCGCTGCTCTGAGCAGCGTAGCTCAGGGAGTTTGCATTCTAGTAAAAGGTGTTTGCTGCTTTCTTGGCCTGTGAGTGAGGAAAGTGTGTGAGCAGCAGTGTGTTCTTGCTGTGCTGCTCTTCCTGCTCTCCCTACTCTTCCTTGTCCCATTTTGCATGTATGTTTGTGTCTTGTGAGGGAGGCAAAGATGTGAGTGAAAAGATGTTTTCTTAGCAAATTAAGTAAGTTGGTTTTGGTTTTGGTTTTTATTTTGCTGTTCCCTGCAATCTCCAGCTGCTTGCTCCTTTGCCACACTCCTGTACTCTTTAGGATTTTTTAGTCTTACTAGATGGGTAGTATTTGCAGTGCGGTGTAGGACACTCCGGTGATCTTGCTGGTAGTTTAATTTGTGCACTCAGCAAGGAGCTGTGTTTGCAGACATCAGTGCGTGCCCAGAAAGTCTCCCTGGGCCTCTGAAAGCTGCGATCTGCCAGACATGGCTGCCTCTGTTGGATGTGTTTTAGCTTTGCCTTTGTTGTCTGGGTCCTTGTCTGCAGCTCCAGCCTGGGCCAGTATTGCCAGACGTGGTCATTTGCACCACCCGCTTTCTCCTGGAGTGCCCTGGTGCTGTCTGTAGAGCTGGCACCCCGGAGAGATGCCCGTGTCCATCACCGTGCTGCCTGGGCTAAAGTCCTGCACAGGATGGGTCAAAACACAAACCCTGGGCAGAAAGCACCACACAAGACTTACTCAAGGGAGGTATAGCTTTTGCTGTGGTTTTGAGGGGTTTTAAACTCTTCCAGCATCATCCTGATAATTCCTGGATGTCTGGTGTCGATGCCAGACTCTGGAATTTTTGTATATGACTTGTGGGTCTCTCTTGCCTGCTGAGTGGGGGTCAGTTGAGCTGAGCAGCAGCCTCTGCCCCAAGCTGCGCATTGGGACATGGCCAGGTGCTGCTGTTTGTCCCATGGGGAGTAAAAAGAGGTGCTGCAATTTCTGCTGGCTTTTCTATCAGCTCTCCTGCTTCTCACAGAGGGTGGCTGGGAATGGATATGGAAGGTGAAGAGGAGATGCCCTCATCAAGGAGGGTGTCTAATTTAGGAGGAGGTGTAGTCTATGAGCTCTTTAAAAATCAAAGGGCAGGGTGGAGGGTCCACACAAAACAAAATTCACAAGGCAAAAGACGTAACTAAAATAAAAAGTGTGGTCTGTGGATAAGAGGTTTGAGTGAATTCTGTCTCAGTAGACAGACAGACCTCCCCTGTTCCCAGAAGCTCTGCATTCACTGCAACCCTGTCCTGTGAAAATGCCCATGTACACTGTTCTTTATTACTGTGGGTTTGGGAATTTTGTTAGATTAGTCTAAATGGGTTTGTTTCCATAGCTGCATTCTGCTGATACAATCCCAGTGCAGGATCTCTGTCTCCCTGTGCATACATGCCAAAAATAAATCGCACGCACTTGTTAGAAGACGAGCTGCTGCCATGACAGGTGCCTAGCTGTGAGGAAGTCTGGGCTGGACCTTGCTTAGACTGCAGGTACATAGCATATTGCATCTCACCCCAGTGCCACCGTGCAGCGTCCTGCTGAACTCACTGCTCTGCAGGCAGCAGTGGTGCCTTGGTAGCCCTGGGGACCTGGAGAGGGAATTGATGCAGGAGGGATGATGTTTTGGAAATGTGGTAGGAAGTGATGGAGGCAGGGGGAGAAGAAACATCCTGTCCCTCACCCTTTCAGGTAGAAAGATGTGGATGTGGTAGAGTGTGTTGGTGAAGGATTGGCATCAGGTGGTTACCAGGGTAATAAAACTCCTCTCTTGCTCTGAATTCAGTTTATTCACCATCAGCATTTCACCTCTCATCAGAAGGGAGTGGGCTTTTAATGGTTATATAAACTGTTTCAGCTGCTGGGGCTGGTTTTGATTGGCTCAAGTGTAACTCTGAATGTCCAGCTGTAGGGTGGTAGGAGGTTGGAGGGTTTCCTGCCAGCTGGTGGAGGTGGCTACTATTTGCAGGTCTTGTGTAAGTTCTGCTAATGCCCAGGGAGGTAGTGCACCAGTGCCACCACCTCTGTGCATTTAAACCCTCTGTTTTCACAATCTCTCCAGCTGGGTTGGAGCATGTATTCTGGCATAAAACTCAGTTTCTAAGAGGTAGTTAACTTTCCTTCAGGAAGACTGAAACTAATGATTTTTGTTTTGCCAAAAGTTCTGATCTGCAGGTCAGTGTGTTTCAGTGTGGGACCAGCCGTCCTCTGCAGGGATTGCCTGGGGCAGGTTCTGCTGCCGCTGTCTGTGGTAGCATGGCCAAGGCATAGCCGAGGGCAGGGCCAGGGCCAGGATGTGGGAGTACCCTGGGAAAAAAACTCGTTCCAAGGGTCAGCTGGCCTGGAACACTTCCCCTTGATGCTCTGCCAGGGATGTCCTTAAACCCCTTCTGCTCGCTCTCCTTTAATGCATCTTTTTTAAGTACTGGGTAACAGTGTTTTCTTTCTGGCAGAGATGAAGGAGGGCTTTTAATAGGTCTTTCATTTTCTCTTTGCACAGCTCCCTGGCAGTAACCTGCTGTTAGCCCCAGCACTTACTTAGGGTATTTGTATTTTTATATATGGGGACCTACAGCAGTGAGAAGGCAAGGAGCTTGTCCAGGGTCACACAAGAAATTTATGGTAGCATTGGGTCTTGACTTCAGGTTTTTTGAATGTTGAGCTGATCTTTGGGTTTGGTGGAGAGAGACCCCTTGGTGGTGGTCTGTCCCCTCTTAACTGCAACAGACAGGGAGAACAGAAAATAAAGGCTTTGTGGAAGGATCATCGTTTTTTGATCTCTGCTGTTGGGGGTCTGCACAGAGCTGGAATTGCAGGATGGTTAGATTTGGGAGTGTGAGGATGGTATGTGACATACACGAAGGTAATGGGATGCTCAAGGCCAGTCAAACTGGAATCTGATGATCGCTTTCATCTCCACTGGGTCTAGCAACACTGGGGTCTGGGAGCTACCCTTGAAAACTGCTGCCAGACCCTGTGCTGGTGAGAAGGGTGGGCTTGTGCACAGCCCCCTTCCCTCCATCAGCACTCTGGCTTGTTTTGGGGGTGATGCTGTTGGTCACTGCAGCTGGGGTTTGCATCACTGCTCCCGTCCCGCAGCGCCTGTGTGCCTGCCTTGTCTGAGGCAGCCCCGGTGTGCTGGCAGCACAATACTTGCCTTCACTCCCCATCAGACTGGAGGTCTAGACACTCTCCCTGCCTTTTGTTGTCAGGGTCACAGGTTAGGGAGCGTTCCCAGCTCCTTTTCCCTCCGCTGGTCAGGAATCCTTCCCAGAATTGGAGGCTGCACTCGGGACTGCAGCGGGGACCCCTCCGGAGGGAGTCACCCTGCTACCCAAACATACTGAGATTTAAAATTATTTGGCAGCTCCCAAAAAGAAATGTGCTTTTGAAATGCAGCCGGGATCACCCCCACTCCAGTTCTTGGAGGCACAGATGCTCAGCTGACACCAGCTAAATAGAAACCTTTTAGCCCTTGCCAGTAAGTCTGGAGCAGACTGCCAAAAAGCATCGAGGACCAAGATACAAAACGAAGTTGGGCCTGAGCAAAGTACTTAAAAATGAAGGATGGAACTGATGTGCTCTGTCTTCTGATTTTTAGCACGAGGTGCTAAAATACAATGGAAGAATTGTAAAGGCTTTCAGCAGGTACAAAGCAAGTCAGTCCCCTAGCAAAAAAGGAAAGTTTTCTTCTCCTTAATGTTGACCTTTTTGAGATGAAGCATTTAGGATTACCCCTGACTTTAAATCAGAGATGAGTTTTGCTGAAGGAGACTTTTTAAATGGCTCTTAGACATATTCAGAGAGGGGACCTGAACCCTGGGTGTGCATCTGTGTGTACCTCTCTTTCCAGGTCACCTTGGCTGGCTGAGTGCTCTAGCAGCCTTGTCCTTCACCCAGCCTGATGGTGCTTTGTGCTGCTGTTCAGGAGAGCAGCCCCTTGCCAGGGGGGTGAGGAGGAGGTGGGAATAGTTCAATAAATTGGTAGCAAATTTCTTCCATTTTTTTTCCCTTCCCCCCCCCCCACTGGCAAGAAGACATAACAAAAAATTGGCAAGTTCATACTTTTTATTATTGAATTAAAATCCATTAAATAATAACAGTGAGCCAAAACCTGAAATTGCTCTTAGGCAGTGCTCTTGGTGAAGTGAAATGCTTCTGGATCTGGCTCGCTTCTTCGTTTTGTGAGTATGTGCATGTGTATTATGTGTGAAGAATGAGTCTGTGAAGCTCAAATAGAGGTTTTAAATAGAAATAACTCTGGCAGCTCTTTCTTCGTGTATCCAGGGCTATTATGTGTCTGGCTCTCACCAACATGAATTGCAGAGGAAGTTCATGTAAACTCCATGGCTGATTTGACAGCTGCACAGCCGTGGTGGGTACGAAGCCTGGACACTGTTGAGCAGCAGTGATGACAGTTTTTCTTTTTGTTTCTGTGTCTGGTGATTTACCTCTTTGCAGAGAGTGAGGAGCTACCAAGGGAGCCTGCTGCCCAACTGCAGCTGGTGCTGGTGTGGGGATGAGCATGAGCTGTTGGGCATTGCCCTGCTGGAGTTTGGTGCTTCTTTGGCCTTACTCAGGGGTAGTGATTTCAGAGTCACCAAATACCGTGACAGGACATGCAGGATGTCTGCAGCTGAGTGTTCATCAGGGACCTTGTTTTAGCCTTATGGCAACACCTACAATTTAGGGTTACATCAAGCCTTGAACTTCTTCCCTAAAGCTTTATTGATGGTTTTGGATATTTCCAATCAGGTGATTGTCATTGACTTGTGCTACCTGGGGAACATGGGCCATCTTGCTGGTAATGGTGGGGGACATGTTGGCTGGGCAGTGTGTCAGCCACATGCTTCTCTCCAGGGACAGCAGGGCTTCTGTGGAGCTCTGTTCTGTGCACCTGTGGAGGGGCTGTGCTACAGACTCTGGTGGGTTGGGTAGTGTCAGGCCCCTCCAGCACTACGTCTGCAGCCCACAGGGACAAACCTGCACTTTTTACCTCTGCAGAAATCCTAGAGCAGTGTGGGGAGCAAAGTGTACCTGCACACACTGTGGCAGTGTGACCGGTTTGGAGTTAATTCCCCTGTGAACCCACAATGTACAGAATGATACTGCTTGTAGGGGGCGTGGGGGCAGGTAATGTGAAGTTAAAGTCTTCGTAAGGGAAGAAAAGCATCCAGCCCCATTCTTTACTGCTTACTTTAGTAATTTCTTCCAGATAACCTACACATCTGTGTCAGTGCAAATTAAAGCAGAAACTCTGTCTAATGAACAGTTGTAGCCCTTGGGCTATTGTGGAATGAACAGTGAAGTTGGAAACAGTCTTATTAAAATAATAATTAAGAAACAAGGGTGGGGAGACGGAGGGAGGTGTGAATGAGGGGGTGGTGGGATGCTGTACGGGGAGGAGCAGCCTGGGTTTGAACTCTGTGGGGTAACTTCTCACCAGGTCTCCCCCTAGAGAAGTGCCTGTGTGGTGTGGTTGGACCCAGGATTGGGCACACCCCGGTCCCCCTCCCCTGCCAGGCGCATCTGGTTATGCCATGTCACAACACAACAGTCTTTAAAGACTGTCTGATGTTGGGCGGCTGCAGGTAGGGCAGCTGTAGAGGCATTTGCTCCATTGTGGGCAGCATTAGCCATCCTGTTGAGCCAGATCAGCTGTTTTGCATGTCTTCTGTTTTTTTCTTTTTGAGATTTTGGTTCTCCAAAGCTCAGGAAGGGAGGAGAACGTTTCTTGTCTTACAATGGATTATATGTGGTTCTGTTTTTTCAGAAAGCTTTTCTTTCTCTGAGGAAAAACGACAACAACCAACCAGCAAAAAGACCACAACCCCAAACACAAGAAGCCACCCCATGCTGTGCACACCCACGTAGTTTGCTTTAACTTTTCTTTCTCTCCTGAGGACAGTGACTGGCCAGGCTGAACTGTGCCAGTGGTGGAGACTGGCCAGTTTGTCTCGTGTGACAGCACTTATCCTTTTGCTTTTAAGTAAATTAAAATTTTAAAGAATAATCCTTTTCAGTGTTAAACCTTGGGGTTAGAGTGGTGTCTCTCCACAGGTCATCGTTTTGTATCAATAAATCAATCGGTACTCGGAGCTGGCATTTTCAAACTTAATACTGCTCCTAGTTAGGAATGCATGTGCTGCAGAAAGCCAGTGACATCTCAGATTAACAAAACACGTTTTAAAACAAGCAAAAGCCATAAACCCCCCCCGAGAACACAACCCTGCCAAACAAATCTCACCGGCATGATGCATTGGGATGATTCTTAGTGGGATTTATATCTATGAGCTGTGGGGGTTTTGTGGTTCTTTTTTTTTTTTCCTTCTTTTGAAATGGTTGTGAACCAGAGTGATTACTTAACATTTTCATTTTAACTCCATCTGACAAATCGTTTTAGATGGAGAAAGCAATACTGCATCTTTAAATGGCTACTCTGTCAGCGCATCTTGCAGGGCTTTAAATGCCCTTTGTTATCGCAGTCTAGACAGGACGCAGGCGGAATATTTGATATGTTATAAGGCAAAGATTTGACAAGGTTGAATTAATTTACTGGCTTATTTAAAACCGATTTTCAGAACATTTTTCCTTACAAACTTGTCTTTCTTTATCCTTTCCTTTTCTTTTCTTGTCTTTTTTTTTTTTCTCCCCCCCGAAGTTAGTACAGTATGTTTCAACTGTTTAGACTGGGAGAGGAGACATTAGCTTACTGCAGCCTGCAGTACTTTAATTGCCCTTTTTATGACTGTCTAGACATCATGCAGATGCATGTTTGTGGTGAGAAGACATTTCCCCCTCTGGTTATACGATAGTCTGAAACCTTTACATTGCCTATCTCCTTACCCCCTCTGTCTTGGAATGCGCTTACTCCTCCAGCTCTGAAAATCACTTTTTCCTCTGTTTCATTTGTTGAAGGACTATTCAGTCCCCATTTTTTTCTTTTTTTTTTTTTTTTTTTTTTTTTTTTCATTTTTTTCTCCCCTTTCGTGCTGATATGCAAATCCCAATGCTTTCGGGGAGGGGAGTAAAGGTATGTGGAGCAAATGGCTTTTGGAGCTTCCCGGCCAGGGCTGGCTGTAGGACCCGCGGCCGAGGGGTTGGCTTTGTGCAGGTTGTGCCTGTGCCGTGTCCTGCCTCTACCTGCATCTCTGAGAGTGCAGCAGTAGGTGGGTATGGCCGTGTTTGTTTGGGTTCCCCATCAGAGCACAGCCTTGCAGGCCAGGTTTAAGAATGAAAGTATCGGCGAGGTTTGAATGGGTTCGGAGTTTTAGTTATGTAAATGGATGCATTAATTAACCCCGTTGCTATAGCTACTGCTTTATTGTTAAATGCAGTGAAAAGGGGACAGGCAGTGTCCATGGATTATCCTCCCCTCTGCTCTTCCCCCCTTCCCCGTACTCCGCCCCGGTGCGGGGGCAGCTGCCGCTCCCCGAGCGGCCCCGGCCGCGGGCAGGTGCCCGCCTGGGCGGCTGGAAAGGCCGGGCTCGAAATCGCTGCCGTGAGGAAAAGGGGCGGCCGGGGGGGCGCCTCCTCGCCCCCGCGGCCTCTTCTCTCCAGCCGCCCCCAAAACCCATTGTCGGGGCTGACCTCGGGGGTCGGCTCGACTCCGCCGCCCCATGTCATCAATCTGCCATCTGGGGACGGGACGGGGGTGCTGGGGACAATAGGGCGGGCAGGAGGGAGGCAGATGTGCCAGGGGATGGGAATTGGGATGGGGAGGCTGGGCTCGTTCCGCTGGGTGAAGGGAGGCCACGGGAACCCAGCCCCTTTCTCCAAAACCCATCGTTGCTGGGCTGTACATGGACAGCAGCTTCTCTTTGTGCATCCTTAAAAACTCACGCATGCAAAACGCTGCAACAGAACTTGGACTTGCCAGCATATCTGCTGTGGGAGTTAAACCCTTTCTCAGGCTGTTGCTGCAGCTGAGGTGGAAGTAAATTTACTACCTTTGATTTTGTCAGATTTGGGGCGGTTTTGCTCACCTCCTCCATTCGCTCTGCTGTGTGTGTATATAAATATAACATTTTATTTCACATCTCTGTGTGAGAGTATGCACATGCGATCGCTCCCATCTGGTGGTGTTCAGGCCAGCCCAAGACGTGAACTTGAATCTTGCAGTGACCAAGTGCAGTGTGCCTGCCTGGGCATCTCCATGCGTTTTGTATATTTTGCTTCTGCAATGCATAATTATGTCTGTAACTTAAGACTGTTCCATGGGAGTGACTTACCTTGTGAAGGGTCACTCCTTTTGTAAGCAAAGCTGCAAAATTATATAGATGAGAGGAGGCAGAGAAGGAAGAGGTGTGCTGCATGGCCCTAGACAGGGCTGAGGAAATCCGGTCACAGTTCCAGCCCTGTCATGACCTCTGTGGCTTTGGCCAACTTGCTCAATCTGTGTTTCAACACCCGTCTGCGAGCCGTGCGTTGGGGCAGCCCCTGTGGCCCTGCTGCCCTGGGGCACATGTCCCAGAGCCCACAGGGGAGCTGCAGCACTGTGGCCTTGGGACAAGGCATGATGAGATCCTGGCACCTCTCCCGAACTCTGATGGGCTCCTCAGGGCTGCATCAGTCTGATATGCCAGGCATCGGGCTGCCCTGCTGACTGACACAGGAGAAATGCCTGAGGAACAGAGGATCTCCAGCCATAGCATAGGGTATTCCATGGCTGCATCCCTAAGCCAGGCACTGGATGTGTGTTGATGGGTGTTGTGCTTGTGGCAGGGAGGCATGGGTGTTGCTGCTTGTCCCTGTGGCCCTGCTTGAACACTGGTCTCACAGGACTTTCTAGGCACTGTGCTGGGGGTCAGGTGCTAGCACTGGGTCACCTGAGCTGCAGCTGCTGCTACAGGGCCATAGCCAAGCATGAATAGTTTTCCCAGGAAAAACTGGAAATGGAAACTTTCTAAACATGTTTGGGATAGAACAAAGTTAACAGGGAGGAAATCAGGGGGAGAGACACAGTAAAATGCATAGGCAGCATCCAGCCCAGAGAGGCTGTGGTCTGTGCTGATGACAGCCATACATCTCCATCTCTGCACCCCTGTGTTGTCACCATTGGCTGTTTTGCAGTGGGGTGTCCCACACAAAGCAGCACAGCATGTGCTATGTCCCCATTTTGCAGGTGATGAGAATGCTTTGCTGCTGCCTTCCTTTCCATGTGTGCAACAAATGCAGCATAGTGGATCCTCGTGACTTGCTGAATTAAAGTTGCCTTGTTTTGGTGGGCCTGGTGACTAATGAAATGCTGCATATTCCTTAGTGTCTCCACAGCAGCAGGAGGAGGGAGCAGGCCACGGCACTGCTGGCAGCTGTCAGTGGTGTGCCCTGGGTGACGTGATGCAGGCGGCTGTGGCCGATGGTGAAGCTGCAGGTGCTCATCAGTGCAAGGCAGCTCCATTGCAGTGGGAGATGGGGCTCAGACAAAGCTGGAATCAGAAACCCAATCCCTGTAATTGCTGTTAGCTTTCTTGGGAGGTGGCAAAGCCCTCCCTGGATGGAGCACTTGCTCTTGTTGGAGCGTCCACAACTGACAATTTGTCTGTTGAAACAGATGTGGGCAGTGACAAACATCTATTTCTATAACTAGAAACAAATTTGGTAATTGCCTCTTTCAACAGGACTTGCTCAAGCAGGAAATGAAATTCCTAAATGGCAGTTAGCAAAAGTATTTATAGCTAAGTTCATAAATGAGATGTGCTTTCCTTTGTCATGAGTTTCTGCTGGGTGGAAGGGAAAAAAGCCTGTATGGTAGCAAGCCACATATTGATCAGGACTGTTTCCAGGGTGTATGAAAACACTTATTTATTAATGTGTTTATTTTTACTAGCCGTAGAAGTACCCCTGACAAACAAAGCCTCCTGGGTCTTCCAGGGGCAGCTGGCAGGGTTTGATCTACATTGTGTACTCTGGTTTTTTTCACTCCTTTTTTTGGTAGGGTGTTTGGTTTTTTTGGTATGTTTCACGCTGCTTATGGTTGCAAATGGTGAGCTCTTGTTCTGTGTCCCTCTCTGGATGCTTGTGTTGAAGGGGGTGGGTGACATTCTGCTTTTGCCCCTGCCCCAGGCATCATCCAGGCCTGCTGCCATTGTCCTGGTTTTTGGGGAGCAGGGGATGTGCTGGTTGTTCCCAGCTTGGTGGGGCCATGAGCCTCGCTCAACATTTTCTCGTGAGCAAGCAAATTTACCTGTCTTTTAAGTGCAAAATCAAAATTATTCTTTTGATCCAGTTTAGCTGTCCTTACCTTTGGGAGGAACTTCAAAAACAATGTACTCCTTTCAGCCATCTGAGTAGGCTGGGATCAGGCTTACTGTGCAAAATACCTTGTCTCGAAATCCTGGAAGAGGGGAGGGTGAGAGAAGTATCAACAGTATCACAGTACATGAGAGGTTGGAAGGGACCTTCAGAGATCATTGGGTCCAACCCTCCTGCCAAAGCAGGATCACCCAGGGTAGTCTGCACAGGAATGCATCCAGACAGGTTTTGAATGTGTCCAGAGAAGGAGACTCCACAACCTCCCTGGGCAGCCTGTTCCAGGGCTCCATCAGCCTCACTGTAAAGAAGTTTCTCCTCATGTTGAGGTGAAAACTTCTGTGTTCAAGCTTGTACCTATTCTTGTCTTACTACCGTGCACCACCAAAAAGAGCTTGGCCCCCTCCACTTGACACCCACCCCTCAGATATTTATATACATTCATGAGATTCCCCTGAGTCTTCTCTTCTCAAGACTGAACAGCCCCAGGTTTCTCTCTTCATAGGGGAGCTGTTCAAGTCCCCTAATCATCCTTGTGGCTTTCCGTTGGATTCTCTCCAGCAGGTCCCTGTCTCTCCTGAACATGGGAGCCCAAAACCAGACACAGTATTCCAGGTGTGGTCTCACCAGGGCAGAGTAGGCACGGAAATGAAGGGAAGGGGTTGGTATATGCAAGATTTTAGAGTCTGAGTGTCTCAAAGAGCCTCACTGTTCCCAGTGCTCCGAGGGAGATGGTTAATGTCTTTAGAATTTTCTCTAAACAAGTCTCCAGTTGGCAGGTCTGTGCTCAGAGCTGGGAGGTGTCCCAGCTGAAGGAGCTGCTGACCCCAGCTCTTGTGTTTGCAGTTTCCTTGTAATAGTGGAGTGCTACAGTGCTGATCCTGCATTTCTGGTCCCCAAGTGCAGGCCATGCTCCACAGCTGCCACCATGGCCATGCTAGCTCCTCTTTTGAAAACAGGTCCAGTGGTGTGATCAGGACAGTTACTGTATTTTAAGGAGTGAAGTATTTTCTGAGGCCCAACCAGTCTGATACTTCTGTGGCAGAAATGGGGCCATTTCCTTTAAAACAAACAAAAACAATGGCAGGGGGTACTGTATTTTGCCCATGACTCAGAGGATGTGATATTTGATTACCTGGGGTGACAAATGAAGAGCATGAACTGTTACATGCAGTTATGGTCCAAGGACCGATGCTATGGACATGACTTCTAGGAGCCATTCGCCCATCTTCCGCAGTGTTTGTTCTCTAGCAGGCTCCTTTTCTGGCTCCCACTTTGCTCTCTACCCTCCTGTCCTGCACTCAGCCTGCTATCACTGGCTCACACAACACTATTTCTGCTTGCTGCATCAGAACCAGCCATAGTGAATCTGGAAATGCAGTTTATCTGTGAACTGTGCTGCTGATGCATGCATCAGAACCAAATCCAATGGGCTCTTCCCAGCTGTCCTTCCTGCTCCTGCTCCTTTTGATGCCTTGGTATTGCTGCTGCAGCTCCAACCTCAACATCTGCTGAGTGCCAGCAGTGGCAATATCGAGGTCATATTCTGTGTCTGTTTCCACTACCCCTTGTGCTGCTTTGTAAACAAATGGAATTGTTGACAATCCAGTGGGCCCTTCATATGTGGCTTTATGGAGGTTGTATTTAGGAGAGAAATGTAGCAGATGCTCATACACAAATGTTGCAGTAATGACTTTGGTCTGATTGTTTCTAAGATGACCTAACAGATGAGCAGCAGAGGGTGAGTAATCTGCCATCTGAAGTTCTTTGTTCTTTCATCCCTTCTTCCTCATCCACAGTTTCTGAGAGGGAGAACATTGGTCTCTCTAACAAGTGGAGCTTGGCATCTGGCAGATGAAATGGCCTCTAAACCAGGAGCAGTGTTTGGTGCTGCACCCTCTCTGGCAGCCTTGGATTCCAGCTGTTGCCTGGAGCTGTTTTGGTTCTTCCTTAAATTAGAGCAGTTCAAATGTAGTGTTTAGCATAATGGGCATGTCCCTTTCCCAAGGAGGGCTGGGAAGGATGCTCCAGGGCAGAGCTGCTTGCACTGGCCTGTGTTGTGCCAGGGTATTTTCTTCCATGCTACATATACAATCAGGGGAGGGTGAGGGGCTGAGGGCAGGCACAGTCCCAGTGCTGACCCTGCTGCCTTTCCTGTGGGATGCTTGAGTCCAAGCCACTTCTGCTGCTCAGCGAGGAGTTACGAGTTTATTCTCCACTACAGTTAAAGCTTGGACTGGTGACTAGATTCAGACTGCTCTTCTCAAGTTCACATTCTTTAGCCTTGAGTAGAAAAAAAAAATGAGGTCCACTCTTTGGCCACACTGCCTAACCCACATCCTTTTACAAAGACTTTGATGAGCATCTGGCATCATGACCGCACTTTGGCTTGACTTGGTTCTTCTGATTTTAATGCTCAGGTCCTTCCAGGGAGCTACATGCTGTGCCAAAGTGTGACCAAATTTTGCTGTAACATCCATCACCTGCTCTCTGAAAGTGTTCACAGCTGGCAGGTACAAATGCAAGCTTTGGGGCAGGCAGGGCTGTAAGCTGAACCTGAGGACTGGGTAGACCTCAGGCTAGCTCTGTGGACCCTGCTTTAGTCCAAACCTACTGCAGACCAGTTCAGTAGTGTCAGCTCTGACCTTAATGGTTCTTTGCTTGCAAAAGACAGCATGCCAACGTGTGCAAGGCAAGGCAGGACAGGGTGTCCTCAGTTCTCACTTTCCAAAAGTGATTAGGACTTGTTTGGTGCCCTAATTATTGGGGCACGCAAGGAGCAGTAGGCTCTCAGCTGTTCATGGCAAGGACTGTCCTTGTGTGTCTCCTTGTTCTTGCCAGTGCCTCTGGGCACTGCTGGAGCTGTGGTGCTCTGAAGTGTCAGTGAAGACTGGGGAGAGGAGCTAGTTGACAAGTAGCTGACATAATGGATAAGGGTGTCTCTCCTCCTCCTCTTACAACCCACTGGTGCCCAAGCCCCTGGCCTTGCTGCTGCCTTCGGCCAGAGATGTGGGTGCTGAGGAGGGCTGAAAATCAGACCCATCACTTCTAGTTTAGGACAGTGTCTCTGCCTAGCCATTGGCAATAAGTTTCGTGAGAAGGCGACAGCCCAGGTCTGTTGGAGGAGATGCTGGGTCACGTCCTCCTTCTGCCTGTCAAAACCCCTGAGTGCATAGGGGAGCAGACAGGGACCTCTGGGCAGGCAGCTGAGAAGGATGTTAAGGAAGCAGCCTAGGTTTTGAGTCCTGACTAACACTTACTGGTGCTGGAAGAGGAGAATCTTGATCTGCCCCTGTTCCAAGACTTGTTTTCCATTTGCCTCAAACGGTCACAGGAGCTTTATGGAGAATGCCTTCAAAGTTACTGGCCTGAAGCTGTTCTTGGCTCAAATCCTTGAGCATCCCTGCTTGGTCTTCCACAAAGCTTGCAAGTGCAGAATTCAGGGAATCACAGAGAGGGAAGAAGGTTTCATGGATGCTCTTCAGCTTCAAGCTTTGACTTATTACATTTCTCCCCACCACATTTCTGCACATGCTCAGTTAAGAAGTAGCTGTACCCTTACTGATGCCTTTTCCATGTTACTTTATGTAACTGGAGTTCTACCATCAAGGGCTACAAGGAACCTGTTCAAACATAAGATGCCCATGGGTGGGGGTGGATGAAAAGATGAGAAAACTGGGAGGAGAGGGAACTGCAGTCAGGGCTGTGCACATCTCTGTTGCATCTTTCTCTGAGTCATGCAGCTGGGGCAGCTCTGTGGATATTGGAGGTGATAATGGAAAATTGGGGATGAAAGTGCTCACTGCAGAGTGGTGAACAGTTTTCATTCATTCAGCTGGTTAATTTTGCTGTGTCTGGAAAGGCTCTCTGTATATATGCGTGTTTCTGTAGAGACCTTCCTTTCTGGGATGTGTGCATAGAGGAAGTGTATTATAGCCAGTTGAACTTACCCTAAATCCTCAAGGATTATGGAAGAAGCCAGGACGTGTGGTGTGACATTACAGTGCCACCATGTTTAGCTAGTGCTAGGCAGCAATTCCTTTACAGACTTCATAAACTTCAGGATCAGACATGGCCCAGCTTACACTGGTTCCCTGGGGCTGTGCTGAAGCCTAGTGCCTCTCACTGGGCACTGTTATGGGACAGTCCCCACTGAGCTGTGCCGCTCCATGTCATTGTGGGCTCTCGCTGGAATCTGTTGAATCACGGTGCTGAGTCACCCACGTGAGCCAGACTCCATAAATAACCACAGGCGCTCCATGAAGCGGCTGTGCATGCATGGAGTGGAAAGTGCTGCTTCACAGCTGGAGCAAGGGCTCCAAAGGCAGAACACAGGATACTTCTCTCAGCTTTGCCATCTCTAAGAATCTCCTAACTCTGTGCACAGTGTCAACAGGTACCCTGCTGCCACCCCACAAGGAGACATGTTTTGCCCAAGAGCTGGTTGCTGGCAGAGGGCTTGGGTGCCCTGTGCTGTGGGTTTCCCATTCATGCCTGTAGATTTGTGCCCAGTAATTGCACCCTGTGCTAGTGAACTCTTTGGCTTCATTCCTGTGCCAAGGGCCATGTTGCTTCTGCAGTCCCAGCAGGGACCAGTTTCCTCGACAAGGCTGAGTCAGAGCTGGGTCTTGTTCCTGGGCTGAGTGACGCGGAGAAAAACTTTGACCCTCTGCGGTAGATGGGCTGGGAGCCTGGGCTCGCCACTTGGCAGCTGATCTAGATGCCTGGGGTCAGGGTGAGCAATCATCTGCCTCACCGTGCTGCATCTTCCATGCCAAGTTTTGCTTCAGCTGCTTGTCCTCTTTGATTTCCTGGGGACCTTAATTGCACCTTTGCCCAGCATTCCCGCTTCCTTCTCTGTGTGCTGACTTCATCCATAGGCTGTGGCTCTGCCACCTGGGTGGGGGGCGAGGCTGAGGTGTGCCCACAGCTGTGGGCAATGCCTTGCTCTAAAACCTTGTGTAGGCACCTGCAGGCCCTGCTGGGGTGGTCAGGAGCTCTGCAGGGGCAGGATGGGGCCAGGATGCTTAAGCTACCTGCCATTGGAAATCATCCTTCATCTGTGTCTTCTGAAGGCTGCAGAGATGCTGACCAGAATACAAGACCAAACCACATATCCTTGTAGGCCAACAGTAAAGTTGGAGAAGTCTCAATCTGTTTATGCCCATTTTAGTGAGTCTTGTTGGGCAGCAGGAGGAATCTCTGTACAAAACCAATCCCATTCAGTCCTGGTGTAAAAAATCTTCTGTTTGAGAAACAAAAGACCAGAGGTAGGCGGCAGGGTTCCTGAACTCTTGCATTAAGTGCTTACAGGATATTTCTCTAGGAACACAAGTGGCATTTAATTCAAAATAGTCCCTTTGTATGATGGAAAGCGGCCAGCCTGGAAATGTCCATTGCACTGGATTGCAGAGTAGTGTCCCAGAGTGGATAAGGACTCTTATCTTGGATTGCAGGTGTTTGTGGTGAGTCTTCAACAAGACGGTCCTTGCACTGTGATGGGCTAAAACCTGAGGGGAAGTCAAACACCACTACCTGCCCAGTGAGGAGCCTGGCTTAGGGAGCTGTGTGGGCAGCCATGGTGATTCAGGGGGGAAGTGCTGTTGCCTCAGTTCCCTGAAACTTCTGAAATAGCAAAATCTGCATTGTTCTCGGCCACTTTTTTAGTCTCCCTGACTCTTACTCACTTCCTTTTGGATTTTTCTGCTACATCAGTTTCTAGATAAAGCCAAACCACTGGAGTTAAGTTTTCATTTAAAATCCACTTTTTTTGTCTTTTCTGTGACCTGTGCTATTGCCTCATAGTGGCAGGCCTGTGACCAACAGTCCCAAAGCCTGATAAAGGCTTTGCCTGCCTCTTTTATCATCTCTCCTCATTGTCAGGCACACAGAGCAACCTCAGATCACAGTTTTAGATGTATTTTCCCGAAGAATGCTGATAGAATGAATGATGATGGGGCTCTGATGCTGAGGGACCATCACAGGAGCATCCAGAACCAGAGGTACATATCCTATCCCTTCTGGGTAAAAATTAACTGATGGCTCATTAACTTTGAACAGCAGGGCTTGCTGGAGTGAAGCAGGGCATGGGGTTGCCTGGTGCTGGGCTGATGTCCACCAGAAGAAGAAATCAGCAGCAGGAGATTTTTCTCCACACCCTTAAGAGCATATTTTTGATAGGCTGTATGAGCTTGTGATTGGACTTAACGTGCTTGAACTGTCCCAGCAATCTGTTTCAAGTCAGAACTAAGGGATTTTTAATGATAAAAATACCCAGAGGAAGTGAAAGCGAACACAGGGAGAGCAAAGTATTCTGCAGGGGATTCTCTGCTTGCTTTAATTTTGTCGCAACAAACCAGACTTGGCTTTTAGCAGGGTGCACCACAGCATTTATGATGACTGGTGTATTTTCCTTTTTACACTTTTTTGTCCTTAGGAATTGTAGCTAGTGCAGCTACATTTATTCAACTTAGCCATTGTCTCCTGAGTAATTTAACTTTTCATCACTTCTCACACTGTTTGTGTGCTGACGGTGCTCACACGGTGTGTGTGAGAAGTTGTATAGAAATTGTAACTGAAGCTTAAAGATACCTGCTTTGACCTCAGATGTGTATCACACTGACTGAAAGCTAAGATCATCTTGGCTGAGACCCTCTCTGGAGGCTGTTGTGTCCACTTGTAGATGATAGCTGGAGTACCTGTCACTACTGTGGCAAAATGCAGGTGTGTTTGGGTTTTATTTTCCCTCTGTGTGCTTGCCAGCACTTTGGACCATTTGTCTTCAGCAGTGATACACTGTGTGTAAGAAGAGCATTAATAAAGTTTATAGAAGCATTTTATGAACTGTAGTATAGCTGTAAAAAGTAAGGGAATGCATTTAAAGTGTATCATAGCCTCAGCTCCCCTGTGGCTGGTGTGTGTGCAGAGGCTCAGTGCTCCCAGGGTCACCACTGACTCATAGCTCTCCCTCTGCACAAAAATGTTAATGGCTTTTAGACTTGTGAGTGCTGAGCATTTTGTCCACAGTCACTTGAGGAAGCTCTGGGATGAACTTTTTTGCAGCCACTTCTGTTCAGCTCTGACCGTGGTCTTCAGTGTGGCTGGACACCCTGACAGCCATGCCAGTGAGGTGCTTCAGTGTTGGCACCAGCTGCCAGCCAGCTGCTATTTTCATACCTTTCAGACACTGTAGAGCTTTATTGTCTTGGTGGGTGGGCAGCAGCCTGGGCAGCAAGGGCACGTGCTGCCTTCCTGCAGAAAGCCCTCTGAGCAGGAGAGCAGACACAGCCTGTGCATTGCCAGGGTCCACAGGCTTTGGGAAGGTCTCCTGTCATCCATATAATGCCGTTGTCTACTGTGAAACTCCTCTTCAAGGGCGCACGTGGTTTAAAGTGGCAAGCGAGTAACGAACTTGAAGGATGGGATGTGACAAGTGGTTTCACTTGATCACGAACATCCAGTTTCAGGATTGTGAGCATCTGGGGGGGGAAAATGCTTAGTTGCAAAACAGTTGCACGCACGCTGACCAACTCCCAGAGCTGCAGCGTCTAGACAGAAAATACAGCGAAGCAGGTCGTGTCACTTAAATGTGATGTCTGAACCTGTTAGTTTGAAATGTATTCTGGAATAAAAATTATGCAAAATTAAATGAGTGTGACCTTACTTTGCATTTGGAGGCTGAGTATGCCCATCTTGTACAGCCTAGTGCATTTATAACACTTCCCTTGGGGAAAATTACAGAGAGAAATGGGATGAGGTCTTTTCTAATTGAAAAGTGACAATGATTAGGAAGCCAAATACAAAATGTGTTGAGGTTGTTGGTTGTTTTTTCTTGTTTTGGTGTGTGTGTGTGTGTTTTTAAGAATACCAGCAGAATTATAAATTATGTGCTTTGCAGTTTGGCTTGTTTTTCATTCCCCAAAGGCTTTCTATTAGCATAGCAGCTGAATTACACTTGTATAATAATGTATTAACTCAAAGTTTGGGGGTTGTTAATGATCTTTCTTCATTAGTTTGACTGAACTGCTTGGATAAAATCTTACTGAGTATATCCAGCGTTCCAGTGTGGTGGTTGGGGTGGTGGTTTTTTTTTCCCCCTTCTGCAAATTGAAGCCCATGAAGACAAGTTAAAACAGAGGGAGAGCTGGCGGGAACTTTGGTGCCTCAAGTGGGTATGAATTTCTTGAAAACTGGAAAGCACAAATTGAGTGGGTGGGATGGGTTTTGGGTTTGGTTTGATTCTTGTCTTTTTTTTCTTTTCCTCTCTTCCCTGCACCACCCCACCCCCCCCCACCCCCACCCCCCCCCCAAAGGCCAGATTTGGCAACATGAACATCTTTGGGATTAAAGCTCATTCATTTCAAAGTACCTGATACGTTTTCTGCTAGGCCCTGGGAGGCTGTGCTGCTCCCCATGGGCTGTGCTGAGGGTAGAGCAAAACTCAGAGCCTTCTGCTCTTCCCTGAGCTCCTGCTTATGGAGAGAGCAGAGGTTCCTGGTTGGTTTGGTCTCCTCATGTGTACCTGCACCACCTGGAGGTGATACTGGGGCAGATAGATTGTTTTTTTTGTATGCAGTACATAAACGTTTGAGCCCTTTTCAGTGTTGCTGGACATGGCTAGGTGTGCTCTGCTGCAGTGAGTGAGCTCTTTGCTTCCCCATGCTAATGAAGGAGATCAGAGAAGAGTAAGACCATTGGCATGAACTGACCAGAGTCCTAACAGGAGGAGCTGATCAGGTTTTAGCATTGAGACACATTTCATCCAACCTGTTTACAGAATGTTAATTTGCAGATGAATTGTTCCCCCTCCTCCCACAAAGCGAGGTACTAAAATTACTCTTCTGTTGATAACAGCAGTGCAATTGGTATGGTGTAAGACTAGATTGTATATTGAAACACCCCAGTTTAGAGTTTGAACACTGCCTGTACCTCCTGGCCTCACCCTGTGGTCCTTGAGGGGGTCCAGCCTGTGCAGATGACCAACTCCATGAGAAAATGGGAGAGAGAGAGGTGGGCTGGTAGGAGCACCCCTAGTGGAAAGCAGTGCCCCCATCGTTCTGGTAGTCATCCTGTGCCTTATTATTGCACCTCTTGGCAGCTCTGGTGTAACACCTGAATTACATGAATCCCAGAACCACACTAAACAGTGTTTAAGGCTGGATGGGGATGGATGACACCAATGTGTTATCCCAGATCAATGTCTATAAATACCTGAGGGGTGGGTCTCAAGTGGAGGGGGCAAATCTCTGTTCTGTGGTGCACAGTAATAAGACAAGAAACAGTGGGTACAAACTTGAACATAAAAGGTTTCACCTCAATATGGGGAGAAACTTCTTTACAGTGAGGGTGATGGAGCACTGGAACAGGCTGCCCAGAGAGGCTGGGAAGTCTCCTTCTTGGAGACTCAAAACCCACCTCAATGCATTCCTGTGCAGCCTGCCCTAAATGATTCTGCTTTTGGCAGGGGGGGTTGAACTAAATGATCTCTGGAGGTCCCTTCCAACCTCTAACATTCTGTGATTCTGTGGCAGAATTCCCACCCTTCCTTCTGCTAAGCCTCTGCTCATTATATGTCTGCAGGTGTGTACAGGAAGCTTGGCTTAGGCCTTTTGTAAATGACACATCCGGTGTTTTCCTTCCTGGGAAGGAATTAGGGCAGCACTTCCCGATGGCCAGAACTTCACCTGTGTCACCAAAGCACTGTGGCCAGTTCAGTAAGGTTTGGTTCCTTTAAGGCACCTCTCATCCTATGAAAGGAACTTTCCCTTACAACTACCTTGGTCTTGTTTTTCTTCAGAAATATAATTGCTTTTAATGGAAAAGGAATTTTTCCATCACTGATCTCATTTATATTTTGTCTTGTGTTTTCTTACTGTGGCCAAAGCATATGCTGCATTTTGAGGCTAAATTGACTCATTTTCCTAAAATCCTTGGTTCTTTTTTTGGTCTTGTTTTGTTGTTGTGTTTTTTCTTCTTTCTTTTCTGTTCTGTGATGACTTCCACAAAAAAGCAGTCTCTGCAATCAAGTCCTGTGGCTGCTCCCCAGCCTGTGGGCTCTGCTGTCCATGTGTGGGTGAGCAGAGGGGCTCTGGGTCAGTGGCCTCCTGCGGTTTGGCTTTTTGTGTGTGACCTAGAGAGCACCCAGGGGAGCTGTGTGGAGATGCTCATTTGTGCCTTTTTTAAAATGACTTTGCATCAACCTCTTTTCCTGACCTTTTGCTTTTGGTGTGTTTGTGTGGCTGATTGATTTGGTTTGTCTTTAGAAGAAATTAACTCCTATTTCAGCCCATTCCTCCAGCACAGAGCACCCATGGCAGCCCTGGGGTCTGGTCACCTGTCATTCTGTTGGCTGATACATTGGGGCTGGCTCAGATGTTGTTAGGAAGATGTTTTTTTTTCCAGGCTCTCCCCCCTCACAGTAGCATTTGGGCACCTTGCTGGGCTTGCTGTGAAAGCTCCCCTTAAGAAAATGCTGTTAGCTAAAAGGCATTTTTAAGGCAAAACTCCTTTGCAATGTTTGGCTTTTAATCCCTCTCTTCCCACCCCACATGTCATCTCCTGGTTATGGGGTGCTGGAGCTATATGAGCTCCAATGCACTCATGAACCTAACTTTAGGGCTCCTGCTTTCAAAGTATAATTCTGCTTTTTGAAGGTGGTGGGCAGAGCTGGTTAAGCATTTTGGGCAGTGGCAGAAATAGCTGCTGTTTAGCAGAATGAGCTCCAAGGTAACTGGCAGCACTCACCACCTGGACTGTTTTCTTGACATTTATTTGCTTTTACTGGCACTTAAATGCCACCTGCTAGGACAAAACTTTCCATTAAAAAGGTAAAATTAAATTTGCCTGACTCAGCAGAAGCCACCTCAGCTGGTGTGAGTGGTGTGAGTGGTGTGATGCTGCCCTGCGAGGCGTGATGGGTCTTCCTCTGTATCTACAGATACATACCTGTGGGTCTGTAGAGGGAAAATACAGATGGCACCATCCCTGATAGCTTAGGGCACAGCTTTCCAAAACTGCATTTTATAGCTGTCCCTGCTGAGAAGCAAAGAAAGGTTAAATCCACAGAACTACAGAATTTTGCTGGTCTGGCCCCTCCTTTATGAGCACTGGAGCTGCTGCTGCTGCCTGGTTCCAGGCATGGCACTGCTGGCTTGAGGGGGCTTGTGGGGAGCAACCAACTGGTTCAGGATGGCATCTGCTCTCTGGGTGCCAGTGCATGGAAATAGTGACCCCAGTGCTACATTTGCCTCCAGTACTCACTTTTCCTTAGCCTCAGAGAGGTGTGAGGAATTATTTCCTTAGGAAATTTTAGGAGTGGCTTCTGCCTCCTGCCAAGTGTCTCCAGAGTTAACCAGCCAGTCTGTTGTTTGCTTGTTCTTGTTTGTTTGGAGGATTTTTGGCAGTTTTCCTTTATGGCAGTTCAAGCCATTCAAGCTGCCACTGTCAGCTGGCTGAACCCTGAGACGAGGAATGTCTGGAGCTCTGGGATGTGACCCTCGTGGGCAGCTCCATCATGCCCATCTGGCATCTCAGCAGAAAGCAGGAGGTCTCCCTGCCTGTGCCCTGTGATGGGGTGGACTGGCATTGGGAGAGGGGGGGCTGCCAGCACCAGTGCTGTGTTGTGCCACGCCATGGGCTCCCTGTGTTACTGTCTAACCCCTGTGACAAAGGGGACATGCCTGGTTCAAGAGACTGTCAAGGAGGACTTCAGACTGGTCCTTCCTGGGGGAAGGAGTGGTGGTAATGGGAAGAGAATTGCAGAAGTTCAGCTTGCCTTTAGCTAAATTGCTTCATTAGGGTGAATTGTGCTGGTTAGTGTTTCTGAGGCCCAAAGCTGCTGGTTTTGTGTGGTGAGGGCATCCAGCACACGGTGGCTGGGAGGGCTTTGGAAGATCCTGTCTGCATTGTAGCTTGGAAACACTCTGCTTTGCAGATTGTCATTAAAGACCCCTCCTAGAGACTCTTCTGTGGCACTGAAAAAGTGAATTAATGAGTTTTTTATTAAGTAGCTGAGCTCAAAGCATGCAGAGCCCATGTAGGCATGTGAGAGCTCTTTAGAGGAAGGAGACAGTGATGACTTTGGCATCTCAGCTACTTTACTTGGTCTTCTGCTCAACTGCATGCTGCTTCTTCTGGTGGCCTAAAGCCTGTCTGTCTCTCTTGCAGCGGAGCTGGAGTTTGTACAGATAATCATAATCGTGGTGGTGATGATGGTGATGGTGGTGGTGATCACATGTCTGCTGAACCACTACAAGCTCTCTGCACGATCCTTCATCAGCCGGCACAGCCAGGGGAGGCGGCGAGACGAGAACCTCTCATCAGTAAGTCACACCCTGCTCTCCCAGCCCACGTCCTCCTGTGCCGTTTGCCAAATGATGTGACACTGGGGAAATGTGTGAGCCAAAGGCATTTGTTTAGGCTGTGCTTGTGCATGAAGAGACACCCTCCAGGTTTAGTCTTGACCTCATTTTCTGCCTCTCAGTTGCAGGCAGAGAGAGGCTTTTAGGGATACCTGTGGCTCTTAAGGGCGTTGTGTGTTGCAATATATGGACAGCCATTGCCTCTGCTTTTGCCTGAATTTGTAATTTGGACTTGACCTCAGTAAAGTAACTGCACAAGGCTGTTCTTAGTATGTCCTGTTTCTGAAACCACTGTGCACCCTCAGCTCCTTGGGGTGCGTATACTGTGCATTTAACAGCCCCAGACTACTGAGTCCTAGGTAGCTCCAGCTGGAGAGTCTCAAATGACTGGATAAAAACTTCTTGTCTGCCTTGAGGAGATTGGGAAATCCTGAAAGGCTTTCTTCAGTTTTCACCAGTGGTGCAGCCATTGCTGTGGTGGAGGGGTCAGCAAACACTTGTCAGCCAGATGAGCAGAAATCTTTCCAAGGGGATGCTCAATAGGTTCCCTGTGTAATCCAGGCTCCCTGCTTCGTAAAAGCCCAAGGAGAAACATGTTAATTGTACCTCTGACAGGAACTGTAGGGCAAGCCTCTGCAGCCTCGAGGCAGATGTTGGTTTATGCAGTTTTCTCAAATGCAGCAGCTCAGAGGGACTTAGAAGATCCTATAGAGAAAAGGCATCACATTTTCTTGGAGGGTGAGCATGTACTACCCACAGCTGCCTGCATGGCTCTCTCTTCAGTGCAGGCATGTCTTGCATTGATTCTTTTTATTTTTTTTAACATTCACCCTGAAGGATTTGAAGCTCTTTAAAACGATAGGGCTTCCTCAAGGTCACTGCTTCAAGCCTTCTCTGCAGGTTTCCAGGGCAGGCTGAGCACACTGGTGCTGCCTTGTGGTGGTCTGTGTGGGTCTTGTATCAAATTCCTGCTCACTGCAGGAAAAAAGATCAAACACTGGGATTGCTTTCTCCCCCTAAATACCTTTTTTTTTTTCCCCTTCTATTTTCTCTCTCTCTTTTTTTTTTTTTCCTGGGCATCTTTTATGAAGTAAGCCTTCAGTTAAGTGCTGTAGAAGGCTGTCCAGCAGGCAGATGCCCAGGGCACAGCTGTCCCTCTGCTCCATAGCTGTTCTTTTTGTCATGTTGCTCACAGCTGACAAAGGTCCCATATTGGACACTCAGCGCCAAAGTTAGGAAGACACCCATTGGGAAGGAAGCTCTGTCCACCCCAAGCTCAATTAAAGCCCCCCTTGTTTTGTGGGCTGTGGAGTGCAGCTCCAGAGGGCACAATGGTGAGCTCAGTCTGTTGGTGCTGTGCAATAAGATCCAAGTGCTGGAATGCCTGATCTGTGTTCAACCAGGCAGAGCGAAGGTGGTGATCACTCCAGCACCTGCCTGCTACAGGGAGCAGAGCTAACCCCTTCACACACACAGATCCCTGCTCCTTCTGGACTCACAGAAATCTTACATCTCATCTTACCATCCCATAGAGATGGGATTCCAGCAGTAGCAGAATGTGGGCACCCAAGCACATGAATTACTGAAAAATGCAGAAGGGTTGCTTTCCTTTTCTCAGGTATTTGACTCTTTTATCGTGTCCAGAATGTTTTACTTTAACAATACCAAAATGTTTCCATTTGCATTTTCAAAGCAAGTATCAGATCAAACCTTTTTTATTTTAATATACAAATGTCTGTTTTCTTAAATGGTTTGGATTTTATTTTCCTTCAGAAGCAAGACTAACATGGGAAGAGAGGAGAAAATCACACAGAGATTGAACAGAAATTTCAGGTTGACAGTTTAAGAGAGGATGCCATTTTCTCCTTTTTCAAAGGTGTTTTTTTTTTCTGTTTCAAATTATACCAGGCAAAATTTTCCTCAGCAAACCAGCTCTGTTATGTAGTCAGCCTTCAGACACGTCAGTGATTAAATGGCTTTTCAGCAAAGGTTTATCTCTGCGCCTCTGCCACACTCAGTGAGGAGGCAGGATCTTCAAAACCTTTCTCAGAGCTAAGGAGAGGATTGTGAATATGCCATTTTGGCTTTGCTTTGGTTTTTTGCACTCTTTATAATCCTTCCCCCTCTCCCTGCCCCTGTCAGTGTAGCGGTGATAGAGTGGCAGCCAAGCTTCCCTGTGGCCTGAGCGCCCTCCTGATGGGACAGGGAAGCCCATCCTGTGCTAAGCAGGAAGCTCGTTAGAGGGGGATCAATCATAATAAAGATCTTAGAGGTATCTCCTCGGGCATTCAGCACAGGCTGTCGTCTCGTAGAAACCAGCTCCAGCCTAAACAAGCGCCAAGGGCTGGCAGGCAGAGGCTGTGCTGAACTGGATACCGGTTCACGCAGTCCATTAAACTTGCAGTGAACTGGCATTGGGCTTTTCAAATCCCAAACTTCATTTTGGTGTCGTGACCACAGATGGGCACTGGGGCTGCACGCACGCTTTTCATCTTCTGAAATATTAAAGTAGTTCATCCCATGGTCAGGATGCTGCTAGGTCTGCCTGAATTGTCCTTTTTTTTTTGCTGTAGCTCGAAAATCACAAGTGAAGGAGAAATTGATTTCCCTAAAGATGCTTTAATGCTCTTCTTGCTAGAGAGGAAATTTTGTATTAGGTCATGTGTTTCTCCATCACTGGCCTGGCTGTACTTAATCTGTCTCCTAAAACTAAAACCTGTACTTAGTCTGTCTCCTTATAACAATATCTAGGAAAACTAAAACCTTTTTTTGCAGTAAGAATGGCGCTGTCCCTGCACCTTTGGAACAGTGATATCCCAGTCCCCCCAGAAAAGTGGTTTAAATTTGATTGCCAAGCACGCCTTTGTCCCCCAGAATGGAAAATACAAGTCCTCCTGAAGGCTCAGAGACTTTAATCCGCACCCTGCAGCTTTACAGAGCAAATTCTCTGATGGTGCTAAAACAAGCACTTCTATACAAGTTGAAGGCTCATCTCTAAAAAGAAATTAAAAAGTAATTTTAGGTTCAGCAGCAAGTCCTGGAATGCTTGTGGAGGCTTTTGCAGCCGTATTGCTCATCAGACAGCAGAGTCTCAGCTTTTGTTTCAGAAAACTAGAGCTTTCTAGACTCTGCCACTGTTGAGATGAATTCAGTACTCTGAAAATCAGAGGTAAGGGAGGAGAGCCCCGAAGTGAGGATTTACAGCAGGGATGCTCCATCGTAGGGCAGTGCAGTTTGTCTTGGCTCAGTGGGGCTGTGTAGCCATCCCATGGCTGAAGTGAGAAGTCTAGAAATGTGTTTTATGTACCTGAGGCTTTGCCCTCCTCTGACTACTGATTTCCAGCAATTTTAATCCTGCTGTTGAGTTTTGGGGAGAGAGTAGCCTTTGCCCAGATGGGCTTCACAGTGGTGTCAATGAGCAGTGAGTGTGCTGTTTCTACTAGTTTGCTACTCTTGCCTCCATGTGTTGCCTGGAGCATCATTTCTGGACCTCATCTGTACAAACAGATGAGTCAATGTCTGAGCCAGAGATTTCTTCTAAACAGCTGGGTGCAGACTTTGGGTGAGGTGGTCCTTAGGAATAGGGCATGTTCTGGGTTGAGCAGCTCCCATAAGGGGGGGTGGGGGGGGTGTCCTCCCTGCCACAGTGGGAAGCCCCAACTGAGCACAGCCATGTCTCACGTGCTGGGAATTGCTGGGATACAGCCACCCTCGTGGGAGCCAGCTGACATTACTCCCAGGAAAGGGGGAAGCAGATGGGATATTGCCATGGCACTGCCCACTGCCAAGTTAAATATAAAACATCTAGCAGAAGGCAGTGGGGTACTCGCTGCTCAGGAAGTCTGCCACGGGGGCATGGCAAAGTAAATACAATTTTCAGAGTGCTTCCTGCTCCTGCCCACTGCTTCAGCATCCTTTGGGATGAGGTGGAGGGCTGGTACTATGTGTGGCAGCACTGGAAACCCTCCCTGTTCCCTTTGGTGTCAGTGCCATGGCTGAGCAGGGGGTTAGAGGTGAGGCTTTAAGCTGTGACAGATACAGTTCCTCTGGGGTATATCGGCTGCTGGGGGAATTTGCCTGCAGACTATCCCTGCAGGCAAGAAGTACGTGTAAGATGGACCAGAGAAAGCAGTTGATGCCTGTGTGAACAGCTGCATATTGAAGTCTCAAGTCTGTATGGAACCTGGTGTTGTGCAGCACACTCCTCAGCCAGCACTTTCATTAGCAGTAGCTGGAGGGATGCTGGCATTACAGCACTTAACCTCTGCTCCAAGGAGATGCTCCCTAAAAAACTGAGAAGTGGGAAGAATCTGGGCTGTCTCATTTCCATACAAATCACTGTTTTCTTTGCATTGGCAACAGGACTGCCTTGAGGTTTATGTGCAGAGCTGATCTTCACAAACAGGACCCTCATGGAATTCTCTCCATATCTGATACCATGTATGATACCACAAGAGAAAATATATTCCAAAGTTGGGGAAAATGAAGGAGGAAAAGAGAGGAGGGGGAATGTAATAGGTGGCTGGTTTGGAGATGTAAAATGCTGTGTTTCAGGCAGTTGGATTCATGTCTTGGGATGCCCCAGTGCTGAGGGTTTTGCTGTGGGACTTGGGCTGGTTTTGCCCAAGAAGGCACTCCCAGGCTGTTAGCTTTTGAAGATGATTCTGAGAGTAGCATCAGCCTTCTACTGGGAGAGCTGCAAAGTTATGCAGCAATGTTTTTCCTTGCATGCCACAGCCTGGGATGAAGCCAGATGGGCTTCACAGCTGGGTAAGGTCCAGGGAGCATCAGCAGGGAGAATCCTTTCTGTCTTTATCAGTGAAGATGTCTGTGGTGCTGTGGTACCACTGCAGCTTTTTACAGGCTTTCATGGGGACACCAGGCTGCCAGGGCTGTCACAAGGTTATTAAAGAAATGGGTCATAGTGGGAGGGCTTGTGGCTTGCTTCTCTGGTCAGCCCTGCTGTGTCGGCTGGGCCTGAGAATGGACTTTGGATGAGACACCTTAAAGGGAAAAAGAAACACCCTTGGCATTTACTTACTATTTTTTTTACTGGTGGTAAATACTTCTGCCTGTGCCAGAACTGGAGATTCACCTGCAGGGAACTGACAAGTGCCAGCTATTCCAGGTTATAATGAAGAGCCTTCTGGCTTGTTTTTCCCCAGCCCTGCCTGGGAGGAATGCTGCTCCGTTCCATGTGAATATTTCAGTTCTTAAGGCAGAAGCGTCTAGGGTGACAGCAAATGGGAAGAACCTTTATTTGTTTGTTTGTTTTGATCACAAGTTGTAAGCTAATCTCACGGTTTGGGGGAAACTGGCTTGTGGCTTTCTCCTGCCTGGGGTTTTTGGCACCTGGGTTGAGATTGCAGGATCGGGGTGACGCTTGCAACGCAAGGAAACCTCTAGAACACAGTTCTCCAGGCTGCTTAAGCCAAGAACCATTTCTGCTTTTGGAGAAGAAATACTCTGGAACCATCTTGTTGCTACAGATTTATGGTGTTTTGTTGTTGGGTTGGGTTTTTTTTTTTAGCTAAATCAAAATTAGGCTTAACATTTGGTTATTCACTTGTTATCTTTGTTTTCCCATGCTTTCCGTGATTGTGTGCATCAGAATGTGGGTGTCAGGTTTTTCTTTTTAAAAAAAAAGCTTGTCATTATTTCATGGAGCATTTTCTGATGTCTTGTGAATCACCCACAGCTCATGGATCACAAACTGAAAAATACTCCTTTGGCATGTTTGAGCCATGCTGGGTGGGTGTGGGTGGGTGGGAGGGAGGAAGTCTGCAGAGCGTTGTTTGCTGGTGTCGTTCTCATCATTCATTCTGCAAATGATCTATTCAGTATAAATGGAGGTGAGAATGGAGGGAAATTCTAATCAGAAGTGTTGTTTTCGGTGGTAATACACTAATGCCCTTAGCATACACCCCTCTGATACCCAGCATATATGATGGCAGCTAATGCCTCTGCTAGAGCTGGCTGCAGCCGGGGCAGGGACGTGCAGCAGCAGCACCTTACCTGGGCTCTGGTGCAGAATGAAGCCTATCACAAGGAGCTTATCACTGCTGGCAGTCACTCACTCTGCCCTCTCTTCTTTCCCATGCAGGAGGGAAGCCTGTGGCCTTCGGAAAGCACGGTGTCAGGGAATGGAATAACAGAGGTGAGTGCGACGCGGGCATGGGTGCTGTGGCCTTTGCTGCTGAGCGGGGTGCAGGTCTCACTCCTCTCTCCCTCTTTTCTCTTTTTCTCTCCCTTTCAGCAGCAAATCTACACCCCGAGACCCAGCGACCGCCTGGCCGTGCCATCCTTTCTGCAGAGGGACCGCTTTAACAGATTCCAGCCCACCTACCCCTACATGCAGCACGAGATCGACCTGCCGCCCACCATCTCGCTGTCAGATGGCGAGGAGCCCCCCCCATACCAGGGACCCTGCACGCTGCAGCTGCGAGACCCCGAGCAGCAAATGGAGCTCAACAGAGAGTCAGTCCGGGCGCCCCCCAACAGAACCATCTTCGACAGTGACTTGATAGATAACTCAGTGTACGGGGGGCCGTGCCCCCCCAGCAGTAACTCTGGCATCAGCGCGACCTGTTATGGGAGCAATGGTAGGATGGAGGGACCGCCACCGACATACAGCGAGGTGATAGGGCACTACCCCGGGTCGACGTTTTACCAGCACCAGCAGAACAACAACGGGTTGCCCTCCATCTTGGAGGGCAGCAGACTCCATCATTCACAAATCAATGGCCTTGAGAGCACAACGGTGTGGAACAAAGAGAAAGAGAAACAAAAAGGGCATCCCTTTTAAAAAAAACAAAAAGAAAGAAAAGGAGGAAAAAAAACAAAACAAAAAGGCAAGAAAAGCAAATGAAACACTCTGCACTTCTCGTTAAAAGAAAAAGGAGAGAGAGAGAGAGTTGAGGAAGATGAGCAAAGAGGAAAAAAACAAAACCCACAAAAAAGCCCTTCCCCATCTCTCCATGTATAAATATTTACTTGTTATGTCTGGTCTGAATGCACAAGCCTACCAAGCTTGCAAAAACATTTCTTTATTGAGCTGTGTCTAGACGTTTAAAAAGGAAAACAAACAAACAACAAAAAAAAAAAATCAACTGTAGTCCTTTTTTTTTTATTTTTCATTTGTTTTTTTGGGGGTTTGTTTTTTTGGGGGTTGGGGTGGGGTTTTTTTTTGGTTGTTGTTGTTGTTGTTTCTAGTTGAGCTGTGCGTGAATGCTCTTTTCTTTTTTTTTGGTCGGTCGGTCGTTTCGTTCGATGCTTTCACTTCTCTTTAAAGATGAAAATATTTGCACAAAAAAAAAAACCACAAAAACAAAACAAAAAAAAAAACCACCAACATTTTGTTGAAAGATCTGCAATATAAATATATAAATATATATTAAAAAAAAAAAAAGAAGAAAAAGAGGGGAAAAAAAATAGAAGAAATAAGAGAAAAGTGTATGTGTAAGGAGCCAGGAGTATTTTTGTATTTAGAAGAGGCCTATTAAAAAAAACAAATAAACAAACAAAAAAGAAAGATAAAAAAAAAAGAGAGAGGAAAAAAAGAGAGAAAAAAAAAAGAGAGAAAAAAAAGAGAGGAAAAAAAGAGAGAAAAAAAAATAAGAGAAAAAAAATAAGAGAAAAAAAAACAGAAGAAAAAAAAAAAACAAGAAGAAAAAAAAGATGAAAAAAAGAAAAAAGAAGGAAAAAAAAAGTCATTTTCTGAACCAGAAGAGGAAATAAAAAAAAATGGCAATTTTTTTTTTGGAGTGCCAACTCAAAAATCGTGTATTGTAAAAAAAAAAAATAAAAAAAGGTTGAAAAAAAAAAGGAAAAAAAAAAAAAGAGGAAAAAAACAACAAAAAAAATAAATTCAAAAGCAGGGGTTTAGAGTTATTTATATAAATGTTGAAATTTTGCACTATTTTTTAATATAAATATGTCAGTGCTTGTGTTGGTCAAAGCCTCTATCATGTCTACCATGAACCTGTTAAGGGATCTATGTCAAAGTGAAGAACAAAGTAGCTGGAAGGGGGTGGAAGGTGGCTGATGGCAGCCCTGGGAGGAGCGGCGAGCGAGACTGCGTCTTATGCAAATCCTTCATTTCCAGAGTCCCCGTGCGTGGCCGCTGACAGTCATGGCTTTAATACATTCCCTACAAAGCAAGAGGAGTTGGTGTGCGTCTGTGTGTCATCTGGTAGGATTATTGGAGTAAAGAAAGGTAAAATAAAAGCTCCCTGCTTCCCAGAGTCAGCAGTGACTGAAGCGGGCAAAAATTACTTGAGTTTTTTTTTTTTTGGTTTTGGACAACCTCTTTAAGTTTTCGGAGGGGGGTGGGTGGTGGGGATCAGAATAAACTTCTGTGTCTGAAGGAACAAAGTGGTTTGGGGTTTTTCCTTTTATTTTGGGTTTTTTTTCCTTTCAATATTTAACTGAAGGGCCCTGTTTGGAGCTGAAGTGGTGATTATAGAAGTTAATGCGAGTTGATGGTGACGTGCCCGCCGGCTGCCTTTTAGCTAGGGTTTAAATATCTCATGGAAAGTATGAGCTGAACGGTGTGGTGGTGGTGGTGGTCAAAGTCTCTCTCGTTTTGTATTAGCCTCCCAAACCTCTCTTTGGGATAAGCAGGCGCAGCCGTGTCTCGCAGCTCTGCCATCCCTGGGGCTGCCTCTGGTCATCGCTATTTTTTACCTTATTATCCTAGCTAAAGAGGTGTCAGATACAGTAGATGGCAATGAATCTGCTCCTGTGATGTATGAATTAAGGCTAAGGAAATACGCTTAATGCTTTAGAAGCAAACCCTTCCTTTACCTCTTCTGAAGATGTCCTCATCTGCAGCAGCACAGTCCCACCTGCCCTCCCGCCTGCCGGGTGTTGTGTGTCTTTTAATTTATCTTGCTTTTGGAAGCATTTTGTCTTACTATGCTATTGTTTACATTTTTGTATGGTGTAGGTGTCTGGTAGGTGTTTCACCCTCGTGGTGAAGGTGTACGTGACGGAGCGAGCGAGTGGGAAACCTGAGGGCGAGAGAAAGCGCCAGGGCAAATCCCTGGCCCTGCCTCCTGGCCGGGAGAGCGTCGCTGGGGTGCGAGGAGGGGTCGGTGTGGGAACCACAGAGTGCAAAGCATTTACAAGGAGGTGCGATTTCATTTTCTGCAGGATGCTATCTAGTAGAGTGACATAAATGAAAGATATAAAGGCAATAACTATTGTTTTTAAGCAACTTTTTCTATTACTTGAAAAAAGAAAACTACAACAACCCCACAACCAACCACGAGAACGGTTTTGAAGTTCTGACCATTTGAACACTATTTATATGTATTTTAAAGATGATGAATAGCTGAACTTGAAGTTTGATCATTATTTTTTGCCTCTTTTTTTAATTTTAATTACTATTATTTTTTTTTTGCCTAGAAATAGTCCTGTACCTTCACAATATTTCAAACTGCTTTTCCACAGCTCTTGAAACCTTCATAGCTTTACAGTTGCGTAACCTAAATTTTGATGACCTAACAAAAAAGAGAAAAAAAGCCACAAAAAAAAAACACCCACAAGTCTTGCAAAGGAATAAATCTAGTTTGCCATGAAAGGTACAAAACTGGTGAATTTCTACAAGTTTTTTGAAGTGTATCTTTCCTTTATGTAACATGTCTATTTAGTGCCTTATTAAAGAAACAGTAACCCTCCCTTTTTAGAGAGGGGAAAACAAAATCATCCTTAGCATCACAAGTAACCAGCGTCTGGTCTCTTGCTCCTTTGGACCTTGCATCCGATTTTCCTTTCCTGTCTTTCCCAGCAGCTCTGCCTGCTCCTGGAGCAGCTCCCTGTGCCTGGCCACGCAGGCTGCTCCTGCTGCTCTTCTCCCACCGTTGGTAAGGGAACTTGAACACGTTTATGCACATTGTCCTGCCCAGGGAGGTAGGAAATCAGTGGATATTGTAAATGAAATACCAACCAAAAGAGAAACTGAAATACAATATCTACTGCCCTCTTGAGCCAAAATGTGTGAATAGTGGGGCTGGGGCTTTTTTTGGGGGGGGTGGGAGGGGTGCTCTGTGATCTGAACTAGTTTGTTTGCTATGAAAAACCTGGTTACCTCAGCAGGTTTTGGGTGGAATATGCATCACACATGTAAAACTGAGCAGTGAATAAGGAGGTGTTGTGGGGACTGGAGGTTGTTAAGTAACGGGATTGTCTTGTCATGTGGTGTCACCTGGCCACCAAACCCCCAGAGAGGTCAGGGAGGTGGGTAGGGGCCGGCAAGGCATGAAGGGGTAGTGGCAGAGGGTCTGAAAATGCAGTGCAATTAAACCCAACTCTTGTGCTTTGAAGTCCTTGAAATTTCAACTGATTTGTTGGGAGTTTGTCCTATTTTTCTTCTCTTTCCCCAATCCACTCCTAGTGTGAGCTTTCATTTATCAGGCATCACCCCAAGTACCTGCAGCTGAGTGATCGTTGCGTTCATGTGTCCAGTTTCATTTACCTCTTTCTCTAGTTTGGGGAATTTACTGAGTGTGAAATGAGGTGGCTCATCAACTGATGCCTTTCACTCCATGCCATGCACAAACACAAACCAAGCTCCCACCTTTCCCACTGCTGGTGCAGCTCCCTGGGGAGCAGCCACAGCTTCAGTGCAGGGTAGCTCTTAGTCCCAGGCAGTGGGTGCCACTGAAGTCCACCTTTTGTCTTTCTTCTGTCCATCCCTCTGCTTTGCAGTCCCAAGAACTGTGTATTTAAAGTGCAGATACCAGATCTGGGGCCCAGATCAACTCCAAGTTCTGAATGGGTGTTTAGAAACAATGGTCTGTTCTTTTTTTATTATTGTTGTTCTTGTTGTTGTTATTACTATTTAATGTTACTTTTTGCCTCGGGGTCCATTTCTTCCCAATTCCCACGTCCCATATTGCCACCAAGGCAGAGATTTTGCTTTGCACACCCTTGCTGATGTCTCTACTTGTTTCCTTCTGGCCTTCATGCAGCTTGAGAGAGAACTGCACTAGAAGCTGGGCTGTGGTCCTGCTCTGTAGGAGTCTCTAGCAACTTGCAGCTGCCAGCAGAGAGATTCAGGCCCCTTACAATTGATTTCTTTTTAAGCAAATGCAGAAAAAGCAAGGCATTGCTAATGCTTAGCAACCTCTTGTCCTAGCCTGCCTTTTTGCTCGGAGTTTTAAGAGTCATGTTAGCTTTAAAAGGGGTTGTTAATCTTCCAGAGTTTCTTAGCTTACAGTACAGCAAACAGCATCCTCAAAGTGCCCCCAGATCATACTGGCCGGCAATGGGAACGTGGCTTTGTTGATCAGGATGGTGAGGAAGGATGGGTTTCATTTGGGGCTGACACTGGTAAAACTCATGTTCCCTTCACAAGCCTCGCTGTCACCGGTTTGAAGATTCAGCTTTACTAATCTAGTGTGTTGTTTCCATAAGCATTATGAAGTTCATTCTGTCTTAAGTGGGGGTGTAAGGATATCCAGTTGCTTTCTGGAGAATCAGCCTTTTGTACACGTGTCAAACTCTACAATTGCACTAACTGCTATGTTGAAAAATAACTACAAGCCCAACATTTTTACTAAGAACTGGGAGAAGACTGCACCCAGACGTGTGGCATTAGCAGTGCTAGGTGAGAACAGAATGAATTTTTAACCTCTTCTGTCTCTGTATCGCTCAGAGATTTTCTATGTACAACACAGAGCTACGAAAAAGTTTTCCAGAAACCGCTACCAATCTTTGCTGTACTATAGGAGCTCGTGAAGGACAACATTAAGGTCCTAATTTGCCTGCCTTATAGACACATTTCATTGTATTAATAATTTCCCTTAAAACTTCCAGTTGCATCGCTTTGGCTTTGGAGTTTGTTATAGGCAGTCCTGTATCCTGAGTTCTGTTCGAGTTTTAAACTTCTGTAAACTATTGACAGCACATGCAATGCAGTACTTATCAATATTTTGCTGTTTTAGTATAAATATGTACTCTGATGCCAATTTACAAGACTCTGTTGTAAACGCTTATTGTGTAACGGTAACCAATAGTGGCAATTATATGATGGCATTCTAAAAGCTGCAATACTTATACAATAAATTTTACAATACTTTGGAAAATTTGCCTTCACCTTTTTTTGCTTTGTTAACCCTTTCCCCCACCCCCCAAAAAAAAACCCAACTAAGAATAAATAAATCAGAGTTTGCCAACACAATGTAATTTCAAAAGCTCTTCCTATCTTCAAACGTTGAGAAACAAAAGCAATCATATTCTTGGGTTCTGATATTTGTGTGTTTGGATTTCCCCCCTCCCCTCCCCCCTTCCTTGTTAAGTAGCCTTCTGAACAACAGGCCAACCTCTGTACTGCCATGACGTGTTTTTTTTCCCCCATGAAGCTGTAGCTGGTTCCTGGTGTATCTGCATGCTCGCTCCGTGTGTGCCTGTACAACTTTGTTTTCTCTTCGAGTAGATCAGGTGTTGCAGCTTTAACCCCAGAAGAAGCATTCCTGGTTTGCACAGATGTGTCCAGCTCTTGCGATCCTGCCTCTCAGCCGAGAACATCGCTGATGGTCAGAAGGTCTTAACTTGAATAAGCGTCAATCGACAAGAACTGTGTAGATTGACTCCAACCCTAAGCACAGATCATTTGTGTGACTTTTTTTCTTCCTTTCTGCGACTGTGGTCAAATTGCAGTGATCACATTAAAATGATTGAAAACTGATCCGCTTGCAGGGGGTTTTCTTTTTGTCTTTCTGAAGGGTGCCCTGAGGATTCACCCAAAGGTTCTCTCTCGGGACTAAGGAATGTGCAGTAGTTAATCCCTGGGCTTCACCTGAAGGCTGTCAGCTCTGCCTAAGCCCTTGGTCTCCCCAGTCCTCTCTAGCTGACTGCAAACTACCATTTTAAGGTGGCAGCAGTTTTGAAGGTAGGCCCCCAGGTTTTACAAGCAGCCCCTCCAGCTCATTTGGATAGCCAAGTGATGGGCACTTGGCATTAACCTGGGGTAGCCATGAGCATAAGGAGCTCCTGTGAACTTCAGTGAGACACCTGGATGCTCTGCCTAGCCAGTTAACTTGCAACACAGATACAAGCTGATGGCCAGTTGGGAAAATACCACTAGTCATGACTGAAAGCCTCTTAATTGAAGCCCAGGAAGGAGAACCTCAAATCTAGCCCTCTGGCTGTGGTTCTGGAACTGTGCCAGTCACCTCACAGCTGGAGTTCACTTTGGTGTCCTCTGTGCATTGCTGCTGGAAAGACGACCTGTGGCATCACTGTACTGGAAAGCAGCTGCCCTGCCCCTGAACACTAAATTGCAGTTGCCTGCTTTCAAAGCCCTGCTGTTGCCTGCCTCATCAGCAGGGCCTTCCTGGCTTCAGGGAATGCCCACTAGTAACTGACCATGGGCTCTGATGGGAAAATACCCTGTCAAGTCCAGTTAGACTCTGCTTAAGCAGTCACCCAGAGCAGGTTACCCAGGAATATGTCCAAGCCACTTTGGAATCTGTTCAGAGAGGAAGAATACACAGCACCTCTGGCCAACCTGCTCCAGCACTTTCAAAGTGAGGAAGCTTTTCCTGTGTTCTACTTTGTGTTCATTGTCCTATCACTGGACATCAGTGAAAAGAGTTTGGCCCCATCCTCTTGACCCCTGTCCTTTAGCAACTGATCAGCCTTGAGAAGATCCACAGCCCCAGGTCTCTCAGCCTTTCCTTGTTAGAAAGAATCCCAGTCCTGTCTCTCATGCAAAGAAGCACCAAAGTGCTCCATGACTGAAAAGGGATAATGCCCCTGCCTCACCTTTGGGACCACAAGTATCCAAGTGGGAAAGACCCATCTTGCTCCCAGTGGGGCAGAAGGCAAGCTTTCATTTGGATTACTGTTTGGAAATGACATTATTCATTTTCAGATTCACAGCTGAAACCAACATCTTCCCACAGAAAATGGGAACTCAGCTGAAACCACATTTTCCAAAAGGGAATTTTTTTAGATGAAATTAATTAAAAAAAGGGAAAAAAAAAAAAAAGGGGAAAAAAAGCAAGTTCAAGCAGTGCAGTGCGTGGGAATGGGCAGAGAAATATTGTTACTAAGCTACCTTTCCACAGCTAATGAGGTGGTGTGGGGACACTGCAGCACAGCTGATTGGCAAAAGATTATTTTTAACCCTTTTGTTGTTTTTTTTCCTTTTGGCAACTCAGTGGAAGAAACAATTTTGTGACTTCTGGAAGCCACAAGTGGCACAGCCTTAGATTTTAAGCAGATTTCTGTGCTTGAATAGGACTTAAAGCTTTTACCTGTGTTGCCAGCGTTGTGACTCTTGCAGTGCTTTTGGTCCTCCCTTGCTGCATTCATTGGAAAGTGCAAATTCCAACTTCAAAGTGTCTGAACTTCACAGCAGCAGGCCTTTTTTCCCCCATTTTTTTGTCTCTGTATTTTATTTGCTTATCCTAATCCAAACTGTTCTCCTCTGTCTGCAGTCAGCTTCCTTGGGGGCCTGCTGCCCCTGGCAGGTGAGCCATTCCTTGAGTGGTTTCAATGGCAGCTTGCTGCCTGCACCTGCATTTAATCCAGTTTGTGCCTGGAGAGCTTGAAACGAATCTCCTTTCAAGGCTTGTTCAGCTCCCATCCTGGTGCTCAGGAATGGTGCCCAGCAGTAATTCCCTCCCAGTAAAGATAGAGGGGATAGCTTGGGGTTCTTTGAGGTGGAGAAAGTGTGATACCTGGAGTCGACCTCCTTCTTTTTAACCTGCTCAGGCTGCTTTTCCTTTTAGCTGATTTATTGGAGGGTTTTTTCCCTCCATGCTGCTGGACTCAAAGCCCCTGCACAGGTGCCTGATCATTGGGGCAGGGGGAAGCCTTGACCAGGGGCAGAAACTCTTGAGTAAGGCAGATGGGAATGCAAGTTCTCCCTCATGGTGAGTGTTGCAGTGAGATTTAAGAAAGCAACCTGCTCCCACAGGAATCTATATTGGTCACTCTCCTGCCTCTCATGGGAATTAACTCCAGACACTTGCTATGATCCCTCTTTTTGTTTTCTCATAAGGAAAGGGTCTAGAAATTCCTACTGCTTTTATGTAAACCAGGACTGTGTAACAGTTTGAGTAACCAAAAACTGGACAGGAGAAAAGGGGAAATAATCCCTGCCCTATGCTCCTGGACACAATCAGGCTGCAAAAGCTCTGCATAAGATTCATTTCATTTAATGTCTGCTGGGGTCAAACCTGCTTCACCCTTGAACTCTCCCCTTCTCAGGAGTCCTGCAGACAGCTCACCCTTCCCCTTCATACCCAGTGTGGGAAGATCCATGGGTTCTGCCGGGTGAGTGGGCAGGCAGAGACAGGCAGGGCAGCTGGCCCAGCTGGGGATTTGACCTGCTATTAGCCCAGGATACAAACCTCAGGGAGGTTGGAGGCTGCCTGTGGGAGTTTCTCTGCTCTTCTGTTGAATAGGAGCTAAATGACCACACTTTGCAGCTTCCTGAGAGGGGACTGGGGTTTGGTTCAGTGATGCCTCAGGTTTCTGAAGCTGCCTGGATGGTGTGAAGGAAAGACAAATCCTCTGAAGCAGCAGCCACTGCAGTGCTTACTCTTTTTGAGGTGAGATTGAGATTTGTGGCATTTTTCTTAGGGTCTCCTACACTGAGCTTTGGGGTATCCTGGAGCCGCATGCTGCAGGAACTGTAGGTGTGCTTTTTCTTCCTCTATGGATGAAAGCTCATTGATCATCTTGGCTCTGGGGCCTCCTGCCTGGCTGCCTTCCCCACTGGGGGAACATGACCTGCTGCTCCCTGCATGAGCAGGATTTGCTGCCTGCTGGAAAACATCCCTCATCTGCTAGGTGGCAGTACCCAGCAGCTTGGGTTGGTGGCTGCACTCTTCCCCAGCCTCCTCCTTGGTGCTGCATATGGAGAACCTTTTGTCAGGTAAGATTAAAAGGTGAATAAACAAAATTTAGAGCTCTGGCTGGCCAGACTGATGGCTCTGGGCTAGGCAGAGGAGAGGTGTACTTGGAGTGGGATTTGCAATGCAGAAATGCGGGAGAGTGTTGACTGCTGGTCAGGATTCATTAGTTGTCAGCTCTTGGTGGGTGTTCATTCCCTGCCTTGTGCAGCCCTGACTCTCAGTTCAACTGCACATGGTTGCCTTGAGATTGATTGTTAGCAGTAGCAATAAATCACACTCACAGCAGCCAGTGGTGATTTTTGGATGCCAGTCAAAATGCAGCTCCTTGGAGTATTTATCTCTTGCAAAGGCAGGGAACCTGGACATCGAACAATTAGATCAGTGTGGCTCTGTGAAGTTGCATTTGATTAAGAGAGTAACTCTGAAGTACAAAGCTATTACTTTTGTATTGATATGCATTGCAAATAAGCAGCCTGGTTTAAAACAATAAAGCAGCAAGACACAAGTATAAAACACCTCTGCTGTGTCACTCCCCGGGCACTGTGCTGCACTGAGGCAGGGGGCTCCCACCAGGCTCCCACCTTCTCTTCTCTGCTGTGGCCTCATTATTGTCAAGGTATAAATGGAGAGAAAAAGGTGGCTTTTGCTACAGTGGAAGCTTGCAACAGAGGTAGTATCTTGTTTCCCAGTAATGCAGAAGCCACTGGGCTACTTCAAAAGACTTTTAAGATGTATATACCTGCCCCAGGGAGAGGAGTGGCTGCACCGTCCTGGGGACCACAGCAGCCCTGCTCACTCATCAGCAGGGCATAGCAGCAGCTGTTAGTCCCAGGTGGTCACTGTAGTGTCACAGGTGGATATTCTCCGTTTTCTATGCTGTGTTCCTTTTTTTGTTACCAACAGAGGACGGGCTGCAGCCACAGCTCCTACTCTGATATTGCAGCATTGAGTTAGAATCTTCTGTGCCAAATGCAGTCAGCTGCCTTTTTGCAAGAGCTATTTACACTGGGTTTGGACTTGGGGCTATTAAAGATGGGTAAGAATTAAGCATCCAAAACACTTTAGGAGCTCTGAAGTAGTCTTGCAAGTATGCAGTCATGCAAGCCTAACCCCTTTAGGATGCTTCTTGGTGTTTTGAGTAGTCTGTGCTGGTCTAAAGTAGTCAACAGAGCTGGTGTGAGCACAAACAGGGAGCTGGATTCGATTTTAACTCTGAGTGGACATCAATGGCTTCTTGGGTGAGATGTACTTTGTGCTTACAGCTCACCTGAGTGGACATCCATGGCTTCTTGGGTGAGATGTACTTTGTGCTTACAGCTCACCTAGTCCAGCACAGTGCACACAGATTTAATCTTTTTTTCTTTCCCTTGAATCTTAAATCAAGGCTTGGCAAGGTTCAGATGAGCAGAACCAGGTTAAAAACCAAATAATGCAAACCCCTGATGGGCCCCACTGCTTTCTTTTCCTCATCTCTATTTTTCTTTTCTGAGAGTTGCTGTTTCCCTCTGCTCTGCTGATTTTTCTGTTCCAAGGAAAGCTTGAGTTTCCCCAAGAGCCTGGCCCTGGTGCTCTCCTCCCTATTCCCAGTGCAGCCTTCCCATGAGTATGGAGGAGCTGGAATTAAATAAAAGATGTGGAGAGGAAAAAGGGAAAGGGGACTGTGGGAGGCTGAGTGAATCTGTTTGTTTTCCCTCTGATCTCTGAGCCTTGTTATGTTTTATTGTTTTGCAAACAGGAGGTCTGGAAAGCTTCCTTCCCTCCTGTGCCAGTGGAAGGTCAGCTGGGTGTATAATTCCTGCATTTGAAAGAAAAAACACTAAATATGACTAGATTTGGAGTAGTGTTGTAAGAGTGGCATGAGACTGGTTCACTCTTGACCCTCCCCAGGCCACATTTTACTGTAAGTGCCCAAATAAACTATTTATATAAATAACTTCTGCAGATCTGCACAGTGCATGCACTTGCACCCTGCTGCTGAGAGCTGAGCTCTGATGAGTAACCTGTGGCAGAAGAGCAACTTTTATTGTGGAAATCCCCTATGGAAGGTGATGCAGGCAGGTGCTTTGCATGCAAGGGATCTGGAGGAAGGTGGGGCACCATCAGCTCTTAATGTGCATGTAAGGACGTGGTCGTTGTTACCTATAGCCTGGCAGTGCTTCAAAGGAAACTTCTGGTTTCAGGTGTGTGGTGTTTGAGAAGCTGTAGTAACAGAGAACAAAGGGACAGTATCGAGGAATATAATCCAGGCTCTGCATGGTGTAGAAATCACAGTATGAACCAAAGGAAATAGCCTGAAAGATTTGTTCAAGCTTACTCAGTTCTTCCAATTTGTCAGCTGATGCCCAACTCCTTCATGAGGTTTCTGCCCTTAGTCGAAGTCTTCTCCAACTGAGTCATCAGCAAATGTAACTAGATATGAGTAATTGCTGGAACCAAAACTGAGTTTGGGAAAGAGGCTTTGTCTTCTCTCTGAAAGTTTTGGTTTATGGGAAGAGACACTGGTTTAGCTTTCCCATTCTGGCTTGCAGTGCCATGTGTGGGTGAAAGTGGAGCCATGAATTGCTGCTTCTGTGTGTGCTGCCTGTGCTTGAGGGGTTCTGACACCCCAGGAGTCTAGCCCCATCACTTATTTTCTGTATTAGTCTTCAGCTCCCAGGCTGACTTTAGGACTTGGACAAATGGCACAAATGTCATCCAGAACAGGAGCATGTTGCTTTTAAAGAAATACTGCAGCAGTTCATAGAAACCCCCCCAGACCTTCTGGGACCACTTCATGTTGTCTTCCATCTCTATGTGCTGTCCTCTCTGTTTCTGGGTTCTTGTTAACTCAGGACTTGTGGCTTGAGAAATAGGGTTCAGCTGCAGAAATAGCCCAGTCCCTCAGCATCTTTCAGTCCTGCCATGCATCTCAACATCCTCATGGCAAACCAATGGACAGCATTTCCCACCAGTGCATCCCTGATCTCTGTTTTTCCTGCAGACTCTTGTTTGTTCTCCAGATCTGGCTGAGATACAAGGTAGGAGTAGAAGGCTTGAGTGGAACCTAAATTGCATTTTAATTGTAAACATTTGTCCAGAAATTAATGTTTCTGAACTAATGTTTCCCTCCAACCAATGCATTCAGAAAGAAATTATTCTTGCTAATTGATTTCCCCCATCCAACGAGGGATGTACATGTAGAAAATCAACCATGTATGACTGAAAATCCTCCTCTTTCAGCAGGTATCCACATAATCACTCAACTGATGCATCTGCTCATCCTCTGGCAGTTATCACCTAGGAGTCACCTTTCTGTTTCTTGAGCTGAATTAAATATTGAGTATAACTATGAAAAAGCTTCTATGTCTAATAAGTTTGCTTATAGTCCCAACTTAAATGCACTTGTAAAAGGAATGTTATTGATGGCTTCCTCCCTTGGTCAGAAAGGTATCTTTCATGTCCTCACACCTCTGAGATCAGTAATTCCCCTTTTGTCCCAATACACAAAACAGTTCTGAGCAACATCCAAGGGCCAGCTGATTAATGGCTCCTCTGCAGGGAAGGTGCTCTGCTCCAAAGCCCTGGGTTCCACTGTGCCAAACCAACTGCCTCAAAACCCCAGAATCCCAACACAGAGAACTTGCAGGCTGAGTGAGAGAACAGTATAGAAATAAGTGTAAAATAAATTCTAAAACTGAAAATCAGTAATTCATTGCCTCTTGTCTAAGGCAGGTGAGATCTTGCCCTGCTGCAAACCAGGTCTCAAAAGTGAGAATTCAGTTGCTTTAGGAGGCTAAAAGCAAGAGCTGCACAGATCTGGTAAGTCAATGTGTTAAAGGAGAGCTGTAGGGGCAGCATCCCACCCCAGACATCCCTCATCTCCTTTTGCTGTTTTGGGTGCCTTTGCCTACGAGCACATGAAGCTGTCCTGCCAGCAGAAAGGGGTTTCCTCTAGGAAGTGTAGGAAGTAGTCGACATCCAACAGCCTCGCTTCATTTTGTGGCCTACAGATGCCAAGGGGAAGGCAGGAAAGGCCACCTGGAGAGGAAGCTGAGTCAAAAATTGCAAATTGGCTTCGGCATGCCCCTGCAGGAGTGGGGAGCAGCAGCTCAGGGGCAGCAGAGCAGAAGGGACTTGTGTCAAAAAAGTCTCCACCAGATTGGCAACTGTTCAGTGCACTTTGGAAATCAGGGTTTGCACATGAGAAAATCAGCTGTTTATAGGAGCTGGCTTTAACTTCTCATGTGATGGAAAATGTTACAAGATGTTTGGGGCTCTGTGAAAGGTGCTGTGAAATCCAGGAATTAAGAGGTTGCTGAAAGCATACTTAGAAGGGATGGAGCATTGAATGGCATGCTTCTATTTAGCAGCTGTTTGAGAGCCAAATTCTACCTATATGAGATTTGAAAGTGGCCAGGAGATTACAGGACTCAGCTTGCACCAGGAATGACTGTACAAACACAGGTTTTGGGCTCTTTGAAAGCTAGGGATTACATGGAACTTCCCAGCTGTTGGCTGATCGCTGAGGTCTGAGCCTTGGAAATGCTGAAGTTCAGAGTGTGGAGGAAAGTGAGATCACAGCCTGGGGCAGCTCAGAGGGAGTGTCCCAGCTATCTGGTTGCTGCAGTCAGAGAGGGCTTGCAAACTGGGCTGCATATTGTGCTGGCAGCTGTCCAGTATTCCTTACTATACAAGGCATGGATATGCACCTCATGGAAGTGTATGGCAGCAGCTCACCATGTCCATGACCGTACTAGCCAGCTCTGCTTCATATGACTTTCTCCCTGCACACCTTCAGTGACAGCCCACAATGGGTCCTACCAGTCATTTAGTATAGAATCATAAAATAATTAAGATTGGAAAATACCTCTAAGATCTAGTTCAACTGTCAGTCCAACACTACCATGGCCATTAAACTATGTCCTGAAGTGCCATGTCCACATGTTTTTTGAACACCTCCAGGGATGGTGACTCCACCATTTCCCTGGGCAGCTTGTTCCAATGCCTGCCCACTCTTTCACTAAAGAAATTTTCCTAATATCTAATCTAAACCTCCCTGGGTGCCACTTGAGGCCATTTCCTCTCATCTTAGAGAGGAAATAGTAGTTTAATAGTAGAGAAATTAGTACTACCATTTAGTACTTTACAGTACTGTGTTGTTTTGACTCCTCTCACTATCAACCTGAACAGACAAAAGTAATCAAGGTTTGTTCAAAAGTCATTTTGCATTCAAGTGTCTCCTGAGGAGCAGATAATCTGGAGGTTTTGGGGTTTGTATTGTGTTTGTGGTTTTATTTTGGTGTGGTGGTTTTGGGTTGGTGGGGGTTTTTTTTGCTAATAAAACTGCATGATAAAGAATATCATCATTCCAGCAATACTGAATGTAATGAGCTTGCAATAATTAATGCCACTACTAATGGTAGATTGGAATTTTGCCTTAATTATATCATTAAGATGCATTTCATGCATTTAATTGTTTTTGTAAAATGACAGCTAAGCTCTCCTGTCTCACATTTCCCATTTCCTGATTCAATTACTTCACAAGCAAGGGGAACCTGCTAGTAATGGCCTTTCACAGTTTTTGCTTTCCAGGGGAAATCAAGTGGGGTTTGGTTAGATATGCCAGTACATTTCAGGTTAGCAAAGCTTTTCTGGGCTGTTTGTCAATGTTGGTGGTGAACAGATGCACTGAACTCTCTCCTCTTTCTTACTGGCCTGGATTGCATGAAAATTTGGAAGGGAAAAAGTATGTCAAGACAGGCTTGGAAAGATCAAGAAGGTTAAAAGTCAATCTGCAGGCCTCATTGGGAGCCATGCTGTGCTGGTGGGAGGTTGAGTTTGCGTTAAGTCTGACCCAAAGGCAGGAGTCTTGGGACCAGAGACTCCGGCCTCAGAGGGGATGATATATTGATATAAGTTATCACAAGAAAAAGTTCCTGGGTGCTGATCATGTGAAATCCAGCTGCTGGAGAAGAGCTGGCTGCTCCAAATAGGTCCATCCCCTGGTAGGGAACAGACAGAACTCAGCCGCGAGAAACAAGTTAGGATCTTCTGTGTGTCACCAGCTTCAATGTGGATACAGCTTGCACAAGCTAGTGTGACCACACAGGACATTGTGCTCTGGAAGATATGTTTTTTGCATGATGATCTGGGAGATCTGCTCCTTTCCTGGTTGGTTTGTTGTGTGTGTGTGATAGTGCTGATTCCTTAGCTGTGATGGTACTGACCTGTGGGAACAGGTCACTGATAGGAGATGGAGGTCTCATGAGGCAGCACTGACTAGGAGGCTCAAGGCTTCCCTCCTGGACATGTCTAAAGTTTCCTGCTTGCTCTGTGATTTTATATCAGCCCATGCCTTTGCAAAGCCAGTCACCCACAGCAAGGTTAGTCTTCTGGCAAGGTATCTAGGAGGCATATGAATCAGTGTAATCCATTGTGGTCCAAAATAGGACCGAGAGCCCTTGGCAGTGGTGACGTACATGGATTTGTTTTAGATGAGCAAATACAGTTTTCACTGGACAGGAATTTATAGTTATGTTTGCAATTCCCAGCTGCTCAGAGGGATGGGAGTGGTGTGTACTCTCTATTTTGTGCCTTTTTCTGACTATTGCTCCCTCCCAAATCTGTAACTGTTGTTATATGACTACAGGGAGGCAAAATTCAGGACGAAGGGGAATCTCTGGCTGCAATAAGCACTGCAGAAAATATTCTTAAGTTGACATGAGGGGTAGGTAGATTTATGCTTTAGTATCACCACTGGATTTTGGAACATGTGGGGAAGTACAAGTGGATTTGTGCAGGTGACAGAGTGGGACCTTCCACGCCGGGCAACAGACAGCAGCTGGTAAATACTTTGAAAGCTTTTCCAAGTTGTTACTGCAACATTGGCTGTGGGGAAAATTTAGAAGCAGGCTTTGTTCTCAAGACTATATCCACGTTGCTAGTTGACAAGTCCTTGACCTCAATGAGTTGCATTTGTTATGTGGAGTCTGGTGCACATGAAATCAATTGCATCTTTCTTTGTCATCTTTCTTTGTCTTCTTTCTTTCCATCCTTTCTTGCTTGGTGTGTGACAGTGCTGAAAGTGGGCTAAGGCACAAATCCCATTCAGCCCTTGATGGGTTTTTCTCTGACAGTGTCCAGGGGGATCTGTAGGAGAGATGTAGGGACCCTTTGGTTTCTGTAGAGCTGGAACTGGCAGAGCAGAGTCCTATATTAGAAATGTCTTGCTGGATAGGCTGCACATCTGCTTTGCCACAGGCCTGTGGGAAGCCTTGAGCAAGCAGATTGATGGCTCCTTCACTTATGTATTGAAAGTGATGGCAGAAATTCATGCCCTTCCTCCTAGTGATATGAAGCTCATTAAATACAATAATTCAGTTACCATCTATAAAAACTGTTGTCAACCTTGAATGGTTTCAAGCCACAAGAACACTAGTACAGCATGACCTGTCTATGCTGGAACAGAGTCTACGAAGCCTTTATTGTCAAGCTCTGGAAGTCAATAACCTTCTTGTTGTTTCTCAGGTGAAATAATTACCTGGGTTTCCACATCAAGACAGAGCTCAGTGGGCTTTAGGGGCTGCTTGTTGGAAAGACAATGCAGACGGCTGTCAGTCTGTGTTATATAAAAACTGCAGAGGAAGCTTCAGAGGTCCCTTCCAACCCCTAAGAGTCTGTGATTCTGTGAGAGTCTTGAATGCTAATCAAACAGAAGTTAGTTAATGACCATTCAGCAGGTAGTATTCTGACACTTTGTTGTTGTTACAGCAGGTGTTGGGAAACAAGGAAATGAACTTTCTCTTTTTGATTATTGATACTTTCAATTAGCCAACAAAAAATTCCCTCCCATTTCTCTCCAGGTTAGAGGCCACTGACTACTCTTCAGCTCTCCAATACTTTTCTTGAATGACTGATGCTAATAGTTGCAGTTAGATTTATCTTTAACCTTTATTTTCAGGAATGGGAAGGCTGGGTCTGAGCCTCTCCTATGCAGTGACAAGGAGGAGGGCAGCAGGTAAAATGATATGAAAAATCCACTGAGCCTCCTCCTCTCCACCGCTTGTAAAACAGGGCTAAGTCTGAGACACCATGTGTTTTTGGCACTATATTGGGATGAGACATTATGAAAATACAGCTTTGTGTCAGGGAAAAAAAAAAAAAAGAATCCAAAATTAACCAGAACTTCCTTCTGTCATCAGATAAGTTGCATTTGCTTTCAGCTCCTTTCTGCTGACACTTGGGCAAACAGCAGACATTGACATTAGAGAAACACTAGACACCAAAAAGAGCTAACTAGGAAGTGTGAGGAGCACTGACTTCCACTAGCACTGCAATATCACAGAATCAGCAATGTTGGAAGAGACCTCAAAGATCATCAAGTCCAACCTGTCACCACAGACCTCATGACTAAACCATAGCATCAAGTGCCATGTCCAATCCCCTCTCAAACACCTCCAGGGACGGTGACTCCACCAACTCCCTGGGCAGCCCATTCCAATGGCTAATGACTCTCTCTGTGAAGAACTGTCTCCTCACCTCGAGCTTAAACTTCCCCTGGCACAGCTTGAGACTGTGTCCTCTTGTTCTGGTGCTGGTTGCCTGGGAGAAGAGACCAACCTGCTCCTGGCTACAATCACCCTTCAGGTAGTTGTAGACAGCAAGAAGGTCTCCCCTGAGCCTCCTCTTCTCCAGGCTGAACAATCCCAACTCCCTCAGCCTCTCCTCGTAGGGCTTGTGTTCAGGGCCTCTAGCCTCTCCTTGTAGGGCTTGTGTTCAGGGCCTCTCCCCAGCCTTGTTGCCCTTCTCTGGACATGTTCAAGTGTCTCAATGTCCTTCTTAAACTGAGGGGCCCAGAACTGGACACATTTTGCATCTTTCTATGAGGATGCTGAATTTCCAGTTCAATTTTGCTTATAGATTTTGTGTCTGGAGTATTTATCAATAAATGCCTCCCTCCCCAGCTCCCTCCTTGCTGGGGTTGTTAATGACAAATTTATGTTGGGTTTTATTTCAGGTTGGCCAACAAATTTTGGAATAAAACTGAGCACCGTTAATTGGTGTCCTTGGAATAAACCAATAACATCATTTACCAACATGGCAATAATAATAATGTTTGTATTTCCCAGACTTGAAATACTCAGATTGGAAATGACGATGTTATCACGGGAAATAAAGGTAATCATGTGTCAGCAAAGGTGTTTTGTTGCCACACTCAATATCTTCTTTGAAACCAGACATGAAGAGAAGTCACCATAAGCAACAATGAAGTAAAAATGCATTTCCCTTGAGATCATTGCACTGCATCTGTTGTGTGGGAAAGAACTCTGGGTTTGGTTTTGTTTGGGATTTCAAAATGGTTTGTGGATGGAAAATTTCAAACCAATACCATCAGGAAAAATTAACTGCTTCTATTTTTGCTGAATTTGAAATGTTATATGGTAATGGGAGTGTTTTTTTGATGCAGAATGTGTGTGTATGTATATGTATATACACCTTGAGATCAATATTAATATGGAAACAAGACAGTTACTGTATCAAAATGAGAAGGAAACATCAACATAATTCTTCACACTTTCCTACTGAAAAATACGAAACACTTTGTGTTATCAAACTGCAGGCAACATACTGAGTTGGGTACAACTGAGATGAGCACTGCCTGAGCCCAAGGGAACAGTATTTCCTTCTGCAAACAGGACCCTCAGCACCTCTTGCACCTGCCTTGTGCTCAAGTGCCTTTGAGACCTCTCCTTCAGCCCCAAAAAATGTTGTTTGGTCAGTCTAGAACTGGTTTAAACTTCAACTACCAAGTTACACTGCAGGACAGACAAAGGTTGGTTTAGATTGTCTTTTGTACTTATTCCTTCCTTTATTTTAGTGCTCATTTGAAGTGACACCACCCTTCTGTATTGCTGCAGAGACACCTGCCCCAGGTCCTCCCTTCCATCAGGGACAGGAATGTCCCAGGGAGCAAGCACCAGACAGTAGCTCTGGGGAGCAGCACCAGCAGAACCAAGAACAAATGAGCATTTTAGACATTTCCAACCTAGATTTGGGGCTGGAGGAGGCAGGAAAGAGCACTCCACATCTGGACTGGGGGACACCTCATTTCAGGCAGGGCCCAGAACTATTTTCATGAGGACATTTAACTCATTCACCTTACCTGCTTATTTCACCTTAATATATTGAAATGATTCCCCTATGAACTAGTTCCTGATGTCCTTATTAACCAAGGATTAATTAATAATTAAACAGCCCAGGCTACTTATTAATTCAACTTCTTAATTAAGTACAGGATGATAACGAGGCAGCTTTTTAATTGAGGTGTCAAGGGGAGGTGAGGATGGGGAGGAGGATCTCTGCCTGGTTCCTGTGCAAAGTCAGGAATGTGGCACCTCGTGGGGCCACTGGTGGTGGGATCTTCCGGAGCTGGGTAACACAGTCACAGCCTGGGAGAAGCTTTCTTTGTGTTTATCCCTGTTGTCTGCACAAAGCAACCTGTCAAGAAGAGACCCAGGACTTGCAGATCAATAATTCAGTGCTTCACATAAGCACTGGGACAGGACCAGCATGTCCAAGTGATGAAGGTAAGGAAATGTGAAAGATAATGGGCAGTGGTGGCCTCCTGCTTTTGTCAGCCTTAATGAGATTCACAAATGGGAACTGTGCTCCTTGAAATGACATTTGCCCAATATTAGAAAGTTCTGCAATTTACTGATGGTGACTAGAGCAAGAGACAAACAGCAGTCCTCTGCTGTTTGCGCTGCCTTTGCAGTGAGCAAGAGACAGCAGTCCTCTGCTGTTTGCACTGCCTTTGCAGTGAGCAAGAGCTATGCATCTCTGTCTGGTAAGTTATTGTTGCCTGTGGTCCGCTCCTTCTGGCTGCAGGATCAGCCCAGGCTCCGCTAGAGGATGGATCCACCGAGCTGTGCCCCTGTGTTTCTACAGAGCTGTGAGGACAAGACCCTTCAGTGATGAAGTTTTGTGAGATAACCCCATGCAAGCATCTTTCTGTGGATATGCATCAGGTAGTCGAGACTGAGAGAGTAATTTCAGGATGTTTTCTCTAAAAAGTTTGCTGATGGGCCACTTCTTGTTGCCAGCAAGACTCTGATGGCTTGGTTTGTTCTGCTGCTAATGCCATTCCCCAGGCGAGCTGAAAATAAAACCATTTCTAATCACTTCTGAAAAGAACTGGGAAAGGGAGAGAGCTAATGAGGAAAACACACAGCTTTAGAAGCAGAAGTGCATTCCCTGAAGTCAGCAGCCTAAAAAAATATATATATATATAAAATTTTTTTGAATATTCATTTCTTCTGAGATTTTTCTATCACTATAATGAATTTGTCACACATACACTGACAAAGCATTTGTGGTGGAGTGATGAGGGCTACAGGCAGAGGTTTGCTTAGTCTCATTTGAAGAAAAAAATACCAGCTATCAAAAAACTTTAAACTCTTAAGGCTTTACTGGCCTGATCCTCCTTTCATTGAGGAATGATGCTTGGCTTTGAAGATGGTTAAATCTATTGAACAATTATTATATGGATTTCTTTTTGGTTAATTCAGTCCTCTCCTGGCATATTGGAATATTATCTATGGACACTTTGACAGGCACTGGATTTTTGTTTTCTCTTAACAAATAGAAAAAAACCTTTAAAATGACCACAGAATTGTTCAGGGATCAGTTCTCCTGGTTTTCCCCTTCCTTTTCCCGGTAACATCGGGATCCTTGGGATGCTTTCCCAAAGTGAAAGATTTCTGACAGCAGCCAAATAGCAAATCAATGCCAAATGTCTCAAATGACTGACACATAACGACATCTGCCTTGTTAGATCAGATCATTGCTCCCTGCCAGGGCAGCCTTGCACCACCAGTGGTGGCAGGTTTGGGGAACTGAAGTCTTCAAAGCTTCCTCCTTAGTCTTTTCTACCTCTGAAGTAATTGCTGCATGCGTCAGAGACAGGACATCCTTGCAGGACCCAGCAACTGACTCAGATCAGCAGGAATAGTTTTTTCATGGGAGAAGGATCAGACCTGATTCTGTAACCATTACTCACCCCAAGTAGCACTACTTCAATAAGTCTATTCATGTAAGTAAGCCTTCACTGACGTGAGTAACGGTGGCAGATTCTGGCCCTGAGTTATTACACGAAACCATCTCAAGCTCAGGAAAAAGCTGCATGACTCAGATCTAGCTTTAAAAATAAAAGTTTTAAATCCCAAGTTATGATGTGCCATTTGGCTCCTGCTGAAGCTGGTCTAATGGCCTTGCTGAATAATGAAAAAGATCAAGCTTTTGATGTTAAGTTGCATGTTCAAGCATAAAAGCCAGCCTTGGTGATGAAGCTTAGCTTGGTTTATTTCACTCAGGCAAAGACAGGACACAAGAACCTTACGCTGTTTCTCACTTAGAGGGAATGTCTGTGCATTAAAAACAAAACAAAACAAACCCAAAGTATTGACAGATAAGTAATTAGGAAACATCTGGCTGGAGTGAAGGTGACAGAAGTGATTCCAGTCAAAGGTGGTTCATTGGAAGCTTTTCATCTTGACTCCAACAGAAACTTCAAACTTAGCACTTAACCAAAAAATTCTAGCTTCCTGATGAAGTGTTAAGGCCAGGCAGTGTAAAGCTCAGCTTCATCCACCCAGCACAAGAGCTAACAGGGGAGGAGAGAAAATACTGAGCTGTGCATAGGCAGAGACCTGTGCCAAGGGCCCAGAGGAGGGGCCAGCATCTTGACACTGTCAGGGTGGTTTTGGTTGAATCCCCAGCAGCTGCGTGGCTCCACGACTGACACATTCTGGCCAAGGCTGATCACCAAACAGTGCTGTGATGGCCTTGTGAGTCCCTGCAGCCTGCTTCCAGCAGTGCCTCCTGCCCAGCTGCTCTGCCTGCCCCTAACAGTGGACACCGCAGCACAGGTGGGACTTGTATGGGCAGTTCACGGCTGGTTTGCAGGAGCCAGCTGGGAGGCTACTGCAGTCCTGACAGTCCTTTTCTTCTTTTCAAAAGCTTTGTTGGAGCTATGCATAGAATAGTGGAATATCCTTATTGGGAATCCTCACCAGGGATTTTGGGTGAGTGGTGCTCCCTTTCAGTAGGCTCTGTTTCACTTGGCATGGTGTTTTGAAGATCTTGCCCCTCATTTAGCAAATGTGGTGATTTGGAAGCTCTGTTTAGTAGAAACTGTGGAATTGTGTGGATGCTAATTGTGTTGGAAGGCCTTTGATGCCCTCCTTAAGAGGTGATATTTTCTCACAGTGTTGTGGCTGTTGCAGTGCCTGCTAGAAATGGTCCTCCAGTCTTCTTAAAATTTCAAACAAGTTTCATTTTGAGTTTTTGGGCAACATTTCAGACTTATTTTTTTTTCCTTCAAGCTGGCAGGTTTACACGTGGACAGCCTCTTCATCCTCCATGGCCCTTCCTTCATGGCATTCACGAGTGGTATCTCAGCAGGAGTGGAGAGGACAGCCACCTCCATGCTTTGCAGGCACTTGGAATCAAAGCTTGCTGTTTCTTCCTTAAACTGGCCATTTTTATATTCTTAACCCACCAGACTAAAAGCCCAGAGCAGAACTCACTGTATCTTAATGCTCAGCATCCAGCAGCAGACCTGAGCTCTGCCAAAGCAGGGCAGGAGGGGCTGCAGGGCCCCAGAGAAGGGGTGAGCACTGGCTGAGCATCCCCTTGTCTCCCTGCCCAGGGGAGGAGGAAGGGGAAGGAGAGGATTGGTGCTCCAGCACAGCAGCCATTTTAAGCTGCTTCTTGCACAGCTGGAAATCATTGCAATAGCATCAGCTGCCAAGGGGAGTTATGAGATTTGGCAGGATTCAGAGGCAAAGAGGTAGCAGCTAAATCATTTGTGAATAGTGAGTGCTTCAAAGACATAGTGAGGGGCCCTGGCTCACCGGAGGATGCCAGTGTGGGTCCTGCCGCCACATGCTTTGCTCAGCCAGGACTGCCCAGCCCCATGGTGGGACAAAGCAAGACCCCAGGAGGACACCCAGGAAGGCAGGCAGGAGGCTCTGTGTGGGATGAAGGGCACCTGCAAGTCTTGAATTTCTCCTGCAGAGTGCTGCTCCACCAACACGTCCTCAGGCACAGATGGCTGCAATATCTTACAACGGGGACGGACTGACTGTTGAGTAAGGAAATATGAGCTCTGTAACCCCACAGCAAAAAACCTCCATAAAGGAAGTGTACAATATATTCCTTTCCAAATTAATTGCCATTATTTTGATTAAAACACATTATCATATAAATATTTGATTAAGAATGCGATTAAATCTTTCTTGCTCATGAACTGTGACAACTTTAAAGTCTAACCTTTTATAGCTTGGCACCACATCATTATTTTGCTCATTAGCTACATTTAATAATTCGATCCCATAATATGCTTTGCCATTTGGAACCTGCCTTTGTGTGCCAAGTTCAAATCAATGCTGTTAGTTATTTGTGCCACTGCAGATAATTAAACAAAAATTAAAAGCAATTTAACCTTGCAGTCTGGCTTTGGGTAGATGAGTGTTTGAGAAAGGGAGCAGATCACAGAGCACAAGTCAATGGGGATTCTTCTGCTGTTGGCTGTGCTGGTGTAAATCTGGCCAGGAGCAGTGTGGGGAAATGGGATGTCCCCTGGTGGGGACAGGTAGGCTCCAGTAATCCAGAAAGTCCCTTTGCACCATGTAAAGCTGCTGGGCATGGCAAATAGAGAGAGCAAACTTGCTGGGGACTCTTATAAATTAGATGATGCGGTAAAATCAGTTGGGTCTTGAGTGTGCAGGGAGGGAAAGCAGAGCAGCTCCGTTTGAGGCTGCCAAGGAGTTGCCTCCAAGGGCAGTGGTCCCTCAATCCCCCAGGTCACATCTCTCCAGGGCTGAGGCCACTGCCCTCCTGTCCTGGCTCCTTCCCTGCTCCAGGCTCTTTCTCTTGGATACCATGGTGCAGTGCAGGCTCCTCCTGTCCCTCTGCAGGATCAGGCCCACACAGGCTGTCTAGAGGCAGAAGGATGCCTCTGTCTCTCCCAGCACACTCCAACCAGCCAGAGCCTACTTTCCTAATTTAAACCGCACACAAAAGCTTGCCTTACATGGCCACGGATGCTATTTTTAGGTTTGCCAATTAATCCAGCCCCGTTTGAGCTGGATTAGTAATCACATACCCCCTTAATTATAGGTGTATAAACTCCAGACTGGCAGCTGTTTTGACATTCTCAGCTGGGAAATTTGCCCTAAACAGCCGCCCCCCTCCCCGAGCTGCGGCAGGATTGCGGGCTTGGGGCTGCCTGCCTTCGTGCCCATCTGCCGTGATGGCACCGCGCCTGCTCTTGGAGCGCTTGGATGCTTGCCCTGGGACACAGGTGCCAGGCAGCAATGAGCTGAGATGGGCAGCCTCCCTCTTCCTTAATTCTCCTTTTCTTTTTATTTCCCTCCCCCCCCACCCCTCTTTTTTTTTTTCCTTCCTCTGCAGGAAGATCTCCCTGTGTCCCCCAGGCCTTTTCTTTCTGCTGAAGACATCTGCCCGGAACAGGGAGACCATGACAACCCTTCCATGGTGGACTTGCTATCACAAGCTGTGGGAGTGCCTGCCCCACACGATGGGCAATGGGGCTACTCCTGGCACTGCTGGGCACTGAACCCTGGTGCCTGCTTGTGACAACTCTGTGTGCCCACGCTTATGTGGAAGCCCATACCATAGGGTTGCTATGCACTGCCCAGACGTGCAGAGGCATTGCTGGGACTATGGGTGACTCCCACTGCTACTGCTCAGGGTGCATTAAACACATGGAGAGTAAGACCAGGACAGGTGGGGAACTTCCCATGGGAGAAAGACACTGCACCAGTGCCACTGGGGAATTAGCTCACTGCTCAGGTATGGCTCAGCCACAAACCTTCCCTGGCTACCAGAGCCATAAGCCACAATTAGCAGTGATGCTCCAGCAGCTGCTTTGGGTGCATCTTCTCTGCTGGCACTCTCCATGGGTTTAATGGCTGGTGGTCATCTCTTTCCTGGTAGCTGGAGGTTTGACAATGGCTGTCATGAATTCTGTTTGATCTCAACAAATGCTTTTATTTTCTGTTTCAGTGTAATATTAAATGTTTTTGAGTCTAGTGAACAAAGTACTATGCTTGCTTCAGTTCCATGACACCTCCCTCCCCTCATTTTTTGGCAGTGTCAGCAGCACGTTACAGTCCTGTGTCCCTTTCCTGAGAGCCTTACTACACCTCTTGAATCCCTTTTAATTTCATGCTCCATGAATCAGTTTTCCAAGCTACCCCAGCTGGAACTCTTCCCTGCAGAAACTGCACCCCAGGACTGCCTCCATGAGGAGCCTGGCATCCCATCCCTGGCAGAGGTGGTGATTCCCACATTGTGTTACACAGGCACTGTTATCAGCCCCCTGTGACCTGCTCACACACACCTGCAGCCATGGTCTCTAGCTGACAGGCAGCTAAAACATTCCCTTACAGGGGAAAAATCACCCATTTTACCAACCTACTTGAGTTTACATTAAACTCTGGCACACTGCATCTCCTGAGACAGCTCCACAATCAGGATCAGGCACCCAGAGTAGTTTTCCATTGAAGCTGCAGCTAAATACATTTACTCATCATATTTTCCACTGCCCATCAGAAAAAAAGCAGGTTACTGCTGCAACTGCCAGTGCCACCCTCAGAGAGGGAGAGGTTTAGTGCTGTGTTAGTCTGCCTGGCCATTGCCTTCTAGCAAAGTCTTCCTGGGCACAAGCAAGCTGGCCAGTGCTGCAGAGAGTTCCTCTTGCCTCAGGTCTGCCCCAAGGGATGGATTATGATGCCACAGGCCACTGTGAGCAATAAGAAATTAAATGAGATCATTTCTAAAGTCAGTTCTTTGGCTACACAGGACAGAGAGGCCAGCTCTCACAGTTGATGGTGACATCCCAAGGGTGCTGGAGCAGTTGGGGCCCTGGCATGAGGCATAGCAAAAGGCTCATACTACTGTCACAGATTCTGCTCTCAAATGAGAGCTGGAAGAGAAATGTGAGGATTTCCCAATCTTTGCTACTGGTGGTCAGACCAGCAACGACCTGGCAGATCATCAATCCCATGTGCAACTTTATAGAGCTGTTTGGAAAGAAACAAGGGTCAAGAAGGGGGAAGTGGAAGTACCCACTTTTATGGGCTTTAGAAACTCTGAAAAGCTTTGATGGATTTCTGGGGGAAGGGTTTGGGATTGTCCTGATCCAGTCTGCTGTGTTCAGGGTCCCTTGCTGCAGCCTTGGGGCACGATGCTTTACTTGTCCTTGACACTCACTAGAGTAAATGTGAGGTGGCTACCAGAGTCTCCAGTCCCCATGCAATAAACCCCAGGCCCCAGCTCCCCGCCATGAGTCACACCACTGACACCAGCCCGGGTTCTGCCAGGCAGCAGAGCAAGAAAGCAGGAATCTCATGTCTGACAGTGGTTAATGCAGAGTGACTCACAGGGCAGCAATTCTGCCCATCCTCACTCACTGCTGCCAAGTGAGAACATACCTGTGGTGGATTCCTGAGGCTTTGCATGCCACCCTCCTTATGATGCCCTCCCAGGGTGACACCAAAACCATCACACAGAGACAACTGTCAGACATCACTATGAATCAGCCCAGGGGTTGTCACAGTGTCTAATGTCCCCATGCCCAGGGCTGGGCCACCTGTAGAACAGCTCTACCAGCCCCCTCATCAGGACAGCTTGAGTGATGGGGTGACAAACCAGAGGCTCAGATCTTCCTGCCCCTGTACTCCCTGCATCTCCAAGCAACTGCCCTCAAATGTGGCTCCAATGTGGCTCCAATGTCACCTGTGCTGTGGTCACAGCACTGAGATCCCACCTGGTTTAGCAATTACCGTGATGCCCTAAGCTCACACCCAAGACAAGGCAAGTCTCATGGCCTTTGACAAACACAAGCAGGTGAGGCCAGTCCTGCAAGGAGATTTATGTGGGTACAAAGGCAATTGCTCATGGAAGCAGCAAATGTTCCTGGTCCTTGTTGAAGCCACTGTAATGTCATGAGCATTTGGGGACATATTGCTTCCATACATCCATGTCTGGAAATGAGTTGTTTGTGGTGTGGCACTTCTAGCTCAGGGCCTTGACATCATTGAATGCATGACAGAGAGAGGATAAACTTGTAAGTTCTTTCCTTCCCTTCCCTCCATCCTCCTCCTCCCTCAATCCTCCTGGATTAACTGCTGGAGGGCTCTGTCCAGACGCAAACCAAGTGCTACGAGCCTGAGGGCCGCTCCTCCAGTGGGTTTCCTGACTCTTGACCCCTGCCCACTGCTCTGGAAGGGAACATGGAGGAGGGGACACAGGGATTTCCCTGTCACACACAGTCCGTGGCAGCTCTTTGCTAAGACTAATAAGAAAACCGAGCAGGGGAAGTGAATTTACAAGTCTCTGCAGTAGGAACTGAGCAGAGACCTGCAGATTTCATCCCAGCATACTGACCAGCAACAGCCAGCCCAAACTGGGGGCTAGTCTCTGGGAAAGCAGAGCTTGGATGCTGCTCACAGCACCCGGAGCCATCCAGACCCCTCTTGTCCATTGCCAACACAGTGAAGAAACCCCCCGTGAGATGAGAGAGGCCCTGCCAGCCCGCTCCAATGCCTTCCAGTTCTTGCAATAGCCAGTGGGAGCTGCAATTAACGTCTGCTGCAATTTCTTCATTATCATAATGACAGTGCTCAGCAAAATATACGGGAGACATTGACGGTGACGCCCAGATGCTGGAACCATACGATGCCACATGGAAAATCATGGTGTGGTATAAAAACTAGGCTTTTATATGGTACAGCTGCCTCTGCATAATGCCCTTGTGATTTATCAGTGTACAGCATCTGGTTCTTTGCTGTCATTCTTCGACTTCCGACAACCATAATCTCAAGTGTCTTAATAATAACACAGACCTGCCAGACAGGGGAGGAGGGAGGACGGGAAAGGGGTGGAGAGCCAAATTGCTCCTTTTGTGTTGTTCATCCCAGATTAGAGGGGAAAACCAGGAAAAGGGTGTCTGCTGGGGAACTGGAAGTGACGAAGAGGCGGGAAGGGTGAAACATGCTGGAGGAGAGACTGGGGCTGCACAGCAGGTCCTGGAGTACCCTGCCTGAGGGGGCATATTGCAGAAGCCATGCTTTGGTATTCAGGCTTGGAAGAGCTTCCAGGCATCTGCTCTTTCTGGGGCGAATTTCCCTTTGTAGGTTTAATGAAAACCATTTGGCTGAGCCTGCAGTTCGAGTGTGTGCACGTCGGTGGTGCAGGGCCCTGCCTACAGCCTGGTGTGGGATGACACCGTGGCAGAGCTCCCTGGGGCTCAGCCACCAGCCCTGCCTGCCCATTCTGGAGGGATGGTACAGGGTCCTGCATGGGCTGCCCAGAAAAAAAGAGTGCTAAAAGGGTTTGAGGCAGCAGCTTTGCCTTTGAGGTTTTCAACCACACTGCCAGTGTTTGCAAAGCTGTTTCCAGTACAAAGCTGCCCACCCACTGCCCTGGTGGTCCCCCTGTCATGGAGGGGGTCTTGCCACAGGTCCCTTCCTATTGCAGGCACTTGCAAGGGTGCGAGACATCTGATACCTACATCAATTTTGGGCTCCCTGAGTGCAGCCACCCAGAACTGGTGAGCTGGGGACAGGAAGAGCCAGACATTTAAAATCTATTACAAGACTGGGAGCATGAAATCTCTGCATGGCTGACACATTGCCGCCCCCGCCGTGTTAATGTCCCTCTGCATTTCCTGTCAGGCGGGGGAAATTTCTGGGGTATGACTGAGCGACTTGCACCGAGAGGACCTGCATGTGCAGGTGTAAGCCCACTGGCACCACTGGGGGTGGTCACACTTGCTTCAGGACGATTAAAGGCACACTTGACCATCGTTTGGTGCAGACGGGTGCTGCGGGTCCTCAGCACCCCGTGGCACAGCCGCGCCCCGTCTCCTGCCCTGTTCCTGATAGGGAATGTGGGACCCGGGGATGTGGGACACGGGGCCGTGGCAAGCCGCCTGCTGCCACCACGAGATGGCGAGCGAAGGAGCCTCTTTGCTTACGGTTCCGGGGAAATAATGCTCCTAGCTGCCCCGGGGAAATGCTCCTGGCTGTCCCAGGGAAAGGCTCCTGGCTGTCCCGGGGAAAGGCTCCTGGCTGCATGGAGGTCTCACTGTGGTTTTCCTCAGCAAGAGATGAGAGGAGGATGAGGACGAGTATGGGGACACCCACGGCCAGGCTGGGATAAAATAACGATGCTTGTGGGGACACCCACGGCCAGGCTGGGATAAAATAACGATGCTTGGCATTATCCTAGCAGGATTTGGGAGTTCATGGCTGTTTGTACCCCCTGAGTACCCTGCCCTTCCGACAGCTGAATATCCAAGGAAAGAGCTACCTCCCTGCTTCTCTCCGTTGCCGTCCTTGCCGGGATAACTGCCCATTGCTTCCCCACTCCCCAGCAGGGGGAGCCAGCGGGAGCAAAGCCGGGGCAGGAGGGGTTAATGGCAGCCCCTCAGCACTGAGGCTCGGAGGGGCTGTATGGACCCCGGCAGAAAGGCTCATTCCTGCATGAAGGCAAGTGGTGTGTGGTGGGCCTGAGTGAGCTCTGCTGTAGGGTGAAAATTATCAGTGGAGATGAGGTCTTGTTATCTGATTCTTTCCTCTGAAATAATCAGATCTCTGGGGCTGCTTCTTGCTCCACCCACTGGGTGACTGCTCCTATGCATGAGCCTGAGCCCCAGCCTTTTCTAGGATGTGGATCTTCTCTTGGTGCCTGTCTGGGGAAATTGATCTGGCAGGAGAGTTTGGGTGATCCCCAAGTAGCCTGTTCCCTGTGATGCAAGGTGGGAGTTCTTCCTCTCTGCCCCAGCCTGCAAAGGGGGCAGCCAAGCTACCCTCTCTTGATATTTCTGCTGGAAAAACTTCCTGTGGAAACCAGCTCACACCTCCACTGGAAAAGATGTCTGCAGGAGCAAAAAGGGCTTTTGTTGAATGTGTGCAGACATGTAATTTGTATGTGAGCAGTTCAAGCACTGCCCCAATGCTGCTGATCAGGGTGGGCATTTCCACAACTACTATTTAGAAACAAGACTTGGTCTGGCTGCTGTGGAAGGACTAGGACAGTCTATCACTGTAACTCCCAGGACCGAATCCTGGTGGTGCAGTGCTGAACAGGCATCACAGGGCCCTTATCTTTCAGTATCACAGCAATTACTTTATTACCCTCTTGAGACAAACGAGGGTGTTTATGACAGCTGCCTTGTAATGGGAATTAGTAATCTTACATACACACAGCTAGTGTGTATACACACACAGTTTGACCTGCAGAACTGTTTGAGTGGGCACAGTTTGCAGCAGTCCAGAGTACCTGGATTTTTTTTCTCCTTTTTTTTTTTTAATGTGTAATTCTAATGCATAGAAACTTCTGGCTACTTTGTCCTTCTAAGAGAAGAGTCAGTGAGACAGGATTTTGTCCTGTTCCTGACTGCATATTTAAGAGATAAGCATCGTGTTAATGTTAGCAATATGTGATAAACTGGAGCTATCAGTCCTAGATGGGACCTAGACAGAAGCTTTATCTTGGGAGGGTGCCTGGATAGGGGGAGATCCCTGGCTGGAATGAGTGTAGGCGCTTCCAGCTTCACCTTACCATTGGAGGTGAAGTTTGTTCAGGCTTGCTCTAAACTCTTTGGCAGGTGTCCAGATGTGAGGCAGCTCTCTGCTGGGTCATTTTAGGTTACTGGGGTTAAACATTGATTGTAGTGAAGGCTTCAATGCATGAGCGAGGCGACGTAGCTCAGCGGTGATGGTAGCTGAGCCACAGAAACTGTGGTTCTCTGTGTGTATGCTGGGGTAGTCAGCATCCTGTGAAGGAGGTTTAGGTAAATGCAATCTGTGTTAAAAGCATGTTTGTGGCCTGGGACTGCACAACTGAGAGGGGGCAATCTAAGCCCTGTCAGTACACTAGTACACTCTCTCCTAAACCAGTGCACACTTGTGTATTCATTGGGACACTTTTTGTATCATTAACATGAAGTTTCCCTTCAGTAATTACCTGAAACACTGGCTGAAACAAGATGTACTTTTTTAAAAAAGACAAAACATCCGGTTCCAGAAGCCTCAAATTCTGCTTTCTTTCATGCAGCACTGAGATTAAGTGACCCTAGGCGGGCTGCCCTCTGGTCATGCAACAGCCTGTCCTTGCTGGGTGGGCAGCCAGTCTCATGTGAAGGGACTTTGTGCAGGATGAGGTCTGTCACACCTACCCCAGGGCTGGTGTTGCTGGGGGTGTTGTGTAGGAGGAGCAGCCTGGCTCTCAAGGTCTGATTTCCTCAGCACCAGGGAGCTGGTTTGGGCAGAGCAGATGTCATAAGGGCAAAAGAGTGTTGGGTAACTTGGAGATGTGAATCAACCATCAAGGCAGCTGGTTGTTACTTTCACTGTCGTGATCCCATCCTTGAGCCACTGGCCTGAAGTGTAGGGTATTTTTGGCCTCTGCTGGAGGCACATCCTGAAATTCTGCATGCTCTTGTGAACCACCAAATACATCTGTGGCAGGTGTGTGCAGGTATTTGGGTCAAGTCTCCCTTGGGACTGCCCTCCCAAGGAACTGTACCATGCCTCTGTCCATAGGCAACAACCCTGGGAAGGATGCAGTGGGCTAGGAATTATTTCCCCATGTGTTTTAAGTGCATAGACTGGTACATGCCTGCAGGCTCTGGTTACGTTTCCTTCTTCCCAAGAACTAAATCATGCTTACAGGCTGGGCTGCCTGCCCCTGCTAACCACAGCCTGAGCCCCCTCAGCAGCCCTGGCTTCTCTCTTCTTCCCTGCTCCCTCCAAATCCAGATCACCATAAAAATCAACCAGTTTTTTTTTCTGTGGGGGCAAATGAGCCTCGTGGTCTGGACTATTGTGGTGCTTTGGGCTCCCAAGCATCCCCATAGCTGCACTGCCATCCTCATCCTTGCACATTAAAGCCTCCCCCAGGCCAGCACGACCTCTAAATTTTGCACAAACTGGCACAGTCTGCCCTGGTAATTTGCTGAGAAGGCTGAATACAAATAAAGTCAACATGTCCATGGGTTTACTTAGCCAAGAGGTGTGTGCACTGCCCTCTGAGAGCAGTGTTTGCCCTGGTGGCTGCAGCACGGGGGGTTTGTACATGCAGGTGAAATGTTCTGGGACCAAAGTACAGCCAAAGCGGACAGCTGGGAACAGGAATCCAACACCTCACAGAACAAACATATTACGCCAGTGAGTGAGCTGGAGCTGCATTCCTGAGTGTTTTTGCTGTGTTTGGGTGTCCCTGGGACAGAGGAACTCATGGGGAGCTGCCAAATAACCCCTTACCTTAATCAAAGATGTAGTTAGGCTTTATTAGGTCCTTTGTTACTTACAGTATCACAGTATATCAGAGGTTGGAAGGGACCTCAAGAGAACATCAGGTCCAAACCCCTGTTAAAGCAGGATCACTTAGGGTAGTCTGCACAGGAATGCATCCTGATGGGTTTTGAAACTCTCCAGAGAAGGAGACTCCACAACCTCCCTGGGCAGCCTGTTCCAGTGCTCTGTGACCCTCACTGTAAAGAAGTTTCTCCTCATGTTGAGGTGAAAACTTCTATGTTCAAGTTTGAACCTGTTGTTCCTTGTATTATTACTGTGCACCACCAAAAAGAGCTTGGCCCCATCCACTTGACACCCACCCCTCAGATATTCATACACATTGATGAGATCCCCTCTCAGTCTTCTCAAAATGGAACAGCCCCAGGGATCTCAGCCTCTCTTCATAGGGGAGATGCTCAAATCCCCTAATCATCCTCTTGGCTCTCCATTGGATTCTCTCCAGCAGTTATCTGTCTTTCTTGAACTGGGGAGGCCAAAACTGGACACAGTATTCCAAGTGTGGTCTCACCAGGGCAGAGTGGAGAGGTAGAAGAACTTCCCTAGACCTGCTGGACACACTCTTCTTGATGCATCCCAGGATACCATTGGCTCTCTTGGCCACAAGGGCACATTGTTCCATGGAGAACTTGCTGTCCACCAGCACTCCAAGGTCTTAACACACAGGGATTATTAATACACAGGGATAAATCCACTTAATTTAGAGCTGCTTCTGCTGCTTCTTTTCTATACATGCTGGTTGTATTTTTGTGGTCAGTCTTGTACTCCCCTCTTTTGGTACTGATTCCTTTCATGTTTGTGGAAATGCTGGGTGAGAGGGGCTGGGTGAGAGGGACCTCCGAAGGGCTCTGATTTGGTCCCTGAGTTTTGTCAAGGCTGATTTGAGTCAGCTGTGTCTTGGCTGGGACACTTCCAAGGACAGAGCTTCCTCAGCCTTCCAGGTGAAACCTCTCTGATGGTTAATCTGAACTTCTCCAGGTGTAGCCCATGGATCCTTTATATAAGCCTCACAGAAAATGGGTTTCTGTTCTTCTTGCCTTGTTAGACTCTGCCTGGTTTTCACATTTGGAGTAGCTGGAGCAAGACAGCCAGGTAGGTTTGGGGGTTGCCAGTGAAAATGATCATTCAAAGAAATACGTATTTTTCAATAGAAACAAATATTGCATGCTTGTGCTCTTACTGCTAGCCTGTGTCAGCCCTGAAGTCTGCTCAATGCTTTCCTCTTGAGCAGGAGACTGAGAATCTCCTACAGCTCAGAAATGAAACCTGTACCCAAGAGGAAATGCCTTCCTGGTACCCACCTGGGAAGATTGACTTTTTCTGTCCTTTAAAAAAAAGCAACCAGCAAAACCCAAACCAACAGACATTTGTTGTTCAAAATGTGACTTACCCACCATTTCAGCTAACACTGGAATGGTGAATGCTGCTGGGAAATGGGGTTTGAATCTGAATACTTCCCCTGTGAGCTCCAAAGGGATGGTGGAGCCTTATCTCTCTTCAGTCTCCCTTGGCAACATCTATTTACACGGCTGCACAAGCTGCTGAAATAGTTACTTCATCCTAGCCTTTTGTTTTGTTTCATTGGAAACCAATATTTTGGCTGTGTGAAGGCTTGAATTCTTCTGTGGCAGGTTTAATCCAGGTTCGATGGCTTGCTGAGGTCCCAGAGGTAGAAAACTGAGTAGAAATAATACAGGGAAAGAATTGTTGGGATGTAACAGAAACTGGGGGAGAAAAAAAAAAACCCTGAAGTCTCAGCAAGTTGGCAGAAATCCTCTATCATTTTATTGTAATATGGCTTATGAGGCTTTAAGGATCTCTGTGTAAAAGAGAGGGAGATAGTTTCAAAGCCTCTAGTGGCATGGCCAAATAGTTAAGAACATTCCCACTGAGTGAAAGACTTTGGGATTTTGTGCACAGGTGGCTCGGGTTAGTCCATCTTCTGGGTTGAGAATGACTTTTGCCTTCTGTATTTTTCCTCCTGGGTGGTGGCAGCACTGCAGGACGGTTTTGGTGGGTGGTGTCTCCTTCAGCTTGCAGTGATAAGGATCTCACTGATGGTGCCTGCAGCTCTCTTGCCTCTATTTTGAAAGCTAAGAGCATACTCACCCTTAACAGAACCACCTGCTTCCCTGGAGGTAGTGAACTTGGACTTTGTCTAAAGATCCATGTCCTTCTGGGTCTCCCACTCATCCCTGTGTCGCCAAGGAAGATTGGGTACCTTTTCCCTACTCCCCCCCAAGCGCCCCCCCCCCCCCCCTCCCCCCAGCTGCTCTGTCTCTCTTGTTTTGACCTTAAGTTCTCTGGACGAGGAGCTTTGGGTGGAGATGGGAGGATATTGCCCTGTTTGTGCCTGAAGGTGATGTTTATTTCAAACCACCAAAGCAGTATTTCTGCTGTAGCAGAGCAGCCTTTGCCCAGGTCTGTATTTGTATGGAAGCCAAGAGGAGAGAATTTCACTTACTACCTTATCTGCCTTATCTGTTTCTTCCCTGAAGGTGATGAGTGTTTTTCTCATTTTATCTGTGTACCTGCCTTAGTGACTGGCCAGAAGAGATGTGGGACACTGTAGATATCTAAACAAAGCACTTTCATCTCATGTGCGTAAATTACTGCAGGAATCAATTCTACCACGTTGCGTATCTGCCTAGATAGGGGACTGTTGCAGAGCCCAGATGCAGATCTAAGCAGAATCTCTTGGAAAGCTTTTATCTAGGTTTGATTTATATTAGATAGGCATTATCTGCACTAAACAAACTTTTTTTGCCCTGTAACCCCTAGCGATATTACAAATAGGGGGCTGCAACAGGACTGCCAATAGAGAGCCAGCCAAAGGACCAGTGTGCATTTGCCTCTTGGGCTGTGCTAGCAGCAGTTTCAGACTCTGCTAGCCAAACTGCAGCTTGGTCTGGCTGGGACTTGCCTTCGAGGGTCTCCTGTTCCTTATTACAGCTCTGCTATCTCCCTTGAGCTCTCCACATGCTTCAAGCCCCCACCCCACTCTGCAAGTGGTTATCTTCTCTTCCCTCCTTTCCCCAAGCCCATGTGGATGCAGCCCCAGGAGTCAGCACCATAGCACAGGACAGTTTCTCGTAATATTCCTTATATTCCTCTTTTTCATTTCTTACTCCTGGTGCTAAAGGGATGAAGGAGTCTAACCTTCACCCCGAGGAGACCCACATCACACCCTCGCGGTCACTGCCATGTGTTTGGCAACACATCACTGGCAGTGACACAGGATAACTTGGCCTAAATAATGAATCGCAAGAGCTGATCTCAATGTGCAGATCATTTTGCTGGCTTTGTAAAGTTAATCAGTTTACATGTTGCCATTAGGTCAGGAAAGCTCCATTTACCTTAAATAATTAATCAAGATCAATTAAACATGGGCTAATTGTAAAGAACAGCAAAAGGCAGAATGACCCTCACATCATCCTGCTTAGACAACCCAGTGCAACAGCACTTCTGATACAGCCTGGGCAGTAGAAGAGTAACTTACATTTACGTTTAGTGATGACAGCTCTGTCCTGAAGGTTTGACCTAATTAGTGTGTCTTGACTTCTGTCTGGGAGTTATTGTTGCTGTCACAGTGGCAGCTGCAGCTAATGAAAACATCCAGTGGTCCCATTAAAATATTAACATGGTGAGCTGGCTCTGTTGTGCAAGTGGTGCAAATGGATGTCTCTGCATTTCTGGATTTTCTTTGGTGACTGCCTTATCAAATGTATCATCAAAACAAACACCTGTTAGAACTGGAGGGTATTTTCCAAAGAAAAAGACTTGTTGAAGTTAATCCTCTAATTTGTTTGATAATCATTAAACTATGGAGGACTGAGTCTCTGGCAATGTGGGATGAGGGAGCAATGTGGTAGGCCAGAAAGCAGTGTAAATAATTTCACGTAACAGGGAATTGGAATACATCTTCCATGGGAGACCCTAACAGAGTCCGAGTTCTTTGCCTATTTTAGCTGATCATAGAGATGCTTGGTGGTAATTTTTTTGGCTCTTTGTTTCAAAAACAAGTTGGTTCAATGTGGTAACAGCCAATATAGAAACTAGCAGAAAGGTGCATGGTATCTCCCAGTGACACAGCTTCAGACAAACCCTTTGGAGATGGGGACTGGAGAGATGATGCAGGATGTTCCTGGAAGGATCCCATTTCCTTGAATCCTACTGAGTTACAGAACTTGTTTTCCCATTCTGAGAATCATCAGTGCAAAATAGTTTTAAGAGGTCTTTGGCTTGCTTATTAGGAAGCTCTTTGCAGAGAACTGCCAAATGCCTGCTGCTTGGTGGCTGGCCTTCTTCCAGAGCAGGAGAAGGATTAGGTAAGGCGGCTGTGTTTGCAGTCCTTTTAACTGGTGTAGGAATTACTTTAGTATGATGATCTCTCTAGTCCTAACATCCAGAATGACAAACAGTGAGTTCTGAGCCATGGCACACTGAGTGACACAGGCTTGTAAGATGCTTTAATACAGGCTCCCTTTTTTCCAAAACAGGAGACTCTTATCCCAAAATGAGGGCTAAGAGTTTCTTGCTCAAAGGGGTGTGCTCAGAGAGGTGAACAGACTAGACATGAATTAACTGCTCTGAGGCAATATTTTCTGCTAGTTTTCACTCTCATGGAGTCTGTCTGCTCATGGTCTGTTGTACTGGCTTAGCTTATTCTTTGTCCTCAGCTGTGGTATTTTTATATGGCTACATCTGTAGAGAACGCATTATAAACAACATTCTGCACAACAACTCACTGATGGCTTTGCTTCAGATAGGAATTACAGCCAAACATGACTGCTTCAATTTCCCTAGAGATCAGCATGTTAATGAAGTAGTTGATGAACTTTGGGTTGGATGTTGCAATGTCCTGCACTTATCTGAATTACTTTTCAGAGGACCTGTGTCCTGTCTGCTCCTCAGAGGGGTTCATAGAACAGTCCATAAATCCTCACTAAAGCACACAATGGATTTTCTTTTAATTTATAATCTACCCTGAGTCACAGTACACTGCTAACTAGTTGTTCATCTGGCTGAGCTGCTGCTGTACTGACTGAAGCCATGTGCAATGTAAGCTGAACATCTCTTCAGGCAAATACCCTTCAGTCTAAATCTCCATACCTGGTAGCAAAGCACAATAATATGCCCAAGGACTGGGAATCTTTACGTTATGAGGACTACTGGGCTAAAGTGTGGCTGACATTGTGGCTTCCTGTGTTGTGTACACTATACAATGGCAATTGTCAGGCACTTAATTTCAGTGGTGTTGATACTGAGAAGTATCTGGTTCTGCATGCAGGCAGGCTGCAAACCTTATGTAACATAACCTCCAGCGACCAAAATCGCTGACCTGCTCTGCTCAGAGGAGCTGCATTCCTTCTCTTGGGTGCTTTTGAGATTTAGCAATAAGGGAGTACTTAGCACTACAACTGGAAGTTTGGGGGAGGAAAACTGGCAGCTGCAGGTGCCTTGGGTGCCTGTAAAGAGTTAACTTGCACCACTGCTGCAAGACAGCCCCCAGCTGTCTGTGCCTTCCCCTCCAGCCTTTCTCTCCATTATTTCATCAAAGCAACAGACATCCTTTTAATTTTCTATGACTTGCTTATGAAATACAATCCTAGCTGTAATAAAGGAATGATTTGGTTTGTAATGGGTACCTAAGAAATCAATTTCCTATTTTTAAATTAGGCTGAATTAACAATGAAGCAAACAATAAGAAGAGAGATAGAGAAGAAGGGTGGGAGAAAGACCAGCAGCCCACAGGCAGGGCTGTCTGCACTTGGACCTATTAGACTGCATTTGTTAATGGCCACACTGAGGCAGTCACTGCTCTAGTGTTTCTTCCAATGTATCAATTTTCTGCTTGAAAATCATGATATTGGGCAGATTGCAAAAGATTCAAGACTTTCCTTCTGCCTAGCAGGGACATTTAAGGTGCAACATCGTTCCTCTTCAGATTCATCGTTCCAAAAAAAGCCGGCACCATCATAAATGTCTGAGGGACAGATTCCTTCCTTGGCCTTCCTGCTGTGTTTGCAGCAGAAAGAGCATCCAGAAAAAACATTCACCTGGGCTAGGAGGCTGGGAGCTGCTCTTCAGCAATCAGAACAGAAGCTTTCAGCTTCTACTTTGTAGAGGTCTAGCTATATGGGAGAGAGCTGCTTGTTTCGAGATACTGCAGCAGTGTGACAGCCTGCAGGGAGTGTTCTAGCTGTCATTGCTAGAAAGTGTCTGGTCTCCAGGTATCTAGTCCCCCTCCCTTACATTCTTCCTACAGTGCTGCCTGGGGACCCCCAGGCCAGACACTTGTCAGCAGTCCCATAGTCCTGCATAGGACTAATCAGTATAGTCACTTTCCCAGCAGCTGTCTGTACTTAAATATATATTTTATATATATAATTGCCCCCCCAGTCCCTCCTGTTGATTTAGTGGGTTTCCTGTAATCCTGTGCTGGTGTCCCATGAGCACAACCTGTGCTGGCAGAGCTGTCTCTTCTATGAGGTCAGCTGGAGGGTTCTGAGAGGCATAGGAACTAGCCCTTAGCCTTTCAAGATGCTCTGTGTGCTTTCTCCCTCTGCCTAGCTCTAGTGGGAAATTCTCCTCCTGTGTGGGTACAGTGCTGTCTTGACACATGTCAGGGGCCAGTGCAGGCTGTGTGCTTCAGAGGCACTGATTTCACTCCAGGACACAGTTCCTTGAAGTTCCAGGAGTCTCTGAAGGCAGATTGCCCTTTAGACCTTGGACTACAGACAGTTGATATAGGTTTCCCTGCCAAGCCGCATTGACATTGCCAGCTTTTTGTGTGGTTAGCAGATGTGCTCTTACTCCATCCTCCACCGCACGCACACAGTGCTCACTCTGCTGTATGGGCTGCTCTGGGATCACAGTGACCCTGCAGCTATCTGACTTGGAGGGTATAGGAGGTGGGGAGCCATACATTTGGGGTACTGGGGGTAACAAGCCTGCCTAAGTCTGTCCCCCTCAGCAAGTCACCAAATTACAGCCTGGACTTGCTAGAGTTGCTCTTTTGGTGCCAGCATCTCCTCCTGGCCCAGCTCCACGCTTGTGCTAAGTGGCTTTGGAGCTGCCTCAGGGGTCTGTCATGGGCTGGAATTAGAGTTGCATTTGGCTGGTTGGTCTGTCTTTCCTTCCTGGATGCTATTGCTTTTTTTAGCTTATCTCAGTTCTGCATGGGTTTGTGAGTTCCTGCTGAAATCTCTAACAAGATTTGTATGGTGGCTTCTTTTTCCTCCAAGCAATCATAATTTGGCCAGAAATAAATGTCTGCAAAAATCTTTTTAAAGTCTCTCCGTGTAGGTTTCAGCAGTCTTCTTGAGAGACAAGCCATAAAAATTGATGGGACTTTTGGAAATGGTTGGTGGGACTTCTGGGACTGGGCAGAAGTCCAAACAATTTCTTGTAATCTTCTCTACATAGATTTGTTATTGCTGGGGCAGGTACCAGATGCATTATCACTACTAATCTCCTTGAAAGGTGGAGGGGTGCCTGAGTGTAGATAACTATGATGAAATAGAGCCAGACTTCTGTCTTTGTAGAATAAATACCAAGAAAACTCTGTGGAATCCAAGGCCTGCTTCTACTTACTAGTGACAGATATTGGTTTTGTACTCTGAGACCACCAGTCTACTCATGGTTCACAAATAGCCTCACCCTCCTTTTCCCAGTTGCCATCCTAGTTAAATTTATATCTTTGTGTTTTTTTTCCTTTTTCTCCCCCCTTACTGGCTACCTCTGGAGCTTCAAGTAACTGTTGGTAGTATCCCAAAATGAAAGGCAAAACCAAACCAAATGTACAAAACCAAATCCCAGCAAAGAACCCCCAGATTCTTCTTGTCACTGCTGAAGACAGCAGGAACTCTTCTGTGCAGCTCCACTGTCACTGCCATGTAGCTCTTCATGAGCTTGCTATTTAGCATTAAGGCTAGGCAGTGACTCAGGTGGAACAAAAGTTCAAGTACACTTACCTTAGCCTGGTTATACTGGACACATTTTTGGTCATCTCATCCCTCTCATATTTTGATCCTACATTTCAATAATGAGGAATTAGAATTCCCCATTTCAATGTTGAAACTATCCCAAATACTATTCTTGCTGTCATTACTTATCATAATGATTGATAACCTTGCTCTTCACTTAAATATCTACAAACTTCCTAAAGGTTTGTTTTTTTTTTTTTCATTATAACAAACTATAATACCTGACAGTGCCAAACCATTACTGTTTGTGCTCAAAGCATTTCACCCTGGAGTTTGTTACTGTGATTAAACATAGGCAATTAATGAAAATTATAACACCTAAAGATTGTAATGTGGCATCCCCAAAACTGCAAAATTCTGATTACATTGTTTACAAACTACAGGCAAAGGAACACAGGAATCAAACTGATCAGTGAGAGTCAGTGCAATGAACTTGTCACCTCCAGAATGTTCATGTGGATCTTGCTACCCTTCTGGCTTCTGCCAGCAGGACTAATTCCTGAGAGGTTTGTATGGCTCCCAGGCTTAATAGTGCTTAAGTCATGCAAAGTCATACCACCTTTGCAGCATTGCTGGATAATGATGGCAATGTTTTTCACCCTATGGGGTAGAATTTATCTCCATGCTAAACTATGCAAGCATGGCTCTGTTGGCTTCTGAGCTAGCTGAACTGGCATCATCTTGTAGCACTTAGGTTTCGCTCTCCTTCCAACCTTGGTTAAATTTAAAGCTGTTATTCATAGCTGCTCTCGGGATCTGGAGCTCCAGAACACCATGGGAAGTTTTCATCTGTTCAGGAAGGCACAGATAAATGTAGTGATGGTTTCCAGTAGGTGAGACAAGGTTTTGTTGTGCTCTTCACATTCATAGCTGAGATGGCATTTGTGTGCACAAGCTGCTGCTGTGCCAGTCTCCACCATGGTGACAGGGCCTTCCTAGGATTTCACTGATGAGATGAGGAAGGTGAAGAGTTCAGACTTCAGGCTATTAGTTTAAAGCCCTCAAGATTATACAAGGCAAGGATAAGATCTATTAGCTATGAACCTAGAAGCTGTTCTCCATGGAGAATGATCTTGGTTTGTTCTGGAGGACAGCTGCTTATCAGGAGTAATTTTCTGTGAAGGACCATTCCTTTTCCGTATCAACCCAGGGACTGGCATGATGGTTTACAAAAAAAGAACAAAAATGAGTAGCATAGTTTAAAGACAAATGGGGAAAAAAAAAAAAGAAAAAAAGGTGGGGAGGACAACAAATTGCAGCAGTTATCCAAAGCTAATTAAAAGGCCTTGAGGCTGCATAAGAACAGCACCAAAAAACCCCTGATGTGTTCTTTCGGGAGGATTAAAACAGATGTTTTCTCTTTTCCAACAGCCAGTATTTGACATTTCCAAAGACACAAAGAATGTTTCTGGGATGTCTTTTAGAAAAAGTTCTCCTAGCAGCTTATCAGCTTGAATGTAAGCTGGAGTCATTCTCAGAACCTACATCTGCTCACATTTATGATGGAGAAAAGCCATGGCAAGCCCAGTGGAGGCACTGTAAGGAGAAGCAAAATGAATGCCAGGGTGACCAACATCCCCAACTGCAAACAAGGCAGTAAAAAGCCCTTTATACTGGGTAGGGACAGCTCAGAGGTCTTCTGCATGGCCTTTTACAGCAAAGACATCATAATGATGCTTGTGTTTGCAAGGATCAGGTACAGCTTGAATGCTGCATATTAATGTATGTGGGTTTCCACAATTTGCACATAAAATCCTTCTCCATTGAAGTTTTGCATCCACAAGTTATGTCCATGATGGCTGCAGAAGGCAGTGAAGGTGTGCAATATCAATTTGTTTTCCTCTCTTTCTCTCTTTTCTCCACCTAGCTGCTCTGCACACAGATTCACAGATGTGGCAGGATGTGTTTTGGAATCTTGGTGACTGGGGTTTGCCAACATCCGTTCAACAAATGTGCCCTTTGGTATTGCTAAGGTTAAGCCACTGCCAGTAATGTCCACCATGCTCAACTATAATGATTACTAATTTGGAATTTAGAGCGCTCTGCTTTGTCATTCATAAGCAGCATTTCGGCAGTCTTCCAGCCAGGTACATCTCCAGTTACAATAATCGTCTTCCAGTTAGGGAGCTAATTGACTATACTGCAGCAAGTAGGGAATAAATCACGTTACTATGGTAGCCAAGGCTTTTGGAAAACAGAGTACAAGTGCCATTTATCTGAATTTTACTTCTTTCCCTGAAAAACAGCCCTATCATCACAGAGTTGTAAGAGCTTCAAAGTTGGGTTTCACCTCTTTCCAACAAAAGTTCTACAGAAAGCTTGATGTTGCTTTTCAGTTTTATTTGTTTGTTTTGGATTAACCTTCACAGTGTTGGCAGAATACAGATCTGTGCATATCCTAGAGACTCAAGTTAATTGCTACTGAAACTGACACCTGAGAAAGGGATTTGAAGGAACAAGACAAAACACAGTCAAAATGTAGCCTTGAGATGATAGAAATGAGCCCATAGGATGGCATGAGGCTTGGAGACTTCTCAACCTGTGCAAGGATTGAACCAATGTCTGGGGCTGAGATCTGTGGATTGATCTGTGCTAATAAGAATACTTGGCACTGAAGCCAGACTTTTTGCCTGAGTAGATAGTATCATAGTATCATTCAGGGTTGGAAGGGTCCACAAGGATCATCTAGTTCCAACCCCCCTGCCATGGGCAGGGACACCCCACACTACATCAGGCTGGCCAGAGCCTCATCCAGCCTGGTCTTAAACACCTCCAGGGATGGGGCCTTGACCACCTCCCTGGACAACCCATTCCAGGGTCTCACCACTCTGATGGTGAAGAACCTCCTCCTCACATCCAGCCTGAATCTCCCCACCTCCAGCTTCATTCCATTCCCCCTAGTCCTATCACTACCTGAGATCCTGAGAAGTCCTTCCCCAGCCTTCCTGTAGGCCCCCTTCAGACACTGGAAGGCCACAATTAGGTCACCTGGGAGCCTTCTCTTCTGCAGACTGAACAGCCCCAACTCCTTCAGTCCTTCTAGATAAAGGTCATCTAGTCCTTCTTCTAGATAAAGGTCATCTAGAGGGACTTCACTAACTGTAAGGGAGTCAAGCACAACCTCCCCTGAATGTGGTGCACCCATCACTGTGTTTTCTCATTCAGTGAATCATGGTGTAAATGAAGTGTCAGAGATTGTATCCTCAACGTTAATGGTTAAGCTCTTGGTTTTGATTTTTATCTCTGCTTTTCAGTCACTGGTACATCCACAAGTGTTTAACAAAGTATTTTGTTTCTCACTTCCCAGAATACCAAGTGCATTTCATAACACAGCTGTTGTGAATGTTATGGCTCTGTACACTTCATGTGTTAGTCTTCCCTGCGCTTCCCTTCTCTCAGTCGTGTTTAATAGGCCAAGTCTTATGTTTCTTTACTAATTTGTTGAAATTTATTGCATTTGTTGCCTTCCCCTCTTTCTTTTGAAATTCAGGGTAACGTCCAAATTTCAATTTAAAAGCGTTTTGTTCTAATGTTCTCTCTCTCCCTCTATCTTTCTTTCTTTATTTTTTTTTATGGAGCATAGTATTTGTTGGAGGAAGAGAAGTTGAGATCATAATCTGGCACAGTTGACTAAGTTTCTAAATTTTAAACCACCGCCTTCTCTCTTTTTAAACATTTCCTCTGCCAATACTAAACATTTTGATCATTCAAAATGTAAATTGTACTCCCCATAGATGCTGATGGGTTGTGGATGTATTTACATACAAAGGAGCTGTTGAATGACTCATACAAAAAGTTGTTTTCTTGTTCTCAGCTTTAACGGTACAGCAGGTTTCTTCCTCCTTTCTCTGTGGCTTCCGGAACGATTTGTGTGCCCGTCAGTCTCTGAGCAGTGTTGGAAAAGGTGCATGTGGTTAAAACACGTTCTATAAAAAAAGCCAAAACCCACAAATGGTTTCAATATTTTTGCCAAAAGCACTCGTGATATCCACTTTCCATAAGTTGTGTTACGTTTCATAGAACGCCCAGAGAAGAACCCCAAGGGCAGCAGTGGTCAAGAGAAGGAAAGCCTGCCAACCTCGTGGGGTAAGGAGGAGAGAGCCAGGGTTTAGTCAGAATATGAAACCCAGTGTTTTGGGCCATGATGTGATGTTCTCAAGGCACTCAGTACCTCGTACCACTGATATTGCAGCACGCAAGATCTCAGTTATGTTGACCTACCATGATGGGACCAATCCCCTTACTGAGCAGCATTTTATGGGACAGGTCTCATTCTTATGTCCATATGCCTTGGCCCTTTGACACGGATTCTTCTGGCATGAAGTAGAAGTTGTTTCTGTTGGAATATTCAGATTGCTGGGTCCAGTTGTGCTTGAGAAGGCAGAGCAGCACACCAGAGCTGCTCAGAGTTCCAGAAAGCCCTGAGCTCCTGTATGCTTGCTGGACAGCATTTCAAAACATGCTTGGAACGTGTCTGCACTGCTCATGATCATCTCACAAGGCCCTAAGAAACTCTGAGGTGTAACTGGCCACAACTCTCTAATATTAGCATGATAGCTTTTCTCAGAGCTTTATTTTTCCTTAGACTTCTCCAAATGCCAGGCCCAGTACCATCACATCAGTTTGGGAATGGCCCAGGCCTTTTATGAACTATTTATAGAAGTACTTTATAATCAGCTTTATTTTATACTCTTGAGAGTAGTCCTCAAATCTGAGGAGTGCATATAATCTTCTCTCTTGGCTCACTTCCTCTGACTTATTTACTGCCTTCCACTTCGATTTTTCTTTTAATTTGGAGCTCACTCAAGAGTACACAGGATAAAACTGACCCTGTAGGAGACCTCTATCCATGCAGACGTGGTTTTTGACCAGCAAGCAGTTTGGTCTGTGATCATCTCTGCAAAGGCTGCCCTGCTCTCCTCCACTTTCATGACAGCTTTCTATTGTCTGGTTTTTAATTTGATTTGTCTATTGACTTGTGCTGTATTGTTCAACTCAGAGTTGAAAACATTTGTGTTAAGTCCTGAATGTGGAGTCAGGAGGTAGGTAGAGGCTTTTCAGGCTATGTGAGCTCTCCTAGCAAACTTCTGTTGTCTAGCCCTGGTACTGTTTGTTTTGTTAGGAAGCGAGGCCTATAAAAGCACTTATTACACAGAGTAAGTGATTTTCTTTTTGCTAAGCAAATATTTGCAATACATTTTGGGAGCTCAAGCATTCTAAGTTAAAAAGCAGAATGGGACATGGGAAGCAGGAAGCATGTATAGGCCATCTTTAATTGGGAGAATGTGGGATGGTTTTAGTATCTTGAATTTAAAAGGAAGCCAAGACAGGATCCTGTCTCTATTTCCACTGAACTATAAGGCTTTAGGCGTTTCAAAAAGCCTGGAAAACTCTTCCCCAACTGTCCTTCAACAGCTCCACTAGTTATAAAAGCCAAGGTACTGTGGAACAGTGAGAAATCATATAGCTTTAGAGTATGATTGAGGTTCTAATATGGGGCTTCCTAGAGGGTAGTTTGTTTTATAAATGCCTGCAGTAATGAACAATACCCAGTTATGGAGAGTGCATCGCTAGCTGGATGACTGCTCACAGCTGGTATAATTTCAGGATCATTTCTTTGACTCAAATAGAAGTTGCAAAACCAGCATGTGGCTTAAACTAGTTGGCTGAGGAGCATCAGATCAACACTAGTCAACATCTAACTTCCACATGTGCACTTCTCCCTGTGCTGTGGTATTGTCAGGAATCCTAATTTATATGCATGCAGTTTGTAAAGAGTGTGAGCATTGGAAGTGAGGTCATATTTTGTATAAACATTTATTTCAATAGTTTAAAGAACAAGCCATTGAAAACATCTGGAAATCACAGGAACATGAGTCATATATAACAGCAATATCTTAAATAGGCATTAGTAATACAAAGTCATCTTTCACTCTAATAAAAGTCACAACTTGGCTTTTCTAAAAAACATTCAAGCCACGGAGTATGTTTATCTCTTACATATATACAGCATCTAATTTCTTTCTTTCCTGTAGAGTCTGAGACTCTGGAGGTCTGTGTGATAGAAACAATGTGCTACACCTTGAAGGCTGGATTGACATGGATTACATGTGCAGATCTAGGCAAATGATTTACATACATCATGGCTATATGAGCATGTAAATGACAAATCACAGTTTTGAAGACCACGTGCACATTACATTGCTACAGCTGCTCACCCATTCACAACAACTGATGTAGTTATAAATGATTAGGTCTGGAGTTACTTCTAGAATGCCCCTATCTCTTTTCCAACTAAACTAAGACCTACTTTCATTATAACGCCCTGCCCATCAGTGTGCTGTTATGCTACCAGTGGTGATTTGATAAAATGTGTTTGTCCTGCCTGAGTATGCATGGATTGATAAATAATTGTGGGTTTGATCAGCTACAATTGTTTTATCCTTGTCTCTAAGGCAAGCATTTCCTTCTCTATTTCACAGGGAAGATCAGCATTAACTTGTACTTCAAAATATTGTTTGATTTCTTCTACCTCCTTTTCCCAGAAATCTTTGGAGATATCAAACAGTTCGGTCAAGTTGACATCTTCTAAACCCTTCAAGTTCAAAGCAGTGTCAGCAGGGATGTAACCGATGGCAGTTGGCTTGGCAGAGGCGCTCCCTTCAATTCTGTTGAACATCCACTCCAGCACACGGGAATTCTCTCCAAAGCCAGGCCACAGGAATTTCCCTTGGCTGTCTTTCCGGAACCAGTTAACATGAAAGATCCTGGGGAGTTTTGCAGCTGGCCGATGTGCCATGCTGAGCCAGTGGGCCAGGTATTTGCCAAAATTGTAGCCAAAGAAAGGTCTCATGGCAAATGGATCATGCATAATGACTTTTCCTGTTCAAAACACAAATGCAGAATGCAAGTTAACGAATAGCACATTTATTCTAATGCACAGAGTGTGAGACCCACCCCAGGATTTAGTATCCATGGTCCCGTAACCACGCTTCTGTATCCAAACTCGAGAGCTTTAGAAAGCATAACAAGCATTATCTTTGATGTACAAAAAAGTACACATTAAATTATTTTTTTGCTATCAGTGGAAATTAAATGTCTTAAATCTCAGGTCAGGCAGCTTAAATGAAGATCCTGAAGAGCTAACTTGGATAATTTGCATATTTAGGTTGAGCTCTAGCAGAAGAGAAAATTCAAGATTATTTATCCCAGACTATAACAAGAACTCCATATCAAGGCTTCTGACAATTCCATGCCTGTACCCTGTTCTGTATATTTGTCACCTAGGAGATTCTTTTGCTTAATTTGATGTTTAGAGAGAATTTGGCTTTAATTCCAGTACAAATATTTTTCTATTGTGAAAACACGTAGGTTGCAAAATAAGCTGCCACGATCAAAACGTGAAAGAGCAGGGGAGAAGGACATAGCAGGCAGTCCAAGGAGGATTGATTTTAATACAGGTAGGCAGATTAAATTTTGATTTACCTTTGTGCTCAGCAGCTGCTGTTGCTTCAGATCTCATAGCTGCTCCTATAAATACTCCATGCTGCCAGTTAAAGGCCTCGTATACAAGAGGCACACCTGTAAAGAACAAAATCACTTCAGCAACTAGAAGTCCAGAAACCTTTTTTGTAGCAGGTTTTGCTACCTGTTGTACTGCTGAATGCATGTTACTGTATAATGTATTCTAATTTTCCTGACTTTTCTAAATCACTTCATTTCCTGCCCTCTTATACCAAAGAAGTTTATATGAATGTTTTCAAAACTAGCTGCTGATTACTGAACACATTCATGTTTAGTTGCTCAGTAGGAAATCTCTGGGGCTCAGAATCCCCAGCAGATTTTATTTGGGAATAGAATCTGGTCCTGTGGTCATGATATTAGACTCAAACCTAGCATTTCTTTTCTTCCTGTCCTCTCCCCCCAGCTTTAGGTAGAAATTGTTACTTATTTTACTTCATTTTCTACCGGCTGTCTACAACGGGTTCACTTCTCTAACCATTTCCTATATGAACTAGTTAAACTGCAAGAAAATTGAGACAAGTGTAGCAATTTGCTTTGCATCTATTATCCAGGTTATTGAGTCCTGATCTGTCTCCAGCCCATTATTATCATGACCATTTTGGTGTTAAGATCTAACAATTCAGACATCAAAATACCAGTGGCTGTGTGTGAGCCAAAGGCTAACAACAGTTAGATGAACACAGTTATTTCTTTGCTTTTCCAGCTGTGAAAGCAAAGCCTATGCCTGGTTGTGTTTAAATTCTTCTGTGGTCAGCACCTCAGCCTAGGTTGCTGCATCTCTTACCAGCAGGTCTACGGCCTCCAAAGATTATCCCTTCAATGGGCACGCCTTCAGGTGATTCCCATGCAGGGTCCATGATGGGGCACTGGCCGGCTGGAGTACAGAACCGCGAGTTGGGATGAGCGCAAGGTTCCCCTGAACAGAATACAACAGAAAGGTCATAATGGCAGAATTAACTTGAATTCAACAGAAGAAGACAAGAAAGGCTGTGGAGTAAGTCAGGTTACCATTATCTGGGGTCCAGGGCTTGTTTTTCCATGAAGTCAGTGTTACTCCTGGTGGTAATGGCTCTTCAATGCCTTCCCAGTAGATACCTCCATCACTGGTTTCTGCTACATTGGTAAAGATGGTGTTCCTCAATATGGTTTTGATAGCATTGGGGTTTGTTTTGACTGAGGTTCCAGGGGCAACACCAAAAAAGCCATTTTCTGGATTGATTGCCCTTAAATTGCCTGGAAGTTAAATGACAAAATATTAAACCAGTTTGACTTACTTCCTTTAATCTGGAGTTCTGTAGCACACCTTGCTGCTAAAAGCAACTCATATTGCCCTGCAAAATAATCCAATTTCAGTTCCATACCTTGTTCATCAAATTTCATCCAGGCAATATCATCACCCACACATTCAATTTTCCATCCTGGAAGGCTTGGGTTCATCATGGCCAAGTTAGTTTTACCACACGCACTGGGGAATGCTGCAGCAAAGTACTTCTTTTTACCTTCAGGATTAGTAATACCCAGGATCTATTGAAAAATTAATGCAACTGTTAAACACAGTCTTTTTATTTTATTTTTTTTCCTTGCACTTTTCATTTTGAAGATTGTCTCTCAGCAAGTGGTAATGAAAAAATATTTAATTATGCAAATTTGTTTCTGCAGAAGCACCACATAATATAGTTGACAAATAACTCAAACTGTACTTCATTAATCAAAAACTCTACACTTTTTGCCCCTAGAATATCTATAAGGAGATCTCTTCTCTTAAAAAAAAACCCTACCAAGTATGTCTGTACTTGTTATTTTGGTGACTAAAGAGAGGCAGCCTATATACAGCTGTGTTTCTCAGCTGAGGCAGAAGAAAACCAAGCAATATCCTTTTGGCTACATGATTGGGGTGAAGTGAAAGCACTTCCTGCATGAATCTTTCTGCACTGCTCAGAGTCCATAGGTAATTTTCCCGTAACTGTTCTCTTATGCACTTGGAAATGATCTTGTTTTTAGTGGTATTTTATGACATTAGAATGTGTAAATAACAGCAGAAAGTAAAGGCAGGGAGGGTTCAAAGAGGAATTAATGTATAAAATGTACTATTTGCAGGTTGAGTGCGTAAACCTCATTATTATATGAAAGACAAGACAATTTTCAAAGCTTGCATTAATCTTTTACTGTTGGACTTGTAGGGGCAATGTGGTTGCATCGTGATGATGTGTAGGCTTTGCTTAGGTACATGTGTCTACCTACAAGGAGACACTTTCAACAGTTCTAAATCCTTCTTGGCTACTGATGTTATAGGTACTATTTTAGAATGTCTGCTACTTAACCTTGCAAACAGTTTCCTGTTTCCCATAAGGCTGCCATGTGATAAATTCCTACCTAATGTTACAGGACTATCGATATGAGACTAATTTCATTGATAGCCAGATGTGATGTATTTATGTTGAACTAATTTAGGATTTAATGGCTGTTCAAATAACACATGATTTAGTGGCTCTTACCAGCATGTGCTCAGCTAGCCAGCCCTCCTCTTTGGCAATTCTGCTGGCAATTCTGAGAGCAAAGCATTTTTTCCCCAGTAAGGAGTTTCCTCCGTAGCCACTGCCAAATGAAATGATCTCTCTGCGATCCGGGAGATGGGCAATCAACGTTAACTCTGGGTTGCATGGCCAGTTGTTGATTAATGGTTCTGCAGAACAGAATGTTGTACTCATGAATGCAGCAATTTCCATGCTGGATCACACTGTTGTTTCATCAGCATCAAGCCTCTGACAAGCACCCATACCAGATGCTTTAAAGGAAACCGCCTGGTAAGTACTAGGGATAATAATCTCCTTTCCATGAAAGTCTCATTGAGCTGTAATTGAGTTCTGAACCTAGTGCTGTTGTACGAGCCACCCTAGTCTTCTACAATGAGTGCCTACCCTATGCAGAGACCTCAGTCAGCTCTAAAGCATGCCTCTGGAATCTTCCAGGGATGACAGTTCCTTACCTTTTAGTGGTAGAGGACATCCAACTGAGTGAAGGCATTTTACAAACTCGCCGTTGCCCAGGGCTTTCAAAACAGCTGTTCCCATCCGTGTCATGATCCTCATGCTGGCCACTACATATGGGGAATCTGTCAGCTGAATCCCAATCTTGGACAAAGGAGACCCAATAGGCCCCATGCTGAAGGGGATGACATACATTGTGCGTCCTGGAAAACAGGGAGTAACCAGATGTGACAAAGAGCAAAACAAGGAACTTTGGAAATAGTTTTATTAAGATGGAGGTTGTTTCTCACGTCTTTAAAAGCTGCTTCTCTTGTGGGTAAGTCTGGTGATGTTTAAAGAGCTGTAGATTTGTTTGTTTAATTGTGTAGCAAGGAATTTTATCTTAAATGCTTGAAGCAGCTGTTCAGACAAATTGTCCAGCCAGTAGTAAAGGTGGGTGGAAGCCAGGTGCTCTGTTAGTATAAATTATTGAACCTGAAATTATTGCTAGGACTAGGGGTTCTCAATTATCAACTCCTTGTCTGCTACTTTGTTGTTGTGTGACTTCCTGAAAAAAGGTCACCTATATTTTCCTGTCTTTCCTTGCCCCTCTTCATGAAGAGTGCTGGAAAGAGACCAAAGGCTATCCTTGCACTGGCACTTGGATCTGTGGTAAGGATCCAGATGAAACCAACAAAGTGGCTAATATCAGGGATATAAACAACCCTCACCTAAAATCTATCTTTAAATATTACGGTAACTACTAGTACTACTAGTGCCTCTATAATCCTAGAAGTTCAACATCAAGCATTCCTTTCTTTCCTACCTTGCATGCAGCCTGGGAACCTGGTATTGAAGGCTTTCTCAAAATCTTCTTCAGACATCCAGCGACCCAGCTGGCTGGTTCCAGTTTTAGGGATGGGAATGGTATCTCTCTGTTCTTGAGTGATGATGACAGTTTTGCTCTCAACTCTTGCCACATCTCTTGGATCAGTGAGAGCCAACCAGCTGCATTTCACCCAAAATCAGAAAATTAGACTTTAATTATCAATATAGAACTTTTTACCAAGCTGCAGGACTGGTTTAGGACAGAAGGGTAAAATGTCACTGTCATTTTAGCCTTACAAAGCAGAGCCAGTATAACAGACAGTCTCAAATATCATTCAGGTACCCTCTCTCGTACAAATTGTTTCAAGACTTGCCAGTACAAATAACAAATTACATGGCCTAGGAAATTCTGGTTACACTTTAATACATCTTTGCCTCTTACCTCAGCCTTATTCTCTTACTAACTTTCAGGGGGAAGTTAATCTCATTTAGTTCTCATTCTCATCAGTGTGAAGTTGTTTTGCATGGAGACCACAAAATGATGCATTAAGCAAAGTGGATGCCAAGCAAATGCTTTAAAGTGTTGGTAGAAGTGCCTTTGGGGTCAGAATCCAGCTAAGTGGATTGGCATAGTCCTTTAAGATAGAGGCATCACGAAAGAACTCCTGAGTATAATCATGATCATAAAACGTGGAAGAGTTTATTAAAGGGGATTCTTTTTCCCCTCTGAAGAATTTTTGCCATCTATTTACAATGGAGAGGATTGTTTTACATTTTCACCTCTGTACACAGAAATTTTCCTTGAGTATAAAAATGTTCTAGTTGGGCTGTCATAACCATCATCACTAGAGCTAAGCATATAATTAACAATGAATAATTTATCTGGTGAATCTTGCCCTTTTCTCTCCCAAATAGTCTGCAAACAGATTGCCAAATTCCTGCACTTAGTTATCCGAAAGTCTTTGCAGATTCCTTCCATTAAGATCTCTCGGTCGGCACATAATTCCTGAGTGTGTACTTGGTGTTAATATTCTCCTTTCATGTTGGGTTAGTTGGGAGAGATGATGAAATACTTGGGGGAAAAAAAAAAAAAAAGTATTTGCTGCATACATTACAGTCAAAGCTCATCGGCATGATATGAATAATGTCTGTTCTGAATAATGCTGGAACACCCACAGAGCGATTTGAACGCCACAAAGTATTTGATGAATAAACTAATTGACTAAAATAGTAGAATTCTTTAAAAGATGTATTTGCTAAATAGTATTTAGCCACTGCTAACGATCAGTTACATAAGTCTTGTGACATTATTTCAGTTGCCTGATGTAACTAATCAACAGAGCCGCTGTGCAGGTGACAGTCCAATTGAATAGTGTGGTGTACATTAAGTCTTAGAGCAAAGAGTTTGTTTTTCCTGGGCGTTTTACCTATACAAGCTAGGAAAGCAAATATTGAAGGCTTATAAGCAGTTTTAAAAGTAAACAGGACAGAAAATGCATCATGCTGCAATTGTGAGGTGGCATTTGACTTCCTTCAGGCTACTCACCAGTTCTCATACTTCCTCAGCTTCTTGATCATGCCATGTTCTACCATGACGTCCAGAATTTTCTTGTTTTCTTCTTCTGAGCCATCACAGATATGAATGCTCTCAGGTTGGCACAGCTTGGCATTACTTTCAATGAAATCCCTTGCTTCTGGAGAAAAGCTGTCCAGATCCCCCTGGACAACCTTGGGCATGACATTTACCTCAGTTTTCAGCTGTGGGGGCATTTTTCAACCTGTAGTGGATCCTGTTGATGGCTTTGAAATACTGATCACAATCTAAAATCAAACATACAGAGTGTGTTATCACACTGTGACTTTCTAACTAGTATCAATAAGCCTTCCCAACAACATATTACACAAATACAGAATTTGTAATAGACCTGATCATGTACTTCTGCTTTAAAATCAATACAGAGAACTTGGATCATTGGTAATTTCAAGCTGGAAAAAATAGAGACCATTCTACTTACTGTATTTGTAAGACTAAGATGGATTTCAGAGAGGATTCTGCTGTTCCTTTCTGCTGGTTTTGTTTCTCTTGCTTTGGAGTACTCTTGTGATCACTGCTTTCCAAGCAAGCATCCTCCTTCCTTAAATAGTCTTCATGGTAGTGTCCATCCCACTAGGCGAGGTGAGAGAGGCTTGTCCTTTACGTCACCACTGGATGTATCTTGGGACAGTGCCACTGACTTTGTCATCATGCAGCCCTGACGAGGTAATCATTTAACAGGCCTGATTAATGAATGCTGAAAGCAGTGATTCTTAGCCCCTGGGTTTGCTGGTTTGAAGTAGTTACAAAATTTAGCAGTTTAATCAAACTTTGATCCAGTTTGGCTTTGAAAACAAAAGCACTGTAACTTCTCAGCGTGTGGGAAAGGTTGAGTACAAAGAGTATGTGGAAGCAGGAACACAGGGGTCACCCAGCCAAAGAGCAGTTGGCACATTTGATAGGCAAATGCTTGTTAGTTGGCTGTGAAGTGGAGGCTCGTCCAAGGTGTGTTTACTCACCTTGGGAACATTGCCCGATCTGGGGATAAAGTTCAACAGTGAGCACGGACAGACATGAATAACCACCATGATTGTCTACCTCAGGGCCTTATTTTTGTCCATGAAATTCAGGGGGGAAACCAAAAAAAAGGCAAAGTAAGTCTAAATACTGAGTTTCCTTCAATGCAGAAAAGAAAGGCTTTGCTTCTGGCTTGCTTTAGGCACTTGAAAACTGAACAGTATATTCTACTGCTACAAGCTCAGAAGAGGTAGAGCAGCAGCTGTCTCAGTAATTAACCACCTCCTTCAAATGTTATGTTTTATTCTACTGGGAGTCCTGTGGGGGTCATAAAATACTAATCCATCTTTAAATTACTGCTCAAAGTAAAGACACAAAACTGCTCAAGCCTGTGGCTGCACACTGTTACATAGCTGGAGTCCATGGCATACAAGCATAGGTATACAGCTGTGTACACCTTTGTATTTGTTGTGACAGTATGTACCAACAGCCATTCCTACTCTTACAATTCTGAGGCTGCAAGTGTGACCTCAGACATTCTGAGGTCTTGCCTCTAACTGTCCCTGCCTGCCTGTCTCTCAGCTCTTGACCTTCTCTTTCTCCATTTTAGACCATCATGCCCGTAACAGCAGGCTGATCTTCACTTCTGTTTGTCCAAGTATTCTAGGTATGTGAGGACTGAAATGTATCAGACAAAATTGCAGGAATAACCCTGCTGCCACTTCATCTCACTCTGCTTGCACACAGTCCCAGCAAAGCATCTTGAGCCTGGATGAGGCAATGCTTTCTTGCCAACCTGTCACTAGAATTTATAGGGCTTCCACTATGTATGTGAAAGATTGTCAACAGTAGTTACCAAAACAGGAAATCTGGGAGCCCCAGTGAAGTTTCATGGAGTCCTTTAAAGAAATACAATTTATTTAAGTATGCTCCACTCACTCAGGTTCATGCAGTCAGTGAGATGTTTCTAGAATGGCTTTTGCTGAGGCAGCCAGAAGCGACTTGGCAAGCCCTGAAAAGCCAGGTCTGACAGAGCACCACAGATCAGGAGTGCAGCTCACCTTCCTGCCCTGTAAGTCTGAAATACTGCAGAGATGAATCTCACACTGTAGGTATGATTCCACTGGGACTATATCCTCTATCTCTCCTGCAAAGCTTTTTATTATGTTTTGTAAATGCAAAAGGAAGAAAACAGTGAAGTAAGAGGGTTGTCCTTGATGGACTGCAAGACCAAGCATTCCTGAAAAAGAAAACAAAAATCTGGTAGGATAAGTGCTAAAGATTGCTCCAGATGGGGTTCTGCTGCAAGCAAAGATAAAATCAAAGATAAAATCAAAGCCAATTTAATGACAGAGGTGGTATTGGTATTTGGAGTCCACATACTGTGTCGCTGGTGGAACTGATCAGAAACATTTTGGCTAATTGCTTTTTCTTTTAAAACATGTTGTTAAGTACTTTATTATGCCCCATTTTATTTGTAATGTTCAGTGACACTAAGCAGACCCCTTTTTCAGTGAAGTACAGAAATGCGAAGTCCTTCCTGCTGGCCAGGTAAGTCATTACACAAAACCCCCCAAACAAACAACAAAAGCACTGAGAGAAAACCAGCAATGCTTAATTGTCAGAAAAAAAAGGGAGAACGGGCCAGAAAATGATCATATTGCAGCAGGAGTAAAGTTGGGATAAAAGCTTGAAGCTGACGGTGTAAGACAGCACGATTAGTCCTGGTGTCTCTTCAGTTTTGAGCAGAGGAGAAAAAGAAACACAACAAACCCCAAGCATTAGTTTCTGCCAATTAAATTATAGTCAGGCAGGTGTTGTGCAAATTTTCTCACACTGCAATCCTAACCTCCCACAATCTTGCTATACAAACTGTGGGCTTCTCTTGAGAAGACACTAAATATGCCAAATTGGTGGCACTGTGTTATGAACATATGTCCATTAAAAATCACATTAAGGATTCCAAATGTTTTTCATTTGTGATGGCAGCAGGGCTCGAGTGCAGATGTCCACTGGGAATTCTAGACACTTAAGCATCAAATTACTTGTATTTAGGTAACACCTTCCATCAGAGGATCTCAAAGCATATCACAAACACACAGTAAGCCTCAAGCCCCCCTATCAAACACACGTAGTATTTGGTGCAATGAAATAACTGCAGATCATGCAAATCAAGGACAAGGGTGTGTTGGTTTTTTTTCAAGAGTTTTCTCATTTAGAGATTCAGGTTTTTGATACCAAACAGAAGGCATTAAAGGTTTAATCCAAAGATACTGAATTCTTCCACAGGAGTAGCACTTCCAATAGCTCAGTTGCACTGGGCTTGAGGTGTTTACCCAATACCAATGTGTACTGATTTTGCTATGTACGTGTCTGCCTTCTGGATTCATTTCACTGGAAGATCTCAGTGAAAAACATGGGAGGTGCCATGGGGGAATGTGAGGTCTTTAAAGAAAAAAATCCAACCTTGAATGTAAAGTTTATTTTCCATTTAAACAAATCTTTTTTAGTAGTAACTGTATTGTAATATTCACCTAATAGCTGATAACATTTCTTTGGATTGAACTTTTTTTGGCACTTTTCCTCTGTGCTTCTTGACACTTGAATGTGATGCTCATCAGGTGCCTTCTTGGAAGCTGTCAAATTATTTAAATGAGTGTGAATCTGACATTTCAAGATGATAGTGCTCAACAAGTGCCTTGAAAGGAGTGTTTTCAGGATGTTTGCTTTGATGGACATTATTCAGGCCATTCAAAACAGGTTTTGAGCACTTCAGCTTTTACTGGCTTACTGGAGCTCAATGCAGCAAATGTAAAGATTCTTAGATGCTTGGGGAAAGTGGTATAAGAAAATGTAATTCATCACTACAAACCAAGGTGCAACAAAGCACTCTCAATGAGATCTGAAAGTTGTTAATGGCATATAATAATACTCAGAAATTCTACTCCCTTGCCATTGCTAATTATCCTGCATAGTGTCACCTCCAAAGAGTTTGTCACTTGGGAGTTTTGCTATAAAATTTTAGATCTAATTTTTTTTTTGAAGATTCTTTGAGCTATTCTACTATCAGAAGACTGCTGCTTGATTGTCATTTTTTGCTGTGAAAGTGTGCTCAGCTGATACAGATCACTCTGCAGTTGCTGCTGGATTGGAAGCCGCACAAGCTCAGATCCAAGGGCAGCCTTTGCAAGGGTACAGCTCACAGAGACCAGGTCAGGGACTGCTTCTTGCAGTTTCCAGAAGAAAACGTGAACTGTGTGCATTGCCTGTGGTTGCAAAAGAGTCTGTGGCCCAGCCAAGTGCTTATTCCAGACCCTGCACTGCCCTGTGTGATGTTTCTATCTCTCAGCCCCTTTCCTTACAGGCAGGCCTTCAGCACTGACCGAGCCACGGGAGGTCTGAGGGTTCTGGCCACACATGCTGCATGTTCTTCTCCTTGTGCACCACGAGATCAGCCTCTGAGACCAGGCAGAACAGGTAGCTGCAAACTGGGAAGACAACACTTCCTATTTTTTAACTCACTCACTTCAACCCTAAATAATATGGTACTGGTCTTGGGCTGATTTTAAGATATAACATTTGTGGCTCACTAAGGTGATGTCGGGCTGATTTTAAGATATAACATTTGTGGCTCACTAAGGTGATGTCACTTTTTTTTTGTCTCTATTCAAGTGGCTTGTTTTGATGGCAAAGAAAAAAATACCCAGAGTTATTGTGATTAGGCTGCACTTTGATTAGCCTGCCCAGCATGTTCAGCTGGACAAAAGTCACCAACCTTTGATATTTAGTTTAATATCAGCTTGAGTCATCAAGTCTGATGTGGTTTGCAAGGGAAAAAGTCTTGTCTTTGCCACAGTCCCAGCCAAGGCTGACATTATTCCACAAGCAGACTGGTTTCTTGTTTGTTATTCCTCTGCTTTGGAAGAGAAACTATTTACTCTTTTTGGTTCTCTTAGTGTTTCTTTTGTAGGGAATAAAAAACTGTGTCTTGGCTAGGGTGGTACTGTGTCACATCCATAAATTGCTTGTGGAGACAATACACTCAGTGTACTGTAGTACACTGTATTGTGTATTGTAGGATTTATTCCCTCATCTCAGCAACACAAGACACTCAGTTTGGACTCTGATTTCACACCTGAATCTCAGGTAGGAGATGGCACCCCACATGCAGAGCAGCAAGCAACTCCCCTTTCATGGTGCTTGCTCAATAAGTGAGTCTGAACAGCGCAGTTATTCACTGTCCATCACTCCCTCTTATCAGCTTGTTAGCACTCCAGATGGGATTGATTCCTGTAATCTTAACCCTGGTTAGTTGTCCCTCTTTTGGAGCTATTTCCTGAGTTGTGACTAATCTTGAGGACTCCTCCCCAAAGGAAACCCTATGAGGGATCAGCATGACTATGTAAGTAATGGGTTCTGTAGCCACTGATATCTGACCAGTGACCAGGTATGTGCAGCTGCCAAGTGTGAGCTTGGGAGCTCTTCTCATCTACTGCAGAAGGTCTAATAGAAATATGGAGAGTTTGGGCTCACAAAGACTTCAACTCACTTTATCTTATCCAGCACAAGGTGGATAAGAAAATTACTATGGTTTTTGCATGGTTATTGTATTTGGTTTTGGCTGGATGCACAGCAGAACCACAGCCAGGAGAGAAAGGGACAAACTGTACTAAACAGAGTGGAAAACAGTCAGCATAAGGTTGTGTGCTTCCCTTCACCTATGTAACATCTGCTCTGTTCAGTCATACAAAGCCCAGATGGCTCCGAGATTCAGCTTTGCAAATAAAAAGGTAACCCTTGCTGGAGCGAAAGCAATTTACCACAGAGCTGTGTGTCTGCAGCTGTCAAGGGCTCCCTGCTACCTACCTGTGCAGGAAGTAAATGACAAATCCTTGCACATAGGTTCAAGCAGCAGATGTTTCAACCTCTTGTTCAAGAGTAGTCTTCTGGCTTCCTGCTGATGACTAGGGTCCTTCTAACTGAGCCCTCTTACAAAGACTTCTCAGGCCTTGAGAAATTACGTGGCAGCACCTTTCAGAATTTAAACTTGTTTATTTTTGTCTAGGATGAGATAATCCTGGCTCCTCTTGCTTTTTTCCATTTGCATGCTGTTAATTATGTCTCTGCCACTTTTGCTTGCTAGTAGCACTCTCTTGTCAGTTGTCATTTCAGAGTTCCACAGTTCTGTCTCCCTAACTGGCAATGTGGGCTATTTTCCCATTTATTTCAATTATTCCACTTACTTTTTGTGCCTCTTTTGATCCCTGACTGCATGTAGACTGACTCACTGGACACAGTTCTCTGTCCTTTATGACTGAGTTGTTTAAAGAAAGGTGGCTTTAACTGGTAAGCATGGCTGTGGACTCAGAAGGTTCAGGTTCTGCTTCCTCCTCTACTATGGATTTCCCCTTTGACTTTGCACATGTAACTCTACATCCCCATGTAACTTTATCCTCTCCCTGGGAAGGGAGTTGGGAGGTGATAATTCCAATTTCTCTCTGTTCTTGTGCATTCATCCTACTTGGGTTGATGGGTCCTGGTCAGAGGAGTTAAAAACCTAATTAGACAAAGATCATTATCCCTTCTCATCTTCAGATCTGTGCTACAGAGAGTCCCTGCTGGGTACTCTCTAGGTTATTGTAATGCAAACAGTATGTTCTCATTTGAAATTAAAACTATTTACTATAACCTGGTTTATCCTTTGATAACAACACAAAAGCACCAACTTGGGCTACACTGTGTTTCAAGTAAGATTTGTTCTGGGGTTTTTTTTTGTTTGGTTGTTTTGTTTTGTTTTTCACCCAAGAAAAGAGTTTTGAATATTTCAGGCATTTTGTAACGCTGGAAGTGGCAACAGGATAGAGAAGCTGATTGTGCAGAAATAAAAGCCAGGCTACATCTAAAGGTCAGAAAGAAAATGTTCCTATGTCAAGCACTACATACCTTTTGGTTCTTGAACCTGAGGGCTGTAGGGAAATAAACATTGCAAAAAAAAAAACCCCAATTACCTCTGTAATTAATCCTGTGTTTACTGCAAAACCCTGAACAGGTCAGTTGAAGTCCCACATACTCTACACTTGAGCTTAGCATTTCTCTAAGAAGAAGGAGGAAGCCTGGGTGGACCACAATGGGATTTTTCCAACGAGTAAACATTTTTGTTTTGCTGGTGTAAATACTTCCTGCCAGACAAGTGCTACAAGTATGATTATTGCTATGAACAACAATCAGTAAAGAGGTCAAGGGTTCAACCAGGCCCCAGAGATCATAATTGCTTCTATATCTTTTAAGAAGACAGAATCCTGACTCTGCTGTACATGCTTCTGTTGACTGACCATCTGTACCTGTCTCCAAATGTACTGATTCAGGATGATTCATATACTTATGAATATTGTTTACTTAGAGGAACCTGATACATGAGCTTAAACTAATATATTCAAATGAATAACAGCCAACTTGCATTCTGCAAGTAGAAGTAACCAGCTTGTTAACCTTGTATAGTTCAGGTATTTGTGTTGCAATAGCATCAAGGCAGTACCTCATTATTTTGGGTGAAGCATAAAAGTGCTCTGCCCAGGAGATCTTACTGTTTAAGACAGAACAAAAGAAAGGTTTGAATGACAGATCAAGAGACTGTAAGTGTGTAGAGGCAGCTATGAACAGAGCAATAACCATTACTCACAAAACGAGTCACTTAGCTATCCTAATTTGCTTTCTAGGCACTTCCTCATCTTGCTGTTTAAAAACATTATGAAGTCTATAAGGCTGACTTTGTTTATTCTCATAGGAACATAGACAATGTTCAAAGATGCCTGCTATACCATATTTCTGTTACCAATTCCTGTTGGAGAGGCATAGGACTATCTGGCTTTGAATGGGCTGCCCAGGGAGGTGGTGGAGTCACCATGCCTGGAGGTGTTCAAGAGGGGATTGGATGTGGCACTTAGTTTAGTCATGAGGTCTGTGGTGACAGGTTGGACTTAATGATCTTTGAGATCTCTTCCAACCTAGGTGATTCTGTGTGGTCTTTAAGTGATGGTTTGTCCCTGTACCATGGAGAAAGACTAAGATTTAAGGTATTTCTGCTGCTAAATATGGAGCACTAAACCACCTGCTGTCTGTAAAGTCACACTAATATGCATGTCTTTAAATATGCCCTTAAATTTTGTAGTTCCCTTTTATTTTTTAAATTTATTTTGGGGCTGGCAAGCTTTATCAGGGCTCCTCAGTAATTTTAGCACCCATGCTGATTCGTGATCCAATCTAGTTAAAAACCACACAGGAAGCCAGTGCTCTTCTGAACGCCCCCAACCAACTCTGTGCTGCTGATTTTGCAAGATCTAATGTACCCTTACTCCATGTCCACGTGGAAGCAGAATTTGAACTCCTTTGGGTTGTACATCTTACTCATTGATTTATTAGGACAATGATTTAATGGTTGCATTCTCTGGAGAGCCTATTAACTTCCAAGCAATGGTGCCTGTTTAGCTGTACACAAAGAGCTGTTCTCAGAACTGTTTTCCTGATTAAAGATTAACAGTGTGATAAAAGCAAGGCAACATGGGCATCCTTGGATTTTGTTTCTTGCATCAGCTGGGTTAAACCTTTACTATCTTTTCTCACTGTGTATCTTCACTTTGTGTTTGGCAATCAAATTCTGCAGAGCTCCAGCACGTTTCCTGCACTATTTAGTCAAAACAAGAGGAAAACTTTCTGCCTTTTAAACTTTTAACTCTTTGACCCTTGAACAAACAGCAGCAGAAACCTTTACTAGCTAACTAAGGGGAGTTGTCTTTAAAACTTCCTTTCCTATCTCTTGGATTAAAGAGTATTCTGTAAAAACAGTGGAAGTCACTGAGGTGTAGTTAACTGTATAACCATACTAACGTCTTTTGAAATGGAAGACATAACAGGCTTCTCAAGTAAACATCCTCCTCCCAAACAGACTCAGGCACACAGATTTGCTGGATGGCAGAATTGTTTCTAAATATATCATGGTGTTAGATGGAAATGGTTAATAGATAAATTGCAATTATGGTTAATATTTTTTATCCCACTTCCCTGACTTGTGTCTGAGCAATCAATCATCGCTGGTACTTTGCGCTCCAACAAGCTTACATTAACACCTCTTTTATATATTCCACATCTGTATGCTGTTATGCCCTGTGTTTTTTTGTCATGCTATATAATTATAATCATTAACAGTATGGAGCAGGATTTTAAAATACTTAATGCTTTTAAGTCCTTTAACTTAATAGAAGTTGCTTCACTCAGATTTAAAGAGATGATTTGTCTGATCAGAGTCATGGTGAACGCTGGAGAGAAAGCAAAGCAAGGCTTTGCCTTGTGCCTGAGACACAGCCCACTTCTAGCTGATTGTGAGTGAACAGCATAGTCCAAGCAAGAACCATGCCTCAGCTCTGTAGCTCTCCTCACCCTCCTCTTTTGCACTGAAAGAGAAGTGGTAATTTACAGCTGGGCTAGACGCTAGTCAATCAATACCCTCCAGGATCATTTCCACCTGTCTGCTTTGCTATGCTCCCATCTTCCTTTGCTTTGGGGAATAAGTAAGGCAACAAGCAGGGTGGTATGTTTTGAAGTTCCTGGGTGTGAGGTCTGACTAGCTTTTATTAGGACTGTAGAGACAGGAACTAGAGAATTGTGTTCCTTTGGGTAGACAAGGAATCCAAGTCAGATCTGATATCTGCTAGAATAACCTGCAGCTCCCAGCTCAGAACCAGATGTCTGGGGGGGGGTGGACAGGGAGGGGGAAAGATTAAAATACTTGAACAATATACTTTTTTCCAGATAATCAGTATCTTTTCTGAAATTCAGACTTTGTAATTTCTCCTGAGAATCTTCCAGGCCCACATTGAAGCACTAATTCTGAATCTGCAACTTTCAGTTGCTTAGAAAAGGATCCAAAACAAAACACACAAAAAAAGCCTTTTTTCTTCTTTTTTAATTTCACTCATTAGCTGACATGATTTCTTTTTTTTTATTTTGGTTGGGTTTGTTTGTTTTTTTAATGAGGTTTCTGGTGGTCTCTGAAGAGGTGCTTCATCTGTAGGAAAGTGGGACGCTAAGAACAAGTTAACAACAGCACCAGAAAATACCGAGAAGAGATTTCAACCATGTAGAGACTACAGCTTCATAAGCTGAATATTTAAAGGAGCACCACGAATCAGAACATTATAAAAGTACACTCACTTTAGCTGAAACAGGTGATAGTGTGAAGGAGGTTATCTACTGCTGTCATTATTAGGAGGGGCAATATCTCACTGCAAAGCAGGTGATGAAGGTAGCAATTGTCCCATGTGTAAGAGCAAAAGTAAAGGCATATATGTTTTCAGCCTGGTGTTAAGGCACATAGATACCACTATGACAGGTGCAGTGTGAATACGACATACACTTGGAAACAAAAGTGAGACATCAGAGGAAAGTGAAAATGGAAAACTTTCCAGATGCCAAGTGGAAAATGATATTAAAGCTGTCAAAATAAGTCACAACAAAGATTGGGTTTTCTCATAGACTAACAGGAGTCATGTTCTGGAAGAGAATGGAGTTTTCAGCGACAAGGCAGAATATCATAAATGAAACAATCATGAGCACTAGAGGTTAAATTGGGGCTTATTTGTTTGGCTTTTTGCTTTGGTCTCTTTTTTTTTCCCCTTTTTAATATTTTTTTTTTCCAATTTTTGAATTTCTGTTCCATTCTCCCCCTCCTTCCTTCCCACCCCCCTTGTTTCAAATGTACTGCGACTGTCCTGATTTACTCTGAATTTCGTGGGTAGGTAATAAATGTGTACACAAATTACACCATGATTGCCTCACAGAGTGATCCCATTTAAATAGATGGCAATCCCTCTCTTGGCATCAGAGAGAGATTTAGGATCTCTGGCAGGAGGATAGAGGTGCAAGGTGTAGACAGTAAAAGCTGGTGATACAGTCTCTGCAGTCATCCAAAGTGATTCTCTAAAACATAGGAAGGGAATGAAACTGAAGACTTTGAGCTGCCTTCAAGGTGAAATATGCTTCATGCTACACGGTAACAGAGCTTTTCAAAGAGTCAGCTTCATCTGAAAAGCATTAAGAATCTCAAATACTATAAAAGACATTTTTCCAGATTTAAGGTGAACAATCTGTAGAGACAATCCAAAATTTTATTCATCAAAAAAGTCAGCTGTGCTGTTTATACTCAGAGGAAAACGCAGATCAGAACGAGGTTTGCTGGATTTCCTTAGCGCAGCCAAGGGCAGAATTTTCCCTGCTGATTTAGGATTTAGTTGTCTGTATGTTCACTTTCATGCACTGATAGAGTCTTATCAGCAATTTATCTGCATTTTTGTGGCTGAATTTTGTTTCTATATGTAACATTATCACAAGAGAATGTGCCTACGCTAAATTCCTCATAAAATACTGCTAACAAACATTAATTCTTCATACTGGGTATATAAATATAACTATGACTTAAGAACAGAGGATCTCTTTTATTCTTTTCTTTTTCAAGATAAGTTTTTCATGCTGATTGTTCATCTGCTAGAAATACCCTGTAGAGGAGTGGGTAGGACCTTGACTGCGGTTAGAGGTAGCTGGTGTAGTAGGCAGTATTGGTGACTGGAGGTTGTAAACACAATAGATCAGAACGACCATTATGGAGCTGTTAACACTCTATTGTGTCAAGAAGTAATTAGAAAGCAGGTGAGTTTGTAGATGTCTGATCCAAAGTATCACGGTAGCTCCTTTAAATGCATCAAAAATAAACTGAAGGTCTATTCTGCATTTGAATTATAAATCCTTGAATATATCGGTTTATAATGTTAATAATGACAGGCCCTTAACTGTAGCTGTATGAATGGTGCTGGTGGATGGATGTACAAGGCAGGACAGCTCTTGGATGCTGATGACTGTAAGTGCAGAAAAACTCATCAAAAAGACCTAAAGGAGGTTATATGATTACAACAACTTCAGTTCCCTTCAACTATCATGACTGCACTGTATGTAGCAACTTTTAAAGGTTCAAGAGATGTGTAAAAAGTCTAAATTGGTTATGGTCAAAGATGTACTTATATGAATGTATCATGTATTCTGCATCCTATAACTGGTTTTTTGAGAGCCCACAGATTCTGCAGATGGTGAATAATGTGGTATCAGCCCTAAGTACCTTCTCAGTATTAAATAATTGCTTTGGATCTGTGTTGATTCCAAGTGACATAATAGTTTTGACCAATTTTTAGTTTGTTGGTTTTTTAAATTATTATTACTTTTGCATTTAGCATCCTGCAGGTTTGTGAATAAGAGTAGTTGCTGTCAAGGGCATTTATGGGAGTTGCCAGACTTCTCTCTCTTCAAAGATAAGGCCCAGTAAGGTCAATGACCTAAAATCATAATGAGATTAATTTTTCAGGCTGTGAGGGTTTTAATTTTTCATTCTTACAACTTGCTGCCGTGGCCCCACTGATGTACATTTCATGGCTACCTCCTTTGTAACAATCAGAACCACCAGCTCTTCCAGTGGTGTATGGCACTTGCTATCTCACACATTAAAAAAATCACACACAGAGTAATAATGTCCCTGCCAAATTCAGTGGAAAAGGAGACGTGTGGTCCTTGGGTACCCAGCAGTGTTAACTGTACTCAGGAACACACCCTGTAATACTGCCTTTGTGCAAAACACCACCTCACCTGGTGGAATTGTACAGCTAAACAGGCCAGCAGCATTTGCTGCTATTTTCTGCTAAGGATATTTCAGAAATGCCAACTTCAGTAGGTTACTTACATAGACAAGGAAATTGGTTAGGGTTGATTTTGTTTTGTTTGAAGTTCAGTACGTGGTTTAGCAGGACCAGGACCATGCTGGGCTATAGCCACTTTACAATGTACTTCACTTTGCAAGGCACTGAACTAATATTTAGAGATGAAGCTCCAAATACATCCTTTGCACTGGTGTATAATAGAGTATTAATAGTAAGTAGGTCTTATAAAATGGTTGATGGTTGGAAATTGCTAGTCTAGAAGGGTACACAAGATTAAATGTTAAGTCCCTCAAATTGTATAAGTTTACCTCAAAGATATTTTTACAATGCCTTTGAAGAACTCTCATTGAATAACCAATTCTGGAATAAAGTACAGTGCAGGGATGCTTATACACGGCTTTAGTGCCTCTGCAAATGTACTTCAGCCAATTTTATAGGATACTTCAGCTGCCAGGATAAGCGATGCTGTGGCACTAGCAGTCAGCCAGCTCTTCACAGCACTCCAATGACATGGCACCCAGGCTGAAGTGTTTCTGTAACAGAAACATGGGAAGTACTTTAAATATTTTAGTAGAGGGGAAACCAGTTGAGCTTGGCCCTGTGGTCTCCAGCCAAGTGGGAGCAGAATGTTAAGGACCTACAATTAAGACCAGGTGATCTTCATCTAGGACTGGAGCACAACAAAATGGAAGGCAGCTTCTACAGGTGACCACTCTGTCTCCTGGTGCAGATTTGCCAAGTTTCACTGTGAGAAGGGCTCTGCTGGGCATTTGGCACAGGTCTTGCACAGGGTGGATTTTGGAAGTTCACCCATGTCAGGCCTTTGCAGCTCTCTGGAATTACCAGGTGAGGAAACAGCTCTCCCCCATGAGAGACACTGCCCACAAATGGGCTTCCCCCAACCCCAGCTACAGTGTCAGGGGCGGTTTCAGCTGGATGTTAGGAAGAAGTTCTTCGCAGAAAGAGTGATTGGACATTGGAATGGGCTGCCCAGGGAGGTGGTGGAGTCACCATCATTGGTTTGAGAGGAGACTGGATGAGGCACTTGGTGCCATGGTTTAGTTGATTAGGTGGTATTGGATGATGGGTTGGACTTGATGATCTCAAAGGTCTTTTCCAACCTGGTTATTCTATTCTATTCTATTCTATTCTATTCTATTCTATTCTATTCTATTCTATTCTATTCTATTCTATTCTATTCTATTCTATTCTATTCTATTCTATTCTATTCTATTCTATTCTATTCTATTCCTGAGGTTTGACTCCTCCTTGGAGTCCCTTCTCTGCCTGCCCTTCCCTGAGCAGCACGGCACAGGGCACACTTGCTACTCACTGGGGCTGGGCCCGCTGCCAGGGGAGGAGGATGAAGTGGGGAGGTGGAAGGCTCCCTACTGGGGAGGACTGGGGGTGAGGGAAGGTCCAAACTGAGGAGCAGGGACAGGGTGAGGGAGTGGGGCTGAGAGGGTGAAGGCAAGCAGGGAAGCTTTGGGAGTGGGGTGGTGAGCAGTGTGTCAAGGTGGGGGATCAGGCCAGTAAAGTGGTTCAAGGGCTGAAGTGCAGGTTGACCTGAAAGGCTGTGATTTGCCCTCATTTTTAGCCTCACCTTTTGAACAGATTCACTGTGCAGTGTACGTGGCCTTAGGGCTGCTGGAACATTACATCACAGTCCAGGGTATGGAAAACAACATGGACAGAAGAGGAGAGTGCATGAGTGAAGGAGAGGAGCAGTGTCAGCGACCACAGTGCAGGATTTGTAACGCAGACAGTGGCAAGTGTTCCCCCAGAGCAGCCCTTGTGTCCTGAAAAGGTTGAAAAGCACTTGCTGATGCTACAGACAATGTGTCAGAAGGCAGAGGACTTGGAGGGAGTATGCCCACTCTCAGAAGGGGATGGTGATGGCAGCCCTGGCCAGGGCAGCTGTGGTGCAGCCAGGGCAGGGCATCCTGTATGACGTGCTGGCAGGCGTGACTGCAAACGTGCAGGAAGGTATTTGTGTGTTTTACGACTTAGGACTGACACAGATTAACATTTTGCAAGAAAAAGGGCAAGCAAAGAGTTCAGAAAGCAAGCCAACAGACATGGAACTGATTGAGGTACAAGCTCTGGCTGTGCTGAACGTGGCAGTACATTAGCTGTTAGTGTGTGCTATCACATTGAATTTTGACCTCAATATTACTTTTTTTTCTAGGCAACCAAATTTTTTGGACTCAGGCATCTAATGCTTTGTACAACTTTTCACAATCTCATTCCCTGTTTCAGAATTCAAACAAAATTCCAGCCTTTCTACATGACTGACCTGTTGAAATTCAGACAAGGCTTTAGTTCAACTCACCATTTAGATGCTCTTTGGTTTGACAGCCATTAGGGTCAAATGGATTAAATCAAATGGTTAAATCCAGCATCCTGTGGAAATTTGGAAGAAGCCTTAAGTGATACACATTCAGGTTGATGTCATCTGCTTTGTGTTCAGAAGAGACATTTTGGATGGCATTTAGAAATTAATGATCTTGTGACCAGTATGTGGTATTTGAAACCTCCAGGGAGATCTCAAAGTTAATACTGTATAAATGTCTTTGAACAAACCTAGTAATTTATTTGATCTTTCTTAATTCCCTCATTCAGCTGCAAAATGCCCTCATTCAGGGGTTTATGGATGATGAGCTTAGAGTCCTTCAAGCTGCTGGCTGAGGATGGTGGACAAGTATCAATGTCTGTCAGCCAGTTATCTTCCAGAACCTAAGTAACAGAAAATAAACCATTATTTAGAATAGAATAAACCAAACCAGGTTGGAAGAGACCTTCAAGATCATCGTGTCCAACCCATCAACCAATCCAACCCACCTAAACAACTAACCCATGGCACCAAGCACCCCATCAAGTCTCCTCCTGGACACCTCCAGTGACGGCGACTCCACCACCTCCCTGGGGAGCCCATTCCAATGGGCAATCACTCTCTCTGCATAGAACTTCTTCCTAACATCCAACCTGAACCTCCCCTGGCACAGCCTGAGACTGTGTCCTCTTGTTCTGGTACTGGGTGCCTGGGAGAAGAGACCATCATCGGCCTGTCTACAACCTCCCTTCAGGTAGTTGTAGAGAGTGATAAGGTCACCCCTGAGTCTCCTCTTCTCTAGGCTGAGCAATTCCAGCTCCCTCAGTCTTTCCTCATAGGGCTTGTAAAAAATGTCTGATTTAAGATTTTTAGGAATGTACAAGTATGTTGCAGAAGTGAAAGACTGACTTAGAAGGGAATGGTTAAACAACTGTTTCCCTAGAAACTATGTGTGTGTACTGTAAAAGTTGGATGACATCAGTAATATTGATGAGGTTGTAAATGTGCATGATGTAGTATCTGGATAGTAAGAGATCTTGGCTGAGGCTGATTAAAGTATGGCTATTGTACAAATAGTTAACGTCCCTTGCTTTAGTTACTGCATTTATAGGAAGCACATTTGAGCAGCTTCAACAGCGCTAACATGTTTTTGTGTGGGCATGAATCCACAATGAATAAATAGCAATAAAGTGTTTTTGTTTGCTGTTACTGAAGTGAAGTGTTAGCTGCACAGCTCTGTGTGGTATACAGCATTGTATAAAATACATTTTGGTCTCAGCATGAAAATCATTACAGGGAGTGCACTTGGGAGCTGAGACAACTGTTCTGGAAAGGCTCTTCAAATATGACGTATTTGCCATTTTGCAGTTTCAGATCTCCTTCAAAACTGGAAGTGTTGCACATTTACTCTTAACTTGTTAAGCTCAAAAGAAATTTTTTTTACTGCTGTGCCATGAACTTGGAAATGTTATGTAATCCAAAAAGCATAACTTTATTATATTACTTCTTCAAGGAATTGATCTTTTTATTCCCCCCTCAGTCTCAACTAAGAATTTTTAAAGGGCTTTTGCATCAGAATGGTTTTCGCCATACACTGTACGGTTTCAGGACTCCCAGGAAGCTGAGAATAGCCTAACCTGCCATTGCCAAATCTTTGAACAAACTTACTTAGTGCTAATTATGCAGTTCTTATCTAGAAATGTGTTGCACAGGTTGTAAATGCCTTGCTGAACCACATCTTAATGATGATATCTGGAGAGGAATTTCCATTCTGTCTCAGAGGTGGGAGCTAGGCTAGGAGGCTTCCTGGGATTAGGTTCTAAACTGTCACCAACACATGGCACTGTTTTGGGGGGGCAAATCACTTCAGTCTTAAATACTATAATTTCTATTTGGGAATTTGATTTTTTATAATGTATGTTGAATCTTTTTTGTTTAGAAGTAGGAGCAGTTTTACCCAAAGTAGAGGAACTGTACAGATACAACTACCTGAAGTTTGGAGCAAGGAGGGAGCCAGACTCTTCTTGGCAAGTGACAGGACTGGAGGAAACTGTTACAAGCTATACCAGTGGGGGTTTAGGCTAGATGTTAGGAAATAAGGAAGCCGTCAGTACTCCCTGCTGTTGCAGAGCTCTCACTAATACTGCTATGAGCTTTACCTGGATGAGAAGAGCTGAAAGAGTCCCCAGTAATACTGTATGATTGGAGTTTTATATAGTAAACACTGGCAATCATGTTTGATTTTAGACCCAGTGAATAGCGGTGCAGATTTGAGTGGATCTAGCAGTGAAATCATTAAGTGTGTTTATAAATAGGGAAATTGAACATTAGGTAAGTCCTAATTTTAGCTTGCATACCTACAATATTTATGTAGAGCATATTATAAGAGCAGCTTAAAAAAAAAGCAGAATAAATGAAACTTTTACAATGAAAGTACTTCACTGGGATTTGAGGGTAAAGACAGACTTTGGTTAATGACTTTGATCTTTCATGTATTTTCCTGTGTGTTTTCAAAGACTTTTATGTTTGGCATATCGAAGTGGCCTGAAGGTAGCAGGTATCCCCTTCAGCTGACTTAAAAATTCTAGCTTTTATGTTATCATTGCAACATTTCTCTGTTTCTTTATGTGGACACTAAACATGGAGGTGAGATCATCTGGGGGAAAAGTACAGAAATGTTACATAAAACCACAACAGGCTGATTGTAGAGGAAAAACAGGGGTGGTGGTGGTGAGAGGACTGATTCTGGGACTGATGCAATGTTCAATATTCCAATAGATGTATTTTGTAAAATTGCTTATATTTCAATTAATTATGACTCTCAATGTTACTGCAGAAAATGTCTTGTTTTCCTACTAGGCAAGCCAAATGAAACAACACGTTCACTCAGATACAGGAGAGCATCTTTATGCCGGTGACCTTTGCAGTTATGCCAGCAAAGATGCATGCAAACTGAAAAAGCACATGATAACTCATTCAGGTAGGACTCTGATGTAATGATCAAGTCTGTGTCCTTAGGCACTTAACATTCAAAGGGTGAGAGTGATCTAATTTCAGGCTCTAAATTAGCACTTTTAAAAATCTGTGATTTGGAGTAAAAAATGTGCCTGGAAAACATGTTCTCTTTACATTTGTTTGGATTTGGCTATTGGAAGTCTGGCTGTACAGTGCTGGTTCTCCCTAAATGTTTCTTATATTAGAAAAATATTTCTGTGGGTTTGTTTTCTGCTGTTAATTTTATTTCTCAATTAGCTGATTTCATGTGGAGATATGTCTGACAGGAGACTCCTTAAAATGTCTGCTCAAACATGGGCATGGTTGTGACCCCAAATTGCTAATAATTAATTTGGTCAGCAAAGAATTGAGTTATTTTAACATTGAAAGCAATGGGTCCCAGTCAAGGCTTTATAACACTCATGCCTTCTTAGAAGGTATCTGTCACATACTTCAGGGTTTAACTTAGCTCTGTTATGATATGCAATGTATTTTATTAGTAGTGTTTTAGTCTGAATCAGAGTGTGAAAGTGTGCTCTGAATCTTCCAGACATCCCTCTATTCCATGCTTTGGTTCATGTCTCAAGGCAGTTTGCTGCAATTAAAGGGAATTCTTTTTTAATGAGAATGAACCAGAAGAGTCCAAGAATGTTACTCAGTACTGGTAGAGACTTAACCCACAGGACCAGTCTGGAGCTGGTTCAAAATCTATGTGCATTTTGGATCCTCATTTCTCTCTTACTAGACTGTCACTTGCAAGTGTTAATATTACTATTGATGCTATCCACACTTGATCTGACTTTGTGGGGAAGAAGGGCAAGAAAACAATTTACCACTTTCTCCTCCACCTTTATCAATGGCTGGTGTTGAATCATTTTATCATGATGTTGTTAAAGCTGTCGACTTTCTCTCCTTGCACATTTGAGGATAATAATTCTGCAGTTTTGTACACTAAATATTCAAAACAATAGGAGATAAGTAAAATTAATTCCTGATTAATATTTTAGAGTTATATTGATGGCTTTATGCTTCATCACTTTGACTCTCACATTCTGGAAACCAAGTTTATGCTTTGCAACCAGCTGCATAAACTTAGGGAAACTTGTTTAGTCTTTTCTGCATTGTTAACTAATAGTAACACTTTGCTTGGTCTGGAGGCCATTGCTGTAGTAAAATGGATTTTGAGATCTGTATGAATTTTGAATTTATATCAAATTAATAAGAGTTTTTAAGCCTATGGAATTTTAGTATGTTTCTTATAGATGAAAAACCCTATGCATGTGGTGTGTTCCAGGCCAGATTCACACAGAGGGGCACCATGAAAATCCACCCGTTACAGAAGCATGGAGAAAATGTACCAAAATATGAGTATCCACTTTCTGGTATCTTTATTACATGGAAAAGTGACTTGGGTGAGTTTAAAGACAAAAATGGAAAACGAAATGTAGAGATAAATAGAGGTGAAACCTCTTAATTTTCACTCCTTACAATGATACTAATTATATTAGATAGGATTTTATACCATTATAAAATATGTCTGTGGAAAACCTATCTTTTGTTTTACAGGTAAGCTCCTTCTGCAAGGAGATGTGGTGACATCTTGTGGTTGATGTTCTAATTTGTTTAAAATGCTATGTAGCCAACATTTAGCTTTGGGGTTGGGGTATTTTGCTGTTGTGTTGTGTGGGGTTTTCTGGTTTGCTTTGTTTTGGGGTTTTTTGTTTGTTTGTTTGTTTTCAATAGCTCTGGCATTGTGACCTCCTGTTTTTCAGTGAGAAGGTACCTCACAAAAATATCTCCAAGTTGTACTGAAAAGTTGTTTGTGTTTTTTTTTTTCTCAGAGGCACAGAAAATTGTCAGATCTGTGTAAAGCCTTTCTCAGCTCTGGTTAAAAACGTGTATATGAGTCTAGCTGTAAGAGAAACAAAAACTAGACTGAATGTTTTAGTTTTGGTGGGGTGTTTTGGGGTTTTTTTTTTGCATATACCAAATCATCTCTTCTCTCTTAATCCAAAATTATACTCCTTGTTTGGTTCACAAATGGTGAAGTTGAAATGCTGCAAAGTCTGAGGCTCTTTTCTTGATAAATCTTTGTTCAAGCACATCAGCTGCTTGGAAGTATTAAGTAAGCGCAATCACTTTCAGTGAACCTGTGATGAGAGCCAAATATCTTATATGCTCCTTAAATGTCATTTGCAGCAGTGTCACAGAAAATATTTAGTCTCAACTGAAAACTTTATCTAACAAAGTACATTTATGGAAGCTTCGCTTTGGCTGTGATATGTTGGAATGTACCATTGCTCCATTCTGATTTATTTTTTTCTCTCTGATAATTTTAATAAGCTTAGGATGAAAAACTCTATAACCTTCTCCAAGCCAGTCATTGGGTAGTGTCCTAATGTGTTCTTCGGTATCTGCTTACAGTGGAGAGTAATTAAGGAGTCTGCACAACCCTTGCACTTTTCTGTGTGCCTGTGTGGATTTTTGAACATGTCACAGAGGTGGATAGTTATGTCACAGATATTTTCTTTGTTTCAGGAATGACATTTAATTGCTCACAAACAAATCCATATTGTTGAGAAGCCCTTCATTTGCTTGTCCTGCAGCAAGAGCTTTTGACAGAGGCAGCTTCTCAATCTTCACTTTAGGAAGGACCATGATCCTAATATTAAGCCTACAGTGCACGAATGCCTTAAGTGTGGTAAGGGCTGTTCACTCGGGGTGAGATACTTCCTTCTAAGGAATTTGGGTGGAGTTATCTTTAACTAAGTGTTGCAGATCACAAAGGACTGAGAGCCAAAATCAGTGTACTGGCTGGAATGTTGACTTCTTAATGCAAAGTCAGCACAACTTGTTTGTTTCCTTTCCCAGACCTCATGTTAGAATCATAGAATCAACAAGGTTGGGAAAGACCGCAAAGATCATCAAGTCGAACCTGTCACCACAGACCTCATGACTACCATCAAGTGCCACATCCAATCCTCTCTTGAACACCTCCAGGGACAGTGACTCCACCATCTCCCTGGGCAGCACATTCCAATGGCTAACAACTCTCTCTGAGAAGAACTTTCTCCTTACCTCCAACCTAAACTTTCCTTGGTGCAGCTTGAGACTGTGTCCTCTTGTTCTCGTGCTGGTTGCCTGGGAGAAGAGATCAACCCACTCCTGGCTACAACCACCCTTCAGGTAGTTGAAGAGAGCAATAAGGTCTCCCCTTAGCCTCCTCTTCTCAAGGCTAAACAATCCCAGCTCCCTCAGCCTCTCCTCGTAGGGCTTGTGCTCGAGGCCTCTCACTAGCCATTGGGGCATTAATAAAGAACTTGATAGTATGTCCCTCCAGGCAGAAAATATCTTGCACATCATATTTAAATGAAAAAAAGAAACTAAATAAAATAAAAGGGCAGTGTGGCTGTATGAATTTTAAGGCAAACTAAAGAACTTGGAAAGATAATTGAAGTGAAAGTGTGCTAGGACCAGTGCAGCAAGGAAAGTAAGGAACATTCATTAACTTTTTCAAAACCATATGCAGTGAGAACATATCTCTGGTTTGAGGTTAACTGTGCATGCTTGTGAAATAGATGTAACCTTTTTTCCATGTACAGATTTTACATATAAAACTTTATTGCTTATCCAGGAACCAGAAAATGATAAATTTTCTTTTATACCCAGCAACTGGCAATGTTCCTTTAAAGCAGAATTTAAATACATATTCTGGAAAGTCTTCAGGAATTTTATAGAGGTTGTTAACTAAGTCAGCCTTTCATTTAATGTTCCAAAAGTTGTCTGTCAGAACCATATCTGAGGCTTGTTTATGTGTTAAGTTTCTTACATACATTAATACTTTATTCATATATTTATGCTTGATTATGCTAACAGAATAATATGCATGAGCATGCTGAATACGGTGGATTGGCAAGGCCAGAAACTGCTACACCCAGAAAAAGAGGCAAGGGCAAACACAAACCCCACGAGAACCCAAAGTGTGCTAACCAAGAAGGTAATCAGCGAATAAGTTAGAATTTAATCATGTAAATTAGAGTCAAGAATAAAAGACTGAGACAGTGAATCTCCCCTGCTGTTTAATTACTCTTTCACAATGAAGCTAATTTAAGTGCTAGTAATGGAAGAATACTTCCAAATAGTCTATTGTGTGTCAGAAATTCTCTCATCTGAGGTTGGGTCATTGCTCAGGTACCTATTCTGGGACTTGTGCTTCAGACATCTTCCTAAACTCCCTCTTTAGCAGTGCTTGCAAATGTGGTTTCCTTTTTCCTTTTGCATATTCCCTTTGCCTATATGAAGGAGGATGAAGCACCTCATGATTGAGGTGAGCCTTAGTGAGTTTTCTTTAAGAGCTCATGATTTATAGTTTGCTGCTTTAATACAGAGCAGATTGAAAACTTTTCAATTTCAGAACTCAGACTGCATGTTAGTCACAAAAGATCTAGCACATTTTAGTAAAGAATTCTTCATCTTCTTTCTCTCATACTTCGATGAGGTAGTGATCAAATAATAATGAAAATGTGACTGATTGCAATAGCTAGAGTCATTCTTCAGCCAATTTATAGAGCTCTTGGTTCATCATGTCAGAAACTCACTCACAATTACTGTGGACAGGTCTCAAACACTAAGCATTTATTATGAAAATGTCATTATAAATCAAAAGGTTGTCCATAGTTTATCTCTTTCCTTCTTTCTTCTGCTTACTGATCTTTTCTCATTAGGGGAAGAATCCCAGGAAATACAGGTTTTGGCAAACCAAAGCAGACTCAACTGGTCAGTTGGTGTGTTGTCAGTGAGAACTGCACAGTAGCAAGTGAAGTGTCCTTTCTTTCTATCTGGATTATGCTGCTAGTACATTTCTGATACAATGGTTTATATTCCCTCTTATTTGCATCTCTGAACACACAGGCAGACTCTGATCCTCCTTGTTTTCACTGGTTGCAACTGACCAGTTTAAAGCATGTGACTATGTCCAGTTAGAAAGCTAAAAAAGACACTAGCTGAAAGCTGTCGAAGCCCTTCTGTGCTCTTTTTAATTCTTGTCACAATTTCTACTGTGTAACCTAAATAGCATCACTGAAGTGTGAAAGTTATAGGGAACCTTCACCTGGTTTATTACACGTGTGAAGAAAAATTAGCTGATTTCGGAGTAATTTATGAAAAAGCAGGTGGCTTCTCTTTTTTTTTCACTGTGCATTTAATTTTTCTTCCAGATTGACTCTCAGAATTGCTTACTGATCTGAAACACACCTACTCCTTAGTAGCTCTGTGAATTGAGGTACATGAACTCCAGTCTGTTTGTAGTTTGCTGAGGTGAGCACACGAAAAGGAATAAATACTTTTTAATGCAAGAAACATTTACTAAATCTTTCTGCAAATCTTTTGTTTCTAATGCTAAAATACAATTTTGTGCTAAAGATGCAGGCCTTTATGCCTTGTATTTCTAGTGTTATTTAGAGCTGTTAGCTCCATTCTTTTTTCCCAATGCTTTTCTAGAGGCGTAATGTCAATATCTTCCCTTACTTTTATCTTGTTATTAGGATACTAAGTTCCTTCCAGCTTTGAGGCACAGTCTCATACTGCCTGTTCTGACTTTTCCCCCCATGTCCAGGGCAAAATCCCGCCCCCCCCCCCCCAAGTTGAAAATAGAATAGAATAGAATAAACCAGGTTGGAAGAGACCTTCAAGATCATCACGTCCAACCTATCATCCAACACCACCTAATCAACTAACCCGTGTAACCAAGCACCCTGTCAAGTCTCCTTCTGAACACCTCCAGTGACGGCGACTCCACCACCTCGCCGGGCAGTCCATTCCAATGGGCAATCACTTTCTCTGTGTAAAACTTCCTCCTGACCTCTAGCCTGAACTTCCCCTGGCGCAGCCTGAGACTGTTGTTCCAACTCTATCAGCCACACAGCTGTAGAGTGAGTTTGATCAGCATTTCTAATTCGAAATTAATCTTTTCTCTTGCCTCAGTTTTGGTCAGATCAATTAGCTGGACAGACTTGGAGGTGACAAAGCAGCAGCATGGTCTCTCAGCAGTATGCAGCATGACCCCTGTCTGAGGATGCATAACTTTGTGTCACCTGAAGCTGGCTACTTTTGGAATGCGAATGGTAGCCCTATCACCCCTCCTTCCCCTTCTCACAAGTGTTTCCACGTTAGACTGTGATCATACCTTTAGCACTAGGTCCAGAATACTCCCATGACTTGGATTCTAATTTGGCCTTCAACAAAGCACACATACTATTTAGCAAAGTTCATGTTTATAGTACATTTAAGGATCTGGTTATAGGAACTACTGGGTTTACTGCTTTATTAATAATGATTTAATAAAGTGATTACAGCAAGCACTATTGATTTTTATGATTAGTTACAATGATCAGAATTCCCATTCATGCACTGTTTGCTCCTTTTTGGTCATTTATAATTAATAGTTGGAAGCCTGTTTATAAAATCTTAACTACTTCTAAAATATTCATCATGTTTTTTTATGCTGCTGTAACACTTCATTATAAATAAGCACTGGCATTACTAACCCAATTTTAATACTACCAGGTCATGTAACAAGTAAAGAGTTAAAATGCCAAACCTTCATCCTAATTTCAGGATTAACATCCATGTTTAACTACATTATAAATATAAGACAGAACCCAGCCAGTATAAAATTGTTAGGGTTTGCATGCTGAGCAAGCTGTTTGCTAGGGATGGTGATGTGGTCAGGGGTAGTAGATTCTACTGTGGGCTGTGCCTTCCAGATTAACTGCAGTTTGAGATCTAAATACTGGAAAATTAATTTTTGTTACTTTGAACAGCCTGTTAAAAATTAAAGCTTAGGGGTTTTATCCTGTTAATACTTTAACAGCTTTGTTCTGTCCTTAACATGTGTACTGGGATGAGTTCTTAAATTTGGCAACTGTTCTGCTGTTAGTAGGAAACAAATCACTGACATGCTCAGGAGCTTTCTGTCATGCAATGAGATGTACATGACTATGAGATAAGGATGTCAGAGTTGCTGTCTTAGAGTAAATTAGCTAATCTTAGAAAATACAGCCCAGCTACACTAAAGGGCCTCTTCCAGACCTTAATCAATCAGCTCAATTAAATAGACAAACACAAGTCACTTCTCGGGTAGTAGATTCTGTTTTGTAGTGTGTGTTTTTATCAGTCACTGAGAAGTCACTGTAGTAGAATTTATCAAAATTACTCCTTGTCTCTGTCCTCCTTCCATTACAATGGTTTTAGGGTTTATTAAAGACTTAATGATTGGTTTGGGTCTGTTTAAACAGCAATATTTATCCAGTTGTAGTAAGTTAGTAGTTTATTCTGGCTGCCTTGTCAATAATAGACTGAGGAATACCTCTGTCCTTAATTGCTTACATGATACAGTTGACTTTGCTGTGCTGGTTTTGTCTTGTGCCATGAATTTCCTAGTTAAAATTCGTTGCAGAAGTTCTGTAAATTGCTTGATCAATTTTCTGAATATATATTGCTCATCTGAATTGTTGTTAATAACAAAGTTGGCTCATTTTGTGCTAACATCTACAAATCAGACTACATAAAGTGGAATTTGAATGTAAAAAAAGAAAAAGATCTTCTTGTCTCTGAACTCACAGAATGATCATTTAAGTAACTGGAAGCTAAAAATGTGTCTCTTTTGAAAACCAAGAAAAAAAATGCTTTGACCTCTTCAGAATCCATTCCTGGTGGCCTCCTGCTTTTTAACCACTGATTGTTCTTTATGATTAAGAATTTGCATCACTATGGCTTTCAGATGCTTGTTTTACAAAGATAATTTAATGGTATTATTCATATATTTTACAGGAGTGCACATGTAGAACATCTCCCTTATGAAGAAAGGCTGAGGCAGCTGGGTCTCTTTATCTTGGAGGACACTGAGGGATGACCTCATGCATGTTTATAAATGCATGAAGGGTGAGTGGAGCCAGGCTCTTCTCAGTGGTGGCCAGTGATAGAACAAGGGGCAGTGGGTTCAAGCTGGAACACAGGAGGTTCCACGCAAACATAAGGGAAAACTTAAATGTGAGGTTGACAGAGCATTGAACAGGCTGCCCAGAGAGGTTGTGGAGTCTTCTTCCCTGGAGACATGCAAAACCTGCCTGAATGTATTCCTGTGTGAACAACTCTAGGTGATCCTGCTCTGTCAGGGAGGTTGAACTCGATCTTTAGAGGTCACTTCTAACCTGTAACATTCTGTGACTCTGTAATTCTGTTTTTCAAAGCAGAGCATACTCTCAGCAGATGCTAATTTTAAAATATTTAACTAAGTATGGAGGAGTTGTTAAATATGTTGGAACGACTCATGTCATGAAACAGATCATGCTGAGGTATCCTGTAGTATTCCCTAGCAGGGTTCTCAGATAAGAACACTGAAAAAGAAGATTTCTAGGTAAGAGGAATTAAATAGTTAATGTGTGAGGAAAAGGTACAGTTTCTGCACAGGCACATTTCAGACATCATACCCAGTAGATAAAAGCAAATACAGAGTCGAACCAGTATTTTGGAAAGTTGTTTGGGTTTGGTTTTTTTACTGACTAGGCTCCATAAGACAGCTGAAACTTTGAAGTGCAGTAACTTCAGCAGTGCTGGTATGTGACACAAGATGCTGCAGCACTGAGTGCATTTTGATGTACCGACTGGAATCATCTTCTGAAACTCAGAACATTTGTTCCCGCTCACATTCTAGAATGTGCTAAGGAAATGAAGAAAAGGAGGTTTTGCAGCAAGAGTGGGTCTGTAAATTGGCACCTGTGCTTCCCTCACAGTCTGTAATTAAGCATTGTGCTGTGGGGTGATGACTACGAGTGGTAATAGGAGGCGCCTCCCGTAGATGGCAGTGCAGATTCACAGCTAGTTAAGCAGGCAGAACAAATGATACATGTCAAAGGTGCTCTGACTTCTTTTGTTCTTGGTTGATGATTTCACGCGTGTCAAGGCTGTACAAAAAAGAGCTCTTCCTAGCTTTTTCCCTGAGCAAGCTCATACTGGAATGTGAGGTCACCACTGCCTGGACAGCAAATGGGCTGTATGTAGCTGTTTGGCTTCTGCTGAAGCGTGGCTGGGATGGGATGGAGCTGCCCTGCAGCTGCTGAAATGGGCAGTGGTGCCCAGTGCAGTTGGCACAGCCCCAGCTGCTCAGCCCATCCCTCTACATTGGTTGACTGCAATGCCTCACCAGCCCCCGACACACCCTTGCTGTGTTTATCTTGACTGCTCTGGCTCACTTAGCTGAGTTGGCCCAATGAAAGGTCAGGTGAGTGCCACCAGTGAAAGGGAGGTGTAGAGCCTGTGCCTTGGGGCATGTTAACCTAATTTCTGTTGCTGATAAACCATTTCAACAGGTCAGATATTGTTCAGTGATACTTTAAACTGTTTATCTGAGAAATATTTAATTTCATCTTAGGGCTTTTAACAAGCAGCAGATTTGTTAGACATGGTTTTTAAGTGCCTTAAGATGAAGTGAAGTGTGTACACAGGCCACAAGGAGTCATTTGACCCTTCCTAAAAGGATGACCTTATCAGCTCCTACAGATTTCGTTTATAATTTCTCCAAGTTAGGCTTTGGCACAACAGTATGGAAATGGTACAGAGTCAGCATCACTACAAAGTCTAGGTCTCATCTGTGTTCTGTGATGTAAGAGTTTATCATGAGATGATCTTTACTCATTGTCTAAGCATTATTCTGGTAGAGATGAGGAAACAGTGGATTTCCAGCTGATTTCCATTTTCATGAGTGTTCCAAGAAATTTTCTTAAACTGTCATCTTTAAGTTCTTGCCACCCTCTCCATTGTATCCAAAAGAATATTTTCCCTGCCTTTCAACTCTCTTTCCTGATTGCCAAGTCTGGATTAGGGAAACATGTCTGCTCTCTGTTGGTACACCCACTGAAGATCTTTGCTGTGATTACTTTTTATTAGATAAAATTAATTTGATTTGGTTATTTAACTGCAGTTTATTGCCATTACATTGCAAAGATAACTGACAAAACGTTAGCAGGGATTTAACTGTTGCTGTTGTGAGGAAGCCTAACTGTACTTCTCAGACATAGCTATGGTGTCTCCATTGTACAGATGAGAAAGATGACCCACAGAATAAAATTAATCTCTGATTGAATCCTTTTGCTTTCAGAAGCAGTGAGGCCCACAAATGATACAGTATGCTGCTGCTTGTTACTAGTTTAATCTCTCTGAACTAGAAATAGAAACCTGAGGTGTTGCAGCATGTAATGATTAAGTTACATTAGTAGAAGGTAGTGAGCAAACAGGCAAGGACCTAATGACATTAAGTCAGTGCTGTTAATTACTTCCAGAGACATTAAACTCAGAATATTAAAACTGAAATAACATTTATAGCTTCTTAAAGGTCAATGCTTTAAGGCACAATGGAAGCATGACAAAACAGCCATGGGTGTGAGTGGTGGTATGGCATCTCCTAAGGAGGAAATAGAGTTTGATCTGGTGGTAATTGGAATGTTCATAAAGGACATGCAGGCTCCTGAGAACTTTCTGAAGTAGGAAGAGTAAAAGGAATAACATTTTCCTGTGACAGAAATAGAGACTCCTTTTGCTGTCTTTCCCACTGAAAGTAAGCTCACTCAGCGCAGTCACTTGTGGATTGCTGAATTATGACTGTCTTATATGCAACTCCAAAAGTAACTTCCAGTTGCACACTTTACTATCTACTTGTTTGGTTTAAGAAGCTGAATGTGCATTTGAAAGCAATTTACATTAATGCAGTATGTCTTCAGGCAAACATATTTCACTGTTGTTGTGCTTTTAAACAGCCCAGCTATTGTTTGAAGTTAGTTGCTGAAACAGTTGGACTCTGTCTGGTGTTCTGGGTGTGTGATTGCTACAAAATGGTAAAGAATTTTCTGACAGTTTTGGTTCAATCTGTTTTCACTTTGAACTGGCACTTGATGATGAATTATTACATTTCTCTTTTCTTTGGGAGGTGACTCTTTGAGTTACCTCTGTAATTATTTTGGCTTATTTTAACCTTTTTTATTCTTTTTCCCTTCTTCAAGATTTGGACTGTTATTGGGGTTTATCCCTGCCCTGTCCATGCAACATTTGCAGCTAATGGGAGGAATTCAAAGCAGTGAAAGTGCTGTTTGATAAGAAAGAGCCTTGCTTTTATTACCAACTATGCAAATGGTAGGCAACATCTAGTGGTGTTTATTATTAAGCATTGGAACTGCCATCCTTTTTCTGGATGAACTTCATGCTGAGAGATCTAAATTGCCTTGCCTTTAAGGCAGAGGTGATTTTTTTGCCATTCTATTACAGTAACTCATCAGCTCTTTCACTGTGAAATGAAAGTTATAAAACCATTTATAGTACTTATTTTTCCATCCTATTTTAAATGTCCTGCTCTTTGAACTGAGTTATTTATCCCTTCATCATTTTTAACATTACTGACTGCAAATTGAACTCACCCAGTTTTAAATGGGCTGTATCCTCCAGGCCATCCTTCTGACTAAACTTTTACAGGAGTTTTACTTCAATAGCAATTGTGGGGTAAGAAACATCATAGTAGTATTACTATATGACTCTACTCCACCTTTGCATGATTTTAAGATTATATCCATTTAGTCCAGTGAATTCATTACAGTTAGATGAGAGCTGAGATGCTGCTCTCTTCCTTTTTGTGGCTAACTTCCATAAATTGTTGTATAACCAAGAATTCCCATTGAAGACCAAGACACTTGGCACCTTTTAAGATTAGTCAATGTGTCTGTACTTTGTATACAAAATGATTCTTTTTTCTGCTTCTCTTGAAATTCCTGGGAGGAATGCAGAAACGTGCAAGGGTGCCTGCCGGCTTCCTCCTGACAGAAGAACAGCGCAGGAGTGAACTGCTGTTCATTCTGGGGCTTGCTGCTCCGTCTGACAGATGCAGGCTAGCTACAGGAGGTCATATGTATGGGCAGGCAGGCTGTCCTAATAGTGGAGTTTTCTCTTTCTCAGAAGCAGATGATTGAATAGAAACAATACGTTGCTTTGCCCATTCGATGATGAAGACTGACAGTTTGTACGAGATGAGTCAAAGGTTACTGATGAAAAGATCCATCCAGATAATTGCTATAATTGCACCCTGAGGATGCAGCTCCTATCACAAAGCATTAGGCAGCAGATTCTGTTTGTAAATATATACTTGGCAGTGAACTTCATCTTGTGTCTTAAATCACGAAAATTCCTTCATGAGAGATAAATGGGGACGGCCCTGACTTTCTCTTCATGCAGCTATGTGCATTATATGCAGCAGGAAATAGTCCCATGCTAAAACAGAGAAATAGTGGTGAATGAAGCATGAAAATAGCATTTAGTGTTAAATCCTTTGATGAATACACTTCATTTCTCAAAACTAGCTGTTGTTATAGCTCAACAAATACCAGTAAGCAGCATGAATGAATTGATATGCATAATTCATAATACTTAATTTGCACTTGCAGCCCGCAAAGCCAATCAGATCCTGGGCTGCATCAGGAGAAGTGTGGCTAGCAGGTCGAGGGAGGTGATCCTCCCCCTCTACTCAGCCCTGGTGAGACCCCACCTGGAGTACTGTGTCCAGTTCTGGAGCCCCTATTACAAGAGGGATGTGGAGGTGCTGGAACGTGTCCAGAGAAGGGCCACAAGGATGATCAGAGGGCTGGAGCACCTCTCCTATGAGGACAGACTGAAGGAGTTGGGGTTGTTCAGTCTGCAGAAGAGAAGGCTCTGAGGTGACCTAATTGTGGCCTTCCAGTATCTGAAGGGGGCCTACAGGAAGGCTGGGGAAGGACTTCTCAGGATCTCAGGCAGTGATAGGACTAGGGGGAATGGAATGAAGCTGGAGGTGGGGAGATTCAGGCTAGATGTGAGGAGGAGGTTCTTCACCATGAGAGTGGTGAAACCCTGGAATGGGTTGTCCAGGGAGGTGGTCGAGGCCCTGTCCCTGGGGGTGTTTAAGAGCAGGCTGGATGAGGCTCTGTCCAGCCTGATCTAGTGTGGGGTGTCTCTGGCCATGGCAGGGGGGTTGGAACTAGATGATCCTTGTGGTCCCTTCCAACCCTGAATGAAACTATGAAACTATGAAAGTGCAATTTGTTTATTTTTTTCTTGAAATGATTGGGTCATTTTTCTTGAGTTTGTACAGGGACTTCTGTGCAGTTTACTACAGAAAGCTTTTTTTTGTTGGAGAGTGAAGAGTTACAGACAGGACACATGCCTGCCCCAAAATTAGCTCTTTATTCCACCCCTTTGCAAAGCACAGAAATCAGCAATGCTAAAGTATTGGGATGAAAACTCGCAGTGGGGAATGAGAGGCAATGAAACCACATCAAATTTTCAGCATATCAGTAGCTGCCATTAAATAAATGCTCAGCTGTTAGGAGCTAAAACTCAAAAATGAGTCTCATAACAGCAGAGTCTCGTAAAGCAGAGCAAGATGAAAGAATTTGGATTTTCCAGAAAGCACACAAATAATTTTTAAAGGTATGTCTCAAAAGGTGTCAAAATTCTACAGTAGCCAGGTGGAAATCATTTTGTGTGCTCCAGCCTGTTTGTAAGTGCCCTTGGTGTGAAAGGAAGCCTGAATGTAAGAACAAGGAGTGTATACAAAGCTGCTTCATGTAACTTCCACTGAAATAATTGATTAGAGATTGAATTCTGGTTTTCAGAATCCAGGCGGTTCTGTGGTTGTTTATGAAACCAGTAAAACTCCCTCTCAGGCTTTGAAAGAATGAGATTCATGATCAAATTCTTTTTTTTTTTAGAAACTGAAAATATTGAGGTTTTTTAAGTGTTCTGACTTGGGAAAATATCTCTTGCCTGAACACATATATAATCTTGCTCAATCGAAGTAACTTACGTAAGTCCTTGTGCTGCATGACACAGAGACCATTCGCAAGGAAGTGAGGAAGTAATGAAGTTTGTTCTATTCTAGCCCATGCTCCCTGGGACATGCATCTAGCCTGGGAATCAGCACAAACTGGGGGCAACAGTGTATTTATTTACATTTACCGTAACACTTAGCTGTTAGGAATGTCTTTTCCTCCTGAATAGGACTCACGTTGGGTTTTTTTATGACTATGCACTTAGAAATTGTAAGTAGCACTGATCGCCCATGGGTCCTTGCAGCATGGACTTTTTAGATTAACTGTTCTGAGCTTATGTTCATGCCTTCCAAAAGATACAAAAATATTGGCATGATTTTGTGCTCCTCTGTAGTGTTACAAGACAAAGCCAGTCTCATGCTTCTCATTACGTAGGGCTAAAATCCAAGAGCTTTATGGGTGCACTGCTGAGTGAAACTAAAGAAAGAAGTAACACTGTTAGCCATCAGTCCAGCCCTTGGCAGTTAGGGTCTGATTGTATGAAGAATAAGAAACCTTGAACAGAGGTGGTGCTCACTAAGAAGAAGGTGAAATGGCAGGAACTGAATCAAATACAAAAATGGGGTTGTTTTTTACCTCAGACAACAGTTTAAGTTTGAATGCTGTGTATATCACCCAATGCTGCCTGGTTTAACAGACTATTTGTTTGCCCATAGGACAATTTTTCTTCTCTTCTGTTTTTCACCACAGTTCCAAGGCATTGGAAGCAAAATGTTTGGTTTTGAAAGAAGTTACAGTGATAAAGCTACAGAAAGAATCCTGACCAACCAAACCACAATGAGAAAGGTAAGTTAGTGTCCAATATTAATTATGATCCAGTTTAACACCAAACATTTACATTTACCCTTTGGACTGAGTGTGCTCTGTGTCCGTTTTCTGTGGTTACCAGAAGCTAACAGAATGAAGAAGCTTTGCACTGCTTTAAACAAAGACTTGTTCCTCTCTGATGCACTCTGGGGCTGGTCTGCATGTCGAGGCATGTTCTTTTCCTACTGACTCTTACACAAAGGCAGGGGAAGAACATAATTTTCTGGAAGCCACTTTCATACCTTTTAATCTGCCGTCATTTCCCCCTGCATAGATTTTTCTGCTCAAACTCCCAAGAAAGTGTGATAGGAAAGACAAGTACTTGTCTCTGAAGTACATGCCATTGCAGGGTTTATAATAATAAAGCTTTGCTCTCATATTGCAATTTGTTCAGTCAGGTTTCTCTTTTGTTCTGTTAAATTGCTGTGAGTCTTTTCACACCGATAAAGGCTTCAATATCAGAGACATAGTGGTTTACATCGTATAACCTTCATGCAAGTATTAATTCCACCCTACCTTTACTATTATGAAACAAGTAGGCATTAACATAGTCATAAGAAAAATTGTGCCAACATGGATTAGTACATTTACAATTAGATTAGTACAAATAGGTTTCAGACTCCATTTCATGCAGTAGAATATGCATGCAATCTGTGAAATCCAGTGATGCTCTTCTTGCTTTGGTAGAAATGCCTTTGAAATAAAATAATGAATCTATAGTTCAGGAAAGAATTTCACATTTTGTATTAGTTCAGTAGGCTGATGTTACAGTGGTTTAATTTATGCCTTTTGTCACTTCTCCAGCAAAAGGTGCAACAGTACTTTGTGCCCACCACAGATTTGGATATTTAACGGTAATTAATTATATAACTATAACTCAAATACACTCTTCAAAGCAAATTCAAATACACTCTTGAAAGTCTACTCAAATCTCTTGCTCATGGGAAACTAACAGACTTACATCAAACATATCAGCCACTACTAGAAGCTATCTGACGAGAGACTTGGGGAAAAAGAAACCTTCTTAAAATACAGTTTCAGAGAACTGCAAATATTTGACACAGCCTTCTTGAGACAGCTACTGCACAGGAGCTCTGGCAGCTATTTTTACTGGGAGTGCTTTTGGGTAGAAGACAAACATGGTCAAATTAACCAGAATGCTGGAAGTTCAGTCAAGGATACTGCCTTAAATAGTTCACCCGAAAAGGACAACACTTTCTTAGGGCAGCCCCTTCAGAATTCCAATTGCAGTTACCATTTTTAATAAGTTAATGTGAAATATTGTCATTTTTCTGGGGTCTGGTTTTTTCACAACAGGTTATTGGAATGTTTTGAGGTGAAAGTCAGCCCTCTTAACCATGCAAAAGTCACTAAAGCAAAAATATATATCCACGAGCAGACCTTGATTATTATCATTGTTTTCCTATGCTAGGTTATGTTTTTTCTATTCATGGCAATGGGTCACATAACTGGAGAAGGAGGGGAAAAAAAGGATGATAAGATGCTAAAATTTAAAGGAAAATGTGTTCATTATTGGGCTGCTTCTACTGTGTGATGGTTTTTACTTTTTGCCAAATACCTGATATTTGACCGGACCTCTGGGCTATGATAATATTGAGATTGTCTTTGATATAGGATAAAATCCTGTATTTACCCCTAAATATTTTGTGTTTGTTGTTCTTTTGTTGTGAGGAAAATAGGGATGAATGAGGTAGCAGGGCAAGCAGAACAGGAATGCACTGAAGCCGCTGTAGATGTTGGTTCTTGTTCATTAAGTCAGTTCAAGCTTGTTCAGAAAGCCAGAGAATTTTGCTTGAATGTTTATATAGCTAAGGGACAAAGGAGCATTTCTAGAGCATAGCAGCAACCTGGAAGTCTCAAGATGCAGCTGGACAGGTTGCTAGGTAATCTCATCTAGGTTTCCTTTCCCAAGAACCTTTGGGCCAGATGATGGTGTGAGCTCTGTGTTTCTATCGTTCACATTTACTTTTCAAGGACAGCACCATGGTATTTTTGATGTGATGCTTGGTGCTAGAGGTAAAACCTTATCAGAGCTCAATTTTAGGAGCTTCTGACAGCTGGTTGGGCAAACACTTCTGTTGCCAGGGAGTTCAGGTAGGTTGGACTTGAGATGGGTATGTGCTGGCAGACTGCAAACGGCTGACCCCTCTTTTTCACCCCTCAAATATGACACCTCATTGTGGCCTGCTGGCTGTCATTAGACTTCATTGTTTTGGGTCAGATTTGGAGGGGAAAACCAACATGCCTCATGTTGGGCATCCTTATTCTTCTCTTCCAGTGCTCTTTCAGGTGAAATGATCACCTACCACCCCATCTTCTGGCTCAAATACTTCATGCTCCTGGGTTTCCTGCTTCACCACTGTTACAGCCAACATGACAACATTCAGCCTTTCACTTGATCATTCCTGTTCACTCATCTCAAAATCCTTCAGCTGCCACTAAGCAGCTTTACAGAAGTTCCAGTCTCTCCCAAAATGCCATATGTGTGGGTGCAACCCCCCATCTGTTAATTAGCATTTGCAGGCACAGACCAGTTTCAAATCATGTGGGTAGGTAGTGGCTACACTCAGCCCACTCGTATAAAAGAATCCTTTTCAAATGCCAAAAGCAGAAACAATTCTCTGGATCATTTGTCATGGCCCCTTTGCAAATGCAGCCCCTCAGTGAGACTCAGCAAAGGGTTAACAGGGGCTGTGCACAGCCCATCCCCTTACTGCCTCTGCTAAAGAAACATTAATTATAGAGAGCCCTAAGGATTCAGAGCAGCTAAAAAGGCTGAGTAGTATTTAAAGCCAAGACAGTCAAATAAGTGGTTGGAGTTGATCTCTAATAAATTACTATGTTCTGATGATAAAATTCAGCAAGAGTGTGACAGTCAGATGGGAAGGTTGGCAGCAAAAGTTTTAAAAATAAATAGTCTTAAATTGCAGGAAATTACAGCAAGCAGCTCCTCAGAGTTATTTTCCTCGGTGCATTGTGTGTGTGAGAAGGCAGGCAGCCTGCTGGCAAGCTTCTGACCTTTTGTATGTGAAATAAAATATGCAGGTGCAATGGTGTGAATGCACAAAGGGTGACAGTGACTTTCAGCTGCGGGTTTGTGCACCAAGGCCCCACACGGCTGCCAGGGGTGCTCCAGATTAGCCCTATTAAACTTGAGATCAGCACAGTCAGAGGCTAGGGCTGGGAAGGATTGCAGAATACATGTCTGCTAGATGTATTCTGGTATTCAAAGCCTGGAAATCAGCCGATGGTCGACTTGTTATACATTATTGTCCTGATTCTCACATTGCCCTATTCATAGCTCAGCCTGTAGTAACTCTTCTCAGGGCAGTTGAATTTAGCTCAGTTACACTGCTGCAACCGTGATCTAACTCTCGATTCCCTGTGTGAAAGGGAATGCATACCTGCGTGGTATAGACGACTTCTGAGTTCAACTGTATTTGAAGAAAACCAGGTCAAATTTATACCATGGCATTTTAAAGCTCCTTTTACTGCATCATCTGAGCATCCCATAAGCTTTTATATGCTTCTAATCATTAAAAACCACTGCAAAATTGAGGAAGCACTATTGCCTTTCTTCTCTGCAGTTTTGTAGCTGATGCAGTGAAAGACTGACTGCCTATCTAGAAAAGTTTATGGGAGAAAAATCCACGCCAAGCTGTAGGCTGATGCAGCAGCAATTTTTTCTCATGAAGTCTTTGTCATGGGAAGCAAAATACAGGGATATTTTTGAGGGGGAGAAAAAAAGGTTGTTTCTTTTTTTCTCCTGAAAGTTTCACATGAGACTTTTTCTGCAGGGAAGCTTAAGTTTTGCATAATTTTTGCTCTGTAACATCAGTGTTGTTTGGCTGCTCCTACCCTGACAGCTGTCTCCTTTTTAATGTGAAGGATAAAATGTGTTGGGTTGTTGGTTTGTTTGGTTTTGTGTTTTGTGTTTTTTTTTTTTCCCAAGAGAAGTTTTAAAGATTAAACTATACTAAATTAATCAGCTCTATTGCATATCTTGTATTATACCATTCTGCACCTCAAAGGAACATTAGTTACTTAAATCTAAATGACTTATGCTTGAAAGATCCTGGGCTGCATCAGAAGTGTGGCTAGCAGGTCGAGGGAGGTGATCGTCCCCCTCTACTCAGCCCTGGTGAGACCCCACCTGGAGTACTGTGTCCAGTTCTGGAGCCCCTATTACAAGAGGGATGTGGAGGTGCTGGAACGTGTCCAGAGAAGGGCCACAAGGATGATCAGAGGGCTGGAGCACCTCTCCTATGAGGACAGACTGAAGGAGTTGGGGCTGTTCAGTCTGCAGAAGAGAAGGCTCCGAGGTGACCTAATTGTGGCCTTCCAGTATCTGAAGGGGGCCTACAGGAAGGCTGGGGAGGGACTTCTCAGGATCTCAGGTAGTGATAGGACTAGGGGGAATGGAATGAAGCTGGAGGTGGGGAGATTCAGGCTAGATATGAGGAGGAGGTTCTTCACCATGAGAGTGGTGATACCCTGGAATGGGTTGTCCAGGGAGGTGGTCGAGGCCCCGTCCCTGGAGGTGTTTAAGAGCAGGCTGGATGAGGCTCTGTCCAGCCTGATCTAGTGTGGGGTGTCCCTGCCCATGGGAGGGGGGTTGGAACTAGATGATCCTTGTGGTCCCTTCCAACCCTGAATGAAACTATGAAACTATGAAAGGAAAAAAGATTCTCAGATAAGTTGTGAGCATGTTAGGGCCATGTGCTAGTTACTTAAGTACCAATTCTATAACTTATGTAATAGATCAGAATATATCATTAAATGGTTATGATTTTTAAAATTCTTTGCTTGTATATAACAATAAAGTAGCCTTTAAGCCTGATCCTTTAGAATAAAGGGTAAATAACTGTATTTTCATTGTTAGAATTAATAGGACTTTCCATGATGAGCATAAAGACTGGATTTTTACTGTGTCCTTATTCTAAGGGTGACTTAAGCATTTTTGGAAGTTATATTTGTGAGCTATCTTTACTCCTTCACAGCAGAAGAAGAAAGACAAAAGGAGCTTTCATGTTCTGTCTCTTTTTTTTTCCCCCATCACTCTTTTAGAAATTCAAGCTTTAGTCTTGAGCAAAAACCCAAACAACTGAGGTAGCTACTGTCTGTAAGAGAACAGACAAAGTGCAACAGTGAGGATGCTTTATTAACATGCCTTTTAATTTTGTATGCCACAGCATGTTGGTTTTAATTGCTCATAGTCTGGGCTTCCCACTTGTTTCTTGGAGGTCCTTTATTCTTGCAAACTTGTCTGAAGATTTATTGGGTTATAACCCAAATTCCTAAAACTGTGAAGTAAGTATGTATGAGAAGCGACCTATTTTAAATGGACTAAAGGTGCTTTAGTTGGAAGGTGACAAGTAATGTTGGGAGTGTCAACATTCGAGACACATATCTCAATTTAAGAAGGGCATTGAGACACTTGAACATGTCCAGAGAAGGGCAACAAGGCTGGGGAGAGGCCTCAAGCACAAGCCCTACAAGGAGAGGCTGGAGGAGCTGGGATTGTTTAGCCTGGAGAAGAGGAGGCTCAGGGGAGACCTTATTGCTCTCTACAACTACCTGGGGGGAGGCTGTAGCTAGGAGGGGGTTGGTCTCTTTACCCAGGTAATCAGCACCTGAACAAGAGGACACAGTCTCAAGCTGCATCAAGGGAAGTTTAGGCTCGAGGTGAGGAGAAAGTTCTTCACTGAGAGAGTTGTTAGCCATTGGAATGAGCTGCCCAGGGAGGTGGCAGGGAGTCACCATCCCTGGAGGTGTTCAAGAGGGGATTGGATGTGACACTTGGTGCCCTGGTTTAGTAGTCATGAGGTCTTGGGTGACAGGTTGGACTGATGATCTTTCAGGTCTTTTCCCACCTTATTGATTCTGTGATTCTATGAATTCTCCCTCTGCAGCAGAAGTGACAAGTCTTGGCCCTCCCTGGAGAGAAGGAGTTGCTCCACTCAGCCATTCAATATTTGTCAGATCAATATTTGTGTAAATAAAACAGAAGAGTTCCAGTCATTCCTTTCTCACAGTTTAATGCTCTCGTTAGAGCTCCAGTGTTTGTCAGTTGTTCAGGCATGAACAACCACCACTTTCTACTGTGGATAAAACCCCTGCATGGTCCCAAGCACTTCCTTGTCTTTATAAATCATAGAAGAGACATAAGAAACTTAGAGAATTATGAACCCACAGTTTCACCCACTGATGGATCATATTTTGAACCAATTTTTAGCTTCTGTGTTCTTAGTAAAATATTGTTTACAAAAATCAAAGGATACTTCTTTTTTCTTTCTTATATGCCCTACATAGAGGTTTTTCTGCTAAAACCAGTTCTAACTGTTATCTGCTGGTGGCACCATTACACCAGAAGAATTTACCTTCCAAGTCTTAAACCCCAAAAAATGCCACAGATGACACCTTTCAATCTGATTCAATGGGGGGAAAAAAATGTGTGGGTATTTCTTTTCCCAGTATTTCTTCATAGTTTAATGCCAGTTATACTATTTAGCTTGTTGTCAGCCTTTTTCTTCAACAGATACTTTAAAAACAGGCTACTGCAGCAGATTTATGGACTCAGCGTGCCAACATGGCTCAAACAGTTAATAAGGAAAGGAAGAACAAACTGGTTTGGGGCTGAATATAAATATTGAAATTTTTGCTTGTGATATTGGTGAAGTTTGGCAAAAGCCAGATGCCTTGAGATTCTGGCTCTCCTGTCAGGTCAGGACTCAGGCTTTTAGATTCAGCAGAGATTCAGGGTTGATCACAGTGTACATTAGTGAGCTTCAGAGGAACAGGCAAAGAATTGCAGCAGTCTGACAGAAAAGTTCCACATCCAAGGCAGCTGGAAAGACAGACATGACCAGCTGGGAAAGCTTGGACTATCTCTACCCATGTGTTAAAATTACCTTAGAGCTTCAAGAGCTATTAACTCAGAGCACCACTCATTTCCATCCCCCCTGCTCTGAGGTGCTCACTGTGCCCTTGAGACAGCAGTAGAGCCTGGACTCTATCCTTGTCACTAAATCTCCTGTGAATATGGCACTTTGATGCCATGAGGCCTTTGTGGGGGACTTCTAAAGAAATGAGCTCAATAAGGAACATAATGGTGATGTAAGGAGGAAGGAAACTGTCTGGCAGTGTCACCTAAGGCTGGTGATCCTTTATGCAATCACACTGTTTTCTTCTCTGCATCAGCAGTACTTATGCATTGAGTTTTAGTTCCTCTGTTGTTGGGTTTGTGGGTTTGTGGGTGGTTTTTTTCTTTCAAGAATCTTGGCTAAATAAATTTTAAAAATTGGAACTTGGTTCACCTTCTGGATGCTGATGGTTTTTCGCTGACACTTGGCTTTGCTAATTGCAAGTGGGCAGGCACAAGGCTCTTAATCTTCTATCTCCTTTGGAAATTTTCACAAGAGTTTGGTTTGTGGTGTGATCTGTTGATAAAAAACTTCCTGGTAGCTCTTCATTTGCTGCAGAATGATTGAATGCAGGTGCATTAGCTTTTGTCTGTGGGGTAACCACAACCATTTGTTTTTGCTGGCAGCTAAACTACAGCTGATTCCATTGCCCTGACAAGCTTATACTTGTGTGAAAAATCCGTGGATTAAAAGCAGGACCTCACTTTTGAGACATATCAGTTGTGTTTGTATGTGGAGAGAGGTGCAGGGAAGTTTGGTTTGTTTTTTTTTTGTCTAATGAACACTGTACATTCACAAGCTTTGAATACAGCTGATATCCATTCCATGCATGGTAGTTGCATATATGTATATTTAATGTCTGTACCAAATCTTTATGATAGCTTAAATATGATATCCTTAAATAAGGATTACACTGATTGCTGCAGTTGTCCAGTTGATAATGTTACTGTGGGTTTAAATTGTCCTCTGGCTCAGGAAGTATCAGCAGTGCTGACTGTAGGTAGCATGGAGGGATATTCCAGGTAGGCTCCTGCTGTGTTTACTTCTCTGTATAGATCTGCTGTTGGCCACTGCTGGAAGCAGGTCAGTGTGTTTGTTGTCTCCTTCTCCAGCTGATGAATGGCAGCAGTTGGTAGTTAAATAGTTCCTTCCTATGCACTTTTTTTTACAGAAAGTGTTTTGGATGTACAATTTGCATGTGTTTAGCAGTTGCTAAGTTTACTGAATCTGCATTTCTTTTGTTTCTATATGTTGTATCTGACCCAGACAAAAATTTTGGGGTGTGAAAATGTCTGACTTTATCCTTTTTACTTCACCACACGTTTCCCTAATCCTTCCTGTAATTTCCCAGCCTTTTTCATTGTTGTTATATGTTGATAAGTATGTGCATGATCCAACTGTATGCCACAGCACACAGATGCAAATTCATCCCATGTTGCTCCCTCCCTTCTGGTTACTGTTGCTTTAGAACTGTAAGTAATTTGTGAGAGGCATACTGTTTATAGGACAGTGCCTAAAAATATTTCAAAAGGTCACTGCACATGAGAGAGAAGGCAGTGATTGTTCCAGCCACTCACACTGAAAACTACAGGTCTTTGTTAATATTAATTGTGCATATTTCAAACAGTCTGTGTTTTAAAACAACCTCCGTGTGAACACGCAGCGATGCGTGTTTTGTAAGCCCTGGGGCTGGATAATGGAGGTCAGTTCTTTGCTGATGATTTTAGGCATAAAATGTTTGCTGTTCTTATTAACCTCAGGCTTTGTGAGTTAGGGCCATGTTGCCCATATGCTTCCAGGAACATGGGCTATATTTCCATGCTCACCATTTCCAAAAATACAAGGGAAATAAAATTAGTAACAAAGATGTATAAAGTACCAAGAAGATTCCGAGCTAATCATTTGCACAAACATTCACCATGATTGTACTTATAATAGCAACTGTACACAGAACATGGGAAAAAATCTGCTGGGAGATCAAGGCCCGTTTCCCTACATGCTCAAAAAAAAGCTGAGCTGCCATGAGGTGGTAGACTTACAGCTTCTGCAGTCTCCTGCTCCTCTCTGCCTGCCCTGGATCAAGGATGCATCTGCTGGGAGGGCTCAGTGCTCACAGTGCAATCTGCTGACGCTGCTTTCCTGGCCACCTCTGCTCCCTTGGATGTTGCCAATGTCTGGCAAAAGGCAGAGGTGGCAGACTGCTCTGTGGATGATATTAGCATCTGGTTGATTTGTCCCCAGGGATCGTCTTTTTCGCAAGGGTGGTTCAACTGAGAAAGGGTGAAGTGAAAATCAGCTCCCAAAATGTAACACACGTACATTCACCCTTTCTGACTTCCCTTCTTGTGAGCTAAGCCAAAAGTCAAAAGACATTATTCCCTCATTTGCCCTACAGGTTTCATCTAGTTTTTCTTTTGAGCATGATTACAATTCATCAGCTCACTCTCACTCTGCCAATTTGAGAATCAGATCCATGAAGGAGGTTTGGAAGGGAAGGACATAGATTAGTTGGAGGCCCGGGAATATCTTCCTCTATGGTCTTTCCCAGTATCTGTCCATGCAGTCCCTGCCCTGTGCACTGGATGTCTTCCACATCTGCTCCCAAGAGATCCCCTGGGTTTTCCCTACAAGAATCCCAATTTCGTCCCTCAGCATCCCCCCTCAAGGATCCTGTAGCTCTGCAAATAATGTCCTACTGTCTTTTTTTTTCTTTTCCCCTCAAGTAACATTTGACCATATGTTTTATTTGGAAATGCTGATGGACAGCAACATCTGCTGCTCCCAGCCAGCTCATACACTCTTATTTGGATTGTAATTACTTCATCGTCTGCGATCTGTGTCCTGTGTTTGCCCACTATCTGTTTCTGTCAGGTCATAGTCTTCTACAAACTACCCATTATGTAGTGATGATAATTAAATCTCCCCTCCACCAGGCAGGTCTGGACGGTGCTAGAAGGGCCCTCCTTGTCCTTGCAGCTGCCAAAGAAGATGCAGCTTGTAATGATGCCTTAATCACCTGCCTGCTAGACAATGGCCGCAACCACCTATTTGTTTCAAACAAGCTATTTCAGCAGCTGTCAGATGCTAATGGCTTTCAGCTGCTGACAACCTGTGCCCTATGCAAACCAGGGGACATATCATGGGAAAGGCCATAAATATTCATGTGGGACTGACAAAACCAAAAGTGCAAGTATGGTTATCAGAGCTCTTGCATGAATGTATGTGCGTGTGGGTTTCAGTGTGACAAATGCAGACAAATGTTTTGAAGTAATGTTGCCCTTTTTATGTTTGTGAGAAAACAAAACAAAACACCACCAAAGGTAGTGGGGTTGCAGGAGCACACAAGTAAGAGCAGGATTGGTGCCCCTGGATAATGTAGGCAGGTTTAGATCAGCAACGCTGCCTGCTTGTTTCTCAGAGGAGGGAATGACTGTGTTTAATCATTCTCTGCATTTCTTTTCTGAATGTGTGTATGGAGAAGTGAAAGTTTCTCATCAGATCTGCGTGAGGTGCTTAAGGAACACAAGAACCTAGTTTTTGAGCTCAGTGTTTGAGTTTTAACTAACTTCAAGAACAGAGAAATATCTGATTTGGCCAAGAGATTACCATTTCCCACCATTCTAGCCCCCTGAAGCAAAAACAGAAACACTGTGAGCTGGTCTCTGTTGTACAAATCAATTCTGTGAATATGTCTGCATGCTAATATTTTTTTTCATGTTTTGTTTGTAATGTGCTTTTACTTTCCTCAGCAGATTCTGGATAGCCATGCTGAGAGGGGATGTTCAGATTAAAGTACACAATGGGAATGAAGAAGATTGTGTAACAACAGAGTTGATGGAAAAGGATGATGGTCCTTTTGGATCTCTTCCTTGGTAGGTACCTGTAAGGTACATAAGAAGCTAGTTATGCACATTAGCTTGTGTTTCTCTGCCATATTAATAACTTGCAGTAACATTCCAGTTCTGTAAAGCACTTTTAATAAGGGTTTTGTAAAAAGTAATTGATTCTTGGGAGACTACCAAGCTGTCTTTATATATCCCTTAATCTTTTTACCTCTACTGCCTAAAACTAAGTTCACCATTAAAAAAAAATCACTAAAAAGTTTCTGTCTTTAGGACTGCATAAAAAGGTGTGGATCTGGGGCAGGGACTAAAGAAAGGATCAATGCTGCAAGTTGTTGGAACATAACCAATTTTACTTGTGAGAGCTTGTGTGGGAAAAATTCACACTGTGGTTTGACAGTGGTCTGAATCTCATTTGCACTGACTATATATTGCTAGGGATGGGTAGGATTCAGTTTTGAGTGGGACTGACCACATGAGAAATCTTTCTTGGGTATGTGTGGATAAGACAGGCTCTATGAAGGCATCCAGTTGGTTAACTTCATCTAAGTCTGAAAATGATGATAAATTGTTGCTGGTACCTTAATTCCCTTGCATGATTATCCGTGTAGCCTGTGTGTATATATTTTTGTGGCAAAGAGGCCTTGTGGAAAAGTTAATTCAGTGTTTCAGATAAAGAAGGGTATTTTGGTTAGAAATCATTGTTGTAATAGTTAGCCAAAAGGATTCAAATATTTTATAGCTTAGTATGAATAAAGTGTTAAAAGATACACGTGTTCATGAACCATCAAAGAGTTTTCCACTGTCACTGTGTTTTATTAAAATGAAGAGGGGGAAAAAAAAGCCAGAGCCATGTGCTAATCCTTTCCTTTGTTGCTTAAGGGAAATTTCAGTATGAAGTAGCAATTTCCATATCATTTGAATAGCAGTTGCGACCAATTGATGTTTAAAGTAAAACGTGCAGCTACTGTAATCAGCAAAACAGATGCAAAGGTTTTGTTTGTCTTACATGGAGCTCTCTACTTGCTGTCTCAATTAGATCTAGAGTAGAAAACTCACTTAGTAATAGTTTGTTCAAGAGCAAGTTGGAGTGAGCTTGGCTAGGTGCAGCACACAGGAGCATGAGCAAGGATGCCTTCACCAGCCCTCTCTCTGCGCTGCAGAAGAAGCTGCAGCCTGTGCTGTCTTGGAGGTGGGAAAGGGGCACGTCCCTTACCTACCTATCTGTTTGCCAACACTGCTCCTGCCCCTGGGGACAGGAATGGCCTTTGAGTTGTGTTTATGCTCAGTGGCATCCCAGTGCATGTCTCTGCACAGTTTTGTAAGTAAGCAATAACAAAAATAAGTGACATTTAGCATTTAGATCCCAGCTCAGTGGGGCTTTTTGTGCTGCATAGTGTAGCAGGTTAGATCAAATCCCATTGAACTCCCTGAGCTCTGCCATCCCAGGCTTTGGGTGGCTGGAACTGCTCTTCATAGTGCTTTTTAACTCTAAAAAAATCCCTGTGATGGTATGAAGGAAGAGTTTGCTTTACCCTTCATGTTTCCAAATTAAACAATGGATATGTTGACAGTGCTTTTCTCTGCCGAGTGTATCTGAGCTGCTGGTGTAGCAACTAGAGCCAGCTAGAGATTTCCATCAGAACGATTGCTGAGTGCATCTGCCCTTCCTGGCAAAGGGAGAACTCAGGAAAAGACTTGGGGTTTGAGGAAATTGAAATTGAGCTTCTGTTAGATAAATTAAATAGATGGCAGCTTAGCTGTCCACTTGGGTAAATGGAACTTACGAACTTCTGTAAGGTGTCTGCTGGTAAAACACCTCCCTGTGTTTGGTGATCTGTGCTTGTCCTAGGCAAGGGAGGAAAGAGGGAGGGCACAACTCTCCGTCTTCCCTTCAGCTCCTGCTGCCAGGTGGAAGAGGTAGCTAAAGGGGAGGCCCAGGAGCTTCCTCATCCTTCTGGAAGTACCTTCTGTTTTTTTTTTGCCCCTGGATGGAGAAAAAAACAAAACAAAACGTGAAGTGGAAGTCTTCCAAACAGGTAGCTGATAGGATGAAAAATCCTGCTTTGCTTTTCTAAAATTACTGGTAGAAGGATGCTGTTGGCTTGTTGGTTTGTTTTTGTTTGGTTGGTTTGGTTTTAATTAGTATTTTTCCTAATCAAGAAGCGTCTTATGGAAAAGGATTTCCATCTTGTGGTCAGCTGTGGTAATAAAAGTCTCCTGCTTGTTGTTTTGTTTATAGCAAACCAAAATGCATTTAATAATAAATAGTGAAAATCTGTTGGATGAAGAGAAATGTTGAAGACCTCACAAAGTCTGTTTGTGAATAGAATAGAATAGAATAGAATAGAATAGAATAGAATAGAATAGAATAGAATAGAATAGAATAGACCAGACCAGACCAGACCAGACCAGGTCGGAAGCGACCTTCAAGATCATTGAGTCCACCATATCATCCAACACCACCTAATCAGCTAAACCACGACACCAAGCACCCTATCAAGTCTCCTCCTAAACACCTCCAATGATGGTGACTCCACCACCTCCCCAGGCAGCCCATTCCAATGGCCACTCACTCTTTCTGTGAAGAATTTCTTCCTGACATCCAGTCTGAACCTCCCCTGGTGCAGCTTGAGACTGTGTCCTCTTGTTCTGGTGCTGGTTGTACTTGGGCATGTCTACCTATCGGGAGGTTAAAGTGTTTCAGGATTAGCTCCCTTCATAAAGTCATCTTTGGAATAAAAGAAAATTGGGCAAGATGCAATATAAATTGGTCATGACAGAATATTCACTTTTAACAGGTTATACAAGATTTTGGGCTCAGGAACCAGGCACAGGTGCCCAGACTCAGAATTAGTTGTAGCCTTGGCAGAAGAGTTTCAAAACTCCCAAACTTCTGGGAAATTTTCCACCCAGAGCCAAATATTGTTGGTTGGATTGTTTTCTATTCCAGGATGACTCTTAGGCTCAGTAAAACATCATCATAACTTCATGTAGATATTTGGTCTTCAGGACGAATTTTGAAACTCATGCTCTAATCTTGAAATAGTAAAGTGCTGCAGGGTTAAGTGCTGGAGTTCACTGGAAAATCTACTCACTGCAGTGGGAAAGATTTTCTTTTAAACATATTAAAAACAAAACCAATTTGGAAAGGTCATTTTAAATATTAAGAACTATGAAGGACAGATCTGTACGCACTGGAGAACTTTAGAGCTGGTGGCAGTCAGGATCTAGTGTCAATTGTATCTCTGTTGCCTTTTAAATAGCCTAAAAATATAGGTGAGGCTGTTGAAAAGGAAGAACTTGATTCTTATGTTTAGTTATTGCCTTATTTGTCCAGTTTTATGCTGTGATGCCACCCCTGATTGAACTGCAGATATTCTGACTTCAGTGAGAGCAGGGCCAGCCCTGAATATTTATAAGGAGAGTTAAATAAGATCCCAGATCAAATTCTTATAGATAGATGTAATAACTTTGTAAGTTCTTTTTATTTTGAGGGCTTGTAACTAAAGGAGATGTTCAGTGTGTTCCTTAGTGGGTGCCAAAAAGCTTATTTTCAGATGTGTCTGAGGCTCAGGGAAAGTCAATGACTGCTATATTTAATCTGATGTCTGTGCAACTGCTGCCGAAATCAAGCCATGCTCTTTTTGTAGGAATAACAAGTAAAAACCCAGAGCATTTATGTGAAGATTCTGACTTGTGTGAAAGAAAAACAAAACCAAACAGTTCAACACAACTGGCTGAGGTTGTGTTTTAAATGTTACTGTAAAGAAAGCATTAAAAATTGTGACTTTTTTGCAGTATTTGGTAAATACTTTCCAGAAAAACTTGCTTCCAGAGTCTGAACTTGGGCCTTGCTCTCCTGGTAACTGCAGTCAGCATAAGTTTTTGCTATTGTCTCTGCTGAGACAAGATCTAGCTTATATTTTTTTTTTCTTCTAATGTGGAAATATAAATCTTGGGTCTTAATTGCAAGAACACTTGAGAAGGAAAATATTTTCTGTTGTTATTTAAAAGAAAGTAAGTAGTTTAAACTACTTGTTACTTAAAAGCATTAAGAATACTGGAGGAAATGATTCTTCAAATCAAAATCTCTCATTTTGCTTTGAGACCTTCCTGGAAAGTGCTGTGTTTATGCCATTTATTTTAAATGTGAGAACTTTATGTTAGGTCAAACTATTAGCAGCTGTCTGGGGAGCAGACAGTGCTGGGCAGGGCTCAAGGCCGCTGTTGAAACACCATTTCTGCACCTTCATGTTTCACCACAGGAAGCATGCAATGAGGAGAAATCAGCCTAAGAGAGGAGCGTGGCAGATAACTCAAGGAGCCCTCACAGAGTGGCTACTCACCAGCCCCTAAGGAAGGCACAAGTAGGCTCTCTGGCCATCCCCAGCCACCCCTTGCTACTGAGCATTGTAAATCTTGTGTGATGTGAATTCATCACCAAGCAAGCCAGGCTGGCTGCATCCCTGGGATCCCTCTCTGATCTTGGATTACGCTGTGAGCTGCAGTGTGTACCTGTGGGCATTTCTTCTTTCAAAATTTTGGGGACTTTGCCCATAGTAAAGCCAAACTTTTTTCAAACTGCTGAGCCTGCTCTTTTCTTCACTTTACTGGATTGTTTCTCTTCTCTGTTTTGAACTACTGAGTACTTATATTACCTGAAAAACTGTGCTTCATTTATCTAGTTCTCTCCTCCTCTAATGTTCCCCAGTATTTGTGTCAGTGAAGAAGTGTTTTACTTGTCTGGAACTCCACTGAGAAATGTCCACTTATATGAAGGAGAGGTTTGTGTTTTCATTTCACTTTGCCCTAGTCAAGTGACTGCAGCAGCCACGTAAGCTCTCATGTATCCAGCAGTCCTGACAACATTGGGTGGATGTCATCCTCCCCACTTCTGCTGTTCCTGGCCTTGGAGAGGACTGTTTTGTGCAAGTTTTGGTTCCCACATCTTCAGCTCTTTAAAGTGTGAAGAGAAAAATATTTATAGGTGCTTTAGAGAAAGCTTGATGACCAAATGGCCTGTTGCTTTTCTTTTTCTCTTTATTACTTGTTGCTAAGAAATGTCTGAAGCAAGCTGTCAAGCACACTTTTGTGGTGTTACTTTCCGTATAAATGGCTGCTAGGATCACCAATACAAGAGTGTGGCTATGAAGGAGAGAGGTAGCTGCTCCCAAGGTCAGGAACAGTGACCCAAGCAGGTACCAACAGAGTGACTTTCAAATAGGCAGGAAGATATTTGTAAATGTCTCACCTGGGCATGGTCTGTGATGGGACACACCTGTGAGGTTTCTCTTGTCATGGAAGGGGCACTCCTGGCTACTCTGCTTGCTTACACTTGGACTTGTGAAGTCCTGTGTTTTGCAGTCCCAGTGCACTGAGTGGAAATCAGATGTGTTGATGAGTGATGGAGTTCACAGTGCCTCACAGCAGGGCTTTCTACCTGCCCCAAACTTTATTTGTTTCTGTGGCCTGAATATGATGTGGGGTTTTTTCACTGGTTTTATTTTCTCTACAGTTCTTAAGCTGAGAGTGATATGCTTTCAACAGCAGCATCCCAGAAATACTACTTAATCATGAGTTTATTAGCTTATGGCCTTAGGCAAACCTGAAATCATTAGCAGCCCATTTGTTGGGCTAATGACTCTTTTTTACTAGATGTATAATTTAATATATGGCAACTTTCATGCTTAATTATGTTCTTCAAAGCTTCTTTTAAAGGAATTTATTCTTCTGCATGCATGTATAGAAAAGGATTGGGAGCTGGCTGGCTTTGCTTGCATGCTACTCTCTTAAAATCTGGGTAGTTTATTTAAGATGATTTCAATTTAGGTATGGATAATTCCTTCTTGGCTTGTTCTTTCATTATTTATTTTTTTTAATCTTTGAGTGCTTGAAAAATAAATAATGATGAATTACCAACATGTTTAAAATGGCATCATTTCATGCCCCCATTGTAGCTTGTTGCATTGTTTTGGGCAAGACATAACCCCAAAGTCCTGATCAACAGGGCCATTGTGCCAGCAGTTTCCAAATGAATGCCAGTCTTGATCTCAGTGTCCTGGCCCTATTCCAGCCTGGTTCACATTTTACTCAGCGGCAAGCTCCAATTCTGTTCTCTCTAACCTCAGTGAGAACAGAGTCAGCCCACTGTAAAGTGCTGCTAATCCCACGTGCCATTTGCATGCAGCACTTGTAAGGCATTCTGGGATCAGTTTGGATGAAAAAGGCTATGCCTGTAAGATGCTTTTCATTGGCATCCCAAATCTATATCAATGAAAGGAGGCTATGACTTCGGCATGATTTTTTTGAGCTGGGCAGCTGATTGAGATAGATAAAATAAAAAGAATCTGATTTTCATTCTGTGAGCTCTAGTGTCCCCTTCGTGGAGATTAAAAATTTCCTGGTACTGTTTTCAGCTCCACAGAGTGAGCACAAGATAATCTCCTGCTTGGATATACTCACACCATTGCGATCCACTAATAGGATCGCCGTACAGTTTTGACTTAACAGGCACTGGGAGAGGATAATCCTGTTTATTCAGCCATCCAAAACACTGATGATCTCAGATAATCAGTGGGCCAAGAGCAGGGAGGAGGAGAGATGTGTGAGGTTCACTTTGCCTGAGTGGTTGATCTGGTTGGACGCTCGGTGCTGGAGAATGGCTTGATCTCATTACTGCAGCCCCAACAGAACATGGGAGAGTACCCTGTACTCCTCACAACACAAGCCATGGGGAAGCCAGCCTGGTGGAATAGCTTTTGGCAGAGTCTGATCCAGATGTTGTGCTCAACAGTTTTAAATTGTTCTTTTTTGTGACTGATTTGATATAGACAGACTCACAGAAGTGTCCAAGTGGCCATGTGAGGAACTTTGTACAAAACACTTTGGCTACCAAGTGTCAGTGATGGCATGGTAAATGTGTCCTTTCCCCATAGTCATTCACATTTGGAAAGTTGAATGTCCTGTACTTAGATCCAAATGTGCTGAAAGTGGAACTACTACTAGATCTCTAGCTAGATATGAGTTGTTCTTTCACAGGAGATGAATATTTGTACGCAGCTCTCTGTGAGTGTAGGAGCACATTCTGCAAATCTGAGCTAGAGATGTCTTGCAACTGAAGTGTACAGAATCTCTTGAGAGGATATAAGTGAGCTTTCAAATGATTTTCTGCTCTTGTGATCATAAAAGCTTTCACACTTTGTATTATATCCTAATCACTTGCTCATTAATTTACTGGCTTGGGTGTCTGTGAAAGGCCCTATCTTCACTTCTATTTAATCTCAGTCCACGTGCGTATTTAGCAGTCAATACTTTCCTATTGTAGATATTTTCTCTATTTGTAACTTAACTTTTACAGCTGACATGAGCCATGGATTAACTTCAAATAGTGCTGCTGACTTGTAAGCCTTGGTTTATGATCTCTGAGCTGTCATAGCCCAGATGACAGGTTTACAGTTTGGGAAGCCAGTGGCAATGGCTGAGGAATTGCTCACTAGTCATCACAACTAATGTGCTGTATCTAGGTGCAACTCCTCACCATGGTGACACTTGCAAATATTGGACACACATAAAATGATTCATGGGACCCAGTATAACGCTGGCTTTAATTAATATTTTACAACCCACTAGCTTTATTTAACTTTCCAAATGTGAGTGGATATGGGAAGATGATCTAAAGGACAGAATGTTGCCATGTAAAATTTATAGGCCCTCAGGTTTTGTGTTTGTTTTTAAAACAAAATGTGAAAGAAAAGATTAAAAAACCGACAATTTTTTTTCTCTCCTCTCTCTCTCTCTCTCTGGCAGGTGTTCAGAGTCCTGCAAGTGGCTCCTGTGGATTTTGTGTGTGTTGAATGATGAGCTCTCAAAAGCACTGTGCTTGCTCCCCTTCCTTCCATGCTCCTCATTTCCTCATCAGCATTGCAGGGCTGCGGTCTTCCTGAAAGTGCTGTAGGATAGCTTGTGCGGAGAGCACCATGCAATGGCACAGAATCACTCACTTTCAGTTGTAGGTAAGCACTGATGTACTCCAACCATCAGGCCCTTCAGACTCCAGACTTAGCCATTTCCCCCTGAAGAAATGACATGTTTGGGAAAAGTAACACCAGATTCTTTACTAGAGTTCCAGGAAATGAAGCAGTGTGGCAGTTGCAGAGCTTTGGAGCTCTCTGTATCTCTTCCAAAGAAACAGCAGGAGATAACCAAGATTAAATCTTGTTAACCAAGGTAACCAAGACTAACAAGCTTTCTGGAACTGCCTGTAAGTGGTTTTGTGAATTGCCAGGTTTGCACACTGGAAACGGCTGCTGCTCAGTGGGTTGAAGTGGTTTTATAGGTGCTGGTACTTAAAGCAGCCCCCAGAGAGCAGTAACGCGGCGCAAGCTGCCGCTGGTGTGAGAAGCTCCTGCATGGATAGAACGGGGTTGGTTCCCCATGGTTCCTGCCTTGGCAAGTCCGTACTCGGCCTGACTGCACTTCCCAGACTTTGGGAGACTCTGATAGCCCATCTTTCTGGAGAGGACACTGTGGAGGTGGCTGTCTCCTATCTTTCTTCTGCCCAGCAGGGCCATGCAGGCAGCACCCAGCGATGCCCACATATCACTGAACAGTGCTAAGCTGGCACCCACTGTGCCTGCCCAAAGCTGTTGTTGACATAGAAAGCTGCTTTTGTGGCATCAGAATCAGCCTCTGTCTGGAGATGAGCTGACTGAAGCTGACGCTGGGCAGGTGATACTGGAGCCCTCGATCTGTGAATGTTGTGCATCCAGGAGGTCCTTTCTAATGCTCCAGTGCTTTGTGCTTCCCACACACTATACAAAATCCAAACACATGGCAGCAAAAACGTTTCCATAGGAAACTGACCACAAGACTATACTTCTGAACTGGACTGCTGTGATGAGCTTATTCCAGATTTCCATTCGTTTTAACTGGAATACATTGCACCTAAAAATCAGTGTATGGATCAGGAAAGCAGTTTCACCTGACAAAGAATACATCCACTCATCTACCTAGACAGTGGTCACACCATTCTCAGGTGTGATTCTCACATCATACTCGGGTGCTTTCCCCTTGGTTATGCCCTAACAATTCGAGATATTGCTTCATATTTATAGCCTTGACCTCTTACACCAATGAGATGGCAATCACCAAGGAGAAGGCATAGCTTCACAGTGTAGAAAACACATAAAATACCTTTATAAGGATTAAAAGATTTGGGTTCTCACCAGTGAAGTTTTCCCTGAATGAGTGCTTTTTGCATCTCTTTCGCCTTGCTCTTTGTAACCCATTACCAGTTGGGGTTTTTTTTCCCCCCAAGTCTGACATGTAGCATGACGTTACAAATTCTGGCCTGTGACAGCTTGAGAGCTATTTGTTTGTACAGCATCTCTTTCCTTCCAAGTTTATTTTAAATGCCATGGAAACGTTCTCTTAGTCCTGGGGTTTTGTTTGTCATTGTTAGTTATTAAAAACCTATGCTGAAGGTCAGCAGTGATCCAGCCATACTCCGCAGGAGGCATCTTCCACAGTCCAAGGATGGCTTTGGGAGGTCTCAAGGGATTGATGGAGAGGAGAGGAGGATTTAGGGATAGGAACTTTTTCTAGATGATTTGAAAGGTTTCTTTTTCTTTGAGGAGTGTACAAGAAGAAGTAACCATGAGGCATGCAATGAAAGCTGAAGCTGTGCAAGACTCAAGCGTGGCCCAACTCAGCGTCAGAGGACAGCTTCTGGTGAGTTTTGTTTCTTCCCCTGTCCTCATGGCTGGGAATGTGCCATGATTTAAAACCACTGCAGTATTAACTGCCCCATTACACAAAGCAGAAAGATGAGTGTCTGACCTCATCTGCTAGAACAAGTGTTTTAATGCTGTCCAAAGTTCAAATCAATCAAAAGGTCAAACTTGTTTAAGGCAATGTGTGATAAGAGAGGGGGTAGCTCAGGAAGCTCGTTCCCAGCCATTGGAACAGAGCCAGCTTGGCTGCAGGAAACACTCCAGAGAGCACAAGCTCTGGAGAACAGTGACAGCTCAGAAACTGAGGCTGCGTCTCCCCTTGCTGGAGTCAGTGGCTGGAGGGAATTCCCACCAACTACAATCGAAGAAAGCTAGACCCTGGTGAACAGGACTTTAGGTAAACCTCCTGGCAAACCCTGGACAGGAATCAGGTCATGATGTCTTTAGTTTGGTGAGATTTTCAGTTGGGTGGTTGTACGGACATTAAGAGGAAAATGTGATTTTCTATCTGACAGTTTTGTCCTTGTGAAGAAGGAAAGATCCCCTTGGGAAGGCAGGGAGGCATCATGGACCTGAGATGCAGGTGAAAATCAAGAAAACACTCCCTGCAGTCCTACTACAGACTTCTCAGCCTGAGAGGATGTCTACATATCCATCCCTCCAGCCACTGAGATTAGATTTGCTCTGCTTTTTACTCACCTTCCATGTCGCCGTTGCCAAAACCAGTACCATCAGCAAGATTTCAACAGAGGATTTTTTTTTCTGAGCCCTGGTTCATGAAACCAGATGTGCCTGTGCTTTTTTTTTCAAGTTCATTTGAATATATGCAAGGAACTTCTAACTTTGGAAAACTGTCACTTACCAGATGTCTTTTAAATTGTAAAGCTCTGTAGCTAGAGGTTAAAGCTGTCAAACAGTCACTGATAAGAATTTATATGGCATTTAACACACACTAGGGTTTCCTCCAGCTCTTTCCCCTGAATAGTTTGCTCACAGAAATGTTATGACCCACAAAAGATTTGCCACCTGCCCATTGCTAGTTTCAGTCCCTTATTTACTGATTAATGTATTTAATAATTAAGAGTTGCAGGACCTCTCTACCTCTGTCTGATAGTTCAGCTCTCTGACAGAAGGAAAAAGGGCCTTTCGTGGCTGGAGGATGTATGCTTGTGGAAGGGACCTGCAGCTGTACCACCTGGCCCCAAATGCACATCATGTCCTGTGACTGGAGTTGTTCATAAGAGAACTTTGTCCTGGGCCCAGTTTTGAGCTCAGGATAGCTGGAGGAGCAGGGATGCTCGCAAAATTCCTAAGGTAAGAGAGGTTTCTGCGGCCATGTTGCATTGAGAAGGAGCAGTGCAAGGCTAAAGGATGAGCAGGTTGGGCTGTGATTTTCTTTCTTAACCCAGCTCTCCAAGGTCTAATCCAGCCCCTGTGCTGGCTGCCAAAAGCTCATACAGAGTGGCTATTTTGGGATAAAGCAACACCAAGTATTATTTCAGAGATGTTTGGAGAGAGACTTTTAATAAATTCAGCTAATAAGATTTGATGTGCTGAAGATTACAAAGAGACTTTCTGAACATCTGGCCTGACCTCAGAGGTGGGAGGCCTAATGGACACATGGGTGTCTTGAGCCTGGGATGCCCATTCCTGGGACAGCAGGTGGGACACAGCCATGTGTGCACACAGCTCACCTCTTTGTGTAGCCACCTCTAAACTGAGGGCAAACCAGCAGGGACCACCTGGCACTAGGTATTTGCCTTAAAAGGGAAAATAAAGAAAAAGGCAGCAGAGCAAAAACACCAAACAAAACACAGAAGAGAGAAGCCAGCTGTAAGCTGTTGTACGTCCAGGGGCTGGGAGCAGCCAAGCTCTCTGTGCAGCAGGCAGCTGTGGGGGGTCACTTCAGCAGTTGTCCCTGGGTAAATCATCCTGTGCCTGGCTCAGCAGGCTCCCCTGGCTCACACTGGGGAAGCAGGGGTGAGCTCCTCTGAAACAGCAGAGCAACAGCAGTGCCCTTGCTGCTTATTACAGTTCTCACTGCCGTGGGCTTTCAGCTTCTGGTACTGTTTTGATGGCTTGAATTTGAAGGTTTTTTTGTTTGGTTTGGTTTGTTACTCTTTTTTTCTTGTAGGACCAACCCAGAATAGACTCACAAGGTCGGTGTTTATTATGTTCCAAATAATCTATAGGCTGGTTTTACTGCTGACCCTGTGTGTGGAGGGCTGTGTCCCCACTGTGCTTGTGTTTCCATGCAACACTGAAGCTTACTGGGTTTTCCCACTTCATAACTAATAATTGAAATGAGTCTGACGGCCTTGGATTCAGCTTTAGGCACTTGGTTCCCATGTTGCAGACAGGCTCAGTTAGCAGCAAATTCTTGTCAGGAGAAGAGAATTACAGCTCAGGCTTGAAATGTACTAGTGTCTAGTGCAAAGTTTGGAATTCTTGACCAAAGTTAGATAAAGTCAGTTGAAAGTGTGACATTTGAAAATACACTATTTATCTTCTCCTTCTGACCAAAAATACCTAGAGTAGAAGCATGTGCCTTATGTACATTCAAGTGGAGAACAGTTGAGCTCCTCTGAGGAAAAGAGTAAACAGCATTTTAAATAATCTGGTGATTTACTGTTTTTAATCTGTGCAACTCTCTCATTCCCTGTATATATGTTGTCTATATATATAAAAGAAAGTAAGTATATGTGTAGATGTCTTTAAAGAGAAGAGAATTATTGGGGTTTAAGATGTAGGAAAGCTTATTTAACTGGTAATGAGGAGGGGGAAAATGCTCTCTCCCACAGTAGTCATTAATAGCTCTGAGTTCCAGCCTGAGTACAGATGGAGCTTTGATATTATCAGAGGTTTGCTGTGACTATGTGCTGGATATCCTGCTGCTAATCCTGTGCTGGAAATCAGCTCCTCTTAACACCTAGTGCCAAGAAACAACCATTTGCCTGAACCTGACACAAGTGATGTCACCCACAGCATATGCAGCTTCATAGGCTGGATTTGGCCACATCCCAGTTCAGTAAATCAATGCTGGGCACTTTCTCTGGCTTATGCCATGTGCTAAGGTCCTCCTGACTCCTTGTGTGACATCGCTCCTCCAAAGCCACCCTTCTGGGCTGCCCTCCTGAGTTGCTTTCAGCTCAGTTATTTATTCAGGCTCCATTTCTTCATGCTTGTTGGGGACTGCTCCTCCCCTCTGGGCACACAGAAAGAGGATTTGTTTTTAGATGATGGTTTTAGTTATAGTTTCCAGCAGGATGAGCCATCCCACATCACAGCCTGGGTGAGAGAAGAACAGCTGGTGAAGTACAGCAGCTTCTGTAGTCATCTGAGGAGCAAGAGCCAGTGGAGCTGGGAGCCCCAGGCTCTGAGGCTGCAGCCCTGGGCACCATCAGGCCCATGCTGTTAATGAGGCCTCTCAGATGGGCTGTGGCTGGGCAGGGAGCATGAGTGCTGTGAAAACTTGTGTCAGATGTAGACTCCTCATGGTTTGGGCCTCTGCTAACTTGCAGCAATATCTTGTTCTTTAAGAGTTTTCCAGAAGCTGAATAGAAGATTGAGAGTGGTTTGGAGGGATTTTTGTTTGTAACAGTTAGCTAAATCTCTGTTTTAGATGTGAAGGGACCCTTAGCCTGACCTCTGGTATATAACATGGAGTATTGGATTTCATGCACTTAACTCCCACAGCCTATCCAAGAGCCAGCTGACCACAGTGCTTCCCTAAGAAAAAGAAAGCTCTTAAATGCAGCCATTTCAACATGGCAGAAATGTTTGTTATTCCTAACAACATGCTGATAGCTAGGAGCCATGAGGATTCTCAACAAAGCTCTAGAGATCAACACGATCTCCTGACTGAGGCTTTCCCTGCCTTCCCTTGACCTCATCACTCTCCCCAAAATGCACTCTGTCATCTTCTCATCACTTGCAGAGCAAAAATCTGTCCCAACCCCAGAGAAGTCTCCATCCAACTCACAAGCTAATTATTTGTCTTCATCCTTTAATTCTTCCTTTTTTTTTTTTTCCTCTTCTAGGTACCCAGATAATATAATTCCTCTCCCACACTCTCAGAAGATAATGCCAAGGAAATGATTCCATGTGACCTCCTGAGACAGGGAGAACTGGGCCAGACATGCTGCCAGCAGGCACTGACCTACCTGGGGTAAGGCAGATTGGTATATCTCAGAGGGGTGATGCACAGATCTGGAAAGCAACAGGGGGGCTTTTCTAAAATGACAGACAAAGATATTCTAGAGATTATCCTCCAAAACCTCCGTGGTCAAGGGCTTAATGACTTAAATAGCAGTCAAATGTCTGCTCATTATCAATCACCTATTGCCAGTTGAACCACATTAATGAAAGTTTCTTGATAACAACTGCCTTATCATCCGGAACTGAGATACCAGCTCTAATGTGCTCCTGCAAGGCTTGGGGAAATGGTCTTTTCAGCAGTAAGAGAGATGGTGTGTCACCTTCCTTAATTAGGCAGAGGCAAATGGTCAGTGAGCCTCTCCAGAATGAAGCAAGTTCTTTCACCTTTTGGTGTTAAATGACTGCATTACCCAAGTGCCAAGAAGTGCCTTGCAAGAGTTCAGAGTCCAAGCAAACATACCTTGCTGGCCATTTGCAGTGGCCTGGGCTGAGGGCCACCACACCAGCATGGGGAGGTGTCACTGCACCCTGAGGGGAGAGTGCAGGTTGTTCACTGCACACCCATCTGTCATAACTCATACCTCCCTGGAGAAAATGGGTTGGAAATAGTATTTTATACTGTGGGTTATGGTTTCTGCAGATTTACTGCCTGTTTGGTTTTTTTGTCCACTGTTTGGCTGCCTGCTTCCCCTCCTTCTGCCAGCCCTGTAATCTACCTCCTCTTATCTCAGCACAGTTTGCTCCACCTCTTGCTCATTTTCATTTTATTGCCTGGCTAATCTCATCCTCCTGCTTTTCTTGACACTGCTCCCCCTTCCCCATCTGTGGAGATTAAATCACTGCTCCTTTTGTTTGATGCCACTCAAAATTCCCTCATTTCAGTCAGGCTTTGGGATGCATCCAGGCACTTTTGCTGTTGGTGTACACATCCATTTTCCTGGCACAAAAAGGCCCGTCAGCATCTGATGGAAGTGTTACTGAGTCCTCATTTCCACCAGTTCTCAGAGAGATCCTGAATCAGAAATGGAGCTAAGCTTAGCCCAAGACATGCACAGTGCAACAGAGGCAGCTGTAAGTGTGTGGTCACTACAGGAACATTGGTGGGATGCTTAGGATGGGTCTGTAGTGATGTCAGAGCCTGGCACCTGAATATTAGCTGAGAAAAGTCTAGATCTAAGCATGGTCTAGAGAATGACTAAGCTACCAAAATGTGAAGTGGCTTCTCATGTTGTTAGGTGTACCTGTGTGGTCATCATCCCTATTTGCAGCAGCTGGATCCATGACAGTATCTGTGCCCTCAACAGTCTCTTATTCTAATTACTGCTGAGAGGTGATGGGGGTTTTAAGACCAAAGTTGAAACCAGCCTCCCTGTTCAAGGGTGCTAAGTACATCCTGGTTTGGGGTCACAACTGCAGGTATGGGTGGAGACACTGGATTTTTAGGCCATATCTTTCTGGCACTCTCCTACCTTCCCACAACTGAGAGCAGTGCTGGAGACTCTCCTACTGCTGTTTCCTCCATCTATATGATTGTGCAAGCCCACTGATTCCAGTGTTGCTAATAGCCAGCTCAGAACAGGAACCAGCAGAGCCTTTAACCACCAGGGAAACCCCAGACAACTTCAGCTGAGGGACCAGGTCCATTTACAGGACTTCTTGCAGCCACCAGTCTGCTGATCCACTCTGTGAGCACCCACATGTTCACAGCCAGCAGAGATGAGAAGACACAAGTCCTGATTCAAATAAACTCCTCTTTAAGTATATGTGAGATACTTCCCTTAGCAAGGACCCCTGCTGTTTGGCCCTAATCTTTGAGTGCAGGTATTCCATTTTAGTCTGTTTGGGTTTTTTATCTCTTGCCTTAATTCTCAATTTGCAGTGCCAACCATGATGCATTTGCTCTATCTTCCCTCACTAGTTTTATCTACCAACATGTTTTAAATGAGTTTAAAGAGTACAAGAGCTAAAAAAAAAATACCCAGGCAGCTCAAGATAAAAGCCAGCAGCATGCTTTTAAAAATAGACTGGGCAGCCCTGCAAGAGGTGCCGAGTAAGTGGGTGCATGGAAGGGGAGCCGAGTGGGCTGAGGAGGCACTGTTTAAACGGAAGGTAAATAAGTGACAGGGGGAGCTGCAGTTCATTTTGTTCCCTTACACGTTGCTCAGATAATGCAACATATCTTCAGGCAACCTGGTTCTAAAAATGGATGCAGCTCTTGGGTTTCACTGGGTGACACTCGGACTGCAGCTCTCGTACACAGTCTCCTGTTAAGCGTCCATGGGAGCGGTGCCAGTGCCATGCCAGTGAAATGGCATTTAGTGTTTGAGAAGCAGCAGCAGTGCTCGGGTCTCAGCACTTGTATTTTATGAAGAAGGCTTTTGCATGATGAATGTGTACCTTTGTATTGCACTGAGGTCTCTGTTGCAAGAAGGAGATGCCTGTAAATCCCTGAGGTCAGGCAATGTTTTGTACAAATTCTCTTCCCTGCTGTGGTCGACCTGTAAAAACAGCAATCGTCTGTCAGGGGTGATGGCACTCGATTAGTAACTCAGGATTAAAGTGTCTTGTCCAGCGAGTAATTTCACAGAAGCAGAGTTTAGGATTGAAGCTGGTTTAATATACCAAAACAATTGTCTTGAAGGCTTCCTTGACATTTTAATGGTGGTGTTCTTTGGTCTGAATATACATGAGAAGTTGAGAGGATGGGTAAACCTGAGCAGGAGATGGAAGGGACCAAGACTCAAAGACCTTGTCCAGACTCCATGCTATTGCACCACGGTGTGAGCCACTGGCTTCCCTAGGATAAAAGCCTCACCCTAGAGAGCTGCACTAGTCACCATTCCCCTCTCATGGCTCCAGGACGAGGGTTAGTGTCTTTATCTCATTTCTTACTCTCCTCTCTCCTGCCTAAGTGAGCTCTGCTTGGCTGTCAAAAGGATGAGTATTTGCCAATTTTCAGTGGCTATGCAATCATCAGCCAGCTTTTCCCTGCCCACGAGGAGACTGACCCTGCTCTGTAAATTCAGGAGAGAAAGGGCATCAGTGCTCCTTAGCCAAACCACAGCAAGCAGGTTTGTTCTCATAAAGAAGGTGACAGAGTGCAGCCTTCCTCCTGGGAAGAGTGTTTCCCTGTAAAGTTGGTGCCTGTTGGGCAAATTGTTGCCTTCAAGGTAAATTAGCTGTAGAAAATGAGCTGGAATACTTAGGAGTAACACCTCCTAATCAATTGTTTTATGTGAGGACTGGCAAGCTAAATTCATGCATGTTTTGGGCTTGTTTTAATCAGAATGGAAAATAGTGCTTTGCATTCTTCTGTTGTTCTGCTTTCACTTCTAGATGTCAGGAAGTAAATCAACATGGCCTGAGTTTTTAAGGTCTAGGGATGCCTGACTGCACAATATTTAAGTTGTCTCCTGAGTTCTTGAGCTGATCTAGGAGCAACAACTCTTCGGGTCTTTCTTGTTTCCACTGTTGTGGCTGCTCCTAGTATGGTCAGGGCTCCCACCTAGTAAGTACTGTAAAAGGCATCAGTGAAAAAAAGTGGAAATTTCTCCTTGGAGTATAGAGCTGTTACAGGAGACAGTCAGTGGGGTGACTGCTTGTAGACCTGGCCCTGTGCTTTGAGATGTGAATTCATATACAATATAAAACCTTCTGTGAAAGCAGCTCTTCTTGCTCTTGCCAAACTACTCTGAAGACCCATACAACGATGTTAATTGTAAGCCACAGGCTGGCTCTTATCTTTGAATTGTTTTTCTCTAACATTTTAAGAAGAGCTCAGCATGTTCTCAGTGGGAGCTGATAGATGCTGAGCACTTCTGAAATCCTGCCAACTTCATTTAGGTTCCTAAACGGGAACTGAGTGCTTTTCAACATATGATCCTAAGGGTTCATTTCATCACACTACAGCTTTGTCCATATTATTTGTTTCCTCTCTTACTGTCCCCAGAATGCTCCCAGCAGTGGCAATAACAGTAGGAGCACCAGGCTAGTCAAGGCTTGAGTGATGTCTCAGTTATTATGTCAGCTCAAGCAACACTGAATAAAATTAAATGGCAGCAGTTAAAAGGTGGGTGCCTGTTTGAATCCTATCTGCAGCAGGGTCCCTAGAAGTGCTACCAGCACTACAGAGACAGCTGAGATGGCTGTAGTGGATTTTATAGCTATGTGTTATCTATATGCAAACAAAACCCAGGACAAACTCAGCCTTCTTTGTCTGAGTCTTTCATCCTGTCTTTTAGGCTATGCACACTGCACTTGAGAATACTCCGGCTCTCCCTTTCAGGAGTTACATTTTCTCCAAAGTAGGTTCTTGGGGCAGATAGAATGAATATTTTTAATGTTTGCAAGGCAGAGGAGGAGGGAAGACCAGCTTCAGCTGAAACTTTTCCAACAGAGTTAGTGCATGGAAGGCATCTGTTTTGGTCCTGTGAGGTTGACATCCTCTCCCAGCAGACTTGGCAGTGAGTGGAAGAACCACATGTCAGAAAATCTGGGGGGCCCACACACTGTGGACAAAAGTATGTCAAAGAATTTAAACATTAGTGACTGGAGTGATGTGGAGGGCCGGCTAAAAGCGATTAGCATAGTGCTCTGGAATGTGGCCTTTCAATAGCCGCTCCAGAAGGATCTGCAGCCCCATTGACTTTTGCAGCGTCAGGAAAGAGCCCTTGCACTCTGGCTTTTGCCACTTTGAATGGGTGAACGTGCAGGGCAATATGTGTGGTGATCACAGAGCTCCCTGCTCTGGCTGCTTCCAGGGCACTGCATATCCTGTCCCACATGCCTGCTGGCTGGGGTGGTTTCCCTGTCCCCAGAGAAATCCCATGACCCAGTGACTCAGGTGGCTACAAGGTCCTCATGTATTGCCAAAAACTCCCTTTACAATCTTGATCCGAGTCAGACCATAACTTCACTGCCTGTTTACTCTGAGCCAAAACACTGAGAGCCTCCTTTGGCTGTGCTCTGGCTGTTGCTTGCTGTGTGTGTTTGGGCAGTGTGTCAGTGTGGGATTTGGGGGTGTTATTTCCACTCCTGCCTGGGGTTTGGTCTCTTTGGGAATGCATCCAGCAGGACTGGGCCTGTGGTCACATTCACTTGTTTCACTTCTTCTCCATCCCCCCTCTCTCCCCGCTTCTGATTTCTAAGTAGGTAAAGTGCAGAATCAATTATAAATAAAGGTGGCTAGAAGGCTGATATGAACAAACATTTCTATCTGAGGTGGGAAGTGAATACCCTCATTCAAGCCCTCATCTAGGGCAGGGAATTCCCTTGCTTTTGTCTAAATATGGAATGCAAGAGCAGAGCACAGGCAATGCAATATTTCACTGAGCATTGTTTAAAAGGGTGCTTGGCACTGAGCAGCAAGTAGGCTACTTGTGAAAACATGGCATGAGGAGTTGTTTGACAGATTCTGACATAGCAAAGTCTTTATGAGAGGCCAAAATGGGGGGAAAAAATCAAATTTAAAAAAAAAAAAAAAAAGAAGAAGAAGAAAAACAGTGACTCTGCAGAGTACATGAAGCCAAAAGCATTCTCTCTACCTCGGTAAAATAAAAAGCATTTAGTCATACACTGCATGCTGTATGGGTCTGATCCTGTTAGTGATCGATGGCACCAAGTTAAAAATCCACTCCTAAATGATTGCTGGTTGTCAGTCATTCAGGAGGGCTGATGAAGTAAGAGCTGGGGAAGAGAGTGTTATGTCTTGAGCCCACTGCCCAGAGTCTCTACCACAGACTTCCCTGTTCGGAGGGACCTGTCCTCTACTGTCCTGACGTGGCTGTGCATTGTTTCACCTTGCAGGCAGTGGTGTTTCACCAGCAGATCTTTGGATGCAACACTTTGTACCGAGCAGTCCTGTGGTTTGGGTGGGTTTCTCCCTTTCTGCATAGCTTATACTGAGTTGTGGCTTTGCATACTTATAGCAGTAGTGAGGCACTGCTTTACAAGTCACAGCAGTGAAAGGTTTTTGTCTCAAAAATTCCCAGTCTGCTCTTGTAATATGGCCATAATATGAGCGCATTTTGAGGCAGAGAAAACTTATCTGGCATTCAGTCCATTTCTGGAGGTCTCAGATGAGGACACCTCACTTGGTGACTCTGTTGCTAGCTACTCAACAGGCTGTGTAGTTCATACAGAGAAGGTCTTGGCTCAGCCTTCCCTATATAAAGTGAAGCCCTTCCCTGGCTTCACCTCGAATGCAGCTTCCACACTCAATCACAGCTGGAGCCTCCTCACCTCAGAGATAAGATGCTGTTCCCCAGGTTGGTTTATTGGATGGTGTCTTGCAATGTAAGGTAGAATGACAGAGGAGATGAGCAGTCTGTAATTAGCACATGACCTCAGGCAATTTCGTTGTTCCTGAAATGCAAAAACTAAATTGAGTTCTGCTGCAATAGTGTTGGCTGCTCTGCATTTGTACTGGTGTTGCTGGAAGCTGTTCCCTAAGAGCTGCACATCTGTCTGGTATGGAATAAGCCCATCATATGTTTTAATGTGTTGCCCATGAGATATGCTCAAAGCAACAAAGTCCAGCAGTTTCTGGGTCATCTTAGCAAAGCTCAGGAGAGGGCAAAAGCACAGGAGCACTCCTCTGTCGTTTTTGAGCATTTCAGCTGGTGTTGTTAATTACAGTGGAGCTGCTGCAAATACCTTTGAAAGCAAATATTTGATGTCTCCATCTACTAGAAAATAGGTGGAACCAACTGCCTGCCTACTCACCTGGGCATCTCAACAAAACCGAGCCAGGGCTGAGAATAAATAGCAACAACTGCTGAGCTTTTGTAGTCAGCTTCTCCATGAATATGAGCTGTGATGGGAGAGCAAACAACACCTGCCTGAGAGGAACTAGGCTGGAAAGGGGGGGGGCTGGTGGGCAGCGGCAGTTGCATAGCCATTGGTCTCTAGGGTGGGGCTGCTGGCAGAAGCAGGAGGAAGATGGTATCTCCATCAGCCCATGCCAATGCAAAAGACAGAGTGGACAAACACCCTGCTTCCCTGTGCTGTGGCTAGTGAACCATGAGCAGTGGCTCCTTGGTGCCACCCAGGAGGAAAGCCTGGAAGAGAACTGCCCCCTAGTAGGTCCTTCTCTTGGCTGGTGTTTGGGTCACACCAGAGGACAAATCAATCACGGGGTTGTCACAACCCTCGGATTGGTCTCACTTAGAAAAACAAACAGACAAACAAACAAAACCAAAAGAACCCACCACGTTTTGTCAGAAACCACTTAGCAAACCATCTTTATTTTACACATTTCCCAGTTGCCTACAGCAGTCACTTTAAATGTGGCTTCACCTAACTTAGTTTTACTTGGTGGGTGTTGCTTCAGGGGTTTGGGCTTTTGGTTGTTTTGGTTTTTTGTTGTTGTTGGGATTTTTGGTAGTTTGGTGGTCTTGCCTTGTAGTTTGGGCAGAATACACTGGAGGACAGGAACTTTTCTCCCTGGTCATTCCTGCCTCTGCCTTGTGTTTGGGCCAGCTGGCCCCAGCCCATCACTCTGCTACCAGGCAGCCAACTGGCTTCCTCCTCTTTCCTCTGGATACCCTTCTTCCCACTTTCTATTGACTAAAATCATATGTAATCACATGAACAATCACATTTATGATGCGATGATGATTCCTTCTTTGCCTCTGAAGCCATTTGTGGACAGTGGTGGAACATCAGGCTCAAGTTGTGGTTGAACTTGACTTCATACCATGACTCCAAACAAGGCACAGTACTGTGGTACCCAGGGCTAGCATGGGGTCACATAAAGCACTGCCCTGGGTGCAACCTTCTATGGGGTAAGAAGGGCTTTCTAATGGGCCCATGTTGAGGCAACACCAGTTCAGCTCTTTGCTGCTTTGCCCACCTCATATGTGGAGAAAAAACTTGTCTCAGCCTGGGTGAGATCTACCTTTGAGAGCTTGGGAGGGGGATGTGCCTAATTGCAGGTTGGTGAACACTGCTGGGAAATAGCATTGGCCCTCAGCCAGCCCAAAGCAGTGAAGTGGCAAAACTGCCTTTGATGCCTCTGCTGCTATTGAGTGGTAGCTCCTGAAGGGGTGGCCCTGCAGGCAGAGCCACAGGAGGCTCTCCACCAAGCTGTTCCCATTCCTGCTCCCATGGATGTGGCAGTTGCCGCCCCTCCACACCCCCACCCCCTTGCTGGAAGATCAGCTGGCACTGGCGCCTTGGCTCTGTTGTGTCAGGAGGCAATGGGCAATTTTTAATCCTTCTATTCAGAGTCTTTTGAGGAACAGGAGGAGAAGCATAAGGCATATGCTCACCTCAGCTCCCAGGAGGTGTAGGGGAGTCTGACCCAGGAGCTGCAGGGGTAATCCTTGACCTTCTGTACACAACACATTCAAAAGGTGTCTGCAGAGTGCCTGGGCATCACCCTACAAGCAGGTGGGCTCCACCAACTTGGCAGGGCTGGATGGGGGCAAAGACCCTCTTCCCTTCTGTGTCCCAAGAGGGTCATGGGTAATAGAATCTGTAGTGCAGAAGGACCAGAGTGACTCCATCCTCTCCTGGGTCTCCTTCAGGTCCACAGTGGTGTTGGGGGCACCTGGAAAACACAATTTATCCCACAACAGACACCGCGGCAGAAACTTTTTGGATACAGGTGACATAAGCATTTGGAAAGTGTATGGATTAAGGACTGACATTTGACCAAAGAAGGTCTGTGGTGAGATCCAGGTTAGACACAGATGTAGCCTCAAAGCACATGAGATAGAGGCAAGGGCAGACTGCAGCACTCAGCCATCAGAGACCTGCTTCTTGGACCACCCAATATTTCCGCCTGTCATCACATCTCCACCACATCATGATTTGATGCACTGTTATTGCTCATTGTCCTGGCCCTCATCCTGACCCTATTGCAGTCAACAGGAGTGGTGTTGGGATCATTGGCAGAACCAGCATCTCCTCTTCTCCCTCCACTTGTTCCACCCTGTGTCCCCTCCTGCCTGCCCTGATCTCACTCTCCCGCAGCCTCGCCTGCTCTGGGCACCATCTGGTGAATTTTGGGCTGTCTCATCTCACCAACTGTCGTTTGTCCTGGCTGTGGTGTAAACGTGCTCACATTTTGCATCAAAGGACCCCTAAACCATTTGCTTTGTGGACCGGCCAGCCTGTCGGAGAGGAGCCAAGCAGTTGGCACCCAGTAAGAAACAAGCATTAATAAAAGCGCTACAGTGAGGTTAGTGCCTCATTAAAGTAATGCTAACGAACCGGCTGCCTTCCAGGAGCATGAAATTTTAACTAACACTTCCTCCTACTAATTTTGTGTATAGTTACATTTTCCTAGGGAGGCAATATTCAGTTCTCCAGGATGCTGCAGTATGAGCAAAGCCAAGTTCAGAGGAGTTGCTCTGGGAATGCACTGGTGCTCTCAGGAGAGGTTTCTGGACTCTCGCTTCAGCCTCGTCACGCAAGGTGCACCCCAGGCGCTGTGGTCCCAGCCGCGTCCTGGAGCCCTCTGTACTGTGAGCTCTGGGGCTGCAGGGTGCATGCCAGCACGGGGGGATGTGGCTGTTCCCACCGCCCTCTCTCTGCTTGGTCAGGACTCTGCCTGGCCCCATCCACCGCAGACTGAGTTAGTATGGAGTGAAGGTAGGTTCTGGATCAACATACCCAGGTTGGGGCAGCCAACAGCAGCCACTCACTTGGAGCAGACTGGCACAGATCCAGCCCAGGTGTGGGCAGTGCCATTCATTGGCTCTTCTGCTTGCCAGGAGTGGGGTGCAGCTGGGAGGCTGGGTTTTCAGAGATGGTGAAATTAAAGACTGGGGGCTTGCGCTTGATGGGCATACCTTTTGCTATGTGTCTCTGGGAGGGAGAGGTCCCACTCCTTGTGGTCCTTGGGCTCTTGCAATATCCCAGCTTTTCTGGATGGAGATTGCTGGGTTTGGGAGCTGGGGACTGATGTGTCTTGGCCAACTGTGTCAGATGGGAAGCAGCAGGGGTTTGTACCACAGGAGTTTTGCTCTGGGCCCTCCTCCAGCCTCCTCAAGCACCTTTAAGGCTGTTTCCAGGTGGTTTGTCCTGGCTTCCCACACAGCCCCTGGGCCATGGGAGTTCTGTGCCCACTGCCTCTGGACCCCAACTGTCCACTGAGCCCCACGGCTCCATTGTAAAGCAAATTAATTCTCCCCTGTGCTGAGGAATAAATGCTCAGGAAGGTTTGGCAGCAGCAGTGAGGAAAGCAGCTGCTCCAAGACTCACAGCTCCTTTTCATTTCATTTGCCTGGTTTTAGCAGCGCATGATGGGCACATGAGCGGTGGCACTGCCGGACACACAGCCACCACAGCATCTCCCTGGCTGGACGGCTGAAGCTGCTGTCCTCCCTGTTCATCTGTGAGCTCATATCTTCTCTCTGCTGCTCCTCCTCTCATCTCTGACAGATTTTTGTTCTCATGCTCCCTCGAAGCAGACACAGAGGTTTTGCTATTAAAGGATGGTATTTGATGAATGAATCCCTCTCTTTTATCTTGTAGGTGGGAGGCGTACAGGGCAAGCATGGTGCTTTTAATGCTGAACACCACTGCCTTGAAGGGAAATAACAAATCATAAGAGTTTCTGCTGTGTCTAACAGACTGTTTGGATGATCTGTGCAGGGGAGAGGGTCTCGTCAGAATGGAATTGGTGTCACACTGCTGTCTTATGTTCAGCTTGTTTTGGATGCAGCTGCAGGTTTGTACTAAGGCTGTTCTCCCACTGCTTCCTAAAGATTCTGGGTCAAAGGGACCTACATGAGCAATCATTCAGCTTTGGGACGTGCAGCCTGGGGCTGGCAGTGTCCCAGGTGTAGGATGACCACAGTCTGGGGTACATCACCTCTCCCTACAAAATTTCCTCTTTGCTTCAGGCTTTACAGCACATCTTGCAAAGGCCTCAGCTTTCCAGACAAGCACTATCCTCACTGAGTGATGTTAACTGAGTGTCCACAGGCAAAGGTAAAACTAAAGCATATAAGTAAACGTTTGCAGGATCAGGACCTTATTCAGGCATCAGTCAGGTGGCTCCAGCCAACAATAGAATTACCTAAGTATAAAATCCCATGTAAGCCAGTAAGATCAGCTCCAAACCTGCTATGAATTTGCTTTTTGTTTCCATGCCAAGAATATATCATTTCTAACTGCTGCAGTCATGGCTGGGCCTTTTTATGGTGGGGGTTTCTTAAGTGCTTTTGGGCACATTTATTTCCTGTAGCCAGCAGATACACAGAGTCTGACCCTCCTTTCCTTGGGCATGCCCCAGCCTGCTTCACCCACAATAAGTTGTCACTATCAGGGTATATTTTTTTCTTTCTTTGCCTTTTCTGTTACTGCATTCAGTAAACAAAGGGACAGCAGCGACGCTCCAATACCGTTTTTTGTGTTTGCCTGGGAACTGAGTCAACTATTTGTTGGCCTTTTGTTATTGGTTTGTGGTTTTGTTTGGTTTGGGCTTTTTTCTTCCTTTTTTAACTGATGACCATTTAGATGGTTACTGGTACCTGTGGTTGCAAGATTTGTTACCAGTTGGTATTGGGCAGTCACAGACGAGGCAGTGAAGAGGACAGGGAACAGCAAATCAAACCAAAGGTCCAGGGCACTGTCCCTCCCAGGGAGCAGGAGAATAGCCTGCAGGGCTTTCCTGGTCATTGTATGTGCTTCAGTTCCCTCAGCTCTCAGTACAACGTTTTCAGATGGTGCATCAAGACAAGAAGTCTGGTGATGTTTGCACCTGCTTGAATGAGGATGACATTGATTCTTGGAAATGAGCTTGGGCAAAATACCCAAGGAGAAGGAAGGTAGAGAGAGAAGGAAGCTGGAGACACGTTTAACTTCTATTTGCCTCTCCACCCCTGGGGCCCATGCAGCAGTGGAGCAGGAAGTGAAAGCAGCTCCTTGACCAGTCTGTTCCTGGCAGACACTAAGATAAGTGTTCCAACTCCTGTTCCCGTCTCCAGCTATCCCTCTACATCCCATAAAAGGGTCCTCTGAAAGCCCAGGCAGAGCTTCCCCTACCCCATTACACTGCAACAGAGCAGCGCCCAGGACATGCTGTGAAGGACAGATATGCATTTCCCAAGTGGTATTTAGCCTCTTTGATTATTTTAGAAGGGCCCAGAGGGCCTGTGATGTGCTTTAGCTGTGAACCTCACCATATACTGGGGTTTTACAGGCTTTGCTTTCTCAGCCTCATGTCTTGAAGCAGAAGCAAAAACCACCAGGTAACTGCAACACTTTTCCCTCCTGGGATGCCTCTGCCATCATCACAGCTGAGTCTCTTGGGGATGTCTGAAATGGGAGTCCTTCACTGGTGCCACCGAGGGGATGGTTGGCTGGCATGGAAAATAAATCACCCTGAGCTGGCGTCCTTTAGAAGCCACTATTTCAACAGGCCACAAAAATGAAGAAGTGGTGGGGGAAGCCAGGTGTAACTCTCAAACAGTGATACTAGAGCACTCACCTCGATGCCTGCCCTCAGGACTTCAAGACCCTCCTATGTGCTGAGTCAGTGTGGAATGGAGGGGCCGGCAGTTCTGTGCTTCTGCCCTTCTCAGGGGTTTTGGTGCTTAGTTTTGTTCAGCTCTAGAGCAAACCCTGTGTCCTCTGAGGGATTGCTCAGTCTCAAATCATCCTCTTACAGCTCCAGAGCTGTGCTTTCCTCCCCTGTCTCCCTGGGCTTTCAGCACTGATGTGGCTGGGTGCCACCAGAGCCATTTGTCTCCCACTGGTGCTCAGGAGCAGCGGTGGGAGCTACTCCCCAGCCTCTGCCAACCATAACCCTGCTGCAACCCAAAACCTCCCACAGTGAAACATTCCTGGGAGCCATATGGCATCTCTGGGGCTTTGATCAAATTGAATGAAACACAGCACAGCCCAGCAGGTTGGACTGTGAGCTATGACGAGCCTGAGGGATCCTGTCCTACCCTGCTTGGAGGTGCAGGCTGCCAGCCTGGGCGTTAAAGGAGCCTGTTAGTGTCTCCTGCCAGTGCCCAGGGGAGCTGCTGAAGGGACCTACCAGACATGGGGTGGGGTGGGGGGGGGGGGGGGGGGGGGGCGTGCACATAAAGGGAGATGGTTTTGTGGTCGAGTGAAGAAAGAAGAAAGTGGAGGGAACATCTCAGGCTCATGTGTGAAACAGCCAGCAGATGGAAGTGGGTCAGGGAAACTTGAGCATGCAGAGTGTTTGCTGTAAACTCAGGCTGTAAGAGCCATGATTCACCCCCGTTATTAGGACAGAGTCTAACTCTGCTAAGCCTTGACCTGACCTCAGCTCTTTCAGGTGGAACTAAACAGTCCTGAAGCATCTAAGAAGGAGAGGTGCATGTGGACCTAGCCTGATGGTATTCACCAGAACAAGCTCCAAATCCACAGAGGGAAAACAAACCAACCAACAAACCACTACAGGAGATAGGTGATTAGGGGCACCATCTGCCTGTGCCAGGACATGGCAGGCTGAAGGAGGGCTGGAGTAACTCACTAATTGTGGGGCACTGGCCAGAAAAGCAAAAGACCTGGTGCAGAGGATGGATGTCTAACGTTGCAAAAGTTTTTGGAGGTTTACTCTATAATTCTCCTCAGGTAAAAATGCCAGCTTGCAGAGTTTAAAGGAGAAAGGAAGGTGGCAGGATGATCGTTTCTGACTGATTATGGATTAATATTTTTAGTTATGTACCTATAATGTGATGTCATGCAAAAAAATGGCTAACCTCTACAGAAACTCATTTCAGAATGAGTAACTGCACCATTTTTCCAGTCATTGTCCAAAAAGGATGTTGCAGGACTGCTGGGAGTGCCCTTCTCCCCCACCTCTCTTCACCAATCTTGTGATATAATTGATGGGGTATTTGGACTCTGATAGCCTTTGCACCCACCCAGTTTCTTGTGAAAGCACTCCTGCTGCTTCACAGAGCTACATGAATGTAGGTAAGCCTTGCTCCCCCACGTTCTCCCTCCCAGAGGGAGGACAGGAGTTGGAAAACTCCTCCAGTTCCTCAGCAGAGGGATTGAGGTGATACAGCTTTGCTCAAAACAGCTCTGGCAAGGGGCTCTTGCAGCAGTTTTATCTGCTTGCTGGGCTGAAAATTGTGATCTTGGCCATTACAGCAGATTCTCTCTGGAAGTAATTTGCAATGAAATCTGTTTAAATAGCAATAGCAGAACTGTTGGAATAATTTGTGCATCTGAACTAGCAAAGATGTTAATCTGTCTCAGGGGCAAGAAAAATTCCTGTGAAACTTCCAAGGTCTTTGCTTGATTTTTTTGCACCTTAACAGGCTCTTTGGGCTGTGCCTTATGCATCACTGCATGGAGGAGAAAGCCCTGCACACAGAGGCTCCTTCAGTGGATAATGGGAAAATCACTGTCTGGTCCTGCTGTCAACAAGTTTTAGTTTGGAGGGAAATCTTCCCTAATCAGCTTGCTTTGTAGCATTTTTACAGCAAAATAAAAGATGTCTTGAATTATTTGTTGGTTACCAAAGCAAATGTGTTGCTGCTCACATGTTCCAGAGGCCATTTACAAAGTCTGGATTGACAAAAGTGCCAAGAATTTATAATCCTACACATGCTCGCCCTTCTTCAGAGGCAACCCAGGCCGAGATGGAGATGAAGATGGTGGAGATGGAGATGAGGTGGAGATGGAGCTTCCTCCTGCAGGAGCCACAGGGGTCACCCAGGGCTGAAGTGCAGGTAGAAGCTCATTTGTTATGCAAATGTCTGCTTGAGCCTGGCATAGACAGTGGAAAGCTCTTAAATTATTTTAAGCAGATGACAAAGGTTCTTTCCCTCCCCCTATCATCTTGGATCCTTGTAAAAACAAAACTAAACTAAACAGAAACCTCTGTGTGAACCATCTGACAATGATCAGCCCTGGTCTTTCCTGGCAAGGGCAGAGGCCAGGGCTATGGTGTGCATGGAAATAGAACAATTAAGGTGGGGGGTGGGGTGGGGGAAATGTATTGGAGCAGCCAGGCTTTATTTTGTCTCGATGGCAGCACGAACTAATCATCCTCCAGCTTTATCTCTGTGAGTCTGCTGGGGACAGGGCTGAGGGGCTGTTGCTCCTGGGAAACCGGCAAGAGATGCTTCTCCACTGCCTGCCTGGGGGTGAGGGCTCAGCCCAGGCTCTCTGGGCAAGGAGGGCATCAGGGGTGGCTGTTTTGGATGCACGAAGCACTTGTAGGCCAAAAGTTCAAGCTGGCAGCATGGCTCATGCAGAAAAGCCACCCGTGTGTAACGGCGAGCTTCCTGCAGCGGCTGCCGGCTGAGCTCTGCGGCCCCGGCTCCCCCCGGGCAGCAGCGGTGGCTTTGCATTAGCAGATGTGAGGTTCAGGGCTGCTACCAGCATCCCGGCAACATTTACATAGCGCCGAGGTGCGCTGAAGGGACACAGCCAAGCCTTTCTCACGCGGGCTGCAGGAAGCTGTTCCATGGGGAGAGCAGCTGAACCTGTGCTGTGTGCTCCTGAAGCAGGGGGCTGTGCCAGGGAGGGGTGCTGCCCCTACTCTGCCCACCAGGAGCAGCAGCAAAAACCTGTTTCCCAGTCAGACTGCACCCCTCCAGAATGTTTTTTTCCTGAGCAGAGTTCTTCTCCAGTTTCAGCATTCCTGTGTCCACACCAGGCAAAAGTCTGGGCAGGCAGCTGAGCTTTGGTGTTTAGAGGGCTAGTTAAACTGTGGGTAAATCAGCTTTGAAAAGAGGCTTTAGATGGTAGCTGTTGGCTGCTCCTCAGCCAGGGCACCTGTGGAGGGCACAAGGCTGGGCCCTCAGACAGTGCTGGCAGAATTAAGCTCCAGTTAGCGTGGGCTCTGCCAGTTCCTCAGCTCGGGGCCAGCTTGCATCCCAGGGTCTCGTTGGTGCATGTGGTATCCCTGTGAGTTCACAGCTCTGCTCATCCTGGCTCAGCTCTCTCCTGTGGTGTGCAGGAGAACTAGAGCCAGCTGGCCATTAGGTGTGTCACAGGCTACACACAAGCCATGTGTGGCAGGGAATGAGCTGCCACACTGGCAGGTCACCAGCCACACACCATGACTGCCTCACTGCTGGCCCATGTTGCTGGAGCCTGTGGGGTGTGGAAAGGAGGAAACATGCATGTCCTCAGGGGAGGTCTGGACAAAGCCACCACCATCATCTGTACCACAAGGTGGGAACTAAAAAGGCTTTCTCCAGGATCATGAGCTAGTCAGAGAGAGCTCAGCTGCTTTTAGTAGTCATACCATAAATAAAAGAATTAATACCATGAATAAAAGAGTGTGTGGTGTGCCACAGCAGTCCATCCTCAGAGACGAGCTGTGACCGACCCAGACTGAAGGTGGCACAGAAGTTTGTGACCACCTCTGGAGCACTGGCCAGAGCCATACACTGCACCTCTGCAGTAACCACGGGACAGAGCAAACACCACCATTTCCCTTGGCATGGCCAGGTGATGCCACCAGGACTTCCCCAGTGATCCTAACATGCTTCTGCAAGGCCACCTGCAATCAGCAAGGTATGAGGCAGGGGCAGCAAAAGGAGTTTGGGTGTGAGGGACAGTAGAGCATGGACCACATTTTCCTCTAGAAAGTGCTTAATTTCCTTAGTGCTGTGCCTGCCCTGCAAATTCTCCACTGAGATTTTTCTCTGCCTCAAAGCAGTTGCTCTCATGGGCATTTCTGAAATTGTTAGAAATCTCTGTGTGGGCATTACAACATTTGTTTGCTCTGATGACTATTTTTAATCTTCAGCTCATGATAGATATGAATTGAAACTGTGCCTTTAAATACGGCATGCTAATAGTTACACAAAACTAAGCACAAAACTAAACACAAAATTAGGGAGAGTAGGAGTATGTGCCTAAAATCTGTGAAAGGCTCAAGCTTTTTGTAACTCTTTCTTGACAGCACTGCTGAAAGCCTGGGGACTGAGGCCAAGGCGCTGTGCTGGCCAGTTTAGTACCAGTGGGGTTAAAGGACCAGGCTCACCCTGCAAGGAAGGAGCTGTATCTGGAACTGGCCTTTCCAGGAGAGGATACTGGCATCAGCTCCTCCAGTCTTCCACATGGCATCCAGCCTCTGAGAGCTGCCAGTGTGCCCTGGCAAGGCACCCAGCAGCCCAGCCTGCCGGGAGCGGGAGGTGGCAAAGGCAGCGAGGGGGATGTTTCATTTTAATGCCCTGTTAGTTTCTGTCTTTGGAGAGGAGCCCTGCAGGGAGCTGTGCCCTCCCCCATCTCTGGGGCTCTCCAATTTTGTTCCTTTGCTGGGGATTTGGCCAAGCGGTGCAGCTGAGCCAAGTGAGAGAAGGCCAAGAGTGTGTGATTCTCCCTGCAGCAAGCTGGGGACAGGGGCCCAGCAGCAAGGCCCTGAGGGAGCAGGCTCACCCCAAAAGCAGAGGCAAAGTCTTGTCCTGCAGCACTGGTGGTGTTGTGTCACATTTGGTGCCATACCACCTGGAGAGTGCAATGAAAGGAGACAGGAGCAGCTCTCCATGTCCTGCTTTGGTTTTCAGGAACCCAGCCTTGCCCTGGGGATGTTCATGCCCAAAGCTGGGGAGGGAGGATGAAGGATGGTAGTGTGTGGGAAGTGTGGTGGCACAGACCCTGGTGAATGTCATGTTGAGCTATTTAAAGTTTTTTATCTTACTGCCCTCTGACAAAAATGTGCTTTGGAGCAGAGCTTATCATGTGCAGTTTGGCACATGGGAGGGCCAATGGGGGGGTTGATGGAGTTTATCCCCATAGCTGGGGGCAGGCAGTGCAGAGCAGGTGAATCAGTGGTGCAGGAGGGGCACAGCTGTGTGTGCATGGCACAGGAGATGGGCGAGAATGGGCATGGGCCTGACCCAACCAGCCTGTCTGGCACCTCTCTGAAGGGACAGATAAAGAACAAGTATCTGACCCAAAATCCCAGCCCAGAACTGAATCATGGGAGTGCCAGGCTTCACTGTGATCCTGCCTTCCCAACATCACCCAGCCCACAGGGTGGCCTAGAACAAGCCTTGGTTGGAACCCTTCTTCCCTCCAGTTTCTAAACTTTAAATCACCTTGAAAGAGTGAGTTATCAGATGAAAGATGCTACCTGCTGTAGCCACCTTTCCCCAGGGTTGTGCTGCAAGGAGGACAGGGCATCAACTGCAGAGGCAACGCAAGTGGGACAAGGTGCATGACCTGTGTTTGCCACCACTGCCAGCTCCTAGTGGCTCCTGGAGAAGGGTGAAGAGGTGTTGGGGTGGGGTGGATGCCGCAGACAAACTCCCCCAAAATGAGGGAAACTCTGCAAGCACTCAAACCAGCAGCACTATCCCCACCCCACCACTGGTGCAAGCCCAGGGTTGTTGTGAGTTATCGCCCTCCCCGTTTTGCCTGCTGGGGCTGGAGATTAGGGAGCTGCTTCTTATCTGCTGTCAGCTCCGTACCCGGCCCTGCAGCCGTGAGGCTCCTGTTTCAGTTTTATTCACAGGAGAAATGAGTAAGCCTGTTGTAACTGTCATGCTCTTGGGCAGCAGGCTCAGGCTGCACTCGGTTCAATTGGGGTGGGGTTTTTCTAAGCTTCTCAGCACACAAACCTGTAGCAACCAGGATGCACTGCAGGCACCTGTGGGAGCTGTGGCTGTGCTGGAGTTTAGTGGAGTTTAGTGGAGTTTAGGGTACACCTGCCCCCAGGCCAATGCCTGTGCACAAAGCCCTTGGGCCAGTTTCCAAATGGGGCCCAAACTCCTGTATCCATCCATCCATTCATCTCTTGAACAAGTCTTAGCAGACCAGCCTCCTCCAGCACTGTGCCAGGATGCTCTGCACAGCCACCATTTCTGGCAGTTGGGATGACAACTACAACAAAATATTCATGCACTCTTCATCTTTACTAGGCATATGACCTGAGCAGTGCCAATAGTATAAACACTAGGATTTGAGTAACTCTTTTGTTGGCAGTCTGTGTCTCAGCTGGACAGCTGCAGAGTGGCTCTGGGGCTGCTCCCCTGCTCAGGGGGAGAGGGGCTGGGGCAGGCAACTGGCAGTGCTTGGCCAGAGCAGCCTGGAAACCTTTGCCCAACTCTATGGGATATTTTTACTTTTTTTTCCATTCAGGCCCATGTAGGGCTGCTGGCAGGACTGGAGCTTTAGTCCAGACTGCAGATGCCCAAAATATCTGTATTCTAGACTGAGTAGAGTGAGGTTGAAGTACCCATGGCTGGGTGATGGAAGAGATCATACAGGAATGCAGAGAGACAGAGGGATAGGCACAGTTAAAACGCCTCAGCCTGCGTGGTAGCAGCAGCAAGAGCATGGGGAACACAAACAGGCACTGCTCAGCCCAGGGCTCTATTCAGTAGGAGCCAAGGACAACCCCCGACCATGCCTGCCCATCTCCCAGGCACGGCTCTTGTAGCAGCCTGTGATCTTTGCACTATATTTCCAGCCTAGTGAGCTCAGCCCAGGACATGATTCTGACCTGGATTAGCTTGTTCTCATCCTAGCAATGCCTGGGCACAGCATGCCCAGCCCTGTCCAGCCTCTCAGCAAATCAGCTGCATCCATACCACTGATGGCTGCATCTTACTGGGACATCCACTGGGACACATTACTGGTGATTCCAGCCATAAGTTAATCATAAAAGCAGTCCCACATTTAGCCTGCAGACCAGGACCAGGCTGAGTTGGGGCAACAGTAAGCAATGGGGCCCCTGCAAAGCCTCTGTCAGCCCTTGGGGTGTTCTAGGATGGGCTCAGCAAACAGAGGGCCTGAAATATCCTACAGCACACAGTGAGCAGGAGCAGGCCAGGGAATGCTGAGCCTTCTGACAGGAAACAGCTGAGCATCCCTAAACTGGTCCTGCTTGCCCTTAAACTTGGTTAAATTGCTGCTCTATTGTGCTCCTCATTTCAAAATGTTGTCCACTCTGCAATTCACCTGGCACCTTCAGCAGCCAGCAATGATGAAGCAGAAGTTAAGTATCAGTTGAATAAAGGCACTCATTCTTTCACACACACATTGCTGTTGATAGGAAGCATGTGCTTGCTCATACATACATGTTTCTAATCAGATTTATATATAATAGAAATATATGAACATACTACAAATGGTTTTGTACATCTATATTTCATTGGAAACAGGAAACCAAAGTGGTTTACCTTACTAAAGTAGCATGAAATAATGAACAGTGCACACTGTTTAAAATAAAGTAGGATGTGGGTTTTGGAGGGTTTTTCCTTTCCCCCAAGGGCTCATTCCATCACATTTGTGTCTAAAATCTGGTAATTTTAAAGCCTAATGGTAGGATTTATTTATTTCACTTCACTTTCATTCTGCAAAGCTCAGGCTTGGTTTAATGTGCTCACATGTAAGCAGCTGATACTGCTGGGGAAAGCAGACGGCTCTCAGCATCTGTGTGTGCACGGTGACACCACACGCCCACCCCCACCCCCCCCCTCCACTCCCCCACCCTGTGTTTATCCAGAGGTAGAGATTAAATGGGAACCACTCAAGTGTACTTAGTCTGATTTTGAAAGATCTTTTGAGTGTTAAACATGTAATAAGATGCTTAGTGCTATATTCAAACCAAGACATGCTCCTGGCTGATTTACAAAAGGCCCTGCTCCTGCTCTCCAGCTTTATGTGGGTAAATGCTTTTCAAAATCAGCTCCTGGGATTTTGGAGCTCAATGATTCAATAAGACTTAATAACCAGGTTGCCCATGATGCTTCCCAAAGCGGAAGCTGAGCTCCCTTCTCAAGTCAGTCCTTTAGATTATGCCACCTTATGCTGCTTTATCTTACTTCTGCTGGATGTAAAACCACCTTTAATAAGGGGCAAATAATATTAATGGTGTCCCAGGGCAATTTTTTAAATGCAACTTCTTTCTCTGCAGTACTGTGCTGGTTCAGTGGATGAGGGTAGGAGATGGTGGTGCAGCTGCCCCATTGCTGCCTGGCTCCAGGAGCCAGTCCCATGCATGAGGGGAATAACACAGACCATACCCTGGATAACAGGACACCGTCACGGCTCCAGCGAGCATGCTGCTCCTGGCATGTGAATGCAGCAAGCCCAGGGGCTGCAGCTCAAAAATGCTGACAGGGAGAAGGACAAAACTTAATTTGTATATATGCATATGTATTTATGTGTGTGTGTGTGTGTGTGTTTAAATGAATCTATATATAATTATGCAGTTAAATCATATATGCTTGAATTATATACAAATAAATAACCATAGAGATGCCTTTAAGGATCTCTAAAAAAAGCTACATATGCCCTGTGCTCATGCCCTGAGGCCCTCTGTGAGCGAATGCCTGTGCCATGGTGGCACTGCCCTTGTCCTGACCCTGGCCCTGGATTTAGTGGCTGAGGCTGGGCACAGCCTGTACCCACCACAGTCTGATTCTCAAGAGATGTGCTGTGCCTTTATTGCCTCGTTTCATCCTGAAGCATTGAAGCACTTGAAGAACAACCTTTGACTTCTCCATCTCTGATGTCTCCAGGTTTGATCTTTCTCTCACTCACTTCTCTATCTCCAACCTCTCTGTCACCATCATCATCAACCTTTCAAACACAGGCACACAGCTAATAAATCTGAGTCTTTAATTGCCTTCCACACAGCATGACCTTATCTGAGCCATCATCCCTCTCACTGTGCCTTGCCACACCTCTCTGTTTCCAGGTTTGTGCTCCTGGTGTCAGCAAAGGAACAAATCCACAGTTATTTGGCTTTGGGTTTTGGTTCAAATTCCCCCAGTAACACGTTCCTGGTTGCATGATGTGTCTGCCATGGTTCTGCCTGGGTGGGGATTTACAAACCCTCTGCATTTATCTCATGCAAGGTCCCACTTTTATGGTTATGTAGATAAAACTATGCAAATATTAGTGAAGGGGGGGAGGGAAAAATATCCCAACATAAATTCCATTGCTACAGACATCAATAAAGGCAAAGGAGGCTGCTGGCCCCATGTGCTGCTGGAGAAGCCTCACTCACCATTTACAGCTGGGTGTTATTCAGCAGAACTAATGCCTCAGGTACTCGGAGGGATTGGTTTGTCCTCCTTACCCCTAGGAGCCGGGGAAGCGCTCGGCCGCGCCGCAGGAGCGCGGGGCGGTATCAGCAGCCGCGGCTCTATCGTGCTGAGCAGAAGCTTTTCCAGGAACTATCTAGCGAAACACATGACGGTGCTCCCGGCCGAGGGGTGATACGTGACAGGCATTCACCGGGCTCCCGGCGAGTCAGTTGACTTTGTTATTCAAACTATTTTAGTGATGGTTTTTAATCCCAGGCTTAAGTTTTTCTTTTTTTTTCCTATTTTTTAACCTCTCTCTCCCCTGAACAAGGGAATCTCTAAGCTGGCAGGATTCAGGGAGGCACAAAGGAGGGAAAACGTGTTTCAACCAGAAAGGGGGTGTGGGGGGTGTGGGAAACAAAAAGGGATGCTGTTAGCATTCCTTGTATGTGAGGGGGTAAAATAATTTTGCTGTGAACTTTATTCTAAAGGGTAAGTGCCAAGAGCAGCCCAGTTACTATGCAAATCAACCCTGCCCTTGGCCTTTCCCTCTCAGCTGTAAACTTTTGGTGCTGGGGCTGTTATGCACAGAAGCTGGGCTGCAGGGCTGGCACACGATGCTGGCGAAGGAGGCTGTGCCGTTCGGCAACATATGAACAAAAAAAGAAAGAAAAAAACCCAAACCCCAACAAAATACACTTTTAAGCAATTGCAAAGGGATTGAAGCACTTGCCCTGTGCTAGTCAGGGCTCACAAACCACTGCCTGCCATCCACACCCCTCATGTACTGCACTTAACTCTTGTTCCTCTTACACAGTGACCCATTGGGCTCTTCCCTCCTTCCCGGCTCAGCACTGGGCCAAGGAAGCACTTGGGCTCCTTTTCAGGGCCACAGGCTTCCTTCACCCCCTGCCAGCACATCCTGGTCGGGGGATATCATACCTGGCTGTGATTGCACTGTTGGGTTTTTGTGACTGGAAAGATGGTAGGTTGGGCTCCTGTTTTGGTGTGCCTTTCTCAAAATGAGCCTGGGACAAAGCTGAGTGAGAGCCAGGAATGGCTCTCAGTGGTGGCATGCTGGGTGCCAGGTCAAGCAAGGAGCATGCTGCTGTTCCCAGCTGCCTGCACCCTTGCTTCCTGCCAGTTTTGGCCACCTTTCAGGAAATTAATGTCAGCTAAATGGAAAATCATTACTCTTCTCACTTCAAAATGCACTGGATGCATTTTTGCAACAAGGCCTTGGTCTTCCTGTTGTCTGGGGGAGGCATGGGCTCTTGGTGAAGACAAAACCTGACGTTCAGCAGTGCCCATGCCAGGCAGACACACTGCCCAAGGACGGGCACCCCCTCACCATGTGGCTGTGCACAACCCAGCAGCTCCCAGGGCCCCCTTCTGCCTCCAAAATCCTCGCCTCTCCCTCCTCCTTAGAAAGGCTCATGACAGGAAGAAAGAAGAATTGCTGAATAATCTCTCCAGGCCCGACAGTACTTCAAAAGTAGGTTTCTCAGGCCAGGCTGTGCTCCCTGCCAGCACCGTGCTGGATGAGGCACTCGGCTCCTTCTCCTTTGGCAGCCCCACAGCCACATCCAGAAAGTAATTACTTAAAAAGGAAATAAATGTCACCCACACAGCTGTAAGCAAAACCCCCAGCAGGTTGAACAGAGGCCCACCAGGATCTGCGTTCTTACGCAGTATGAGCCTGGGAGGAAGGAGCTGTTTCCATTCATCGAGATGGGCTATTTACTCCGAGGCCTACTGATGACATTAGACTTGCCCTCCATGTTCCTTTACGTGCAGCAGGGCTTTCATCCTGCAGCACTCTCTGCCCTCAGGACAGCTTGAGGCTTCGTCATCTTCAATATATGCTGGTGCAAAATGTGCAGGGAATTCACTAACCAGTCCTGTCATAACCTCTGTAGAGATGAACTAGGTAACTGGCATGAGCAAATAGAGTAATTTTATTTACTTTTAAAAACTGGTACTTTAAGCTTGCAACTGTCAAAATCTGAACCCCAAGTTTCTAAAGCAGGTTGGTTGGGGAAAAAGACAAATGCAGCCATCTCACTATCAAAAATGGGGTTGAGGGGTGTGAGCACCCTGGCAGAGCCTTGCTGTTACCTGCAGTCTGCCTGGGTCCTGCTGGGTTAGAGGCCCTCAGCAACCCATCCCTGAACCAAGACAAAACTCCCAAATAGCGGTGCATGGGCCCTGTGAGGGATGGTAGCTCTCATGCCCTGCCCATGCAGTGCAGTGCTGGGTCAGGATGCAGGCAAAGGCTCTTGCCAGCCTCTCTGCACTGCACAACACATACTCCCAGCCCACCAGGAGCCCGTTCTGCTGGGTGACAGCTCAGTGTAGCCAGCCCATGTCAGTTTGAAAGTACTCCCTAGTGGACTTCAGCCAAGCAAACAGGGTACCATACAGTACTGAATCATTTTAAAAGTTAAAATAGTTTATTGCTGTTCTTTGTAGAAATGCACTTAACTTACATCATCTGTTCTCTTCCTTTATTTGGCTGCTGGATTATAGGCATAAAAAGGTCACGTTTACCCATTTGTTCAGAGACACAAACACCTTTCCTCTCTCTCTTGCTCCACCTCATGCTATTCTCCTAAGCTTCACTGACCAACAGCCCCCAATCTGCTTCACATAAATACTGTAAATGTCTCCATAGGTTGCAGCATTGTAACAAAGGATCTACCAAAGTAGACAAAATGTTCAGTATTCTTGGTTTGTTTGTTTGTTTTTTTTTTGCATTTAAAAATATACCTAAATTTGAGATCATCTTAACAGAGTAACAATTACCATAAGAAAATAGTACAGTGCGTTGACTAAAGGAATATCCTGCTCTCCTTCAAGCCAATATTCCCTTTTGCATGTTGAAGTGATTCAGCAATTACTTGTAAGAACTTTGTACCTACATACAATAATTTAGTAAAAGGAGAATTAAACAAGGCAGATACTTACTACTATTCTTCCGTCTGCAGTTCACAGCTCATGCGAATAAAATCGCAATAAATATTAAAAAATAGGTTTTCTTTCCTTTTTTTTTTTTCTTTTCTTTTTTGTTTTCCTGTAAGGCATCTCTGAGTATTACAAAGTTTTTGTACAACCAAAAAAAAAAAAACAACAATAAAATGAAAATAAGATTGCTCTTTTCCACGTTCTCCGAGTACCTCAACGGTAAAGAAGAGGATTTCAGGGTTGGATGAGGAAGGAAAGGGCAGATTGGGGTTAGGGGCAGAGAGAGACCATGGCGGGATGGGAAGCAGACCGCAATGTGTGCAAGAATCTGGAGGGTTTTTTTTTCCCCTGTGAAACATTTCAGTCACTTTTGGAACATCTTCAAGACAGTATCTGTCCAGACTGCAGGAAAAAAAAAACCCCAACAAAAAATAACCCCCCCCCAAAAACCAACTTACCAGAAGTCCATTTTTGTAAGCACAGTCAGACTGCACCGTGGGTTTGCCCTTAACACTATAAATAGCTCAGGTATGGATATGCACCTGTGTGAAGGGGGTAAAGGGATGGGGTGGTTTATTTCTCTTTTTGTTTGTCGTTGCTTTGTTTCTTTCCTTGTTTCCTTGTCGCTGCTTTTCTTGTCCTAGTCATATCCTACCACTGTAAGAGATTGTCCTCGGTGGCGAAGGCATGGGCAGGGCCTCACTGCATGCGGTCAGGCTGCAGCTGCTGGGGCTGGTACTGCACGAAGGCGGTGGTGGGAGCTGCTGGGTTGCTGGCGGTGATGGGAGGCTGGACTGCGCCCGTGTAGCCATATCCCACGAAGCCGGCAGCAGGGGAGGCGGCGTAGGGGTACTGATCATAGGCAGCTGTGGTGTACTGGGAATAGGCTTGGCTGGCGGCGGTGTAGTCGATGTAGGGAGACGTGATGGACTGCACAGGGGTAGGGATCACCACGCTGGGCTGGATGATAGCTTGGGGGTAAACATAGTGAGGCGTGAGTCTGGGGAGGCAAAAGGAGAGAGTCAGCAAGGAGTTGGGCTCCCTCCAGCCTGCATGTCCTGCTCCTTCACCCCCAAATTCATGTGCATCAGCCACAGAAACAGTGCTGCCCGACAGTGCTGCCCTCAAATGAGGGGTGCTGCTCCGGGTGAGGGCAATGAAAAGCAAACACTCCTAGATCCCAAGAGTGGAAGTAGTGCAAGGTGAAGCATGGAAGGCAAGAACAGACACACACCCTGGTAACCATGTCTTGTACCTTCCACTATCCAGGCTGCTGGTCTTCAAGGTAACCTCCCTAGATGTCTACAACACAGCCCTTGCCTAACTGGGTCACCACATCTCCCTGGCCTCCACATTCCCTGCCTTTCCCTGCATGTGTCCATATCCTCCAGATCCACATTTCCCCTGCACTGCACAAACCCTGGGAAAGGTTCCCGAGAAACCACAGCCCCTACTTGGCACCTCCCAGCAGCCAGGACATCAGGTTATGCTTCTGTTGTCCCACCAACATAGCATCCCACCAGGGATGACCATTGCCCCCAGGCACAGCTGCAGGCATTCCAGCTTGCCAGCTGTTATCAGTTACCACACATTCAAGCCTGTGTTTCCATAACACTGGGTGTCTGGGGCAATGCTACAGGGTGCTTGTTGCAAAACACAAGAGATTAAATTCTGGTTTTCTTCCCTTCAGCAACACTGCTCAGTAGTGACTGTGCCAGCAGCTCCTGACCCAGCAGCAATGCCCACGTGCTCCATGAGCTTCCACATCCAGGCTCTGTGGCCAGCCAGGCCCTGGCATTTCCTCTGCCCTTTCAGTGCAGCTCCTAAAGCCCCAGCTCATTTGTCCCTGCCCTGAAGTAGCCATGCTGCCGAGAGGAACTTAACATGACCCCACACAATTAAAGTCTATTGACTGAAAGATCCCAGAGATGATTAATGCAGGACCCAGTAATTTGCTAGAAACTCCTGATGGAGGGGGGGGAAGAAAAGAAAAGGGCAGCAAAATGAAAGGACTGTAATTTCCACAGGGCCCACAAGAAGCTTCAATGACCAACAACTGGGCAAATCTGAAGGTGTAGACCCATCCACACAAACTGTTGTGGGCCAGACAAAAACGGGCAATCACACATCAACCACAGAGTGCAAACAGGATCTACCTGCATGGCCCTTGGCTGCTCTACTGTGCACAAGCTTGACAGATTTGGGGCTTAAGAAACATGGGAGTGCAGATTGTCACCAGCAGACACGGGCCACTGATGGATCAGTCACGTGCACCCCAAAAAAGTGCACACTCTGGAGAAGGTCTCTTTGGCCAGCTGCTTGCTGAATCGTTTAAGGCAACAGCATGAACCAAAAGCCATCCTCTGGAGAGCTCATTCCACCCTGCCCCCAACCCCAAGTCGTTTAGGCAAGCAAAAAAGAAAACCAAGGTAAAACTCTGCAGAGAGCTTATGTAGATTCAAATATTTTGGGGATTTTTGTGTGGATGTGTGACAGCACATTGTCAACCAACCACTTTTCAAAGCCTCCCACTAGCTTTTCACAAGACAGGCCTGTATGTGCCTGAACTACTCTTTAAAGATGAGCTCAGCTGCCTGGGCAGAGGAGATCTTGCCCACTTGCCCATCTGAGCTCTGGGTCTGAAAACCCCAGCTGACTTCCCATGACCAAATGCTCTGGTGCTTCATGGCCCCTTGTAGCCAGGACTGGGCACTTCTGCTGGGTGGGTCACTGGCTGCCCTCATTATACACAAGGCTCTGTCCTAGGTCTCAGCCACCACCTACAACATACCAGCGTCCAACTGGGGCTGGTCTCTCCTACCCAGCAGCTATGGGGCTGTTTCCTTTTGCTTTGCAACCAGCTCTGAATGCTGCTAACCTGCTCTTCAGGCAGGAGAAAGGCTTCCCACAAACAAGGACTCATCTGAGCTGAATTTTCTCTCATTTTCCCACTCACGTATGCTCTTTGTTTTGTTTTTTTATCTTGAGGCAATTTGCACAATGAGAGAATGAGTGTTCTCTTCTCTGCACCCCTCCAGCAATGCTGCTGCCTCCAAAACCAGGGTTGTTAGATATATAGAGGCCACCTCAAAAGGAGCATCACTAGGAACAGCAGCCATCTCTCCTAAGGAACTGGGCCTAGCCCCAGCCCAGAGGTTTTCACCCTTAGGCACTAGGGTTTCATTTTGTTTCATTTTGTGTTTAAACAACACAGAGGTACAACACTGCTTCTCTCAGCCTGCCAGAGTCTGGGGGAAGCTTTCACAGAATCACAGAATGCTTTTGCAGAGGCATTCCCTGGCACTGGCCCATGTAACCCTTAGGGGTGACATGAGTTGACCCCACACACACCTCTTGATCTACCCCTTTGAGTTTGGACTACAGCCTGCATCCTGGATTGCTGATGGATGCTCTGGCTGCTTGTTGCTTCTCCCTATATGTGGCATCCCACAAATACAACAAAAATCAAATGCACAGTCCCCACACTCCTGACTCACTGAAAAACAGGAGCAGAAGCTGGAAGGAGCAGGAGCTGGGAAGGAGCACTTTTCCTGTACAGAGGCACTGAGCCTCTGCCTGCAAAATGACCAGGAGGACATTGAGAGCCCCAGAGCTATCCAGCCTGAGCATCATCCTGTGTGAACAGTTCTGCAGGTCACCCCTGTGTCCCTTGCTGTCACCCAGTTTCTCTTTGGAGGTTGCACACCACCCACATGTGAGGCTGCCAGGGTGAGTGCACACTCCCACTTCATCCCAAATAAACTCCACATGCTGGCTTTGCCATCACATGCACAGCTCCTCCAATGTGGGTTCCATGGTGTGCTCCAGAGAGACAGCAAATCTGCAACATCCTGCACTATTTTTTCCTCAGCAAGGAAAAATTCCAGCTCTTCAATGCTACTTTGAATAAAAAGCACCATTAGCTAGGAAGGCAATAAGAACTCCCCCACTCTGTTTCCAGAAATACATCCTGGCCCAATGCAGACACAAGCACACATCACACACCAAAGCTTACTGCACTAGGGGGGAAAAAAAGAAGAAAATCACACTCAGCAACTCCAGAATCTGCTTCTATGTAAAAGAGAAAGTTCTTTTGGCCTGTGGGGTTCTAATAATTTAGCTACAAATTTCAATCAAGATATTATGCAGTCTGGACTTCCAAATTAGGTGGCCAGATAGTAACTTATCGATCAAAACAAAACACACAACCCAAGCTAAGGTCACTTTGATGACTTGCAGCTACAAACAAAACAAACCAGTGCAGTACAATGAAGTTCTCTGCTGGCTATGTTTAGCACCCACAGAAAGTCTTAAAATGTTTTCCCCTCCCTTCCATTATTTCTGAAGAAGATCTTTCAGGAGAAGAAGGAAAAAAAGGCAGCTCTTTTGGCATCCTTTTTCTAGAAATCAGCAAACTCTAATCTGAATTTCTACAGAGTGAGTCACATCTGTGTTTTAAGAAGCTTTTCCCTTCCTCCCTCCCTGCAGTTTGTCTCCATCCCCCACAACTGGCTCTGCCAGCCAGAAGAGAACTTCATCTAGAACACACACAATGTGATTATAAAACATCAACCAAGCGATCAGCCATGGCCACCACACAGTCATCCTGTGAACAGCAGACATAGGAGATGCTTATGGCAATAAGATTAATCGTGGGCAAAGGCCACAAAACAATCGGTGTGGGCAAACCTAAGTCTAGAGCTGGCTGCAGGAGGGCCTCAGGAAGGCTGTGGAGGTGCAGGAGGGCAGCCGGGCCCCCAAGCTAGCCCATGCTCCTAACTACGTGGCACAATGCCACACTGCCCCAGCAGCCAAAATAGAAAGACAGAACAAAAGAAATGGTTACAGAGCCATTGGCAGAGGAGATGCAGGCTTGGCTTCTGCTTTTGCACTGCACAATATGAAGGGCAGAACAAAAGCAGCTCGTTTTGTGTAGTCCTGGGTGGAGATGTTCAAATGCATCAGGTGAGGCTTGCAGCTGCCAGCACCCTCAGCTCCAGGAGGTGCTGCCTGATGAAAGAGTGAAGTCTTTAAAACCTGCCTTCTCCTGGTTCTCCCCATTGCACTGGCTGGGCAGAGGTGGTTGGTGGGTATCCACAGCAGGCAGGCAGAAGGGACAAGTCAGATGGTGATGCATCCCACACCTCTTCCCAAACAGCAAGGAAGAGGAATAAGCTAATGAGGCCCTCTCCTCTCCCTCAGCTGCAGTTCTATCTGCCAGAGCTCACCTCAGAGGTGTCTTGTATATTTTATTGTACCAGATTTACACCTAAAACGTGTTTTAGCTGTACTTTCTTGGTGTTCCCCTATCCTGCAGGGCTTCCTGTGCATGAGCAACGAGCAACTCCTGCAAGCCTCACAGGTCTGGGAGGAACAGCAAGCAAGAGTTCCTGACCCCCTTGATCTCTGCTAGCCACAACGGGAGCTGGTTTCATTGCTTCTGGAGATGTGGGAGACAGGTGGAACCCTCTGAAAGGGGGACAGAGCATCACATAAACACTTTGGAAACAAGGAGGGGCACAAGGGCTCTTGGCAGTCTCACAGAGATCAGCACACAAATGCCACCGCCACGACCAGCCTTTTATTCCTTGAAGAATAAAAGAAAACAGAGCCCTTTGTGTCTGCCAGCAAAGGCACAAATTCTGGCATTTGACCCCAGGAATTTGTCCTCCATTTCCACTAGAGTTGATCCATTAGCTGCTACAGGGACACCCACACTGTCACAATGTGTGATGGCAGGCAGTGTCGGGCTTCAGTTGGTACTGCAGAACAAGCTGAGCACAGGCACAGCTGTCCACGACAATATGAAAACCACCTCTGGTGAAGTAACACCTCCCACCATAGCTCAGGTAACAGATTTGAGAGTGTATTTTGAAGTGGGTTCTTGAGTTTAAAGGCACCAAACAGAAGCTGTTCTGAGAAGCACACCCCAGCAACACCAAGGAACACAGCAGCAATCCAGGAGCTCCACACTTGAATTAGCAGTGCTGCCACACCACCTTGGAGCTGGTGATGCACAGGTATCCTGATGTAACTCATGCCCAAGATCATTCCTGAAGGACACTCCCAAGCCAGCACTCACCTCATGGAGCCACTTTAAGTAAACCTGTGTGGAGTGGTGGTAGGCTTGTCAGAACATACCATATGGGCCCCAGTCACAATGACAGGCTGTAGAAACATGAGAAATTCAGGTCCTGTTCTTAAATCCAGACATGATGAGGAAAGGCTACAGGCTAGAGCGTGGACAGGGCATTCCCTGCCTGTCAACAAGGACTTTTGCTCAGGGAGAAGATCACGTAGAGTTGATGCACCAACACTTCGGTGAAGATCAGTACATTCATTGTGCCTCAATCACTCTGCCACCCATCATCATTCACTGACAGGCTGGCTTTCAACCACTGACATGACAAATCTCTGAATCTTGAAACATCCTTTCTGAAGCTCATGAAAATGTTCTTTGAAATGTCAATGGCTTCTGCCTCATCAGCCAGATTGAAGTAGGACAAGGATGAACCCTTCAGCTCCATAGTACAGTATTTGACCTCACCTACTACACTATGACACAAACACAAAACAGCAAACCAACCAACACAACTTCTGCTCATCTTGTAACTAATTCATCTGTTTGACTTCTACTTGTCCTCTGGCCCTGTTTCCCTGTTGGGACCAAATGTCACCATACTGGTGGCAATCACGAAGGAACAACCTTCTGCAACAGACTGTCCCAAGTTGGAATCAGTACAAGAGGAAAAGTGAGTACATTTCAGTACTCAGCGATAACCTCTGCTGCTTGAGAAAGACACGTGCCAACTTAAGGGTACAAGAGCAATCCATCATTCCAATTTCTTTTCTTTTTGGAAGGAGAGAGAAAATTTAAGGAACAGGAAGTAATGTAGTAGCTGAGAACCTACCACAGCACAGCAACGTCCTCATTTTACAGTGTTAGCACATCTTGAGCTCACAATGCAACAAACTAAGGGCCCATAGCAGAGGAAGGTGGATCCCACAAAAACAAGGAAGAAGAAATGCCATCTACACCCCATAGCTGGTGCAGAGGTGTGTGGAAATAATAAATCAAATGAAAACAAAACAAAACAATTACAGACCACAGAGTGCATCTTCTCACAAACATCTAATCCTTCCTCTCAACTCAGAGTCCAACATTAACACGTTGAGCTCCACCATGAGCTAGTCAAGCTCAGTAATTCACAGCTTTATCCTCTGTATCTTACTTCCCCTGCATCCAAAGGGGAATAAAAAACATCCAAAACAGAGGCATGCTGGGCCACACCAAAAACAGTTTTGGAGAAGTAGGCTGAAAAAAAAACCCACTCAGGTAACAGGAGATACTATCTGCCTGAAATGAGAGCCATCTGGCACCAAGGAAAAAACCACATGGAAGTTTATCCACAACTAGTCAGCTATCCAGAAAAGGCAAAAACCCTCCTCTTTGAAGTTATCAGCACACCCAAACCAGAAATGAACTGACAGAAGAGACAGAAAATGCTTCACACCAGGGCACTACAGGAGATCAAGTCCCTCTGCATCAATGTGAGAAACCCCAGAGGATGGTAGATTCACCCTGTCCACACAGGAGGAAAACCAGAGGTCCTTAGTTAAAGGAATTCTGCCTTTAACCAAGCTTTCTAATTTTCTTCTGTAATTTTGAGAAAACCAAAGGCAGAAACATCTCTGAAGTCTTCTCAAGTACCTGGTAAGTGTTGGCATAATATACATTAAACCAACTACTTTCAGTGGGTCCATTTTTTATCAGACTTTCTTTACACATGATCCCTTTCACTGGCTTTAATTAAAACCATCCACATGTTTGATTTATCAAAAATGCTTTTTTTGGATAGAGGAAGTATTTTGAAGTAGAATGCTTAAGCTATGGCAGAAGCAATGAAATATCTATTTTTGATAAAAGATTACACTAAAAAAAAAATCACATAGTTTCTCAAACAAGAAATAAATTTCATTGTAAGAGTTTCAGTGATCGCTGCTGCCAGTTGTGCCTGAACCGTTCCAGAGTGTCCATGTCATCTCTTCCACACCATTCTGCAAGCTGGAATCATGGGGAGGGGATTGTAAGCCTGCCCCTGGCATGACTTTCCCAGCCTCCACTGCTTTGGCCAAGAACAGAGGCAGCAGCAGCTCAGCTATGACAGAGGGGAGCTGAAATGATCAAACCTGTCAACAGGGAAATTGCAGGGGACAACCGATCCTGTTTACAGGATTTAGAGACCAAGAAATAGGAGACTCAGTTTTAACTCTGAGGTCCACAACTTTTCATCTTTTGTGATCATAGAGTATATTTAGCTCTGGCATGTAGCTTGCTCCCATCTGTGGGGAACAAGTTCTTCATGTAAGTCATATTTAGAAGTGACCCAGTGTCCTTGCTACCAAATTATCAGCACAACTGTCTAGTTCCCTCGCTGGTGTTCTCAGCTCAGAAGCAGGCTGATCAGAGCAGCATTCATCATCTGAATTACTGGGCATGTGTTTAATACTCCAGAGTTAGGACCCAGTGTGTCAACAGCTGCCCAAAGGAAAGATGAGACCAAGCAGGAGCTGGACTGCTCTGAAAATTCAGATGCATGCATGAATCTGCCACACCACAACTACATGGCACCAGCCAGGTCAAAACAGGAGAACTTTACATCTGCTACTCCCCAGCTTCTGCAACAAATGGAATGGAATTAGGGCTGTGCTGCTTCTGAGGCCGCTCTTCTGCTGGTGAGCATGAAGAGCGAATCCACTGAATGTGATAGAATCATACAGAGACGACAGCACAACCCAAGTCAACTGTGATAAAGACAAAGCTAGAGCCAGCTCAGCTTGGCCCGCCATCACACACAGGTCTGTACCCTGACTGCACTAGAATGGCACATGGCACCCATCACCTGTCCCTTGCAAAATGTGTGCTGCTGCCTCAAGCTTGGCACACCACTTAAGTAGCCAAGTGCAAGGTCAACATATCAGATCATGCTCTCCCTTGTATTGTTCTGCAGGCCTGTACGGGATGCAGGACAGGAGCAAACCAAGCCCAAATACAAAACAAATTGCATACTGAGCCCTTTAGATCTGATACCAGCATTTGTTACCTTGAAGGAAATGTCCAAGAAAATTCATAAAGTCATCTAATCTATCTGTAAACACATGGCTACTCTTAAAAAACAAACAAACAAACAAAAAGAACCAAGAAAAAGAGCTCTGACTGGCAAGCATTTCATCTCAATAGCAGTAATCACAGCAGCTGAAGCAGTTTGGAAAATGGGTTTGACTGTTTCTTAGGAAATCACACCTCCCAAACCTTTCATGTTACTGGCACATGATCAACAACAGGTGCTGTGTACACCATCCCCAGGGAGCTCCTCATGAGCCAGGTTAGGGTCCTGCTGCCAGACAGTTCTTTGGTGCCAGTGCACCAAAGTTGGAAGTTGGAGCACAGGGAATGCCAGCTGACAGGGGCTGAACAGAGCAAGGCCAGAGTGTGCTGGTTTACAAAGCATAACCACAGAAAAGATGAAAGTTTGTTTCCTTCTATTTTTAACCCAATAGAGACGTTTTGAGGATAAACAGCTGCAAGGGAGGGTGGGCTGACACAAAGAGGGACTTTCTTCACATCTTAACCCCAACAACAGTACAATGACATTTCACCTCAGGTAAGTTTAACTTTCTGATACTGCCTGAAACCAAATGTGGACCAGAGTCTGAGGGTCAAGGACTTGCAGTGAGGTCTCTGGAGCAACATCTAACACGCAGATACAGGGAGAGCTAGATCCTGCTGCAAGAGACAGCTGCATGCTTCCAAGAGCTCAGTCCCTTACGCAGTCACTGGTAGATCTCCCACACAGATAGCTCCTCTGCTGAGGCACAGCCACAAGAATGCATCTGCCAGATGCTGCTCAAGTCCAGAGCAGCAAGCATAGCTAAGAGGAGGAGAACCTGGGAATCCCCATTCCCTGCACAGGCTCAAGCCCGTCTCAGACACTGGAGTCACAGAGAAAAGGACCAAGAGAGGGGCACCAAGCAGCTCTGCTACATCACCATGTTCTACTCCTGGTCAAGGGTCTACACAATCGCTCCTACCAGCTTCCAAGAAGTTTCATATGTTTCTCAGAATTTCTTAAAAGGCACATTGCTGCAGGAAGAGAGCTCCAAAGCTCTCCCCCCTTCTCTGACTGTGTGAGCACAGCTCTGTGCTGGCTGCAGGAACATGCTGCGGTATCATCAGCTGCCTCCCAGCAAAGCAGTCTGTAAGCTCCAGGCTAAGCCCTCAGGCCTAATGCTGCTTCCCTAAACTCAGAAACCAGATCTCTGAGTCACCCTGACACAGATGCCTCCTTTGCCTTGCACTACTGTTAAGATCTCAGGTTATGACAATCTCGAGACTGCTTTTCAAACCAGGATTTACTATCGACTCCGTGCTGTCTGCTGTGTGAGTGCCTCCCCAGCCGGGACAGCAGGAGGAAGGAGAAAGGCTCTTCATGGTTTCTCTTTCTGTTCCGCATACCCCAGGCAGCATTTACAGCTGCATTTGGGTGCCTGGGGCTGGGGGGAAACCTTCAGTTTATAAATAAACCTTACTGATGTTTGGGTAATTTTCATAGTTTCCATTCATTTCAGCTTTCACCAAAACCTGCATTTTGTGGCTTGACAGCTGGAACATGACTGGCTGATTTTCTCTTATTTAACTTCCTAGCAGTTAATGGGATGCTCATTTATGCCAGGTTCAACTTGCACACCTAGAATCCCATGTCCCATAACAACGGGTCTTTGGAAACCACATGCCAACCCCTTGTCGCAATCACTTGTGGAGACAGGAACTACAGGAGGGAGAACCAGGCAACATCTTACACTATAGGCAAAGCAGACAACTTACTGAGCTTCACTTGGGGAAGGTCAGGATGCACCTCTCACTGTGCAGAGTAAATGGGCAACAGCAATTTGATAAAGCTTTCAAAGGCAGACAGACCTTGATAAACTCCTTGTCCATCCCACAAAAAGCCAAGGAAATTGTGGGCTCAAAGGAATGTAAGAGTGGACCTTGGCCGGCTCTTAATTTTGCTGGTCCACTGATGAGACAAAACAGGGAACTGGCAGCCAATCTCTGTTGATTGACTGAGCACCTGATGCTTTGCTCAGAAGCAAGAGAGCAACTCCAGTCATGGTGTTCAGGTAAGTGGCTCCCTATTTTGTCAAGTCTACATTTCTAGTGACTGCTGCTGAATGCAATGAAACTGTTTACGGATGCTTGCAAATAATGATATATAATCCTCTCCCTCCAACCCTCCAGTTCTCCTGGTTCCTGTCTCTTGGCAACTGATAAATAATTTATAGTGCTCTCTGCTGTATGTGCTAACTGCAGCTCTGCTGGTTTAATGATGAAACCAATGCCTAAGAACTGGAACAGTAACTGTCTAGATCACAAGGAACATGCAGTTAGTTGATACTCCTGCATGTAAAACCCAAAGCAAACTGTTCAGAAAGAGAAATTGGGTTTTCCAGAGCTGCAGGGCTGCAGCTGCTAGGTAGGAAGGGCACCCACAGAACAGCAGATTATCTTCAAGAGGAACAGGCACACACCATCACTCCTGCCAGCACCAGAAGTTTAACACGTTTCACCATTTTGCTTTTGTCTGTTAGCACGCATTGAAAAACTCTTTAACAGGCTGGCTTTAATATCAACTTTCTGTGCAATATGAAAAACCTCTAGGCTTCACATCTTGACAGTACTGCTGCTGCCTACTTCATAGGCTAAGGCAGTTATTGTAGCTCCTATGCAAAGAGAGCTATTAAAATGCAGCATCTTGTCTGTGTAACTAGCAGGGCTCTTGCACCGAAAAAAAAAGACTGTTCATTTCATGACAGATGTTCCTTGGGTCTTTCCAGCAGAGCCATAAACACTTAGGAAAACTGGCATGTTTGAACCATACACAGCACTCGTACACTGGGTGTGCACTATTGTGGCAACATAGTCTCTTACATCCACAAACTCACTAGAACGAGATTACCCAGGCAGCTGGCAACTGCAGCCATGAGGACAGAGGAGTGAAAGTTTCTGTTTTGTTGTTAGTAGATTTTTTTCTTTTAAAGAATAAAAACAAACCAAAGCAAAGCACACACACACAAAATCAACACTCCCCCCCAAAAAACCACAAGCAGAGAGCAGGAAAGGGCTGAAGGGCTTCTGTTGACAAAGGCAAAAATCCCATCTATTTATATTAGAGTCACACAAAACCCACAACAGAGCAGTGCTCAAAAGCTTTAAAAAAAGACATTTAAATGCACCTACTTTCTTAATGCTCTCAGAAAATAATAATAACCCCCCCCTATCAATATTCACTTTCTGAAATGGTGTAAAAAAAGAACTGCATCAATCATTAAACAGTTAAATGAAGGCAGTATGACAGTCACTATTGTTCTCGTGAAGCACACTTGTCTTTTGCCGAGCAGCTGCCAGATCCTATTAGATGTATAAAAAGAGGACTTTTCTAACCGAGTAGGGATGGTATAAGCTATTGAAAACAGCAGACAAAAGCCCACTTTTGCAGCCTATTCAAGCCTTGTATAACATCTGTCCAAAATCAATTTTTGACCTAATGTTACTTTCATTAAGTAACAGACTTTGGTTCCAATGCAATTTGTTTTCTAGGATAAAACTGTACTCTGAACATTACTACGTGGGAAATGGCACAGAGGAAGCACAAGATCTTACTTAAGATACATGAGAACAGAATTTGCTTAATTGCTTTGACACCTTAAGTATTATAATAGAGAAACTATTTTCCATTTATTTGAATGCCCGTGAATTCTTGAAGTTGGCAAAGCAGCAAGCACTGCACTGGGTTTATTATGACTAAGACTTACTGAAGATAAAGGAGGATCTTTGGGAATTACATTAAAGTTGACAAATGCAGAGAAATTCCGAAATCTTCACCAGAAATAAAGCACTCCCAACATTAGCAACAGCTGTTAAAACTGTCCACTCTTGACAGCTATGTGATTGGGGTTTTTTTCCCACACATTTTAAATAACGAGGCAGTTGATTCATGAATTTGATTTCAAACAGACTGTTAAGAAACATTTCCACTTACCCAAAGGGTCTCTGAATGAAGGCTGGATGGAGCTGCTGCACACCTATGGTAAAACCTGAAAACAAAAGTCAGAGAAAAAGGAATATTAATGAACAGCATGCATTGTACCATTCCACTCACATTATCCAGGCACATTTATCCCTCAGACCACACGTACGTGCATTTTGTCCGCTATGCGTGTGAGCAAATTCAGAGCCCCACATAGAAGTAAGCAGTGTGTGTGATAAATACAAGGACCAGATGGGAAATCAGACTGGAGAAGAGTGTGAAAGTGCTGCCATGGAACAGTGGGATATAACGCTTTGTTTTACGCACTGGGCCCTGTGGCCAAAGGATGGAATGATGAAAGTGATCTGTCAATACTGACGCAAAGAACATGATAACAAAACCAGACTAGCCATGGAAGAAAAGAGCTTTGACTCAGTTATATGAACTTAGGTGCACAACATGAGTTTAACTGGGACAAGCAAGAAAATATGGAAGAGAGGCAACTGGACTATACAGTATCCTCAGTCAACAATCAGAACTGTGAGTGATGAGCACACATCATCAGATCAGGTGATTCCAGCCTGAGCAACTTGTTTCCTTGTCTTGCAAGTTATTCTAATATATAGAGAGATGAGATCTCCTGGATGCCTCACCAGTTTGAATACTTCTTGGTTTTGCTCCCAAATATGCCAGGTTGACGTTTGCTTTCCTGCCATCGATGATGGGGTTGGGGTCTTTGCATGCTCTTTCAGCTGCAGCTCTGTCTGCCATGGTCACCTGAAATTAAGCAACAGCCTTGTTTATAGCAACAGCACTTTATAAACACTCCAGCAACAGGCACTAAGTGGAGTTTATTTATTGTTCTATTTCGGATCGGGAACTAAACTCCTCTAAGCAGCGAGATGGGAAAGGCTCCTGGGGACTTGACAGAAAAGAGGGCTCCCCCCTCGCACAGTTACTCTGTTGGGCTGTCGCCAGTTGTTTTCCCGTGCTTTTCCACCTCCTCCCCTCTGCGGTTGGAAGAAGTTGGTGGAACCAGTCCCAGGACTCCCGAAGCAGCGGCATTTGAGGGGGCTGGCAGCTGCCGATTACGGTGCTAAGCGAGGGCTCGGCTCGCCGCTATGAAGCCCGCAAAGAAACAAGGCGACAGGACCGAGGGAAGGTGCTGAAATGAACGGCACGATCGCGGCGGGTATGGAGGGTGTCCCCCACCGAGGGACCTTCCTCCCGGGCCCCCTGCCCCAGCTTTTGTCCTGGCCGAGCCACCCCGCTCCCGCTCGCACTAGGCATACCCTCTTCGGGCCCCATCGCAGCAACGGGACGGGCGACAGCACCGAGCTACTCCGGAGTGGGTCTGGCGGCCCGGGGACTCCGCTGTCAGCCCCCATCGCCGGGGCGTGGCGGGGGGAGCAGCAGCGCCGCCCGGCCCGTCGGGAAGTGGAGCGGGACGGAGGGGCGCAAACGCGAGGAGCGACACTTACAAAGCCATATCCCCGGGATTTGCCCGTCTGCCGGTCGGTGATCACCACCGCCTCCTCGATGTCCCCGAAGACCTCGAAGTACTTCCTGAGGGAGGAGTCGGTGGTGTGGTAGGGCAGCCCCCCGACGAAGATCTTGGTGAAGGTGGTGTCCTTCTGCACGGTGTGCATGGTGCCGGGCGCGGCCGGTCACAGCCGGCATCCACCCCGCGCCGCCGGCGACGAGAAGAAACACCCCCACACCACCCCTCGGAGCCCCCACGGCGGCCGAAGGGAGCGGGGCAGCGGCTGGCTGCCAGGGGCCTACAGCCGGTTCATGGCCGCGCTTTGTCCCGGGAGCGCGGGCGGCACCGCGCCCTCCCGCCGGTGCCGGTGAGTAGCGGCCGCCCGCTGCAGCCGCCGCCTTTGTAGGGCCGCGCCCGCCCCGCCCCGTTCCGCCCCGCTCCGCGCAGGGGTGCTCGGGGCGCGTAGTCCGGTACCGCGGCCCTGACGGTGGGCGGCCCTGCGAGGGATCGCCGAGACCAGCGGCCAGTCCCCCTACGGCGGCAGAGCTGTCCCCGACCCAGCCGTGGAGCTCCCTCGCTCCACAGGGAGTGGCCCCGCGGGCCGTGCCGTCCATGCACACAGAACACCCTGCGGGCACTGGGGCCCCCGCCGGGCCCTGCAGATGCCCGGGGTGCCCTGCGGGCGCCCCCTCAGTCCAAGCCTATCCCAGACTACAAGTCCCGGCGGCTCCCGGGGATACCCAGGGGTACAGGTGGGAGGTGAAGGCGAGGTGACTGCTCCCGCGGGAGCCCGCCAAAGAAACCCGCCTCGAAATAGTTTGTTTTTCACGACTCCTTCCCTCTTTTCAATTGCACAATAATATCAACTGCAAGTGTGTAATCCCTGGCAGGTTGGGACACAGGAACAAAGCCGCTTAGCAGTTTGCCAGCCCTTGTGGCACGCTGGTGGCAAAGGCATGTTAGGAAGCCAGGAGGAAGGGATGGTCTGGAACCAAGGCAACAAAGAGGAAGAGCCCGGGGTTTAAACACTGGACAGATGTCCAAAAATAGCCTTCCTAAGCAGATTCCTGCTTCTCTACTGGACTCATGGAGAACATCTATCTGTGCAGCCTGCCTCTGTGGTGCAGGGATATGTTATTCCAATTTCCACTGATGGTTAACAATGGTGTTCCCCTCAACTGCCTGCCTTTTGCATTTTGTTCCCTCTAAGGATGGGCAGCTCATACAAGGGAAGTTGTGAAATACCAGTGCCTGTGACCTGACCTGCAGTTTTCAGCCCTGACCCAGGAAAGCTGTGATTCAAACCTGGCAGTACTGTTACTGTACTGCTGCCCTGTATTCAATTCACATTCCCCCTCCATTTATAACTGCAGGAAAACAAAAGATGAAAAGCTAAGTGGTGCCTCAAAACCCACCCTTGGAGGCCACTTCAATGGTGGAGAGCTTGCAGTGCACTAATTCCTCCCCTTCTATACTGGTCAGAGTCTAGAGTGTGGGAGGAGGTTCTAGGTATCATTTATAATTTACAGTTTCCATCATCCACGTATTCATTGGAACCTCAAGAACTGCCCCTGTGCATTAGGTTTATCTTGCCTGTACAAGGCTCTCATTTTGCATAGAGAGGAGATTTTTTACTACATGATAAATGCAGAAGTAACATTCTAAAATAATAATAATAATAAAAGGCCAGTGAAGTTGTAAATCACCATCTACATTGGCTTCTATACTGCAGGTTCAGACCCTACAGACATTTCTCTTTAACAGAGCCCACAGAGAAAAGCCAGTTATTTCAAGAGAAAGGAATGTGTTAATGTCTGCACTCCATAGTTATTCATTAATATTTTTCTTGCACCACTTCCATAGTTCTAAACACCCTATGGTTCATAAAAGAAACGGGGGGAAAATAAAGCCAAGGAAAGCCATTAAGCTTTTCATTCCTAAAGCACCAGACTTCAAGACTAGGACACATTTCACATTGAGTATTGTGGAAGAAAGATGGATCTGGGCCAGCAGCACCCAACGCCGCTGCAACAGTCAGAGCCTTCTGCACAAGAGGCAGTCACATGGGACGCCTCAGAGCCTTTGTGCTCTATGCAGTGATGTGTGTAAGTGCAGCCACGATCTGCCCTAGTCCATCCCAACAGCAAGCCCAGAATATACCTTTGAGGTTGGAATGCAGCCAGAAGCTGGGGTCTCTCCACCACTGAGTCATACCCCTTCTGTCTGCATGACTTCCACCATAAACTGCACATCAGCTGCTTCCTGGGCTGCCCGAGCTAATGACAACCCAGTTGGCATTCAGTCACTGTCCTTCTACAGAGCTTCATTCTGCTCCAAATGATGGCAAAGATTCAAATAATCCAAACAGACTTCATCCCCTCTGCAAGGCAAGAGAGTTCTCAAAAGCTACCAGAAGTAGCTCAGGTCTTGATGCTTACACTGGTCACAGGGAGAACAACATTACATACTTTTTTCCTCATCAAACATGAGCCCCACACACCTCAGAGGTGGAATCCCAGATCTTCTCCTTTCCTAGAGGCAGGAACAGGACAAGGAAATTAGGGCTAACCCTGTGCTTGGTGCATGCTGCAAAACCCACAGTACCACTGGCATGGTGGCAGGGGGGGAGCAGTGTGCATTTATTTTGCCACAGCCTGGAAAGCAGGACAGGAAATGAAATCTCCTGTCTCATGGTACAGCTATTGCAAGCACAGGGTCTAATGAGCTGTTACCACAAACAAAGCAGGAAAGAGAACAGAAAGTGAGTAAGGGTAGCTTTATGGGAGTGAATTATTTTATTATTTTACATTCCCCCCCTCCTTGTTGTAAGGAGCAGCCATCCTCCCCAAAACATCAACAGATTAAATCCAGCCACCAGATGAAAACTGCAGGAACTTGGCAGAGCTAGTTTGCTGACACCTTCCTGTGCTTTCACTGCAATGAGAAGAGTACCAGAGAAGGATATATTGTGAGTTTCTCTGATCAAAGAGAGCTCCTGCAGAGACAGGCATATCTCAAAGTATGAAACCGCCTTGGGGAATGCTGGACAATGCTTAGCACAAAGCTGAGAGCAGACTGCTCTTAGATACATGCTACAGTAGGGCTGCATTTAGTTCTCTGTAGTTATTAAGAAATGAAACTACCAGTCAGACAGTGAGGAGGCTGGGAGAGAAGTCATCTTTAGCAGCACTGTGTGGTGTACAGAATTTGTATTGCAAATCCAGAGCATCCTATTCTCATACAGATCAGGAAGATTAATTTTATGGTAATTCAACATAGTTAAGAGAACTCACTTGCTTTTTACTTACATGTCAATATACTCCTTATGGTTTATGCAAAACTGATACACAAAGGCTCCTTCTGGTGGACTTCAGCAGCATTAGCCAAGAAATGGAGCAGCTGAAGATCACCAGGTGTCTTGGATTCCACTGAAAATCTTAGAGAATGTGACACTACAGGACTGTCTAAGTACAGAACCACATCTGTCCCTGTCTAGAGAAAGAAAAACAAATTATGGCAGAGAGACTTGTAGGAGCACAAGAATAGGAGAGGTGGGGAAGGAGCAGCTAATTCATTGTAGGGGGAAAGTTAACCCTGTTCCTTGCCCCCTGCAAAGCTGAAAAGTGTTTTCTGTTCTTGTCCAATAGAATGTCAGTGAAGCTCTGTGGTGCTCTCCTGATACACTTGTCTGAGCATTTCCATTTCTTCACCTGGTGTCTTTGAAAGAATTTGTGTCAAACCATTCAAGGTCTGACTTGAAAGCCACTGAAGAAGCTAATTTCTAAGGAAATTGATGGGGTTTCTTTTTAAAATGGAGCAGAGCTACTGTGGAGCTCTGACCTTTATCAGTTTCTGCTGCTGCTTAGCCAAGAGTTCATTGCTGTAGGGCAGTGTCCTTTGTTTTTGTCAGGGATACCTGATTATTGGTCATTGCAACAGTAGATGAAACATGGCTCTCAGAAGCTCTGCAGTTAAATAAATTAGCTGAAGAGCAAGGGACTTACTGTGGGAACTGTTGGGTTTGTTAACTTTACTAAAGCTCAGTCTGGATGCTGGCCACCAGCTAGGCTGTGTATGGTGGTGTAGCTGGGAGATCTTGAGGGAAGCTTCATTCAGTGGCATTTGGTTTTGGTTATAGCAGGAAATTCTGCATCTGGGCCCTTTGTCTCAGTTTTTCTGCTTTGATGCCCTGAATGTGCCATGACCATTGCATAACTCAGAGCTGCTGCTGCAACAAGAATTAAAATATAAAAATAATACTTCTTTGGGCCACTTGTAACAAAATATTTGAGCAAAGGATATTCCTAATCAGGGCTGCTTTTTGAATAGGCTTTTGGTTCACCGGGAATCTCACAACAGGATTATTTCCCCTTCCAAGACATTTCAGAACTGGGAAGTATGCAGCACTTGCAGCCCGCAAAGCCAATCAGATCCTGGGCTGCATCAGGAGAAGTGTGGCCAGCAGGTCGAGGGAGGTGATCCTCCCCCTCTACTCAGCTCTGGTGAGACCCCACCTGGAGTACTGTGTCCAGTTCTGGAGCCCCTATTACAAGAGGGATGTGGAGGTGCTGGAACATGTCCAGAGAAGGGCCACAGGGATGATCAGAGGGCTGGAGCACCTCTCCTATGAGGACAGACTGAAGGAGTTGGGGCTGTTCAGTCTGCAGAAGAGAAGGCTCCGAGGTGACCTAATTGTGGCCTTCCAGTATCTGAAGGGGGCCTACAGGAAGGCTGGGGAAGGACTTCTCAGGATCTCAGGTAGTGATAGGACTAGGGGGAATGGAATGAAGCTGGAGGTGGGGAGATTCAGGCTAGATGTGAGGAGGAGGTTCTTCACCATGAGAGTGGTGAGGCACTGGAATGGGTTGTCCAGGGAGGTGGTCGAGGCCCCGTCCCTGGGGGTGTTTAAGAGCAGGCTGGATGAGGCTCTGTCCAGCCTGATCTAGTGTGGGGTGTCCCTGCCCATGGCAGGGGGGTTGGAACTAAATGATCCTTGTGGTCCCTTCCAACCCTGAATGAAACTATGAAACCATTTCCTCTGCTGGCTACCCTAGTTACACAGAAGCAGACCATCAGCTCTATGCTTGTTTATCACTGAGTGATCTGTTCTAACAACACAAGTAACCGGCAATAAAAGAACGTCATAAGATACCACACGCATATGGACATTGGTAACTCTGGGACTGAGAGAACCCACAAATGGAACACCTGACTTTACTCTGCTGGGCTACAAACACATTTGAGAGGGAAAGTGGTGAAAGGAAATGTCTCCAAACCTTCCTGCCCTCCCACTTGACATCCCTGTGAAATGTGAAAGTTATGTGTCTGTGCCATGACAAAGGACAAACTGAGTCGTTGTAATGGCTAACAAAAGTCCCTGAAAATAGAAGAGACCGGTGAGAGATCCTCCAGTTGGAGGATCTTGCCACAAGAAGGCAGAGCTGCAATGCAGGCCTTGGATGTACATCTAGATTAAAATACAGACATAAGAGGTAAATGAAACTGAGGCTGTGCTGTCACATTAAACATATGCCTGCAACTACCAGCAAGAAGAACTGTGTGTTCAGGAATGTTGGTCTTTGTTCTCCATTAATGGTATGGGCTCAGAGTCTGCTATTTCTTTCCCAGTGTTAGGAAAGCATTAGGGAATAAAAGTCCACTGGATGGTAAATCAGTTTCAGTAGCAACTGATGAGTACTGACACTGTCAGAGTTTCTTTTGCTCCTGTTTACCAGGAGAGGAATTGTGGCAGAAAGACTCTCTGCAGCTCACACCATCACAGCTTCCTATGAGTTTCTCAGGGACTAGGCTCAGCTGCAACACAGTAGCTTGGCACTTTTAATCAACACTTTTGCTCTTGTCCAAATCATACATGTCACAGGGGAAGAATGAGCCACCTGTTTGGGAGCAGGAAGGACTGGGTCAGCAAGGAAAGGGGCTTTAGTGGAGTAGTGGTGAACATGTGCTGCAGCACACCTTAAGCATTCAAACCTACATTTATTTGCTCTGGTAACAGCAAACTGATGTTGATTATTCTGCTCTTGGGGAATTTCTCCTCCATGATCTATCATGTGCTGTTTATCACAGGGAGCTTCCTGGGAGCTGTATGAGTGAGTGTCCCAATCAACCAGACTATATCCAGTCTTGGCAAAGCATGCTGGGGAGCTGGAATGGCAGCACACCAAGGATGCAGCAGAATCTGGTTGGGCCTGCCAACTGGGGATTGTCACAGTCTGACAGCAGGGAGCTGAGGTGGCTTTCTGGGCAATGAAAATACTGCCCTTGATTAGGATGGTGACTTGTTTTCTGGCATTGTTGGCATCTATACCAAATAGTTTTGCCATTATCCATATTGTAATGTCTTGGCCTAGAGCAATGGTAACCCTTGCCTTTCCTGTCGTCTTAGAAATGATTCCCCTTTGCCCCATGAGTGAACAAACCACTGACAAGTGCTGTGATGCCCATACTGCAACTGAATTAAGCAATAAATTCATTAAACCCTTTACTAGCTGATGTCACTTTCTTCTTTACTTTGCAGAAGAAAGAAGGAAAGGGATGATAAAGGTTAGAAACAGAAAAGGAACAGGACAAAGCAAACAACCCATGTCACTTTCTGGATCAGAAGTTTCTATCTAGATTTTCTTCCACAGCTCCTTCATTGATAGTAAGTAATGATGGATAGAAGCTGTAAGACAAAGGGAGATCCAGCAAACATATTCCTGCTACTTACAGCATTAGATGATGTCAGAAGAACATTAAATATGTAGGCCAAAATCTGCCCATTTCCTCATGTTTACCTTTGGTGATGCATTGGAGGAAGAGCCTCTTCAGGAACAGGCTTAAGTACCCCCAAATCTGATGGGAAGAGCAGGCCAGACCATGGGGAAAAGGGAGAGAAAGATAAAGAGACAAAACCACTAGTCATCATCTGCTAAACACCACCTCCAATAAAGAGAGTCTTCCTTCTCAATATTTCTGCACAGAATTTCTGGCTTTGTTTAATGGAAATACTGTCCCGTTTCTCTCAGGCTGAGACTTAATTATCAAACAAAAGGTTTTCCTCTCTGAAAAAAGTTTGGTTGTTTTTTTTTTGTTTTGCCTGACAATCTTTGCCAGAGCTGCCAGGGCCACATCCCACAATCTTTTAGTGGGATTGCATGTGACACTGGTAACACAAACTGAGCAGGAACTGTCCACCTTCTCCAACCAGGGAACAGTCAGGATACAGAGGAACATTAAATGAAATGCCTCAGCTCTGGGACAGGCATAACAGACATTCCTAACAGTTGCTAAAGAAAAGTGACTTCAGAGCTGGAACACATCGACAGCACTGGATCAGACCTCAGGTGGGTCCTCTCTATCCACCTTCCCACAGGCAAGCATACCCAGGTCTCATCCATCTGGATCACTTCCTTAATCTGGTGGTGTCCTTTTCTCCAGGTTGCTGTATTTTAGAACTTACTAATACAGACTCTTCTGCCTTGTCACATCCAATTAGATAAATAATCCATCTACTCTGATATCACTCTTCTAACTGCTGATACTTTTAGAAGGTATTTTAAATGCCCACAATGAAGCAGGCCAAGTGCAGAATACTACACACACAAAACAGATGATCAGCATGGTATGTAATTAACTTTCTATAAAGGTTTTGTTAGAAACTCCTAGAGCCTTCTAGTTACTATTCAAACACAAGGCAGCAAAGATGTGTTGCAGTGGCTCTGAGCAGGATATGAACACAACTGAACTGTCAAGACATCAGCACTGGATACCAAAGCTATAACCATGGAGCCTGGAAAGATATTAAAAAGAAAAACACAGATACCTGGACTGAAATCTGGACAGAATAAGTCCTGCTTCTACATGATCTCAAAAGGCCTAAAATGTGCCTTTTACAAAAACCTCATTTATTGCAGTGCCACAGAAAGGCAGCAGTCACAGACTGCAAGGATAAAAACTCATTCTGGTGATGCCATCCAGTTCTTTGCAGTACAACACCCACATCCAGTCGGCTGGAGCATCGCAGTCATTGCTGGTAAGGAGCAGCCGTCAATAGCTCAGCAGGCAATTGCCAGCAACACGATGTCCCCAGCATTGCAGCAGGACAATGACATCATCTGAACATGACAACTGAAACAAAGGCAGGCCATTCCCTGCTAAATCACTCGGACCAGTTACTACATCATGCTTCTAGTTAGTGGATAAGCACATAGAGAAGAGCATAAGACAGTAGAGAGGGTGTGTATTACATGCATTTTCAGAAAGACAAAAGGGTTGATGCATCAGCTGATCTGTGCTCATGAAGTAAAGTCTAGGTCACAAATGAAGTGTATGGATTAGTACTAAATTAGGAAATCCATTCTGCTTCTTGGAGTATGGCTTTCCTTTTGGCAGCCCAAGGATGCCAAGGCCAGTCCTACCTCAAAGGATATTTTTCATCGGCCTACAGGGAGAAGAAAACAACACTTCTATTTCCTTACTAGAAGGGCAGCTTTGACAGCACTGTCCATGAAGTTAATGAGGCCCCAGTACAAGCAAGATAGTAGCAAGTAGGTTCTCAGATGGTGCCTTGATAGGAAAGTTGCTATTAGGGAACCTTTCCCTGAGTGAGGTCACATTCAGAATAGTTTTGAGAGTTCAATCATCTGCTCTTTCATTTTCCCACTGCTGCTGGCAGGACCACCAAAGAAAGGTGCTCAGATGATGAACTAGATGACCTAAGCCATTATGAAATCCATAGGTCAGCATTACAGAATGACTCAAACTGCTTCACACAGCCTATAGTTGAACAAAAGCTTGATAGGAGAAGGGCTCAGTGAAAAAGGTTTTGCTAAGCTGTTCTCTTTTGACAGATATTTCCCATCTTTCTGTATTTGTGTGAAAAGCCATTTAGGTCCAGTGAATGCCTTTCTGAAATGCTACATATTGATGTTTGCAGTCATTCAACAGATGAAAAAGTTGTTCTTTACAAATACATAGGTACTGTTCCATAAATTAAACATTAATGCATAAGAACCAATTACAGTCTGCAACCCTGCTGCTTCAGACTGTGAACAAACATTATGTAGAAAAAGGAGACCTCCAAGGAAAAGAGTCAGATATCTGCAGAAAGCAATTACCTGCCAGTAAGTGATATCTGTCCTTTTGAGTCCACATAAATCCCACTCTGTGTTACAGCAGGAGCAGGGCAGACAGCTGTCCTACCAAAGGAAAAAAAAGATAGAACTTATTTTAACTCTGGTTTTAGTCCTTTGAGACTAGTTTGAGCCTCTGCATTATCTCTGCACTTTACTGAGTACAATAACCATGGTCTATTCTAAACAAAATGTATCTCTCTGTTGTAGATTAGTAGTTGTGTCCTAGACTAGCAGAGGAAAGGGACTGAACCATTTGAGAGCAGCTGAGAAAAGGACATTCAAATTCACACCTTTCTGGGAGATGATGCATTTGTGATTAAGTACTTTGGGAGGGTTTGAAGCAAATCTGTTATGTGAGTTTTGATTCATAGCTTTCCAAGGAACTGAACTTTCTCATTGTCCTGGTCTGGTCCAGCAAACCAAAGAACGCAGCACTAATGATCTGCACTTAAGAAACATTAATGGCAGAAAGCATTCAGTATCAAACTACAAAGCATTTGCTAATACACCATAAAGTAAGGAGAGACTTAACTGATCCAGGTCCCCTAAACAAACTCATCACTGGATCTCAGTATATCCATACTTCACATTTATAAAGCAGTTATTGCCTGCAAAATGTACACTGGACAGTAAAGGGTAAACTTTCCCTATTCACAGTTAAGAGCACTACCTTAATCTTTTATCTAGGCCTGCTTTTCAGGGGCACTTGATACAGGAGCTATACGAAACACTTCCTTGAATACATAAAGCCAGAGATTGAGTTACACATGATTGAAGATCTGTGCTGCTAGTAAGACAAAAGCTCCTATATTACCTGGCACATGCCTGCTAAATTATTGAAGTGTCTCTTCAAACTGAATATATTCACTGGATAATTAGTCAACAGAAGAAAACAGTCTCTTTTTACAAAGCTAATGCTGACAGGTAATGTGTCTTTCATGCACTGTAACAAAAAGTATTTGCAGAACCCATGCAACACCAACATTTGGAATTGCTCTGCCAGTGTGCCAGTGTACCTGAGGCACATGGCCCCCTTTGTGATGCTGCATCAGTCTCGTATTACCTTAGAAGGAATGTACACTGTTTAGGACTTGCTCCTATCTAATGTAGCAACATCCCCATTTCAGGAGGAGGTAAAGGCTGCAAACAAATGGAAGCTTCCTTCATGTTTGAAGAAGGGGTCTGATCAAACTGGAGCCTGCCTCCAGCCCTACACTGCGCTCACCTCTGCTGCTGTGTCCAGTGGGGCCTACCCAGGGCAGTGCAGGCAGATCACTGCCACTTTCAATTCATAACGCTTGTAGCTGTGACATCCCAGTGTGCCACTCCAGTAGCTCTACTCTCATGAGCTTGTTTCATCCTGCAGATGCTTGGGAACACAGGCTACTCCATGTGTACACAGAACACACCACACAATGGAAGTACAAGCATCTGTCTGCTGAAACCATCGCCGCCTGCCAGCTGATGTTTCATTTATTCTGACCTGGCAAGGGGAGGACAGTAGCAGTTTCCACATTTAAAATGGCTGTCCCATCGCTGAGAGCAGTAGGATGCTCTCTGTACTATCTGTATGTAAACCTCAGCTTACTGGGAAACAAGAATAAATGGCTTTTGGCTGTTTGAACATGAGCTGTAGGATGAAATATAGCCCTGCCAACTCCAGCTCACAGTCTGGGGTGTGCAAATACAACATTCCATCAGTGCAGCTATTACTGGGTTGTTCTTTTCTTTTAAACAATGCCTGGCACCTGACACGAAGGGGACAGGCAGATTCTTTTAGGGATCCTTGGCAGGATGATGACAACACTAAAGTTGTAGTTTCTTAGCAGAATATTATTACTAGTATAGCACAGAATTTACAAGTAAAATGGCACAGGATTTCTACAGGTAGAATCAATATAGTACAGTTTATAAGTAGCATGATACAGAATTTTTAAATAAAACTTATAATTCCTTATCACCAGGACCCTTTGTAGATTGGATCACAGCACATGATTTCCTGTATCAATATAACAATCACAATCTAGACTCCAGAATCATATAAGAGAATACAAGCCACTCACTCAGTCCTTGGATGAAGCAGATGGTGATGGAGGCATCCCTGGCCATGGCAGGTCACAGCTCTCACTGTTCAGCATCAGTTTGGGTCCAAGTCTTGCATCTGCTTGATTTTTATGGGGAGTGCTCTGTGTGCTGATAGTGCTTCCCTGTTCTGTGACAGGGTCACCACCACCACCAGGCTGGCCAGGTGCCTGGGACCATCAAGGACAGCAAGGCAGGCAGTAACCAGTCTGCTGCCCAGGAATTTTGAGGCCAGGAGGGAACTTAATCAGAACCCTAGTAGCCAACTCACATACTAACTCACATAGTTTCATCCTCACCTAAGTCTAAACTCTTAAAATGTCTGATCCCCAAACATGCTACCAATGTCTTTAATACTATCTAGGTCCCCAAACCTCAGGTAGCCATACAGACGTCTCTCTGAGCAGCCAGAAGAGCACCTGATTTGTTCTAACAATGTCTTGGTTTGTATTTCTGGATAGATATCATGCACACTGCTGTAAAACTCGAAAAGTATTTCCATCGTATACAGACCATCATCCACTCTCAGTATTTTGGTATAGGTTGATTTTACAGGTTATTTGCTCCACAGAACTCGAGCTGAGCCAAGCGAGCAGCAGCCCCTGCCACAGGGAAAGCTTTCCTAAAGCCGCCACCGAGACTGCCATCTGCTGGCATAATGGAAATTTACAGCAACTACTTTACAATGCACGTTTAGAGCATTTTGTGCACACTGCAACTGCTACTGTAGAAAATGTGATCAGGGAACTGTTTGTATTCCGAATTTGTTCCATTCATTATCTTAGGATGCAGCACCAGATGATGACTCTCACCTGGCTGGTAAGCTGAAGAACCATGAGAAATGTTATACATAGTGGATATCCATCCCAAACTTTTGGGAGAAGGTAAATTAATCTTACCCCAGACTGCAAATGACACCTAGCTAGTGAATCCGGAGATGTAAAACCCTAACAGCATAAACCTTAACATTTCATTTTGCTCGGGTTTATTTCTACAAACAGCTACAGCAGAAAAGCAAGTAAAAAAGTAGCTTCTATCATTCCAAATGCCAGGTAACAGAAAACTTCTGAGACCAGTTTGACACATTCCTTATCACGGACAGATGCCCAAACATGTCATCTACAAACAGTACTTCATCACAAATTAAACCAAGCCTCAGCAATAGCTTTACTGAAATTTTCCACATAGACTTAACCCAACCCTCCCCCCAGATCCATACCCTCTGGAGAGTAACTCAAACCAACCTGTTTTCCTAGTCTAGGAGCTAGACTGGAGCACTCACTAACTCAACTATTGCATTTCATCTGACAGATGGTAAGTCTACCTGCTTGGTGTTGTGCAAACATGGTGCTTTCATTTATGAAAGGCTTTAGCAGACAAACCTTTTGTCAATTTCTTCATTCTCTGAAATATCCTTCGTTAAACCAACCTGCAAGGCCCCTGAGGTGAGACTAGGAGGAAGGTTAAGACAGGAAAATGTTTATAAAATGTCCTCATGTTGGGAGGATTAACTGAATTGCTCTTTATGACAAAGATTGTCCTTCTGCAATAAAACATAAATACTGACAGCAAACTTTCAAAAAAATCAATGAGTTGTTTCACTAATCTGGCATTCCTCTGGTTAACTCTGTGTACACATTTAGTACCTTACATTCTACTTTGTTCACATTTTTTGGTCAGGTAACTGCCATGGAACAGCAAGTTAACACTTCTCCAGAACATGCTCTGACACTTAATTTGTGTGTGTGAATAAGCTCTTACTACATGTTTGATGCTTGAAGGGATACAGCTGTGTGTACTTTACAAGAGAACCTCACAGCAATTCCAGGGAGGAGTAAATTGCCAATGCATTCTCTTAACTTGGGTAATGGAAAACAAAATCTGTTCAAAGTTTGACTCTGTCCTCCCAGCTGAATCTATCTAATGTGCACGGAAACGTAATGGAAAACACACCCTTCAAAGAGTAGTCTGAACAACTGCGATGACTAAGTAATTCTGAAACTTATCTGACAGGTAAAAAGAAATTTATTCCAAGAGGAGAATAAGGACTCAATATTGCTACAGCACTGATTTACCAAACAGGAGACTTTCCAGTGCTGCCTTCATCATGAAAATGTGTTTTGGCCAAACTTAGTATCCACCCACGTTGGTGCAACTCCACTGCATCCGGTAGAAACATACCTGCCGAACTGGAGCAAACCTGTTTTATCATCACTCACTATTTAGACAAAGAAACACCTTTTTTTTTAACAAGATGCAGATGATACATTCCATTCTTCCCAGTCTACAGCAGTGGGAGTTCTGCACACAAGAGATTTTTTGACCATTGATGATCACACACTTCAGCCTGTGGTTGCTTAGTGGCATTTATCTCACTGGAAAATATATGCTAATAATCAAAGATTCTAGCATAACAACCACCACCTTTAGAAATAAAATTCAACAAAAGCAAAAAGTATTTTTGAGGCAATTACCAGCTAATGATGTAGTTATTGGGAACTCTTTCCCATCTTAAAGAAAAAAAAAGTGAGACCTAAAACCATGTGAAGCACAAAAGCAGCAGGCAAGAAACTGATTTGAGAAATAAAACCCAGAAAAGAACATCCCTAAGCAACAGCAAAGTGGATTTTATGAACTAATCAGCCATACCAAGCAAGAAATACACTCCAAAAAAACCCCTCGTCAACTGTGTGAAGAGTCTGAAGTTAAAGGACCAGCAAGCTATGGGGTTTTGAGATGGTATGATTCATTTGTAACAAAGACAAATTGCCTGGTGTTTGGCTGCTGAGATGATTCACCCTCATAAAACCCAAGGCCTTCACACTAGTCCTCTTAATTCTCTGGTGCAAAACCACAGGAATCATTTGCAAGGAAAGAGCAACTGGAAAAGGCATTAGATTTCCAGCTTCAGCAGCTGCAGGGAAAGTACTTCCAGAAAATACGTCTGAATTACGGTGAAAGGACAAGAAGCTGCTTTGAGAGGTGAAGCATACCACCTTGCTCATGCTGTTATAAAAGAACTTTCAAATATATACATATATATATATTAAAAAACCCACAACATTTAATAAAAATTTTATTTGAAATGTAGCATGAATCCATAAGTGTTACACCATACAGTTTTACAGAGGATTTGTACAAGATGACAGGTATTTCTATAGATATGACTCCCCATTTTCCTTTAGTCATTACCAAACAAACAACAGTTAATTCACTCCTAAAAAGAGAACTTTGGCATGTATACAACTGGCTAGTTAAAAGTAAACAGTGGTAGATTCAAGTCAGAAAGAGATCCACTTGTTTTGTTTCACAGCATTTTTGCTCAGGATGAAACTCACGAGTACTATTGTCTAGTTATTACAAAAATGAGTACTTTCTTTTTTCCAGTCCACAAACCCCTGTTAAGGGACAAAAACATATTCAGAGAGATGTAAAAGAACTCACTTTTAACTGTAAAAGGTGTCAGTTTTAAAACAGTTTAGGCCATGAGGATTTTACACTCATAGTTTTGGTCATTAGGAAAACAAACCTCTTAGTGGTTTGCTCCTGTTACTGAACTATATTCCACTTGGCACAACTGATAATTTCTCCTTTGAGCTACAATCAGCATGAGTCCTGTTGGCTGCAAAGTCATGTCTGTTGAGAGAAAATAAGAAGAAACAAAAGAAAAACCTGCATCTGTTGTGAGTTTCTGTCCCTGCTGCTGGCCACTTTACATACCTACCAAATTCAGCCAAACCATGAGGGAAACACAATTTGCAAGGCAATTCTCCTTGGCATACAGCAGACAATATTTCCATTTTAAAACTCAGAAAGCAATGAAAGAACCCCTGAATAAGAAGTAGTAACAAGCTTCCTTTGAGAAGAATGACTTTCAATTCTTCAAGTACTTACAAAAAATACAGTATTTATACAACTTCTCCAGAACGACTATAATTAACATTTTAAGATAGTGCTAATAAAATAAATCCATAGATACAAATGGTTGCACTTCTAAGCAGGAATGTCTAGCTCAGATTTAAATTTTGCTGCAATTTCATTATTGCTGTGGAACAGACAATGGTTAAGTCATATGAACACAAGCCCCTCTTTCTTATACACATCAGGATATCTAATTTGGAAAGATGTTCCCCGGCACGTCAAAACGCTTTTAATGGGATTTTTACAGATCCTGCTAAATGTTAGCGATCCAAAGTTGACTGAACCATGGTGCAATAGGGCACAAATGGCAGGAGAGCAGTGGAGTAGAGGCAGGAATGGCAGAAAAACAGTAGAGTAACACAAGTCAGACTCATACTCGCTACTTCTTATTCCTAGGCTTTAACTCTTCTGCTGCGTTTCGCAGGAAAATGTAGTTTTTCTTCTGTGGATTATAAAATTCATGACCCTAGAAAACAAAAAAGCTCATCTGTATTTAGTCTCTTCAAAGAAATACCAGCATTACCTTAAGATATAAGAATATGAGTGTACTATTAGTTTGGTTTAGTAAGATTTAATCTTAAAGTCTTCAAGACCAGATATTGCACAACACTAGTGGATCACAACCAGCTTTACTGTAACAAGTAACTACAACTCTGAATAGAAAGCAAAATCCAAGGGACATTTATCCATTTTTAAGGTATTAAAAAAACCCTTTTAATAAAAACTAACCACATCTTTCTAAACTCTACAAATGCAGAGAAAGAGCTCAGTATGATTTTTGTTTTTATCCTTTCAGGCAGGGAAGAAACTAAAAGTGTAACGGTCACCTATACTCATTTTGTACTTTTTAAATGAAGTAAGGTCACATTTCTTTCAAAGTGAAGCCCAAGTTCCACAGGCAACTGCAGAGGTATCTCTGCTCCCCAACTGCAGATGCAAATACACTATTCTGCATATTGACATTATTTGCATACACATTACTGACTCAATATGCAAGTATTCAAATCAGGGACAGTAAACACTAATCAAGCTATTAGAAGTCCTATGCACATCTTGAAAATTACCAACTCCACTTGGCAGACATGGTTCTAGAGAGGAAATTTAGTACCCACTGGTATTTCTAAATATTGGTTTACAGACGCGAAGGATACCTTGGTACATATCCACCACTGCATCCACCCAAGCCTTTAGAACAGAAGAATTCATCTGCCCCACTGCCTAATGAAGTTATCTTGCTTTGAGTAGCATATACAAGGCTAGATACAGTGCAGTCATTTAAAATTCTGCTCTTTGTGGCATGCAGACAAGCTCACGTGATTTCTGCATACATTTCAGTCAAAACAACAAGGAGTATAATCCTCCAATTTAAAAGCCCTAGTTATAACAGGAAAGCAAGATTTTCAGTGGAAGTTGCCATTCCATTAAAGTCAGCTACGTTTCAACCCTGCTAACCCCCTGTTGTGTTTCTCTTGCATCTATAATATGATTTATTATTGAGTCAAGCTGGGAAGATGAATACGCAAGTACATGGTACCAGGAAGCTGCACTGAATGACACTGACAATTTAATACCTGGTATTCAAATGCTGTTTCAAGTGTTTACAATCAGTCACAACTTTTTTTAAGTTAAAGAGAACCTCCAGAAGCAGCAGAGATGTCCTTTTCATAGACATTTGTGGGAACCTGTTAGAGCGCCACACTGCTGCACAACACTCCCCACAGCACAATCTGTGTGAGCAACCATAACGACTCGGGTCATGTCACTGACCCTTGCAAAGCAGCAGTGCTTAGCAATCTTACCCAACTGAAACCAAAACCCAAACTCCATAACTTCAGCATTAAATTTCATCAGGTGTCTACAATGAGCATTTTAAATTCTCTTGCATGCCTGTGAAATTAGACTCAGCTACAATTTATAAAGCAACGGCCTCATGTGAGAGGGACAGGCCTTGCTGTCAACTGTAGGTATGAATACGAGTCTAGTCCTTTCTTACCTTTGACCAATCGTAACTGGAAGCATATGCAAATATATTGCCATTGTGGTTGAAACAACAAGCAGATATTGGCTGGTCAAGTTGTTCTGAGGTTTTTAGCTTTGTTCGTGCATCTTTGTCCCAGAAGCTGAATCTACCATCAGAGCCTACTGTAGCAAGAGTACCGTGGACAGGGTGAAATGCTATCCCATTTACCTGCAGAACCACAAATACACCATGTAAAACACCACACATGACAACACTCCCCAAGTGCTGAGACACCAAAGACACAGGAGAGATTTTTTTTTCAAGTAAATATAGGTCTTATAAAGAGATTTTCAGGTATGTTCTCTGGAAAACCAAAACTACCTCAACCAAAACTACTACTGAATCAATTAGGAGAGCATCATCATTTTTGTAGTAGTTGAAAATTCAGTGTCTAATCCCATTACTCAAATATGGATAAGTATTGCTTCAGTATCTGCAAAACTAACAGGTGTCTCCACCAAGATGCTTTAATGAATGGTTCATCTGGAGTTTGTTTTCTTTATGTATGACTATAACTGGTCTTTAAACATACATCTAAGATAACTTTAGAAAGGACAAAAGGTCCATGAGAAAAAACAATTCACAGCTAATTTCACATTTGAAATGTGCATTCCCTTGCATAAACTGATCTAGTGCTGAATACTTACAGCATAGATATCCTGAGGTGCTGATGTGTTTGTTCCATTAGAGCGATGACATTTGAAAGTGAAATTATCTTTTGCACTAAGGGAAACAACAAAAAAAGTCTTTTTACTTTCCTTATTGTAAGCTGAGCAACAAAGAAAGGACGTTTCATTAGATGGCACTTACGGATTTGGGGGGTTGATATAATGAATAGCTACTCTTCCTTCAATACTTCCAAGGGCAAATCCAGTAGGTTTGTTCACTTTGTCTTTAAAAATAGCAACGCAGCGATGCTAAATTTGAGAGAGAGAGAGGATTTTAGACAGAAGCCTGTGGACCAGATTTCCTGAATGCTGTCAATCTTCCATGGGGACACAAAACATCACATCCATCAATGCAAAGTACATCAAAACCACAAAGTCAAGAGGTAGGTCAAATTCTGTTGAGAATTTGTGCCACACTAAAGCCTTACGAAGATCACCAACAGATCAATGGCAAACCAGGATGTGCCACACCAAGTACTTCAGTTTTGGAACACTGTTCATCAACACTAAATTTCAGCAATCTGCATAAATATGCCTGTAATACACATAAACATTTACCTGGTGTTTAAGAGGAGATTCTATTCTTCTAAATTCAGAAGGCTGATTCTCTAACTGATAAACTATCAGACCTCTTTCAGCGGTGGCCACTGCAGCCATAGGATGAACCTGTATAAGGTTGGAAGACAAAGACACTTGTGTTAACAGTAGGGCATTCTATCTATTATTTCATAGAGACCCCTGAAGAAATTGAAGAAGTTATTTTCTGGACAGAAGAGGGAAGGAAAGGGAAAGAAAAGAAAGAACAAAGTTCACTTGTAGCTATATCTTCAAACAAAGCAAATCAGCTCTTCCCTGCCATTGAGAAATGAAACATAGCAGAAATCTTCTAATTATTTGGTGACCCATCCAAAGCAAGCTCTTTCAGAAATGAGGATAGGTCAGTTCCTGTGCTCATTTGGTTTTGTGATGTTCCAAGATTACTAATTGTGTTTTGTACTATGCAAATACCTTTTTTACAGAGCCCAGTTAAGATCATCTATGTCTTACTGCTAGCATCACACAGAGATTGAATACTACTCCATACTACTTGACTGTGTATCATGACTTACCACATCGGCACAGTAACACCTTTCAGGGAGCTGCAATGTCATCATGGGTGTTGGTGAACGAGTATCCCAGAACTGATGGAAACAGGAAAATGAAGAAAGGTTTGCTTGGAGTTGAGGATAAACCACTGAAATTTCTTTAGTAAAGAGAACACCATTGGTACCCAGATGTTTTGCTCTTGTCTCTACTCAGAATACTGCAACTTTCTGAGGTGGGACTTTGTTAATCTGCCTTTTATATCAGTCTTTAATAAAATATTTTCATTTCACATCAGTATTTTCATTTCACATCAGTATTTTCATATACAGATTACTAGCACACTTTGTGTCCGTTTGTTCAGGTAAAAATCATACCTTCAAAGTTTTATCCCAGCTTCCTGTCATCACGCAGCTATAATTCGGTGCTTTAATCCAATGAATAGTCTTCACAGGAGCATCATGCTGAGGAAAAAAAGGATAAACACATACATTTAATATGAACACAATCTGCATTTCTTGCTTATGCTTTTTTTTTTTAAATACATATTTACAGTTTTTACCTATTCAAGAAAAGCAATTCATTATTTTCATCACAGCAGTTAAGAGAGAGGAGGTGGTCACAGAAGAAACAGAAATTATGCACAGCAAACTTTCTTTTTATAAATAAAGTATATTAATCACCTTGCTAAATACCAATATTCAATACAGCACATTATTTACTACAAACTAATACATAAAACAGGTTCTTCTGACAAAAGCTACAGAAGGAAAGCCCTTTGTTTATTACACTACCCAAATTTAAATGAAAAATCAAAGCCAACAATCTGAATGCTACACCCTAAATGAAATACAAGACGTAATCATTATAAGCAACGACTCTTCTTAAATTATCTAACTAGTAACTCATTGTAAGTACACATTCTATGAGCAGACACTTCTCCATTCTCCCTGTTACTGCTGCAGCAGAAGGCTGGTAGTTGTGAAAATGAATTCAATTATTCCTTAATTAACTTTTTCCCCTGTAATAGAATAGACCAGGTTGGAAGAAACCTTCAACATCATCGCGTCCAACCCTTCAACCAATCCAACCCACCTAAACAACTAACCCATGGCACCAAGCACCCCATCAAGTCTCCTCCTGAAAACCTCCAATGACTGCGACTCCACCACCTCCCCAGGCAGCCCATTCCAATGGGCAATCACTCTCTCTGTATAGAACCTCTTCCTAACATCCAACCTAAACCTCCCCTGGCGCAGCCTGAGTGTGACTTAGTGCAATCACAGCAGCAATGGAAGAGCTCTCTCAATTAACAGAGAGGCAACAGCTGCACAAGCTATTCAAATCACTTTGCAGGTCTCCCTGTTCATGTGCATTTCACTATCTCAAAAATACAAAAAAAGCACCTCTATTTCACATCTAGTTCAAAAGTACTAAACGTTAGCTTCATTTGTTAATAAAGGTAGAAATTGAAAAGGAAAAACCCCACCTAATAGCTTGGGGCTTGCTTACTTACTTGTGCAATCTGAATAGCTTGATTACTGTTGAGATCCCACATTTTGGCAGTTTTATCACAGGAAGCAGTAAATACTTTACTCCCATCCTAAAATAACAAGGCCAAGAGATTAAAAAGCTCTACCATGCAGTACTTTTCAGAAAGCTGTCAAGTCTTACTCTCTTCCAGTAACAGCATAACAGTAACATAACATATATAGGGATTGCAAGAAAAAAAACACAAAAATGTGAGTTTCCTTGTAACTCTGTCATAAGAGACAACTGTTCAAGTTAGTATATAGTTTTAAATACACTTTTGCACATAAATTCATTGTTATCCTTCTCATACCTATGATAGTCTACTCTGACATGGTTAGCACCTATTTACAGTAGCAGAAGTCTATACAATAATCACAGATTGCACCTGCATATGCTATATGGAAAACACATGCCAATACATTTACAGTTTATTTGTTTTTACTAGTGAACATACATCACTCCAGCAGGCATCTAGTACAGGCCCTGTGTGCATCTGCTGAGCCTTTGGAATTGTCTGTCCATTATCCTGAACTTCCCAGCAGCGAACCTGTACAGGAGAAGAGTATACAGATGGAACATATTAATACCTCCCAGTGCTCTCCTGGAGAACCCTTCACTGTCAGCTAAGAAGCTGCATAGTGCAGGCTACTGTCCAACAGGACAGTTTAAAAATGCATTCAGGTTTGTCTTCCCTCCTTGTTTGTACAAAATGGGATCTCAGCCTTCAAATTAAACAAATTTCAGTAAGGTCATAAGGAACTTAAGCTTTTAGAGAGCACACTGTGAACCTGGATGATTTACCACATGTTCATGGCTCTTTTACTGGACAAAGCATAACTGTGCTAGCCTAATTGTATAAGAAAATGAAGGCAACCCAAACAAGTTAAAGAAGGAAAGTCAAAGTAATAAAATTCTAACAGTAAAAATCTAACAGGGAAAACACTGACTACATATCCCAAGCTGAAGCTTAAAACACACAGGCAAAGGAACAACTTATTTGAAGATTACAACTGAGTTTCTCAGCTGAAGCAGCTCAGCTATGTCAAACTTGGCACCAGACAAAAGTTTTGCAGTTCTGCCAGAATGATTTTCAGGTGCCCTGGCACAAATTTTCAGGATCACATTCTGCAGTTCAGGCACCCATGCTCCCATTGTGTTCAGCTGTAGATCTGACTGTGAGTACTTACATCATTTGCCCACGATCCTGCAATGAGAAAATTACCCGGCAATGTTGGCGGGCTAAATGCTAAACAAGATATGCTGTCATCAGGTGGAGATGTTACTTCAATATCCTTAAAGGACAGAAGAGAAAACAAAATTAGCCACATTTGCAAGCTGCACACTGAGATCCTCTTACTTGTACAGAGCAAGATATGGCTCTAAGACATTAATCCACAGCAGAACAATAGCTGCCACTGGGGCTAAGGCACGTACCTTCATCGGATTGTGATTATCAGTCGTGGTACTGCCAAACATACTGGTACCTCCAGTAGCAAACCCTGGTGTTGATCCAAACAGACTCATCCTTGCCCTGCAAACGAGAAAAAGGTTTCCTGAGCCCTGCAAGGCCCTCAAGCATCCCTGGGGGTGTCTCACCACACCAGCACACCCCTCGCCCCACCTAGGAGGGCCAACCTACTACTACTATCAGGGATCTCTCTCTCTGGTCGTCACCTATCCGAGCTTACCCCCCTGCCATCTCCCTCACCGGCCTTAGGGAGCCACAGCACAGACTCCCTAGAGGAGCTTCTCCTCCGGCCCAAGCCCCAGCCCCGTATCTCTGCCTGTAGCCACGACGCCCGGCAGACGAGGACGCGCCGTTTGGCGGGGGTCCTGCTTCTCTGCCAGCAGAACTAAGGGGTGCGGCCGTTTTGGGAGGACGGAAGGGGGCCAAGTAGAGCAGGGCCGAGGACACAAGGAAGGAAGGGGCATCCAAGAGCACGGGGAGGGCCCCAACGCCGAACCCCACTCACCCGTATGACGAGCCTGCCCCAACTCTCTGCCTTCAGCGACACGGCCCAGCGGTTAACGCGGCTCCGGCGCGAACAGGCCGCGTCTCTCTGCGCAGGCGCCGTGGCCAGAGGGGCGGTGGTGGCGCCTGCGCACTGCCCGGGCAGGGCGGGGAGGGCAGACGCTGGGAGGGAGGCTGGGCGGTTGGTGCGGGGCTCGGCAAGAAACGGGTCACCAGCGGTCTACCGGCCGAGAGGCGCCCAGCGCGGAGCCTGTACTCGTGCTCGCCCTGCTGCACTCGGCATGCTGGGAAGCTCCGCGGCGCTGCCGCTAAGCTAAAAGGATCCAGTACTTTTTCTTTCCCGGCGCTGGGGGGAGTGGCGTCAGCTGAGCAGTGACGCTTGCAGCGCTGCGGTAGAGATTGCGGATGGGTGTTTTTCTGACGCCGAGGGAGTTGAAGTGATCAGGCGGTCAAAGCACATTCGGTCCTCTCGGGTCTTAACTGCTGGAACGTGGGGAAGGTTCACCAGGCTGACTTCAAATGATGTCAGCTTTTGGTGCAGTACGGCTCCAAATTCCTCGAAAGCTCACTCCCTCACTATGAAGTCTCTCAAGGCCAGGCATAAGAAAGTTGTGTGTTGATCTGACCTTCCTGCCCTTAGGACTCTGACCCATGCAGTTACACGTGCTGTTGGAAGTGGCCTGGTGTTCCCTCTGGATCTAAATTGTGCACTTGGACACTAGAGTACTGCTACTCCGCAGTAAATAAAAAGGAATCTTAATTTTGTTTAATCCTGGTGGAATAGTAGTTTGTTTGTTGGGGTTTTTTTTAAATGTCTACTGAAGATAGATCTAAGATTGATGCTGATGACTGCATAGATAATTTGGAAGTATTTTCTGTGCAATCTGGTTTCCTTACATAAAACTGTAGGCTTTAATCACCATGGTTTCCTGCTCCTTTCTACTGTTCTAGAGCCAACTAAATAAAATTAATAAGGGATTCTGTTATGATGTGCATCATTAACAGGATTGTTTATTAAATTCTTAATCAGTAACATCTGCTTGCTTGTCCATTGAAGACAAATAGTAATTTGCTTGCTGGAACATTTATGGCTGCTTCAGATAATGTGGTGATAAAGAATTATCTCAGACTTTTCAGTCTGAATTTACAGCAAACACAAAATGCCACAATGCTGTAACTTACAATAATTTCCAAAGGAGGCATTTGCACTAAATTGTTAACAAAGTCTCTTACCCTCTTCAAACCTGAGAACGTTAGTACAGCATCATCTTGTGCTTTAAAGCAGAAATCAAAGCAATTAGTTGATACTTTTTTGAACTTAATATTTTCTGGCCAGAAAGAACATACCTCGTTATCTTTTAATGTATGTACCACTGCTTTTGGCATCATTACAGCATGGAAGCCACAGACTTCTGTTAAATTATCATATTTTTTCTTAGTTTTAAAAGGAAAAAGATGAACTAAATACAGTGCTAAAGAAACCTAACAAGCTGACACATAGTCTTCTGTCTCTGCATTTTCTCTAAGATCAGTCAACAATGTAAATTAGTATCAAGGAACCCATTTCAATTGCAAACAAACATTTATATCCATCCACCAAATTGCAGTTTGTTTGGTAAATAGACTCTGGAAAGGTAATGCGATGAAAGAGAAGTTAAGACTTGGATTTCAGCCTTCAGTTTGGATGCTGCCATTATTTCCAGCTGAAAAGGAACAAATTAATGCGTGATGTCTAGCAGCCTGGGCCAGGGTTAGGCAGTTAAGTAAGAACTACTGTCATATGCGCATGTAGAAGGGTAAAGTTAGTGTTACTGATGCTGCAAAATCTCTGTCACTAAGCTGAGATTCATTTTATTATATCTCCTGTGGTGTTCTCTAGTATGCACCACACAGCAACACAGTTTATGAGGTGAGTAGAAAGAGGCAGAAGGTACACAATACCTTTTCTTCCTTTCTAACCATTTCACACAATATAAGCTCAAACTGAGATATAGGTTCTAAAAGCTACAGATAGAATTAGAGGGCTAGTACAGAGTAAACTGTAAGCAGTCCTCAATATATTTTGTACTATTTAGGAAAGCAGTAAAATACCATGTGATCATTAGATGACTAATGGCAGGAAGGCTTAAAATGATGCCAGTTCTGGCCTGTAAGCTACCAAGGCCCATGGATTCAGAGACACAACCCAGGACATTGGCTTTCAGGCTGCAAAACCTTACTGGTTCTGCTACACTACAAATTTGTCATCACAGAGTTGCAGATGATAGGATTTGTCTTGTGGGGAGTAAGAAATAGGAAATAATAGGTTTATACTTACTTCTTTTTTCCACATTGGCTGACAAGCAATGTAAGGTCTCTTTTGTAAACTTGCTAACTTTTTTTGATCTTGCTTTGTAAATGGAATCAGGGCATCTTTGTGTATATTTAATCTGAAAAGAAAAGTTGTTAAATTTTCTCATGCACTTAAATAGTTATTCCAACTCATTTCCTTATGTTTACCCAAAATAAGTAATAAAAAGAATAATGGAAGTAAATGACAGTTGTCTTTTAGTGCATTAAGTCATTATTTCCTGTCTACGGAACAGAGCAACACATCTCTTTGTTTTGGGAGAATAACTAACCTCTCAAGATCAGAAGGAAGAAGACCAAGCCACTTAATAGATGGAACGGTGAGATGATGAGCCTCAAATGACATGGACTGAAATAAGAAAGTTCAGCTAAAACTACAATGACTTTTAGTTTAATTATTTGAGATACATGTCTTCTGGGGTCATATCCAGATTTTGTTACAAAGATACTGGTGTATTTTCACAATCAGAATGGGAAAGCAGAACAGTGCAACTTACCACATCCCCTTACCAAAACTGTTCCTGCGTTAAGATTTGAACCCTTCAGCTTCTGACAGATTCTAGGCTAGTCTAGTGTAGGCTTGTCTAGCCTGAATATCTGAAAATGTCTGCTATAATCTGCTGGAAAGTACCACAACATATAAAAATAGCCCAAACTAAGGTTCATCTGCTACAGTAAATACATTAAGGAAAAGTGTACCAGAAAATAAGCAATTAATGATACTTCTCAGAATACTCCCCCTGCTTTCCAACTTTCTGAGCCAGAAGTGGTGGTGGTGATTTTGTCAGGTTGCTTTTAGAACCGACCTCCCTGGGCAACCTGTTCTAGTGTCTCACCACCCTCAGTGTGATGAATTTCTTCCTTGTATCTAGTCTGAATCTACCCTCCTCAATCTTAGAGCCATTCCAACAAAGCCCATAACATTTCAGACATTCCAGCTTCAACTAGGTATTTGAAGTGGAAAACCTATACTCACCACAGATCCATATTTGTAGATGCACATTATTTCCACACCTAGGTTGCAGAATACCAAATATTAAGTGTCTGTCTATCTGGACATGTTCAAGAAGACTGTGTAACAGTTGTGGCTTTATGATTAGAAAGGTTCTTTGTGGTTTACAGTTGTTTTCAGAGTATGTCAAAATAATCAGAATGTGAGCATAGTATGCCACCTTTGTATAGCTAAATGTTTCACACAGTCTCTGCACAGTCAGTTTGAACCCAGAGATAATCATCTTTTTTACACATTGTTGAACATCTATCACAAAATTTGTCTTTCCATTGTCCTGTCTAATCCATATCACTTAATACTATTGCTCTGAGCAGCTGCTTCTCATTTTGCAGTGATCTCCTTAATTTCAGGCAGGATCACTGTAGATTCATAGAAGATTGAATTAGTACTCAGAATTGAAATTCAGGCATACACACACACACATAACAGAATCCCTCATGAAATGAGGGAAATTTCTGGCCTGCCACTGATGTAACAGAATGCACTTGTTTTAGGATTAACTGTGTTCCTCCTCTATCGGACTTGGAGTTTCTAGCTTTCATTATTGTAAACTATTGGCATGAGTGCTGGATTATTATTATAAATCTATGTGAACTACTTTAAAACCAAAAAAACATGCACTTCACTCAAACATACTATTTTCTTGACATCTGTCTGACCTAAAAGTAATAATGTAGTTTAAAAGTTTGCTTTATAGTAAACTGAGCAATGTTTACTAAGTTCTTGTTACTTGCTTTTATTTTACAAACCAGAAGGTGTCCAATAGTCAACAGTGGAATTCTTGGCAGAGCAACTTTTTCAATGATATTTAACTCTGTAAAGATAGACCTAGGCCCCCCTGACACTTGGAAGTGGTCAATTGCCTAACTCCCATTAACACCAGTGGAATCATGCAGTGTATCATAAAATGCCATTGTCCTCATCCTCATTTTTACTTTCCAAATCTCTCTCTCTTCTGAGCTACCAATTCCATATTTTATTTTTCTTTTTTAGGTACAAGGTGAGATTCTTTTTAGTACCTCAAAACACAGCAAATCATCACAGAGGGTAAGAGCATATTCAGTGGGGAAGTAAGGAAAGGTGTTCTATATAAATTGTGCTTTCCCCTTATGTCACTGAACCTCTACAGATTTACCATGTGGATCTGCATCCATAAGGGTGAAAATAGGGATTTTGAAAGAATCCCACAGCTTCCTGACAAAAAGTCGTGTATTAAGGTCTGGTATGCCTTTGCCCTAAGGAAATAAAGTAAAAGCAGACAATTTAATTAAAACAGCATCTGACTACATACTTGTTTACATTGGCCATTTAAAAGCAAGCAAGCAAACAAACAAACAAACTGCTGGCAGAAGTATTTCTCCAGCAGCTATTTTTCAGGAAAAGTTCTCTGCTCCTTTTTGGCTCTGTGAGGAGGGAAGCAGGAATGGGCTGGGGTGCAGCACAGTGGATGTCCTGGATTACAGGCACTGTAGCAGCATCATCATCCCTCTATTGAAGGAGTTAATTTGTAAGTACAGATGTACCCAGGCATCTGTATAAATTAGTGTAAGAAGGTCATTTTTTTTTCTTCTTGGAGCTGTGAATGTACCTAATGAAACAACCTAGAATCATACAACCATTAATTTCAGAAAAAAACTTGAAGATTATCAAAGTCCAACTGTCAACCCAACACTACCAGCCAAGTTCTTGCTATGAGTGACTCTGACTGGACAGTACACAGCACAGTGCAAATGCTTCTCTCCTGTAGGTATGGGGACATGTTTTTTCCTCATTGTGGGCCAAATTCGTCCCAGAACATGTAGCTATGTATATTCCTATTAATTATCCAGGCTCCATAGCTCCTTCAGTACAACCTAAAATCAACCAATTCTGTTTCAGTGGGGTTTGCCCAACTCAGGATCCTGACGCACCAAAAGTTACTCAACAGCTGAGCCTTTCTGAGAATGACTGGGGCAGCTACTTTGCAGCAGCACATAAAGGTGGTAAGGTACCCAGCTCTAAGGAGACGCTTGGAGAAAAGAAATCTTTAGAATGTGTAGTTTATGTCTCTATAAAGGTAATATTTTTTTTAAATATTGTTAGACGTGTTTCATACTAATTTTATTATGGTCTTTTTACCAAGTTTGAGTACTACTACAATGCTAAAGTACTGTTTACATTCTTGTGTCTAGCTAGTAAGGCAAGATACATACCGTAATCATTATACATGGGGACATTCTATTGCAGAAGTCATCATCCAGCAGTCTCTGAAAAGTTGCATCTTTTTCTACAATTAGCATAAATTTGGCATGTGAGATTAAATCTTTTTTGTTAAGGCTGGCTGCATGTAAAATGATCTATCACACCAATCAATTAAAACAAAATGCTTTAAAATACCTGTTCTAAAGCCAAAAGTTGTGTTCAGGACTGAACTTCAGAGCCAACAGGCTAAGAAAAAATTACCAGAACGTTGTTTAACTTGGAAAATGTTTGGTTTTACTTAATTTTTTTCAGTCTACAATGAGAGTTCTTGCTCAAAGGATACTTTTAATTCCTTGAACATTAGATGGCACAGTGACTGCCTAAAACAACAAAACTGAGATTAATCATTTTAAATAGAGAAAATGATATATTTTAAAATAACAACATTAGGTAATGAGGGACACAATTACATCCTGAAACAATCATTCATCTTCTATATACATGATCAATCTTGACATTTTCACCTCTTTATAAGTGCATTCAGCCATTCATATCCTGCTCTATTTTATGGTTTTGGGGGAGTCATCCTGTTACAGAAAGATACTTTTCAAAAGTGTTTGTACTGCTGTTTCAGAATATTGGGCAGATGGACATCACAGTGAGAACAATGTCTTGATTAATTCTTTATGTGTCCTAGCCAGGAAAAAAGTCAGCTTAGTGTGAAGATTCCAAATTTAGTACAGGCTTAAAATAGTTCAGTATTCTTTTTGAAAGACCACTATATCCTTTCTTTTGCTGACCTGTAACCTGATTTTATAAGTATTTTTGAGCTACAATTTGAAGACATAGTAATGTTTACTTTACTTCTCATATTAGGATTGGCTTAATCTGGCAAGCATATGGATGAGAAAATAGGAACTGGAGAAAGAACTTGGCAAAAGAGTATGTATATTTTGAAATGTGTGGTCTGCTTTTACTTCTGACTGCTAAATCATCTCTGGTGCCAGGGTGGAAGAGCTCAACAAATAAAAATATGAAGAGTTGTAGAAGAGCATTAATAACAGAACACTTTACACTGCTTAAAAACAAAGTGTAAAAGGCAGCTTATCATTCCAATTTGAAATTACTAATTTAGGCTTACTGTGAACACATTTTCCAAGAAATCATGACAGCAGTCAGGCAGTCTGAGTTCTGTCCTTGCTTTCGTATTCTGCACAGTTTTAGGAAATCTTTCAGGATTAGATTAGTTGAATCTCATTATCTCAAGCCACTTTTGTCTCTTGAATCTTAGGAAATCATGATTATAATGTTCTCTTTAGCTTAGTATCACCTTTGATAACATAAATTGATGTACTCCTGGTTAGCACACAGCTGAACTTCAGAACTGCAGTGCAGTTGAGCAATACTTTTTATCTCTCTTTTTGCATCCAGGTTGTAATGTCAAAATTTGCCACATGCACAGGTCTGTATAATAAATTTATATGGTCACCTGAGCTACAAGAAGTGCAGGATGTAATGAACGGGTAGATACTAAGAGCTGCTGTTACTGTTTTGTAATACATACTGTTGCACCACAGGTACAATTCACTTTTGTACCATCTTCCTCTGTGTAACTTAAATTGCCAGCAACAAAACCATTAACTGTAGACAGCTGGAAAACAAAAAAAAAGTAGTTGTATACAGTAAATTGGGTGTTATGTGCTGCTGTGTTACTCTATTGCACAGGCAAAACAAGAAACCTGTAGCTGTACTTTTAAAGCACTAAGCAGTGTCGTTATCATCCTGGGTAGGAAGGCGTACTTACCAGAAATGGTTAACTACATTTATAGATACAAAGGGATACAAGAAAATTTGATAGTCTCTTACTTTAAAATTTCATTTAACCCCCAAGTCAGCAAATAATTTGACTATGGATTGCCTAGCAGATGTCTGGCATTCTGAAGTTTAGGGACTGCTCTCACTAGACAACAGCAAAAGGCCCTGTGCCTTTATAGTTTCATAGTTTCATTCAGGGTTGGAAGGGACCACACGGATCATCTAGTTCCAACCCCACTGCCATGGGCAGGGACACCCCACACTAGATCAGGCTGGACAGAGCCTCATCCAGCCTGCTCTTAAACACCTCCAGGGACGGGGCCTCAACCACCTCCCTGGACAACCCATTCCAGGGTATCACCACTCTCATGGTGAAGAACCTCCTCCTCACATCTAGCCTGAATCTCCCCACCTCCAGCTTCATTCCATTTCCCCTAGTCCTGTCACTACCTGAGATCCTGAGAAGTCCTTCCCCAGCCTTCCTGTAGGCCCCCTTCAGATACTGGAAGGCCACAATTAGGTCACCTTGGAGCCTTCTCTTCTGCAGACTGAACAGCCCCAACTCCTTCAGTCTGCCCTCATAGGAGAGGTGCTCCAGCCCTCTGATCATCCTTGTGAGCTGGCAGTTTGTCCAAGACTTTTTGGAGCAAGCAAATTCTGTAAATTAGGTTTCATGTACACAAATGACACTTTTTATTTCAACTATATATTTCCTGCTGATAACTTTTCTTTGTACTTCAGCTTTCAGTTCAATCTGTGTGATTTGGAATTAACAAAAAAGACATTTGTAATGAACCACTTACTATATGCAGACTTCTCCGAGGTATCTTAAGCATGCAAGAAATGTCAGTGATTATATTGTCCACAACAAGCTGGCTACCAAACAGTTGTGTATCTGTATAATATATATCTCTATCAAGACAAAATATTGCATTTGTAATTATAAAACTGAAACAGCTGAAGGCTTGTGAGAGTTTTATAGCAGTCATGGATAAAGCATGCTATGTACAAGAATCCATTTAACTACAGGTGTGCATCATGCAGGCTGATTTGCCCAATAACATTCTTAAAATGCAACTTTATTTGAAATGACAGAAATGTAGTGTGTTACCTTTTAGTTGCATAAGTATTGCTCTGCACCATCTTATAGATCATAGATAATATTTTGAGCATCAGAGCTGGAAAGATACATTTTAAAACATATTTTATCCTCATTCAGAAATGCATATACAATTAATTTCTCATTTTATTGACCTATATTTGCCTGTCATAAAATAAAACGTTGAAATATATATTTTAATGTGCTGTTATAATAGAGAGAGACTGTTCTAATCAATAGACTCAATAATTTCTAGCATAGCTAGGAAAAAATAGGAGGGAGTTAACTGAGGAAATGTATGCCCTGCTGTCCAGGCCAAGAAGTGAAATGATTGAGTTAGAAAAAGAAATTAGCTTATTGTCTGTATTCCAAGATTCCTTTCCTAGTTAGCTTTTTGAAGAGTGATGTTTTTACATTAAGACCTTTTGAATATGCCTTCAGCTGATACTCATTCAGGGAGGGCAGAAACTGTGAGAATGCTGTATTAATTTCACTGTCACTCTAATTTAATAGAGAAGAGCAAAGCTAAGGGCTGATCATACTATCAGGTTATATTAGCCATACATTTCTAAACCACAATGGATAATATTCTTTATGGTTTACTTCTCTTCCCCCCCCAAAAAAAAAAATTAAAATAATTTTGAACTAAAAATGCAAGAAAAAAACAAGGATTCTGCTTTGGACTTTTTAAACTTACCAAATCTTGATGCTGATCTAGGACAGTCACTTCTTACTTGTTTCATAGTACAACGTGGCACCATCTGCAGACCTACAGAATCTGTAAATCTGATACATTGCAAACAAATGCAATAAAACTGTAAACATACTGACTATATATAAATCATTCTCTGCAAGGTAACTCAGATTCAGACCCTCCTGTAATCACATCTGCTAGCGCTGTTTTCAGACTCAGTAGGGAAACCATCAGCTTGGGTGGAGTTGGAGTGGCCAAATGAAGAAGGCAGGCAACAGTCATCCAAATAAACTATTCAAAATGCTACTGAACTGAACTGACTTAATTCATCACTGCATTCAACACATGAAAAAAAATTCTCAAGGGGATGCTTCAAGACTGAATTGAAGCCTAAAGTTCATAAGTTTCCAAACAATAGTAAAGACAAGAAATCTATTTTATACCTGTTTACAACTGTTAATATATCAGCATCAGTTATTATTTAGCATGAAAACAAAGGAGTAAATGTGAATCATTAGAATACAAATCAAGTCTGACATGGTGAGTTTCTCACACAGAATGTATGAAAATGTGCCATTATTTCACGTTGCAATAATATTATCTACTTTATGTCCTTAAATTATTATCAGAATAACTCAATTAAATTCCATTATTCATGTTTGGAAACAAAATTGTGGTTCATCCTCCCCTCTGAGCACTTATTTAACCTAAATGAGCTCCACCATTATGTGTTTCACCAATTCATGTCTGAAGGTGTGCATTTCACCAGTAGAATCAGTTATTTTCTAAGGATGCTTCATTATTCTACTTTATTCTGTTGCCTGATGATATGATGGTCCTGACTTTAAAGCATTCTCTTTCATTCAGCATTTTGTATGTGCTTTCAAAAAGTACTGGTGGTAAAATGGCTATAATTTCATCTAAACCCACAGTGTTTCTAAATGCCCTTGTCAATGTTTTGCTCGCTGCATCCTTTGGGTGGCAGAACACACCACGCCGCACACATACGAAGTGGCAGCAATAACGAACAGCCCACACCGGCATCATCCCGTCAGCCCCAAAGGAACTTTCTTGCCTTTGTGCTGCAACATTTAAAAGGTGTTTGTGCGTTTGCCTACGGTTTAGCTGCTCAGGAGCAGAGCGGTAACTGACACGATGTGGGATTGCTCTCCCAGGTTAAATAAGCAGCACTCCTTTCAGCGTGCTGAGAAACCTGATCATCGTGGCTGACACAGGTGTTTCATAAAGACAACTGCAAACTGGCACTGGATCAGACACCCAGCAGTTCTTTCTAGGATTGTGTTTACCCCAGAAGAGTAGTTTTCTCTAAAATCTCCCTTTCGTTACGAGGATTTTGGTTTGGTTTGTTTATTTGTTTTTAATTTTTCAGTTGGTTACATTGTTGCTGGGTTTCTTTCTGGAAAGATACAGCTGGACAATGTAAACTGTGCTACTTTAGGCCTGGCATTCTCACTGCTTGACATCATTCTCAGGTAAATACTGCTCTGGGCATCTACAAACGTTTACAGAGAACATTTCAACAATGAAATCATTTTCCCATTCTACTAGTTCCTGCCCAGCAGATTCCAGTTGTGTAGATCAGGTATGAAATGGCTGCCTAAAATAAATAAACAAACACATAACTAACTAAACATTAAAAAACACTTCCACGGACTAAATTTCCTTCCACTCACATTGTATTTTGGCATTCTGGTTTTATTTTTATTTGCTTATTTTTATTTTACTCTTCTTTAAATGCTGGTTTGAAGTGTGGTATGGGTCACAATTCAACAGAAATGCATAGCTGAGATTACATTTTTCCACCATCAATATGGTTCAGCTTTTATCAAAATCTGACTGATGAGTCTTATTTTTAACACACTGTGATGTTAACTTGCTTTAATTTGAATGTTTCCCCCCCCAACCCCCCCTGTGTTCTGGTGGCAAATCTCATCTCACATTTGTTTTTCTAGCCTGGAATGCCGTTTCCCCAAAGACTGCCAAAAATTGCAAAACTTTGTTATAGTATTTTAATTTTACAGACATCTGAGTGAAACATTTCTGTCAAACTATCAAGACACAAACCATTAAATTCCCTGGAATGTACAAGCCTTTCAGTTAACTGATTACCTTCAGGCCCCTCAGGTTTTTTGAGTGACAGAAATTTATTGTTCTCATTAAATGAGTATTCCACCAAAGTGTTACGCATGGAAGGTTTGCTATACTTTCTCAACCTCGGATGTTTGTAATGTGTCCACTTACAAGCACCTCTGCAATCTTATCAATCTAAATATCCTTTAACCCACTGATGTCCAGAGCAAGAAATAGATTTATGTCTTCTTTTATCCTTTTGCTTCTGTATTATAGAAAGCAATTAATCTCTCTGTTTCAGGTGGTTTCAGTTTAAATGAGTGCCTTGGGAAATGGTATTGCACAAGCAAGTTCTACAAATCACAGCGTGTGTTAAAAAGGAGGACAGGTTGCTTTTATTCTGGTCCTGTCTAGATAAACTGGCATGAGATCTGAAATTTGGATAACATGTTAGAAACTTGTTTTGCTTTATTTGGCTGCTAATGAACTTAGTACACAACATGGAGGAAAGAAATACACAGGAAGAGGTGAGATGAATCATCTTTGAAGAACAAAAAGAATCATCTATCACTACCATTTTAAGAAATAAGATACCATGAGGAAAAGCAGAGAAAAAGAAAAGAGGGAGCACAGGAAAGGCAATAGAGGAAGAAATTGCTAGTAATTGTTTCCAGCCTAAAACAGACTTTTTCACTCTAACACAACTTACCATTTCTGGTTTCTGCTGCTTCCAGAAAATGATTGTTTATAGGACCTTCCTTTCCCTTCTAACCCCTGCTATGGTACTTTTACTTTATGCTATAATCTGCTGTTACTAAATACTTGATGCCTGTTCATGCAGAGTGGCTACTAAGCATTACTTTTTATTTGTCCATTACTTTCTAAGAATTCAAATTATTTATTTCTTCTAATGCTTATAGAACTATGTATGACTAACTTCTCTGTAAGTTACATAATCAAATTTATATCTGTGGCATTTATATTAATATAAAGCAGGAGTTTAAAATATATGATACTTACTTTACATTTCTCCAATCTGATCTCCTAGCCACTGTCAAAACAGGTGCTTTGTTTTGGGCCAAGCTTTTAAATACACCTTCAATAACATTTTCTATTGCTTCAAGTACTTCAGAACTGAAACAAAGAAGATTAATGATAGAGGTCACATGATAAAATCTAGTTCTGCTTTGAGTTTTCATCATCTATCCCTGCTCCTGTGAAAATTATGTGAACCATAAGAGCTTCAATGATATATTTGTCTCGGAAATGTGGAGGAATTCTTTTGCTTTTTAGTCTTGATTTACTCACTTTCCCTCAAATCTTTGACTTCTCATTCCAACTGCATGGCAGAGGGCACAATTAAAAGTACATTTCTGTTTAATCCTGAAGCCATTAAATATTTCCACCATATGAACTTTTAGACCAACTGTCTGGTTTGTGACTGATAATTCATGTTTTACTGTAAATGATGTAATACTGGCTTTAGCTATGATTTGGGCTAGGGCTAAGGTTTTTTAAATGCTGTAAATTTTAAAAATGTTTGAGTACAAATACTTCCTGTTGCACCATTGTACATTAACCTTTTGATCTGCTGCCCTGAACAAATTGTTAAGGGTTTTAATTGTGTCAAGGCTTATTCTGAACAGATAGACTGTGAAAAGAATAAAATTTGAGTCTTTCACCTAAAAAGGCAAAGTAACCTTGCAGTAGATCCCTTACAGCAAAACTGTAGGCTGGCTTGAGTGTTATGACAGATGCTTTTTATTTTCACAAGCAATCTGACTCCAACATTTCAGCTGTCCTGAAAATTGCAAGTGTACTATGTATCACCATAAGTAGGAATGAGAAGAATAGACAACCCTTTAGTTCAAAGTTTTATCAGCAAAGTCCAATTTTATCATTGAGTAATATACTATGAAGAGATGAATCAATATCAGTGCACACCCCATCAAAGGATTTTTAAAACCTAGCTGTAAGCCTCCTTAAACAATAATGAAGTCTCATTAAAGCTCTCTTCTGTCAACAGAATGTATTTCTTCATTTTCATAGCCCAGCTTCCACTTACTCCTCCTTCTGTTGAAATTAGATTGTAATTTTTTTGAAAGCAATTTCTGAAAAATAGTGATCTTTTGTTTTAAAATGGTGTTTGTAATAGTATCTGTATTCAAACAAGCAAACAGAAAAACTTGTATTGCTAACGTTCTTATCCAATTATATTAAACCATTCAGCAAACGCCATGTAAGATTTTTTTCTGTTTTCTTTTCCAGATGAATGAAAATGAACACAGAGGGTTCTAATGATTTTCCAAAGGTAAAACAGTGAAGCATTTGCAGTGCTGATAATACTAGAAGATCTGGTCATGCAGCCAAAAGGTAAATTCATTTTCCACTATACAATAGCTTCATAATCAAATCCAAGATTCTCTAACTTTCAGACTTGTAGCCTCTTCCTCCAAATTAAAATCCTACTGCCATATCCATAACAGAAATTCCATTAAGGACAGAGGAAATGATTGGCTGGTAAGATAAATGCATAATGCAGCAAAAGGAAGAGTAAAATTGTTAAGCAAAGCTGACTATGATACAAACCTTCAACATGACAAAAATCAGTGTTGAAGACAATAAAAATAAATGGGGGTGGATAGATGAAAGAATGAATATGTAGGCAGGAAATCTAAAGCATGTAATTGCTTTCATATATAAAAATATTTTTCTTATTCATTTGGCTCTGCCCACTGTAACTATTTTAATATTTCAGATTTATTTCAAAGCCTGCTGCAGAATTTGAAAGTTCAGGTTTCTGTTCCAACCCCAGTTTCCCAGTTTATTGGCCAACAGAAGTTGTAAATGTGGCAAAGTAGGAGGAAGAGGACAGCAATTCTTTATGTGGCCCCCTGCTGATTTTCTGTTTCCTTTTGCAGAGATTAATTGAATTTTAATAAGCAAACATACAATACTGGCCAAGTGTGCCTACTTAAAATCCATACTGGTTTATTTAACAGCAGAGAAGGAGTAGGTAGGCACTGTATATCTCAGAATGTTTGCCTGCTCATTTCTAACAGGTTTCAGCATGAGTAGATACTTGTTTCTGTATGGCACAAGAGGCAGTCTTCAACATTAATAGCATAAAAGATTAACATTATAGCACCTTTGGCAAAGAAACAATATAAATACACAAGAGAAACTGTTACATATAAAAATCTGCAGTGTAACAGGCTAAACCATTCCAAACCCCAGAACTGTACATCACCAAAGCCACACAGTTCCCATACCCTGCCACAAAGACCTTTTCATTTCAAACTACTTCTAAGATGCTCTCAGTCTGTGCTATCTTCTGAGGCTGATAACGCTGTCTACAAAAACATTTACAAATTTGTGACAGTTTGGGGATTTTTTTTTTAGTGAAATTCATCTTGCTTTGTCATGTTTTTCTGCACTTCTGTCTGTACCAACAGACCTTCTGGACAAGAGGGCAGGGCAGGGCAGGGCAAGGAAGGGAAGGTTTGGGAAGGGAAGGGAAGGGCAGGTTTGGGAAGGGAAGGGAAGGGCAGGTTTGGGAAGGGAAGGGAATTAACCAGGTTGGAAAAGACCTTCGAGATTGAGTCCAACCTATCATCCAACACCATCTAATCAACTAAATCATGGCACCAAGCACCCCATCCAGTTTCCTCCTAAACACCTCCAGTGATGGTGATTCCACCACCTCCCTGGGCAGCCCATTCCAATGGCCAATCACTCTTTCTGTGAAGAACTTCTTCCTAACACGCAGCCTAAACCTCCCCTGGTGCAGCTTAAGACTGTGTCCTCTTGTTCTGGTGCTGGTTGCCTGGGAGAAGAGACCAACCCCCACCCCACTATAACCTCCCTTCAGGGAGTTGTAGAGAGCAATAAGGTCTCCTCTGAGTGAGAGGCTTTGTGCAGTATGAGAGCCCCTCCAGCCCTGTGTTTTTATAGGGGAAGAGGTTTCTCACTCTTGCACAAGCCTATTAGGTGCATCAGTGCACTGCCTTACCACAGAAAGGGAGCATGGGTGCTATGTTCCACATCTTTTACCTGGGGACATGGCGCTCATCGCCAGGCAGACGTGTTTCTTTGCAGCTGGCCTTGCTCCCAGCTGGCACGTCAGGGGAACACACATCGTGGTCCTCCAGCGAGGCTGGCGCAGCCCAATCCGACTTCTCTGGGAGGGACGAAGCCATGGTGAAAAGAGGCAAGAGAGTTACCAAAGGAATTAGAAAAGGCTGTTGTGTGTGCCGGGCTTAAAAGTCTTCATCTGAGGTGAAACCAGAGAGTGCCAGATGGAAAAAGCAGAAAACTTTCCTAGAAATCAAAGTCAAAGCTTTCCTGCCCTTGCTGACGGAGGCCTTTTCCCGCCCTTTCCAACAGACCGGAACTGGCCCTGCTCTTCCTGTTGGGCTGCTTTGCCCTCTCCACCTGACTGACCAAAGGTGTTTTTCTGCTCTTCCAGACTGACCAATAGTTTTTCCCGCTCCTCCTGACTGACCAATAGTTTTTTCCCGCTCTTCCTGACTGACCAATAGTTTTTTCCCGCTCTTCCTGAATGACCAAAGGTTTTTTTCCCGCTCCTCCTGATTGACCAATAGTTTTTTCCTGCTCTTTCTGACTGACCAAAGGTTTTCCCACTCTTCCTGACTGACCAATAGTTTTTTCCCGATCCTCCTGACTGACCAATAGTTTTTCCCGCTCCTCCTGACTGACCAATAGTTTTTCCTGCTCTTGGTAACAGGCAGGAGATGACTCTGCCCACCCAGTTCCCACCCTGCCTGCCTGACCATGGTCTCCACAGAGAACTGAACCTCAGAGCTGCCTCTGGAGCTGCACTGTCTGAATAGAGTGCACAGATCAGGGCTCCTTCACTGGCAGCTCCATGGTGAAAAAAAAAGTAAATCTAGACATCTAAATTGCTCTCACCTTCGCAGTTATGATATGCTAAACTATTTGAAACTACCAAGTCATTGCACCTAACTGCCTGATTATGGTTGTTCTGAGACTCCTAGCAGTTCCTTAGGAGATAAATATCTTAAGGCTTGTGCTTTCTAGAGGATTTTTCTAAAGCCCACTACTGATAACATCATCCCCTATGCACCACAGTCAGTGATATTGGAAGCTGTGCTCTATCTAGCTCCCTGCCAACAGCATTTCAAATGTTGTGTTGCTTAGGCTTGCTGTTAGCAAGTTAGATGATGTAGTGTTTAAGATCTGGTTTCTCTTGCTGTTTGATTAGCTGCTGCCCCTCAACCTTTCTTCTTTGGCACTTGTAAGAGGAAGCCATCCAAAGTCAGCTTGGGTAGGTAATTGTAAAAGATTGTGAATTGATTTATTTAAGGAAAACCTCAGGCTGTGAAGATGTGAACACAAGGGGGTTCAATTAACAGAGGCAAGCAAAAGAAAGGGGAATTAATGTATTGAAATGTTCAGATCTTTCATCTTAAGCCTTTGGCCTTTAGGTACCTTGAGATCACCCCAGAAATATTTATGTAAAATCTCTGTAGCTCTTTCCAACAATTCAACATCAAAATCAACAGGTTTGGTTTTTTTTGTTTGATATAGAACTGACAAAATTATATCATGCCCCCAGCAACAGATTGCAAACAAAACTGTAAACATCAGCCTGTGAGAAGCTAATTTAATAACTTGCCTCTTCTTCACAGCAACAAACAGCAACTATAAAAACCCACAACCAAATGACTCGGTGTTTATACCTGAGTTAACAAAGTAGAGACTGAAAAAACAAACAACAAACATTTCTGTGCTTCAACCTTAATATTGCACATGCACGTAAAAATAAAGAAATAAAAGTAACCATGTCCACTAGTATCCAGAATGGGACTGGGAAATGAACTACAATCAATAAATAGACTAGCAGGTTCATTTCCTAATGCTCCTTTTCCTTTTATCCTTCTTCTTTCTTTTCTTCTTTCTTTTTCTTTTTTACTTTCTAATTCTTCTTTCTTTTCTTCTTTCTTTCTTTTTTACTTTCTAGTTCTTCTTTCTTTTCTTCTTTCTTTTTTACTTTCTAATTCTTCTTTCTTTTCTTCTTTCTTTTTTACTTTCTAATTCTTTTTTCTTTTCTTCTTTCTTTTTTACTTTTTAATTCTTTTTTCTTTTCTTATTTTTTCTTGTTTTTTATTTTTTATTCTTTTTCTTTTCTTTTTTCCTTATATTTTCTTTCTTTCTTTTTTATTCTTTTTTCTTTTCTTTCATTTTTCTTTTCTTTCCTTTCTTTCCTTTTTCTTTTTTCTTCTTTTATTTATTTTCGGTTTTTTTCTTTTCTTTTTTTTTTCTTTTGTTATCTTTAATTTCTTTATTTTTCCTTTTCTTTCTTTTTTTTCCTTTCTTTTTTGTTTTTTTTTTTCTTTCTTTTTTTTTTTTTCTTTCTTTTTTTTCCATCTTTCTTTTTTTTTTCTTCCTTTTTATTCCTTTACTCCTTTCTTCCTTTCTGTTAGGAAAGCAAATAAGGAGCTACTATCAAACGTTAAGATGGACAGAAAGATGTGAAAAATCAGTGTAACTGATGCGGTTATCCCAGCATTTGTCTTGCTTCTCCAAAGACATGCAGTAGAGGGCACCACAGATGGCAAGGAAAAGAAGGTTACTACTTTGAAGCTGTTAAATGTAACACGATTTCACTAATCCTTGATAAAACAAGTATTATAGGTAATGAAACACTTTCAGATTTGTTTGCTTTAACAGATACCCTGTTACCAAAATGTTCCCTTAAGACTGTCTCCTACTATAAACACCTGCTCTTATGAGGAGGCTTTTGAAGGAAGCTATGCTGTGAAACAGACTGTGTGAGCTGTCTGATTCCAGATTCAAAGTCTGTCTGCAGCTGCTTAAGAGGAACCTGCCTGGATCAAAACATGTTACCATCACTACATGCTATGCAATAAAAGAGCTATACCGAACAAAAATGTGCATTTATCTTAGTGCCAAGATTCTCAATTGCTTGCTACTGATTTCTCATGTATAAATAACTGCATAAATACAATAAATAATATGCAATATATTTTAAAGCATATGCATGATTTTTCCTTCTCTTTACTCCATTCCTCTTTTCATATGTAATTAGTCTCTTACATTCAGTGTTTGTGACTGCTCTGGTAAGCATTTATCTCCAAGTGGTCTGTCTTTCATTGTTTTACTAGACTGGTAGGCACACCAGTCTATGTTCAATTAATATCAACTAACTTGTGGAATTCAATCTTTCACTCAAGCCTAAAGAAAAGGGAGACCTCTGTTAAAAGCAGTGATTCGGAAGTATTTGGGCAAGTTAGCAGTGCTAAAGAGATAAATGGAGGCTTAAAAACTACAGCAGGAACATGGGGGGAAAATCCCCACCAGCCATCTAAGAACTTGTCAGGAGTACACCTACTGTGTTCCAGCAAGCTTCAGATTCTTTCCAGCTTCCTTGCTTCTGATCTGGACAATCCCTGGAAAGACAAACATTGTGTGAGCCAACAGATTGTACTGTGAATAAGCTAGGATGAAACAGGAGCCACATCTATCACCTGCCAGTTACATGAAAAGTTGCTGCTCTATTTCTAATGAGCAAAGCCCAGAGAAACAGGAGATGAAAAGTCATTCAGTGCTAGCGGCTAACAACTTCAAATGGGATATCTCCTTCCAACTAACATGGTTTTTAAAAACCCTTCCAAAATGAATACATTTTCAGTTTGCCTAGCTCTGGAGAGACACTCATGGAATATTTATTCTGTGGTGAGACAAATCATCATAAGAGGAAGTGTTTCTTTGTTACCATCCCTTCTTCTTGTGTTTAATCTTTCAGCCAAAAATACATTCTAACAGGTCTGTCTTAAAAGTAACTTTCATCTAACCTCTGTCACAATGATTTTCAGATCCAACATTTTCTAATGCTTTTAGAAGCAGTAATGTATTGTGGGTGGCAGGGCAAGACAATTACTTGGGACAAAGAAACACAAAATAAACGAAATAAAAGAATGCTTTCCCCCAATTTAGCATAAATGCCATACAGACTGTGGTTCATTTACAAGAATTAGGCTGCAAATAGGCAGCATTATATGACTGAACAGTCAAAGACTTCATTTATATGTGCTGAGAAGTTTGTGCTTCCCCAGTACTATCATAGGCACTATTTCTGACTCCTAATCTGGTCTCAGAAGAGCACATTAAAAAGGAACATAGAGAAAATATTGTGAAACATCCAAGCCTCCAAGCATCATAAAATTATAGAATGGTTTGGGTTGGAAAAGACCTTTATAGGTCATCTAGTCTAACTCATTGCAGTGAACAGGGACATCCACTAGATCAGGTTGCTCAGAGCCCACATCCAGCCTGATCTGGAATGTTTCCAGGGATGGGGCTTCTACACCTGTGCCAGTGTTTCGCCACCCACATTCTAAAGAATTTCTTCCTTACATCAAGACTAAATCTCCTCTCTTTTAGTTCTAAACCATCACCTGTTTCCCGTTGCAAGAGGCCCTGCTAAAAAGGTTGTCCCCAGCTTTCTTAAGTGCTCTTTGAGTATTGGAATGCCACTATAAAGTCTTCCCTAGGCCTTCTACAGGCTGAACAACCCTAGTGCCCTCAGCCTTTCCTTACGAGTAGTGTTCCAGCCACCTGACTATTTTTGTGCTCCTCCTCTGGAGCTGCTCCCACAGGTCCATGTCTTTCCTGTGCTGAGTGTAAGCGACTGTTGAAAATGAAACAAAGAGATTGTCTTGCTTTTGAAGGTCTTTCACATGCAAATAATAAATATAACTGTCTATATTATGGACAGGATGTTTAAAAATCTCCCTGCTGTCTTCTGTATCAAAATCCATGACATCTGAAAAACAAAAGAGATTAGGCAAATACATGGCACCACTCTCTGTACCTAATGCTGCTCTGTTTCTCACAGTTAAACACCTATCATTACCTATCACTCCATTTTTCATTGCTAAGGAATAGGAATCAAATTAAAATCCAGGCTGAAGTGCTTACATAGCAGCTAAATAAATAATAAGGCTATGGAACCAGGAGTGAATTACAGCCAATTCCCTCCTCTCTCTGGCAACTCCCAGAAATCAGCTGCTCTTACTGTCTGTACAGTAAAAATATGACCAAACCCACTTATTAACAGCGGTAAGGTCTTGGGTAGCTGCATGTCATACTGTATAAGCAGTAATAAGCATCTCATGAATTGATTTGTAAACATCTATATACTTGTAAAAATCCAAATCTGTTTTTAACTGAACACTGCATAAACATGCTATTAGGAAAAAAAATCTGATTTAAAAATGTGTTAAAGGGAAAATATGTTGAAACAAACAAATGGAAGACATCTGTGCTAAAACATAACTGGAAAGCAAGAATGTCTTCTATTTCATGTTCATGTGACAGCTTGAACATAGCAGTCTTGGAAACAGCTGCACCATTTCTTCTGGCTTTCAAAAGGTAAAATGTCTTGTTTATTTTCTGTTTTCCTTTTGTTGGCAAAACCCTAGAAAGCATGAACACTCAGGTGTGATTTTCTTCTTTAAACCCAAAAATGCCAGCTGCTGTACATTAAAAATACTCAAGCCAAAATCAGTCCTTTCATTTATATAAATTCTACACCTATGCTGTCATGGCCTCAGATTTATGCCAACAGGTAAAATTCAGGATGGACCTTTGTTATTAAGTATTTAATAATGCCTGGGGAAAGTGAAGTCAGAGGATGACGTAGGAGTCTATGCTGACACCCAGCACCGTGGGCCGTATAAAGAGCAAAAAAAAGGTGGGGCAGTTGATTAACAGACCTCTGCTTCATTTTTGGAAGCCTAGATTAAAATCAACTTTATGTCATCCTTAAAAATGTGTTTGGTGATTTTTAATTAAGCTACTAATTTTAATTGGTCCACACCACAAAAATGCCAGGGGCACCATGATGTCATTTTGGATAAATGACAGCCTTTGCTTTTGAGGGTCCTAAGGCTCAGTAAAAAGTATATCAAATAAAAAGCCAGCACAGATGTCTTATCTTGGTTTGCTGGTGGTTTTATTTTTGTTTTTTATTGGAGAAGAGAAAAATCATGATTCAAATAGAAACATTAATCTGGGCCAAAACATGTCTTACTGAGTTGTTGTATAAGTAGTTCTGGATCCAGTGAGATTGTTAACTGGCCTTCAGTGAAGAATTCTCTGCACTGCCTTTTCAGGACACATTTTTAGTCCATTCAAACATTTTTCAAAGTCTTTCTGTATATTTATAGACCACTCTTTTTTCTGTACTCAGAGCAATGTGTCAGCTGGATGTCACTGCTGTAAATCATCTTCTGTATTTGGGCACGGAGGAAGGTATGACATTTTGCTCTGTTTTGCCTTGTTTCACTGCTGTTGGCAATGAAAGCTACCGACTGTCTTGAGTTTGTCTTGATGGATCTTCCTTCAGGCAACTTTCTGTCTTCTGGTTTAGGATGGGGCTCTAGAAGGTACCGGACCAGATGAATCACAAGGATGTCCCACAGTCAAAAAGGTACTGCTCACAGCTACAGCATTGTTTCGGTAATGGAAGTATGGAGTCTGTGAAAACAAATACAGACTTCTGCAATATAAAGCTCTCCCTGGCTGATTTCATGCAACGATCCCAAAGGGAGATCAGTGCTGAATAGGGGACTTAAAGAATGTAGCAGAACACAAAAAAAAAGACAACATCTTCTGGCACAAAGAGGGGTTTGGAGCTGTAGACTAAGGGCTTTTCTACACTGGAAAACTGACTAGAATTGCTGTTGCAGAATAAGCTATTCTGCAGCAACTTACTGACCGACCAGTGACTTCTCCTCCAGACTAGAATACCCACACAGGGAGCTATTATGGATAGTTTATTCAGAAATAGCAACTGTGGTCACTTTTCCTACTCAGATAAATGCAGTGTCCCTGCATCTCTGTAGTAAGGAAAAAGCTTGTTTGTTTGTGCTTTTTACAGAAGAATACTTTTTTCTCTATATATATATTTTTTTCTTCTCTTTTCCTCCTTTTTTTTTCTCTGATACATAACACGTGGCAAAATGGTAAAGCAGACAGGAATCTTTCAATCAGACTCTGATGCAATCGATTAAGATACTTAATTTAAAGTATATTATAATTTACCATGATTACTTACATGCTAAGAACATCTGTACATCTGCAAGGCTACGTCCATTAGTCCACTACAGGATGCTGCATCAGTTTAACTAAATCATTAAAAGGAAAAAAAAAAAACCTAATTAAGTCAGTAGAAAAATATTAACAAAATGATTTGCTGTAGTCTCTGATTGATGGATCTCACATCTCAGTCATCAGCCTTCTGAAAACATCACATGCATTGTGAGAAAGCAAAATACACCAGTTCCATGCAAAACCCAAGTTTTTTGTGTGTTATCTCAGTAATTTTAATAAACAATACATAGATGATTGCTGTCAGCAATGCCTCAGCTAGTTAAGAATTCCTGCTTGTGCCTTAGGCACAGGTGGATGGCTGGTGGGTGTCACAATTGTTACCAGAAAGAGGGTTCCTTTCTAAGAATCTGGTGTAGTATTCATTTATTATTTCAATATTTTTCTGCATGTCCTCTACTCTCTAATGTTAAAGGGCCTCTCCTGAATTGTGCTAGAATACTTCCATGTTTGGATCCACTCACAAGGACTTTAGAGTGCCAGGAGAGCAAGACTGGGACCTTAACATGTTGAGAAGAAATGGCATTGTTGATGATACCGCAGACCAACCACTAGTTCTAAGAAAACAATATTTAAAGCCTTTTCTGTAAGCAGAAGGTTTTCTTTCAGCCATTTAAAGATGTTTGATACTTCGTCAGAAGGAGAATTAACATGCTGATCAACCACTCCAGTTGTGTATTTGGTGTAGAGAGCCTGATGAGGTCATACCCTCAGCAAAACTTTAGAATGCTATGAAGCAAATCAGGAGAACCAATTCCTATCTCTCATTTTAACAATAGAGTGCCTCATAGTACTGGTGTAATGTAAGCAAATGATAGATGTTGCTGAACAGCTGCAATTGCACTACATTGGCTCTTCTCAAAGATTCAAGCAGGAGGGAACTGTTCCTTTAAGATTTAGGTAAATTGATTTTCTTGATATTTCAGCCATGTTGTCATGCCAAATTAATAAAAACATTAATTTTTACTTAAAGTAATTTTAAAAATTATTCCATTAACATTATTTAATTCCTGCAGAACATGCTTATTCTAGAGAGGTATTTGCTGAAATACATATTTACTTCCAGAAAATGGGATTCACTGAACAAATTCTATCATGACATGTAAGGAGAGTCATGCTGCCTCTTAGATACCTTTAAAATAATTTTGACATTCTATATTCTTTTAAGGACTCTTGATTATGAAGCTCTACAATCTAAAATAAATATTCACATATATGTGTATATATATTCATATATGTTACCTATTTTGACAAAGAAAGACACACTTTATACAAATCCATTTTTGCCAACAAACAAACAAGTTGCCACTGGGAAATAAATACTCAGATTGTCACACAAACATATTAAGCAATAAAATGGTAATTTGAATAATGAATAGGAAGAAGACAATTACACCACATCTGTTGTCTGCAGGGATCCAAATCCTTACAGGTTTAGTGTAGTTTTGGGGATTACTGACACACTGATGAAATATTGGCACTTCTGGCTCGGTGTTTTGGAAGTAATTCTGACAGTTCTAAGAAGTGCTGTGCTGACAGTATGTTTTCTGGGAATCATGGTTCTACCCATGGGAACAGATGGGAATCAGATTGTTCACTCACAATGACAGAATGAATGGCCACAAGAGTAATTCTGTATAATCTCCTTGGGGAGAAAAGAGCTGTGGTAAAAGGATTCCCAGGGAGTCCTGGGGAAAAAAAGAAATGAGGTTTCATTCTGGTGCAGCAATCCATTACAAGATTATTACCTAAACCCTTTCATGTCACAGTTACACTGGGAAGAACCAAAAGAGTGGCTAGTGGGAAGAAAATGATAAATAGAAGTTGGAAAGCAAAATTAGACATCTCTCAGGCTAGAAATGGAAGAAACAGGACAAAGAAATGCCCAACTAGGAGAATTCAATTATGCAAACAGGTGGAATTATGGAATCAAACTGACCAAACAGTCTTCAGAACAATCTGTGCCCATTGTTTCATTTCAGTTGTGTGCACCTCTTGGGAGCTTGTTTCACATTCATATTGCACATATTCCTCTTCTGCCAAGAGACCATAACCCAAACCAAAGCGGTCACGCTACACCTATCAGGTGGATTTAGTCACTGATAACATAGAATTGAAAACAAAACAAACCAAATCACCACAGAACCATATCACAAACCAAAATCAATAATTTGCATGATGCACAAACTAATATTAATAGAGATTCAAACTGATTTCCAGCCCTAGTAGAAAACTTCTTGTGTCATCAATGAAATAGTGCCTCTTTCACAAGACAAGCTCTTGTAGAATATATGGTCATCACCTGCAGTCATACTAACTTTCTGCTGTTATAAGGCAGCAATAACAGTCTTGATTTTCCTTCTGTATTGTAGATTATTCTGTCTGCTAATGAAGAGTTAAACTGAAAATAAACTCCTTTGAAATGACATGTTTCAGTGGTTTGTATAACACACTTGTAATAAACATATTAAAGGATACACTGAGGTCAGTCATGCTAAAAGACTGCAATAAAAATGCTTTTTGCTGAGTGTTTGAGAAATTATTAGCAATAACTGTTTTCAAGTTTTCATAATCATAAATTTCCCCAGATGGACTTGATATTGGAGAAACATTTCTGTGCAGCATGAATAACTATTTTAATCCTCATTTAAAAAAAAAACCAATAAACTCTAAATTTTGCCAGATGACTTCCTAGGTAAGAGTCTTGCCCATAAATGCAGTGAGGCAGATTGATGCTAACGATATGTGAAGTTCATCTTTGTACTCTATCACTACCGGCAAGATTAACAATAGCATATTTGCATTGATTTATACTAACTATTTACAGTCTGCAGAGCACAGATGCAGAGTTTGTTCATCCATGGAAAAAACTCGTCATACTCTCCTTTTTTGTAGTCATTCCTCTACATATGTGGTGATAGAGAGATTGAGCTTCTGTCACTGGAGTATCCTGCGCAGAAGTCAACTTCTCTAAAGCCAGGTATAGTGGAAAAAAATAACTTTGCTAATAGCTGGGGAAGGTGACCTAAAGAGGACAACCTGTATGCTACATTTTATGTTTAATTTTTTCTGTATGCAATTAATAGTTGACAGAATGTTTTGGTTGGGTTTGGTTTGGGGTTTTTTTAGGAAAGAGTTCTTTTTGCATAAGCAAAAGCCAGAAGTGCTCAGTTTACAATGTAATATGGACTATTGTCTTCTTGAATTGAAAATTAGCATCTTGTAATGAACTCACTGAACTGTTTGGGCACCATTGCATCACTTTGCCCACCAAGGCAAAGGAAAAAGTTGGGAAGAAAAGAAAACTGCATAAAATCTCTTGGCCCAAAGAATGTGAGCATGCTAATTAACCAGCAGCAGTTACTTGAATAATCAAGACAGGTTAATTCTTGTATTTATTACAAGCTCTTTCAGGTATTTATTACATCAGCTGTGACATGTATCTAAGCATCTGCTCAGAACACCACATTGGAATGTGTGTGCTAGAGGAAAGGGGTTAATTCTGGTTATTTAAACTGCAGGTATTCTATTTAAGGAACTTTTTGACACCAACAAGTTTTCAGCTTTCCCTCAGGATTTACAATCTACTAGCACTTTTCAGATGGCTCATACTAATTTTAGTGCTTTCCAAATGCAGTTCCATTCAGCTTTTCAGTACCCAGTGAGAAAACTGGTTTCCTTTCCCTCCTATCTTTTCAGTTTCCACAGACTGGTGGCTAATATTATCAGCACAGACTCTCGATTCAACAAACACAAAATGTTTACAACGTGGGTGACATAACTATCTCTACAACGCTAAAACCTGAGGCATGGACTCACTTGTAGCCAAACCAAAGCTTTCTGACCATTTGATTGCTGCATCTACAGAAAATTTGCAATGTACAGGTAATTGCTGGAGGTATAAACATTGATTTGTGCTTTAGTAGATCAACTAATGTTTGAGATTATTTTTCTTAAGTCTTCCCTGAGAAGTCACCCCCATTATACTGAATTCATAACTTTGCATCCTATTTAATAATATCTCTGTGCTTTGGCATAGTGCTGAAAGGACACAGAAATTGCCACACAAATTTTCTTGATGAGAGGAGCTTTTGTATGAACTTTCTAGAGCAGCTGGCAACAAAATATAGAAATATCTACCATGCTTCCCTGGATTGGTTTAAGAGATGGAAAATAGAAGGAATACAAACACCACAACACTTTTTAGTCCTGTTTGACAACTAAGGGCTAAATTACCTGCTGCCTTCTATTCTTAATAAAAAGCATAAGACATATTCTACTTGTAAATCCAAAGTCCAGCTAGCCTAATACTCTGCTTCTGACAGCAAGCAGCACTGAACATCACAAGAAGACTAAAAGAAAAGAACCTAGTCATGCTTTCCTAGCATACTCTCCCAGTCTCCTTCTATATATGACTCACGGACTTCTGGAAACAAGAGATGTCTTTGTATTCATCAATTATTATGTTTTTCCCTGGTCCATGACAATAGAGCCCAGGGAAGAGAAGTAAAAAATAATAAAGAGGTGTAGAGGAAAATGGAGGGAAAGCAAAGATTTGAAGAGAACACAATATTCCAAATATTTGCAGGATGATATGTGGAGCAGAGAGTAAGAGCAGGAAAACAGGCTGTGAACAAACACATAAGAAGAGAGTGAAAATCCCTAAACAGCAGAAGTGGTCATTCCAGACAAGATCCTCTGTCTTCCTTTGGATAATACAGGTGTCAAAATTCAGAAGGAGTTTTGGCCATATGAACTTGGCTGGAAGCTACACATTTTCTCTATTTCTTTTTTCCCCCCATACATATCAATTCTGCAATCAAATAAAAAAAGCAGGTTTTAAATTCCTTAACATTTGGGCATACACAGGGCAGGTTTTACCTCCCATATCCTCACTGCAGTCCACTGATATTTCAGCCCATGGAAATCTGAGATTGTTGTTTGGCTCCAAAGAAATTCAATGTATAGAAGGACATTAAGGAGATACACCATCTCTTCTCACCACTGGAGGGAACTTTTTTGCCCTAGTTTGAAAAAAAAACTTGGGTGAGATCAAGATAAAATAGATTATGGAGAATTTGATATATGTGTAAATGCTTCCAGATATTTAATCAATGGGGAAGCAGTGGAACAGGTTTGGGCAGCCTACAGGTTGATGACCTGTTCTGATAAAACCTTGCTGGACTATAGAAGTCATTCAATATCCATCCTTGCTGCATTTTCTCATGGCCAGCTAGCTACACGGAAAAGAGATTCTTGATCTTATTAGACTTTAACCTGCCACCCTCATACAGCTTACTGCATTAGGATAGAAGGAAGTAATCTGAAAAGGACATGGAATTTTTACCTATAAAAAAAACAAACAAACAAAACAAAACTAAAACAAACCAAACAAACAAAACCCCCAAAACACACACACACAATAAACAAACCCCAAAACCAACCAAAGAAAAAACCCTACCCCAACAAAACCCACAACCAAATCGTTATCTCTCCAGATTGGGATGGAGAGGAGGAAAGTGTAGGAAATATTGGCTAGGAGTCCTACTATATATGCATGGACATGAAATCTTGGCTGCCCACTGTATGAGCTAAAATGTTGGATAGTAACAGTGCTCTAGAAAAGATTGAACCCTGGGGCTTACTGCTAGGCAATGATGGATTTAATTAGCAGGGTGTGTCTAGAGGGAATGGAGGAGATTCTTCTCAGGACATGACTACACTTGAAACTGTGTGGGCTTTGTGCATCTCTGTTAAATTATTTGAAGAGACTATTGTATATCAATGCACACATTCCTCCTCACAATACAAGATATTCCTATTTTCTGTCATTGCAGTTCTTCATGCAATAAAAACATATTCTGCATGAGCTTAGTTTAATTTTTTCACCTTGTTCACACTCCTTTAGTCTTCTGTGCTATTTCCTACATGTTCAGCTACATTGTCAGTTACAAATAGGATAAAACCTGGCAGATTAGCATTCATCTGAAACAAAAATACCCAGTGAAAATGCTAATGCTATGGTTTTGCCCCTGGTCAGCATACTACATTAAATAGCACATTTCCATTTATGCAACAGGAGATCTTGTAAGTCAACAAATCCACACAATCTTAGAGGAAAGAATTAATCTTACGTAATTGGGAGTTTTGTTTCAGGAAATGAATTTATACCAAGAGTGCCAGTCTTCTAATTGAAAAGATTTAGTGTATTTGCATTCCACTTTGCAGTCTTATTTGTTCTTGAATTTTCCATACTAGGAAGAAATAAAAAAAGGAAGAAGAAGGAGGAAAAAAGAAAGCCAAGAGGAAAGGGATGTGCATACCAGCTTTGTGTGCAGACAAGAAACAGGGTCTCCAGCTATGCTATTAGTTGTGACTCTTAAAGACCTCAGAAAATTTCAGAACATTTCGTGCTGGTTGCTCTGTCTGTAAGATGGAAATTGAGCACTTGGTTATCTCGCGTAACTGCTGTTAGTATTGGTATCCATAGAGGGTGCAGTTGGTAAGTGCACTACTAGTATTACCAATGTAACAAAATCAAAGGAGGCAGGATAAGATTTCATGGATGGGAAAGGCAGCCTTAACAAGAGGCTTTTTCAAATGTCTTTCTCTCCTGACAAAAGATGAGGAAATTACTAGTAAATGCATTAAATTGTATTGCAGGAGGAAAAAAACCAAACCCTGCCATGTATACGTTCTGCCAGGAGAAGAAAAAATGGCACTGAGCTGTACCTCATACAAAAGTGTTTGTATATTGAATAATCCTGTATCGAGCTTGTGTCCCCATGTGGGAATTTCATTTGCAAAAGAACTTCAGGGACTGTTCTGCAAAGAGCATCTAAGCCTGCAGACCCCCCTGCCTTTCCCAGGAACTCTTGCTGCTTGGCTTACTCTTTCTGGCTGTGAAGTCTGAAAAGAGTTCACAGAAGAGCAGCAGGATCAGACTTCCCCTCTCACCTTTTGTTGAAGAAAAAGAAAAGGGTTTGATCCAGACTGCTAAAAACACTTCAGCCTGCATTAGACCACAAACAAATCCATATTACACACAATCTATACACTTACAAACACCCCCACTCCCCCGCCTTCCTAACTCCCGGAACTCAAACTTTAGAGCTTCTATTTACAACGAAATACAGCCAAATATCTTTAAGACCGAATATAAATGATAGTGAAATTGTCTTTGTGCTATGACTTGAAGTATCCCATAGGTCTGATTTTAGCTTCCACTGAAAGCTGATGTAAGGAACCACCACCCCTGGACACAGGGAAATAGACGTGCACATATTTCGTCCAACCCACTACTACCAGTTCCAGGTCACACTGATTAAAACTTTTCATGTAAAACCACATTTTCCTATTTCAGATGTTAATGCTGCACAGTGCAAGGTGAAAGTCTATCCAAAGACAGAATCCCTTAAGAGTGTTAATTAAGCAGGACAATAATAATCCACTGGTGATTTATAGTGAGGTGGATTACTAGACCATAGTGGTTGGTCTGATAGGCATTTATTACCTACTTAACCATTTAAGTATAACAAAAAAAATCATTGTGGTACAAAAGGTGATGAATGTTTCTGCTAAAACAGTCCATTAAGATGATTCATTAACATTACAAAGAGGTCTGCAGCCTGTGTGCCACTTGGAGCCTTTAAAAGTCTGGGAAAGTGAGAGGCATTACCATAGGAAATGCTTTATGCTAAATGTGCCCTGATAGAATCTAAAGTCCATTTTCTGCAGATAACATCACTTTTTACATTTTGCACTACAAGGTCTAAGGGTGCTTTGTACTCAGCTCTCCAGCTCGAGAATGTATCTTCCTAACAGAGGGGTGCGGGAGGAGAGGAGCAATAAAAGTCACAATGCTCTGGCATACATTTGCGTCCCTCATACTTCCCTTTGAACTGATGTCACTGGAATGCTGAATCGCTGGTTACACCACTGCAGAATGACATGGGAGTCATGAGTTATAGTCACAACAGCTACAACTTTATTAAATGCACACCAAATAAAGCTCGTGTAATGATCTTTTCAGGTCAAATAACAGCAGGTTCCTGCTGTGTAACAGCAAGGCAGTGTACCAGCTACAACTGAGGCAGGGAATTGTAGAAGGGTTAAATCATCGTGTAAATGTATCCAAAATACCAAAATTAAGAGCTCAATATTTTCCTAACAAATTATTCCCTGAAAAGTGGAACTAATGAAGCTTGATTCTTTATGGATTTATGTTACATCTCTTACATCTCCCCGTTGGAATAACCCCAGCAGTCCTTCCTCCCGTCCTCTGCTATGTCACACTGCAAGGCCGCCCAGCCCCCTTCAGCCTTCCAGACTCTCACCTCCTCCAAGAACATTCGGTATCTCTTCTTCCCTGGGGAGTACCTTAGTGTGCCTTGGCATCTCTCCCCTAGCCATCCCCTGACTTTTTCGATTAGGCAGCTGAATAAAGCAATGCTTTGGCTGAGGAATGTCAGAGCGATGTGCAAATCAGTCGAATGGCTTGCTGTTGTCAAACAATGAATAATTGCTACGTTCTCCCTTCTTCCTCAATGGGAGCATTAATAAGGATTCCTTCCTCTACTTAGGTGCTAATTCTTGCAAAACTGGAAAAGACATAGTATCTCTGAAACATCTATGTAGCCTGTGACAAGTGTGTCAGCATATTAAAATCTGGGTCAGACAAATAATAAGATTGTGTAAGTAGTTTCCCTAGGGAACCAGACTAAGAGGCATGATAGGATCTCTACTGACCAGAAGTCAGTAGGATCTTGTTTATATATTTCATCTAAAGTAGAGCATCATGCAGCACTTCCTAAATTACAGGAAGTGTGTACAACACCTGCCCAGACTACCTGCTTTAACTCTAAACAAGACAGACCAGATTCTAGGAGGAGAACAAGAAACTTGCACCAGAGCTCATAAATTTTGCCTCTTAGTAGGCAATTAGCCTATTTTATTTCTCAGTAAATGAATGAGCACAGCTACACCAAATCCTGGGCTGGCAATAACTTAGGTAGCTTTGCTGCCCCTGTATGGTGTTTATTTGGACTTCTAGACCTTTCAATTGTTCAGAAATTAATGTAAAAGTGAAACACTGGAAATGCTGAATCTGTTCAAGGGAATGAAGCTGAGACACACCTATGACATCAAACATAGCTACCCTCAATACTATTCAATATCATTTAACTGCTTGGGGAATTGAGCATGCCATATTTAGTGTCTGATGGAAAATATAACTCCATTTCATTCTTACAGGAAAACTAGGCTTTGACTGCATACATAGTGTTGAACAATGCTTTATTACAAGGCATGATGAACTGGATTGTTTTCATCTACAATAATAGGATAACTGTTTTCAAGTAGAGCCATTAACCCAGTAATCAGCTTTCCAATAACCAGTTGCAGAAATGACAAACATCTTTAAAATTAACTATGCTGATTAATGAAACAGTACTGAGGCTGGGAGATAGTGTGCTGTTGAAACACATGCTCTCCACCTCTACATGCTTTAGATTCCCCTGGGACACTTGCAAGTCTCAGTTCTTAGTCAATAATGCCCAAGGGTGAACAGCGCAAGGGAAGTGTATTTGTATTTTGTGGGATGAGGCCTGGGTGTAAGGCAGACAGGAGGGAGGAAGGAATACAAAACAGGGGGAGGTTGGCAGAAGCACAGGCTAAACCAGAAAGAGAAGCTGAACATGTGTGTCCAGTAGGGCTTGATGAGATTCAGAGTGGGACTGGAAACAAGGATGAAAGGATTGGATTGAAAGAGCCACGTTTGCAAAGCAAAGGAGAAGAGTTAGTTGGGAATTTCAGGACAAAGTGTTTTTTGCCATCAGAAAATGCCAACATGCCAAAAATAAATAATAATAATGAAAGTGATATACTGATTTCCATGGAAATATAGTTAGGCAGGTTTGGCTATTTCCACGAGAAAAATCCTTTCTGATTGAGAATAGAATAAAATAGAAATGTGGATGTTCATGTATTCATTACTAAGGTCAGAAAAATACCCAAACATCTGATAACTCCCTACCAAATGCTGAGTGACGAAACAGCCTGGTGACTAAGTCTCACCTATGAGGCACAGCACTCCAAGCAAACTCTTTTTCAATCCACTTCAGAGCTCAAATTGGAGCCTGACAAAAAATAATGTTGAAAACATTATGTCAAATGTCTGCTCCAAACCCCATAAAGCACTCCTTGGATAGGACCCAAGTAAATACCCTAGCCACTGGATGTTGGCTATTCTGGGATGTCTCATTCTTTCTATTCATGTTTTGTTTTTTAAATCATTTTGTGACAAATCTAAAACAAATGTCAAAACCGTTAATTTTTTTATGTACTAGATTTTTTTTCCCCTTTATTATTTTTTTCTCTTTCTGAACAGCTGTAATTCTCAGTGCACCACCCTTAACTCTTCAATTCATTTTTTTTTCCTCTTCTAACTTCATCCAAATTGCTGGCCTTTAGAAGAGTGACATTTAGCTCTCACATAGGGAAAATTAATTTGATTTGTGCGTTCTGCATTGTCCTATATCACTGATTTTATTTAACGTGAGCTTCACAAGAGTTTGGGGCCCTTGATCCCAGGGATCCTGAAGGGTAAAGAAGACAGATTGCTTTGATATAACACAGAGAATTGGCTGCTGCCAAAGCCTGCAAATCAGGATGCCAACATACATATATCCTACTGTTGTTAGTACGGGTTGAGAGCTTGCAACAAGCTTTTATTTGCACTTGGATAAATAACAGCTAACATTAATAAAGGCTAGGAGAATCACACGATTGTTTGAAAGACAGTAAGAATACTTTGGCTCAGGACGTTCATGGTTAACTGGATTCATTACTTTCAAGAGACAGCAATTTTGCATCACTCAAAGTTAACATAAAGTTCATGTTCCTACTTTTTCCTTGCCTATATCCTAACAGAATCATATGAAAACCAGGGGGGAAAAAATAGTCCTCTTCGACACTGCTGTCCTCCATGATGAACAACTATCACATCTCTAATATGACCCTTAAACGTGAGTTTCTAGTCAGAACATTAAATAAAATCTGGTTTACATGGTATTAAACACAGTTAGAAATCCATTTGTTCATTTATTCTGACAAAGTAATCCCCATTAACATCTGTTAGACAGATTCAGAAATCAAGGTGCTTTTTTTTTCAGTGCACGCACCTGCACTTCTCAACCAGAAAATCTTTGAGGCAGCAAACTTTAGTCAGACACAATTAGATACAATTTTCCTTAAATGTGCATTTTTGAGGAAAGATGTGAGAAAACTAATAGTGTACATTCTGTACCTACTATACCATGTGTACAAAGCACACACACTTTTAAACCTGAAAATTGGATGATGCACAATACCCTGTGTCATGTTTCTATGCATACAAATAAGAATAACAGATTTAATTCATAGCAAACATTGTCCTGCACTCATGGACATTTGTTTTTACAAAAGGCCAGGTCAAGCCTCAGCTGTTCTTCCTCAGCACAGTGTTTTACCAGAAGCATTTTCTCTATCCCTAGTGCAACAACACAGCTTGCAGTAGAGACAAATTAGGCTCTGCACTTTATTAGCTCCCTTGATGTCCAAACTGCTCTTCCATACATACCAAATATAGTAAACAGTAAATGCTCAACTTTTTCTTCTTGCCTCGAGGCTTAGAAACAACTTGCAAATCCTCTCAATTCATTTCACATCTCCATTCTTTCTATTAGACTTGCTAACAGTATCTTTCACAAAGATTCTTTTGTTTCTACTGGAAATCTCCTAAAGATTTCTTTGACATTTCTCTCTCTCGGTATCCTGTCACAGGGCACTAAACCTTCATCCTGCACTTACCCAAATCCTTCCTTTCTCCAAGAGACATTGAAACCTTCCATCCCATTGTTCTAAGAAGGAAAAGTGTGGGCACTATCCATAAACAAAACCAAACAAACCCAAAGAAACACCACCCCCAAACCCCCAAAATTAAAGTAAAACACACACACACACAAGAAACCAAATCCAAAACCCAAACAAAACCAAAACTAACGCTCAGAGCCGCAAACTGCTGAGCACTTACCACAAATAGCAGAGTGCTCTCAGACCCCCATCACATCGCAGAGACTTGAGTGTGTTCTGTGTCTTGTAGGGGTCACTTTTCTCCAGCATTTAGTCTCTGCTTAGAGTGTGTGGTTCCTGTTATAATGCATGCTCTCTCTTCCACAATCTCTTCCTGTTTCCAAATGAAGAAGTAGTCCATGCTTTAACTTAGAAATACCCTTCGTAAATCAGATACTAGAACACAAACAGCAGCTTTTTTCAGAAGAAACTGACACTCTTTATTTGCAAATGTAGTCAGTGTAATTCTCAAATCATCCAAATTATGGACTTCTGCTGATTGAGCTATTGTTGCTTCCCAATTACACTCAGTGAAGATGCTTTGTAAATAGTTTTTTTAAGTGGAAGGTCTGTGCTACTTTTTTGATGTATCCAGGACACAGAAATAGGGACAGAAATAACCAGGAAGTGATTCATAATCTCCATAGCCCTCAACTGCATGAAGACACACTGTCTATGCTACATGGATCTGTACAGAGCGTCCTACAGTTACTCATCTGGAAGAACAAGAATTTGGTCCTTAGTGGTTTCAGTTTGTCACCATATCTCTAATGTCTCTAGAAACTAAACAACTGAAACCTTTCCCCTCCTCAGAGCTTTTCCTTGTCCATGAGAGAACATATATTAGCCACAAAAGTAAATTTATGCTCCCCAAAATGTGAGGATTCTACTGGAATGCAAAAAATCTTAACTTTTTTGGACTTTGAATTTTTGTTTTCATATGAGTTTAACAGATAGCAACTAATAAAAGAAAGGAAAAAAAAGCACAAGCTTTTATATGGAACTCATAAGAGTTTATTTTATAGCCCCTTGATTTAAGTAAACAAACAAACAGGCAAACTGCTTCCTTCTGCTCTTTTCCCGACAATCCAAATATTTAGAACTCTTTATAAGATGCTAATTGTGGAAATTCATGCTTTTAAATTATTCTTTTTCGGTGCCTTGAACAACAAAAACAACAGATTCTCTCTTGTGGTCAGACCACCAGAGCGGAGTAAAGTGCAGTAACTCTGAGAGTTTCTGCCCTATGTTCTGCTCTGCTTGTCCTTTTGAAAGGGGTCTCAATGAAGAGCCTTGTTGAGACCTCCGCTGGTGCCACTGTTTATAGAGGGGGTCATTAGGAACAGTTTAGTCAGAACAAAAGGGGGTTTGTTTCTATTGTCCTGCTTGCAGTTTGACGATGTCTTAACTGAAAATTTATCTTAATAGTCTAACAGTATATATTTGCCTATGGGGTTCAGACAACTGCAGAAAAGGCTCTCGATGAATGCTGAAAAGATGATCTTTACAAAGCAAACTCAGTGCACGCTAAGCACTATTTAGGGAGCAAAAATTTTCCGACTGAAAACTTAGAAGTCCCAGTCTCAGAGAGATAAAACCCTCACAGCGTTGCCCTTACAACGAAAGTATCCCTGACAAACAGAGCAGCAGCGATACCAGCCCCTCCATACATAGCCCCAGGAAAGCCCCAGGTGAGTTCCTCGGAAGGTGTAAATCCGCATACCTCCATCTGCTCACACGGTGCTATGTCGTGCTACACCAGCAGAGGAAACAGCCCACTCGCATTGTTTTAAAATCCTCCACCATAAACTTCTGATTAATGATTTTCTGCTGCTAAAGCTCTGGGAGATTGCTTCACACAGCCACTTGTAATGTGGCAAACCTCCTCCCTCGGTCAGACCGGGAGCTGGAACGTTCCTCAAACCATGGAGAATTGGGGCCAAACAGTGCTACTCTGTGCAACTTGGGAAGGGATATTTGTGGCCGGGGCTTTACAGAATCAAATGAATCTTCAGCTTCCATCTTGTTTCAGACCAGTCCAGAAACACTGCTATAAATCATCGCAGATATAATGAAAGTTGTGTTAGAGGCAGAACCAGAAACAAAAAATGCACATTGTATCTCTGCAGCCCCATGCAGCTCTAAAGTGGCAGCTCAAAACTTCCAATTGGAGTGGTTCTAACATGCATTCAAAATAGACTGGTAAAATAATTGTTCCTATGGAAATGAAATATAAATAAAAGTAGAAGCTGAGACTGTATTAAGATAATGTTGGACAGAATTCTGTTTCCTGGTTATTTAAACACAGAAGATAAGCCTCAACAGGAGAGAAACGGTGGGGTGCAGCTGTTGTATATAATCCTGCTTCCTACAGACCTGTAAAACCCATAGTCTCCAAAGATCTCCCTGTTCCAGCAACACAAGTTTTATGATTCAGGGGCATGGTACATATGGTTTAGCACACACACCCCAATTTTCCATGCAACCTCCCCTGTTAGGATTACTAATACTTGTGGCATGAGTAGTTTGTACAGCAGCTGTGCAAGGGTTATGCAAGCATTTATGTACACATTGGAATAAAGGCACAAAATAATGGTTCTTTTGAGGTATTACTCTGCACCTGCCTGGAGAGAAACAGTAAAACCATCCAAATCTATCTCACTGTATTTTACAGGTCAGAATCAGTTATTGTTCCCTTTGCAAACAATGAATAGGTTTTATATCTTTTTGTACATAGCAGAGTGTAAAAATACCAAACAGCTCTACCTTTAGAGATTAGAAACAGCAGAAAACTAAAGAATACTCTGGAAGACATAACCATATGTGAATAAAAAGAGTTCTGCATGTCTGATGATGGACAACCACCATTTATTGTATGAAAACCTAAGCAGACTCTACATGGCACGTTTTCAAGGTGCTGCAGCATGGCTGACATCTGCTCCTCACAGTGACACCTAAATGTGTTCTCAGAGTAATTTTTCACCAAAAAAAGTAGGACTAAGATTTCAGATGTTCAAATTACAGCATTAGCAGCAAAGGAAATGCCTGGGTTTATGCCAAGAGCTTCAATCAAATCAAAAGTGTATGGAATAATTTAATAGTACAAAATTAAATTCAGTTTTGTTTGGGCTGCTTTGGCAATATACAGACCCCAGAGTGATCTTCCATTAAACAATACACATATGTATGTATCTGTGCCACAAAAATATATTGCTTACATAAAGATTACAGACATTATGGAGGTACACTGGTGTATGCACACGTACACACGCCCCTAGTGATATACAGCTACATACAAACATAGATAGAAAATAGAACGTTGGCCTCTATTTAGGCTGCATGGAAATGTATGATGGATAGAACACTACAAATATTTTAATGGTACAAACAGATTTCTAATGTTCTCTGGAGCAAATAAGAATAAAAGAAGCCACACAGTTTCATCAAGTGAAGTCCTTTGAAGTGCTGAACTGTGAAGGACTGAACTTTGCCTGCCTTACTCAGTTGGCGAACATTAGATTCGGCACTATAGTCCCATTTCGTAAACCCAAAGATCATTTTCTACTTTAGTTACCACTAGCATCCCCAGATGTAATAATTCCCTTTCATACCCCAGGACAAAGACGTAATGTGCGACTCGCCTTTCACTGGCAGCGATGAGAATCAATATTTAATTCTTATAACATAATCAGTATTCTCCAACCCAGCACAGTTCAACCCAGATCTGTTCAAATTCCTGGATTAGAGCTAATGTAATGGCTTACTCATAATGCGATTACTTTCATATTGGTCAATATGCTCTCAGTAATAAGGCTGAAGAGATGAATAGAAACTATTCCTAAGAATGAGCCAACACAGCGTCATCAAATATGCACGGTAATTATGCATTCTTATGCAAATAATACTACTATTATTTTCCTTCTAAGAGTGTTTTGCATACACAGGGCCCAGAACAGTTCAAAATTCCCCAAACACATGCTACTTTAGTGGGAATATCTGGAAGAAGAAAAAAGTTTGCTATAATTTAGGACTTTCACTTTGTTCAAGACAAATGAGAGAAGATGCAAAACAGAATGGAAAAGAAACATGGTTAAAGTTAAAAAGAGGACATCAAAGTAGGAAGGCAAGAAGCTTGAAATTGATTCAGCAGAAAAGAGGAAAAAATGCTTTGTGTCTGACTTTTTAAAAATCATGAAAGGCATTTGGGAGCAGAAAGCAGAATTTTTACTGCCCAGTTGGTAAAATTTAATGCAAATGGTCGAATTCTGCCACTGGCATATTCCTAAAATGGGTATATGATGATGACAGCAGCACATACAAATTCATGAAGCACAAACCTGCACATTTTTGGCCATTTCATATGTTAAAATCAGACCCTTTATCTCCTATACACAAGCTTCTAGCTGTACTGACTTCCCCACAAAAAAACAATGGCAGTAGATGGTACAAAAATCAGATAACAGTATATTCACAATGCTCAAAGAGATCAAAAAGTTATTCAGTTGGTAATGTGGCTTGTGCAGACCCTCAGAAACTTTGAGAGTTTGTTTTTATAGAACTGATCTGAAGCAGCAAGTACCAACAAACAGGATTACTTCATCATAAGCATTTAGTTCTCCTTTTCAAGAAGAGGCCAGACGAGAGCAGAGTAAGAGTAAGAGGAAAAACTGGTTTCTTAATTGATCCAGGAAGGAGGAGGAAAAAGACAATGACATGAGGGTGTCAATATTTCAGCAACCTGTGTGGAACTGATCCTACAGGAAGCAGGATGGGATTTATGCAGCAGGCAAGAAAGGGGTGGAAAGACCTTGTCCATGAGAAAGGCAATCCAGTACCTTTTCTGTTTGAAAGGTATTTGAAATTCAAGCTCAGATCTGAGGACCAAACCACTGTGGTATGAGCTGCATCATCTTTTATTGTATGCAGCAGAATAAATGCTGCTCTTTGTTGTGCCCCAAAGCAACCCGAAGTCAAGAGCTGAAGACCTCACATTCCAAAAAATGACTCTTTAAGAGATTCTCTTTCTCACTGCACACTAGTGCTACAGTGTTACACCTTTTAAGAACACATGCAAGCAGTACCCTCACTACAAACTATCACACACTTACTTAACGCTGTAGCTGATTCAATAGGATCATAGAAAACGCTGCTATGTAAAGTTAAACTCTTGCAAATGTTCCTGTGAAGGCATGGGATACACTTGCAGCCTTGCCTTCTCTTTAAAGAACATAATTGCATTAATGTATCTAAACTTAGTCAACCAGACCACATAGCCAAAAAAAGAAGGAATTAGATTCAAACATCACTTTCCCAAGAAATTTATAAATCAAGGTTTCCAGGTTTACTTCCCCCCCCCCCCCCCTGCTATTTCTTGATACATACATATACAGCTTCAACAGTAGTTACCCAAGCTGTAGCCAGGATCCCAACCTTCCAAACTGTTTCTTTTCTTTCTCTCCAAGAGCAATGTCATTCCAAAGGCTGACACTGACATGTTTTAAAATGTGAGCTACAAGCAGTTCAGGTGCAAGTAGTTCAGGCTGCAGAGACACCTGCTCCCCAGCCCACTGTTCTATCACAGATTTTTGATCTCACTGTCTGCGTTTCCTTGCCCTACTGCTGCTCCATCAAAGGCCAACACACAAAACTAAGAAAAAACAAACTTCCTACGAGGAACAAAACAGAAAGTGAAATCAAGTTATCTGCAGCTGAAAGGGAGAGTAGAGGGATACTGAATCATCTGTCTGCCCTTCCACCACCAGCAGTTTCAGCCAACCTAAGGCAACCCAGCCCAGACACCCTATCCTTGCCCCCAGCTGTGCATTCCTGTGGCCTCCCTAGCTCCGGCACAATATGTAATCAGTCAGAACTGACTACAGCTGATCCAGCAGAAAATTAATTCAGCACAAACCTAATACATAAATGGTTAAAAAACAGAACCAGCTTCCTGACCTGTGTGTGGATGTGTTAGCACTGGAGAGGGGTGGGGTTTCACAGCTGAAGGTCCAGACTGGGGTGGGATGAGGAAAAAAAAACAATCTTTCTCAAGAGGAGCCTGGCTTTAGATCAGCTTAAATTGATCTAGAAACCACACCCTCGGCAAGAGAGAAATTTAGGCAAATACCTGGCCTGCTTAAAAGCAGGTTAGTGCTGCTCCTCGGGAGGTACAAAAGATGCTAGAGAGTTTGATCTTAACTGGGGATCCAAAATGCAGCTGCTTAAGTATTCGTGTTTTCGTTAGCGGGAAGCAATAGGAGGGCCACTACAGAGTGGCTTTTGAGCACTCCCATTAGCACCAGTGAGTTTTGCAAGTGCTCTCATGTTACTTAAGGTAAATGTAGATCCACAAACTCTCCCCCGCCATGGTCCCAGAGCTTGAGCCATTGCTAAACATATGTTAGAACTGGGAGTTTATTGCTGGTTCCACCACTATTTCAATAACTCTGTGAGTCATTTTGATGTCATGCCTCAGTTTCCCTGTTATTAAGAGGTGTATATACATTCACACAAACACACTAAATCACTCAATGTGCTTCCCATGTGGCTTTTTACCTGCTGTTCACACAGGGCTTTTGAACATAAAGCGCTAAAAGAAGTAATCAATACTAATTTCCACAACATATGGAGGATCTAGTGCTGGATACTGCTGGGTATTTCTTGCCTGAAAACACCAGAAGAACAATGTATCAAAAAAACCCCACAAACCAAAAAGCCTTGTCCTCCTTCATACCGTGCCCTTCTTCATCGTTTGCTTAAGGAGCAAATCTTAATGTCGGCATAAATGTAGCATGTACATGTGTATGTTTTTGTGCACTGGATGCAGTAACACAGATAAACCCTTCCATCCTGTCTTCCCTTGCATTCCAAGTAAGATTTGGGAAGAAGTAGCCTACGTTTGTTATCTGAGATTATTTACTGTTGCAGTAGACATCTATCTGGACTCATCAGGTCTGGGGCTCACTCACTGCATATGATACGTCCAGTGAGGTAAAAAAAAATTGTCACTGCTTTAAAAAGCTCGAGCCAGGGCTCTACGAAGGTGTGTGACCAGTGAGCAGAGGTGGATAATGTAATGGTACAAACCACGCATGGTGTGCACAGGTTGATGGTTCCAATCCAAGTTCTATGACTCCTCTATGATAACTTGCCCCTCGGATTTCTGAGTCTCCTCCAGTAACACCCCCCACTGCCAGCTGGAAAAGGTGACCCGGGGCTCCCTGCACACAGACATACGTGCCTACGTGCATGAGTATGTAATCCTCACATTTGAAATAATTTAGCGCTGTTGGTTGTGTCCTGGACAGCTTCTCCCCTTCCGCACTGCTTCGAAAAAAACAAAACAAAATAGGGTGGAAGAGAAGAAAAAAACCCACTGCCGAGTATGCATGTTTGTGCAGACAGGCGAGACACTTGCATCTCTGAACTCTGTGGGAGTTTGGGCCCCTTCCTTATGCATAAACCACCCTCCCTCCTGGGGTGTCGTCTTCTTAATTACATTCACGTTAATTGAAGTATTCGGGACCGGCTCACCCTCTCCCCCACGCCAGCAGCCTCCCCAAACATCCTGCAAAGCAACCTGATCAGATGTTCCTCCTCTAGGCAGTTACAGGGATTTTCTCTCCCAAGCGGTTTGGAGCGGGCGAGCGAGAGCGCTCGGGTTTTCCAGCCTGCTCCTCCCACCAGAGACAACCTCCCGCTGCCTCCCCGCCGCGCAGCACTGCACACACAGCTCCGCCGCGGCGTGCGGGACACGGGCACAGCGCACTAGTCCCGCTCCCACCGCCGCTGCCGCCACCGGGAGAAGCACTTCGGACCGCCGCCGCCGCCGCCGCTCCGTCCATGGGCCGGGGCCGCTGAAGGTAGCCCCCGCCGCTCCGCGCCGGCGGGCCATGAGCGGGCTGCGGCGCCTCCGCGGGGGCTGCCGGCCGCCGCAGTGAGCGCGGGGCCGCGCCGTCCCGCCGCTCCGCTCCGCGCCGCGCATGCCGGTGGGGCGCGTCCCGCGGCGGGGCAGCCCCGCGCCCCCCGCGCCGCCCCTCCGCAGCCGCCGCCGCCGCAGCCGCGCCGCGATGCCGGCGGCGGGGCGCGGGCAGCCCGCCTCCTGGCTCCTGGTGCTGGGCGCCGCCGCCCCCGCCCTCTGGTTGCGCTGTGTCCTGGCCGACTTCACGGTGGACAACGAGGTGCACTCCAGCTTCATCCACCGGCGGCTGCGCGGCCCAGAGCGCCGCGAGATGCAGCGGGAGATCCTCTCCATCCTCGGCCTGCCGCACCGACCGCGGCCCCACCTCCACGGCAAGCACAACTCGGCCCCCATGTTCATGCTGGACCTCTACAATGCCATGTCCGTGGAGGAGGGGGCGGCTGGGGCCGCAGCTGAGGAGGGCGAGGGCTTCTCCTACCCCTACAAGCCCATCTTCAGCACCCAGGGGCCGCCCCTGGCCAGCCTGCAGGACAGCAACTTCCTCACCGAGGCTGACATGGTCATGAGCTTCGTCAACTTGGGTGAGTGCCTGCCCTCGGTGAGGCCTGGGGGCTGGATCCGGGGTGGCTGGGCAGGGGAACCGTGCAAGGGGAGGCTGGAGCAGGGCCATGGTCACCGGCGGGAGGACTGGGGTTGGTCGCACAGGTGGCCTCAGTGAGGAGATGTTTCCACGGAGGGTCAAATGGGTGGCAGTGCACTTGGGCTAGGAAGGGCAGGTAGCGCCCCTTGGAGAGGCGACTGCTTTGCGAGGTGGTAGTTAAATGGCACCAGCGTGGAGAGGACTCTGACTTTCCATCACAGCATTTGGACAGCCACAAACTCTGGCCACAGTCCATCCCACACGCTGACACAAGAAGTTCTTTGTCGTCTTCTTCCTATGATAGTTACTTGCTGCATCTCAGAAATTGGATTTGCAGGTAGGAGTTGCGCAAGACGATTAGCAGGTCTGTTCTGCACCCTGCACTGCCAAGGAAGACACGAAAACCCAGGCAGGACCACTGGTTCCAGCACAGCTCCAGTGCTGGGCTGGTGCTTGTGTGTGATGCAGAGCCACTGGGGCTTCCCAGATGAGTAGTTCTGGCAACATCCCAGCAGCATCCCGGCACCGTGCACTCTTGGCCGAAGGGGCCGAGCCACTCACACATGTTTTCCTAATGGCTTGGGAGGGATTCCACAGTAAATCCTTATTTACTCCTGCAGCTTTTTCTGTTGACCCCAGTTTGTGCAGCTCACTTGCCTCTTTTCACAAGCACATGTGGATGGGTTTATGCAAATGATACCAAAGTTGGCACGTTTTGTATGTGGCTCGCTAGGCCTCTCTAATTGGATGCCACGGTCCAATCTGATTTCTATTTGCTTGCTGTAGATTGCACACCCGTGTGGACTGACTTGGCTGGATTTGAGTAAAACACCGTCAGGATGAGCATTCTATTTTAAATATGTAATTACAGACCTGGTTCACTCTATCCATTTTTAGACCTCGTCATGTGCAGCTCCGAAACCACCACATATACAGATTTGGTGTCTGCAAGTTCAAGAGAGAATCTGAATACTACTTCCAAAACAAGTTCAACTCAAACTTTGTCCCAAACAAAGGGAGAGGTAAAGAGCAATAGCAGCCCAGCTCTGGCATGTAACCCACTAGGGATTACAGACACCCCCGTTGCCAATAAATCCATTAACACCTTTATGGATGTCACTGTTCTGGACACTTCCACTGTCTGGAACTTCAGAGGCAGCAAAGATTAAATCACCACCTAAATCACCAGCTCTCTAATCCCAGCGCTTTAACTAACTGAAAAAGATCAGTACCTGTAAAGGCTTGGTGACATGCGTTAATAATTGTTAGACACGGTAGCCGTCCTGACACAATTCCTGTGAGATAGGGAGACACAGGACGCTGTGGGAGATCTCTAGTTTGCATGAGCTGCACCTCCTTATTAACTGCCATAAGCGTCACAGAGGGAAGCTCGGAATTACATCTGGCCTGGGGGCTGCACTCTTTGAGAGCACGGGTGCTTTCCATTTGGAATTACAGTGTTTGTCTAATTGCTGTTGGATACTTAAGGTGATCAGCAGTGATACATTTAAAAATCAAATATTTGAGCAGCTAGAAGTACCAGCAAAGTCAAATATTTGACTTCAGAGATAGGAGTGATCTTGCTAACATTGTTCTCTGTGCTTCTTGGGTCCTACACAATGTACAATCAGCATGCAGGGAAAGTCCCAAACAGAAGACAAAGGAAGTTGAAGTAGTGATAGCAAAATTCACACTTCTGTTTCCGTTTTGGGAGAGAAGCTTTCTGAAATGTGTAAGTACCTATAGAAGGGATTTCAGCTCTGGGGAAGCTGCTTTGCTATTCGGCTGTAGTTATTTACTGCATAATTTCCATCAGTGGAACTGCAGCGCTCCCGTCCTGTGCTTCCTGTGTAAGGAAATGTCACCTTTGCAGCCAGGGAAGTTTTACACGGAAGGAATTAATGTTCAGGTCCCCACATATTCTGAATACAAAGGAGTGGAATCAATCCATAAACCCTGAAATAAAAATTGCAACTTTGGATATGCCTATTTCTACCTGGGAACTTCTTACAGAGAAGGTTTTACCTGCGTAAAGTGTACATAATCAAGAGTCGACACCCCGATGCGATGTGATGACCACAGTGGATGTATTCATTCATCATGACCTGCTGGGTTTTATAGCTGGCTTAGAAATCCACAAAGTGTTCTTTATTCAAAATACTTAATTGTCATTTTATGTAATTGCTGTCAACATGGTCATTGAGCGGGAAGAGTGCAGGCAAAATCCAATAGGTTTTTAAGGATAGGCGGAATTATTACCATCAAGGCACATTTTGGAGGTTTAGCTGTACTGTTTTGTTCCCTTGTCAACTGTGCATGCCAGGACGAGTTTAAAAAGGACATAGATCTGTAACAGCTTTCTTCATCCCTGTGTACACCTTTCATCCCATTATAGTCATTGGTCTTTCATCTTTATAGGACAAAGACAGGCTTGTTTATGGATGTTTTAGTGAATTAGACCAGCCACTCACTCCTGTATATATAGTCAAATGCAACACCTGCTTTGATATGTACAGTTTTCTGTGACATTCAGGGAAAAATCAGAAGATCTGTTGTAGAACTGATATTTTTTTGGAGACTTTCTACAATGATCCCTTTTAAAGCAGAGCTGAATTGCTAAATGCAGACTGTAGTAAACTGTGTCCTAGTTTTGTAAGAGATACTCTGAGAGCATTGCATTTCACAGGTAGACTTTTATTTCTATACCAAAGCCCATCACAATGAGGAAGTGTCACAGCATAATACAGTTTCATCTGAGAATGGAGGAAGCAAAAGTGATTAAAGAAATGGTACTTTTAAATTCTAATAAATAAAACATGTTGTTCTAGGCTTCCCAATGCTAACCTACAAAACCACATTTTTGCTTTATTCACATTCTTCATCTATCCAGTTGTACAGCTTTAGAGGGAAAAAATAAAAGAAAGAAAAAGGAAAAAAAGGGTTTGCTTTACAAAATTTATTGGGATACATAATTTAAAAAGGAACAACCACCCCTCCACACACTGATTTCTATGGAGATACTGTGTATTTATTCCAGAGAATTTATACTGGGTAGGGAGGAAGCAGAATACAGGTGCTCCATTTCAGGGTTAGGCTGCAGGGAGCTTTGTACTAAGCATGTAATGTTACTGTAAAATCTTGGCAAATAATTAGATTTAGAATCAGTTAATTCACAGGCTACATTTTGTCTTAGCCTACACCTGTGCTAGGATGGATGAGGAATGGATTTATGTCAGGAACGAAGTTACATTTAAATTAAAAGAGAATTTAGCCGCAGTGGTCTGACTAAGTTAGTTAATTACTGGCTAATTTTGTACAATTTATTGCTGTAATTTCAGTGTTTGGAGTTTTGTTTCAGGTCCTGTCCAGGTTAGTTTACAGAGTGATCCATTTTGGGAGCTGAAAAACACACAAGGCATTTTTTTGCACAAGTTTAATTTCAAGTTTATAAACAGCAACTAAGGAGTAAACATCCTCTGGATTACTTAGACCCTCTACTTCTAAAAATAATTGAGTTGTCCCTATGTGGGTAATCATGCCTTGGTAAACAGACTTGCTTAGAATATTTTTTAAGAGAGTCAGCACAAGTGATATGCAATTTGTTAATTTGTCTTGTGGCTGATTATAAAATGAACAACATTGTTTAATCCTGGCAAAAAATAAAGAAGGGGTGTGTGTGTGTGTGGAAATTAGTCATTCTTGGAAGGAGCACATGAAAGTGGCTTTTGTTAATGTAAATCAAGAAGCTGAAGAGCCCCAAAGTTTCCTTTTATTTCATACCATCTGGCTGTCCTTTTTGTTGACAAGTGTTTGGCATACAGAACCATCTCTTTGCCCTTTAATAACAGGCTTTAACACTGTAGGGTATTAGAAAAAGATTCTATAACAGTTAAAAAATTTCCTTCGGGGAATACTTTATAAAGTGAGCACGGGCTGCAGGCATTTGCAGCTGTAACCTGGCTTGTGTTAAAATTTGGAAGGGGCTGCCTTGCATTCCAGCTCACTACAGGCCTTCATTGGTGTACAGCCAAAGGTTAATATAGATGTCACACAGTTTTTCTTTGGAGAGCCTCAGATATAAGAGTGTGCGTACAGCTGTGTTTTTAGTAACCCTTTCATAATCACTTCTTTTAAACCTCATTTTCCTGCTTATATAAATCAAAGATTTTCAAGGATATTTGACCTGGATTTGAACTTATTTGATCTTCGCATATTTCCCACTTGAAACAAAGCAGATTAAATGTTAGCCCTGGATGCCTGGTCATGATCACATGGTTTGTCCATACATTAGGCCAAGCCCTCAGCTTCTTTTTTTCACTCCTCCACCTAGTGCTGTTACAGGCTCTCAAGCCTGGACAGGTACATCCTGTAGTTGTTTTGGACAGTATGGATGTATGCAACACTTGGTGGTATAATATTAGCTGAAGTAGAAAGCTTGAAAGCTATGAAAGCTTGAAAGGTATGAAGTACACTGATGCTATAGTAAGGTATTCTTTGACTGTGCAGACCTGTTCTAGAGACTAATGAAATTTCTAATTTTCAGGTGCAAAATGCTAGAACAGAACAGGAAATATTTACCTTTGACATAGGGGTGTAGTGGTAGTGGAGAATGGAGCAGCTGAGGAGAGATGTCCTCATGCAAAGAAAAAGCGCATGGCAATTGTCCCCATCTGCTCGCACACTTCTGTGGCCGGTTTACCCCAGCAGTAGGGTCTCTCCTCTGTTCCCACACAGGCTGTCCTGGGGAGGTGAAGCCCCCTCCAGGAACTGTAGTTTAAAAGCCAAAACACAACGGCTTGTAAAGCGCTTTGAAGGAGACAAGCCTTGATGGCCAGATCTTGTGATGCTTGTAACAGGAGTTAGGCACAAGTGAAGCGTACAGGACCCATTCCCACCCGTGCTCTGCTCGCCCTTGGATTTCCTTGTGTGTCTGTGTGTCTCCCTGTGTGTGCGTGCATCCCCCCTCTGCTCCTTTTGCAAAGGAGGTTTAATGGCCTTAGAGCAGCAGGCAGCATGAAATCAAGCGTTATGTTTTGGTCTGTAAATAAGCTTGAAACACATTTTTGGGTAGGGGGCAGAGAAGCATGAGAGAAGGCTACACAAGTAGTTGGAAACATTAATTAAAAAAAAAAGATTGTAACTATTAAAGCCTAGTCAGGGCTGTTGACAGGCTCCTTTTAAATAGGACACTGCAATGTTTTAGTTTAATACATTCTGGCAGTGTCACCGGGGTTAAGGCTAATACTGGGATGTGTGGATCCTGTCATGTTATTGTCAGGAGGAATGCAGGGATTAGGTTTAGAAGTGGTGGTGGGTGAGTGGTGCAGCTGTGTACACTTATTGTAAAAGATTTAAGTCCCACTGGTAAAATCAATATATTAAATTGCAAGAGCCTCTGTTTTTAATTAGTTTAAATCAAATATACAGTTAGTGCCATTATGGCTTCTATCCTAGGACCAAGTGAGGAAATACTAATATTTATATGGAAACTGTTAATTTCTGGTTAAAATGATAACACATTTAGTTGTGTGCATCTAAATTGTTCTAACTTGAGGAATACCAGTGAAAAGTTGCAATGATGGATGAAGACATTTGAGCAAGAATACAAGTAAGCACATTTTGATAGCACGCCAGATAAAGAGACTACCTGTTGATACACAGTATTAAGAGACCACAGTATTGAAAGCCCTTTCCAATGGTACAGTCCTCTCTGGGGCCTGCATCAAAATACTCAGGTGAATTAACTATACATATGTGTATATACATATGTATGTATATATATAATATCTATAAAAATGAAATGTATTCCATGTGTATACTTCTGTAAAGGGAAGGAACTGCTACAGAAATGAGTGAGCTGTTTAAATTAGTTTCAGCATGAAGATTTTAGTTCTAAAAGTGTTTGAAGTAAATGGGACTAATCACATAGATAAAGTTCTGCACATGCATATGTTTGGAAAGTGGAAGCCCAAGAGAAAATTCTTGGCTAGGTCTTCATTGGTGCAAATTGTCAAATTTCTACTGAAGCTGGCCCTATGGTCTCATTATACAACTGTACGTCCAAAGTAATTCCCATAAACTCCCTCTTGATTTACACTAGCACAGTTGAGAACACAACTGGGCCAAAGAAATGCCCCTGTGTTGAAATAATGAGCATGCAGTAGTTTCTGCTAGAGCTTCAAACAGTTTTGCCTCCTCATCTTGAAATTGTTTTTGAGAGAGGTTTCCTTTACTGCAAATAATCAAAACATGAACTAGCTCCTATTAGTTGCTGCTTATCATTATTAGCCCAGTCCATGTTGTTGAACTACAGCTGAATTCCCATCTTTGCAACAAACAGAATTTAACAAATAGTGTTTGACAAAAATGTGAAACTGATATTTCTTAATACAAGACATATTTCATATGGAGAAACTTCAGCGATGAAAGATTCCTGGTATCAAAATATCTGAATCACAGTACAAATAAACAGTGTGTTGTAAAGGCTACGGGGCCAAATTCCGTGCTGGAATAATTCCACTGAAGTCTGTGGAGCTGTGCCAGGAGATAAACTGCCATCAAGACTTTTTTTTTTGGTGTACACATGAAAAAAAACCCAGAAGTGTTTTCAGGGTATGTCAGTAAACATCTTTGTTAAGGAAAAAAAAAATAATGTTGCAGGTAGTGAAGTCTGAAGTGGTTCTAGTTCAAACTATTTCTTTTGCAAGTGCTTATTTTGTTGATGAGAAATACCCTTTATTTGGGTATACACTGTATAATTCCATTATTCATACAGAAATTTACCTGATTTGCAGCAGGTAACATGAGAGGGTCTGGAGTGTGAGCTCCTATGTGCAAGCCTCACAATCTTGTGCCTTGCATCTTCTTTTTAAGCATTTGTGCCTGCTACATCTTGAAGTCAACTGCAGATCCAGATTGAATTAATGGCAACTTTGAGACTACAAGTTTGTAGTGTAATTGCTTTATTGTTTTGGAACCAAGATGCTTACAATCCAGTTCCTGTGCAAACATGTTTAACGTGTGTTAATGTGTTTCAAAACCAGACCCTCTCTGCAAAATTCTGCTTTTCATTAATTGACATCAGTAGCATGGTACAGTATTTCAAAGCACTGGCCAAATATAAACTGTGTTTCTAATTTCCTTACTTTCCTGTGTTTGGAATGCCAATGTTAATTTGTTCCCATGGAAGAGTGAGAGCTGCCAACCACAGTTTTATATAAATGGCTTTGCAGTGCGGGGTTGCCAACACTAAATGATACTTTGGAATTTTCATGACATTATGTATTTACTTCTTGTGTGTGTATGTGTGAGAGAAATAGAGAGATATATAGGATGTTGAACAGCACAGCCACTGATGATCAAGGCAGATGTTGGGAAAAGTTAATCCTCTGAGTAGCTGTTACTTCATGTTTCTTCTCATATAAGATTTTAAAACAATTTATCAGATATCACATAGCATGTTCCTTCTGCTTAGGAAAAAAAAAACCACCCTGCAGTCAGTTTCGTTGCTGACTATCCAAATAGCTCTGTGGTTCCCCCCCCACCTCCCACAGTTTTAGTTATTCATTAATAGATGAGCAGCACTTTTGTTTATGTTGCTGTTTGGATCATTATTATGAACTAGACTGGAAGAATGTGATATTACTCAGCATGAGAAAATGTAAAAGTAGAAAAAGCTGCCACAACTCAGGAATGAGGGAATTAGCTGATTTCAAATAAAACTGCCAGCAGATATTTATTTATTTTTTTTCTTTAAAAGGAGTAGCTAGATAAAATGATTTGGTTTCTGAAAGAAATTCAAGCATGATCATAGTTTCTTTAGTGGTGAGTACTGTCTTTGTTCATGAAACAAATGTGAAGTTCCGTTTAAACAAATGCATTTTAAACTGCTGAGGGTGAAAACAAGGACTGTTTATGTGTTTTTTCCTTTTACTCCTGGAGGATATTCAAAATACAAATTGTTCATGTTTCAGTAGATTCCTCTTAATGAGTGCCATGGTTTATCTCTCAATTTTCCCATTTTATTGGAACAGGTGCAGTGTCTGCCATCTGTGCCAGCCCTGCACTATACCAACAAACAAAGTGTTGTTTTGGTTCACTGGATTTAAAAGTCTCCTGAGAGTAGAGAAATGAAAGAGAAAGAATTTAGAAAGTGCCTAGTGAAGGAAAGGCACTTCAAGTAATGTGCTTTGTCACTCAAGTCTTCCCCTAAATTACCTTAAACTATGTCTAAACTGTTTGAAAAATTTTATCCACAGAGTATTAAGTTTCTGTTACATCTCAGAGGTCCCATGCTATTCTTTATCATCTTTATCCTACCACAGTAGCTTCCAAGTGAGACTCTTTTGTTGTCAGGTTGAATTAAATTTTACAGGAGGAAAAATTCTTTTTTTTTCCATGCCTCAAAGTAGAAGAGTTGTAAATTTCAGCTTTTCACTGTGTCTGATTCCACTTAATTTAAAAGATACTGCAAATAGCCATCCGGCTTTAAACAAGATTATGTTGTAATTAGACAGACAAACTCATAATTATTTAAGGGCTAAACCACCAACAACAACCCTTTCAGGTTCATTTTGACAGTGTTTATCCAGTGTATCTGGAAAGGCTTACAATTAAAGTGCCTGAAGGGTGGGGATGAGATTTTTCAGCATGCAGTCAGTGCTATTGGGTCCACCTGGCCTGGGAAACTATGCAGGCTTTGTACTAGAGAAAATCCTTTAACTTAGATCTTCATGGCAAGCTCTTAGAAGTTACCTTCCTTTTAAAAAAAACAAAGGGAGGGGGAGAGGGAAGTCTCCACTTCCCTCTAAATAGTAACTAAAATGAGCAAGTGTCTAACTTAGGCTCTCTGTGACTAGGGAACACTGTTGCTGATAATCTGGTGGTGTGTCATTTTGTAAAGGTTTGCCTATTGTGCACGACTGAGCTCAAATGAGCAAAAAGTTTCCTCTCGTTAGGCTGCAACCTCCCAACGTGTGATGCTGAGCTGAATTACACCTCCATGCAAAGCCACTGATGTCACCAGGCAATATCCTCAGCTGGCACAAGGCCACCCCAGCAGTGAAGTCACCACAGTTGACGCCATCTGAGAGGCTGGCACAGTGTCTGCACCATGTCTGGGGGGCTGTAAATCAGGTTGAGCTTTGACTCTGTTACTAGAGTCACTAGGGCAAATCCTGCCTTCAACCACCTTGTTGCATTGGCCCTGGTGTGGCTGCCTTAGTCTTCTGATTTTACCAATTGTTCTTCCAACAGCACAGCGGCTGTAAAACTTTTAAAAAGGGACCAGAAGAACCCTGGGAGAAGCACTAAAAAATGCTCATAAAATAATACAGCATCAGTAGTTGGGAGTTATAATTCTGATGGAAAGACAGGTTTCTTACTGAGCCAGGATTAGGAACAGGGCTGGTTGTATTTCACTGCTGGTGTCCCTGAAACACCCAGTGACTTTAATGAGTCCTTTGGCACCCCGAGGGAAAGCAAGTTCAGGATGAGCATTTAAATGGAAGATTAAAAGTTAGTGTAATTTGGGAACTCTGAATTCTGGTGCTTACAATTAAGTAGTGTTCACATAATTTTGTATCAATATTTTAACAACTCACATCAGCCAACTCTCTATAACGCCACAAGCAACATTAATTTGCCACTGACAGGGATAAATTCCTAGTTGTATCTGTTCCACCCCCACACTCGATGCTAGCAAGCTGCTCCTCCCCTGGTTTTAAAGTTTAAAACTTAATTGCTTCTATCACTAAAAGTATTCTGAACATTTTAATCTAGCTACTTTTATTTGTTTATTACTGTGCAGTAATTATAATCCCACAGGGACTTTTTGGATGTTAATAAAGAGAACTGCACATCACTCTCTTCCTGGAGTTTGTGTGGCACTATAAACATCATGCTGAGTTTAAGTTCCCCTTTCTGACCATATCCTTAAAAAATCCAGCATTTGTTAAGAGAAAGGAGGGGACATATTTTTTTTTCCTTTTTGAACAAAATAGAAATGGGGGAGGGGGGAGGGAAAAAAAAAGAAGGAACTTTACCCTCACAATCTGCTCACTAAATAAAGCAGTAAATGTTCAGTTGAGACAGGGAAAAACCAGAACTGCTGGAGATTGGTTGTTTCCTTTTGGAGGAAACAATAAATGTGCCTACTTGTATTTTAACAACATTACTACTGGGGCCCCTAATTACATAAATATACTTGTAATAAACTGCAGAAGAGAAGAGCTGAAAAAGAGTCATTCTGCACCAACCTTCAACTCAATAAGAAGCTCTTTTAAATGTTGGCCTGAATGAGAAGGTGAAGATATTTCAGCACTGTGATGAATCATTTGTCTCCTGAGACAGGTGAAAAGGAGAAACAAATCAGACATGTGGTGTAAAACTTTCCTCATTGGTGTGAACACAACTTTGACCTCTGAATGCAATAGTTCCTGCACTCAGTGGCATGCATTATAATTGAATTACAAGATTATCAGACTCCATATCCACAGAAATCTCTGACTGTTACGCTACATTAAAACCTAACATAGGGAATACAGAGATACATGAAAGAATCCAGAATGATGCAGAAACACATTTAAGCAAACCCCAAATATTATTTGAGAAAATAGTCCACTGCTATTTGGCTCATTAATCCACAACTGTGAGATAAGAGCTGTTTCACTGAAAATATTGCAGAAAAAGGGTGTGTGTGTGTGTGGGAAGACTATCTGGGTCTGTGCGTCTGACACTACAAGTCTTTCCTCCCTGTATTGACAGTTGTGGTTCAACAAGAGAACAGTGGCTGATAGGCAGGAGACCAAGATGGAGAAGGATGATCTGTGTTCTTGCTCCCTGAAAGACACTTTCCTAAAGGCCATACTCTCATTTCTGTGTTATTTTTAACAGTTGCATGCAACGGGACGTGAACTGTGTTCCCTTCATTCATAGCAAACTGATGCGAGGACGCGAGGGTGTATTACAACAGCTGATCTTTTACCCCAGAACTGCAGTTGCAAAATTATGTTTGAAGACACACAAAACCCAAAACAAAACAGAAAATGCTGTTGTTAGGGGCTGACTCAGGAGGCCTGAATGGCCCAACCCTAGTGAGAGGCTCAGTGTGAGGAATCCAGCCCTGCGATCCACAGTGTGGTATGCAGGGCTAGGTGCTGCTGATGTCACTGATGGGCTTATCTTGTACCAAAGAAAATTCCTCTTGTATAATAGAGATCGTGGGTGGGAATTAAATTGAAAATAAATCTTCTCCTAACCTTCAGATGTTATGCCTGGGGCGTTGGCCACCAACATTTAAAGTGTAAAGTGGACACACACATGCACACGCTCTATACATACATCTATATCTCTATCTCTTCCTGAGAAAGACATTTCTGAAATGCTAGTTTTCACTTTCCATCACTCTAAGACACTATCATTTTACATCTACCAAGAGAGGTATATGTGAATGCCATCAACTTACAGATCTTTAATATTCATAGCTCTCAGGCCCATATACCAAGTTATTAAAAGAACAAACAGTCCCCTGCCTGTTTCTCAGTGAATGTATTGCACAGCAAGCATTCCTAGAAAGCAGAAAAGATTGCACATGTAAGCCATGAGTCCCATTGCAGGCAAAAGGCCAGCAAGTGGATGTGTGGCTCTGGGCAGCGAGGATGATTGCTGGGAAGTGATGTACTCTCTAGTCCCTGTGTCTCAAATTGAGGAGGCTGTGCTCAGTGCCCCACCTGAGCTCAGCTGTCTTGGCAGCACAGATGAAACACTATGATCTCAAAGGAAAATGTGAAATAGGTCACATTTTCCCACTTTCACGAGGAAGAGCGCTCTGGACTATCTTTTTAAGCAGTAATTGAAGTCTCTAATTAGTGTTCTTCAAAATGTTCCCTTCCATCCCTCCAAGCACTCTGTTTATCTAATAATTCTGGCTGCTAAACTATGTTAATATCACTGGACCTCCCACATATAGAACACCTGAAAAATATGCAGTGGACATAACACTATAGACACAAGATGAGCTCTGCTCTCACAGATGGACCTTCTCCCTGAATAGCTTGTTGCCTGCTCATCTCCCAGCACTTGCCTGATGGAGGAAGGCACAGATGTTTGTTATTGCACAGTCAAGCTCAGAAGACCCAGCCAAATGCAGTCATATGGCACAGCTCAGAGTGTATACATTCCAGTTTGAAAGTTTGCTGATCACAATCAAAGGCTGAGATTCTTATCTGATGGCCACCTGTCTGATATCAGCTGGTCATTTTGTAATATCCCACAAACTACTTTCTCAACAAAGCCAGAATCTGAGATTTCAGCTGAGAAATCTAGCAAGTCATATGGTTTCAAACCTGGAGAACTGGTTCTTGAATTATTTTCCTTTTATCACAGTGAACCACAAAAAAGGCTCAGTTCCCCATGCCTGCGACTCCTGCTGTGTCCCTCCCAGAGAGCCTGTGCAGGTGTAGACTCACACTCTGGAACATTTTGGGGGGGATGCTGTTATTGTTGTGGCAATACAATATTAAAGGAGGATTAATTAGATTTATGTTATTTATTTGGGCAGCTGTTCAGTAGATGAAAGGCAGTCTAATGCAAATGAAATGAAAAAGCCTTAAGAGGCCAATGTGCAGTCAGTGCTCCACTCGTGTCCCTTAGCACGGCCAGTGCAGAAATGGGCACATTCCTTTGACAGAAATGAGGCATTTGAAGATTCCATCAGCTGAATTTTCTCTTTCAAGTGTTGCCAGTAGATGCACAATATATACATGGGCTTTTAAAAGACTTTTATTTTGAACTCAAGATGTGAATCTGTGGTATTAAGGAAAGCAGTACAATCCTTTATTTAGCTGCACCTGCACCTTAATGCCTAATGAGTTTAGTCTGATGGAATCCAGACCTCAGGAAGGATTATAAATTCTCATTTGATTTCATTTACTTCTAAAATACTTTAAACCAGCTGTACCAGTCCAGAATCCAGTCCTCATTTCTATATCAATTTTGCAAATGTTGTTGAATTTTTTGCTGTATTAAGTAACTTTATGCTATATAATAATACACCAAGAGTAATGAGGAACAGGAGGCAACTTTAAAAAAAATCGTGTAGTGGAAGATAATTAGCAGCAGATAAGCTGCATCAGTTTATGAACACAACTTTCATAAAGTTCTTCAAGCTCTGGAAGCATGATTTGGAAATTACTGGAAGTAAGTTGGTGGGCAATATCCTCTCTCGCTGGCCCAGTGTAAAGCAGAGGAGCCTGGCCTTGCAAATGTGGATGAATGAGCTCTCCAGGGCGTTGGTGGTGCATGTAGCCATTGCTGCTGTCTGTTTTGTATAAACATATCAGAGACGCTTGGGCAGTGACCTCCCCAAGATTACTCACTCAGGCTGTTTATTATGAACAGTGTCTGAAGCCTTTTTAGTTTGCCCCAGTGTAGTTACTGGAGCGTAAGAGCACAATTTGATATTGTCACATCTCTACATGATCAAATCGTTGCATCAAAGAGTTACTATGTCACAATTTGCTCTCTCTTTGCATGCCCTCTGCACATGCCTTCCTGCGGATCAAGGTGCCTGTGCTACAGGTTCCCGGCTTCCTGTAGAGATGCTTAGTCTGCCCCTTGTACAGACATTGGGGTATGATGAGCAGGGAGGCTTGCAGTGCTGCTGTCCTCACTCTCTGAGGATGAGCACCCTTCCACTTTGCCCATCGCTAGTGGGCTGTCTTCTTGAGGTTAGGTTAGAGTGGGCTAAAAATGCTTCAGGGAAGCATTTCGTGCCTTCCCCTGATCTGAAATTTGGTCCAAGCTCAAGAAGAACCATTTCACACTTGGAAGTTTTCAAGAATGACCTGGAACATTTTCTTCCAGGATCTGCATTTTGTCCCCCAGTAGCCCATTTTAGGTTTCCCTGTTGTAGTCTCTCACACTGCCTCTTATCTTCCCTGCATGAATATACGTTACTTCTCACCAGATCTGGTCAGTCACTTGTCTCTCCTTCTTTGGCCCTGGGGATGTGTTTCTGTTTGCTCAGTGCTGTGTGCACAAGCAGACAGCTGTTTTTTGCATCAATAATTTTTTGAGAGGCCTCCAGCCTCAGAGCACGTTGCAGGAAGCACCTTGGGCCCCATTTGTCTGCTGGTTAGACTTGGGGATTACTTTTCTCAATGAACCATATTGTCACTAACTTTTCTCTCTCTTTGTGCTCTGCAGCCTCTTCTTTCTCTCGAGACACCCACCACCCTGCTTTCTCTCCAAATGTGTACTACCCATTTCTGTGCTGTCTGCCACCTCATCCTGACCCTCATCTGAGATTCCTTCCCCTTGGCAGGGGGGGAGCTGTCACTATCTCCTTGACCCTTGGATGCACTGGCAAAATGTGTGACTAGGAGTTCACACCTAATGCTGGCACAGCTTCCCTGTGAAGCTGGCCTCACCAGATACAACACACTGACTTCACAGCACCAGGAAAGTAGACCCACTATCCTCCAAATTGCAAAAAGAGAGCAGGGTAATGTATCAGTCATCTCAGCTCAAGGAGGGAAAAGAAAAAATATATTCCTTCATATACTTCCCACAGCTGCACCCAAAGGATTTAGGGTTTAAGAGATGTTTTAGACAGCAGCACACCTCTGCTCTTAGCCTGTGTTATTCCATGCTATGCATTACAGTGCAGACAGAGAAGAGGAAACAGGAATTATGCTGAGCTTCTGCCTTTCATTTTGCTCAATTTGAACACAGAGACATTTCTAGAGGAGGATAAAAAGAAGAGCTAAGATTGCCTTTGATGAGCAGGAAGCTTTGCAGCTGCCTTAGCCTGTCCCATGCAGCACATGGTACCAGCAGGGAGCTGCAGGAGGCCCCTTCTTGGAGCTGCTGTCCAGGTGCATCCCTGTCTTTCAGATACACAGAGACATGCAACAGCCCCAGTCTGTCAGTGGGGCAGTGTGCTGGGGGTCAAAACCAGCCAAAGTTAACCCTGCTCTCAGTGACAGCATGAGAGCTTGAGACATTTTGTAATGGCCACAACTTTGTGCCATTGGGAGGACATAGGAGGGGCCACGTCTTGCAGCATCACCACATTCCCCAACTTGCCTCTCTGTCTCTCTGGCAAAATGCCACCCCTAAAGTGCTAGTAAAGGGAGAACTGCTGGGGGTAAATCCCCAGGTCAGCACTGTCCTGAGACAAATAAGAGAGGCTGATGAGGGAGACCCTGCAGGAGATTGCCTTATATTGGATTCCTGGAGGATGAAGGTAGAAATAGATGAGTCTGTCTAAAAGAACAACTTAATGAACTCCCATTCATTTCTTTACTATGTCACCCCTCATTTCTCCATTTCCCCACACACCTCAAATCCTGCAGCAATCCTAAGTGCGTTAGAGCAGCTGCAGATGGATTGCAGAGCTATGTGTTGCTGTGTTTCACATGCTAAGGCTGTGAAAAAGGCATTCTGAAGAAGCAGCTCTTGCCTTCTTATTTAACTTTGCTTTCCCCAGATACACATACAGACACTGCAAACTCAGCATCAGGATTCACACCACAATCTGTCTGTTTACTATTAGGAGAGTTCTGTGTTCACAGAGCAGTCCCACATATAAATTTTTCACAATACCTTTCATCTAGCCTGGCTCTGATTTCAGCAGAGAAACCACAATGTAAATGGTACTGATCAGGGCGCACTTGGAGAACAAAATGGATTACCTGTGCATAACCTGCTAGATGGTTCATGGATGTTCTTTAAGGAGAAATAGTTTTACCATCCGGCATTGCCTTAAAGTGCCTACAAAGAAATCTGGCAAAGGAATATCTTCAAATGCAGAAGGCAGTGTGCATACTTCTCTCTGTCATTTCCCTCCTGATTATGATGTTTGCCCTTTGCTATCTACCACCCAAGGAATTGTAACTTAAAAGTCTCCTGGGTCACACTTGGGGCAAGAGGATGTGGTGGCTTGCAGCATCCTCTCATCCCCTGCTGCCTTCCTGGCCAACACAGCTCCCAGAGGAGCAGGTGGCTCCACATCGCTCCCTGAAGCCTCAAAGCAGGTACAGCACTAACCCAAATGCTGGAAGAACATCGTCAAGCACTCAGGCTGGCATTTTGTCAGAGAAATGCCAATTTCTGTCCTGAGCAGTCCTTGCTAGCTGAAGTTTAACTTGGTCAGGAGGAACTTGCTGCTGCTTCGGAGATAATTAAACCCATCTTCCCTCAGCCCGCTGTTTGTACATGCACAATGATACCATTGTTCAGAGTCATGCAACACATATGCTGACATTAAAGTGTTTAATCTTGTAGTACAGTATTCCATTATTTTGGACATCTGTACATGATAGAAAGGGTACGTATTAGGGGATTTGTTGACAAAGAAATAGCTAATGCTGATACATGTGTGGACTGAAAGGATCTTTCCAAGTTGTGCTCGGCAGTAGGGAGAATGCTCCTTCCCAGGCCTGAAGCCTGGCACAGATGTGATATGCACTGTTGCTATTACCACTTTGCAATTTATAACAAGGAGTCAGTGTTCAGAAGAATTTTGGAAGCTCCCTGCTGGGTTTGTGGCTAGGTGGTCTTGCTGGCAACACCACCTTCATGCTGGCAACACCACCTTTATGCTGAAAGCTGAAAAAATGAAGTGATGGCTAAGGGAAGAATATTAACTCCAGAGGGTTTTCTTTCCCTTTCAAAGTGAAAATGCTTACCCCGTATTGCTTTGCAGAGTGAGCGCTAAAGAGTTTTGAACCCTTCTGTTTCTAACCTCTGGGGCTGGGGATCAGAATTTACAGAGTCTAGTATTCACCTCATTTGAAATTAATTCATTAGTCCTGCTTCCACCCATGTCTGGGGCAGGACTTCTCCCTGCCACGTGCTGAATTTACTGTGCAGGAGATACTGTATCACTATCACCTCTCTCTACCTAACTGTGAAATGGGCGCATGAGCATCAGAGTGTCTGGGTGCAGGTTCTCTTTTGCTGCATGCTGCCTTGGCTGAGAGCAGCCACTTCTGCAAAGGATTGACAGGCTCAAGACCATCAGGACAGGGCTTTGACAGGTGAGTCCAGACCCCCCAAATACCTGGGGGTTCTGAGCCTGTAGCTGAAGGACAGGGTGTGTATTCAGAAGTGGCATGATGGCAGCAGTCTCAGGTGGTGGGGTGCATTAATGAGTTCCAGAAAAACCACAGACTATTTTTCTGGTAAGCTTATCTCACAGACCAAAATGAAGGGATGCATTTGTTTTTCCATAGGTTTCTCCAAAAACTTGCAGTAGCTTTTAGATGACTTTAGAGAGCTGCAGCTATCCAAACCCTCCAAATACTGTTTTTATCACTCTTTAAAAAAAAAAAAAACCAACAAAAAATCCCATCACACAACCCAAAATGTTTGCTCTGCTCCATTTATAGGACTCCCAATTTATATCCTGTAACGATTTCTTCAAATATTTCTTTAACTGCTGCTTTAACTGCCTCATGTCAGCATGTAAATCTTGTAGCCAAGAGGATGAAACAAATGAAAACCAATCACAGAACTTTTCATTCCCAAATTCTTGCCATTATAAATTTGCTGCCACTGCCCCTGTAACTCTTGCTGTCAAGCACAATGAGGAGGGAAATGTGTGCTTTAGCAGACCGTGGCCTGGCATGACATTATTGCAATCTTTATTATACTCCCCCTTTTCCTCAGAAAAATATAAGGACTGACCTTGCACTTCTTGCTTCCTTGGGAATTCTGCTGAGCCCAGTAGGCTCTTTCAGCTGTGGAGACCACTGGATCCTTCCCTAATTGGTTTCCTCCTTCTTGAACCTCACTAACATATTGAGAAAAGGCCTGTATTTCATAAGTGGCATGGTTTTATCCACCAATTTAGAGACAAAGAAGTGCAATTTATAGAGGGAACATTTAATGCCTGTTAATTAGAATCCCATCAAGAGGTCTCAAATTTGGCATCCTGAAAATTTACAGTGCAGTTTCACAACCGCCGCAAGCCCAGAGTCCAAGGGGTGGCCCTGCCCTCCCTCCTGCCATCCTGGGAGGTCCTCACTCCTCCTCCTGCCACCACTGCTCCTGAGGCACCACAGTGGGCTGGGTGAGGACAGGATCTATTGAAAACTCATCTGGGGAATGGAAAATGATTTTCCAGTTGAATCCATTTCCTAAGAGAGGCAGCAGGGTGAAGCAGTAGGTAGGAGTGGGACCTTCCCTTTGGACACTTGCTGAAGATGCTCATGGACTTCAGACAGCACTGGTGGTCCCAGGGCAGCTGGTTTCTAGGAACCTCATGTTCTACACTGAAATGCAAGAGATTTTGTGAAGTTTTGGCTTCAGTCTCAAGGGGGTGGTGATGGAGGGAATTAAAGGTAAATTTTCTTGGAAAATCAGATGAGATTTTCAACTGCTGGATGAAAAATGGTGTAATTCAAAGTGTAGTTTGCCCTCTCAGGGGTTTGCCTAGGAGGGCTCACTGGACAAATCAGGCAGCCCTCAGCCATCTCTGAAAAAGAAACGCTCATTTTCTGGAGTTCTCTTTCTGTCAGGAGGAAAATAGATAAAGACTTTCTTACCCACTAAACACACCTACATGACTTCTTCAGTGCCTGGGACAGGCAGCCACAGGTAGCCTCTGAAAACCTGTTAGACCTTGATGCCAGAGCATGGCAGATTTTTTTGGCATCCAAATCTCTGAGGGGTTAAGATTGTCCTTAAAGTTGCTTAAGTGCATCTGCTGATGGCTCTGCAGTGAGTCTCCTGCCTGGCTGGGAGGCTGAGGCAAGGGGGTGTTGTCTTTTGGAATCTATTTTCCTTTGACTTATCTTTCAGTTTCAGGAATTCAGGACCTTTCATCTATTTGAGATTAAAGTCCTTTACAAATCCCTTCTGGCCTTTTTTTGGGAGTAAAGAAGTTACAGACACCCTACTGCACATTCCTTTTGGTACTTTTTTTTTTTTCCCCCCTTCATTGTAAATGAGAAACAAGTAGCACTCTTAATTGTTGTTAGCTCCGCAATAAATGAGACAACTACTTTTAAAGTGCCTTATAAAAACAATTAGCATATTATCAGGTGAAAGCATTAACAGGAAAAAAAATCTGAGTTTTTCCTTGTTTAAATATTCCAAGTGTATCACCCAAATGTGCCAGGGAAGAGGAGGCATGGAATTACTGAAGCTTTCCCAGTTTGGCAGCCTGAGCACAGAATCTATTCATCTGGTGTTTACTTTGCTTGTGAAACAGGGAGTTTTTACATCTTCATAAAACAAGAGCAGAAGAACACTTAGGTAAATTGGCAAAAGGCCTCTCATGAAATCCCTTGAAATTAGTGCAAATATTTCTGTTGCCTTCCCTGGGATTTGGACCAGCTCTTTAATGCCTCTGTAATAATTTTTTTTAACATAGTCATTCTTGGAAAATTGATGCTGTGATTCACTGGTTCTTTGCTTGACACGGAGCTAGTGATTGACGTCGTGCTACCGTGCTTGGTACTAGGACTAAACCTCCGTGATTCCTTTCGTATGTGTGGAGAGAAATCGTAACTTCTGCAAGCTATGTCTCAATGTAATTTTTGTTGTCATGTGTCATGCCTTGCCTACCACCAATCCCTATTACAAAACCAGTGGTGTAACCAGTATTTACAAAGTTGGCTCAGTTCAGCCTTTCACTTACCGGTCGTGATTTGCAAAGTAACTGAAAATAGTTGGGGCCCTCACTTCTAATCTCAACATTTTGTAGTGAAAATAACCCAAGCAAATGTAGGATCATTTCAAGTTTCCCAGCTTAATGCTGATGTGTCATTTGCTTTAGAAGTTTGGGTACCCTGAGCTGTTAAACCAGGATCTCAAGACTTTGTCCAGCATGACATTTTTTCATACTGGTTTCACCTTCGTTGCTGTGAGTTCTGGCTGTACCTACACTTTTCCACCTCTGCATTTTAATGTTTGCAAGTTATGTGTCTGAGAAGAGTATGCTTTAGGACGCGTCGAAACAAGTGCCAGGGATTTGTTAACGTTTAATCTCCATCTTTTCCATATTTTTGGATCTGATACTTGGCTACATCACACCTGAGCATATGTATCTGTGTTTTCTTTTAACCATCCTGGTTGTTGCACAACTATGCCATCCTGCCTCCTCTTGCATCACCACAATGCCACAACAGAGTTGGTTTGGAGAGACAAAAGACTTCAGAGAGATCAGAGCCTTATCTACATCAGATAGAGTGCAGTCTGTGCAGCATTCAGATTGCAGACAGATAATCAAGGCTGGGCTTTCAAAGATGCTGAGCTTACTTGCATATTTGCAACAGAGGTGTGGCAAATTTACTGATAACCACTAACCTAAGATATGTGCTTGTTTTGATCACCTTAATTGTCCTGCACAATTTTTGGTGTCTTGCTTATTTTCTCATGAATCCGTTGCCTGCCTCCATCCTACAGCTCGCAAGTCCCATTGTCTTGACCTTTCCTTTTCCAAAGGACTATGCCAAAGGGAGTGTCTGGTGAGCCCCACCTACCATAGCTACGATTAACTACTGCACTCACCATGCCCAGAAGTTGTTTTGCACCAGTAGATTTTGAGCCAAGTGTTAAATTAGGTCTCTGTAGTTGTTGTGCTTCCAAATGGGAGACCACTTCTAAAACTGAGGAAAGGTGCATTTACCCATGCATCACCTGTGAGTGACTTTGGGTTGTTCCTCTAGGAGAGGAAATCCACTATTTTCCCACAGCTGAAGCACACAGTCTGTTTCATAGCAGAATTATTTTTCAAGGGTGTTCTTCCTTTTCATATTTTACAACCTTTGATTGCACATCCAGAGCTTTGGTTTCCTCTCCAAGCAGCTGCCTTGCCAAGCCATTTGAATTGTGACAGTTTCTGAGCTGGAATTTCCAATGTTTGAAATTAGGAACTGGGCTAAAAGTATTCACCAAAAGCCTTTGGGTAGCAGTGATTTTTAAGAACTATGAACCTGGGACAAGCACGAGTTCAAGTTCTTTGGGCAGAAGGGCTATGAAATATAGCCAGAAATATTCATATTGTTAGATGACTTTTAAGGGAGCATTTAACACATAATGGCTGACAGACAGCTGAGATGAAATCCTTCAAGAATGACCAAAAGGTTCTCATTATGGTATGTTGCATCAATGGGGATCACAGATTTTATGGATCTAATGGAGAAACCACAGTTTGTATTCAAAGAGCTGTAGCAATTTGCATGGCTATTTTGGTGAACACTTACAATATCACCCCCCTCCCCTTTTGTTTGTTAACTTCCTCTCCTCCCCTGCTGAGACTGCTCAGGTAATTAATTGGAAATTACCCAGTTGCAGTATTGTCAAAGGTCTGACTAACACCCGTCAAACCCAGGAAACTCGGGCTTCTTGAGCACTCTCCTGCTCACCTCATGCTGTTGTGCTCGGGGTCTGCACAAAGTGCACAATCATTTATACTGTACCATATGTTCACAAATACCAATGCACAGCACCATGAATTAAGGATAGGATTTCAGCTCTCATAATGAAGAGTCTCGCTTTTATGAGTTCAAGTCAGACCCTTAACGTTATTTTAAAGTAGATTTTGGTGTTTAATTATGTAATAAGATTTACTGCAGTCATCTAACAGATGTTGATTCAGGGTCAGTGTTTCTCATAAATTAGTTCTGAAAGGATTTGTTACTTCTGGGTCAGCAGATAGGTCCAGAGTGCAAAGAAAAAGGGGAAAAACAATAAACACTGAGTTGAAGGGTTCCTTGGGATTCTTTCTTCAGTTACATATCCACATATTTTCATGATCTTAATGACTATAGCCACAGGAATGTTTGCTTTAACACTAAAGATGGCTCAGCCCAAAACCCTATATCCAAACATCTGCAAAGCATGGGAAAGTTCAAACTCTGGGGCTCTTTATTTTATGACCCAAGCTGTTAATTTTTCATACTAATATGACAGATTTTTTTCTAGGGCTCTGCAGTGGGAATCACTGTGAACTCTAGCAGCACCCGAAAAAGTTCCATCCTCATGTGTTTGTTGTCAGACTTTGTGTATGAAGTGCAGCCAAAGCCTGGTGTTGGCCGATGTAGTTGTCATCACATATGTATGCTGAAAAGGTGCACCCACCTTCCTTTGAAAAAGCAGCCTTCCCAAGCCTTTGGAAGCAAAACACATTGATATGCTACTGCTAGACCTCTCTGTAAGACACCCTGCTGGTGATACTAGCCATAATCTAACTAAAACCACACCGCATTATATTCATTCTTCTATAGTTGTGGTTAAAGGAGCTATTCCATATTAAAATATTTTTCCCTCCCCTCTATAATTTAGTTGCAGACAAATTCCTTTGAGACTGAAATCATGCTCTTTATATCTTGTTCTGCTGAGAATGCTTTGGAGGAAGTGAAATGAGGCATATTTAATAGTGTTGCAGCACTTATAGGGTGGTTTTAGCCTGCCAAGTGTTTTACAAAGACTGGTGAATGTTAACAGTATTCCCCCACTTGTGGGTATGAGAGAGACTGAGTGATCTTCCTGAGGATGTACGAGATGCTATACTTTAGAAGGGCAACAATAACTTTGTTCATTCAGCACACACTAAGAGTCCTCAACATATAAAACCATTTGCTGAACTTAATCACCTTTGTCTTGGAAAGTTTAGGCATTTCATACCTAAAAACCTCTTCTACAATGAATCCCAGCTACTAGTAAAAGCTCTGAAGTATTTCCCTGAAGAGCAATCACACAGTGGCAAACTGCAAGCTCTGGACTCCTCGCAGAAGTAATGTGTGAGAGGAGGAAGAGCCTGTGGCCAGCTGCTGAGTCTCAGCCAACAAAGCAGCACTGAACCTGCTCTGTGTAAGTGCTTGGACACAGCCTGGTTCCCAGAGGCTCCCCACGCTCTGTCCCTGCCACAAGGGAGGCCCTCGCCAGTGCCGATGGACGTTTGTGCAGTGTGGTGCTGTAAATTTAAATAGCACTTTCCAGACCTGTGCTCGAAGCTCCTCTTTTTCAGGAGTAATTCCATTTAAGTCAATGGATTTACACAATGGATTTATGGCTGCCAGAAGAGAATCAGGCCTGTAGAAAGACACACATTCTTTGCCAAGAAAGTCTCAGAGCTAACTACTTGAATTGTGCAGTTGAGCTGCAGGGAGGTCAAGTGGACAGACAACGGGACCGTGACATACGGGAAGTCCCTGGTTCAAACTTCAGCTCTTAAAATGTCACGTGGTGTGACCTCTGGCGAGTCAGTTCATCCCCTTACACCTCTGTTAACCCATTTTCCTTTGTGTGACTTGTCTACTTAATTTGGAATTTGTTCCAAGAAGGGTCCTTCACTTCATATGTTGGTATGGGGCACTGACACCTTGCCTCCCTGTTGATGCAGGACAGACTCAGAGTCTTTGTTTCCTCACAACACTGACCCTTCCCTTCAGTGTCCACAAGCAGTGTTACATGAGACCATCAGCTGTCCATCAGAAGACAGGCAGACCCTTTGCTCAATGGGATAACACACCACAATAATACTGTCTTGGGAGGGCTCTGGCACTTGCTTGTTCTTCAACAGTCAGGGTTGGGAGTAGAAAGGAAGTACTCACTTTGAACATTTGCTTCACAGCCCTGATTGCTAAAGATGCTTTAAAAGGAAAGCTTTGACCCTTGGGAGCCAGGGCTGTGAGCTTGTGATGAATTCAGCTGGCAGTGAATATGGGTCACCAGCATGAAAAGCCTCAAGGACTGGAATTTGTGTATATATGTGTGTGGGTATGCATGTGCAATTTTCAGGAGGAGAGTCAGGCCAAGAACCAGTGCTTCTGAAAAGCCCCATCTGTTTCTTTCTGCTCCTTCCCACAGCAGCTTGGTCGTTATCGGTGGCAAATGTCCAAAGTCACTTGTCAAGCATGAAGCTGCCAAAAATCATTAAGACACAATGGTCACCCACACCCTGTACCAGCCAGCTGTACAACTGTTTCAAAGAGAGTCTGATAAACACATATATCCTTATAATAGCCCAGATAAAGTTGTGTATTTCCTACGTGCTTTAATGAACCGAACAGCAGCCTGAGATGCTGCAATCAGATATTCTTGCCCTTTTCTGTTGTGGCAACTCACAAGCTTGTTTGATGGCAAGGGGAAAGGGAACAAAGCAGGTGGCTAATGGGCTGTTTTTCTGTTTCAGTGGAGCATGACAGAGAGTTTCACCATCAGCGCTGCCACTACAGAGAGTTCAGGTTTGATCTCTCCAGAATCCCCGAGGGGGAAGCGGTGACGGCGGCAGAGTTCAGGATATATAAGGATTATATCCGCGAACGCTTCGATAACGAAACATTCCAGATTAGTGTCTACCAGGTCCTCCAGGAGCACCCAGGAAGGTGAGTGACCTGCAGGGATATCCTGATGCAAGCACAAGCACTGTGTGTTCGTTCCGAGTTACATCCAGCAATTTCAGAAATCCTGATGCCATCAGCACAAGGGTCTTAAGAGCTGTCTTTAGCCGTCAGGATTGTACAGTGACCTCTCAGTCAGTGCCAATGCAGCAGGCACATAGCTGCCATGTACGTTCAGCCACTGAGGGCATGGGGAGAAGGTGCCCCAAAGGCAGTCCCAGTGCTGCTGCTGTTGTCCCTGGGAGCACTCAGTAGTTGAGGAGCCAACAGGCCTGGGCCTGGGCCATGTGCTAGTGCAGGAAAAGACCATAAACTCAGGGTATTTCAAGATTTCTGGAAGACCTACCCTCCTCCTCTTGCCACTTAGGGATCCTGAAGTGGTAAACCCACATCCGAATGCTTCCTTTCTAATTGTAGCTTAATTACCGAAGGCATTCAAAGTCCCTAATTAACAAAGACAGATGACACCATGCTTTTTATACTGACTGATTGTTTTGCATGTGCAAAACTACAAGATGAGCTATTAAATCCATTCCAAGCAATTATTAATATATGCCAAGATCCCTGACAAATCCTCCAGGGAACTTGAATAAGAACATATGTTCAATTTTCTCATCTGTTTTTAGTTCCAATTAATCAGCAATCCCAAACCATTTATCAAAGGCACTTAGTTGCATTTGCACATGATTCTGTTACATACAAATCCTACCAAAAGTGAGACTGCATTTATTTACATGAGAAGTATTTACAGTCACATGCTAGTCAGAAGTTATTCTTTAGGATTACTAAATGTGGGGTAATAATACTAAAGCCCTAATTTAAGTTTATGAAAAGAGAGAAACACTAGGGATTTAAAAAGGAGAAAGTCCAAAAGGGTAAGAAAAAAACCCCAACAAACCAAACACAAAACATATATAATCAAGAATCTGGCTTTTTATTTTTATAAGAGCTAGTAAAAATGCAGGAAAAAAATTGAAACACGACAGGAAACCTCATCAACGTTTTTAAATGGTGAGGATTTCTACTGGCTGGGCTGTATGGTTATTTAACAACTGGTGTGTTTTCTTCCACATCTGAAACTCTAATTTTGTGGCTTAAAGCTCATGGTTGTCCTGACATTTCTAATAATGCCGTTGTTTGCAGAGTTGGGGGACTTTACTGATGTTAATCTACTTTTTTATCAAGCTCTACCTTTTAACCAGGCTTACTTAAAAGAGAAGGCAACATGGCACACGTGTGCATGGGACCTGTTAGATGTTGTGCTTACCATAAGCATTGAAGTTTATTCCATCTTAGGCCCTTCCAGCAACAGAAGCCTCCCTTTGCTGTGCTTTTTGAGTAGGTTATTTGGGTATCAGCCTGCAGGGATGACTTTTCCCTCTTGAGAAAAGCAGAAACAAGAGATGTGTTGGCAGATGAAGAGGCCCTAATCAGTGTGCCAGGGCATAAGAGAATTGCCAGAAACCTGTTCTTAGAGTAAATGTCTTTCCTCATCAGACGCCAGGGAAGTTTTCCTTCAGATCATGATGAGGGAGGTAGGTGCCCACTAGGAATCTTACTGACAGAGTTAGGATGACATTTATTACCTTAATTTTTATGATGATACATCCACGTTTGTGAAAATTAGGTTTAGAGAGGCCTGCAAGGGAACCCCTGGGCATAATTCTGTGTGGACCAGCAAGTGTTTCTGCAAACTGTGTCCTTCGTAAATGCTTGTTTCTAAAGGAAAAAAAATGTGTGCAAAGAGCAGGCATATACATGAACCACTGGCTGGAAGAGGGGAGGAATCTTGCTAGTGATATGGATGTTCCAGCTACAAGATTAGATGCCATTTTACTGTATCATATTCACCATAGGAACACTATTTTTAATGAGCGTCAATGCATATTCACTCTTCGCATACATTTTGGCACAGGCAATAACGAGGTTTTGAACAGTTTGTCCTGAAAAAAATGTTCCTGTTGGTTTGGATTGACCAAAGGTAAAAATATTGTCACTAACATTTGTAAAAATATTTGTTCTTTTTCTGCATTTTTCCACTGACATTTTCCAACCGGCTCTGTCACAGACCAGTCATCCAAGTCAGTGTGTCATTGGGCAAGTGGAGAAAGAAAACAAACTCTCTCCAGTGTTGATCAAAAAACACCCATTCACTTTGATGCTTCCTTGGCTGTTTGTCTCATCCTGAGCAGGCTGGAAAGTCAGACCCATCTGACGTTGTTAGCAACAAGAGCAAAACAAAGCCAAACCCTCCACCCCACGCAGGCAAGAAAACCTTTACTCATTTGGCTTTGTAGATTCCTCTCCTGAGAGCATGGCAGGTAAAACGGCCAACAAAAACCCAAATGGTTTTCCCTCTCCTTGTGCTCTTATGATGATACAATAGCAGTGGGATCTCCCAGGAGATTGATGGAATTGCCTTGTGGGATCTGAAACACCAGGTATTCTCCAGCCCAGTGCACCTCCTGTTGAAGTGCACCAAGGCACAGCCAGCTCAGTGCTTGGCTCCCCAGAGATCAGGACAGCGTCCAGGGCCACAAAACCAGCACAGCGTGCAGCTGGAAAGCCCAAGCTGAGGCCAACTGGAGATTTTTCCCTTTGAGGGTGAAGAGTCCATCAAGCTAAAAGCTGGATTTTCAGTTAAACCTCAGATGAGCCTCCAGTTTGGAGGGTGTGCTGGTGTACCCTCAGTTCAAATAAACCAGGAGTATGAGCAGTTCAACAATTACTGACTTGCTTTACAAGTTCAGGCAGGTTGGCTGGTATCTAACCAGTAACATCTCTCGTCTGCAACTTACTGTCAGTGAAAAATAGAGGCATAGGTCTTTCCAGACAAACAGCTGCACCCACAGCAGGCTACTTCTGAAATCCTGCCCCTCAGTACTATGCATGTGTGAACACGGGATGGAAGCTCTCCTCCATCTACCGCTCATATAGGCACCTGACAACCCTAGCAGTAAAAACAAGAGCCCAGCTCCATCCTTACTAGTCAATGGGATGCCACTCTGGACTTTGACTAACAGAAATTATGTCTTGTCAGACTGAAGATATTATTACAGGTGTTTATAGGAAATCAGACTAAAGGATCAAAGATTCTTTCCGGCCCTTCCAAATCTGTGAATTCATTGCAAGACAAATCTGGCAACATCTCCTTTATAAAAAAGCATGTGCAGCATTCTTCAGGGACAAAGCATCAGTTATTCACTTGATGCAAACAAGTACATTCATGAGCAAAAATGTTCCTAATATCATAAACACTGTGAAAACTGTTGATATTTTGACTAATATGTCTCAAAGCTTTCATGTGCATAACTTAAAGTCTGGTGATTCATGTCCAACTTTTGTTTGGTCTTCATGGTTCATTCATCTGAAAGCCTGGGAAAGAGTTTTTTTAAGGACAGTAACTGGCTTGAGAAAGGTATTGAGCAGAAGAATATCAAGCCCTGGTTTTGGTCACAATCCCTGCTAGTGGGAGCTAAAAGTTGGCCATTGCCCTCAGACTCTCTGCTGTTTTTGTAAGCAGCGGCCAAGGCAAGCATTTCAAAGGGACTTCAGTGCTGAAAAGACATGAAGGTGTGCAGAAGAATTTCTCACAACCAAGCAGATTGGATACCAAACTCCTATCACAACTGAGAGGAGCTTGTGGTTTTTTGTTGTGTCTTTTTTTAATGTCCCCATGCAGTGCTGGGGCAGATTGTCAGGCCGTCATCCTCAGTATGTTAACCTGACAATGCAGAGCAAATGCACACTGTATAGTTCTCCTCAACACCAGAGCTTGGTCCTGCCCATCTGCCTGCACCTTCAGACATACCTCATCCCAGATCTACCTCTCTGATTTCACTGGACTCAGCACTTGCACTGTGGAGTAAATCCCAATCCCTTTGAAGTTGATGGGAGTTTTGTTACTTGGAGAGAATAAAGCCAGGTAATTGAAATGTAGTTGCTACCTGTTGACTGGGTGGCCATTACAGATTTCACAGGCTTCAAAGGCAGCAAACAATTTGAATGCTCCTGTTGCCAGCCCTACAGAAAAATAAGATCCTGCATTATGCATTCCTGGATTTGATTTGCAGCTGGAACACTTGAGTTTGCACTTCAAACTACACCACTTCAGCACCCAGATCAAACCTGAGCCCCTGTCCAGACCCCTATGTGTAACTTGGTAACTAAGCAAGGTTGAGGCCCACCCAACCTGTGAAGCAGATGTGCCTTCTTTTTGGAGCTTTTTGAAGTACCAGTGTGGTCATTCTAGGGATGTTGCAGTAAAGAAAGGTATAGTTTGTTTTAACATGGTGCCTCAGTACCATGATGGTATCTGCAGGTACTAACAGCATCTAGAAAGATACTGACAACAGCTTTGAATTTTTTTGGTGACTTATCTGCAAGTCAGTGGTACTCATCTCTTAGCAGGTAGCAAAGGAACTTTAGCATGGAAACCCCATAGCTCTGCAGAAGCAGACCTACATCTAGTTCTCTCTTTCGGCCCATTCCTAAAAGCCACTGCAGCCTGCAAAATCTCTGACAGATCTTGAGCCCATGTAGTGAGGCACAGCTCTTCACAGGCACTTGAGTGGCTGCAGGAGGCATTCTGCATACCCCAGTGGGCTCTTGCTCAGCAAAGTGATGCACTAATGAACAGCAATTCCATGCTGAACAGAAACAGCTGTATATAAAGTGTCAGAGATATGTATATAACCTCATTTCTCTCAGCACTGCTTTTGCAAGAGACTTCGTAGGAAACATGCTGCATTGCTCTGTAACAAGCTCACATTGCCACTTTAATGTCTTTGAAACCCACCTCTTACCCTTTCAAATACTCTCAAACATAGGAAAGGGACCATTATTACCAGAAACATACAAAACAGCATTAAGGATCTGCTGCAGTTTAAAAGTGAATTTAGTTTCTCCCATGATTCAACAAAATTTACACAGATCTCTTTCACTACCAGGACAGCCAGTTTGCAGACCAATCCTTGGAAACCACCTCCAGCAAATTATTCCTGCTCTGGCCATCCCTTCACCTGGAGAAGACCCCAGACTGTATAGGCTGATGGCTCCTCCCTGGGGCATGAGGAGGGTTTTTTATCAGGGGAGAGAGAGTGGGAAGGACAAGCAGGGAATCCGAGGCGTGTGGGGAAGGAAAGGTGTGGGAGGAGGGCTGCACCAGGTCTGTGTACAGAGGGTGTTGCAAACGTGCCAGGGAGAGGCCCAGGGAGATCCTGGGGCCTGCTCAAAGTAGGAAAGTCTGAAAAATATTTTCCTAAGCTTGCCTTTGAACAGCTGCAGCCGACTTAAAGCAATGACACCAAGCAAACTGGAATCTGGATACTGCAGTTTTTAATCCAAACAGATGTCTTCTAAGCCCAGATCTCATCTCACCCTCCCAGGATGTCCTTTCTCCCTTCTCATCTCTCCACCTGCTCAAACCTGGACATGAATTGCCCCTAGCCTACCATGCCAGCTCCATCCTTGGGCTGCCTCCTAGTAAACGTGCTGTCTTGCATCATGCCTGTGACCCAAACAGCCCTCTGGGGTTAGAATACCAGTGAAGAGGACAGAATTATGCTCCTAGTTTAGTAGCTGTGGTTTACATACCAAGTCAATAAGACATTTAACATATCTGTGCCTCAAGTGTTTGCCACTTTAAAACGGAAGCAAGAGTGTTGACCTGTACTTGTAAAGCCATTTGAAGTCTCTTGCAAGTCACAGTATGGTCATTGTTTAAAACACTGTTAGATCTGTAATTCCTCAAACTAGCAGGCAGGGATTAGAGCAGTGCAGCTGCTGGGCAGCCTCAACGTACTCTTTTGGGCTGGCAGATTACCTGGACACAGGCAGGAGAGTGCAGGACCTCCTGGCAGTGGCCATGTGGTTGCTGCTGCCAGGACACAGCCAGGTGAACCAGAGCTCTGGGTCTGCCCCACATCACAGAAATCAGCTTGTCTTGAAATGTAATGAAAGTTGCCAAGAGTCACCTTCACTGCTGCTGCCTGTCCTTCTTCCCATTCATTTTTATCCCACTTGGAAGTGATCATTAGTGTTTACTGCCACTTGTCAACCAGCAGCTTGAAATAACAGAGCTGATGAGGGGGATGGGGAGGGTGAGTGAAGAAAACAGACACAAAAGCAGGGGCTGTTTGGTGAAAGGGCTGCCCTAGAGCAGTGCAGACCTTGTGTATTACAATTTATAAATGCAGAATTTCATCTCCTGTTCTTTCTTGCTATTGCAGAGCTGCCAACTCATGTTTTCACTGGCTCTCTCTCACTAGCCCATTTTCATGAAGCTTCATTGTTGTTCATCCTCACAATTACCACATTTCAACATGGCAACTTTTTTCTTTGCTGTTTCCTTACAGGATAATCTTACTTGCCTTTTCTGTATTTTGTCTCCCCTTTTTTCTCCACTCACCCCTCACAAATCTGACTTTCTTAGTCCTGTTCTCTTCCACTAGTCACCAGTGATTGCTTTTTTCACTGTATTCATGCCACCGGCCCTCAACAGCCCTTTGGCTGTTCTATCTCCAGCTGCTTTCCAGACACGATCTCACATGCATCCTTCCCAGCCACCCTCGCTTTGCAATGCTTGTTATTCATCCTTGAGTTCAGAAAACAAGTTCACTAAGGAAATTTCATAGACCACACAGCAGTTACATGACCTGTAGACAAATTGTTGGAGTACTTTCTAACAGGAGGTGACTCTTCTTTCTGGCATCCAGTGTCAGACACCACCAAAGCAATAGTAAATGAGTGCCAACCTCACATCCTCATCTTAGGCTCCACTGACAGCCCAATGCTTGAGAAAACTGAGCTGGAAGCCCTGAGTTTTATCATTGCTTAAAGCTTTGACATTCTTGCTGATGTCAGTACTTTGAACGCTGAGCCATTTTGATGTGGTCTCAACAAAACATACTTGTGGTCTGGATCCAGACTTCATAATTTATGTAACTCTAATCTAGACATGAACATTTCCATGTCCCAGCTTAATTTTCTGTAAAATGAGAATCATGCCTTTTCCTATCTCTTGGCCTGGTAAGAAGTTCAGTATAGCTTCTAGCTTCTCAACTGCTCTGAAGTTCTCAAATGAAGGGATTGAATGCAGGGCCAAAGAGCCAAAATGCTTTTCTGCCTCCTGGTTGTGAATCCATTCTTCACATCATTCCAAGAATGCTCTAAATATAGATAGAGTTGGTAGGTGAGATATCAGAGAGTCAGATGTGCACAAGAGAACTTTACTGTTTGTGCTTAGATCTTTACCTCAAAGCTAAAACCCAAACCAGCTGCATTAGACTTAACTAACCCAAGTCAAGAGGTTGGAACCCTCAGAGTAAAGTTGTTAAGTGTAGGCAGAGTAACATTCTTTGACATGTTTATTAGGTCTTGTCCAATAGTGATGTCTAAAGGCCTTGCTGTCTGCTATCTAATGACTGAAGGCTGTTTGCCACAAGTCTTTGGGAAGTATGGCATGTCTTTGTAAAAGAACAAGAGATTTCTTCTCATCAGAGCTGGTGACAGTCTCAGGAGCCTCTGCTTGCTACACCAGTCAGGTTTTGCATCCTACCCCTGGCTGCTTCTGATGGACCAGAGTGAAAAGTGCTAATCCAGGAGTACTTGAACTTCTCCAGAGAGTATCTGACACATGGCCTTTTGGGGTCCAAATGTTCCAAGTGTGTGTGGGAAGGACATTTCCCTTCAGTAGGTCCCTTTGATCTCTCTCACTTTAGGCTTCCCCTCCAGGCCTATTGTTTGCACATTGCTGTAACTACAGGAAAACAAATGCATTATACAATTTCCCAGACTGACTCACCCTGGTACTTGATGCCTCATGTTGTCTGGTTACCCTGATTGCATCATGTCAGCATGGGAAGCTTAAAGGCTGGTTTTTCTGAGTAATAATACTGCAATTGAGCAGTAGCTAAAAACAAAAAAGTTATCATTGTTAATATTATCTTCAACCTACAAACTACAAGGGAGAAAAGCCAAGCAAGCCAAGTCTCTATTAACTAAACCTTGTGTGAATCATGAGTTCCAGTCATGGGCCATGCTTAAATGATGCAGTATGTGAATATAAAAACCCTTTACTTCTGGAAACTTGGACTCAGCCATTGGAACGGTCCAATCTGTACTACTCCCTCGTCCCTGGCTCCTCTGGGATGCATTTTGTTCAGCATGTTGTAAACAGGGAAGGGCAGGAGGTGTTCATGTGGCTGTCATGCTCTGTGGGATCAGGGCTGTTGATTCAGAGTGGAGATGAAACCCCAGGAAATTTGTCCCCCCAGTTTGAGTTCAAGCATCTTACATTCCTGTAACTGATGTAGAGGAAGGGTCTTATCCATACTGTTTATTTTCAGCTGTCCCAGGTGCACCCAGAAAAGCTAACTGAGCTCTGGAGAGCAGCTCCAGCACCTGGATTGAGCCTCTTCAGCACTGCACCACAAACTTCCTGAGACACTCACCTTGGTTTCCCAAACATCCACCAAAATGCTTCTCCACCATAAGATCCCTGGCATATTAGCATGAAACTGTTGCAGCAAGTTCAATTCTAATGCAGGGCTTCTTCCACAAACCAAAACTTTGCTTAGAAGAAACCAAAGCTCCTCTCCAGTGCCTTCCTCTGTGGCAGGGACATGTTAGGTGAGAAATTATAATCTTTACAATCCCTCACCTGCAATACATCTCTTGCAAGCCTATGAGTTTGCCTCCTATTTCTGAACTGAGCTGACCCAGCCACTGCTTTCCCCAGGCTGCCCCATTCAGCACTAACTCGACCCTCAGCAGCTCTGGCTGTACCTACACATTTAGCCATGGGCATCCAAAGGTGAGGAAACAACAGAATCCTCCTCTTACACACACTGGGCAACAGGCTCATGTGTTCTGCAGGAGCTGTTTTCAGAAGCCGCATTTCATGCAAGCCAATACAGAGCCAGAGGCAGCAACATCCGTTAGCTCACGGAGGAAAGCCATCACCTCCTGTGCTCTGGCTCACAAAGGTTGGAAGGAAAGCCAGACAGTAAAAATATTTCTATAAAACTGCATCTTTGTTTTGAGTCAGGTGGACAAAAGACTCTGATTTCTTGGTATCTCACAGGGAAAAGAAGCACTAAAAGCTGCAAGACAAAAGCCTCTGTGCTGACTCTACTTCTCAGATTCATTTTTGATCACTTGATATTTGGTGCAAACAAGCAGCACTGTGTCAGCTGAGTTAAATACATGACAAATCAATACTGACAAAATTAAGAAGGCCTTCTTTATGCTTTGAGAAGATGATTAAAGGGTTTTCCAAGGATGTTTCTTCATTCAAAAGGATATAATTACACTTGAAGAAGTTATCATGTTTGTGCACTGTAACTACAAAAGCAGCTCTTACAGGACTTGTCTGGACACTTCCACGTTTCTTTGTTCTTCTTGTAAAGCTGTTTTTATGAAGGAACCTCACCACTATCCATACTTTTCATCCAAGTTTTATCTCTCTCAATTTCTGATAAGAGAAGATTCCTTCCTTTACAGAACCTGTGTTTTCTCAACTTTTTATTTTACATAGCTTTGCCAGGGAATGTTTTGTAAATCCAGAACGATTTCATCATTTTCAAGTGCACAAAATCCTCTCTGTCACTGACACTCTCTGGTATTATTTCTTGAACTAAAATAACTCAGCAGTAGCCTTTAAAAAAATAAATTAAACTAGGATTGAAGGCAAGTTGCCACCCAATGTAATGCAGACCTGTGACTGTGCAGAGGGTTATTACCTTAATCAGTTATCTGTAACCTCTGATGAACAAATGTGAAAAAAACATTATCTATGGTAATATATGCACACCAGTGTTCCAGCTGGCTTGTACTGACACTACAATCATGCATAAAAGTCAGGAAATTATGTGTGGAAAGGATAATGAGCAGCATTGTCTGCCCAATTACCAACTTTGCATATGCAAACAATAATTTTGCAAATCTGTGCCTGGCAAGCATTTTTTTCCTGAAGTTGCATCAGCAGCTCTAAGGTTAACTGTAGCAGCAAAGTAACCCAAAACCACCTCAACTCTGCTTCAACCCATCCTCCCTTTTTTGAAGGGAAGAAAAGTGCTTCATCTGAAGGTGATTAGAGGGGAAAGCACTCCAGCCCAGCTCCAGCAAAGCCTGTCTGTGGCGGAAAGGCCAGCTAAGTGTGGTGCTTAAAGCCTATGTGTGGATGCTTATAGAGGCTCCAGAGGAAAGCCTAACTGGGAATTACACTTCTTTTATTTCAGGGACTCAGATTTGTTCCTGCTGGACTCTCGAACGATCTGGGCTGCAGAAGAAGGGTGGCTGGTGTTTGACATTACTGCGACCAGTAATCACTGGGTGGTGAATCCCCAACACAATCTTGGCCTGCAGCTATCTGTGGAAGGCATTGATGGTGAGTGTCAGACACCCTCATCAGTCAGTGACTCTCCATTTCGGGTACACAACTCTCAGCCAGGGCAAGCCTTAAGCATTCAGCACTCTTTACTTTGAATAGGATTGCTTATGCATGGTTTTCCTGAATTTGCCTAGGAGGGAAATAATAATAACAGTAATTATAAAAAAAATCTGTAGATGTGTCAGGTTAAGGATGACCTCAAATGCTTTAACAGATGTGTGTCTGACACACAAAGTACATATATGCTGCTATCTAATTTGCTGGTAGTGCAGTCCAGGTGTGGAGAGAGAAGGAAAGTTTGTACACATGGAAAGACACAGCTGAGGGTTGTATGTAAAAGGCTGGTGTTAATTAGCACAAAAGTCCTGTCAGATTCAGAAAACAGCTAGGAACCCTTTTAATTTCCTCTCTTGCAGCAGAAATTACTAGTAAAGTCATGTCTGGTCTGGACTCCAGGGTCTGCAGTAGGCTTAAGGTACAAACATGTGAGGTTTGGGAATGGGTGAGAAGACCCAGCTCTGAAACATCTCCAGAAAGGATGTGCTCAGAATCACGCAGGGAATTTTCCTAGCCAGGTATTAACTAAGTCATGCTGCTTTGTCTTAAAGTTAAGACTCCTATGCTCACCTGGGAACTTGTGCAAGGAAATGAAAGTATTCTGGATCTTCTGGGGTATTTTTGGGACCAAAACCATCTGGAATTTCCTGGATGCCCCACAGGAGACTAAGCAAAATCCACCCCAAATTTACTATAAATACTCAGAATGTAATTATCTAAGGACACATTTTAATTCTCCAAATGTGCATTTATGGTATCACTTGCTATTGGTTTTTATACAACACTCTGAACATTTCCAGTAAGTAGCATTTTGCATAAAGACTGTACAAAGCAGTTTTGCAACAGGCAACATATGGAGAGTGATTTACATGAGAGAGTGATGTTACTCCTGTGAGACCTGCACACAGAGGTGCATAGAGTTTGTTTTAACCTGCCCTGAGTGATCAGTCAATGCAGCAAACCAAACCCAGATACAAAGCAGGAGCTTTACGATCGACATTACTAGTCCCCACCCCAATGACAGATGCCTTTTGCCATCTTTGTATAAAGATTCGATTTCAACCTGATGTAGAAGTTCATCTTAGCTCTTCAAGCAGTAAGGCAAATCAACAGCCCAGACAAGCTTAACCTGTTTTCAAACACTTCTTGTTTTGTTTCCGGTTTGCTTCCTCCATAAAATGCTTGGAAGTAGAGGAGTTGTGCCCAGGATTATGGCACGTTTGTTCTGTTGTGGTTCACACACAGGAAAACCATCAAGACCCAGCACAGAACCCGCAGAAAAGCAATAGCTGGAAGCAGACTAAGACCTCTAAACACTATGGATACTACACTATCACACTCTCCTACTGATAAAGTCATCTTATCACTCTTTCCTCCCCCACCCTCACCTAGTGATAAAACAGCAGAAGTCAGTGCCATTTCTCATCGTTAAGGAGGACAGCAGCTGATTTATGAGCATGTTACAGATTTCAGTGGAGACTTCTTTGGGAACCTGCATCCAAGGAAATGTTGCAACTTTGCATACATTTACAGTAACCCTGTCTGCTCTGCTGGAGCAACTAGAAACAGGCCCTTAAAAGCATATAGCCAGCTCTATCACACAGTGAGCCTTCAAAGACAGAAATTCCCTGGTTCAGTGATGAGTGCATGCTCATCTGTTACTTGATTCAATTAAAATTAGGAATCTGATTTATTATTGTTTTGGACTCCAGAGAAATCTCTCAGAGTTTGTATATGATTTCAACCCATTGCTAAGTGACCTGCTCCTTTCCTAAAGCAGATTAACAAAATACTTCAATCAGCTTGTCATTCAAGTTAGAAAAGTCATCTGCAGTGTTTGAACAGTAAATACAGAGATACAGGACCCAGCTGTCTGCTTGTCTTCTGTAACCAAGTTCCCTGGCACCACAGCTTTGCATTCACATTTCTCCACCACACACTTGAATTTTTCTTTCTATTCTGAATGGCAAGGACACGTCCTTCCTTGCTCCCCAAGTTTCATTTTGGATTTAGACCAACTGTGTGTGCTAACAAGAAGGCTGCTTTAACACCTGGACTTCATATGAAAATCATATGCTACAAACACAGCAGGATTTTGATGCAACACTATATGCTTGAGCAATCCCCAAAGCTTTAGCTGAATTAGAAAAAACCCCTTGACTTTCCTCTGCATCTGTCATTACAGAGATCTCTAATCATGAAGCCAGTACAGTCTATTAAAAATTCTGACGTCATGAGCACTGTCCAGATGAAATTATACACAAGAAATTAATTGTTTTAACAGATCTTTCTATTTCTTTATAATCTTGCCAAATAAGTCTGTCAACGTGTATAACTAGGGTGGAATCAAAGGGCATTTGTTTACTCTTTGAAAATGGGGATCAGCTCAAGCAGTAAGTAAAAGAAATGTTGGAGTGACTCAGTAGCCTTCAGCAAGCTCTCAGCCCAGCACCCGATACGCCTTGCTCAGCAGCAGCATGTGGGAACCACAGCTGCCCACTTAGGTTTACTTAGTTTATTACTTAAGATCCCATTTGTGACAGTATTTAAAAAGCAGTTTTATAAAAGCAGATAAAGCAGTGGCCTCCAGTTCAAGAGCACAGCTCTAGTTCTTTTGGGAGAAGTTTATCATTGTCTAGCGGTGACTACACACGTCCTTGTGTTTAGCCTTGCTTTCTGGATGCACAGGGAAGTGAGGAAGTGGATTTCCCCCCTCTTGATTAAAAAGAAATGTTCTACACCACATAGAGAGCATTCCATGCCTTTTTTCCACCCCCCCATAAGGAAACACTGCCACCATTCTGCTCTTGAACCCATGCTGATGTTACATGAGGAATTCATTGGCTAGACGCTAATTACAGATGCACAAATGCAACTCCATTAGACATATCAATGTAAGGTTCAGTCCCCTCACCACACACTGCTAACCTACTCTCTAGAGACATGGTAAAGGTAAAATAATTTACACTGGAAAAAAACATAAGTCATAGATGTACTTACTGGTTTGGAGAGCTTTGGGAAGCTTGGAGGCTGCTTTGAAGAGGCAGGAAGAGCTGCAGCAGTGATCTTCAGTGAGCTCAAACTCTTGCAGCTGAGTTTTTTTTCAGGAAATAGGGCTTCAATCTGGCAAAGCCTGAGCACAAGTGGAACTAGTTAGATATCTAGCATTAGCTGCTTCCTTAAGTACTTTGTGGGCTCAGCCTCAAATGTTTAAAATAAAAACTGTTTGGACAAGTTTCCAGAAAGGAGCTTAAGCAGAAGGTGAAGAAGTTGTTGGTGTATGTCCACACATAAATCTAAGTACATGAGTTTTTGCCCACACATAAATCTAAGTACATGAGTTTTTGCATTTGCCATTTTCACCTGAACTTTCCTGGTGTCCTGTCCCAGGAGGAGTTTTGCTTTATCTAGTTGGCAAGGCCTGCCTACACTGGGCAGTTGTTCTGTTGCTGAGCTCCCATTAAAACCCCTTCTGAGCCAGTCCTCTCCACAGATCCCATATAGTGCAGCGTGGGGTTTGCTCACAGGGCTGCACACTTCTAGACAAATAGAAAATGCACTCCAGTTGAGGCTGGTCAGTCTCTTAGCCTCAGGCTTTGACCACAGTCCCCCTTTATCTGTCATGTTTACTGATTTTTTTGGCCACATGCAAGAGCAAAGGGGGAAACAATTCCATAAAGACAAGGATTTATAATCTTTGATATGCAGTCTATTCATTTTGAAAACAGCAGTTATAGAACATCACCTAGAATACTTCCAGTTACCAGCTTCTTTATACATGGTAGTCTGTGGCCTGTAGAACCCCTCACTTGCTCTCCCTGACCAGGCTGCTTTTCAGGGCTTCCCTAGACAAGTGCTACCTGTCCTTTGGCATACTCAGTTTGTGGCTGACAAATTGTGGCCCAGCTCTGTCCTCAGCAAAAGGATCACAAAAGCCATTAACATGACTTTGACCTAGCAGCAAGACTCAATAGCTTGCAACAGTGAAATTCTGGATACCACCCCTGCGTTTCTCCACAGCACTCAGACATCCTGTGGAGGCAACATGGAGAAATACTCAATTCCCCAGTGCTACCTGCTGCTTGCAGATTTTGGGGTTCTTTTAATAACAATTGATTTAATTCTACAGAGAAAGCACCTAATCATCTTTTCCCAAAAATCAGACTATTTTAAAAGCCCAGGATGAAGGAAGCATGAATGGTAATCAACAATTGTGCAGCAGTGGTCAGGTACAGTAGTGCCAAGATACAGCAATAAGCAAAATGTCTCTAAACATCTGAAGTATTTGTTTCTCTCAGCTACAGTATATCTGGAACTCTGTCAACATTTCATGCAAGGCATTTTTGTTTTAAGTTAATAACCTTCCAGTGGGAATTTAGTGTTCCTATGGGCTGAGTTTTATGGTTCCTTTTATAGGATCACTTCAAATTATAGGTTGGTGAACTTAAAGAAACCCCTCTAAAGAATGTAGGAAAAGTTAATGCTAAGTGGATTTAAGGTAAAATAATTATAGGTAGGGCTATTTTATGTAACTTTTACATGCAGATATAAAATGAAGTTAGCTGTGCTGAGCTGCTGCTCTTGTCAGAATAAGCCCAGGCCCTTGGTGGATGGATTCATACAGACATGCCCAGGGATTGCCCACAGTAGCCAGCAGCTCTCCCCCTTGTTAGCCTCACTATGCCTGCTGAACACAAAAAGTCACTGCAGGCCTTCTCATCAAGTCCGTTCTGTTATGAAGGGCAAAGCATCAATCCCAAACTGGCCGGTCTCATCGGAAGGCACGGCCCACAGAACAAGCAGCCCTTCACGGTAGCCTTCTTCAAAGCCACCGAGGTCCATCTGCGCAGTATTCGCTCCACGGGAGGGAAGCAAAGGAGCCAGAACCGATCGAAAACGCCAAAGAACCAGGAAGCTTTCCGGGTGTCCAACGTTGCAGGTACAGCATGGCTTGCTGGCTGTGGGGTAACATGGGAATGGTTTCTCCCACATTCAGCAGTTGGTTGTCTCTTTGGTCTGCCAGGTGTTGGTTTGAAACTGCTTGCCCAGATCTGAGCCCCTTAGTTTGAGAGGGATAGGGAACTGCTTGAAAAGGTCCAGTGCAGAGCCAGTGGAACATCTCCCTTACTTAGGAAGAAAAGCTGAGACAGCTGGGTCTCTGTAGCCTGGAGAAGAGGAGACTGAGAGGTGACCTCGTTAATGTTTACAAATATGTGAAGGGTGAGTGTCAGGAGGAAGGAGCCAGGCTCTTGTCAGTGATGTCCAATGATAGGACAACAGGCAGCAAGTATAAGCTGGAGCAGAGGAGGTTCCACATGAACATAAGGAAAACCTTTTTCACTGTGGGGATGACAGAACACTTGAACAGGCTGCCCAGAGAGGTTGTGGAGTCTCCTTCTCTGGAGACATTCAAAACCCACCTGGATGCATTCCTGTGTGACCTACTCTAGGTGATCCTGCGCTGGTGAGAGGGTTGGATCAGATGATCTTTACAGGTCCCTTCCAACCCCTCACATTCTGTGATTCTGTGACTATTTCAGAAAAATTATAAAAATAATGTTTCTTTGAAACAATGTGTGATTAAAACAGTAATGTATTTTAGTGGATCTGAATTGAAATGCTGTAGATTTGCAGAGTCTGTGATACGAAGTTTAGGCTCCCCAAAGGTTTAGTAGTCCCAAAAGTTTCACACGGAAGAGGGAAGCCCATTCATTGCTCAGGATAACCACAGCTATTTTGGGGGGAGCTGTGCTTCCTAATATGGAAGAAAACTCCTTCAGGCATTTGAAATAGAAACGTGGCTTAATTGAGAGATACCTCAGGATAACAGGCCCTTGGTGACCTTCCCAGCAGGAACCACGGCACAGGGCTAGCTCTGCTGAGAGTAGTGACAAATTCCAGGCACTTCAGTGAATGAGGGAGAGATTGTAAGAAGCAGAAGGACAAGGACAGTGTAGGGTACAGTATTATCTCAGGCAGCTAATCTTTGCCTTGGGATGCTTGGGGTTACCTGCAAGGCTAGAGGAGAACTCTGTCCCGTCAATGTTGTTGCAGCTTCCCTGTATTTAATCAGTGCTACTATGAGGTCAGAGGGAGCTCAGAAAAAAACAAACCATAAAAAGCTATGTTCCTGGGTCTTTCCCCAGCCATTATTTTATGACTACAACTGAAAATGTATTTAAAAAACCAAAAATCAACAACACAAATGCACCAGTTGAGCAGTGATGCCTTGCTCCCTTTGGGGGCATTGCTGAGAGCTCTGGGTACCAGAGCCACCCAGCCTTATGGCCACCCTTTCTCCCCATGCAGAGAACAGCAGCAGTGATCAGCGACAAGCCTGCAAGAAGCATGAGCTCTACGTCAGCTTCAGGGACCTGGGGTGGCAGGTAAGGGCTGTGCATGATCCAGATGTGTGAGCTGGAGTGCCTTTGCACATCACATACTGAGCTGCAAGGGTGACATCAAGCCAGTCATTTTTATGTCCTGAGGGAGAAATTGCATACTGCCTTTAGCAAGCTTCTGCAAAGTTAGGGTCTACAAACATTTAGTGTGAGACTGGCTGGACTCAACACAATAAGGGCCTTTTGACAAACTGTGGCCCAGAATTTCCTCTGGTGGTACTGGATGATGCTGAACAGATAACCAATTAAACCCTGAAGTTAACTACTCCATGGGCACATTTGCTAAGTCGGATATGCCCCTCCAGAAAAAGCAGCCTCTTCAGCGGTGTATAAGATAACGTGAGCAAGGCCAGGGTGCCAGAGTCTTACTTTGCAGAGCACTGCAAACTGTGTGTGGATGTACAGATTGAAAGATTGGTTTGCTTTTTGTTTCACTGCACAAGATGTCTTTCTTTGCAACCTAACATCTTCAATTTAATCCAGGACTGGATCATTGCTCCAGAGGGCTATGCTGCGTATTACTGTGAAGGAGAATGTGCTTTCCCCTTGAATTCATACATGAATGCTACCAATCATGCCATTGTACAGACACTGGTAGGTGCACTGTGCAACCATGTACTTATGTCTGATAGGTGCTACTCAGAAGTAAGCTTATACACACAAAAATCTGCCAAGCTAACAAGAGAAGGAAGGTCTGCATTAGCTTATTAAGATGCCTGCAGCATCTGGCTCAACATGTCTAGCCAAGTGGCCTGAATTAACAGTTGGCTAGGAATTACCCTGCCTTTGCTGCAAGCGTTGACATGCTGTCTCTAGTTTAAAAGGGCCCTATGATTGACATCTTAATGGTGGTGCAGTCCCACTGCATAGGGAGGAAAGAGCAGGATGTGAGAGCCACTGTCAGCATCTCTTGGAAGGACTCTGTAAGGACCCACTACAGGCTGCTGCCAAAAGCAGATTTTGGGGCAGCCTGAGGAAGGAGTCAGTGAATCCTCAAATTACACAGCCTGGCTGCTCTGTGGGCATATTTGTTTTTATGATACTGTACAAAGATGCCCAGATAGGAGCCCTGAGCTGGCATGTCCTCATGACACAGTGCTCGTGCTCAGGGGCAACACTGGCTGGGGGCCACCCAGCCCCAGCAGTGTATCACCAAAGCCAATGCACTATAGTTTTTGTCATGGGACAGGGGACATGCTGGTCCTGAGTACCCAGGCTGTCCAGCATTCCCAGCTGACCTCCCTGGATGCCCTCTCCTACCCAGCCTAGACCCAGTTTAGCAGCCCTAGGCTCCCTGCACGCATCTGGAGGGCATGAGGAGGCTCACTCCACCTTTCCATCTGCATCTCATGTCCTATGCACATCTAAGGACAGCATAAAAAAACCTATTAGGTAAGACCAAGGGAACAAATATCTGGATGGTTTTCTCCTGGTAGATTGCTTGCTATTTGCTTTTGCCTCCTCTCCTTGGAGGTCCCTCAGGAGAGATTAGAGAGGACCCAGAGCCCTTGGCCCAAGCTCAGTGTTGGTGCTGCCAGCCACAGGGACAGGGCCCCATGGCCAGAGCTGATGGGATTTCTTTTGAAACCTCATCTGCATGTCCCACGGAGGTTATTGTAACTGGTACCCTTCTGGAGAACACTGATCTGACAGACGGGAATTTCCTAATGCAATCATGCCTCACTGAAAGATTTCCAGCTAGATCCGACTTGGCTGCACGTGTCAGCCTCGGTACATGCAGGGGACATCTCAAGACATTTGTACACAAAGCCAGGTGTTCAAAACATGTCTGAGTGAGCGCATGGGACAGACAGAAGGTTGCTTGGGAAAGAAAACTATGGGGGAGGAGAGGAGGAAAAGTAAATCTTAACACGCCTCTATTTTCATTCCTTAGGTTCACTTTATAAACCCAGAGACTGTGCCGAAACCCTGCTGTGCTCCTACACAACTCAATGCCATCTCAGTGCTCTATTTTGATGACAGCTCCAATGTTATCTTAAAAAAATACAGGAACATGGTGGTACGAGCATGTGGCTGTCATTAGATTTGTAGGAAAGAAAAATGTTATTTGTGAAGAGTGGTTTTGTATGGTTATGTGGGGGAGGGGAAAAGGTTAGCACTCCAGCAATGGGTTTGAAAAAAAAACAAATCCCAAACAGTTTTGTAGGACTGGGCTTCTGAAAGTTCAGACAATGGAAGAGTTTCTGGATCTAAGTGGCTTTTGAACACATTTTGTTTTAGTTTATTACAGACAATGAGCTTGTAAACTGAAACAAGCCAGAGAAACCATTTAAAACCAAATCTGCCTACAAAATCGGCTCCTGCAGTACATACTTCTGCAAATAAGTCTTTCTGAAAGATTGCAAGCTCACCAGTGTTGATTGTGAGTTAAAAAATGATAATCTATCAAAGGTGAGAATGTGCTGTGACTAATAAGCGTGCGTAGTTCCTGTAACACAGTTTGCAATAAAATGAACATAATATACCTGGAGTGAACAGGTTGTTAGAGAATGATTACTTCCATCCCTCTGTTTCCTTCAATTTCATAAGCAAAAAGAAAGACTAATTACATGAAGCTTCCAGTTTTAGACTATAAGAGCAAAAACTATGCCTGGATTAATGCAAATTCAAAAGACTGGTCTTAAGGAAGGAAGAAACAAAGCAACACAACCCCCTCAAGAATTTTCTAACTGGCAAGCAAAATAATTCCAAAGAGCAAGACTTTTTGAGCCTACCTTTTTTGATCAACAGGGAAGGAAATTTCCTCAAGCAAGCAAAAAGAATTAGTATAGCTATGAACTTGAAACGGGAAAGCAGCAAAATGTTAAGAAACAGAGATTAAACCTCACATTTAGCTGGGTTAATCCTGTGCAGTTATGGAGTTGTGAAAGCCAGCTAAAGATCCTGCTCCTGTTTGGAAAATGTCCATTGACTTCACTGACAAAACAAGTTCCAATGCTTTCTCAATACAGGGAGGTTCAAGTGCAGAAGGTGCTGTAAACTGGGACATACACCCAGCACCACACAGACTCGACTAGAAACAAGCTAGGAAACCTTAGTTCCCAGGGTCAGTGGTTTTGATAACCCCCTCTGCTTCACTATTGGCTTCATCTTAAAAAACAAAACAAAACAAAAACCTAAAAATTAGAAAACCCTTTCAGGAGCCACAGCAAAAAAAAAAAACTGGAATCAGGAGCAAGAAAATGTAGCCTCAAGGCTTTTCTTTTTCCTTCTTTTAAAGTCACAGGTTACACAAACATCACACTTACGTAATTAAAACTCAATTAAAGTTGTTGTGGTGAAGAATACAAAGTAGCAGTATCCAATCATGAGCTAATTCAACACTTTGGCATAGGTTGTGATTACAAAAGTAGGATTGGCATATGTGTCACCCAGGAGATAAAAAAGAAAATTCAATCCAATAAAACACCAGATCCTCAGCACACCCAGCTCTAAGTTTCCCAACTTTGAAACCTCAACCTCCAACAGCTGGGTCCAGAACATCATAAATCCCTGGAGGTGGTTCTCTTTGCTCAGGGTGGACAGGGTGATGCAGCCACAGTGGGAACTTGGCTCCATATCTTGCCTTAGAGGAGAGTTAGGGAAAGAAGATAGATGAACACAACTGCCTTATTCTAGAAGACAGTCACTGCTCTTCTTCCTATAAGTTGCAGATCAAATCCAGACCAGATGCCTCACTTTAAAAAGAATGAGCAAGGGAAGAAAAAAATTGTTGCCTATTATATAAATTGGAAAACTTGTTTCTAATGTTCTAATTCTAATCTCATTTAAGTCAATTGGTGCTTTCCCAACAATTTTCTCAGTAGCAGGATCAGGCTTATGGGAAAGTGGAAGTCTCTCCACAACATGGGTAGGTTTTGGACTGGGGCCTTGATGAGCAGTTGCCACATTACCAGATGTACCCAACCCAGATGACTCAAACATCTGCAGGACCATCCTGGCCATAGCATGCATACTCCTCAAGCACAACTCCAACAAACTTCTTAACTGCCCCAAAGTGAGACTTGAACCAAATAGTTACAGCCAGACAAATGGCAGGACAACAGCTGAAGCCAAAAGACTCTCTCTCCCTGGAGCCTGCAGACAAGACCATCTACAATAAACAGCCAAAACTGCCTTCAGTGCACCTCTTACTTAAGAGAGGTAGAGCGATCACACAGATGGGAAGCATCTTTTGACATTGTATACATATATACACCAGTGCTTCTGTAAACCTCCTAAAGGAAGTTAAGATACTGCCTAGAAAGTTAAAAAGCTAATGATGCCTAAACTTCCACTATTTAGTAGTCAAGGATTAGTTTTTGTTGCGGGTGTTTCAGTGTGTGGTCACTGCATTGGTGTATTGCATTTTTAACTCGGACCAGAGTATCTTGCTGTATAGGGTTCCTATATTAAATATGATGTGGGGATTGTTTCTGGTTTGGTTTGTTTGTTGTTGTTGGTTCTTTTTTTTTTTTTCCCCTAAACATAATAACAGGATTTCTGTTGCTAGGCTCAACATCAGCTTCACTGTTTGTACATTTTTATGTAAATAGTTGTCACAAGCTGAAGAAGAATTATTTATTTCCATCTCTGAATTCCTTTTCAATCACATCCAGGAAAAATGATTCTCGGTTCCTAAACACATTTGTTTCCTTATTTAAGAAAGATATTTATTAACAGTTGGCAAAAATGCATACACATTTCTGGTTCTTTTCATAGAGCAGTTGTCAGAAGCCTTTTGTACAAACTAGTAAAATAAATCATTGCAACTTTACAAAAGATATCCCAACAACAGTGTGTATCTGTGTGGTTATTCTCCCTATACTCAAAGAACCTTTCTGGCTGGGCGTATTTCATCCTGAGCCTCTGTTTTCACATACGTCAATCCTTATGTACGAGCAAGACCTGCACGTGTTGCTTTTGGGTGTGATTCCTTCAGCCCAAATACAACAGAGAGGGAATTCTACCAAAAAAAAAATATGAATATGTCTTGCAGTCTGCACTGCAAAGATCTGTGATTGAATTGTAGTGCAGCTGTCAGCAGCTGTTTCAAAGAAGCAGGGGGTAAATTAGTTCTGTTTACTGCTAACATAGTTCAGAGATTTAGTCATCCCAATAAAATTATAGAGGCACAAGAAAGGAAGAAAGAAACTCCAAAGGAACATCAGCCAAGAAGCTGACATTTTCTAATTTAGATTGTTTTAGCATATTTCAGAGATGCTGCTGGCATGAGGTTTCCTACTGTGGATACCACACCACATTGCTATGGAGGCAGCTGAAAAAAATAATGGTCTAAACCCCTGTATTAACTAATATTATATCTTCAGGGCATAACAGCAGTTTTTGGGTTCTTGTTTACTTTGAACTGCAAGCAGAGTTGTGCCCGTTTATGTAGATATCTTTGTTGATCCAGAGGCTTAAATCATCAGTGTTTTGGAGTTGAACTACCATCTACCATCTTTCACAAGTGATTACATACCCAAAAATGAATTTGCTTCATGCAGCAAGCTGAAGTCCAGCCAAGCATCAGCAGAAAGGCCCTTATTGACCAAAACTAATGCCTGCTTGACTTTGCTATGCCTACCTTTAGAAGTTAGAAGGAGCATCCTCTGCTATTTCTCATTATGGTCCCAATTCTTTGCTTTTAGCCCCAGTGTAAGTCAGAGGTGGTTTCAGCAATAGGCAGAAACATTTAGAAAGAAGAAAAATCATCCTGTTTTACAGTGCCAGTCTTGCACCAACAGAAGCTTTACCAGTAATGTCAACATCTCTAGCCTTACATCATGAAATATTGGTTGGTTTCCAGCTCTGCCACAAACACACACAACTAGCTGGATATGCTTTGGAGCAGTTTTCCCAGCCTGGGAGCCAAAACTCTGCTCCCGAGCTGGTTGCAGCCTCCCCTCAGTTTGCAGCGCTACTGTGGCTTTGTCTCCTCATCTACTGTTCTGGAAGAGGAATTCTTGACGTGAATACAAACGCTGCCATAAACTGGCAGGGCCATAAAACTCTAGAGAACCAGCTTCAAAACAGCTAGATTTATCTGAGTAATGACATTTTAAAGAACATTTAAAACATTTATAGATCAGTTATTTTAACTTCCTTCCAGGCCAGACTTGGAGGACATTATGTTTGTTTAACTGGGCTCTTTTAGATCTGTTCCAGTACTGACAGTGGGATCCTTTTGTCCCTATGCAAGAAACTGCCTCCATTGTTGCCAATGGTCACATAATAAAAGATAATGATTTAAGCAAGCCTTAGTGTAATGTTAAGAGTCCTGACTTTTATGGAAGTGTCACTTGTAAATCCTAAACCCAGCAAGGGAGAGCACAAGCACAGCTCAGTGGCATGGCCAAGAACCAGAGGATTTCCTCTGCTGCTCTCTTCAATCCCTTCAGCTCTTCTTGCAATGGGAATATACACTTTCTGGGTAAAGGCTCATCTTTTGAGTTCAGTGTTTGCATCCTCTGTTTCCATCCAAACACCCTGTTTGCTGACTTTCATTGCTAACACATTATTCTCCATACTCAGCTGCTCCTTTGGAGAGAAATTCTGCCCAATTAAGCTAAAAGGAGCCTGTTTGAAGTTTTTATTTATCAGGTAATGATTGACAAGACCTTGAGGCAAAAACTAGGAGCACTTTATACTACAGTCATTCATTACCAAGTACAAAAGCAACACAAATGGGTTATTATGGCCACTCTGAGTCGCTCTGTTTCAAATAAAAATATCTATTCCTACAACAGAATTTGTATTCCTAAACTAGAAGCTAAGAAAGATCAGAAGTTTGGAATAACACAGGTTTAATGCATCAATTTGTTTCCTAGCCCCTAGGAAAACCAGTTTGCATGCTATTTGCTGACCAGACATAGAAGCAAACTTTTTAATGGTCTGAGAGAGATTTTGATACTGTGGATTTTGCCCACAAATCTGCTCTTTTCTCCAGTTAATAGAATCCTGATGTTTGAATTAATCCCATAAATGAAGACAACACAAGCTTTAGACAGCTTGAGTTTGGCCTTTATACTTAAAAGGAGAACAAGACAAGTCATAGTCATGTTCATCAAATTCAATTTTCGTTTTTTCCTTTTTTTTCCAATCAGAGAAAAGTACTGGGGAAATTGGGAGAGCAGAGAGGCCTACAGCCCCGCTCCCACAAGCCCTCAGAAAGGCAGCTTTGCCCTTGACTGATTTTTGCAGACATGGTTAAGCATTTAACCATTTGAATGATGCGTTGTAAGTGGGACGGCTGAAATTAACCTCACCCTCAAAGAATTGGCTTGCTTGTCCAAGGTAAAATCCAATCCCAGGCCAGTCAGCAGTAATTTGGGGAATGGGGCATTTGAGTCTGGAATTGGGAGAGGGTGAGTGGCTGTATTCACTGCAATATTCATGGGCTTGCCCATAATTAGAACCATGCATTCACCCTTTCAGAATGGGAAGCAGAAGTGGCTCCTGCGTTAGCAGCCCTGCGCTGCTGATTACTTTAGGCTAATGGTCTTATTTTAAGCAGCTCTTAAGAAAAAGGCGGGGAGAGACATGACACAAGGACCTCAGCAGATCTGGTGTTCTTTAACGTGTCAGCACCTGTAGCTCAAGACCTGAACTTCAGGTTTATGCCATACTTCTAAAGCAGCATGTCGATGTTTGGGAGGTCACTGTGGTTGTGAGTGTACAAAAAAACCACCTAGCTCCCCACCTTCTATTCCGCAGCATCATCTCTGCTAAGGTCTAGAGCAAGCAATGTCCTTGGTAGTGGCCAGACTCTAATGGTGACACCAGCAAGGTGACCTTCAGCTCAGCTAATGAAAACAAACCATTTCAGGCTGCTGGATTTATTCCTTTGTTATTTGCTGCTGCCGTGTCAGATGCTTCATATAAAATACGTGGAAGCAGAGACATTGAATGTCTGGATTTGGTTATGAGGGGTCAGAGCTCAAAGATATCATTTCTCAGGTGCCAACAATTTAAGCCATTTTGTCCAGCATTTATAACAAGCTGTAGACAAGAACAGAGAGGTTGATGGCTGTACATCCATCTGCCTTGGTCAGCAGTACTGATCAGCCTCCGCAGAAAAAGATACTTGGGCAACTGCTTAATGAGAGCAAATTCTGTCTTTGACTATGTACTAAACATGCAAGAGAGGAGAACAAACCAACATACTCAGCTAATCCAAAACTGGCAGATGAATAGTATTGCTTCTTATTTGTTTATTAATTTCTTGCAGTGTTCTACTGCCACTACTGACTTACATTTGGCTCTTGATGCTAGCACCTAGCTCTTAAATTCACTGAATTGAGTTGTCTTACCTTAACAGGGTATGACCTGCCTGGACTGCAGTTTAAGGACTTGGTTAGTTACTCCAAGGCCTTCTTTAATGAAACCTCAAGGCTAAATTTTGGAGTGCACAGCAAGCAGAGGTAGGGCTAGGCATTTCAGAAAAGAAAGCATTCAGCTACTCACTTTGCAACTGTATAACCAGGTGTTGAAATCCATCTTGCAGTGTTCCTCAGGAAACTCAGCCAGTGGTTTTAGGGAGAAGGAACATGACACTCACAGATGCTGGGCCACCATCAATTTGGAGCAACTTTAATCAAGAGATCCTTTTCCTAACAGCATACCAGACCTTTTTTATTCTTTTTTTTTTAAATTAGAGAAATGCACAAGTGATTCCAAATTCAGTTCATCGGTTGTTTTGGTTTCACATGACTACTGAGAAACCAACTGTAAAAGCTGGTGTAGTTACATACACACATACCATGCACAGAATGTGAACTATAAATACTGGCAGGGAGTCTGGTTTAGGAAGCTGCAGTTAACATTGTGTGAGAACAGACCTCGGAACCCCCATTTCCAGAGATTCAAATTGCAGAGAGTGGGGAGGGAATAAATCCGATTTTACTGGAACGTTGCCTACAACTTCTCAGCCATAAAGCCTTTATTTATGGCTGTTACATAGCATGAAGGATTCAATTTGCCCTTTGTTACGAATTTCAGTGGATCATGTAACTGTTTATTTCCAGATTGTTTTTTAAAGTTGGCATTTTTGGTTTGCAGGAGAAAACAAAGCTCTTCATAGTGCACACTAGTGAGGGTGTGCTTAAATTACACTTGATGAAGAGTACAATGGGATTCCAAAGCAACTGCTTTCAGTGGTACACAGAAAAGAATGAGATAGGGTAATAAAGGACTTTCATGAGATTGGGGGGCTAGGGGGATGATGACTAGTGTCTAGGTTAAGGTATCCCCACCTTAGTTACTTGGCCATGATCTTGTAACCATTTCAGTCAGGAATGGCAGCTAGATCCCTTCAAGAACTGATGGAGGGACTTCTCAGAAGCAATAGCTGCAGCTTCACAGGAGTAGGTGGAAATGCGTAATCAATCCAAGGCACAAACTGTATCAGCTCTTTGCAGCTTGGAGAAATTTCCTGCTTTTAGTAGCAGCTGAGAACAAGATGCTCAATTAAAAAAAAAAATAAATAACACAGCCAGAGAAAGATGTGTGCCTTTCAGGGACACACTGCAGCCTGACTCCTCTGCACTAGCATATGAAGTTGCAATGACAGTCCTATTAACCAGCACTTGCAAAGCAGTTACTCTTCAAAGTGGTTTGATTGGTATTAGTTAAAAAGGAGGAAGGTTGCATTTTGCATTCATTTACTTCATGTTTCTCTTCTGGCTCAAGAACAAGCCTTGATAAACCTGTTGTTTGGGTAAGTGGCAACAGCCTCAAGTTAAAAGAGATGGAGACTCCTTCCTGGGAGATGGGGGAGACTGACAGCAAATTAAGCCCACAGGTCAAATATTATGTTCTCCAGATGGGAGTGACAGTCTTTGAGGAAGCAGATCTGGTTTTCTGCTGCAGCACCTCTTAGAAAATGAAAAGAAAAACATGTCTGCCAACGCTGCAGGATACTGGATTTCCTTATGCTTCATTTCCAGACCATGTGTCAGACATACTCTGGTGTCTCCTTATATGTATCTTCCTCCTCTTTATGAAACAAGCTAGACGACCAGAGAAGTATCAGGCCTGTGATTTACCTACCTCCTCTTGAAAGATGCTCAGGAAATGGAGAGGTGGAGAAGATCACAAGGACTGTCATTTTCTAGGTCAGTCCCTGGCTGATCAAATACAGCATCAATACACAGTTTGCAAGAGCGTGACACAGTCTACAGCCCCTTAGTACCCTGCAAGCAAGATACAACATCCCTCTTTTGTTAGATACACTCAGACAAACTGAAAACCTTTGGTACAAACTACGTAAAAACTGTGTGAGCTGCAAGCTTTCAAGAAGAGATCAGGAGTGCCAATGTCCCTACAACAGGAGCACTTACTAGACAAACACATGAACATAGTGCCATGCCTCTGGTGGCAGAGAGGCCCCCATTTTGTTATGAAGGCAACTGTTTTTCCAAACACTGGGATGGAAATCACAGACAGTTCTAGGCTTAGTATCCCCCAGATTTGTCAGCCTCTAGTTGAAAATATGAGTCAATTGGACAGAGGCATAGTAAACCTTTCCACCTCTAAAGGGAGGGTAAGAATGAGCAACTTGCCAAGAGGTGTCATGTATTTGCAGAAGAATAAACTCTTAACATCTTAACTAAACTCTTAACATCTGCCACTCCCACATATGAGAATCTTCTGGGGAAAAGCAGTTACTTGATCAATACACAAAAATACTGAGCTACAGCTCTTCTCTCTTTGGTCAAGCTAAGGAGAGGCCTTTTCTGTATGTTGTGGATTGGTGAACATCGTGCCCTATATTTCAAGTCTTCATTGCTGGTGCCGACCTTAATTGCTGCTTCCCATTTGCTTTGGCTTTGTCTCAAAGGAAGCAGCACATATAATTGCACACTGAGGGAGATGTCTGCCTCTGATCTGTCTGACCAAGTTTCTCCCAGAAGTAATTTAGGGGTGTCTCTGTTGGTGGTACACTTAACCAGCAAATGAAAGCAGCTTTGGGATTCAGCCACCTTCCCAAAACTGAAAGATTTTCCTGGTTCAATAGGAAGTTGTCACATCTGGCTGCCAAAATTGTTTATTGTGCTGCGAGTTGTTGGCCAAAATGAAGCTAAACTGCTGCCTGAAGTTGTACTCATTGAGGCCACCTCATCTTTAAGAGGAAACTGCCACATCCCATTTCAACTATCGCTTGTGAGGAGCGGATGCAAGCAATGTAGAATCTGGTCAGGAATCACCAACATGTCCTTCTACAGATAGCCCATCCCACACATGCAGGGGCTGTGTGCCAGCACCCTGGGTTTCTCATTGTGCCCTGGCCTCTTTCACCTCTTAGCTCAGGAGAAGAGTCCAACACATTCACAATCACTCAACAATTTAAGGTGGAGAAGCTACTGTGGCACATCCAAACCCCCACAGCTGCTGGCAATATTACCAGCTGATGGCCACAGCTGCCTGCCAAGCTTGTCCCTCTACCTCCTCCATTCTGCCCCCCTCCCCCCCCGTTCCTCTCCCCCCCTATTTTAGTTGATTGCATTAACTTGAAGAGCAACAGTAGAAAGCTTGTGGCAATGGGACTGGAATTTCTCAGTGGACTTAAACACATCTAGAGTACCAGATATCCACAGAGCTATATATAGAGAGAGACAGGGCTACATCTCTGAGAAAGAAAAAAAGAGAGATCTCTATACTTCTGAAAGCCACAAGGCCATGAAGATAGATTATCTTGAATTACTGTCATTACCAAAATTGCTAGCTAAAGGAGAAACTTCTAAGCATCATGCATCTCTCTAGCAGCTTGACTATAGGAACCACAGTAATTACAAAGTATTTTAAATCATGCCAGTACAAACAAGATCTGGAAATGGAAAATACGGTGCAGTCATTGCATCTGGAAATTAATGGCTGGCATGGAAATGTGTGGAACTGGTTACTCATGCTAAGCAGTGGGCACAGTGAAGTCATGTCCACCACCACTCCTGACTACCTTTGACTACAGGCAAAGGTTATTTCCACAGTCTCACCCACACTTCTGGCAGCTTCCAGATCCAAGCCCTGCTCCACACAAGGAGAGATGGTGTTGCTGTTAGGGGAACTCTCATCTCACAACATCCCCAAGTGCCAAGAAAGGTGCAACATGCAAAGAACAACGGGCAAGACAAGCCATATCAGCCCTGCTCCAGGCTATATTGGAGCCCTTCACTTTATTGGATACCTTGCCCACAGATACAATGGCTTCCTGGTAACAACCAATGATGGGACTCGTGGAGATCCACACTCAACACATCATCCCTTCCAAAAGCTTTGAGGAGGAGGTAAAGTGATTTTTCCTACTGAAAATATACACATTGTGATCCCTGCAGGAACTCCCAAATGAGCACTGCCAGAGCCATCTATGTCAGATGATTGCTCTCATTCTCTCTTGCAGGAGCAAAGCACCATTTAAGTCAAACAATATAGACAGAGATGTTTTAGTGAATCTGTTTGAAATAACAAATTTTAAGAACTCTAAGAGAAGAGTTACAATCAAGTAATTTCCATTAAAAAGGAGGGGGAAAAAAAAACCCCAAACATCTTTGTGGCAACTTCCAGATTCATTGCATGTGCCCCAGCTTTAACAGACAAGAATAGTATTTCTCCCCAGCATCCATAAGATGAAACAGTTATGGGTTTACAGCAGAGAGACAAAGCAGAAGTTCATCAGTTTACATCACACCTACACATCACAGCTACAGCCCTGATACACAAGCAGGCAATGTCCTTCCCCAAGGGAAGGACTGTCCCAATTGCAGGTGTACAAACCAACAGGACCATTTTGCCTTTATGGGCTGCACTCCTTCGTTGTGCAACATCCTGAGGACTAATCTCCAAATACAATCAGCCTGGAGAGTGGATGTCCTTATCTACTGCAGAGCAGCTGTTGTGGACTTCTGTCTACAAGATCAAAGGAAAGCTTATTCCAATAAGCCTGCATTACTCAGAGAGCTGGAATCAGCTTGCTCTGGGATAAAGCTCACCACATCCCAACAGTATTGCTCCAGCCAGAACTGCAGATTGAACTCTCCTGTCCCAAGGACAAGAGCAAATCAGCTCTTGCAAAAAGGCTTCTGACTACACTTCCTACTCATTTCTGCACTCCCTGTTCCAAGGAATGCTTTTAGTCACCTACATGGACAAAGCAACACCCACTCTTCCTTAAGAGGACAACCTCACACTACAGCAACAAACTTTAAAAGTTTAGAATTATTTTGTCTGCAGTGTGGGAAGAGCTTGCAGGAACCTTCTCCATACTTTGTGTTGTACTCAGTCCTGGTGTTGAGTAGAGCAGAGACAGTAGCAGCAGAAAAGAGCATAGAACATGAAGTCAGCAGACAGCTTTTGCTACCAAAGACTCCTAACTCACCTTTATACATCAGCAACCTCAGTCCTGGCCATGGCCAAGAAAAGGGTGAAACCAAGAGCAAATCAAGCACTTAAATAATAATTACAGGTGACACAGTTTGAGTACAGAGGAGCTGACACCTGCCATATTCACAGCCTCCAACCCCCAAGTGTTCACTAATGAAGCAATCTTCCATTTATCAAGTACATGCAGGTGTTCACCTTCACCTTTCACAGACTCCTTTGATGGCTACAAGAAGCCACTTGCATGCCTGATTCCACTGGGGCCCCACTGCAGAAGGACCTTCTGCCTTACACCACTGTGGAGACTGTGAGAAACCTGCTTCTATCCTGCCTTCCTCTCCCTGGGGGCTCTCACAGCCAGGCCTGCTCTATCAGCAGCAAGGAGAGGCTAGACATGGTTCTAAGCAGGACCTCGGTCTGCTCTCCCATAGCCAGCTGGGATGTTTGGAGTTACATCACTGGTTCCTGGAAAGCCTGGTGTAAAAAACCCTATTTTTTCCACATCCCATGGCTGTTTTTTAGTCAGAATTTCTCCCATGATCATCTTCTGTCAAGAAGATTGGGGGCCCCACATTTGCAAAGGGGTTGGGAGCCCTGCCCATGCAAGTGGGTGTATGGACATGGTCTCAGGTGCCTGAGACTGCACACAAGGAGGTTTGGTGGAGGCACAGAAACCTTTTCCTCTAGCAGTCCAAGGCTGGCTGTCTTTCCCCCAGTCCTGTATCAGCCTCCCAAGCACTTCCGCATCTTCCTCCAGAGCCATTGCTTGTCTGATTAGCAGCACTTTAATGTGGTCTCTGTTATTTTTGCATCTGGGTTCCACATTTAGGAATTCAACGCTGTGGATGCAGCAAGGAGAGAGTGGCAGCTGGCTGAACTGCTTAACCAGTTGTTTACCAGTTCCCCTGCTCTGCATACAACTTCCCCTCCAGTTGGAACTGGCAGCCAGCGCTTCCCATACACTCACAAGGCTGTGTTTTAACAGCAACTTTGTGAATCTAAGGATTACATTAAACCACACATTGTCTTAACCCAGCCCTTGCCATATCTTAACAGATTAACACAACGAAAGTATTTCAGAACCTGCTGAAGAAAATGTTGAGTACTGAGCTTTGATAATTGCTACCTCACTTCTGTACTTTAAACAAGATGTAACTCAGTGTAATATGGTAGCAGCTGGATCTGAATTCTTGATCTCTCTTTTGCACCATCCACAGCATATCTTTGGGCAGGAGACATCACCTGTCTGTGCCTTAGTTTCCCTGTCTGTAAAATCTAAATTTTGCAGATGTGGTAGAATTTTGACAGAAACTGCTAAGGTGAGGTGGGCTGTAAGGCTGTGAAGCATGCAACGCCCTGGCACTGCAAGCGGGAGGGCATGGTTTAAGCCAAGGAGCCTGGCAAAGAGTAATTGCACTCAGTGAGTAGACAGGCATGAGGGCAGGCACTGATTTGCCATAGGTCATGCCCAGTCCAGCTGTCCCAGACCAGTAACCAGACTGCCCATGACAGGTCATTCCAAAGCAATAAGAGCTGGGAAAAACACACAGCAAGTCAAAAATGGGAAAGTGTTTGCCTGCTGACCACCTGTCCTCAGACAGGCAAAGAAATTGCTTTCTCTCTGCTACTTTGCTGAATGGAAAATTTACCCTCTGCAGCTATTTGTGATGTGTCACATCTCTCAGCCTGGCTGATCTGCCAGCTGAAGATTTTATAGCCCTTTTAGGGAGAAGAAGAGAGTAAGCTGATCCTATGGCTGTGGAGAAATAACGAAGAGGTTTTGTTCAGTAAGATCCAGAAAACAAAAAACCTGCAAATGGCTGAGTGTCTTAATTGAAATACATTTCAGCTTTTCAGTTTTAGCAATCATTTGCTTTTCCTTCACTGAAAAAGACCTCTGAAATAAAAAAAATCTATGAAAAAAAAGAAAGTGTTATATAAATAAAGTGCAGATGTCAAACACAGGGGAGAATTATGTCAGGTTTAAACTTTTGTCAAACTTTGAAGGAAAGCTGTGTGAAGGATTTGGAAAAATAGACTCCTTTTCATGAAAAAAAAAAAAGGCCATTAAATTTTTAATGTTTATTTTACATTCAAATATATTTGCCTTTTTTTTTGCCATTTTTCAGTCTGTTCTGTATTAAAAAAAAAAAGAGGCAACTTTGAAATTCCCTGAAGTTACAGCTTTTGGAAGCCAGGTATAAGACAGTTCCTCCAAGCTGATGGCAAGGTGATGGCAGGAGGGAGTGCCAAGGGATGGCAGGAGCTGGATCTGACGTGGAGATGGCTGACACAGCAGCTACTGCAGACTTGGGTCAGTCTGAAAATGAAGCTTGCATTTGGCTGACCTCGCTCCTTAATTGTTTAAGGGATTCATTCATTCACAGAAAAGAGTGGGTCTGCATGGGTCAGGAAATGGGGGTATCCCTGTTGGCTGCAGATGCAGCTCTCATGGGGATGGAGCTAGAGCACCTGAAGCAGTGCCCAGAAAACACTGAGTATTGGGCAAAATTAAGAACAAAGAGGGTGAAAGAGACCCTTGAGTGGTACTGAGATCTCAGGATGCAGCAGGGCTTCTCTGTAGCTCCTTTTCATGTTTGCATGACAACCATGTGGGACAGACCTACATCACCCTAACGGTGTGCCACTGCCTCTTCCATGCTCCTGAGTTCATGTTTCTCACAGCAAGTTGATGCCACTTTGAAAGCTTGCCCTGTTTCCTCTAATTCAATCCGGAAAACATTCATATTAATACCAACAGATACCGCCCACACACAAATCAGAGAAATTAAAGGGCATTGCAAAAGTGACTGTTTCCAGTGGTCAGATTAGCTGCAGACGGAAGCAATTCGAGATGCATTAAAACTAACAGGCTATAATTGTCCAGAGGCATTGTCTTGCAGTGCAACACTTCTCTTTGGCTCTTCAGAGAGATTTCTTGGAATTCTTTCAATCGTTCTTCTGCTTGAATATACACTACATTTCAGATCTTTCCTTTCCGTGTCACAAGAGAACGAGCTAAAAGTTCATCAGCAGCCTATGGCAACATCTCAGCGGAGAAAGCTGAAGTCATTTCTTAATGCCATTTCTTATTAGCTATCATTATTGTGTAAATGTTGCGAGTACAAGAGCACAGGAGGTCTGTTGTTAATCATTGCTAACCTTGGTTTCTCCCTGCCTAGCAGTTAAACTTTCAGAATCATTTCATTTCTTTAAAATATACAGAAGATTGGCTTCTCCCAGACCCTTGGGTGTTCTAGTAAAAATACCTTGAACTTAGTTTTCAACCAGCTTGCTTTAGTTACTTAGTTAGTTAGATCTTCTATTTAAAGATAAGTTCCATCCCACCCTTCTGCAATCTGGTTATGATTACTGGTTACTGCCACCCGCAGACTGATAAACTTATAACAGCTGCATTGCAGGAAATCACCTCCAATTCAACCCTGATGTTGTATGGATGTCTTTAGTTAGCTTAAATGGGCTTTTAACATTCATTTTTTTTGTGTGTGCAAAACACCTATCATTAATTTTGACTCGAGAGATCAAACAGTTAACAATGTGTTGATCCTAGCTTACTTTCAAGTGATGTATTGTATCATTTCTGAGAGTTATGAGGGGTTGATATTTTCTTTTACTAATGCATCAAAGTCGATAAGTGAACGGGGCAAACCCGCGTCCTGGGAAAGGAAGCTATTAACAGCTCCACTCGGAAGGTTCTGAGGGCCACATTGCGTCATAGCCCTTGAGTTTATTGAATGTTAACTCTTGCTTTTTTTTTTTCCTTTTTTTTTTTTTCCCCCCTTAACCAAAGGAAATGAGTTTCAATAATCCTCTGCTTTGAGCTGCATCCTCAGTGGGGTAATGAAAAATGACCTACGCCATTTGATAGCGCACTACTTTGCACACAATAGATCTTCACAAGAGCGAGCACAATGCGGCTCTGGCTTTTTCTTTTCCTTCTTGTTGAAATGCACAATGAATTTATTTATTGCTGATCTAAAAGGCACTAGAAGAGAACGGGGCACAGCAGGGGAATCACCCGAGTTTAACTTGGCGTAGTAAGAAAACAGGCCCAGAGAAAATGACCAATGTTCAGACCTGGGAGAGCAGAACATTTTTATAGGGAGGATCTTGAAACGGTGGGTTCACACACACGCAGAGAGCAATGCAAATTGGTTCCAAGAACAAGGCATCTGCTTCCTTGAAAACTTTTTTTTGGCAGAATTTGTATGTGAGTTGGGCATGTTGAGTGATTTATGGGGCCATTAAACATACACTAAATCAATCTCTATTAGGGAAAAAAAAAAAAGCAGCGTGCCATGTACTTAAAAACTTCTGAACCCAGGGTCTGATGTTGCAATGCAAAATGGACATTGGTAATTTGGAGATGTAACATGAACTCAGTCAGTCAATTTGGATATGATAGTTTTTACTGTTCCATGAATCTAGCAAAATGTGTATCCAATTAACTACTACTAAAGGACCTTATTTATAAAATAATACTTTTGTGGTCAGCTTGCACTCTTTCCATTCATTTCTGTACACAGTTCAGGTTGCAGATTGTGTGTGTGTATGATTAATAATGACAAACATGCACTTTGTGCCAGCTGCTATTGGCACCATGGCACAGGGCTGGGCAGCAGCCCTGCAAAAAGCAGTTTTGTCTCCATTATCACAGTATTAGGCTGAGAGTGGAGGTAGGAGAAGGGTTTCCCACTGGACTTAAGCAGTAAGAATTAAAGTCAGAGGTTGTCTTTTAATGAGAGATCTTGCTAAGGGGATCAGTGGGAACCCTTAGTTGGCAAAAACATCATCTGTTTACTTAGTGCTGTTTTGGAGCTGGAGAAATTAATAGGTGGTACAAACTTGCCCTTCAGTCCATAGGAAAAACATCCTCCTTTGAAAACATATCTGAGATATTTAAAGGATATGGACAAAATATATGCATCCCAAAGCAGTCCCTTTCCAATGTAATTTCATTTTAAGGCCAAACAGTGGGCAGGCATTCACAAACTCAGGCAACAAGAGCTTTTATGAACTCCCCTATGAATTGCCTATGCAAACGAGCATAACATTCAGATGGAAACTGGCCAAAAATATTTTGTGAATAGAGCATTAAGATATTTTCTTCTTGATGTGGTTCAGGATGGAAAAAATCTGTACCAATGCCCCATAGCTTCTCAGAGAAAATTCTCATGTGTGTGTGTATGTGCACACGTGCATAAGAGCATAAGATACTGACATGTAAAGTTTCTGACACACTACAAGATGAGATGACAGAAACTGAGGAATGCTTTGTGAATCCAAGGACAATTCTCACCCAAGTTCAGCTTTTAATTTCCAGCTTTTTTTCTGGTATTGTTTTCAATTATGTGTTTGTTTGTTTGTTTATTATTATTTCAAAACAAAAACATTCTACGTGTGACTGGCAGAGGAGCGAGATTGTAGCAGAAGCTGACATGGATACAAGAGAAGACATGTAAGTGATGAGGCTATCTTTGACAAGATCCCCAGGGAGGTATCTGGAGCAGAGAATTAATTTTGCAAGAAAGGGAGGCAATAGGAGTTAAGTTTTGGTTCCCACTCTCATGGGTATAGGACTCAAGTAGTGACAGCTGAAGACACAATTACTGTAACAAGTTTAAGCCAGTAATCATTTTGGCACTATAGCCTAATTACAAGGAAAACAGGTCAACACTGGATTTCTCCTGAGTACTGATAATATAGATGGTTTTGTAGTATTCTGGCAGTTGAGTTCATGGTTATGAGACATATTGTTTGAGAAAACACTTTCTGGGAGGAGCAGATCTTCTCTAGTGATTTCTCTCTAAAGACCAGTAAAACTGCAGCAAAATCAAGATATGATAAAACAGATACCAGAGACATTACTGGATTAGATGGATGTGCATGAGTGTGCTCCTAAAACTGTAGCTGACAAATTAGCAGCAGCAGGTAGAGCAAACACAGGAGAAAACATGAGGCTGAGAAGTGTCTTGAGGAAATCTAGAGAAAACAGCAAATGCATAAGCACTTCCTAGAGCTGAATTAAGAATCAGATTATATCAAGTCTTCTCAAAAACCACAAATGATTTTCTCAGGATGCCAACACTCAGCTCCCATTGTTTCAGCTTGGTGCTGACCTGCACCCTTCCCTACTCTCTAGGCGGTATCCCCAAGACAGGGTGGTCTTGGCTGGAGTAAGCATGGCCACTGTGTGAATGGGGCTCCCATGGTTTGCCTTCCTTCCTGAACACACACAGGCGTGCACAGACACACACACAGTGGGAAGGACAGTGCTGCATGCACTTGGCTCACCACCAACAGGACCTACTGCTTAAGCTAATACTCATTAAAGCAAGCAGAGCCTGCACACATTACTCCAGGAGCCTTTGCTATTTAAAGGGAATTGAAAATAATGGAAAAGAAGACACTTGTCTGGAAAGTGTTCCTTGTCAGCTTCACTTCCTACATGAATGAGACTCCAGGGGATGCATCATGCACATATGCCTCTGTCTTCCCAAGACCTCTTCACTTTTCAACTGGAATGTTTAACACATTCCATAGTAGGGATTTTCAAGTGTTGAAGGAGAGAGATGCTGTTGGGGAAACACTGTGGGGTACTCCTTGCTTGCTGGCCACCAGGATCCCCTGTGGGAGAGGACACTGCACATCAGGCAGGCATTGCTCAGAACTCGTGCTTGCTGGGGAGTAAAAGCCCAGAAAAGACAAAGTGACCTTAGCTCACTGACCCACAGCCCCTGCCATACCTGAGTGACACATCTACAGCTGTGGGGTCTCTTTGCACCCAAACTTTGCTGCCACTGCAGCTTAAGCATGAACTATACTAGGATTTTCACCAAGTCACAGTTTCTTTCCTCTCCTGCTTATACAGCTGGTGAAATATCCAGAACCTGCCTTGCATATCCTACTTGGCTATTTTCCTCTTTTCATTTGCATTAAAAAACAAAACAAAGCCAAAACCCCCCCAAACAAAATCCTTTTCTTTCTTTCATTGAAAATGGAAAACCAAAATAAACAGAGTAGCAACTGCCTTCCCTCCTCCCTCTTCAAACCCTCCAGGCAGCTTGGAGGTAGAATGCCCTTTCTAATTTCATTGACAGTGCTGTTGATATATAGGGTAATTTTATCTTAACAACCTGTAACAAAGGATAAGACAGTAGTCATCTTACATTCCAGACAGTAGGAGATGTTTACTCATTCTCCCAGCAGACTCTCTCATCATTCATCTAGACTTTATTAGGATGCCAGGAAATGGGAAACCTGTAATTTAAGAAATGTATCACACAGAGAAACTTCTTCTGTTTGGTAAATAAAAGGTAGCTGAGGATCTGAGGCTAACTTGCTTCAGAAAAAAATGTTCTTATCAGTTTTCTTACACCTTCCCAGAACTTTACCTTGAGTTAAACTTTTAAATGGAGTGTGGTGTTGAGAAAGAACATCACTGCACAACTCAAGGAGGACTCCTTTGTGTCCTTCTCACCCCAGAACAGGGAATGTGCCTCTACTCTGGAATCCTACACTAGCCAGTTTGCAGGCTGTGTTCACAGCAGTGGCTGCAGCACACAGCAGCCTTCTGAACATGAATGAGTTATCTATTGGGAGAGAATTGGGTTTGGTTTTCCTTTAGTACTATCATATTGTCCAGGAGAGCAACATGCTATGAGCAGTCTCCTTGGGATTGAGAGTAGAAGAAGGCAAAATAAAGCACATATTCTGTGGCAAACATTCTTACGGGGTTTTGCTTCTTAAGCAAGTTTCACGTGAGCATTTATTCCTGTTTACGTAGCTCGACATGAATGCCTGGCTTTGATTTGAGGACAAACTGCCCCATAAACTCATGAATGTCTGAATTTAACCTTCACCTTTCACCCCTAACCTCCACTCTTGCTTTTCCTGTCATAATTGGTGACATTCTCACAGCCAAATTTAATAAAATACATGCTACTGAGAGTGAACTTGATTGTGAGCACAGACTGAGGCAGGCAGGGGTGATGTGTGATGCTGGTCAGTAACAGGGGAGAGAATTCCTTCCCAAATCAGGTGCTACAACAGAGTTTCTGCTGTTTAAAAGCAAGTTTCTCAGTGGCCAGAAGACTATTAGCAAATGAATAAATCTGGTCCAGGCCCTACCCATCAACCACAGCTTGGCTTCTCCCTCTGACAAGTTAAACAAACACCCAAATTCATCAAAACCAAGTGCTTTAAGTGCTGTTGCTTATGGATCACGGTTCCTGTCACACCATCAATCCATGCTGATTGCAATACTGTTTCAATAAATGATCAGCATCTCTCTAGGCACAGCATGCTCATCCTGAAAGGAAGCCATCACCAATTTTGGATATCCATCAAAGGAACATTTTTGCTTTAAGTTGTGCTTCAAACTTTTTACCCTCCGGTTGTCAGCCAGGAGCACGGCTTTCTCCGGCATGCTTCTGACAGCTGCCACTGCAGTTGTGTGGGCTGTATAGACTTCATTTATGCTTAGATTTGGCCATGTGGTTTTGAGGCTTCTCACCCTACAGCAGTCTCCCAAAGAGTGTGGTCTTTGTCATCTTCCAAGTAGCTATTAAAACTAGAGTTGAAGTCAAGTTTATGTTGTACCACAAATCTTTGAAGAGATTCTTTGCATGCTATGTAAAGCAAACCCAGAAGACCACTGATGTACTTGCTAGGTCAAATTCATCTCTGCTGTGAACTCCACCTAATCCAGTGGAGTGAATGGAGGGGTGAGTGTGGTCAGCTCTGCAATTATTAAAGGATGGATAAAGACCTCTCACATTTGGACTTACCTGACCATAGTTGTTAGATTGCTTGGCGCAGGAAAAGAGAGACTATTTTCTTCCCTTTGCATTTATACATAAGGTCAATTTAGATATGGGCTGCACCAATGGCATGTTGTTGAAGGCAATAACAAATGGAGGTAATATATTCTGTGTATTTGTTCCCTGAAAGGAAATACATTTTTTTTTAATGCAGTCATTGTGGAGCAGGAGGAGAAGGAGAAGGTAACTGAAAGAATAAGAAGTGTGACTTTAATGACAGGAAAAGAAAAATTTGTGAGCTCAAACTAATTCAACTTCCAAACTTAAATAGCTCTCACCATGGTAACAAGGCTTCAAACTTCATAATTCTTTTCCTCTTCCCATTTGCAGTGAGCTCTGGTACCCTCACACATCCAAAGCCTTTTAAAGAGTCATTGGACTCAGCTAAGCAAGCAGATTTCCTCATAACAACACTCATTAGGTATGGGAAGAAACCACATCTCAAGCTGTTTGCTTTTTTCCTAAACACTGAAGATATGATTTTTAGAGTTAGAATTAATTGCTTATGTGAAGCCTCACTTAGAATCATAGAATCATTTTGGTCGGAAAAGACCCATAATATGATTTCTATCACAAAAATTCTAGCAGAGAAGCCTGTGGGAAGCAGGCTATTTGTCTCAAGGTCAGTGGACCCAAACTTGGTAGCTTAGATATGTCTCTATAACTAGTGGTTGGTTTAATACTGTTCCAGTGATGAACAGGAGCTTAAATAGGCTGCCTGGGTTTGCATAGCCTCAAGATTGCTCTGTAATCTTTACAGAGCTAGCCAATGTACTTACATCTCAGCCAAAGCACAGCTTAGTACTCTATAGCTATCACCAGCTCAGATCCATTTGGAGACTGATGGAATGCCTCTGGGTGGTTAATTAGCTTACAAGAGGAGAGCGCATGGGGCAGACCAGAGCACAAAGTGCATTGGTTTATTCCTGTGCAGCACAAATCCCTTGCACTGAGCCATGGATCCATTGCAGGACATCCAATGACTTAATCAAATACCTCCCCATCCGCAGTGTTCTTCACTCCAGCTAGTGGAGAGCAGGTGGGAATGTCCTTTTCCCACTCCCTCACAGTGAATTTAAAAGCCTATGACTGTGCAATAAGTAGGTCCTGATGCCACTACAGCACAATGTCTGTCCCTCTGGCCCTTACTGGCATGATGCTCCCTCCTGTATTTCCTCCACTATTTGTCTGCTCTCCAGCCTACAGCATTTTCATTGCAAACAGCAGCAAATGAAAATAGTATTTCAGTATCTGACTGGCAAAAATCTCTTTAAATTTATATGATGCCACCCAAACATGAGACTCACAGCAGGTTCTTCTGTGAAATCTAATCAGGTTTGGGCCTCAGTGTCAACCAGATATGTCTCACTCAGCATTTACCAGCCACAAAAATGTCACGGGCCCAAATATTTTAGGATTTACTGCTGCTGAAACTCCAGTGTCACCTTTTTCCCCTTTTATGGCTCAGCCATAATCTTAAATTCAGCTGAATACAAAGAGCTGCCTGTAGACAGCTAATCCTAAAGACAGAGCTTTGTGTGAAACTTGGAGGGGGGAAAAAAAAAAAAAAGGAAAAGAAAGAAATCACTGAGAGGGATTGGCAGGAAACACAAATATTTTTGGCTAATTTTTGCTAGTATTCTTCAGGCCTGCTTAAGAACCGGACTAAAAGGCTTCTCCTTTGCCCTGGCCCATTCTTGCACCATGTATTCACCAAAGCAGATAATTCAGCAAACAACAGATACTGCAAACACAAGCTGGGATGGAAAGTCCTGTGCTTTACCATCTGTGGGTGCAGGTGTGGGAGGTGGATGGCTGAGGTCAGGGTGGAGCAGAAGGCTTTCCTTTCGTATGTGTAAGGATTATCCACCAGATCAGCAGTGAAATCCAGGTTTGATAATGCTGCAGTTAAATGCCAATAATTGCACAGCAAAACCAGCCTGTAACCCAAATCCTAATTGCATTTAAAGCATTCCTGTTGCATCCAAGGAGATACTAGGTTTGGATATGCCTTGGTAAATTGTGCAGTCCCACCTACCTCAGATCCCCCTGCACATTCAGGAACCGCTCCTGCTGAGGAGTGCCTCAGAGCTGGAGCAACCGAAGCCCAAGCTGATCCATGATTTGCAGAATTTCCAGCTAAGATCACCTTAATTTTTACAGGCTCTGATCCAACTCTTTCTCAGGCTGAGGTGCCCTAAGGTACATCAGGTCTTTCCAACCTTTGACCCTGGTCTTTCCACCAGGGTCAGTTGAGTGACTGAGTAGTGGAGCACCTTGAAAGATGCTTGCCATTTTCCCTGCTCTTTTTCTGCTGAACAGAGAATTGCTGCCCTCAGGCGCCAGTGTATTCTCACAGGTGTTGGGAGACAGGAGGCAGAGGTTTCAACCTTAAAAAAGAATTCTGTTACTTCCTCTGCATTTCACAGAGTAACAAAAGTTACATGCTTCCTAAACAGAGACCCATCCTGCACACCTGAAATCAGCGACTCTCCTTTCGGTTTAGGAAACCCATCAAACAAGGGAATATCTCCACAAAAGAGTGTAACCCTTTTCCTCCTGGCTGTCCAGAATTGCCTCCCAGCATCATTGCTCCAGAAAATTAAATTGTGAAAGACCCTGAAACCAGGTCAGAAGAGCAGGAAGCTCAATAAATACATGTATGATAAATAACACTTTTCTCTCCTATTATTTTACTAGGGTGTGTGTACATACACAAAAATGGGGTATACAGTTAGTCTCCTCAAGTTTTAATCAATTAGCAATTGGCTCATTTTTAGTATTACTTTGTATTTTTAAAAAGAAATGTGGAATGTCACCCATATTATGGATGCTGAGAAGGAGAATTGCCCTTCTGCTTTGTGTTTTACCTCATAGTGTGTATATAAGCCCCAGATATGAAGCAAAGAGAGATTTCCAACTGAGTGGGAATCCCACATTTGCCAAGCACTCAACACTCTCAGACTCCTGGATCCTGGTGAAACTTATAGACATGGTTTAGGATGACTCTAGTCTCCTTTTGATGCTTACCACTCCATTTTGCAATCAGTATCCAGGATGCCTTGTGAAACCAAAGAAGAGTGATGATCAAGCTTTTATGGGGAGCCTTTCTACTCGCTGCAAACTGCGGGACGCTGTTTTACAGTCTGTGGCTCTTTGATATATGACACATGCTGCTGTGTGGGTGCTTACCTGCTAAAACTGTTTTGATTTGTCCTGTTTCTTTCTTGTCTGCATATGGTTTGTGTCTATGTATACTTTGCTAATCTCTCGTGGCATTTTTTAAGTAGCTAAACTGTTTTTGTCTGTGCTATTTTGGGTACGCTATGCCTTATTGGTCCCCTGCAATGAAAAGAATCCAATTTGCAAATGAAAAATATATTCCCTGCTTTTCATTATAATCAAGTCTTTCAGCACAGAACAAATAAAAATATTACTGCACTACACAGAGCTGTCTAAAATCTTCCAACTGACCTGGTGATGAGAGCGTAAATGAGGGCTTTGCGACAAAATTTATCTAAACGTATCAAAGTAAAAGACAAAGCTGAGAATAAAACCTTTGAGGCATCATTTGCAGATCATAAAAGTTTAAATCAAAGATGTAAATGGTACATTTCAATAGCCTCAACAAAATAAAAGTTTAGCAGACCTATGCTGAAGAAAAGGAGTTAAGACACAGTACCAGATTCCCAGGAAACAAATACCCAGGAGTCAGCTGAGCTGTGCTCATTTATGTCCCCTGAGAGTCTGAATTGATTAAAACACTTGGTCAATGTTAAATGACATAGAGGAAACAGGAAAAGATGCTAAATGCTGCTTTTGGGATTTATCCATCACACTGTTTCCTCAGTGTGACTTTGCCTGGAGATGGGCAATGCTGCCTGCTGCCCCAGGGCTAAAGAGATGTAGCAGCAGCACGTGTGACTTGAGAAGAAAAAAATCATTAATCTTTAAGTGTGGCTTTAACTCCTCTGAAGGTATCAACCTTACCTCCCTACAAGTGCTAACTTACACAGTCTTATGCACCTCATACACATCCCTGTCCAGGTAGGATCTTTGAGGGCCACAAGCGATCTCTAGTCCCACAGAATGGCTTTTCATGGCTCTCAGCAGCTTACGGCACAGGCTGTCTTTCATGAGCACCAGATCGCCGCTAATTAAACCCTACTAAAGCCCCATTCTCAGCTGTGAAGACTGCAGCTCCTGTGGGTTAGTGGTGTTTAGAAGCAAAGACGGGAAGGAGCTTACCAAGACCAGGACATTTGGTACATGCTTGAGCCCAGACCAAGGCTGCACACTGTGGGAAGAACAGCCACTCCTCTCCCAACCTCGTTATTCATGGAGGTCCTGAGAACAGCTGAAGCATGGCAGAAATGCCCTGCAGCACTGCCACAAAACCCACAAACCCTGACTGGAGATCCCAGCAACACCAGAGGCAGGGGAGCAAAATACATTTCCTAGTCCTGTTTTTTTTTCCCTGCATCTTTATTCACATAGTGCAAAGCCCTGGCACTGGATATTAGGGTAGGACTCTTGTGGACATACACCATGACTGGGAACAGGGAGTACTGCTGTGAGGTGCTCTTGTGGCCCCACGCATGTGCCCATCAGAGCATGCCAGGGGTGCAGGGTGGGGACAGCTTACACCAGCGTCACTGGAAGAGCTCTGCTAAGCCCTGGCTTCAGGAAATCCCAATTTCCAGGAATAAAAGTCTCTTTCATCTTTTAGGCTGGTCCTTCCCAATGACTTAAACTGAAAGGACCACATAATCCTGTTTTTCTGTGGGGATGTTTGTAACCCAGGGACAATGTGTAATCCCACTGCAATCACTTCAGAACTCTTGGAGAAGAATCAAGTGATGCTGTTACTTGTTGTTACCAACAGAATAACTGGTAAGCAGTGTCCCAGAGGGCTGAGTAAGCAGGGGAGGATCATAGTGCCTCACACAGCTCCCACTCCCGTTCCTCCTTACATCTCCATTTATTTTAGAAAGTCAAGCAGGAATAAATGTTGAAATCTCCTTATCTAGATATCTTTCCCACAGTGCAAATCCTCAGCTCCCTTGAACTTTTCAAATCCCAAATTATTTCTTCTGAGTGCCGGAGTTAGACCTAAATGTTAGAGACAGCATATTTGGGGCACCAGAATGAACATTTCTCTATTCACTAAGGAGTCAGTGTGGATGGAAGAAGGAAGAAGCTGCCATTTCTGCAACTCACAGGTACTATCTCACTGTCAGTAAAACAAATCAATATTGTTCTGCTCAGGCAAAATCATTTCCACCATTATGCTTCACTGTTTTTTTACTAACTGTCTTAACAAAATTAATTGAGCCAAACAGTTCTTACATGCTGGAGACATGACTGAAGTGATTTCACACTACTCACAACGTGAACTTGCAAGAGTTTTGGCTGTTTTGCTTGATGCCATCAGACGTGTAGCTGCAGTAGAAATGCTCCCTTAAGGCTCTTGGAATTCAGTGAGTCTTGTCCTGGGGGATGCTGCCTGTTTGCCCCTGTGCCACGTGTGGTCCCTCTGGCCAGTATTTGTCACTGAGATGTCCAGGCACCTGTCAGAAGATAGCAGGTAAATTAGCTTATTTTCTAGAGCCAGGGGTGTTTCCCTGAAGGAAAACCCCAAGCAACACTCTCCTCCTTCTCTGAGAAACCCTGAGAAGAGCAGAAAACCTGGGGAGCTTTGTTCTCAAAACCCCATCCTCAGCAACGCTCCAGACACACCGATTTATTTACCAACATTCCTCCTCGGGTTTACTTTGAACACCCTGTTTGTTTGTTTGTTTTTTTCCGTTTCCAAGCAATCCCCGTTTGGCAGAGCCCCTCATTCACTCCTCAGGCCGGCGTTATCGGGGCGGAGGTGTCGGCCCCGGCGTTGCGCTGCCTGCAGCGGCGTTGGGTTGAGCCTGCTGACCTCTGCCGGCAGAGCCCGGCCCGGCCGGGGAACTGGAGCAGCACCACAGCATCGCTGGGAAATCACCGAGAGACAGCGGCGTGGTAACCGGCAGATGGCTCAGCGACCAGGACCAAAAGGAGTTTGTTTGGGCTCCACTTTCAGGTGGAAAGCCAAAAGTTCCCAGGGGAAATGCAGGGAAAACAAAAACCTGGCAAGAAGAGGTCTGAGCAGAAGGGGTAGGAAAAAGTAAAGTGGCAGAGCTCAGAAATAACAACAAATGAAGGCTTCTTTCCGGTGGCACTGCCCACCCCCTGTGATCTTGCAGCCCTAGTGAGCCAGCCTGGACAGGATGCTCCTAGCAATAGATTGAAATAATGTGGTCTGGATTCTTTCAAAAAGCGCCCACTTTTCTGGCATCAGAGGTGGGTCTGCTTGCACTAGCAGGTTTCTCTTAAGTCATTCTACAAGTATAAAGCCACCCCAAATATTGTGCTACTTGGTGTGGAGAGAGGAGGGACAGGCAGGTGCGATGGTAGTGTTGTGTGACTGAGTATGAACAAGCTGTCTGGGGTCAGCCCTGCTCTCAGAAAGCAAAACTCTCTGAACATACATGGTGCAGACACTGACCACAGCCTCTGCAGACCCCTGCATCAGGCCTGAGTGTGGGGCAGCTGCTCTCTGGTGTGATGCATAAAGCCTAAGCAACAGCCCAGACTGCTGTGGAAGGACCTGTATATGCAGTGCCTGACTGGCAGTTTTTAGGCAAGTCTCTTTGTTCTTCCTTATAAGAACATTTTCCAACTAATCCACTTTAGCATCCCAAGTTAACTTCAGTGACATTTCTATACCACACACAACACTGGAGTGGAAACTATTACTATGCTTCTAAACTGGACAGGAGCTGCATGTGCCAGTTAAATCACACAGAAATGCTACATTGAATTTGTCATATACCAGGTCTCCTTTAACAGAGGAGAGCTCTTAAGAGCCGATTATGAAACCAATAACTTAGCCACCCACACCTTCAATGGTCCTGCTTTAATTAAAAATATACATATTTAACTAATCACATTTTATATTCCTTTTCCTTTGCTCTTTAATGCATACAATATCTCACATCAGCCTCGTCCACAGGTCCTTTCCTTTGGGCTGGTTGTCACACCAGCTGCTTCCTATTTCATAGTTTCATAGTTTCATTCAGGGTTGGAAGGGACCACAAGGATCATCTAGTTCCAACACCCTGCCATGGGCAGGGACACCCCACACTAGATCAGGCTGGACAGAGCCTCATTTTCGCTTTCTCTCTCTCTCTCCCTCTCTCTCTCTATGTTTCTCTAATTGGTTTTCTGTCAGTCCCCTCCTTTCCTCCCAGAGAGCATCACTGAGCCACTCCTGCTTGGCCTCTATGGCATCATTCACTTTGAACTAGGAACCCACAAACCTTTCCCCTCACTGCAGTGCATTACCTAGGTAAATATTTTTCTGTGCTTATTGTGCAAGACACTCTAAATGCCAGTTTTAATTTCTGAGAGCATTGTTGCTGGTAAGGGAAGAGAGTGGGAGGTGAAGGAGGACTTGCTGTGGAACTTCACTATCCCCAGTGCTGCAGCATCCACTAGTGCAGACCAGGGTGAATTGAGGATGTGAGGAAGCCATGGCCTGAACACTTTGCAAGGACAGTGCTTGCCCACTTGAGATCTGCTTTGAGTGATCTGTATCTACTAGACTTAAGAAAGGCCTAAATCACCAAGGTGCGTTTTTCCACCGGCTCTGTGAAGTGTGTGACCTGAAGCGGGACAGAGGGTGAGGAAGGGCGCCGGGGAAGGGCAGGACTTGCCGGTGGCTGGACTTGACTTCCCGGCGGCTGCGTGCAGGGGGAGCTCACGCTGCGCTGGAAATCTTGCTTGTCTCCGACCCCGGCTGCTGCCTGCTTGCCATTTCCCGTGCTTTTGCAACAAAAGTCGTGCAAGCCTTTGTGCAGCACTGCCCAGCTACTCGCGGAAACTACAAAAGCCTGAGTAACTGTGACAAGCAGAGAGATGAGCCTACTGCAGGTAGGTGCCAGGCCATCTCAAGCCCCAGAGTGTGAATTGCTATCATTTTGAGAAGAGCAATTGGCCTTGCTAAGCCTAAGGCCCCTTCCCATATGCCCACAGGAGCTCGTGATGAGCAGAGCAGGGTGACAGTGACCCTTGTGTCTGTGCTGGCAGTGCAAGATGGGCTCTTGGCTGCAGGACTTGTCAGCTTGCTTTGCTATGGCTTTCTCATTCTGATAGGCAAGGATGTTCTCTGGGTTGGAAGTCCACTGGCTCATCCATTTTTATACTTTGCTTCATATTTCAGAATAAAAAGCAAATGCGGTTCCGAAGACAATAAACTTGAACCTTTCCATGAGCATGGAGGAATACCTTCACACTAATGTGCCTCCATGACCATCTCAGCAGGGGGAGAGGATTCTTTGCTGGGCTTTCTCCTCACCTGTTTTAACAAAGGTGGCTGCGTAGGGCTTTCTCTGGGAGACATATGGCCTTGTTCACACAGAGAGAGTCACTTGAGATTGGCAGATAAATACTCCAGAGGACTCTCAGAGGCTACTCCTGAGCTAATAAAGTAATAGTAATATGGATCAGTTCTCTTTCTCAGTACCTTTCTGAACACATCCTTTAGAAGAATAACTGCTAAGGTGCTGATTTATCATTTCCAAATTATTAACATTCCTATTTTAGCATCACAGAAGCTTAATTGCTGAGCAAGTATAAACAAGGAGTTCCAGTTACAAACTTCTCTTGCACACACAGGATTCTTCTTCTTCTTCTTCCCCCCCTCCCCCCCATCGTTGTATTTTATTGCCTTCATTTTTCAAATGGCAAAAATACAATGGCTCCCATTATAAAGTTATGCACTGTAGTTTACTACATGGAAGAGTTTGGGATAGTCTGTGTGAGATCTCTAGCAGATTGCTGATCTGCTGCATGCCAACACTTTATAAATCTTTGCTTGTTTTGAGCATTTGCAGTATCTTACCACAGCACAAGGGGCTAAACCATGTTCAGGTTTGCTGCACACAAATGTTTTCACTTGCTCATTACTCAAGGTTATCTGTTTCCCAGCCTGAGCTGATCCAAAACTGCTTCACCTGGTCCTAGCACACAAAGATTATTCCAAGCCTGGGGCAGAGGAAGAAGCTGAATATGCTCAGTGTGGGCCATACTGACCATGCTCCATATCTGCAGGACCACACCACCAGCTTCATGGTGGGGACAAGTGTACAGGAAAGAGTTCCTGCCCCTAGTTCTGCCACACTGAAGCCATATCTCATATCTGCTATCAGAAGCTTTGGGTTTCCTGCTGTGCTGAATGGCAGGGGCTGAAAGGGTATCATGTTTTCAAATGCAGCGTGAGCAAGACAGTTCCCCAGGTTTACTGATTTACTGTCTCCAGAGTTATGAGTGACATGAAGCCTGGGCCACATTAGGCTGCTGCTGTTGGGTGTGACAATTACAGCTACGCCTGCCATCGCTCAGACTGTGCCCTGTGTGATGGGGTCTGTCTTGGCTGCTTTTCCCTGTAACCGGGGAAGGCAGGGCAGAGAAAGGCAGCAAATCTCAGCAGCAATCATAGTACAGTTTTCTACACCAAGCACACTTCCCTGCCCCCACTGCACCCACCTTTGGACCACCTTGGTCCTTCCAGCCCCCACAAGTACTTCCAGCCCTGGCAAAAATCACCACAAAGCCCTTTGCTCTCAAACATGCTGAGTTTCCCCTCTACTTCTTTCACATATTTAATTGAGCTTTTCCTCCTCATTTCCAAACCTCTGCCTAACTTTGTGTTAGGTTTCTTTCCCCCCTCCTTCATATCCCAGTCTCACCCATGCCTGTTTCCTCTGTCACCCATTCTGTACTTCTCTGTTTTCTCACTATTTCAGTTGCCTGGAATAACCTTCTTATCAAAATGCAACAAGCTGTCTCCAGCTCCTTTACAAACCATATGAATATCCACCTGTTCCCCTGACAGTAACCATATGCCTCTCTCTCTATTTGTTCTGGAGCGTGGGAGGCTGCTTTGTGCTATTTGGGCAAGATCCAGCTCCTACTGAAATCAAGGAAAAACTTCCCATTGATTCTACAGCACTTGTACCAAAGCCTCAGACTGTAAATTTAATGGGATGCTTTCTGCATGTTTCAATTACTGCAGCACATCACACACATTTAGGACTGTAATGAATAGCCAATAATGATCATCACTTAATTGCAATGACATAACACCACCCCAAGAGCTAACTCCAGGATTACCGTCTCAGAAGGGCAGCACAAAATCAGTGTCTGCATAAAGCCCCTTTACATGGCAGTGTCTAAACCACATCATGCAAGGAATTATAGGCATCTAACAATATAGACTTCAGCTGGGGATAAATTCTCTGAAGTCTAGCTCTCTTTGGTGATTTGAATGCAGAAGCTATCTCTGTATCAAAAGAAATCTGTCAACACTGTTCGTGCAGAATCGTAAACATAATGAATCTTGCCAACTCCTCTGTGAACTGGCTATTTATTGCACTCCTCTCCATGGCTTTTTGATACCAAAGCTGGAGGCTGCAAACATAAATACTGAAGTGATGTGTTGCATATGCCATAGCCTAATTGACTATGTTTGATTTGAGGCTTGGTTTTGGAAGATCATCAGCATCTAGCCTACATCCCCCCCTGCACAGCCTGAGAGATCCCAACAAACCACATGTCAGCCTGCCTTACCCACATGAGTCAAAACAACAGCCAGGCCGTGTACCTCCCCAGTCAGCACTGGAGCACAAAGGACAAGGACAAAACCCAACAGCCCAGAACTATGTCCTGGCAGCTTATGTGAGCTGCCTGAGCAGAGAAGGTGGGTAAAGCACGTCCCATCCTCATCATCTGTTATTGGTGGTGGCAGGAAACTTCACAATGTGGGAGTCTGTGTGCAATGCAAGAGCCAGGGTCATGACCTCCTTTCAACCCCTGCATCAAACGTGGCAGCTGATTTGAAGTACTAAGAACTAGATCTAGGGAAAATCTTTTTAGTCACTAAAAATGCTACTTCTGCAATTTCAAACAAAGAAAACCTTTCCAAGCTGAGTGTCCCATATCCAAAGAGACGCTTCCCCTCCCCTGTAGGTCAGTGCTTAGATCTCTCCTGGGAGAGATCCAGCCTCAGAGTGCTGAAGGGGATGGTGAAACTCATCTTTTGTCATCCTCCCCAGATTCAATGACCATTTAAGAATGTGATTTAGTGGAACAGTTTCACCAGGAGCTGTTTGGACTCCTGGAAAAGGAACAAATAGTCTTATAAGAGAGATGATTTCTAAAGTCCAAAGGTTTTGTTTGTTTGCTCATTTGTTTTCAAAACAGAACGGCAAAGATGGGAACCGAACTCAGCTTTCCTGCATCTTTCCTGCATCTTTCTTACCTTGAACTTAGGAGCAAAGACACAATTTGTACCTCCACCCTCAGGTTAGTGGTTCCCAATCCTGGGACTATATTTTTGTTATTTCTTTTCTTGTAGAAGATTCTGCATTAAAAATTCTTGTCTCAAACAGCTACCAAATTTCATCCACAACAGAAATACTTGCTTTGTTTCCAGTGAGGAAACCAACATGCTGAAGGACATAGTTCAGCACCTGAGGACCACGGCTTAACACCAGAATTGGTAGAGCTAGGTAGTAGTTGGGCTTAATAATCTTAAAGGTCTTTTCCAACCAAAGGGATTTGATGATTCTATGATTCTATACTCTGCTTTTATCTGAAAAGTCCTTCTTTCTTCCTCCTTTCCCCACAGATTTTAATTGCTGCTTGTAATCTCAATAAAAGCCTGGCTGATGTATCACAAAGGAACCTTTCTCTGTGTGTTTCATGCAAGGCACTGCCTCTGCTCTTGTCTGCATTGACCTTCGCCACAAATGCACTGATTTTTGTAGTGTATTCAGAAGTGAGATCCATGTTGTAAGAGAGCAGGGCTTCTGCTGAAGTCAGGGCTCCCATGCTAATATGAGGCAATATTAACATATTAATGATAATGCACACAGGAACTCTTAGAAAGGACTTTGTATGATGTCTCTTGCAGGGTATTTTGTCTACTTACATGACACATCCAACTATAAGTTGCATTTCAGTTAAGGAAACTGAGAAGGATGATGCAAGCTGAAGTTGTCCTTACATCCCTTGAGATCCAGGAAAGTGATGGACTATTTGATAAAGCTGGAAGAAGAACAGATAATTTCATCCAATATTTTTGGGGGAATTGGTCTGAATATTTCTTAAAGTTGTATTTTTTCTCATGTGAAATGCTTCTGTGCTTTTTCCTACTGCTGTCTGGCATCTTCCTTGTTTGAAATACAGGGCAAGGTTTCAGCAAAGCAGAGGGAGGTTACCTGAATGAGGTGTGGGTCACTCCTACTGCCTCCTTGTTTCAAAAGTCATTCATGAGTTTGGGAGCTCAGTCTGACACATCCGAAAGGGTCTCTGTGTGTGTGAAGTAAAGATAGAATGCATTGCTTTAGATTAGACAAGAAGTGACTTGAACTTCTTTTGCAACTGAAAAAAATTCTGACAGCACATTTAAACACATTTAGCTACTTCATGAGAAAGAAAAAAAGAAGCAAATCAAAAGTCCACATTGTTAGAATAGAATAGAATAGAATAGAATAGAATAGAATAGAATAGAATAGAATAGAATAGAATAAAATAGACCAGGTTGGAAGAAACCCTCAAGATCATCGTGTCCAACCTATCATCCAACACCACCTAATCAACTAAACCATGGCACCAAGCACCCTATCAAGTCTCCGCCTGAACACCTCCAGTGATGGCGACTCCACCACCTCCTCGGGCAGCCCATTCCAATGGGCAATCACTCTCTCTGTGTAAAACTTCCTCCTAAACTCCAGCCTAAACCTCCCCTGGCACAGCCTGAGACTGTCCTCTTGTTCTGGTGCTGGTTGCCTGGGAGAAGAGACCAACCTCTGCCTGTCTACAGCCTCCCTTAAGATAGTTGTAGAGAGCAATAAGGTCATCCCTGAGTCTCCTCTTCTCCAGGCTAAGCAACCCTCCCTCAGTCTCTCCTCATAGGGCTTGTGTTCCAAGCCCCTCACCAACTTTGTTGCCCTTAAAATTAGTTCTGCCGTGACTCGGATTCGAACCGAGGTTGCTGCGGCCACAACGCAGAGTACTGACCACTATACGATCACGGCGACTCAGCACCTGGCGCCACCGCCGCACATACTGTAATCTTTTCCCTGGGCACAAGGGAGAGTCAATGCCTCCATCCCAAGCAGGCAGTGCTGAAGTTTAGCTGTATGACAGTTAATCCTTCAGCTCTAATAGTTGGGGATCTCTGCACTTCTGTGCCTGAAAAGCACAGAGCAGCCAGCAGAAATGCCAGCTGGACTGTGCACAGTGCACAACTGGCTTGTGCATTTGGGCTGAACAAATAATTATCGACTCGGCTTCTGCAGCGCATCCACGGGAAATTATTAACTGCTCTAGAAAAAAATCAGTGAGGCAGATTCACATGCAGGGCTGAGTTTTCCTCTGAATCTTTCCTGCTCCCCATCCCATTCAAGAGATCATCTCATTCAGCAGGTCAAACATTGCCAAACTTGGCCCATTACTCATTTTATGTACATATATACATATGAACAGATACATAAAACTCCCCTCTAGCTGTAATAAAATGGTCAAGCAGAATGTAAACCATCATGATTAATGTAACATGAAATTCACTATGAAAATCTGATGAAGGATGTAAAGTACCTCAAATATGGTTTTTATTAGGGTGGGTTTTTTTTTGAGTGAAATATGGCATCGCAGTTGTTTCTAAAACAGAACAAATTAAGAGATTTATCTTAAGGAATTGGTTCAATTGGTAACTTAAAACACAGTCTAGTGCAGAATGATTTACTTTTCTCTAGCAATTTCCAAGTTACAAGACCCTGGTCTTTCTTTTACCTTTTCATAAAGCTAATCATTACTTTCTGATCTACATTACATCTTGAAAGTTCAAAATATGAGCTCTAAAATAATAAGCCTCCCAAAGATTTGCTGCAATCAGTTCAATCCTGCCTGTGGTTGCAGCAGAGGATGGGGAGACAGAAATTCAAAGTCTTAATCAGACCTCTGCCAGTAATTTGCTGAATTACAATGAGTTCAGATCTTTCCACTTGTGCTAATTTTAAGTTCCAGCAGGATTAAGCACCCTTATGGGAGACACTAGGGCTGAAACAGAGTCCCATAGGAGAAGGCACAGATTGTGCCACTGACCTGGCTGGGATCAGAATCTGGCTCACAGGTCCACTCTGGAGGTGGTCTGCTTTGTGAGCAAGAAGGATGCACTGACCAGCAGCACTGAGACACCCTGGGATGTTGAGCTTCATCTTCCTGTTTCAAAAATGAGCTGTTAGTCCCCTACACCTTTGTAAAGCCTCTGAATTGAGTTAGACATCTCTTAGGATGCAAAATATCCACAAACTGATGATGATTTCACTATTTTTCTTTAAATAAAAATCTATTGAGCACAAAAGTAGAAGATTTCACAGACTAATTATCCTTTTGGTCCTAGATTTGTTCAGTCACACAGGGCAAGACCTTGGTTCCTCTCCCTTTTAAAACTCTCACTAACCTCTTTCCCATTGCTGTTTCCTTAGATTTCCCCCCACTCCCTGAAAATACTCCTGAGAACCAAAGCATCTGTTCCTGTGTTCAGACCACATGAAAAAAACATCACCGCCAAAGAAGAATTTTCAAAGACAGAGGAATTGCCTTCCTCTGTCCAGAGACAGATCTGTGAGGACAGTCTGGGCACACTTAACATTCACAGTCAGATACTGTGCCCACAGAGCACAAAGAAGACTCCTTCTCCCTCGCCTGGCCCATAGAACACGCACAGCAGCATCTAAATCTCACGCTCTGAACTCGGGTTTAGGATTCCTTTGGTGCCTCCAACTAGGATGTCAATGTTACTGTCGACAGATCTAAACCCGAGGTCCCCCACAGACCTGCGTGTAACATGGAGCCAGCAGATGAGCACTTCAGACAGCTTATGCATGAATACATTGACAGCTCCGCAGCTTTGCATTGTACAGTTCTGTCCAATCCCAGTGTCTGAGGATGGGTGGCAAAAAAGAATGCATTTAACAAGAAGAAAAAGACATTAAACATCAAACACCCCTTTGCTTCTGACAATTAATTGAGAAGAAAACCTCATAATCAGTTGCAGATTTGTCTCTGTGTAGCTAGCGTGACTTCAGTCAATTATCACACTGTAGTCCAGAGCAAGGAGTTTCGTTCTCATCTTTGTGTTACTTGAGGATGGGGAGCCAGCGGACAGAGCTGAAAGGTTAAAGGTGGCAAGAGGAGGTCACCAGTGATGTCACTGTCTCTGTCTTAGCTATAAATAATAGAAACCAGTGTGGTCTTTGGTTTGCATCCCAGCTTTAAACCTGCACTGTATGAGAAGATGTCAGTGAGGTGCTGGGAATAAGTGTGCAGAGAGTTGCCCTGCGTCAAGGCAGGTCTGCTCCCACACCAAACTGTGCAGGGCTGTCAGGAGGAGAAGACATCTCAAGAACATTCCAGCATGAAGAAGCTATTGCTGCTTTCCAGTTCCTAAGCAGTCCCAGTGCCAGTCACTGTCTTTTGGGCTTTAACAGAGGGGAAAAGGCCCAGTGTGAAAAATCACAGCCATTTATTGATGGTCTTGCAATTGCAGACTCCTAATCTGTGTCAGTAGGTAACTGCCACAGCCCTTTGCCAGCCATACATTGCTCCTTTCCTGACCACCTGAGTTTTCAAAGACATCTTTCCAAGGTATCTTGACTGATTTTGGGTGACATGCTGGGGGCACACTTAGAAGGATGTGCTTTCTGACTGGGACCAATCTTCTCCCTTGAGCATGGCCAGAGACAGTCTCATGGGGCATTTCACCATTGCCCTCAGTTTGGTTGTGCTTCTTATAAGCCAATAAAAATTAAGGAAACCATGAATTGTTGCTGAAGTTAAAGCTTCTTTAAGTCACCACCTTAAGAACAAAACCAATCCCTGCAGCTGCCATCTCAGTCAAAACCTTGCTAATATTTCACAATGCAGATGGACCAAGAACAGTCCTGCATCAGTCAGCCTTTGATGCTTTAACACTGCGATGTAAAATAGATGAAATAACCCAGCTGAACGGAGATGCTGAGACCTAATCTACACTTGGCCCTAGAGTGAAATAAAACTGTTGGTACTCCTGACCTTCCTCCCACGCTAATTTGTTCCTCTATGTTCCAGAATTAACTGTACTGGAAAAGGGGTCCCTGGTGCACAAAAAAAAAACCCTAATGGTATTGGAAATGATTCAGGAGAGCTCTGGACCTGAGCCGAGGAGCAGTGGGAACCAGCAATGCTAAGCACTTCCAGGGCAGATTTTGGAGAAACCTGACTGGATCCCAAGGGACAGAAGAAAGGCAGATGTGCCCTGCCCTCTGTGACACCTTGGCAGTTTCCTCAGTCTATATGATACATTTACTATCACCTGAAAGCAAAAGAACCTTAGAAGTAGGCATGCAGATGCACTAATCTCTTAGGACAGCACATACACAAAAGCAAGTGTTTATATAAATGATACCCTTCACTTCAAGGCTGAATTTAATCATCAAAGGAGAAAAAGCACATTTTGTTTGGTCTTTAACTAGTCAAAAATGCCTGGTATTTAATAAGCCCTGGAGCCAGATCTCAGTAGGACAGGCATTTTATTGGCCAGAGGCACCTACCATGCCATCCCTTCCTACATACAGACACTGACCTATGCCCAGCTGATTTGAATTTACTTCCTAAATCTGATGCCTCACCCAGTCAGATAAAAAAACAAAAAAGACAAAAATATGGCATTTCTAGACCACAGTTCTTGGTGTCACTACACATTACAGATAATTTAGGAATGCTACAGAACATCTCAAGTTTAAAGTACTTTCATGGTTCCAATGGAGAGCTAAAACAGATGGAGTTTCAGCCTGACCTTTCAACCCACCAGACACTGTTGACCCAGATTATAGTTCAACAAAGCTGCTCCTGGATTCATATTACACTTTGGGAGAAACAACAGTGGGAATGGATATGCTGCTCAGAGGCAGCTCTAATGGCTGGCTCAGAGAGCCGCGGGATGGGGAATGGCACATCAGTCCTGCTCCAGGGGCAGATGGCTGTGCCAAAGTAAGTGCTTGATGCTTAGAGAGAACCTCTGCTGTCCATCACAAAATGCTGGAAAAGGAATGCAGGAATGGGAAACAAAACAGCTGGGAGATTTCACTAAGAAATCAAGGAGAGGGTAAAAAAATCAGTAAACCAGGAGAAGCAATCCAGTTGAAAGCTCACTTTTTCCACATTCGAGTTTCACACCACAAAGTCAGAGCTGAAGGCTTTCTGGTGGTGTTCAGAAGAGCCCAGGTTGAATCAGAGACAATGACTGCATTTCAGCAGTGGGTGAAGAGATTGCTACAGCTCACCCAATTTGGCAGCAGGGTCTGGTCAGCCCAGACTCAAATGTGCCCACCCATGCTCCGGTCGCAGTGAGCCGGGTCGTCTGTCTGAGCTGAGCCAGCTGGGAATTGGAGGGGGACCGTAAACCACCAAGCACTGTGGCATCCTATTGAAACTGCTGAAGTTCCTGTCAATGTGCTATTATTTTAGACATTACAGCCCTAAAAATAGCGCTTGTATTTTTTTTAGCAAGCTTGTTGTTTTCAGGAGCTCTGCAAACATAAAGCGTTCCATAAGTGCTAAGAACAAGCTTGTGAAATAGTCTCGCTGGAATACAAAACCACTTGAAAATACTCTTTGCTACAGTTCTCTATGAGCTCAACAATAGACTATGCAGACCATTTTGCTAAAACACTGGATTTATTTTGCTTAAATTTTATTTTACTCTAAGAAAGTCTATGCAAACATCCCCATGATACCTAGCTGGTTTTCCTCTATTCCAGATGGCAGTAAGAAATCTGTATTCTCACAAAAGGTTTCCAAAATGCTACCACCATGCTAAAAGCCTCTTCAGTCTCTTTGCCCCCATGATAAAATGTTGATGACCCAAACTTTAATTATCTCTGCTTGTAACAACTAAGCCAGAAAAAAACCACAAACCCTTATGTCCTCCGAGTGGAGATCAGCTGCATAAGAAAGACCAGGTTCATCTTAATCCTCAAAAGACTGACATGTGTCCTAATTGTGAAATCTGTACAGTGTTTTTCAAAGCAGCTTTCTGTAACTGCTGCCCACGTCTATTGCTGTTTGTTGGAGCACTGCTGGAGCCTTTGCCTCGTGAGCCAACAGCAGCCAGAGTCACTGGTGGAAGCAGCTCCTCAGCTCTCTGGTCCGGCAGAAAGCCATCGGGACAGAAGTAAAACATTAGGTAGCCGGTGGGGAATTTCCTAATACATCATCCCAGGAGCTCTTGATGCTGAACAAGTAGGAGCTTATCACCAGGTCACTGTTCTGTAACTGAAATCGGATGATGATGTGCTGGTAACTTGCCAACATTTTGTGTTGTAACATTTTACAGATTATACCTTGTGATAAAGGTGCTGCATTTAATGAGTTTTGTCAACTCAGTTATCATTTTCACATTGCAAGAAGCAAGCTTTGGGACAGACTTAACATCTATGCAGCCCCTTTCATCACAAGATTTCAAAGTGATTTGTCCACATTAATCAAGTTTCAAAGGTGCCTTGTGAAAGATCTGTTTAGGCTCCTTAAGAGCACTAGGAATGGCCTGGCTGAAGTGCTCTCAGGAGCAGGCAGTAATGGTTGCTCTGCATGGTGGGGAGCAGGAGGCATAGCTGGAGTGGGGCACTGCTTTCCTAGAGCACCTGTCATTGTGTTGCAAGGGCACTCACAGGTACCATTACTGGGTGTAATGGATCTGGATGGATTTTTTGTTGCTGAATTTTGAACCCACCTAAATTTTCAGTGATCACTGTGTCTCCTAGAAGAGAGTTTTACAGATTAAATACACAGTTTTTCCTTACTCTGAATCTTCTCATTTCATTTTGACACCCCTATACTGCTTTCTTGGAAGAGACAATCTCTGTTTGCTTCCTCTATGCCACCCAGGCTTTGAGGACATCTACCCTTTTCATGGAAGAGACAATCTTGGAAGAGACAATCTCTGTTTGCTTCCTCTATGCCACCCAGGCTTCGAGGACATCTACCCTTTTCCCATCCTTTCTTCTCAAAACAGAAAGACCAGACACACACTGGTGTTTAAAAACCTGATTGCTGTATAGGTGCCAAACTGCCACTAAAACCAAAGGTAAGAACCTAAAAAGCCTTGCAGAACTGACTCAAAAGAGTCTGTCATCCAGCACCCACAGTATCACAATGCACCCAGCTCCCCTTTCCTGCTTCAGCCAGCAGATACCTGCACAGAAATAAGACACAGGGCAAAGCAATAAGCTGACGCTAACTGCTAGGTGTGTTGCTTCTCCAGGCTTACTCTGCCCTGTTGGCAGATAGCATGGAAGGATGGGGAGAGGCAGAATCTGTGAGTGTATATGGAGATGACTGAATACACACAGGTACTCTTTGCTCCTCTTCTCACACCACTTATTTATTTTCTGGTTTTAATTACTTTAAAAACTCTAATTTTAAACTATCATTATTTCTTTAATCAATCTTTTCCTTGCACTCCAAATGAAGGCTTAATGCAACAACAACGATTGCAAGTCCAAAGGAGACAGATTTTCTGTCCCCACCCATGAAGAACAGTTGATTCACTCAAAACCGTGCCAAGGCCATATGCAAATCATCCTAATAGGAGCAGCTGCTGGCCTCACAGCCCAGGGGATAAACACACGCTATGGTCAGGCTGCTGCCCCAACTCACATCCCCAGAATCAAATTCAGGTGGATGAAAATCACAGACTATGAGCTTGCTGCAGCTGTGGCAGGTAATTGTAAAGGAGATGTGTGCTGGTGATGCAGCCCAGGCAGCAGGAGCAAAACAAAATGTGTCTGAGCTCTCCTGCAAGCAAACTGGCATTGTCCCTCACAGCTGTGCCAGTCTGCAGCACATTAGGGCTTGGCCCATGTTTTCTGTTGAGAAAACAACCTTCCATCTGGATTTCATCCTCTTAAACCCCATGAGTGTATGTTATTTGTATATATTCTGTAACTGACAGGATGTTTTATGCAGTTTTAGGACAAGCACGAAGATGATACCTGGTAAAATTGTTCTTCTGTATTAAATGGGAATGACAGAATTTCTGCATTGCTCTTTTAAAGCTCACCTGACAAATATCTGGATGAAACTAAGTGAGGGAAAGACTATGCCAAGGCTGGTGAAGAGTAGGAGAGCCAGGAAGAGCTGAAGGTCCACTTCACATTGTCCCCTCCAGGACCCCAGCCTTCCTTCTGCTGCCCCACAGAATGCTAGGGCAGGAATCCAGCTTCTTGATTTTAAACAGTGTCTGAAATTCTCTCAGTGCTTCTTACCTCCTTTGGTGGAAATCAGATGTCCCTGCTTTGGTGGTAGGATGTCAGGCAGTAAAAACTGGCTCTACTTTGTCCTTCAGAAAGGCCATAGTATTAAGATGCCTTAGCCAAGGGCTATCACTACACTGCCTTCTGCTCCTGTCCTATCCCCAGTCTTGAAACAGTTATCCATGGTTTTATTACTCAGTCTGAATTTCTGTAATGTGTCCTGCCATGGTCAGTTTATCCTTCAAATATTTATTCATTTAAAACAGTAGCTTGAGCCAGATGAGCCTCCTGTGCCCTCTAGTCTCTTGTTTGTTTAGGTAGCCCATGAAGTAAGGACAGCCCATCAGAAGAACAGGTTCAAGAGTATCATACGTCATACTTGTTTCACATCCTCGGAACACAGCACACTGCTGCCTGGGGAGTCTACACATCGAAGAGACAAGGGTTGCCAATCACATCTGTGGCCTACAGCTTCTCAGTTCAGGTCAACATTAGAGGAAAACCACAGCAACCCAGCTTGCATAAGTCCTGGAGGAGCTTTGGAAACAGTGTTCCACTCTAGTAATTAAAAAATCAAAGTGAGAGGAGATTTCCTTGCAAATTCTAAGACTTCAGTGCTGTTTCAAGGATCAGCAGATCAAAATAGTGACCATGTAGCATACAATTAGAGTGAGTGTAAGCGTAAGGCTGAATTTCTTGGAAAAGAAGCAAAGTAGTTTTCAGCTCTGGAGAAGCAAAACCTCCTTTTCCTTCCTTCCTGGATCATGTACATTTTGGGTAAGACACAGTGAGTAAAGCCACATCTGGGGGAGAGGAGGCTCGGGGGAGACCTTATTGCTCTCTACAACTACCTGAAGGGAGGTTGTAGCCAGGAAGGGACTGGTCTCTTCTCCCAGGCAATCAGCACCAGAACAAGAAGACACAGTCTCAAATTGCACCAGGGGAAGTTTAGGCTCGAGGTGAGGAGAAAGTTCTTCACAGAGAGAGTTGTTTGCTGTTGGAATGGGCTGCCTAGGGAGGTGGTGGAGTCACCGTCCCTGGAGGTGTTCAAGAGGGGATTGGATGTGGCACTTGGTGCCATGGTTTAGTGGTCATGATGTCTTGGGTGACAGGTTGGACTTGATGGTCTTTGAGGTCTTTTACAACCTTATTGATTCTATGATTCTATACACCACTCAGAATGGACAGTCTATTATATGGGGTTCATCTATCCTGTCCAAAACCCATCCTGGTCTGACAGATGGATGCTAACAAACCTGAGTACAAGTTGCTAGTGGGGAGATTCAAACTGGATGCCAGAAAAAAATAAAATAGAGTAACCATTTGAATTATTAGACTTTGGAATAAACTCTGAAAGGAGGTGATTCCCCTACATTAGCCAGTTTCAAGGTCCAGCTTGACAGGGTGCTGGGCCATCTCATTGAAACTATATTTTCCACCCTGAAAGGTTGGATTAGATGATCCTTGAGGTCCCTTCCAACCTGGTGTGCTATGAATCTATGAATATGTCCAGCAGGTAAAATACCATCTTTTTGGTGCATGTATTTCTCTCACTCCAACTCTTTTTTGTCTTATAGAGGTTAAGATGGCAGAAGGTAGAAAACTCAGAAAGCTTCATTAAGACATTTGACTATGTCAGATGAAAATACATTTTTCAATTAATTGAATTAATGATTCTAGGAGTGCTAATGGCCTGAAATCAGTCAATGCATTGGAGAGGAGCAGACTAGCTGTCTCTAAGCTGGCTTGCTTAGAAAGATAATTGGCAGAGGAAAGAAAACTTGTTTTGAAGCTGCTCTACATCTGATCAGTGTTTCATCTGGAAATCTGCTGAGAAAGAGGAGGGAGCATGGAGAAAGTGACTCTTCCTCCCTGGTCTTCAGAGCCATTTGAAGCCGGGTCAACAGCTCAGGTCGTTGTTCCAGTGCTGTCATTTACAGCCATGGAGCTCAACTCAAACCTACCCCAGTGAGTGATCTGCTCCTACAAGGGCCAGCTGCAGCACTTCTCCATGCTCCTTCCATTACTGAAATACTCCAAAGGGATTACAAATTCTGGCCTGAAGTCTCCATAGTTGAGGTTGAATTAAACATTCCACTTTGGGTGCAATGTTTAATCCCCTCAAATGCTTGAGAGAAGAACAAACATTCACATTTGTTGTGTTTTTTTCTCTTTTAGAATTCCTGCCCTCAGCTAATTTTAGGAATCTTCTGACCACTGCTCCAGACTTCATCTGAGCCTCAGGGCTCCAAAGAGTTTTGCTCAATTTCAGACTTTGCAAGCAACGTTTTGGTAGATTTACATTCAGCTTCAAAAGATGCACATTTTTTTTCTACTCCCAAACTAATGAAAAATCAGAGTCAGGGAAATCCTCTTCCCACCTTCTTCTTCCCTACATTGTTTAAATGGAAGAAAACTGGTTCCAATTAATAATGGAGTATGAAACATGTACAATTTACAAGGGCACTGGGGAAAAAACACTGCTGCTGTCAAATTGTTTCAGCAAGACGATCAACGACATCAAAATTCCAGTTGCAGCATCTTGAGTTGTTCTAGACATAAAATATCTCCACCTACTCACCAGAGGGAAAAATAGATTTTCTGGAAGAGAGTCTTCAACTTTTAGTTCTTCTGGATTTTATGCAATCTCTTGTGGCTTTTCCTAGCGCTGGTTTTATGACGTTGACATTCAGATCTTCAAGTGACATCAGTACTGGTGGCACACACAAAAAAAGAAACAAAAAGAAATGGTTAGAGCATAGACATTCTGGAAATTCAAAGCAAATAATAAATAAAAAGCACACTAAACACCAAAAAGTGGATCTTAATGAAAAGCTTGCCTTTATTAGAGCAAAGAAAAATCATTAACAGCTTGTGTTCAAACTTCTATCAATATTTCCTTTTCAATCAGGCAAGGAGTGTAGCTAACAAAATATGCTGCGTGGCCAGGGACAGGATAATCGCTTGCTTAATTGGACCAAAGTGTCTTAACATCATCTAGCTCAGTACCAACAAAAGTCCACCAAAAAATAGCCACATAATTCACCATCAGCTCTTCCCTTAGCATGAATCAGAGGATCCTATAATTGCTCCCAAGTGGCAAAACCACAAGCATGGAAGTAAATGAACCATGATAAGAGTCTCTTATACTAAAAGCATCATAAAAGCCTGAGCACAAAGCCTAGCAAGAAGTGCCCTTCTCCACATGGCACAGCTTTGAGCAGGCTGCACTCACCCCCTGGGTGCTGCCTCTGCTCTTCTACACACTGGAATTCAGCCTCTCCGTGACAATATTCCAGATGTGGAATTAACACTTCTGAAAGCTTTTAGGGATCAAAGGTTGCCCCCTTCACAAGTTTTTTTCATACCGAGGACATGATGAAGTAGTCTGGCTCCAGTTGGAAAAATAGCTGAGATGACACTCCAAGGGGTTGTGGTAAGAGGCGGCAGCTGGGCAGCTGGGACTAAGGTTGGCACCAGTCTTGCAGATTGGTCTCCTCTGCCCATGCAGCCACTGCAGAATACGCTTCTGCCTTTCATCCCCAGGGTACAGAGTCTGCTGCTAACCCTTCTTAGGGATCTTGTGGATGGAGCCCCAAATACAGGAAACACTACTATTTGTTCTGGGGTTAACCCAGACTGCAACCTCTTTGTGAAGCAATGATAAACTTGGAAAGTAGCACTTAGTCTTCCATCAGAAATGAGCCAGAGAGTCCTAGCTCAGAGGCAAACAACCTTCTCTGGGTGAAGAGGAGGGCAGCATCCTCCCTGGGAGTGACAGAAAGTCAGCCTTTCAGCTGGGCAGACAGACAATGATTTTTTTATAGGTGACACATCCAGAGCTAATGGTAGTTTCTCAGCTCCTAGGACAAAATGGGATTGTTGCTGTTCTGTCTCTGCTGGTGATGGTGAAGATAGATATGTTGCTTCTGGCTCCAGCTGTTGGGAGTGTTGCTTTTCCATTCTCTTTGCAGTGGGAACTGGCTACTCAGCACACTGTTTGCAAAACCCTAGATGACTTAGCCATCAAAGCTGTGTTTTCAGGGATTTTTCAGGTGTTTCACAGACACTGTTGACACCATGTGCTTCATTTCTTTAGGTGCTATCGGAAATGTAGGTTTCCCTGGGGATGGCTGACTAAACAGAAGTCTCAACATTTGTGTCATAAATATCTCGAGACAAGCCTGTTGATTCAGTGAAATGTGTGGTTGGCTCCTATTGTAAATGCATTCATAGAAAACCTCACAGTGCTCTGCCTCTTGGGATTACTTGGGAGCAAAACAAATGGCAAACTTTGGTGTTTTTGTTTTTTTCTTAAATAACATTTTGATATATGCCAGAGTGGCTTTTCTTTTAATTTTGCACCACATCATTTAAGACAACATGAAGCAACATGATTTGTTAAGACAAGATACGTCAAAATAAATAAATAAATAAGGGATGAAAAGGAAAGCTAGTTCTGAAAGCTTGTTGCTTGGAAATGGCTGTAACTGCTGTCAGAAAAGTCTGGATTAGATTACTCTGACAAGTTAAAAGAAGGCAAAATTTTTGCTACACACTTACAAAGCAGAGATGCAATGGAGGGAAAGCAACATCTTCAAACCAAGAGAGGGGCTTTCAAAGCCATCTACTTCTGGATTTGAATCCACATCTGATAATGGCTTGGTAGCTCTAAGCAAGACACAGACCTTTACAATTTCAGAATCACTGATGAGCTAGGCCATGAAGCAGCAGGACAACCATATCCCTCTCCAGGAGACTCAAATCAGAGGGCAGGATACATGATGTTCATATTTACAATGATCTTTCCACCACATAAAATCCTACACATTGGGAGGCAAACCCAGTCATTGACTGCTTCTAGGCAATACAGAAATCTTCAAACTCCACTGCAACATGCAAAGCCACAGTAACAGTGGACAGATATACTTCATAGCAAACACAAACCAGCATCTCTGAAGCCAACCAGTCAACCAGAACTCAAACTAATTCAAGCAGAGCTTTTAATTCTAGCAAAGAACAAAGTCAAACATTTCCAACTAGAGAAGGGGAGATCCAGTTTATCTGATAGCTTAGGGTGAAATTTATATGACTGAGTGCCAAGTCCCAGACACTCAGCTGAAGGCTGTGGCACAGAGACCTCCACCCCTCAGCTGTACAGGAAGAGTTGTAGGCTGGTATCCTAACCAGTTTTTTTCCTGAAATTTTCCTAAATTTCCCCTTGATGGGTGGAAGTATCACTGGAACAGACATTTTACAAGCAATACTACATTTCTAAGGGTCAGCATTTCCCACTGGAAATCTTATTTTAACACAAACCTTATTATATTAGGGAGTTTGTGGAGCACTTTGAAGAAGGACATTGTTATTAAAACAATACTTGCTAATACAAATAATTACTGGCATAATACTTAAAGGATTATATCATTATATTTATATTATTGTATTATTTTATGTCTCAAAGTATCCTACAGTGATTATAAAAAGAAAGTACTACAGTAATAGCAGCTCTGCTAACCCCTTTGGGCTGGGTGTTAGAGGAAAAAAAAACCAAAACAGCTTTAGCTTTCCAGAGCCCTGAAAGTTTAAAGAATCAGTCTGTCAGAATGACACCCTTCTTACACCTGCCTACTTTTGTGCCTAGGGATAAATGACAGCAGAATTCTGGCACTGCTGTTTTAACTAGGTGAGTATCAATAAAATCACGCCAGAAACCTGCCCTGCGCTGTAAACATTTCCACATCTAACCTCTCAGGCAGCATTTCAGAATAAAAACAGTCCTAGTTGTACTCCCAGTCAGGAAATAAAGTCCCTGGTTCTTTATTCTTAGGCAAAAAGAAGGATAAGTCTCACTTGCTGAGATTTTAACACCATATTCCTGAAAGTCCTGATATGATGAGCATGAGATTCAGCCTCCTGCTCCATGCCCTTCAGCTCATGTCATGTCTCACTTTATAGCTTGCTTACAGATACATTTCGATTGGTAATATTCAAAATTTCCAAAAGGAAAATAGCTCCTGGTATGTGAATATGGCCAAATCACAGGACAGTTCTATTCCCACCAGTTGTTGCCACGCAGTGTGATGTTACAGCTTGTGTTACTCCATACCGTGGCTCGCAGAAATTTGGACCAAAAGATTAAAGATATTAACGCGCGTATGCAAATGCAGTCTTGCACATAAATCAAGCACACACACTTAATAATCTGGTGCTTTGGCTTTATGAAATGATAGATCAAAGGAGAACAAATGAGAAGATGGAACCCAAATTAACACATTAACTGAAAGGGAGCACTCTCAGATGCTGGAAACCACTCTCTGTCTGGGTGTCACATATCCAATTACATCCCTCGTAACTCAAATGACAGAACAGACTGAGAGAAGCTAGGATGCCTATTCCTACTCATCACCAGCTACTCATAGTAATGTTTTTCAGAGTACTAGTAATTATCCTTAAAGGAGAACAATTAAAATCTAGTGTAATTGGGAGTCTGGTTTTGATTACAGATGAGTCAAACTGCTTTGGAAAATGAACACAGAACTGTTTGGAGCTCCATTGGTATTTTATTAATCATGTCATTAAAATGGATACATAAAGAGGATGCAGCTATAAAGTGGGATTTTCAAAAGCTCTCAGCACTAGCCACACTCTGGTCCTAGTAAAGTTGGTAGGAATTTTATTCCTTGAGTTTAATGGGAACAGATTTATGCCAGAACTGAGCATTTATACAGCATTCAAATCTTATTGTTCGTAAGCAGCCAATTCCCTTGACACTTCTTTAATTCTTTCTCCTGATCCCATGATCCCATAATCCTGACATTATTTTCCTGTCCCACTCGTAGCCCCAGAACTGGAGGTGCTTCAAGGCCTTGAGCCCAGAGGATGTAGGGAGAAGAGATCTTCCCATCTTCCTCACAATAGGGGTGAGACCTGATAGCAGCTGAGGCTCTGCATTGCACAGGGAGGACTTGGCCTGAGCCTGGAAGTTGAGCTTGCTGCTGAGGATAGAGCACACGAGACTTGGCCTTGCAGAGCTCAAGAGTGATGTAGCAATTTACAGCAGATGGTTAGCATCAGAGAGCTGTTTAAAGAAACAGTGTTGAGAGTAGAGAACTGAAAAATAACATAACAGCAGATTTATTTGTGGTCTCTGGTTCAGGGCTGTCTAAGAAACATAAGCATTAGTTGGTGCTCTCAGTTTGCCACAGACAACATGGAACCTTGAACCAAATAGATTTCAGCTTTTTGCTTTGCAAAGCCGAAGACTACTCTGATAAGAGGAGGTCCAGACAATGCATGACCACCTTATGCCATTCTGCCACGGCACCCAAAGCTCCATACCAGGTTCTTAAGAAAAAGAGGGGCATGCCCCTCAAATCACAAAACGTCAGAGAGAAACACTTCCAGTATTTTGCTTCTGAATCAACTTGCAGACATTGGAAGCTCAGACTGAACTGTGCTGAAAAGATGGGCAACCATTCATATAAATCAAAGGTAAAGAACAAGCAGAGGGAACACAAGCTTGGTGGTCTACTCTGCTCAGCTCTGGAGAAACCTCTCTGGATGCACAGACAATCTGCTGTAGCTGAGCAAACCACGCCAGTAAACTAGGAAAGACACACTACTAGCAGGGCCTCCCAACAACATGGACAACTTGGAAATCAGGATTTTAAACTCAGTCTTGTCATTTGTTTTCATGCAACAAAACCTTCATTCTAAGGACCCACTCACTCAATGTGAATCATAGAATTCTATGATTCTAATTATGCCAGTCTTACAAATGGTCTTAAAAAAGCATCAAAAGTTCTCAAACAAACTCCAAAGAGCATGCTGAAAAAGCTGTGCAAAAATTTGAAAGGATTCCCTGAACAAGATGCTAAGATCTTAATTTTCCTTTTGTAATTAAGAAAAAAATAAATCTACTTATAATCCTCTTGAAAAGTGATCCCTTCGGAATGAATTGTCTTAATGCTTTACATCTGAAGAAAGCAAGGTAAGACAGTACTGTACTGCATTTTCTTCTGTCTGAGGGAAGCTGGAAATAATCTGGAGAAAAGATTATTTCCAACTTTCCAGCTCTTTTTCTATAATTAACAGGATGTAAGACATAACAAACAGAGGCTGAAGAAAACCACAAACTCTCCATATGGGGTTCAGTTCCTGTTTACTAGTATCCTGTTTACAGCATAGGCTTTGATGGTCAGATAATCAGGCCTCTCATGTTCCCAGAATGACCACACTTATTCTGTACTTATTTAAGGCTGGGAAGACTTTTTAATAAAAAAATATGCTGAGGAAACAAAGCAGAGAGAGATTGTAACAATATGCATCACTACGGAAATACCAGACTCATTGTTATAGAATACAAAACTACCAAGGTCCCTTTTGTGTGAATACAGAAGGATGATGCAAAGTGCCACTTCAAGGGGAGGCAAGGAACAAAGCCCTTCCCCTCCTGCCCCTGCCCTCCTCTGTACCTGGGTCATGGAACTCCTCAGGTGGAGGAAGGAGAAATTACCATTTCCCAGGGCATCTCTCTCTGCTGCCTGGATTTTGTTGCTGGCCAAGGGCTCCCCTCAGGACAGGTGCTGCTTTTCAACCCATCTTTCTCAACTCCAGGCTGGGGAAGGACAACATGGGGATTTAGCCTCAGGTTTGACTGCTGCTTTGTTCATGCCTTTTCTCTTTAACCTAGAGGGCCACTTCAGATCATATCCTGTTCTAGCACAGACTGGAGATAAACCTCAATGCCATTCGAATAAGCAAAATCTAAACCTACTTAGCAGAACCAGTTCCTGGCTGAAATCTGTCTGAAGCGCAACCTGGACGCTCCTGTTTCTGCTCTTCCTGCATGGAGCCCTGCTGACTAGGCTGCAGTTGCTACTTAATTCCCAAGAATTTGATGGCAGTCTGTGGTGACAGTGATGAAAGTCTGAAGTGCACATTGCCAGGAACAAACCTGGGCTGTACTGCCTGAGGAGGGCTGAGTCCTGCCACACTGCAGCAGAAGCATGTGCAGCTCTGGCCTGGGCAGAGAACTGCACCCCACAGTGTGAGACACGTCACTCTCAACCTGTTCCCCTTCCACAGGAGGTCTGTGCCAGGAGTCAGCACATGCTTGGGTCCAAATGAGACTTATGAAATTACTTCTAAACTGCCTCGGTGCATCATTCTGATGCACTGACTTTACAACATGATTCATAGCATCTTATCTGAGTCTGGGAGACTAGAAAAGGAGTTAAACTATCAGTCCCTAGGGGTAAGGAGCAATGAAGTAATTCTTCAATGAGCTGCAGAATAGGTAAAGTATTTATTTTAAAATATTTTACTGACTAAAAAGTTGCTGCCTGTCTCTTTGAGACAGTGAGAGCTTTCTACCTTGAGGCTGCATCAAAATGTCACTAGCAGAGTTTGCAGCAGGAATGGTAAAATCCCATGAGCTCCTTTTGGGGTTTTTTGAAGTCCCAAGTAATAAAAATTTTGCAATATCAGTTACTCTTGTGGATATTCCTGTGCCCCCAGGCACAAAGTTTGGCTTTGGAGACAGCTCCTTTCTAGTTTTTGACCTGAACTGGAACCACAGCTGTATGGACAACTTGGAAAAACCACAGAAGCTCGGAGTCAATATAGAAGCTTTGATGTCTCTTGCTACAATGTCATCTTCTAGTGCCTTCGCAAAAGTGTATGCCCTCCTCTTTACAAACAGCTTCTTCCCCTCTCTTTGGAACAGACAACTTTTAGAAAGCCATTCTATTCAGCACAGACCAATTCTTCCTCCCTGTGTCTTTGTGATGTATTTCACACCACTAATTCCATTGTTAACTTTTTGCAACATTGCTGGTCGTGTACAAAGTGTACAGAGTGTACAAAAGTGGGAATTTATTGTATTATTTTTTAGCTGGGAGGAGAGCTTGTGTGAGTGGAGAGGCTTGCTGTAGGAGAGCTTCCTACTTTCATTTCTTCTTTAGAACTCCTGTTACAAGAGCAGTGATTGAGAGAAACTGCCCTCAGCAATCAAGATTTTCTCGTCACTTTGTATATGCTAAGAAAAGTTGCAAGTGTTTAAGTAAATACAATTAAGAATGGTTGCTAGATAGTCACTGAGATAGCACATTGTGTAACAGCTTTTATCTCTAAAAGAACTGAGGTTTTGTTATAAATAAAGCTGCTGAAATTATGCATTGCAAATAAATAAGGTTTTGTTTATTTAGATGCTTTTCTGGTAAGTCTTTTCATAAATAGTCTTTCATTTTGCTCTCAAATCTGTTTGGAAATTATTCCCATCCAAACCCACGTTGCTGTACCAGACTTACTGATGTCAGATTATTTGCCTTACACCTGGAATAAATGAGGACAGCTCAACGGTAATTCAGTGGAGTTACAGCTATACATCATCTGACAGCCTAGCCCTTATATGACTCTGTCTGTATCAGCTAAAATCAGGTGAGTTTAGAGGTGCTCATGCTTCCTGCTTGTTAGAAACATTGCTTGGATTTTATTTTTTCCTCCCTCCAAAGGTCATCACTCCTATCTTATGAAAGAAGAGGAAAGTCCCTCTGATTCACACAGAAATACCTTAATTAGTGCAGTTTGCTGGTCAGGATATTATTCCTCAGGGACATGGTCTCCTGGGAAAAAAGCCAATGTCTAAAAGTTTTCTCTGGAAAAAACATGGGTAACAGATGGAAACTTTTTCAACACTATTGTTTTGGTATTTAAATTATTTCAGTGCTCCTGAAGAGGATGAGATAAAAAACTTCACTACACAGTTAATTAATGGCAATCATCTTCATACGGTTTGTACCATAAATATACCTGGCCTTTAACAGAAGAACAAGAAAGATATTTGGAAGGGTATCATGGGTGGGGAAGATTTCAATCTTGTTTAGCCTGAGGTTTATCTGAAGTGCTCTTTGCCCAAGATCTCCTCACACAGTCTCCTGATTCATTCCAGTGCAAATGAGGAGAGAATCTGGCCCAAAAATTTTATCAGGTTTAATATCATCATAATTACAAACAGCCCATTTCACTCAGTAATTATACTGTAGAAAGGGAAGTTTAACTCCATCCTTACTCTGAGGTGTTCTGCTTCTGGGTGATGCCTGTGGCACATTCATATTCTTGGTTCTTTATGGCAGCACTCTATATCCCTTACAACAAAGATGACTTTGAGTCCAGTTCTGGACATCCTATTAGGAGAAGAGCATGGACAAGGTTTAACTCAGAGAGGTAATTTTTCAGTAAGAGTTAATAAGGCTAGATTTGAACCCATAACTGAGAGGCAGCAAGCTCCATAGTCAAACAACATTCCCAAGAGCCTTTCAACAGGAAAATAATTTAATTCCACACAATTTGTCCCTAACCATGAGAAAGTCTTAACGACGTATTGGTCAAACACTGTCACTGGTTCAGCACAAGGTTTGTCTGATAGATCAAATGATTGTGGATATAATTTCATAAACTTCTTGGCTCAAGGGTACTTGCTCACTTGCAGAAGGAGCTCGGTGCCGCATTCATTAGTGCTCATGGCACTTTAATGACACCATTATTGTTCACCAAGATAAAATGACTCACCTGACACTTCTGCAAGACGAGATCTAACAGTAGATCTAAGTCCTGACTCCCCTGTCACAACCAGATACTTTGTGCACCACAAACATATCACAGCTGAGAAAGCCCTCATCAGCCATTAGGACAATGCTATGAGCTGTTGTGAGAACACAGTTAATTTGGAGCATTATCTTTTAGAGGACTGGCAGTATGCTCAAGATCTCTCTTATTATTTTTAAAGGGCAAACATTTTGGCTTTGTTGAGCTGAAGTCTGTAGAATTCATCTTACAAGTTCAGTCACATGCCACAGGCCATGAGCTGTTGCCTTTCAGCAGAAAGTGAGGATTCATCATTGTTTTATTATTATTGAACATCCTTTATGTTGATAATAAATCAGTTTAACAACATCTGTCACTGGAAGGCTCCAACAATCGCGCTATTGCACAAGCACATGTACCACCCTCTCAGCAGCCTACTGCAATCCAAGCATTCTGGGGGCATGAGTGCCCCCTCTTCAGCTTAGTGTGCTATCTACAGCCTTGAACAATAAAATCCCTTTACCATGAGCTTTCAGGAAGCGCAAAAACGTTCCTCAATGTTCATTTACTGGGCGGGGGGGGCACAAGGCCAGGTCTTCTGCTGAGAAAGTCATAAGGGAGCCATGATTTTTGCAGTAAAATTGCTCCCCAAGAAAATCCTTCTCATGGTGCTTTGCTGAAAGATTTTCCTATTCTCTCCAGTTATCAAACAGCAATAAATATTAAGTAGACTTGGTCAATACTTTTTAATGTGGTTTCTTTTCATTGCTGGAATATGCTGCTTTGCCCAAGCAGATATAGTTAGGAGGGGTGGGATGGCCTCAGTAGATTTACTTTTTTTTTCCCCCATTTGAATTATTCTTCTAAAAACAATGGGTTTGAAATGGTCAAAGAAGCTTTCTTTGACATTTTCAGAACTGGGAAGAAAAAGCAGTGTTCTTTATTTGAAGCAGCTTTTCATTTTCAAGTTGCCTTATCACCAAAAAAAATCTGAACACGAACACAAAGATGAGTGGTTTTCTGATGTGGTGTGGGAAAAATCTTTGAAAGCTTAAAAGTTCTCAAGGTGCAATTAACTAATTTTCTGTTGAATTCTATGACTAGCTGTATACTATATATACTGGCAGATTAGTTGGAAGTAGTGCATTTTATAGGGTGTACTACCAGAATAAAATTTAATCTACTAAATATGAGGTCTTTTGAAAGTAATCGCATAGAAGTGGAACTGGCTTGATTGAAATGAATGCCAAAACACTGGCTGAGTTGAAAAGAGGAGGTCTGGATGTATTGCACTCAGAGTTTATTCAGGAGTAGATCTTGTAGAGGTATCCACTGAGATGAGTCTAATCTGATTCTCCTCTTGCTGTCCTTTGTGGCTCCTCCACTACAGCTGAGACAACTTTTCCCAATCTTTTCCTCTGAAAAGCCCAATGAGAAAAGCTCTAATCATGCTAGGATGGTTTTAAAGCATTGGAGTTAGAACTGGAAAATGGGCCCTTTTTATTTTGAGAGTGTGAGCAAGAATGGCAACTAGCCAAAAGAAATAAGAAAAAAGGCCCACACCTCTTCCCAAAGTGAGGGGTGCTTAACATCTCAGCATCAGCTCGTCAGTGATGTACAAATGGCTCATTCAAGGAGTGCAAATATGCCTTTCTAGTAAAGTATTAACCACACTAGAAGAAGGTTTACAAAAGAGAAGTGGTAAGCCCTCTCTTGGCTCAAATCACAGGTCTCTTACACTCTTATATTGGTAGCAGCTCTAAAACAATATACAATCTCTCCTAGGTAACTGTAGCACTATATGAGAGCTCTTTTATTAGTTTCCTAATTAAATTTTACAAACTCCATAGCAGTGACAGATTCTTGGTTATCTCCGCAGCAGAAATTCAGATGGGATGCCAGAGGGAAAGGATAAGGCCGTTCGTCTTATGGCATGCCAAGACTTTGTGCTACCGGTTGCACTCGTCAATCTCTATCTGCAGCACTTAAGAGCTATAAAGAATTCATTAAAAGGGCTGAGATTTGTTACAGACACCTCAAGCTCATTAAGGATGCTGATGACATTTCAAGCCCGTCAAGCCACATGCCACCTAAGAAACACTCAAATAGAGTTTATTATGTTATGGAAGAGGGAAGGGAAAAAAAACCCACCCTTTTTTACTTGTTTCAGAAAATAATTTAAGTGTGTACTGTTACCATTGCTAAAAATGGATGCTTTTCTGCTGTGTGCCTTCCTCTCCCCTTCTCCTTTCACAAATAGCAAAACAACAGCAAGGCTGGATGTTCAGAGAGAGAAAGAGGGGAGGAAGATAAGAAATATTAAAATCTGGTTTAAGCTGTGGGAAAAGCAATTAGAGAAAGAGGGAGTGAGAGGGCTCAAGTAACAACTTCTGTGGAAAAAACAATTTCAACAAACCTAACTCCCCCCTTGAGGTGAAATACCAGAATTACTAGAAATAGTGAAACCACATTTGTTTTTTTCCCCTCCGTCCTCTGCAGGCATTTCAAGCCTTCCAACATTTTCAGTTACACTGACAGCTCAGGGGTTTTTGGACTGGATCTTGTGTTTATTTTCAACAGCTTTAATTTATTTCAAAAATTTAAACTTATTTTCAGTTGTTTTAATTTTAACTTTTTCCATAGAAAAGAATGCTTGGGGGGTGGGGGGGAGGGCAGGGAGGGAAGGCAGGCATTTTATGCAAAATTATTGTTGTTGTTAAAAACCCCACCATTCGCCTCTCAGCATGCCAGATACAACTACCTGTCTGAAAGGAAAGAAAGGAGGGGAAGAGAGAGAAGAAAAGAATGACTACAAAAATATGGAAACATGGACAATTTTCACCCCATCTGAGCTGTAAAGTGTAATGCAGAGGAGATGCCAGGTGTAGACTTGCCTTTTGTCCATCTCCAAACCTGAGCAGACTCAGCTTGTCCCTCCTGCACGTTAGTCAGCTCAGTCAATAAAGGCAGAGCCACAAATGGTTTTTCAAAGGAGGGGGGAAAAATATCAATCAAACAAACAAAAAACCCAACAGTAAAAGTAATTTTCTTCTGAAACAAGTATTGACTGAGTTCAATAACAACCTCCAGTCCAGCTTGGTTTGAGATCTTTTCTACTGAGTCTTATAAACGCCTTAGATGTACGTATGAAGACTTCTACGCCAAAGGCACAAGGAGTTTCTGTGGCCAAATGAAATTAATTTTGTGCACAAGGCATCCCCCCCCAGGGGAAGGATTATAACCCAGGTAATAAGAGAAAATCCCTAATGAGTATGCATGTGAGAAAAGGCTGAGTCGCTCCACAGGATGCTTGATTGGGGAGCACTGTCACCCGACGGGCAGCCCAGCCTGTATGCGCAGCACTGCTTGCATGCTGGCTGGCAGTCACTGGAGACGTGAATGCAAATGCCATCTACTTCTCTGAATACCAAAGGTTTGTGTTTTCTGTATTTTGTATATCTCAGGATGCAAATACAGTTGAGAAAATTAAACTTTACATCTAGATAGAGATAGAAATCCAAAGTTCCCACAGATTTAGAGATATTCTCATTCAGACCATTCCAGAGGTACACCCAGGCCATACTGAAATACATCATAAACTTATGCTGCAATAGGAGAAATTTCAACAGAAACCTTACCAAATAGATCAAGAGAACATGAGAACACATTATCTTCTTTCCTCACTCCCCTTCTTTTATATGTTTTATGTAAACTCTGCTTTTCTTTTTCCTTTTTTTTTTTTTTTTTCTTTTTCTCTCAAAAAGATTTCAAAGTGAATACCAAACACAACTGAAAAACCCACCCCGGTGTCAACACAACAAATTACCTTGCTAACCAACACCTAACATGCCAAGACCAAATTTAGGAGTTATTTCTTCAGACCATCAGCAACAAACACAGTGGAACCATTTGTGTGTTGCACTCACAGCTGCTGCATCATTTGAGAGAAGGAGCCCCTTGCAAGTAAGCTGCAGAGCAAAAGCAGGGCTGACCCAGGGAAGATCATCATCTAAATGAGCCCAGAAAACATTTGCAGACAAATCCATGCTATGAAGCAGAAAGTGTTTGTGTCTGAGCTCTCCCTCAGCAAGGCAAACACATGCCACTGCAATCACATGGCACCAGTGAGGCAGTACACGTACAGAAACATGTGAAGAGATGGCACCAAATAAAACCATAACAAGAGTTACCTGAGTTAGAGAAGACAGGAACACCTCATTTTGAGCTTAAAATCCACCTAGGAGAGGGATAGATTTGTATTGGTTTGATTATTGTTTTCAGGTGTAGACATTTCTGTCCTGTCCCTCTCCAGGTTTTCAGAAAAGCTCAGGTGCCTTGTCCTGTATCCTAGGCAGTGCAAAGGCTCTTGGGTGCCTATCAGCAATGCTGCTTAAAGGGGACATTGAGCAGCAGCCACTCATAACCAACACAGTAAATCGTGTGAATCACTCAAGAGCAGGTACACACAGCCTGCTGTCCAGATGGTGTCAGAAACAGTATGTGGCACTGCAGGCACGTAACACACAGGTGCAGATGAACAGATAAGTCACTTGAAACCTTGGTGCTGCTTTATATTGGCCTGCCTCACAGGATCCAGCAGTTTGTGAAGTGTACATTCTATTAAATTCCTAAAAGAAACTGTTCTTGGAGCAAAGATTTGTGTAATAGTTTACTGCAAAATACATGATCTAGTGTGGGGTGTCCCTTCCCATGGCAGGGGGGTTGGAACTAGATGATCCTTGTGGTCCCTTCCAACCCTGAATGAAACTATGAAACTATGAAACATCCTTTTCCAACCATGAGGCAGAAAATTACTGACAAATATCAACCCAAAGAACACTAATTTTCTAATTCTGTATTTAAACTGTGGAAGAACTTTTGAGTCCTCCTCATGCTGCAGAGTAAGGACTTCAGATGCACGGACATCTATGTATTCACTTATGCCTTTTTAAGTGTGTATGCCTTTCTCAGAAGGACTGAGGTAGGAAAAGCACTAGGTCAGGTCCCCATGTCTCACTGCTGAAGAAAAGCAGTGGCACTACATTAAAGACAAAGCAGAGTTACACTGGAGACCCAGAAGCCCTCAAGTAATTAGGAAAACTGTTTGTGGTTTTATGCCTTCAAAAAATATTAGCACCCAAACGTTTATACACATCTCTAAAGAGAAGTGGAACTTCTAACCTCCATACTCACTTCTCTTTGAGGTTCAACATATTTATCCCCTAGGACCACCTGGAAAGAATTGCCTAAGAGTTACAGCTGTACTTCACTCGCAGAAATAGACATCTGCCTTTGTCCTGCATTTATGTTTAGCAATATTAGTAATTTAGGTGAAGATGCTGTTATGCCAGCATGGATTAGTTACACAATCACCACTTGTGCAGGGTGTGGGAAGCTCGTTAGATCCCTACAAGAGTGAGCAAAAAGATGAAGAGTAGCTTTTTTTAATACAGAAGAATTCCTAACAATAAAGAATAGAGCCAGCTGTGGAGCCCACCAAGAAAGCAGGTGAACATATATCAATGAGAACATTTACTATAACAAGTCTCTTTTTTCCCCCCCAAGACATTTCTGCTCATTCAAAACGTGCAGCTATAAATCAAATCAGATCAAATACGACCGTCTGAAAGGAAGCCACACAACAATCAGTTTTGAATTTTCCCACCCCTCTCCCATAAAAAGCCAGTACAGTATTACAGAAAGTTAATATGTGCATCCAACCCTTTATATCTAGCTTGAAACTGTAGAAAATGACATCTGATAGCAGCCTGTATGGGCAAGCTCTTATTAAATGTTATTATTACCCAACAAGGTCTATCCTAAATCAGTTAGTGATCGGCATCAGACAGATAGAAGTGCACCCAGTATTCCCTGACTTTGCATATTACAGGAACAGTTTTTAATATTAAAAAGTTAATTTCATACCTACTCACACTTTGATTTTCTACTCATGAAGTGAATGTGAAATCTGATTACATTAATTGAGCCCGTTGCCAGATTGTCACTTTTCTCTTTCTTAATTGCCTCCCATCTCTTTCATTACCCCTGACAAGCCACATTTTAAGCCCAACATCCAGGTTTGCATGCCTGGTTTTCCCACGTGCAATGCTACAGAACTGGTTACTCTCTGAGGTTCCACAAACTGTATGATCTTGTTGGGGTAGCTGGGATGCCAGATGAAGACGTGCTCAGTGTGAGCATGCACAATTGTTTGCATTCCCTGATACGGTGAGACAAGAATAGAAAACTAGAATATTGTTAGGAAAGATAGAGAGCAGTGTTTCTGACCCTGCACATCTGTGCTATTACAGGCATTATAGATCCCTACTGTATTGACTATTAGGAGACATTAATAACTCTTCATATGTGTATTTCTTCCGCAGTGCCTCAGCTGTACTAATTCAAGACAGTACGACAACCTACATCAAAACTCTGCACAACCATTCAGTGGGTTTTACATTCTCAGTAGATACTTAGGACTATTCTTTCCAAATTGTAGAGCAACCTTTCCTTTAAGGAGCATAGTGTGACTTTTACTGTGACCCTGCTCTTGCAACACAGGAATCTGTGCAGAGCTGAGCAGCTATGGGCACTAGAACACCCAATGGAGCATTTCAGGTCTCCTCCTCCCTTCCTTCTAACTCACTGAACTGAATGCCCTAACTACACCGAAGGAGTTCTCCCAGTAAGTGAATTTCACTGTAACTTACCCAAAGCCACCTTATGCCTCTTGAGACCTCCTGGATTTCTACAAAACACTGTCATCTGCCTGGGAGTTAATGAAGGGGTTAATTAGTTAGGTAGTCCCCTTACGCCCCCGCTGTATTAATTTGTTTTAGGTGAAGTTACACCTAGTTTTAAACTGCCACTGTAGGAGAGTCCCAACTTGTTTTGCTATCAGTTGGCTTTGATAATTTGCCAAGGAGCTAATCCTGCTTGACATGCAACTCACAAGATACACCTCACCTGTGCTTTATCAAAGCAGTTAACCTCCACTTTAAAAGCAGTGAGTGTAAGCCTGCCAGTGGTTGTTGAGCTGCCTGGAAAACACATCTTGTAAATGATTCTGCATGCACTGTTTCTATGGGGTTTTTGTTTTTCTCCCACCACCACCAGCCAGGAATTTTGTCTTTCACATTACAGCTCTTGGTGTGTTTATGGAGTCACCTTCTGTCCTAGAAATCTGCTGTGCTGCGATGCAGGCTCCTGGCAGCTGTGGGACATGGAAGGGAATAGTTCATTGCTAACACAAATGAATTTGCTGACAGTGTAATTACTCCCTTCCCCAGAATTTTTCCTTGTTTTCTTAAATGCAGGACACCTACAGTCACAATGGCAATATATCATTTGCCTGTAGCACAGCTTTCTTTCCCCTGTAAAGTGTTAATGAAGTTCCTGTCCTTGTTTCTGCAGTAATTGTAAAAGCATGTTGGATAATATACTAGCCACACTTTATTAAAATACTGGCCACACTTTATTAAAACCTAACGATCTGATCCTGTGCTCCCTGCTAAGGGGAGAGCTAACTCGAGTTGCATTTGGAGTTCATTTCGGTATGCTCAGATCACACACTTGGTTTTAATTCTTCCAAGGTCTGGGTTGAAGACAATGTGCCCAGTTGCAGCATATTCAGCTGTTTCACATTTAGCTGTGGCCACATCCCCACTACTTTCTAACTTGAGGCCTGATCCTGGAAGGTGCTGAGAATGCAGAGGTCTTACTGCAAGCCTTTCGGTTCCCACCAATGTCTGAGGTGGAACCAAGGCAGCTTTGTGCCACTCAGGACAGGTGGTATCTACATGTGGGTGGATCCAGGATGGGTCAAAGAGGTCCACACAGACCTGCTCTGTGCCTTGATATGCCTTGGGATGTCAGGGACAGCCAGAGCTTGCACGGCCTTCACCACAGTGTGACTCAGCATGGCAGTGACTTGAAGCAGACAATGGAGGGGGTGGCGGCAGCTAATTATTTGACAATTATTATTGTTGAATAATTCTTCCAAGGGACAAGGAGGGGGATGAGTCTCAAGCATCTCTCTTTTTGTTTTTCTCTTTTCTGATGATCTTAACATCTGAGTCTCCCACAGACAGAGGTGGGTTGAGGTGGTGAAACCCAAGGGCCACGTAGGGTCGGTTTTGCTCCCAACTCAATTGCTGTGGTAGGAGATTTACATAGCACTGTTCATCCAGTGGCCTTGAATGGGGTTGGTTTAATCACCATCACTTTACCTGCAGGGAAACTGAGGCAAGCCATGCCCATGCCTACCATGGTGCTCTGACCTGGAGGTGGCAGTTCCACAGGCAACTGTCCCTGAGAATTTTTGTGTGTTTCTCTACTGCAGAAGCAGTGTTCCCAGGATTGATCTCCCAGGATGAAATTTCCTCTCTCTGAAAAATGTGACCTCTTCTTTCTCTCTTATGTCTTTCTGCCCACAAGCTCATCACAGACTGGGTGTGGAGACACATATGTGTCTGCGTACAGGGAATATCTTGCCATTAATGACAAGATATGCAGTGAAGCACACTGCTGTGTTGTATCTGAGGCAGAATATTGCTAGAGGTAACCAAGCCATCAAACTCTTAGGTGTTAAGGCACAAAAAAAGCGCCTCTTGTCTGATATAGAGTGCAGAATGACATAGCATGAACTTAGCAGAAGAAAAGGTCCATACAAAACCTGTGAGGCAGAACCCCTTGGCCTCTCATCTTCAGGTGTCACCTCAGCAAATAATGCACAACACTTTACGATGTCTTCTCTGATGACAACACTCTTTGATTTTACTGAAGGAAACATCATTGAAAAATGTGTGGCTCTTTCTGCGTGTGATTAAACAATTAAGAGAATGGCCACGGTGTACAGAAACACTCAAAAATGTCACGGCAGATGAGCACCCAAATACTTCTTTGGCAGAAAGTGATTAGCACAGCTGGATTTCCTGGTTAAATACAAGGTTAGAAAAATACTTGAATAAACTTCTTTCAGCAAGGACAGGATTAAGGAGAAAGTCTTATTCTTGTGCTGACAAAGTTTTTTTTCTGGTCGCAGGCTGATTATATCTTTAATTGAAGATGATTATTTTCCATTTTCAGTGGTTCATAAGGAGAGAGAGTCTCTAAATGTTTGTACTGCACAAATTATTGGGAAGAGTGATTCCAGGTACCCTCTGAGACTGTTGGGAGGTGGTAAGTTGGGAGTGGAAGGGTTCAGGTGGCCTCTGGTGCTGTTCTGGGGCAGGGGGGTTGCTTGCCTGGAGAGTTGTGAAGATTGCCAACAGCCCTCCCGCTGAGCAGACCTGGACCTCTTCTGTCATTGCATGAGTTCCTTGTTTTTCACATCCCTCTTGCAAGAATGATCTGCTGTGAAGAGCCAATGGTGCTTCTCACCAGTGGTGCTTCTCACCAGTGGTGCTTCACACTGTCCAGGCCATAAGGAAACTCACTATTAAAGTGACTTTCTTATTTTAGTTTCTCCTAAGGTAACGTTGCTCATAGGCAGTGCAAAAGGCTATGGAGTCCAATGCAGCAGCATCTTGCCTTCAGCTGAGAGTGAACTGGAGCTGCATCATGTATTAGTTACAAAATATGACTAGCATCTAATTTAAAATTAGGAGTCCTGCCACAGCTAAGAAAAGGGGAATGCTTTTTGTTCTTGCTTAGTGGAATGAGAAAGATTCACTCAACACTTGTGTTTTCCTGCATGCCCTCTGCAAATACAAGTGTAAGCACTTGTGTAAATACTTGTGCAGAGATTGTCTGCTAACTCCAGCTTGTGAGGGAGGAAATGTTACTGTCAGGTAAGAATAAACACTGGCTCTGTGTCTTGTGCTTGTGTGTCACAGGGAGAGTCTGCTACAATTAAGAGTGGTGAGAGCCCAGAAGAAATATTCCTTGGACTCGTATATAGTTCAGATTTGTATTGTGTTTATCTGGGAGGGTTTCTGTGGTTCATGAGCATTTACAAGTGGACAACACCATAAAAGAGCTGAGTGCTATTTATTGCTATGCTCTAAATCCTGTGGTCCAATCATTTATGCTGAGTAACATGGATCCGCTGGCACTGATGGTCTGGGGCATGAGAAGCTCCACAGTTATATTTCTGTTCTTGTAATTAAAAGATTAAGACCCTATAGTCTGATCTTCATATGAAAGGCATTGCAAAAGGAGTGTGCTGGCAAAGCTGCAGGTCAGTTTAGATTCATCCTCAGAAAATCCTAAATGGAAATACTGGCCTGATTTATAGATCTACAGTTAGGAGGTATTACAGCTTCAGCATGTAAGGAGTTATTCAGTATTTAAGGCAAGGCAATGGCACAGAATGAAGCCTAGGATCTGAGTGTGAAATAAAGCAAAAACTCTGCCACAAAAATAGAAGGCGCAATAGCCTTCCACATTGCAACTTTGGAAAAGATTGATTTGTTTGGCTGCTATTGTGAAAGCTCAGATGCAGCACAAGGCTCCAGCACCAGCTTCTGAACTCAATGGAGCCACAAAAGGGCTGGGTGGTGAATAACTTTGAAGAGTGAAACATCAAACCAGCCTCAACTTGAATCTGAGAAACATCCTAAACCAAACCCAAACAATGCTGCTGAGTGAATGATTCAGGGGTTTGGTAGGACCCTCCACATTTTATGTGGAGCAGTGGAAAGGTTGATAATTAAGTCTGGTGGAATACCTCTATCCAGGCCAGAGAAGAGAGACAAATAATAAACAAAGAAGACATATCTGTCCCTGGTTAAGCATAATTAAAATCACCTTCTTTGAAGCAGGAGTGCATTTCTGTGCCTATTCCCTAAGTGAAAGTCCTTACCAGGATATTTAAGTGTCTGTCTCACACACACTGTTATAATTGATGATATTTATCCATGGCTTTTACAGCATTGGAGACTCACTTGATGGCTTCCTTTCACAGTCCCTCAGCAATTTATGCACTGACAATGGTGTTGCATGGCCTTTTCCTTGTGCATCATGGTTGTGCCCAGCTAGTGTGCATCCTTGAGAGAAGATGTGATGAAAATCTTCCATAAGGCAGACTCCTTGAGAAGTCCATATTTCAATCTCCCTTCCTGCTGTGTGAGTAAATCCATACCAACTAGCCCCCTAGATATGTTTCTATTGTTTCCATATAAAATGAGCTGAGTCCCTCACCCTGACCTCCCATCTAGAGGGCATGACTGCATTTCCTTTATTTGGAAATCAGGTTGCATAGACATTCAGGTCAAGGTTTGGTGTGGAGCATGGATCCAGCCATCCAAGTGTCCCACTTAGAAAAGAGAGAACAGGAACTCATTATCCTGTTCCTGTCCATGGCTTATTGGACTTTGGGATGCCTGATGACCAGTGACCACTGTGCTGGGGCTTTGTATCCATCAAGGAGTTCAAAAAGCTCTTCTGCTCCCCTTGAGTTTCCTAATTCTGGCCTGAATCACTCATGCCCTGACAGTGTGGGGTGGAGCTCATGGAAGGCACGAAGCTTCTTCCTTATACAGAAAGGTGAAGAACCTAGCAGTTATCTCTTTGCTTTCACCAAAGGTTTTCATCCTCAGACAATCTTTCCTCCAACAAAGAAAACCTTTACAAAAACTAAAACTAGGATCTAGATCTGCTGAATTCTGGGCCCATGCAGTAGCCAGCAGCCTGTAATTCCCAGATAAAGGTAAATACCTGGCTGGAAGAATATTTACTTACATCTGGCACTACTGATATGGAACAAGTTTTTTTTCATAAAGTGCCTTGGGATGTTAGATTAAATGAAAAGTGTTGCAACAAAGCACAAAGAGCATTCATAACAGTGCTAATAATAGCAGTACCTGGCGTCACTGCTCCCATAAATAGAGACCAGCATGAGATAAGTCCATGCATTTAAATCAGATCACCAGAATAGTTTTGCCTTAAGCAAAAATATCATGAATGTTTTATCATTATAAACGATTGCAGGCACAGACCATGCACAGGGGTGTTTCAGAAGATGTGCAGCTTTCCCCCACTGCCATGTACAACACATTGGATTACTGCATCACATGGAGGAAGGCAGAAAAGACATTTGCCTCCTCCCTGTTTTCTTAACCAGAAAAGATCAAATTTAGCCCTTCTGATTCTTCTCATAATGTGAAGCAACCAAAGAGAATGAAAGGGCTCACTTGGGAAGTAACCTTGTACATTTTGCTTGCCTTTTATTTTTTTTAATCCTAGGTCAAAGAAAAGCCCATCCTGGCTCATGATGACATTCAGACCAAGAAGATCACTCTTTACAACCCTTCTATTCTCTCCTCTAGTTCTTATTTTAACCACTGGTCTGTCAGCTCTTTCATGAATGAAGGTGATTATGGTGGGTATGTATACTGCTTTCACTTGCAATGATGCAGTACGCACATTTGTGTATGAACACTGTATATTGTTCTCTGCAGCTCATTCAGACACCAATTACAACTGCTAAATGGGGAGAGAGCAGCAAACAGGATCTGATCTAAAAGACGGAATGGAATGGAATGGAATGGAATGGAATGGAATGGAATGGAATGGAATGGAATGGAATGGAATGGAATGGAATGGAATGGAATGGAATGGAATGGAATGGAATGGAACAAACCAGGTTGGAAGAGACCTTTGAGATCATCAAGTCCAACTTATCATCCAATACTATCTAATCAACTAAACCATGGCACCAAGAACCCGATCCAGTCTCTTCCTAGACACCTCCAGTGACGGTGACTCCACCACCTCCCTGGACAGCCCATTCCAATGGTAAATAACTCTTTCTATGAAGAACTTCTTTCTAACATCCAGCCTAAACCCCCCCTGGCACAGCTTGAGACTGTGTCCTCTTGTTCTGGTGCTGGTTGCCTGGGAGAAGAGACCAGCCCCCACCTGGCTACATCCTCCCTTCAGGTAGTTATAGACAGCAATAAGGTCTGAACCTGAAAAGAGCAAAGATGAGTGAGAAGCAGGTAGTTTTGGATGCACCTTTGGATCCCAAATTTTGCTGACCTTAGATAAACAACTTGGCAACAAATAGTATGAAAGTATGACTCAGATGCTTTGGGACATTTTTAGATCAGTATGTTCTTTTGCAGTCCCTAATCTCCAAGTAAGCCACCCTACCATCACACCACAGGATTTCCTGAGGCTACTAATGCTGTAGGCAACACGTCAGCTGAAGAAACATTCTTCTTGTGGAAATTCTAGTGGGTTTTGTCTAGATCTAGAGACAGCACACTAGAGAGCCAAATGATGAAAAGGACTAGTTTGGCCATGAAACTTCCCTGAGTTCTGTCTTAAACTCTTCTTACACTAAGAGTGGCTGTTGTAACACAGCAGATGGGACCTGAGACTGTAGTCCTTTTGTATTAAGAAGTCACAATCCACAGGTCTTCTGACTTCTCTCCTACCTTACTTTTCTTCCTCACATACAGTTTTTCCTTTCCTCACTTCCACCTCTCCAGCTTCCACCTCTCTTGCCCTCTTTCTTCTTCATTTTCATATTTCTCTTAGGGTGTTTCTTTCCAATGCCTATCTCTCCCCATTGCACTTCTGTCCTCCAGCTCCACAACTCACACTCTCAAGGAAGTCTTTAGTCATCTCCTAATCTGAGGCATACATTAATTAGGTGGAAATAATATTTTTTTCTGCTCTGTGTTGGCACAGTAACAGGGAAGCCTTCATCTCTGCCCTGCTATGGCAATACCACCATTTTGGACAGGTGCCAGATGTAGGGATTAGTTGCTGCAAACCAGAGGGTGGATGAAAAACTCTGCTGGGAGATGGGGTAATAAGAAGAAATCTGCCTTCTCAGTTGGGCTCAAAGATCCTCTTTGCTTTTTGACATCTCACACACTCTCAGGCCAGCAGTGTTCAATGCAACACTTAGTCCAGAAACTGCATCCCCAATCCAGGCAGGCAGTTAAATCAAGCAAGGCCATTATTCACCTTGGAAAACGGCCAAAATAGGTTATTTTGCTTATTTCACATGTTCTATCACTTGGAAGTTGTGCAGTGGTGGGGCTCAGATATGGTTCAAAGAAACCCAGCTAGGAGAGGAGGTGTGTGGGACAATCACTGCTCGCAGCCTGACATAGGTATTCCAGAAGCCCCATGTTCCTGCAGAAATGGCTTGAGGTGAAAACAGGCTGTCTGAAAGGCTCAGGGACCACTTCTTGGGTTATTGGCTAAGATTGAAGGTGGAAGATGTCAAATCACTCAGGTCAAAATCACTTTCTCAGAAGGGGATGGGGAACTTTGACAGGAGCCAAAGCTTCTACTAAACTTAAACAGTTCATTTGCTCAAAAATAGAGATGAAGGCTTTATGTTTGTATTGCCTTGTCAGAGCCTTTTCCTTACTGCTACATACTGACTCATTAACAAATTAACATGTTTTGATTCCACCGTGAAAGTCTTGAGATAATTATTACAGCTATGGTCCTGGGGCTGAAGAACTGTGCTTCTAAAATGCTTTTATAGACTACAAATTGGATGCTTTTCATACAGGTTATCTAATTTTAATTACTATTTCCCCTCTGGCAATTCCTTCTCTGCTTTGAAGTTGCTGGAGTTTTGTCATCCTTGGGGAGTGAGCAGTTTCAGATTATCATCATGTCAGATTTTATGTCCATTGAAACACTTTTTCAGCAGTTCTTTTATGTGAGACAAGCTTTCATCTATGGGAGTTTTATTGGTCTGAAAAGTAAGACAAGCAACCTAAGTGTAAGTGATGTCCTACGTGCAATGTGGGGAAAAAAAGAAACACTCTAAACATATACATTAGCCACTAAAATAAAACCAGCAATTACTGTCCCTGCAGAGACAACTGCAGAATGAAAAAATATGACACACTTTTCAATTAACTATTTTTGTTTTCTTCAGTTAAACATTTGCCCCCCTAAACCAATATTTTACCTGCCTGAGTCATGAACAGCTACGAACAAGGGAAGGGCAGAGCAAAGGAGTACTGAAATGAGCGGATCATCTCTTAGAAGAAGGCCCAGACAAGGTATGACATCTGCCCATCAATTCACAGGTTTGTGCTTTCCAAGCCCTGACAAGACACCCCTGAGCATCAGCATTAGTTTTGACCATTAGGCTGGTGCTGGGTGCATTTCACATGACTAATGGCATAATACTTAGCGTTCTGCTGTCATCAGGAGCAGATATGGTCCCTCCCTCTGCTGCGTTAGATGCTTGCCGCCCATATATAACATGTAATCTCTTGAACTTTATTGCTAAGATGTTTGTTGATGTTTGTCAAAGCCAAGGAAAAGAAGGATTTAGCACATAAGCATCTCCAATGAAGGGCTGATTTGTTTGTGTTTTAAGCCTCAGGCACTATGTCCAAGGGACAAGCTGTTAAATTCGAAGCATATCAACTACGTTTGTGTCAGTGATTTTTCTTGTCAGAAATGTTATTGAAGAAGCCATTTGGTTTTGCACAGCCAATAGCAGTGCTGACAGCACAAGGTGCTGCCTCACAAGTTCGATGGGCTGCCAACATGTTTACTCCTGTAATGCTCTCATGACTGAAGCTGTGATAAAACAACCAGAAAACGAACGATACTTAAACCATTCGGAGTGTTTAGACCTTTACCCTGCATAGTTTTAAGGCAGTAAGAGATGCAAGAGTAAACAGCTAATAAAACAAACAAATGAACACAAAGCTTGAGAGGTTTGCTAGTGAACAAGAAAACTCTGGGGGGGAGGGGGATGGGAGAGGGAGTGGAAGACACTTACAAGCTTATTCTCTCATCTTTGACAATCCTGAGCTAAAAAACGAGAATCAGCCCAAGCAGAATCAAGAAGTAATTAGGAGAAAAATGTACTGTAGGATCATTGCTTACATGCAAATGTCATAACTGCTGAAATAATTTTCTCCATGAGGATTTCTCAGGGTGTAAAATTATATGAAAAATTCAGATATTACTTGCCTTTCATCCCCCCCAAGACCCTTCCATCATACAAGAGATCTTGGATCCTGTTCACAGGAACTAAACCAAGCACTTCAGTTGAGGAAGATCAGAGGAATTAGCCTGAGCTGATTGAAATCCCTTTTAAATTTCCATAAGTCTTTTAAAATCACTTGAACTCAGGTTGCAGCTTCAACAATCTAAGGAGAAAATTTTGCTTTATACCCACATAAACAGGATCTACGTTTTCCTGAAATGCTGCTCCTTTGCACCTAGTTCTGTCCTCTGTGGCTGTCAGGGAAACAGTGGGGGAGTTACAGCAAAGGAGCCCCGGTTTTGGAGACAAGAAGTGACTGCAGAAGCATGTCTTTGTCCTCCAAAAAGTGTGTGGAGCCTCACAGCTGAGGAACCACCAGTTAAGGAAAAGTCACAGATTTTTTGCAGACATACGTTTTTTCAAAGTCATGGGTTTTTTAAAGACTATTTTATTTTTGAACTCACAGACTTTTTTAAAGAGAGTGAGAGAAAGAATTCTGGGCTGGCCACAGTAACTCCAAGCACATGGACACAGCTTCAGATGTTGGTCACAGGATTGTTAGTCAAGCAACAGCAAGAAACTCCCAGCTCTGAGAGGAAACCGAATGCCCAGCCTGGCTGCTCACTTTGCCCACTCCAAGAGGTTTCTGATGGCAGGGAATTCCCTGTGTGATCCATGCTTTGGTTTTTATTACCCCAGCTATTAGGCAGCATTTAGCAACACACGTTTCACCTTGCTGATGCACCAGGTCAGCAGGTTCCCACTGTTTTGTTGCATTGATAAAACACTGTGAGCACAGCAGGCATGCCACATGCACCCACAGTCACACCAGTACATGGTGCACAGCCTCCTGGCTTCATCTTTTGCCATGATAAGCTCAGCACTGAATGGGATTGTGGCTTGCAGCAGTGGTTGGGATAGTGGATGCTCAGCCAGTTCCCTGTGCAGCCAGGGAACCAACAAAACCTTGGCCGAGTGCAGGTTCCTTACTATGTCTGCTCAGTGTTGCATAGATACTTGTGTCTGAAAAGGAAAAAAAATGAGGGGCTTCCTTCTAGTTCCCCACAAAGTGCCCCGGCAATCCAGCTGCCAAGCACTGCATGACCCTCTGACACCTGGGTTGGCCAAAGGGGTCTAAAATTTACAATTTAAAAAAAAAAAGGTAATAGAAGAAAAAAATTAAGACAGAAAAAGGTGAAAGTAGGTTGACTGTTTTGGTACTTCTCATTCTGACACAATTTTAGGTAACTGCTAATATCTAATGAGCTGTTTTTGGATTTATTCCTGTAGCTCAATTCACATTGTGATTTTTAATGGTAAAGGAGGCTTAGTGTTCTTGCCTACAAATGATTCAAGGGTAGCCCTAATATTCAGAAAGGCAAACTGGAAGAATAGGTCTTGGTGCTACAGGAGGAGTCACTAGAAAAACAAGTTCAGTTATTTTGAGCTAAATCAGCCTAAAAAGATATCAAAACTGTGAGAATCTGAGGTGGCCAAAATGCCTCAAAAATGTTACTTCCCTTTAACCAACTAGTTTCTCTCTACAAAGGGTCTGGGAGAAGTTCTGACATTGCCTGATATGCACTTCCAAAGGCAGATTAGTGTTTTCAAACATCAAAGTAGAGCTCACTTTTAAACTAGGAAAGGATATCAAACTTTTCATGACAAGGACTTAAATTACATAGGTTCTTTGCAGCTCTGACCATATTGTCCTCCTTTTAACCCTTTCCTGTGTCCAAGTTATTCCAGTTGAGTAGAAACCCATCTGATTTTGAGCTGCAGGCAACTCAACAAACTACTCTTTTCCTGTGTCCCTCCCAAGGTAGAGCTGCAGCCCTCTGGAAACACTCCTGGCCCTGTGTCTTCCAAAGGGAGGGCTGCGATAGGCTGTCAGCCCTCCATTTTCATTGAACCCCAATCAGCTGTACACATGCCATGACCCACAGCTATTTCAAAATCACACAGCAGTACAAAAAAACCCACTCTAACCATGCTTCAACATCTACATTGAGACCAGTACTCTCCACTTTCTGCCCCTTATGCACTTACTGCCACTGAAAAGTAAAGAAGGGCGGGGAAAAAAACCCTGCAAAGTTGATCTTCACTGCATTTGCTCATTAAAATCTGGTCAGCCTACATGAGAGTTTTATTTGGAACGAAAGGACTGTTGGAGAATTAGTCACAGCCTGGGAGGCAGGAGAGGGCATTGTTTCATGGAGACTAGCAAGGCTTTGGGAAGCAGATGATTTTAATTTACCTTCTTGAATATATTTATTTTTTTTCAGCCACTTTCAAATACATTTTCTCTTAGCGTGGACTGCAATGTTTAGAGCTGCAAGGAAGAAGGTGGTTCACTTTTAACTCCCAGGGGGGGAAAAGTAAAAAGACTTAAAAATAAAAAGACTTAAAAATAAATCCTAGAGAATTCTGCTTCTTGCTTGATTATCAAAGATTTCAGCTCAGGTGACCTTCTCCAGGAAACACCAACCAGCAGTAAAAAATAACACTGTGAAGCTGTAAATGGGGAGTTCTCACACTCAGCTTAAAATGAAAAGGTATCTGTTTCAGATGTGAAGTTACATCCTTATTTAGATACTTAATTGAAATGTACTACTAAAAATCACTAAATTTAAAACATGTATGGAGATATTTCCATTTACTTTCATATTTCCATTTGCTTTCATTCTACATTCCATTTACTTTCATTCTACAGGTTTCATTCTACAGGTTTCATTCTACAGGCTCCGAGGTGACCTAATTGTGGCCTTCCAGTATCTGAAGGGGGCCTACAGGAAGGCTGGGGAAGGACTTCTCAGGATCTCAGGTAGGGATAGGACTAGGGGGGATGGAATGAAGCTGGAGGTGAGGAGATTCAGGCTAGATGTGAGGAGGAGGTTCTTCACCATGAGAGTGGTGAAACCCTGGAATGTGTTGTCCAGGGAGGTGGTCGAGGCCCCGTCCCTGAGGGAGTTTAAGAGCAGGCTGGATGAGGCTCTGGCCAGCCTGATCTAGTGTAGGGTGTCCCTGCCCATGGCAGGGGGGTTGGAACTAGATGATCCTTGTGGTCCCTTCCAACCCTGAATGAAACTATGAAACTATAAATTCTGTTCACAGATTCATAACTTTCAGGCTGTGAGAAGTGGGAATAATTTTTAGCGTATCTCAGGAAGGTTTCAGGGTTGGGAAATCAATTGGTTTTTAGCAGTCCTAGTTAGAAAAAAACACTTTAAAGATGCTGCTGGAATCCAATTTCTGTCTTAAAATTAAACTCTGAAAGAGGCAGTGGGAAAGAAAGAGAATCACCTATTTCATCCTTTTGCATTTAGAAAAAACACTATACACAACTCTCCATTTCCAGACATATACATGTATTTCATGTACCTTCTCCTCAGTTTCTTTTATTAGACTTTTTTCATCCTGTCTAGCCTGAAAGACAGTGGTAACTGAGAAACTCACTGAATTGTGACCTCTCATCATCTTGCTCCTTAAAAGAGGAAAGCTGAGCAAGCAGAAGGAAAGGTGTTTCACTTTGACTTTTCAAAGCTTTGTTTTGGCAACCTCCTACATAACTCAGATGCCTGAAGAAATGTTTGAATAAGAGAGGTCTTTGTTAAAATGCACCAGCTACAATTTAAGTTATCCTTTGCCTACCAAAATGTTTTACCCTGACGTAGAAACTCTTCCCAGAGATAAATCTCACACCTTTCATTTACATAAGTTTAAAAATAAATGTGTTAAGTAAATCTTTCCACTTTTAAAGTTCACAGAAAGAAGAAAAGGCAAAAGCAATTTGTGAGGTGTGTCCCTCTTAATGCACATGTAAATAGATTTCTCACTCTCTCACAAAACATACATCCCTCCTGCAAACCCATATTTGGACTGGCTCCATTCTTCATCCATTTCCAATCACAAAAGCCACCACTCCTCCCAATAGCAATCAAAGACTTCAACATAGCAACTACAACAATTGCTACCATGGAGAAACAATTTAATGAAAACATGTGAATGTATTTTTAGAGTCTCATAACACAACTTCCCAATTGGAAGTGAGGGAAAACAGCATCTCATGACCATGGGTTCAATCAAGCCCACCAAAAACTGCTCTGCAGAGCATAATTCGAGCCATTGTGTCACACTTTAATACGCTAGAAACCAGCTAACCAAATGTAACAAATTAAGGCAACTCAATCTAAAAGGGCAAAAATATCACTACTTGTTAGTGTACTACTGATAGACTACTCAGTGATGAGCTAAATAAGCACATACACAATCACTCTAGTTTCCAGTAATGTCATTCAAATTAGATTTTTCAGGGGATGTTCTAAACCAGTGCTGAAATACTGGCTTGTGCTGCTTCTTTTGAAATGACTGAAGAAAAAGGTAAATGTAATACATAATGTTGTTTTTTTTCCCCCCTAAAATTTTAGGGCAAAGACTGGATGATTCTTTTTCTTGTCATTTGGAAATGAAAAGCAAGTATACATTTTGCTGAGTTTTTGCCTTTATACCTGTGACCCACCTCAGCTATGTTTGAACCCTTCTTAATCAAACCTGACAGAAGGTCAGATAAATAGTCATTTAAATTCCTTCAGGTTTTATGAAAGCTGTTGGGTAGAGAGGTGCCTGCAAATGGCTGAACCCAGCTACAGGAAAAGCTTCATCTGAAGCTTCTCATTTTCAGATTCAAAATTAAATCAACCATGAAATATGAACCCAGAAAAAAAAAAAAGAATCTTTGTTAGTTCTGATTCTCATGCAACATTTTCTGTTGTTCTTCAGCTTTCTCCCAGTCATAGCAGCTGGTACTTTTGCCTTGGCTGCAGGGCTGGACCTAAGAGCCAGGGCTAAGAGCCAGGGAGGCACTCACGAAAGACCAGAACAGAGAATAGTTCTATGTCCCTTGCTGGCCAGCATAATCTAGCTTTTGAGGGTTATAACAAGGGGCCTCCAAAATGTACCTTAAAGTAATACAAAAGCAGAAACTGGAAACTCTGAACTTCATGAACATTTCAGTATCAGGAAGGCTGGGGAGGGACTGTTTAGAAGGGCTTGTAGTGATAGGACAAGGGTTTTAAACTGGAGCAGGATAGATTTAGGTTAGACAGGAGAAAGGAGTTCTTTAAAGTAAGAGTAATAAAATACTGAAACAGGTTGCCCAAGGATGTGGTTGAGACCCTGTCCCTGGAGACATTAAAGATCAGATTTAATGTGTCCCTGGGCAGCCTGATCTAGTCCCTGCTCACTGCAAGGGGGTTGGACAAGGTGACCTTTGAGGGTCTCTTCCAACCCAATGCAATCTGTGAATCGGTGATCCAGAAATCAATAGTGTCAGTATCAACTACCTCAGGTTTGTTCCTGCTATGGGCTACTAAAATCCTGTGGTTGTTCTCACAAATGAGCTCACTGGGCTCACACAGTTATAAACTCAGCAGTTAGATTTGGCCTGGGAATTATGTGAAAGCAGTGTAATTGCTACTGCTGTGGTGTAATCCTGAACCCAACCATTTCATGCGCACATTCTTCCCCAAAGAAAACATCGCTGGAATTTTTACTCCACAGCACTTCAGCCATTTAAAAATCACAATGCTCTTCATTTAAAAGGATTTAAAATATGTATATACATTGCTGCAGACTGCTTTTTGACCAATGTTTAGCAAGCAGTGGCTTGCCCTTTCTGTACTGTACGCGCTTGCTGACCTCCCATCTGCACATGCCGAGGAAGGCCCTTCTGACATCAAAACATTACTCAAGAAAATTCCTTTCAACAGCAGGTATTTTACTGACCTAGATTAAGTTGCTTGAGATGTCAAAGCCCTGAGGGGGGGGGAACAAAAAAAAAAAAAAAAAGGCTAAAATTGGCCTAAATGACTTCAGGCATAAAATCTGACCAAAGGAATTATGTCAGATGCTATAAACAGAGAGGAAAGCAGGTAGGAAATATGAGGGATCAAATGGAAAAATCAAGTTAGTGTGATTTCTTTGCTGTTTTCTCCCAACTAAAATAGATGCTCCTACATGTTCTGAGGTGGAAGGAAGCAAAGGCTGTGGGATGCCACACAGCTGACTGCATATTGTTTTTAAGTATGTTTTGAGAAATAAAAATCAAAATGTGTTGTCTGGAACACTCCATCTGATTTTGGGCCTTATGTAACCTCCTGAGTCTCTTAGAAACAGGAATTACAAATTCACTCAGGGTTTTCAGGGCTTTTTGGAGGAAAGACTTTGCCCAGCAGCCTCTGTGCAGACAGGCACATGAGCAAGAGGCTGACCTGCCCCACAGCTCCAGCACATATGCTGTCATGAGGGGGTTGGTGTAATGATGCCAAAATTCCTGCTGGTACATTCCTTGCTTTCATATGATGGATAGGATGGGCAGAAGGATCAGTAAAGGGCAAATATCTGTGAAAAGAGAAACTGTTCCAGTGTCTTGTACTTGTAGCTTTCGAGTTCTGGATTAAATCACATGTTTACAGCTGTGCAGTTTTTAAGGAAAATCTTTCTGGCTGAAATCCATGCTGGTTTTTGACCTTAAAAACCTACATCTATTTAAGCACCAAAATAAAGGGCCTGACTTTTACAGGCGTTGAACAGCTGAAGTACATTAGGCTCTTCAAAGCAAGCTGGAAATGCTCTCTGCCGGTTCACAAAAGTCTGTACTTCACTGGGCAGGTGTCGAATCCAATCCCTTCACTTACACAGGGAGGGACTTTCCTGTCCTGCAGATTTGCATTGAAGCACTTGAGAAAGGTCACGTTTGCTCCGTCCTCATGTGGTTGGAGTGTGGACAGATCTAGGGCCCTGGACCCAGACAGCTTTGAGGCAGCCAGGAGAAACGCAAAATAGTATTTTCAATGGCACCTCTGCTGGGAGTTCCAATGCTGAAACAGGTCCAGATAAAAACATGATAGAACTTTGAGACTGTCTAAAAAGATATGACATTCTGAACTGCCTATTGTAAAGTTTGGTATTTTGGGTATGTTTTGCCAGCAGATCCACTACAGTGCTAGTGCCTACAGTTTCCCCAAATGAGCATCTTTAATACAGCTTTGCAAGACGAGGGTTTTTTAATTGATTATTCATGATGAAGATGTTAGACTGAGCTAAGAGTGCCCCACAAGATGGATACTCAGAAAACCAGTTATTTTTGTAATGGATATAAATAATCCACTTGACAGTACTCTGGAAAACTCTCCCAGCTTGGTTAGCTGGCTCTCCAAGTTTTGCCACCACAGGATACAGAGACTGAACAGGAAAACAATGAAACTGTAGATGTCCTAGAATAAAAGAACCATCGCTCTACAATGTGAAACTCCAGAAATTTATAGAGAGGAAAAGAGAAAAATCTAAGAGCATATAAAACATCAATGAAATCAGGGCTCCTTGAATTACACCAGATTAAACCTGGAGCTCTGGAGACCTCTTTGTCTACAAGGTTTATTTGTGAAGTTTTTATGTGGAAATGAGCAGCTATTAAAACTCTAGTTGGTACCAAGCCTGTAAACACCTGCCAGGAGAAGTGAAAGAGCTATGAGCCAGCATGGCTTTGGCTGGCTGCACAGGCAATGACAGCAGCTCTGAGTAAAGATGTGGTTCACTCTAGCTCTCTCAGCTTTGGCCTCTCAGTTTACGTCACACTGCTACCTTGAGTGAGTTTAGAGTACAGAGTGTGCAAGTGTCTTGATACTGCATTCTAACAGACCTTTAGACTCTCCTCTTTTTCTTTTTTTCTTTGGAGAAACCTAAAGGTGAAGGCAAGAGGCATCATACCCTTTTTTAGGGATGCACACTATGGATGATGGCTTTAAAGTGATCTGCACAGGTATAGCGAGGGCAAAGGAGGGCTAATAGGAGCCATCCCTTGGATCACCAAAATAACCATTACAACAGTGATGCACAAACCTCAGCCCAAGGAGCAATAGGATTTCTGCTTTTCAGTTTCCAGTTGCTGAGCTCATTTCTAACCCTTGCAGAGTCACAGCGCTGTTCCCATTATAAAGAAAACAAATGGATTCGCTTAAATTGAAACATAAAATCCTTCCCTTGACATTGCTGCTTGTGCTGCCCTCTTGGACTGAATTATATCCCAGTCTCCTGACAGTCCTTAAGGAAGTGCTTAAAGCCAGAGTCTGCGTAACACCCACTGTGAGGAAGGGGTCACCCAAACTCCTATCTCCTACTGCTCAGTTTAGTTAAGAAGAAAAAGCCTGTACTCATATTCCAACACATGTTTCTGCTTTTAGATCCCTGGGAACTTTCTGTGTCCTTTTTTAAATCTGTGCTCAGAGCAAATGTCAGTGCATTCAAAGTCCAGTGAGGTCCTTACCAGAGAAAAGAAAGCCTAGACCTGTACATGAGGGAAGGGAACCCGTCGTGCTGGGAGCAAGTGGCTGTGCAGGGCTGCCCCAGAGCCATCGTGCTGGCTCCTGCTCCCGCAGGGCCAGGGTTAATGACATCTGAAGGGTTACTGGCTTTGTTCATAGCTTTACTGCACAATAGAAACCTTAGAGGGAGTTAATAACTACCCAGGCAATGACTGGAGGACTGGGACAAGCAGTTGCCTCTATGAAGATGCAAAGGGATGACCTGCATCCCTGGCACGTGCGAGAAGCAGTGAAATGTCTACCCCAGCCTTCATTGCAGGCATTACCCATGCTGAAGCACTGTTTAGCAGTGCTATAATCACACTGTCATTTGCTGCATTAGCACACTCAGCACCTAGACAAGGCTTGAGAGCAGAAGGGTCGAGGTTCTGTTTCCCTCTACACGGTGTCAACATTTAGATGTACAAATGTTCAATTTATTTGGTTTTGCCCTTACAGAAAGGATGACAGAAAAGAAGAAACTGATGCTGCAAACCAATGTACTCTCAATTTTTCCTAGCACTTGTCTGGCTTTATTCACTTGCTTGTCTGGGACCTGCCTTTGCGGTAGGACAGTCTTTTAGTTGTATGTGTAGTCCAGACCTCTCTAAGCAGAGTTTCTAAGTGTTATAATAAACAGATGACCTAAAATAATCAATCTGGAATCTAGATCCTTTCATGAGTTAGAGCATGCCTGAACTGGGCTGATTTTATGATGCTGATGAATGATAGAGATGTGCAAGTTGATTCAGATGCTGTTATAGTCTGCTATAGGCACTGAAGGAGCTTTGGTGTAATTTAGGCTGCCTAAGGCCCCTATACTTCTTCCATCCACTTCTGCCCCAAGCATGGACACAATACTTCTTTAAATGTATGTGCAAGCATCTGCACTTTCTTCGTCTGAATCAATAGCCAGACCTTTTAGTGTCACTGAAATAGCAAAACCCAGCATAAACAAGGATAGGAATATAGTATTCTCTAGTATTCTGCATTTTAAAGCTTCCTTTAGAATTAATGAAAGTGAGAGCTAAAAATTCCAGAAGCAAATCAGCACTCAAGTGCTTAGAAATGACACCTTAAAAAATTAAAACACTCAAAGCACAGGAGAAAATAATTTCTTCAAAGGAGATTTAATGAACCCTGACAGATATTTGTATAATCTTTGTTATGTGGCATCACTAAGATTTTTCTACTGGTGAAGGTTAGATGAAAGTGTTTTGACAGCTTTCACTAGAGGGATGATATTTAATATAGAACAGTTTGCAAAACAGTATCAGGACCTGGGAATACCTTTTTGGTTAGTCATGGTGACCTCCAGCCCTGTGAAGAAAAAAAACCCAACAAACCAAACCAAAACAAAACCATTCTAAATTCTGCAATTTCTGTTTCTCGCAACTCATCTCACAAAGGAAAAATGGCTTGAGGTTTTTTAATCCTGTGCAAACACACTCATGGCTTACGTGAACTGAGGTCATGAAATTGGAAAAGGACAGAATGGAATCTGAGCAGATTCAGACTAGAATAATTAGCAAAAACCCAAAAAGCTCTGAAATTTGGGTAAGCTCAGATCTGAAGTTTTCAACTCACCTAATCTCATTCTCACCTCTGCACAGCAGCACAATGCAGAGCACACACAGCATCACCCCCGCTCCCTACAACTGAAATGTGGGTTCTCCAAGCTCATTTGCTGTCCTCTTCTGGAGAGCTTCACCCTCATACAGATAAAGTTCTCTAGTTGCAGGGATTAATATGATGACATTCATGCTGCTTCCTACCAAGCCTGTGATTTTTGCCTTCTTACTCAGAGGCAGCTTCTCTGAGTTTCTCAACACCGTGAGTGTTATCTTCTAGGAAGTTTGTCCCTATACAGCAAGGGAAGGCTCAGGAACAGAAAAGTTTTAGCTACAGCTTCTATTATTCCAAGAGAGAACTCTTTATCCATATTTTGTCACTCAGGGAACACAAGGGTGTGGTTTTGTTTGCATGTATTTTGAGAAATCCCATGGAGCACAGTGGCACTTTCAAAACTGTTCTTGGGTTATTTATTTTTTCAGCCCCAAACATCTACTTCATGAAATTGCTTTATAACAAAGCCAGCATTTTTCACCCAAGTAGGCAGATAAACTTTTAGAAGAATTTTGCATTTCTCCATGGGAAAAAAAAAAATAATAAATATCACATTTCCTGAAGCAAAATTGTGACAAAAAAATTCTTAGAAGAATTCATTGCTAGTTGAAAGTACAGATTTCTGCCAACATGAAATCTCTATGATAACCCACATGTACTAGCTCCAGTCTCCCACACACTTGATTTTTGATGCTTTCCCCAGACCATCTGACTTTCCAGTTTCACCTGGAACAGGCTTTCTTCCATCGAGGGCACAGCCTTTGTATATAAAACATTTCCACCTCAGCTCATACTACTGCAAACTTTCTGGGGCCAGAAGTGTAGGAGGAGCTGAGCTCCTCATCTGGTCTTGATTGCCTGGCAGTGTGCTGGCACCCAGCGCTGCTCAGCAGCCTCTGTGTGCTCGCCCTAGATTTCATTTTTCACACACTCCAACAACACTAAAGATGACAAGACATAAGAAAAACAAAGTAAGAATAACAATAGCAATCAAAATTGTGAAAGATCAGGAGGCGACAGCTTCAAAAAATATTAATAACTCCAGGCTTGTTTTGTTATAGCTAAGCTGTATCTTACAGGATCTCGAGGAAGGGATTTGCTGGGAGAAGTAAAGGACTAACAACATTTAGAAAAAAAATATATATTTGTCATTGGGAGCTACTCTTCAACTTCAAAGTGTCTTTAGTCTCTTAAAAGGATTTACATTTGAGCTGAAGGGAATTTAGGTAATGGGCAGCTCTGAGAGACATAGCCTCTGGCACAGTTTTCACATATCACACAGCTAAAGAAACAATTCCTATTGAGTTTCACATGATGATTTATCATCCCTGCAGTATCCAAACTTCTCACTGGCTCTTTAATATTCACTACACACTCCGTGAAACTATCTAGAAAATGATAAAATTGACAAATGGTCCCCCTGGTCCTGCCTGGAAATCACACTGTGCCTGTAGCCTCTTCCAAACCAAAACACAAATGAAGTAATTCCCAGTTTCTCCAAGAAGTTACAGCAATGATTTTGGTGACATTTCCCAAGCACAAGAACACAGACATGGAGTATATAAAAACTGAAGTGAATCACAAGAGATTTTAGGACAAAGTTGGTGTTCCAAGAAAGGAAGGATCTCACTGAAAGTACTTTAAAAACAAGCAAATAAACAAAACAACTAAACTGCATTTTAACAACCACTCAAATACTCAGCAAAATGCTCAGATATTAGAGTGCATCTTAGATCAACTCATGGGGTCAAACTTATCTATCCATTGGAAAAATCAATATCATGACACAGATTCCCAACCTCACATCCAGACTTCTCATCTTGGTTCCATTTGTATCGAACATACAAACGTTCCACAGAATTAACCACCTCATAAGCACTACAAACCCAAGCAGTGCTATGGACTGAAATCTAGAATCTGCTTTTAGAAACACCATCATGAGGAGAAACAAATTTCATTTTAGGCTAGTGGCCAGCTGCTGACCTGGTGCAAATTCAGGATGTCTTCGTTACTTCAAAGACCTTACTCCAGATTTGCAATCCTGGATATAAAATTAGAATCAATGTTACTTGCAGCTAATTGTTTCACCTCTGAGTGCTGTTGGGGAATGGCGTTGTTCTTCCGCCTCACTGAGTTTATGCATCAGATAAAAGGTGCTATAAAGATACATTTTAAAGAATGTACTGCTGTGATACATCATTTTCTGCCAACTCTTTCTCTCAGCTAACAGAACTTCCCTTTCAATGTAAGCAGAACATCACCCCTAGAGAAGTCTTTCCTTGGAAATATTGGCTATTTGTGTTAAAACCTGAAGATGTGTGTATTAATGTCAGTTTTGTCCCACCTTGAAGGGGTTTTTGTGGTCACTGGGATTTTCCTGATGGAGCACAAGGTGCTCTTTTAACACCCATCAGCTGCTCTGTATTAGTGCCCGGCTGCCTGCTCCTGCCTCATGGTAAAAGTTGGGCAATTTGGGGCGCTTTTATCTCCCATCACTGCTCTTGTCCACCTTTCACACGGGAAGATCTTAACTTAGTTTGGCTTTCTTTAGAATTTCATATGCCCAGGCACAAAGCATTTATATGCTTTCTAACCTCAAAGGAAAGCTCATTATGAAAGCAAGGTGAGAATAAAATAAAAAAGCAAACACATTTTTTTCCTGCTTTCTTTTTTCCCCCTCCACAGCTACTGATTCTTGTCATACAACCTTCCCATCCCGAGCTTTCTGCAACCTACCCTCAGAGCTTTTCAGTGGTTCTGGGGAGGGGCAGAAACATACTTTCCAGGGAATTTAACATTTGATTAATTCTTAATAAGTGAATCAAAGTGCAGCAGAAGTTACCAGCCCCCGATTTCTCCTGAAGGAACACCAAAAGGCAGCTTTTTCCCCAGCTACTGTTTTCACTAGCATCCATAATTTGTGTGTGTGTGTGAGGCATTGTGAAGAAAAACAGAAAAGAAAAGAAGGAAAAGAAAAAAGAAAGAGTTTTAATATGATTTAAATGCTTAACTGTTTGAATATTGTGGATTAATTCGTGTGGTTTAATACCAGATTAAAAATAAATGTGCTCTTTGTAGTGTTCCTTGTGTGTGACAAAGACTTGTTTGAGTCTTTCTGACTCTTTTGTTCTTGTTGCTTGTAAGATAGCACTTAGGAAAACACATTCCCAGTGGCCCCATAGACTAAAATCCTTTTGAAACAGAGGATTCCCTCCTCCTTTTCACCCTGGGGCAAATCTAAGTGATAATGTGAAATACCTGCACAGAAACTGGCATCTTTGCTCTCACTAAACCGTGTATTGCACCTGAGGGCAAAACAGAGGTGTGTGCGTCACGCCGAGCACTTTGGCAGGATTTGAGGCTTCAGACTCTCCACATCGTGTGATGATAGCTATCGATTCATGCAAAGGCAAAATTAACTCCCTGAACTCCAGAATGACATCTCCCTCAGCATCCTAACATTAATCTCGCATTTAGGAACAGAAGCAGATGGAGGTGGGGGACAAGAAAGAGCCTCCTGAGCTTGTATCCTTGCCACAAGTAGTCTGGGAAGTGGGAGAGGGTATCTTTTGCACACCCTTGAAAATAGTGCTTAACCCAGATGGGAAAGAGCTGTTGGATTTGCATCTGCACCTTGGCCTACTTTTAGGTGGGCTCTGCCCCTGTCATGGTGCAAACAGGCTCATTGCTCCACATGTGGCTAGAGACCAAGGATGAATGCATAGCCTTTGGGACTATTGCTGTGGTGACAAAACTGCTGATGGAGACATGGCTGTTCTGGGTGGGGGGGAAGAAGGTGTGTTTGGCAGATTTTTCCCAGGCTGGGCACTTCTGCCCACCCTCCTCTCTCTTCCCTGCAAAGGCTCCTGACACAGCTTTGGGTTGGTTCTGGAAAAAAATACCTGCATGGACTGAAACTTGAAAAAGGATAATAATGACAGTTGTGGGCAAAAGCTACACTCTGAACCAGTGCTTCTGTTCCAGTTCCCTCATTACAACGCTCAAGCACCTGATTGAGACGATCTTTGGGAGCTGCGTAAGATGACTGCAATTCCAGAAGTTTCTGGTGGCTTATAGCCTCCTAGTGCTTCAACTACCAAAAGGTGTTCCACTGGCTATAATAAAAATGGAGCCAGCAGTTAATTCAGAGATGGGGCTGCATGTGTTACAAAGCATTTTTTGGTACAGAAATCACTCCCTTTTTTAGGGACATTCTTGTGCTAGGATTTCCAAGATCTTCCATCAGCCATCTGAATGAGAAAGACTACTTGAGTAAGAATTAAATGTCTGTGAAAGATAAGATCTCAATCCAAAGCTCACTGAATCTAGTTAAAGTCTGTTAACTCCAATGGGCCTCGAATCACCTCCTTCTGAAAAGAGCTCTGCCACCAGGGATCCCATGAAAATACCAAATCCAGCAGGAGGAGAAGGCGAATTTCATAAGCAGTTGGCTTCCTTGAGACATTTCTCTGTTTTCCCAGGTGGCCTAATTCAAAGAGACGTTAAGAGCAGGGCAATATCATGGCAAGTGAAAGACAGACTTGATTTCACACATCAGTGAAGGGACTGAGAGCGACATAAGATAAAAGCTGGCTAGAGTGGGAAGCCTAGCCAAGCTGAGATGGCAGAAGGGCAGAACTTGAAACCGAATTTAACTTAAAAACATTTCTCCTCCTGCTTTTTTCACACTCTTTGTTTCCTTCTTAGCCCTGACTGCAAAGAGCACCTTGGAACAAAATTTCTCTCTCCCTTTATTTCACCTGGATGATTTAGGAAAGGTAGATGCCAGTCCTGGATTTCTAGAGTACAATCAGGACTGTGAACATTGCTCACGCTGATGCAGTGTTTTCTGTGAACAAAACACTGAGACACATTTCCTTTTCCTCTGCAACACAAGATTTCTTCAAATGCTGCTTAGACTCTAGAGTCTTCATAACCCAAGTCAATTGGTCTCTTCTTTCTTTAAGAAAGAAGTGATAATTATGACAATATGCAGTATTGTGTGTCTGTGACTTTCATATCCAATTTCAATGTTTCTAATGTAGCTTCGGATTCATTCTTTCCTTTACCCACCCAAGAAGCAAAGGCAAAGATAATTTAGAAATCTTTAGGGCTGTTTACATTTGGAATGTTCATGGGAAAATGGCTTTGAAATGAAAATACATTTTAACAAGAATGTTTTTGTTTAGTTCTGTTCTGCTAAACACGACTTAAATACGCTCAGAGTTTGTGTCTTTATTTATGGATTTGATTGGCAATTTAGGAAACCACCAATGGTTATTTGAAGAGGGTGTTTATTTAGTGTTACAGTTTTGGGTCAGTTCCCCTCAAAGGAAACTTCAAACATATAGAATGGCAAACCTGACAAATCATGTCAACACTTGGAATTGGACACTGCTTCCCATTAACTCTTAGGTAAACTAAATTTATCTGCCAGGGAGACTTTTTCTTAAGTGGTTATCAACATTTGTGCTCTACCAAGCATTTCTGATTGCCATCCTTTCTGTGATTTGCAGTTTTTAAAAGCCTGTAAAAGTAAGTCAGGAAAAAAAAACCAACAAAAAAAGATGGAAGAAGTTCATTGATTTGGAGGGCAGAAGATTCAGGGTCAGATTTGAAAAGGTATTTGCACATGTAAATCTCACTGTGTGAGATGAGAGAGAAGAACTCTCTCCTGAAGTTGAGTTCAGAGGGATTAAAGGGCAGTTTCACCTGGTTTGTTGTAATCACCCAGAACCTGGCATACACATCAGACACATACTTCTGCAGAATCTGTTGGCTGACTTGATTTAGCTTTCAAAATGTCCTTAACCTATCTTCCTGGCCTCACCCTGCTCTTGCATCACCATTGACTCCTCTGTTTCTGCAGGGAAAGAAAATGATGGCTGTATTTTGTAGTCAGAGTATACTTTGTGCTCTGAGAATGCTGTGGAATGCCTCTCTGGGATCGAGATAAGGAAAACACTTAACTCCTGAGCCTTGAGTGTGCCTTTGACACTCATGGTGCAAAAATGATGCTGAGCACTGGGACAGATATTTTGCACTCACTCAGGCAGGATACCCAAGGCACCTGGGCAACCCAGAGTAAATCAAGACTACAAAGGACTCTAGGAGTTTTGGGGGCTAAGCAGTAGCTGAAATGGGATTAAATTTTTGGGTATACACACACACATATATAGCCCTATACCCCAATGAAGTCTAGAAAGTCAGTTCAGCTGACCAAGTGCCAATGATTGTTTTAGGCAAGCTGAATAGGTCCTTACACTGCCCTGAGAACATCTCTGGTAATTGTAACAGAGCTTAAAACCCATCTGCAAGTACCAACACCAAATCAGTTTTCTAGATTTGATTTCCAGGTATTCCATCAGCAGGACCAGGCTGGCTGGGAAGACTCTCAAAACTCATAGGAAATATCTAAGTTTATTAAGCCAAAGGGAGATGCCTCATTAATAAAAAGGGGCTCTGAACCAAGACTTAAGTGATTTGAGAGAACATTACTGATCTTCAAAGTGGACAAGACTCTAAAGCTACACACAAAGCTTTGTATTATACAATTTATTTGACGATCACAATTCCTCTTCCCCCACACTTAACCTTGGGAGGACTTCTGAGAGCTTTGAACATTTTGTTGGAGCCCTTATTAATCCAAGTGTCCGACTTCTGGGTCACACCATCTCAAAGGTAATCTCAGTTTATCTGGGAATCTGAGCTGGAGGTTTCCCAAGAGTCTTTCTGAAATCTCTGTGGCTTTCAAGCTCCATCTGACTCAGATGATCTTGCAAGCTGCTTTTTACAGAATTTAGGTACTTTCCACATCTGGCCCTGAAGCTGGAAATGTGTGAGGATCAGACTCAGTAAAACATAAACTGAACTTTTATGAACCCCATGAACAAAGAATAAAATAAAACATAAAACCTCTGCTGGTTTGCAGCTTGGCCTGGTTCTTTTATTTATTTATCCATTCTTTTATTCATTATATCTTTGCATTAAAATAGCAAAAATCATTTTAAGTTCACCAACTTCCTGAGAAATATGGAAAACCAAACTGCTGCTTTGGGCTTGAACCTGCTATTTGGTCCATAATATCCAGGACACAGCATTGTAGACCTTATCAATACTACATAGCTAAGCCATATTCCCCTATTTTTCAGAAATTCCCCTATTTTACTCTGCCTTTGGGTTCCTATAAATTGTTAGAATTATAAGGCAGGCAAATTCTTTGCTCGAACTCAGTACCATGGAGAAAACAATGGCTTTTTAGGCTTTTCTAGTGGTCTTTAGACAACTACAAGTAGCTACCATATTTGTAAATGGTACTTAGATACTATCAGGAGTTGTACAGCTGGATTCTGCTTCAGCTCACCTGTTAGTAAATATCTATGAAAAACTGTCCATATCCAAATGCTTTAAGCCTTTCTATTATAAAGTCTTCAAAAGCACAGCAGATACAGTACCTTCTCCTCCTAAAATCTGTCTCTGCCAATACAACTGTGGTCTCCAGACTCTGAGGTTTCACACAGCTCTGTCAATACCTATTGGTTCTGGAAGACAGCCCCGAATCTCCTGTCACTGTCAGCTGCTTGGGACCAACACATGGAGGCAAAGCTCCTGAATTTCCGAAGGTAGAGATTTGGTGCTGAGCACTCTCCAGTCATTTCAGTGGGCTTTGGATCAGGCATTCCCCAGGTCCTTTTTTCTTAATTCTCTGTCCCTCACCTTATCATTAACCTTTCTGAGTCCAACCTTTACACATGCACTTTCTTCTGGTACGGTTTTCATTCATTCACACTGTGTGCTTCTGTGCGGAAACCCATTCTGCCTCTCTACAGAAACCCATTCTGCCTCTCTACAGAATTCATTTTCCCTTCTCTGTCTATACAAAGTGGAATGTAAAACTGCAAGGCAACAAGCAGCTCTGCACTTCCCAAACTTTCTTCCCATGGACAGGCCCCAAAGGGCTCTCAATGTAAATGGGAGGCTGTCATTCACCCTCAGTACAAGGACACGCACATTCACAACGGAGCTGCAGGAAACGAGCCTGGTGCCCTGGGAAATGTCCTCAGCTGCCTGTTGAAGTTTAGCTGGAAGTCTCCAGCACTTCCTGAGGATGAAAAATAATTTAAAATATCTAGTGCTTTTCACAAGGATATGAAGACACCTATTATGCAAATTTTCAAAAGTCCCAAAAGGAATTGCCTGAAGTACTCCAAGGAGCTGATGGAGTGTAATAACCACAGAGGTGTTCACTTGCTCTGCAGTGGCTGGCTGAACTCCTCGCAGCACCCGGGGATTTCAGTCATGAGCAGGATTGCACTAGAAATCACCTGCTCTATCGCTGGGAACAGAGACTCGTGTGCCCAAGAGGAGAAAGCAGCCCCAAAAGTGCTAAGCACGCCTGCGCCCGCGGAGCTGTGTATTGCTCAGTTTTGTAGCCAAGGCCTTAGGGATCCATCTGAAAATCTTCCTTGATATTTAAAGCAGCGGCAAACTAGCCCTGAAATGTTGGTACAACGAGCTCTAAATCACCAGAAACATTTCTCATAGGCAGGTTATAAAGAGCAGGAACATTTTGCAAACAAACTAATCTTAGTGCATGCAAAGTGTGTTTCTGTATAAAAACTGAGGGGCACCAAACTCTGTCAGCACTAAACTCCATTTTGATTGAAAATGACATCTCCTAAAGAAAGATCACAACTGACCATAACAAACACAAGACAGTAAAATAAATAATGCTATTTCTAGGAGAGAATTTATAGTCCTGAAGTCATTTAAGAACAGAAAAGAGGTCAGGAAGAAGGATCACATTATAAAACGAAAGCTATTCTGACCTAATGAATAGCAAGGAGACATTTTGGCCACCTCCTAGGGAGCACTGATTATGGCCACTCAGCAACCTCTCTAGGTGGTGGTTAAAACATCTTGTTTCTATTCATTAGTTCAGTAGTGTATTCATTCCACAACAGACTGAGTGTATGAACACCTCCCTCCTCCCCTGCAGCACCCCTGGTTGCAAATATGTCATCCACAAGGAAAAAAAACCTGGAGTTGCACACCAATGTGCCTAAATCTTCCTTTTTCTCTTTCCTCCCTTGTAACATTCTGTATTTATACAGAACACCCGCTCTTCAGAAATTGCAAGGAAGCTGCTGTGTCTCAGGGGCGTGAGGCGATGCTGGAAAACATGGGTTAGAGACCATTTGCCCGATTGCAGGGGTGGAGGAGTGTGAGTGAAGAGCAGAGGCACGATGTGCTTCTGACTGCCCTGATATAAGGTATCATTCAGAGTTCCACGCAGGTCTCTAGCAAGGGTTGTAAAGCTTAATCAGGCTGCTGTAGGGTGGGAGCGTGCACCCGGAGGGGCTGGGAGGCACTGCAGCACTAGATGATGTATTCTGTAGAAATTACTTTTCTGTACCCATTAAAGCTGTTCTCTGTGCTTAACAGTGAATGTATTGCACAAAGTCCTGTGAAGACTTTGTCCTGCGATATAAACGATTTCCTGACCCATTGGGCCACCTCTTCCTCTCTCAATGTCCTAACACATCTCACAAAAGCATTCATTACATCCTAGCAGTGCCCTGGGGTAGGTGTTGCTCCTGCTTCCATCACTTCTCTTGAAAATAAACCTCTGTATCTTGGTGGTTATAAATCTCTTCTTTTCCAGCCCGGAACTGTCCTGGCTAGATCTTGTTCAGTAGTGCTTGCATCAAGTTCCTTCTCCCTTTTATTTTCCCCAGTTTAACCAAGAGAGAACAAAACCGTCTCCCTTCTGCATTCATTGCTGAGATAAACACACCAAGCTCCTCAGGTGCCTCCTGCAAATAAAGGTTTTGTCCGACAAGTTTCCCTGATCCAATGTGAATCAATCTTCCTTAAATCCAGGACATCAGAAAGTACACAACACTCACAAGTGATGCAAATAAGTGACAACCACCACCTCTCCATCATGCACACCCCAGGACTCAGGGCTCAGACTCTGCTCCCGAGCTGGCAGGATTGCCCTCGGAAGAATGCAGACAGGCGCCAGGCAGCAGGGCACTGCCGAGCATCGCCCCAGCCCCTCAGCTGCAGCTTTAGAGATGTTAAACGTGGCCTTTCAAAGTCTGCCCTGCACAGAATTATCTCTAACATCACAGAGATTCTGGGAACGGGACCGTGGCACCTTGCTCTAGACAAGCTGGCGGCGCTGCACCAGTGGAATAGCTCTGGTGGTGCAGATTGAGTGCAAACACAGACAAACAGGTTTTTTTTTTTAGTAAAAAGTGTGTTCTAAACATCATGTACAACACCTCAAGCATAAGTGGATGCAATGAAGCAAGCATGTTACAAAGTCCACATGCCTTAGACATATCACCATTTAAAAAGTACTTTTCCCTGAATGAAACCAGAAGATTTCTCTCAAGCCAGTAGGAAGAAAAAACTCAGCCTCTACGAGACCATTGCAACCATATTTCCACAAGGTCAAGAGCCATTTCTGTCTGCAGTACCACCTGCCTGTCGTGATAAATAAGTTTTGTTCTGATTTGTGAAGTTTGCTGCCATGGGAATGAGCCCATTTGCCCCTTAATGTGTGTAAGATGTGCAGCATGACACAGAACTTGCAACAAACAGACACAGTCTGATAGCTTGTACATCTGTCCTCAATATTTCATTCTCCAGAGATGTCAGCTTTTCAAGGGCAAGGTTACCAACAATACTGATCCCTGACCAATATGTTACCTTGAGGTCTAGGCACTAAGAAACCTTAGTACCTAACACCAAGGACTTCTCTGCAGCAGTGAGACCACATCTGGCACTGGGAAGAATACAACGTTCTTACTTTTAAAACAGATGCTCCAAAAGCATACAAATACTGCAAAATCTCAATGTTTTGCACCTCTGTGTAGTCATGCAGGATCCTCATAAAAACATTGCTTGACTTAATGAGGAATATGTACCAGGATACTTCTGTAAATGAAATATTTCTATCTATGAAGCTATGGAGTCATGTGCGAGAGGAGACAGGCTTCACGGTTATGCCTTTGGCTGTGTGCACCCAATGTAAGGCTTCAGCTCAGCCCTGAGGAAGGGGTATTGGAATACTTCTGACAAGAGATTTCAGTGAGTCCCCAGTGTCAGCTCAGACTTCTCTAATGCTGGTCAGTGCTAATATTGCCACCAGAGACACTGCTAGGCCAGTGCTGAACATCTGTGGTATGCAAAATCACTGTGTGGAAACCTACTTTAAAGAACCCAACAAAACAAACCACTGAAAAATGCTGATTTTATACCACTAAAACATGTGGGCAACATTAGGGAATTATGTAGTCACTCTTATGGCTATCCAGGTGTTTCATGAGTGGGTTTTAATACATATTACCAGTCTGCTACAAAGAAGAAATGAGAAGTGCTACAGCTGTTCCCTGCCTTACAGCATCTATTCTGCACATGGGAATTGGGCTATTGTCTCACTGGATGCTGCAATGCCTAAACAGAGCCCAGTATCAGAAATCCCTGAGACTCACCCAAGATTATGCACAAAGGTCCATCTACTCCTATCTTAAGCAATGTTACTTACCATGAGGATGTTGAAGAAGAAAGGTTTGGAAAACTTAAGCAGAAATATCCCAAGTATTGCATCCACTTGTGTAACCTGGCAAAATTTTCCAGTCACAAATCCTCTTAACAGCCTCAGATCTTTTGTGAGGTTTGGGAACTGTCTGTATTTTCCACTGTTCCCTGAAGATCAGCAACACATTCAAACAGGTGAAGCAATCCTAGTTCTCCTGAGCCACTAAAATACATGGCCTGGCACGTTGTTAGTTTTTGGAACTATAGCTTACCCTGAGGTGGGTTTATACAGGCAGGTGTGCCCGTGGCTAAGCTGTCCCTAGCTGAGCAGTGTGATCCTTGCCTGATGTACCCTGATGCCCAGCACTGAGGGCATTCTCTAATGCAGACAGATGAGCAGGGTGAGATGGCACAGCAGATAAACTTACTAAACCACTTCCATTCACCAATATCCTCCTGATTCTCCTAATTCCCTTTCATTCTTACTGAAACCTAAATTCTGGGAGCATGATTTTCACTCTGCTCGAATCTGTGCATTAATAGGATTTGAGTGATTTTACCACATCAATACTATTTCTTTCACATGCAGCAATTTCCTATGAGTGCCAGCCTTTGCCAGCCAGATCCTGTAGCACCCATGCCTCCTTGCAGAGAGCACGAGACATCCAGTTTGAACGCATCACTACTCTTTCCTTCCCTCCCCCAGACATTCTTTGACATGATTAGTGGCTAAATCGGATTCTTTAATTGAAAGAAATATAACTGAACTTTCTTCTGTTGGGAATGTGCCAGAGGCCACATCATAAGCAATGTCAAAGAATATTGGAAATAATATAGACCTCTGACATTTGTGTTTAGCAATTCAGCATGCCCCAGGTGGTTTGTTTGGGATCGGAATTTGTCACTGCTGTGAGGTGTCTTTGGTGGTTGGGGCTTAAGGATTGCTGCAAAGAGATATAAGAAGATATGTTTAAACAAGTCACTGGAATGCTTTGCTTTAATCTCCTACACTGCTTTGCACAGCCATGTCCAGAAGGATTTTTTTATGAGAGACATCCAAGGACTGTCTTATTCTCTCTGAGATTGCAGCAACTGAAAATGCTCCCATTTTTAGAGCATCTTGCTCCTCAGGTGGAAAATACTAAAATGTAACAACCTGATTCAACATTCATGCCACTCTTTTGTCATTCCATCTTATAAACGCTAGAAGAATTGGCAGCTACTCACTGATCCTCCCTTCACAAGTGTACAAAACTCAAATTATTTATGGGATCCCACAAGCAGGCCTCATGTTACACTTTTCAGATAAGATTTGCATCTTCCAGTGTATTTGTCTTCTCAAAGAACCACTGGGCTGGAATGACTCCTCAGAGGTCACCTAAGCCATCCCTATGCCCTGAGGATTGTTATATACAGTGTACTTCTTGTGCCATCTGAACTCTGCAGTGTGTATTTCAAGTGGAACTGCCTGAAGTTTAGACCAACCTTGTTTCATTTTCACTTTTTTAGTGTTTTCAAATTTCTCAGAGACATCCAATTCATATTCTGCAGTTTGAAAATAGCTCATCCCTGAAGCTTCTATGTACATCTTCTGGGAGAAGATCCCCTGCACGGATGAGGACCGCCATGTGCACCAAGCACTTCAGGGTTTGTAGGTTGGTGCAGATTTGAATTGTGGTGTTTGTCACATTTAGGACTACTGTAAAGCCAAGCACTTAGCAAATGTAAAAATATTAAGTTCCTTCCCTGTGGCATGAAAATCACTTCCCACATCCATGCACATTTTGGACAGAAAATGTGTTACTCAAGAGCAACAGTTCGGCTTCTGTCTTTTGGGACTTCTACTGTCAACTTCAAAAGAATCACTGTTAATTGTTAAAACTGATTTGCAACTATGTTTGATTTATTGCTCTATGTTATTAATCAAGTTACTGCTCTCCCATCTCAGGTGCTTCCTGACAGACAAGGACCTGCCCTGCCTTTGCACTCACCACTCCCTGGAGAAATGGAACTGCTCTGTGGATACAAAGAGGCTTTTTCTGCACAGCATATAGGGACCATGCCCACCTGTGAAGGGAAACCCTCTGACACCTCCTTGTTCCGTCCAGCAGGTTAAAGGGGTGTCTTTCACAAATAAATCCTCGAAGTGGAAATGTCAATACCTATGGTCGAAGATGCACAGATGTCCACCCTCACACAAAGAACTGCAGAAGAACAGGGATTAAATATTTTGAAAGTTTTGCTAAAGCATTTACAGTCCTAACTTCTCTAGCCGCATAGTCATTTGTAAAATGAAGCAACACATGAAAGTTTGTCCCAGGCATGAGCTTTACACCTCCCCTTACAATAGGCAGCACTGTTTGTTGACAGCATCCTTGAGCAGCCACTTCTCTGGAAGTCCCCAGCCTCATGTCCCCAGTGGTGCCAAGCATGTGCCTGCTTGCAGCTTTGCTGGGAGATCGCATCCCACAAGTACCCAGTTTTTGTCAGTCCTTAGGATTGACCTTGGATAAAGGTTTCACAGTCCAATCGTGTGGGGTTGTAGCTTGTTACAGCTGGGACTGATCTGCCTTGTGAATGCACTCTGGCCTAATATGGCAGCAGCCACTAATGCTGCCCTAAAATAATGCTAGAAATTCTTGGAAAGATGTATTTTGGGAGGTTTTGTGTTTACATTATCTATATTTTTCTCTTGTTGTGTTGTTTTGCCTTTCCCCTCCTCTCCCCCCTTTCCCCCACCCCCAAACCACTTGTGACTGAAATACAAAATAGAGCTATTACCACATTTCTTGCAGGCAACATCCAATAAAGTTTTCAAGACAGATTTAAACAGTTACAGACTTACACACTGCAGATTATTCATGTAGTTGACACCCTTCATTTTCTACCAAACAAACATTTATTAAAGTACAAAGGGGGTCAAAAAAGAGCACTTTTTTTTTTTCCCTGTCCTGATTAGATATGGTAGAAATAAGCTGCTCTGGGAACACATCTGCAGAGAGAAATCTCTTGCACAAGAGCAGAGAAAGACTGTGGGGAGAGAGTAGGAGGCCATGTTGCAAAGCAAACACAGGATGGAAAGCAGACCCCAAAAAGGGCTCACTCCTTTTTACACCTACTGCACTGATAGAATGATGCACAGAGGTGGCTTTGACACACAGCTGGTGTGAGGAACAACAGCAAGGCTGGATGGAGACTGTTTTCTTCAGGACCCTGGAATAACTGGGTGGTTCCTGATACTGGATAGGGCCACACCTGGAATTAGGAGTGAGGAACAGAAAGCTAAGTGTAACCTGCCTGGGTATGCTTACAGGTCAAAACCTTAGCAGGGGCATGCTCTGAATGTTCAAGTCAGGAGCATTGGCATTCAGGAGCTCCCAGGAGTAGCAAGCTGGTGTAATTTGGAGCAGAGCCCTAAAAATGGATCATGTCTTGCCGTGCCACACAGTATTCCAGCCTCTCTCTCTTAGCTTGAGAATTCTTTGTTGTCTTGTCTTATTACCCCCTAATTCTGGAAATATCTAAAGACGAACATCTGCAATCGCAAGCAATAAATGCAAATAAAAGCATCCAGTGGCCTTGAGCCCGGGCTGTTTTTGATTGTGGTCTCGCCCTTCTGAAGGATGACTACACATGCTGAGATGCCAGTCCCTTAAAACCACAATGTCCCCAGGACCCCAGACCTCGATCTCTGCCCTTGTCCACTGTTATACTCCTCACACAGCAAACACAGCCTTATGGTGTGAGCCTTGCAGCGCCAAGTGCGGAGGACAGCTGGGTGACAAGGATAGCTGTGGACAGGGGCAGTGGCAGAGCCCAGGGGACGTCTCCATTTAAAAGATAAAAATCTACAGCTTATGCTTGAGATCACCACAGTGGCATCTGGTAACAGGCAGAGCCATGTTGCTGTTTGTTGGTTTGTTTGTTTTTTTAGCCCCCATACCTTGTTTCAATGATTAACAAATGCGGGTTGGACACAAACACATCCAGGTGGGGACAGCCCACAATAGCTGCATGTGGCAGTTCACAAAATAACAGCTGGGCTGGATCTTATGCCAAAATACAGATTAGTTTTAAGGAAAGGAAAGCATTCTGCAGTTCTCCTTCAGTCCAGACTGCAATACCCCTGACACCACAGCGAGCTTATCCCGAGTCTTTGGTTTGAATGGAAAATTCATTGTGAACTTAGAAGCAGAAATGACAGAATGGCAGTGAAAGCTGGTCCAGGGCTGACCACAATCAGATAGGGGAAACATCCCACAGCACAGCCCTGATGCCACTGTCTGCTCCCTTCTCCTGTGCCAGGAAGTAGCTGGGCACCCGCAAGCACCTCCTGTAAGCACTCAGGTCAGGACTTTTCTCCTCCAGCACGGCACCCACAGAAGTGGCTTTGGGCTGCTTGGATGCCTTTAGAGAAAAATGTACAGGGAGAGCCTACAGGGATTCTCCTCCGTTTTGTGCAAAAAGGTGTCTCCATCAGGGATAAAAAGTCTTTACAGAAGCCTGCGTGGGCAGAAGATGTATTTGTTCATCCCTTAATGTGACCACAAAGCTGGAATTAGACTTGCAGCAAGCTTGTGAGAAACAAACTCGACTGTATTTATCTCAACACCCCTGTCAGGAAGCCTTTGATTAGGAGCACCTCAAAAAGGTGGCAAATCCCTGTCAAGTTTCAGGCTTGGTTCACATTTAAGGAAGCAGCAGGCTGGACATCCTGTTCTGGCCACTCCACCCTGGCTTCCCCTTCTTTTGCTCTTCATGGAACAAAACCAGAATGTGTTGGAAGCATGTTCTTTTAGCACATAGTATCCACACCTTAGCACCCAGATCAGTAACACAGGTTTAGATGGCCAAAATAAAGAAACTCCTGTGCTCTCTATTGTAGTGGTTTCTCTGTAGTTACATATTTAACCAACTATTTAGGCATAAATGCTGCTACAGGTGCATATAAATGACAGGATGCTGGAAAACCTTGTTGGACTGATTCACACTTGTTGAACAGTCAAATGTTCTACTGTGAAGAAGCAGTCAGATCTGACCTTATCACAAGCAAATAAAAGAAAGACAGCAGTAACATGGCTTTAATTGTGTCCTGCCTCAGCACTAGAGGAAATTAAACCATTAAAAGCAACCAGATAAAAGACAACCCTCAGCTTCACTCCCATATACCATATCTGCAACTTCTGAGCACTGAAAATCCTCAGAGTGTACCTCTCTGCAGCTCTAAATAGATAGCAGAAAAGCACCTAGCATTCATCTTCACTTCTGCCTTGGGAACGGGAGATTTTCTTTGCCACAAGGCTATGTTTTGTTCCAAAATCACCCGACAAACAGGATTTCTGCTGTGTGCTATCGAGATGGGATACAAAACCAAGATCTTCAAAGCATGAGTTAAATAAATCTAGTCTTAAAAAAGCAGTGGAGGGAAACTAATTTAATCATTTTGCTATGCATGAAGCGTTTAGTTTCTAAACTACATATCTCGCCATTAATGCACCCTGTTAGAGGACAGCTCTTGGCTCTCCACACAGCTGTCTAAGGGCACACTCTTCTCAGATTGCTGGTACCAACTTTTTGGAAAATGGCATTTGTTGCTCTGAAAGCTTTGTGAAGTTCTTGTAGCTGGAGGGGCAAAAGGAATTTTTTCCTTTGTTTGTAATGCTTCCACAACCCTAAATAAGCATTGTCTATAGCACTGTCTGCATTGCCATGTCTTGTTCCCACCCACTTACATGGCATAAGATCCTTCAGTTCAGAGTAGTATCTCCAGCAGCCAAGAAACTTCAAACTTCATGTAAAATGAGAGCAACAAATCACACTCTAAACTCAAACTAATCTGGGCTAGTATATGCTCCAGACCTACTTTCTATGCAGACAATAGATAGTCTTCTCTGATTTATAGCAGTGGGGCCTGATTCTGCAAGGTGCTGAAAGCCACAAAAGGCAGAAGGGGCTGAGGGCTCTCAGGGGTCTTGGTGATTCGTGCTTTTCAGTCCCATCTCAGCAAAAAGAGGATAGTAATGGACAAATTTAACTTTGCCCTTAGGAGTTTTATCTCGCCTCCTCCGCTCCCTGACCCCCTAAAAGTCATCTCACCGGGCTGGCTATTTCTCCAGATCTTGTTTTAATTATTTAAGTTGAGCTAGAGGAGTTTTTGTCATTCCTTTTTGTGGAACACTCTGTACTTGGGGGGCCTCAGCTGGATATCCTGGGTTATGCAACCAATGGTTAAAGCTATTGTTTTCAGAAAGAAATTGCATGAATCTCATTAAATGCACTCTGATCAGGGGAGGCGGGCCACGGCTTTAAAACTGCATTTGGATCCAATCCTATTGTCCTAGATAGGGTTGCCTGCCCGCATTTCTGATTTGGTCTTAAAGAAACTATTGTGTAGCTTTAATTAATTTCATATTGGGCTGTATTATCGCATTGAAGCTGGCATGGGCTGGGAGATGCCTTCAGATGGTCGAGAATTGCTTTAAACCAGAAGAGGGCAGCAATTTCCCTGACAAGGCTGAAAACTCAGACCAAGGGTTTATTTAAAACAGGTTTGACAAGGTATAAACAATCCAAAGGGCACTAGACTCGCTGCAGTGCAAGCTAGAAATGGATAAAGAAAAACATGCATGCAAGAAAAAGGTTTGTCATTCATTACCCAGCTATTCAAACCGCAGGTGTATAAATACTTCAGGCTTTATTGGCCTCTTGACTTAGATAATGCTAAGCATTTGTTGTCAGTCTTAAATACTTTATTGCCACTACGATGGACAACAACCTACGTTCATAAAAGAAGAGAGCCAGTATGTCACTTTTCCTCCTCTCCAACCCCCACGGTTTATGTACATAAGCAGAATTGGTACTGGAAGTTCTTGTTCTTCAACACATCAAAGTGGACCAAAAACTAGCCTTCAGTCAGGAGCCATCCTACAAGCCAACCTAATTCCTGATGCAATTTTCTTTCATTTTTGCCTCCTGTGAAACTCTTGCAGAAAGGCCTGGTGATGACAAAAGATTCTTGCTCCTAATCTCTCTGCTTTGGTAATATTAACCCCCTCCCTTCACAGAGTCAAGCCATTAGCGACTGAGCACAACTCTAAACAGATTGTTTAATACAGAAAAGCAGCAAAATATTCCCAGATTTTCCTTAGATTCATACTGCTTTGCCATTGCTAAGTAAGAAGAGATACCCAGTTACCTATACTCTGTGTGACAGGTAACAGCAGGCCAGGACTCACCAAGTGGCAGCCTGAACTGCTGAGATGTTTCATAGCAAATCTCTGTAGCAATGTTACCTTTGATTACTCAGAGCCAGGACCAGCAGCCTGGGAGTCCCACCCAGGTTTCACCGTTCTCAGATCCCTCCCCAAAGGCATTGCAAGAAGGAGAGCAATCCCTCAGCTCCTTCCAACAATATCTCATGAAGTAAATGACGTGAAGGACATCAGTGGTAGGTGTGTGATGGTCACAACTCACTGCAAGGCTGTGACAGCTACAAGGTGTATGATAATGTTTTGTTTTCACGGCTTTTATTTTTTTTTCCTTAATGCCTAATTTTCCTCTCTGAAGGGCTGTTCAAGGACTGTTTTCTGCAAAGAGGAGACAGAAAGTCTTCCAAGAAAAAAGCGAAACTGAGCCTGGGGATACTTGGACTAACAAAGAAATATGCTGGAGTTGTCTTTGGAAAAAGAGGGATCTGGGGAACCCTGGCAGCTTTTTCTCACCATACATTTTCTCTTCTGAAAAGCAGAATGAAAGGCAGCTGCCAGAACTAAGCAAGCAAAGTGCTGCTGACCCAACATTTCCAGGAAGGGCAAGAAATCTTGAGAGAGTTTTTTCCTGAAATGTGAGGCAGTTACAGCTCAGCATACCGGTAGTGGGAGGCTTGCTCACTGCTCTACCCATTTCTGCTTAGAAGCAGATCCTTTTGTGGTGTAAACTGCTGATGAAATCAATCCCCTGATTCCACTGACAATTTTTAATGCATTTCTGTTAAAATACTTGAAAGGTTTGGACACTGATTTTCTTTGTGCAAGCACAGGAACAAACAAACCAAAGCCAAATCAAAGCCAAACCAAACGACCAACCAAAAACCCCCAAAACAAACCAAAAAGAAAGAGCAACAAATCCAAATAGCTCCAGGGGAAGAAGAAAAAAAATAATCAAGATACCTAGGTCTTATGTAAAGAGCTTTATACTTTCAAAACAGATATTCCAGCTTAGCCCTTCTACAGAATGACCTGTCCAACTGTTTTTGATCTGTTTGCCTACTTCTGTGGGGTTTAGCAAATAGTTTGAGAAACTGTCTGGGTGTATATTGCATCTCAATTAGAGTTTTCCAGTATTTGCCATTAGGAAGATACCCTAGAGGTGTTAATTTTGCCTTAGAAACTGAACTTCTGTATGAGGATCCAGAAAAGTTAAAATAGGGAAGAAAAATTTAGAGTGTGGCATCTGAAATGGATGTTTTGTTTTTTTTTCCCTAGTGTTTATAAACACTCTTCTAAATAATTATGAATCCTGCAAACTGCAGAATTACAAACTCATACAATTTGGCATCGCTGTTCACAATACCATTCACCATTATTTTTAGTTGTTTTAAATGCCACCTCTAGCCATCTTTCTCCCACCATAACATTGCCCTGTCATCACATTCCCTCCCTTCCTTCAGGCAAAAGTTGATGTAGGAAATGCAGGAAAATTCGTGTTCTGAAAAACAGCTTGGAAGTTTTCAAGGCTGTTTGTTGGGTTGGTTTTTTCTTAACAGCATCTTTTATCACCTGATCGTTGGTTTTATCGTTGACCTTTGTGGCAGCTTTTTCTGTATTTTTTACATTAGATGAGCATTCAAAGAAATAATGAATTTTCAAGCCACCTAATTCTTAAGGAAAGTATATGACAAGTTACCATTGCAAGTGAGGTTCTTTGCTCACAAATTTCTGATGAAATTAGATGACCACATTCCCATGATTTTCCCCCTGCTTTTCAATTAACACTGGGAACAGCTAAAATGTAGCACATTTAAATATCATATTAAGATTCAACATTTGATATTACATATGAGGAAAAAAAAAGGCAACATAAGTATTCTCTTCACATTTTGCTGTATCATCTGTGAGAGTAAAAAGTAACTCAGAGAGATGCCTAACATGAGTACTGGCTTCCAGAATATTGGGTCACTGTAATTTGCTGATTCTGATAGCAAGCCTGTCTGTGAAAGTCTTCAAAGAAAAGCAAGTTAACGTTTCACATCCAGAACAAAAGGGGAAGAGTCATCCCTAGGTGAGACAATCGGGTCAGTGACTCTTTTTCTGAAGTTTGCTTATTTGGTGCTTTTATGATCTCTGTAACAATAACCCAAGTAGCACAAGAATGATGTTTATCAGCTGAAATCAGCTGCAGAGGTAGCCGTAAAGAGAGACAAGGAGAAGGTGAAGAGCTTTAAACGGGTAGTTCATATCTGATCCACACCTCCCCAGAGAGCTGATTTCTGGAATCGCTTCTAAAGTCAGGTCTATGATTAAAGTCACCCATAACCACTTCCAGAATCACTGCTATCTAAAAGATAAACCACAGAAATATCAACAAGCCCCCATAAAATATTTTTTCCAGAATTTCACAGGATGGCATTGTGGATTGGGAATAATTTTATATGTTTTATCTTCTACTATTGATTAATGTATCAGTGGCTACATCAAAAAGATCCCTATTCCCCGTTTTCTCCCGAACTGCATGTTCAAGCAGCAGGTTTGTAAGAATCTGCGTTAGATGACATTTGTCGGATGGTGCTGGATGAGTCTCGCATTTGCCTGCGGGGTATTTGTCCGTGGCCGTGCCCGGGGCTCTCCTGACCGCGGGTGCCCCCACAACCCCATCACCTGCCCGGGGCAGGAGCAGGGGACACACCGGCCGCTACCTTTTCCTTAACTGCAGCAGCCACTTTGGGTTTTCTTATACAAATGAGGCAGGGGTAGGAGGGGTGATACTGGATTGTTTTCCCTCGGGGGAAGAACCGCAAAGGAGGCTGTCGGATACCGGAGAAGGGAGGGCTGGCTTCCCGGGGGCCGTGGGCTGAGCAGGTCACCTTAGCCCCGCGGTGTAAATGAGGTGGAAAGGTTGGGGTAAGCAGCAACGGGTACTGCCCTCCCCGAGCACTGACTGACTCCGCTGGAGTGAAATCCCAGCTCTGCGGTGCCACAGGATCCCGCCGTACCTCAGCCCAGACTGGAAAGAGAAGGAACCAAACCTTCCAGCTCCTCTGCTGGTGAGAAACCGTTTGTTGAAACAGCTAAGCTTCAGACAGCCTGGGTGACAGGAGGAAGGACCCTTTTCCCCAGAGCATCTGGGGTTCACCAACTCTTGAACCCCTTCCAGATTGTCTTTGCGTCTATCAAATTTACAAGCACTCTTGGCTGCAAAATCTGTTTGCAGACACCGGCCTGTTTCAGAAACAGTGCTCACTTAGACACCACAGTAATAGGTAGCCAAGTAATCTTTACACATTTCCTAGGTATGAGAGAGGGAAGCAGAAAAAACACCCACAACACAAAATCTGGGCTGAGCAGTCTGTGGAGCTTTTCTCCTCCCTCTCTCTGCCCTGAAAAGAGGGGAAGAAAGCATACATGGTGACATGAAACACTTCAGAGAAAAGCAAACAAATATTGGCTTCTCCAGAGAATCAGAAACACAATGATACCATAATGCTAGCAGTTTATTTTTCACTGCCTCAGGCTGCTTGGCAGAATGTCACACTAAAATCATCTAGGCATGAGAGATTAACTGATGTCTATTTTGCTATAAGGCTCCACGCTCTCCTATTGAGGCACTCTTACACCTGCTGAGGAATGCTGCTTCCTGGTCGTTATTGAGCTGCGGCACCAGGAGGGAGCCCCACAGCTTTTGATCAAGAGGGAACACGCGGGTCCCTCAGCCAGACCCCAGACCACAGGCTAGGCTGCAAAAAACAGCTGAGCACCAAACTGGACTCTACCTGCAAAGATATTCATCTAAACCATCAGAGAAGCAAACAAACTTATGGCAAAGGCGAACATAAGATGCAAGGACTTCAATTGTGATATGCTCTGCACGCAGCCTCATTGCATCCTTGGGCTCCAGGAAATGTGTTTTGGTACAAATCCTGGGCTTGAAAGAAGACAGTGAAAATTCTCCCTCCAAGCTGGGGTTTCACTTAATATATTTCAGAGCAATTAAATGTGAATGCTTTTTGGAACAGGTGGATCTGCCATCAGCAGGGTTGCATGTCTCTGCATAGCCTGAACTAACTGCTTAAACACGGAACTTTTGTTCCCAAATATAAACAGGCATCAGTGGTAACCCCTACAAATGATCTTTTGCCTTTGTCTGGCTTCCTTATCAGGCAAGTGGATGTGAATTTAATGTTGGTGAAACGCATGTTATTGCCAGTGTGCAAGGGAGGCAAACGGTATCGAATAGATCTGTCAGCTGGAGTTTCTGTTACACCCCCCAAAACTTTGCTTAACTTTCAAAGCAGCAGGGCAGCCTGCACCTGTGCTTCTTTCAAGGCCAAGCACTGGAATTTTATTAGGCTATACCAAAATAGTTTCTGCAAACTTTCTCCCCAAAAGAACATTAAATCCATTTGCATCATGTTAACCAACAGGCTGCAGAACAGCTGTTTACAAACTACTTTTTTTTTTTGGAGGGGGGGGGTTTGAAATTTTTTTAAAAGGAAAAAAAAGAGGAAAGTCCTCTGAAAAACTAGGTAGTGGGTTCACTAAAATAAGTTTGCTTTCCTGCAGGCAAATTTCTTGCACCCATTTTGGTGGCACTAAACCACCCTAGCATTGCCTCACAAAGCCCACAGCTGGCAGAGCCATGTATTTAATATTCACATGGAAACCTGGAAGAAATCATGCCCCATTTAAACAAGAAAGGTATTTATATTGGCTATTATTTAAGGACAGAAACAGCACTTGTACAGAGTGGGGGGAAACCATGTTTCTAGAAGTCCCCAAGACTTGTCAGGTCCCCTCAGCTTTAGAAGGAATCAGAGAGATCTGTTCTATTGCAACGGATGCTCAGGACCTGGGAGGGGCCAGTGGCATGGCTGAGCCAAGTACTACCTGAGATGCACATTAAGAGTCATGTTTCTGGACCAGATTTTTCACAGGCTTTTAAATATCTTTGTTCTTCATGGAAGCTTCTGGGTGCATTAAATATCTTCAACAAACATACTTCTCAGCAGTGCTAATTGGCACTAATCCCTGCCACACTATCCCACATAGCACATGGTCTGTGTCACACGGTGTGGTAGCTTCTGTGTCACCCTGCAGCCCCCCTGCTGCAGCCACAGCTGCCCCCAGCCCTACAGAGGCTGGAAACCATCTCAACTACAGCTTAGGTGCCTGGGATTAATGTTACAACACATTAACTACTTTTGCATGCAGAAACAGAGTGGAGAAACTATGATTTTGTTCAGATATGAAGTTGAAAGCACAGTTTTGTCTCAGTCCATCTGACTACCAGGGCTGCCTTCTCCTTCAGCCCTCTCATGTATTACACACACTTCTATCTTGCCGCCTTCTTGTCTTCAGATGCCTCTGGGGCATGAACAGAGCTTTGCTCTTGCTTCACACAGCACCTAACAGAGTGGTATAAATAACCAAAATGAATGAATCAGTGCCACAAACAGTCCTTGTCTGTAGGAATCTTCTGAATCAGCAACGCTTCCCAGGGGAGGTGTGTTTTGTAAAGGCTCCAAAAAAAGTGTGGAAAGGCCGAACGCAAGGATGCCCTTGCAGATACTGCCACACAGATGTATTGAGTTACCTTACACAAGAACTGATCTCAAGAAGAAACATCTTGCTCCTGCAGTGGGTTTCCAGGGCTGTGGGCAATCTGACCCTAACCTGCCTTCAGATCAGGGTCTGTGCAGACCCTCCAGAGCCAGCTGGGTCAGCACAGGCAGCTTCCCTTGGATGCACCCTACAGAGATGTGGCTGGCACCAATTCAGCTGTGGCTGTGATTTATCAGTCTGAGGCTGTCCCTGTTTGAAGCTAGAAGAGACCTTCAGCTGAGATGTGGAGCAAGGTTTGAATTCACCTATTCCAGCTGCCAGCAAAGAGCTCTGTGCATCCCCTCTGCCATGTCTCCTGCCAGATGCAAGCAAATACACAGACAGGACTGATGTGCATCGCTCCCATTAAAGGTAATGGGAACTGAGGACTCAACTGGCCTTGGAATCTCACAAAATATTTTCTGGGTCATCAATGCTTTGGTTCCACTGGCACGAGCCACTAGCCCTAGTTTTCCTTAAGTATCTCTTTTCCTAGTTGTTCTTTATCATACCCTGTTCATGGACCAACTTATCCAAGCCCAGCAAACAGCCCTGTGAAAGCTTATTCTGCAGTGATCCTGGAGTTGCCCTCCCACAGCAGGTGCTTGCAGGGCCAGGGAAACTGCTTCTGTGCTCCAGCCTGTTCTGGTGTTTCAGGGAAGCTGAGGATCAGGTCCTGGAGAGCCTTCTTTCTGCCAGAAGGGAATGTTTTAACACAGGTTGTCCTGGGAGACTAACAGCATTTCTAATGTATGCAAAAGAAAAAAAAAAAAAAAAAGAAAAAAAAAAAGAGGAAAAAAAAAAAGGGGGGGGGAGGGGAGGGGGGGAAGAAAGAAAGAAAAAAGAGAGAAAAAAAGCCTAGACACAGAACAGAGCTCCACGACAAGCTTATTTGTCTCTCTCTGAAATGTAAGCGCTCTTTAGGACAGGATCCTTAAGCCGTAGCTTGTAAAAAGCTGTTTGTTTTGTACTGACCTTCTCCTTTTATGTAACATGATAGGCATGCTTCAGCGAGTACTGAATGCAGCTAAACATATGTCGTCAGCTGTGCATTGCTGCCCCTTCTATTAAAATGGATTTTGGTAGCATATGTGGGAATAGACTCGCCACAGACACTCAAGGGAAATGAAGGAATACAGGGCAATTAGCAAGAGCAATCCCCAGACCTCTCCGCTAAGCCTCCGTAGGAAGTACAAAGACTTATCTCATGGGCATGGAAACAATTAAGGTCAACAAGTAATCGTGGAAAAGGAAACTTTAAAAACAAGAACATGGTAAATGACCTAGTAAACACCCCTTTTGCCCCCCTCGCAGACTTAGGATGCACTTCATCTGGGGTTCATATGCACAATCTAGCTGGCTCTTGCCTCCCCGGCCCGCCTCACATAATGACTTCCCTTTGCAATTTCCTGGAGGAAGTTGCTGGAGTGATCTTTTAGTGATAAAAATAAGCCATAGTGATTCTTAATTTTCAGTCAAAGAATTCTCCTAATCTCCTAATTAAGGAGCAAATGGCAGCAGTGTCCCTTAGAAAGCATCAATGGGACAAGCAGCCTTTGCTGAAGAATGCAGTTATTCTGGAGGAGAGAAGCATCTTATGGATCATTTGGCCAGATGGTTAATATCCTGCATCTGATTCTTTCCTAAAGGTACTTGCAGAAGCACTATTTTTGATAAGAGAGTTTCTTCACTGTTATTTCCTCTTACACAGGTCATTAGAGCTGAAGAGTAGACACTGTTGCATCCTTTCTCACAACTTCAGAAGCAGTAATTGAATACTGGAGAGTGAGCCATAATTGGTAATCCATGCTCTGTAACTCATTTTCTCACTTCCCTCTCTAGTGGGCAGGAAAGAATTTCTGAGGGTTATGATGACACCAATGATTTCTCCAGGGTTCTGTGTATTTGTTTTCATCAGTCATACTTAACATATGGTATTTACATGTCTTCTTCACAAGCACTTGATAGCTGACCTGGAACACAGCACTTGAGTGACTGCTGCCAGCTTTAACTCCTGACTTACATATGTAACAAGCAATATCATGTCAATTTAAAACATGGTTCTTTAGTCAGCCGAGAAAGCCAAAATTTTATGTGGGAGCATCCCCAGCATAGACAGGAAAGGGAAAAGGGAGGTTTCCTGTTTGGGAAGGGCATCAGGTGCCCCAAAACTGAGACATGTCTGGTAACACACTAAACCTGTTTAGTACATGTGATAACACCAAATCCCATCTTTATAGCCAGACCCACCCAGATCTTTCAGTTTATTGCCCATATTTACATAGTGGCCAGTCCAATAGGATGATCTGTGTCTAGTTATATATTTTGTAGCAGGAGATCAAAACCAATTCATAATGGAGTTAGGCGGATCCTGAGTAGCTGTGTGACAACAAGCCATGCTTAGTTGCTCCATTCATTCTTTCATCACCTTCAAAATTTACCACAACACTTAATACAGCAGTTTAAGCTGTGAGGAAAGTACAGATAACATCATATTAAATTAGTGTAATAGTGTTGCAGCATGAGGCAAAACCCCCTTTAACCCCAGATTTGCAGCGCTTGACTATTATTAGTGCATCATTTGAATGAAAGGATGCAGTTAAGGAAATGTAGAAAACTGGCTTTGTGCAAATATCCTTTGCTTCTTTGTTTGCCTGCTTATCACAATCTCATCCTAAAAATGCATCCATTCAATGTCACAAATATATCTGAAGTCCTTGTCGCTTGTTTCTACTGCAGGGTACTCACAAGATGCTTTTAGAGAAAGTACTCAAGCAGTACGTAACCGGAGGCTAAATCTGGCATACAGTGACTGTAACAAACTATGACATCTGTCACAGCTCTTCTTGGATAAACCTATAATGATTGCTCTGACCACAGAAGACGACATCTGAAGTCAGTAACTGAATAATGCTAATGATACTTCATAAACAGCACAGTTCAAATATAATGATGCATTTCTCTGAAGAAAGATGCTGAGAGCTGAGTGGGGTCTGACTGGCAGATATTTCCCCCCCATCTATTTTTCTGTCCACAAACATCCTTATGAAGTGCTGCAGGCAGAGAGCTCTTATTTCCTGCATCCCAAATTGCAGCAGGAACCACAGTATCCAGCAAAGGGATTGGGTCAAACATGTCAATAGAGATGATAGAATTTCATCTATATATTTTTGGCGTTGGTTCCTATCTATTAAATAATGGCACAGACTTATCATGTGGTTGCATATGCAATATCACTTCAACATCATCAGCAATAGTAACCATTATTGTAAGCTTGTGAAGTTCTTTGGGGTGAAAAATGCACTTTCCTCCCCACTGGTACCACAACAAGATTTATTTTTGTAATGTTGTGGATTACAGCAGAGAAAATCAGGTGTGCCAGGTGTTAGGCTCCACAGACGGGTCAGGCAATGCACCAGTGAGCTAACAGCCTAAACAGGCAAGACAGACAACAGAAATATCATCCTGGTCTCAGAGCTGATGTGCAGAGAGGTGACACATTTTGCCCAGGGTCACAGAGAGGGCTGTGTCAGAATGCAAATCCAGATCTTCCTAGTCTAATATCTTAATTAGAAATGGTTTCTTAAGCACTGTACTGAATATACTTGCATTATTTTTATGTTGCTTTGTCTACTACCACTGTATTGGATGTGTCTGCTGCATACATTTGTACCATAATTTTATTTTTTTTTTAAACATGTGACTATTAATAGCATTTCCTACATGTTTCTAGTAACCATTCCCCATTAGCCACAGCAGAACCTCAAAACTGGCTGATGACTGACAACTGTTATATAGGGCAGTATCCTTGTGTCAACTTATTCACAACACCTGTCATCACTTCTTGTCAGCAATCTTGATCTAGTTATGATTTAATTTATGCCTTATGTGTCATAAGCCAGCACTTATTATTTTTTTTTTCAAAGCAATCAAATGAACTCTTTTGTTGATCAGTTTCATCTCTGTGACAGATGCTGAAATTAGACTATTTTGTGAGCAGCTTTTACCATTCTGGCAACTAAGCAGCATACCCGCACTGCTGCTAGCAGCTTTACAGCTCTAGCAGCTTTACAGCTCTGGGACTCTTGATGTAACAGGAGCAACAAAACAAAATTCCCTACAGTAAGGAAAGGAAGGCTGACAGCACACACAATTCACACCAACATTAAGCTAATGACAGAGAAATTGTGACAACACAAGATTGGATTTTGAACTGTTGCTGAGTGTGCCAAGCTGTGCTTCAAGTTAAGTGGCTTCTTAATGTGAACTCTGCTTGTGTGCTTTGGGCAAGATTCTCACAACTCATCATCTTCCTGCAGTGACAGTCACTAACATGCACCAATGTGTGCCCCGAAACACAGGTACAAAGCCTGTCTCCTTGTTGTCAACATCAAGCCACAGAAAGCATGTTTCCCAAATGAAAAACTCATTGCAAAGTTAAAAGATGGGATGTAGTAATAAATAAGTCATTTTGTTGGAACTTAATATTGCCTGCTTTTCCATCTACAAGGCATCACTGCCACAAGGCACACCTAAAGGCCTACAATGCTTCCAGATTTTAAGCAGTTCATGGAAAAGAGTCACCTGGAGATTCAAGGACGTTTAAGTAACTCAGTTTTACATGTTGGCATCAAGTAACAACCACAAGAGCTGCATTTTCACAGTATTCTCTCATTATTATTGAGCACTATGGAAGGATCAGGAGCTTCTAACTGAACGAGAAAATTCACTGTCATGGTTTCCAAGGAGTGAAAACTTCAAATCAATGACACAAGACTGAGAAAAATACACACTCTAAAGAAGGAAAAAATTAAAAAAAGCAAACACAGAAATTTTAAGAAGCCACCTGAGCTGTCCATTATCATGCAGGAAAACAGCAGCACTCAGATGCAGTCTTCAGGAATCTCCCCTGGACTGCCACCATCTTTCAGAGAGGGACCGGATGATCTTCAGATAACTGAAGTTCAGATGTTCTCACATTTCTGAGGCTGACATCCCCAGGATATCAGCTGCCTCCCTCATCTTTCAGGGGCCTATTCCTTCAGGTCATACGGACTTCTGTATGCATGGTTTGTTTAAGTGTTCCCTAACTTGACCCACCTCCATCAAGGGAAAGTCTACCTTGCTCAGGATTTTTCCTCCTGTCCTAGGACCCAGAATTTATGAAGCCAGACCTTACTAGTAAATACCAAACCACAAGAACATTAATTGAGTTCCTTGACCCTTTTCACATGATGCTCCCTTCCCATTCTTCTCTGGATTCAGCTCTAGTAGAGCTATGTCTTTTCTAACTCCATCCCTGTGTGCTGAGACAGTGTCTCAGCAGTCCTCCTGGGTTATCTCTTTCTGCCCACAAGTCTTGCATTCTTCTGAAACTCAACAGAAGATTGCCACACTATCTACAGAAACAGTCTGCATTAATTCATTTGAATGAACTGTTCTTGGCTTGGAACACACCTCTGTGACTGTCCATTTTCACAGACTGGATTTATTTTTCAAATACCTGACCTAGTGCCAAAAGAGACAACCCATAAAAGATGCCATTTAAGGACTGCACCAATTACATCCTGGAGTGCCATAAAAGCATCACAGCAACAGCTGATCATTTCCCCAATGACATTCAGTTACAAATTCCTCAACAATTGCCCTCAGTGAGTCTGTAGCACCACACACTTCAACTCAAAGTGAGAGGGAACAGACACAGCAACTGAGTCATCTCTCTGCCAGCAATTTCCTGTAACTTGTGTCATTTGAAAAGCAGCTCCACATTAAATCTGAGCTGGTGTCTCAGCATTGTTTTTTATGATCCATGAACTACAGAAGTTCAGCTCTAGATTTGGATGTGAACAATCCAACTGTGCACCCTCTGGAGTAGAGTGAACACGCCAAGCTTCCCCACGCTGGTGCATCAAACATTTTGTACAAATGTGTATGAAGTTGGAACCCAAGACATGCTATTTTCAAACCATTGTATGCACAAACAGTAGAGGCAACAATGAATTAATTCATGTAAGACACAAATTAGCAAGCATTTCCTCTCCACAAGACCTAGGACAAGCAAAATAGTGGACATATGCCTGGGACAGAAAATGAAAGACCAGGCCATTTGCTAGGTAAGAGAGATCTAAAAGCCATCTTCATTCTCAGTTGTCATCTCCCTTGTTGCTAGCATTGCAGATCTGGTATTTCAGCATCATTACATGAAAAACTTACATTCATTTCATAACCACAAGCAAAGATTTAGGTTTCTGTGATACCTGACCAGTAAATCACAGTATCATCAAGGTGGGAAGAGACCTCAGAGATCATTGAGTCCAACCTGTCACCACACACCTCATGACAAGACCATGGCACCAAGTGCCACGTCCAATCTCCTCTTGAACACCTCCAGGGATGGTGACTCCACCACCTCCCTGGGCAGCCCATTCCAATGACGAACGACTCTCTCCGTGAAGAACTTTCTCCTCACCTCGAGCCTAAACTTCCCCTGGCGCAGCTTGAGACAGATGTGTTTAAAATACAGGAATGAAATCAGAAGTAAAAGCAGAGACTAACCTGTGTGCTTTAATTTGTTCTAGTAAGTCTTAGGGGAAGAAAAAAATAAAATAGACATTTTCTTGTGCATCCATGAAAATCTTTTGTAAGAGGAAAAGATGCATCATTTTCAACGCTCACGGTAAACATCAGCACAGAAAGAAACGTGCATAAATGTTTATAATCAGAACTTTGCCATTCTGAACACAAAAAGCAATAAAGAGATGATTCCATACATAAGCACATGTGCACACACACACACACACACGTATATACTGTGACCGCATTTATCCTTTTTGCTAAACTACTTCCTCATAGGGTGAAAGGTCAGACTAATCAGACAGAAATTAACTACAGCTGGAGAAAAACTTTACAAAGAAAATGCTTAAAATAATTATATTGCCTTTTTTTATTTTTTTTTTTCAAACCACATTATTGCTTCTTTCAAAGGGAACCAGTTGGCTGGAGTGCAAATGCAGCAGAGCAACCAGTTAATGAAAGGGAGAACTGGAGAGGAAGTGTCCACTCAATTCATCCAAATACACGCAAGGACTCACAGATATTCTGTACCTACAGATATTGTGAGTTTGGCTGGTAAATAATCATGCATGGACAGCCATGTTACCTCTTCACACGTGTTGGAAAGAAAGCAACAGGCTGCTTTTTGTGAACAAATGAAAGGTTTAAGTAAAACAATTTCCAGCACCACCCACTCAAACAACAATATTGTCATGGTTTCATTTCACCACTCCAAATGGCAATGCAAGTTTTTGCCTGTTTGGAAATGTAATGTCAAAGCAACTTCTTGTTTTAATTTAAGCAAGCAGAAGCTGCCAACCATTTTTGTTTTCCAGCCAAGAAGAATTTATCTTACACATTTATTGAGTCATCATATAGTTAATTACAATCATTTTGTAAATAGTCTAATAGAATGAAGACAGCCATCCAGCACTGTTAGGTTACACTGATAGAGACACAAATGGGCCTGGCCTCAAAGCAGTGCAAAGTCACTGTCACTCCAATGGTATTGGTGGAAATACCCATTTATATCAGCTAAAGAAACAGCTCACCTAAGTTCCCTTTGCCAGAGACTCTTAAAATTATTAGATGTGTTTTCTCCAGCCAACACTGTCTCAGCACAACTCCTATCAATCTTCCAAACTGGTGTTTTCACTTAAAGTAGCTGCTTTTGGTGGTGCCTTTCTTATCTGTGGCTATTTGGGTATAGAAAGGGAAATAAATCACTGGGTAAATAAAGCACAGGGGATAAAACTTCACCACAGAGCACAAGTGTAAAAAGAATGCCTTGATAGACTAACTTTTATTCTGGTGACATCCTCCCTGTCTAAAGCTTTTAATCTTAAAATATTATGGAAGTTACTGTGTGGTTTTCTGGGGGTTTGTTTGCTTGTTTGGTTGGGGCAGACTGATAAGATAAAGCAAAAACATTTTTCTTTGGAGGGTGAATTCCAACAATAACTTATTTCTCATTCTTCACACAACACTGCAATCATACTACATTGATGAGATCAGGGGTTATTCCCACCATTTTGTAATAGAAGAGGACAAATTCTACTCTTAAATGTAACTGTAAAGAAAGTTACTCCAAACACCCAGTGAAGCAAAACCACTGACAGAGCAGGATTTGGCTCTCCGTCAATTTTCTGAAGGCTACTTTACATATAAAAAGTTACACTGGATTAACAAAATTATGTGGTTTTAAAATAGATAATTAAAGCAATAGAGCTTTATGTGAAAATACCCTTGAAATAAACTTAATCTAGTTTATAAGAGTTTAGCTGCACTGGTTAATTTACAACACAGCTGTAAATTGCAGTGAAAACGGTTGGCAGCAGCAGTCTTCAACATACTTACTTGTATCAGCACAATGGTTTACACGAGCTTAGTTTAAACAGAGCCTTAAACCACATCAATATCCATGCTGAGTCAAGCTCTTGCATCCCTCTCTCCTCATTTTGTTAATTTTTCTAGCCCAATTGTAAAAACTTAAAGGACAATTTAATAAATGAGGGTATATCCTGACAGAACAGCCAAAGCCAAGACACCTGGCTGAAATGTATTTCCTTTCTCTTCTCTAGCATTCAAACACGAAGAAAAGGGGATGTTAATGCAGAATCTTTTCTCCCTGTATCATCTGTGTGAGAGAGAATCTGCAGCTCTTCTTTGCTCTGCTTCTTTCAGAAAAAATTTTTAAATCATTTAATGAACTAAAGGGAGTTGTGTCAGAGCAAGGAAGGGGCAGTCAGGGATGTAAGTTATTTTCACTCCAAATGGTTATACAAATGCAATATGCTATAGACACCTACGAAGTGTCATAGAAATACCTCATTCCAGTGCATAGCATTTCCTCTGCCTGTGACAGAAGAGCTGTCATGGGAGCTGACCATGCACATGCATCATCTCAGGAGGACCGGACCATTGATGCTTCCACAGCTACTGCCCCACAGATTCAGGGTAAAGCACAGTGCATATCAACAAAACGCTTAAGAAGGTGCTTAATTTTAATCACCTGCTTACAATCTGCAGGCCTGAGAGGTTTATGAGCCCTTTATAATGGGCTCTGTTGTAAATCCCAATCGTTTTCTTTTCCCAAATAAGAGAAACTGAAAGGGCAGAGACTAGATTTTGCTCTCAGAAATCAGCAGCTTGTCACAGATAGAGAGCAGCTGCTGTGAGATTTGGAAAAGTGTGTGAGGCACTTGGAGCAGCTTTAGGCTGAGGTGTAGCTGGGTGCTGCTGCAGGTCAGCTGATCCCTGTGCACTGCTCTCGCTGCAGCACTTTGGCACCCGCACTGCTGTGTGGCAGCTCGCTCAGCTGAGGTGACTCAGTCATGTTCTGCTCTCCCAAGATGATTATATGAATGAGTAGAATTCACAGACATGACATGTTATTTAAGAGATATTTTTCCCTTCTTTCCCCCTTTCCATTCACAGAAGCATGCAGATGCCCAAGCTGCTGTTTACACCAATGTTAGAACGCTGCTTATTGTAAATTGGAAATTAGGTCGCAAAGACATTTCAACAACTAGCAAAACTACTCACAGTGCATCTGAAATTACATTTTCAGGATTCAAACTGAGTTACCTCATCATCATAAATGACCTCATTGTCCAAAACACAATAAGGACGTGTCTTAGAAAGAGACAAAGATGACATTATTCTCCTTGGTCTCTATTAATAGAGATTCCCCCAAACAGAAGAATCATTTGAGAGGAGATATATTTGGAGACAAATAATGAATAGTTCCTTCTAGTTCTTCACAAGACTATACTGTTGAGAATGTAACAGTTATTTAGGTTCCTTTTTATTTAATTGCAGACTCTTGAGTGATCACACATGCAATTAGTTGTTTGCTTTCAGAAAATAAACTGCATTGTACAAAGCATTTCTTCCCCCCCTCCCCTTTTTTTTTTCTTTAACATGTGCCAATCACTAGAGGAATGTCTAGGTCTCTCAAATATGTGCAGAATCCCTCAGGAAATAAAGAAGAAATTTTATCCTCTAGAACCATCAAATGAATCTGAATATCCAGCTGGGTCTGTTCTACACCTCATCTGGAAGTAGCCTTCTTGTAGAGTCAATTTCTGCAGCCAGATTCAGACAACATAAAGCCAATATCATGTCTGCAACCCTGGGATGAAAAATGAACTGATTTAAAGCTATTCACAAACTTGAACAAGAAGTTTGGAGAACCTTACTGTTGTTTCTAGCAGCAGCTACCTGGCTGCTAGGTACACAGAGGTGCAGAGCAGGCAAGCGATAGCTAGAGGCAAAAATAAACATCAGGTCAAACAGAAGGGATGGGGGGGAAGAGTGAACTTAAGAAACTAAAACCATTTTGTAGCAGTGAAGATGTAAACACCTCTAAGAGTTGTTATGTGCATCCAAGAGGCATCAAGACATTTTTCTTTTTCTTTTGCTGCTCAGCATTATTTTAAACTCCCTGTGGTGAATGAAGAGAGCAGATAATTCAGGAAGCAAGGGGTTTTAAATGCCTATATTCTCTGTTTCTACTCAGAAGTGCCATACTGGCAATAAATGGACAAGTCATACAGTCACGAAAAAGTCAAAGCTTCTTTTGGTCCTCAGTAGTTATTAAGAGTTATTAAGTTGGGTAGCTTTTAAGTGTGCCAAGGACAAGCCAGGATAAGTGGAAGCAATGCAGTCTCGTGGCTCAGAGCTGCATGTGGCCAAATGTCCTGGTTTTGCAAAAGTCAAATGAACATACTAGGAGTGTCCTGATGCCATGTGATGAATACTTCAAACATCCAGTTTAACTTGTTTATGGCTGGTGTGGATATTCCCAAGCTGCCCAGCAACCCTACAGCTACCAACCTGCTCCTTCTGGGGTGACTCTCGGCAATCAGGATTGCTGGAGGTCAGCAGCAGAGCTCACAGGTTGATGGGTCCCAAGTGCAGAGACATTTTTTCCTGACCTGTAGTGAAATCCCTGTGCAAGCGTTTCAAAGCCCAAGATATCACTGGGGCCACTGTCCTGACTTTCAAGCCCTCCTTCTGGAGTATGGCTGTGACAGCCCAGTCTTTGCCGCCCAGCCCAACCCAGTTTGCTCAGCACAGACGCTTGTTTCTCTCAAAACAGAAAAGAAGAAAGTTGCCAGAGTTTCTGGGAGAACCAGTCAAGACCCATCTCACTAGCTTGCAGCTAAAGGGTACTGTAAAGTAGCTCTGCTAAACGTGCTTCACCTCTACTATCTTACTATTTTACACGGTGTTTTTCGGTTTATAATGATGTTGTCATTATCTTAGCCCTATCTTCTCATCCTACAGCCATAGGCCATTAGTCTTGGGGTTTTTAAAAAAAAATTAATTAGAATTGAAAAGATGGAATAATAAAGGGGGGAAATTTTTTTTTGGCAGCCCTACTTAGCTTATTTATATTGGCATTTCAAGACGCCCTCAACCTGCGTAATATATCCTGCCCTCCCTAGCAGTAGCTTTGTGACACAGCTTGTCCATCTTGACCTGTAATCCAAACCAAGCAAACCAAACCAAACCAGGTTGGAAGAGACCTTCAAGATCATCGTGTCCAACCCATCAACCAATCCAACCCACCCAAACAGCTAACCCATGGCACCAAGTACCCCATCAAGTCTCCTCCTGAACACCTCCTGCCATCTTCTGATTCTTCAAACTACTCTGGGTCAGAGGGACATGAAATATCCTGGCTTTCCATTGTCACAGAATAAAACAACAACAACAACAACAAAACCCCACCAACCCAAAACCCCCACAAAAAGACACCAAACCCATTCAGAAGAACACAAGAACTTTGTGAACAAGATTGCTCTCAAATATAAGAGCTGTAGTAAACGTCTCTGTGAGTTTTGGATTGGCATAATTACTGGCAGCTCCAAGGTGTGCATGAATTGGGTTTGCATAGTAACTGCTGCCAAGCCCCAGTTTTGCTCTTCTGCTCGCTGAAAATCTGCAAGCTGTCAGGTGGACAAGCTCATGACACCTCTTTATCCTCTAGTGCTATGGACTTCTCTTGGGAAAAGGCTTGTTCCAAAAGCACTCTGCTTCTAAGAATGAAGAGTAACCTCACTTTTCTTCTAGCAATTAGAGAAGATTTCTTCAATCTTATTCTTAAATTGATCTTTCCCATGATTAGAAAATACGTAAATCAAACAGTCCTGGAGGTAGGAAGAGGCAGAAGTATTGTGTGAGAGAGTTTTAATAAGCTGGTTTCAAAGCTCTGTTTTCAAATGAGGTTTCCCAAAAATGATCCGTAAAGTTCATGACTCCAGCTGATTGCCAGTTACCTGCGTCATCTTTGTGAAGAAAGGAGAGGAAGAAAACCAACCCAAAACAATAGCCATGAACTCATGACATATAGAGGAGGAATGAGTCATTGAAGAGAGTGCTGAGGCTGACACCGCTGCTGACATTATAACATGGGCATATGCTCAGTCACATTTTACCTATATCTGGACACGCTTATATCTTTCCTGCCAGCAAACGCTGTCAGCAGACAATGCAAGACATTAATTTAAAGCACAACATCACTGCCTGATGTGTTCAGTATGACTTGTGATCAAAAGTAACTGTACTCACAGACTGGCTTTTCAATTTGCTCATGAACTACTTGATAAACCACAGTACTGAAAATAAGACAAATAAGATGGCTTGCAAGTACTTCCATCTGCCTATTAAGGCTCTACTAACATTCCCACAGATGCAGTTAAAAAAAAAAGAAACACCAACCAAAAATCCAGTTTTAAAAGCAAATAGGTCAAACAAATTGCATATGGAAGCTGGCACTGTTAAAGCAAGAGAAATACGTGCCTAGATTAATAACTAATCACCCACGCAGCAGCAGCAATTTCTTCATTCTGGCCACTAGATTTTGCTAGTGATTTTAACTACATCTGTACAATGTGAAAGGGGCTAAAACTGTGATCATTACTAGTATCCCAGCACTGAGTTATAGGTTGTCTCTCAATATAAGCAGTCTTAGAGAAAGCATCTGCCATGCTACAAACTGCAGATGTATTCTGCAACTCTAATCTCCGTACCAAAACTATTTATAAAGGGCTCCTCTCTTCTACACCTGAGACTTCACACAGCTATTGCTGCACTCTGATAACACTGTGAACATCTTTTTCCCCCTCACAAGAATGAAGCAAAGTAGACAATGTTTATTTGAATTCCTTATCATGCAAGAGTTCTGAGTTTTCCTAGTGGCACTTGCAAGTAATCCAGAAAGATAATTCACGGCGTGGGTAGAGCTGGCGTGAAGCATTATTTTATCAGATAATACCAGTTTCAGCACCCATCTCCAAGAGAGTAACTCAGATTATAAACTCTAATTGGCAATCCCATCTAGTTTTACACTGCTGTATTCAGGATGTAAGAGATCCATTAGGCTCAGAGGAGGAGGAATACACTCTGTAGTCTGGTCTACAGTCTTTAGTCTGGTCTTCCTCAGAGTCCAAGTTTTTGGTAATCTTGCCTCAATTCCTCACTGCCTCTGTATGCTATGTTGGGGTTTTGTGAAATTAAATCACAGCTGGAGATTCATCAAGATGGGTGTGCTAAAAAGTCAGGCTCCGTGGCACGCTTTTTTGTAGATTAAACCTCCATGGCTTCCCACTGTCCCATAATACATTTATCCTGTGCTGTGTTAACCTCAGCAAATACGGTTCATATCAAAGGCACTGGGATTTTGTGTCCAAAGTTGATGCTTTGACACAGATCTGTCAGCTCTGGACATCCCACGTCCTGCTGCCTTCCTCTAAGGTATCTGTGACAATCACAGAAGCTGCAGAGCTCTCATCAGTGAATTTAAGATTACAGCACAGAAGCCACGTCTTCCCTGAAAAACACAGAAGAAAGGGGGGTGTGGGGGGAAGGAAGGGCTAAAACTCTCGGTGCAGATATTTTTCTATTTTCCCTATCCAGCCTAAATTCTGGAAAAAGGAATACCTTCAAACCTTCAAATCACAGATGAAGGAGCTTTCCAAAAGTACAGGTAGCTTTTTGGGAAGGAGTTTGGGCACTGGCGCTGCTCCTCTGTGCTGCAGCGTAAAAACTTCCTCCAGGGCAGGGGAGAAGCCCCATGCTGGCAACACTTTCACAGTAGAAAGTGTGTGTAAAAGTAGGGCTTCAAAAGTAAAATAAAACTCTTTTGACAATAATGAAAGTAATAATGAACTTTCTTTCCGTGTCAGTTTTGCTCTGTTAGTTACTTGATAATGCGATGCACTATAAATGGCTTGAAAGAAGATTCCTTGTCAGGCTGCAGTGCCTGCGGGTAGAGCTGCTCAGCCCTCACAAGTAATTAAAGATAATCAGGGAAAAATGCGAGGGGCTGTTGTGCTCCGCATTCCAAACCCCACCTACAACAGGAACAGCGCAGAAATTATTATTTAAATTTAACCTTTTTTTTCCAGAGCGATCGGTGGGGGGACAAGACAGGCAATTGTTTCATTGCCGGTGCTGCCCTGCACCCAGAAAACAAGAAACAGTTGAAAACCAGTTTCAGGAAGATCAATACTGAGCAAAACACGCTTGAGACTCTGAACTGGCTTTTGTGTTTTACTTCCTCTGACAGATTTCTATCAGCAATGTTTACCTTTAGGTGTATTAAATGACAGAGCCAACCTGCTTCATCTCCTGAACTAGAATTTGTTCCTATATATATTCTGCGGTAAATTAATAACAGCTTGAACAAATAAAGGAATAATAATTCTAATAACAGTATCTATACCGGGGAAGGTTTCCCAAGGTACTTAATGGACAACACTCCCACTGAAACCTTATTTATCATGAGGAGCAGGGAGAGTTACAGGCTGGAGAATAACTTTGAAAAAAAAAATCAAGCCACTTATTCAGGTGCAGACTCAGCAAGGGAACTGCTGAGCAATTTGGGAAATCTGGATGAGACTGTCTTTCATTTCTAGTGCTCTTTGAACTCATTGGCACAAGTCCTGCTTGCTGTACTCAGGGAAGCGCCAAGCTGCCAGCTCTGGCCACGCAAAGGACTGCCTCTGAGGAAGGTGCATTGCAATGCCTTGTGTTACACTGGCTGGAAGGGTGACAGAGAGCAATAACCATGAGGCACCAGAAGCAGGGGGTGATCTCAGATGAGCTCGGTGTGCCGCTTGCCCACTTAAGGATGCACTGGACCATGGAGCGAGAGAAAGCAAAGCCAGACAGAGACAGCCTGAAAGACACAGCTGGAGCTCGGCAGCAGGAGGCTGCGGCAAAGCATATCCCCAAACCAGCAAGGGAAGAGTCCTCTAAACCTGCTCTCACTAGTGCCTTACACTGAGCATCCTCTGTTCCCCTTGCACTTACTGGGTGTCAGAAAATCCTATTTGACCTGCTCAGGGGTCTGTTACCCAAGGACAAAACCCCCATTGACTCTGTGGGGGCAGGAGAGGCCAAAGGAAGACCAAAGAGTGATGTGAAGCGGAAGTTAACACTGGGGATTCAGTGACTCCTGAGCACTGCAGACAGTGTGAAACGCTGAGCCTCCTGCCGCTTCCATGTCCAGAAAGCTCATCACTGCTGGCTTCGCTCTGTCTGGAAAATGTGCTTGTGAAACCAAGCCATTTAAGATGCTTGGAGCTGCTAGGAAAAGCACATAGTTACAGTCTTTCAGTGCAGTGACCAAGCCCTGGGCAGATTTGGATGCTTGGTGCCAGGTTTATCAGATTTAGCTAATGAAGCACAAGAGAGGAACCAAAGAATTATGCCAAGCAACCCATAACACAGTGAAAGATGCTTCATCAGAGGCTTCCAACATTCTTCAATTCACGGACCTCAACAATTTTCTAAACCATTACAAAGACCTAGCAGACAGACACAGGTACAGAGAATTTACAGTTCCTGACAATAGGTTTTGCTTTTAGTAGGTGCTTTTTTTGTGGATTCCTTTGAAGTAGCCAAGAAAACCACATCACTGCATCCATGATTCCACAGGCAACAGAAGATCATCAACTTCCAATCTATTTTGTCTAGTAATTGTACGTGTTTGTTTCTCCCACACTCTGTTGATGTGAAGTTTAACACTCAAATATTGCCAGTTAAATACAAAACAAAACAAAACTGTTGATGCATTATTTCACAATAAGTAATATAAAACCATGAATAATGGGTTCCAAATGATGTAAACATGTGTTTAGAGTACTGCTTAGAGCACTGATGCTGACCTAGATTTGACCTTCCCAAGTATCCACAATCTATTCCTTCTATAAAAATAAAAACTGTTGCCTAAAGGAAAGATTGTGTTGTCTTCACAAATGATGAGTGTGGATTCCGTGTGACCACAAACAACGAAATACTGCACAGGTCATAATTAAAATGACCTTATAAAATATCCCATGGAAAAATATTTTCCAACAGACTGGATTCCATCGAATTCTGTGTAGACCACACACTTTAATCCTGGTCCTACTGAAGTCATTGAGAGTTTTTCCATCGACTTTCCATAGACTTCTGTGTGCCCATGGCTTGGCCTTCATTAGCCATGCATGGAGCATATAATAAAAACAAACATTAAAAAAAAAAAACAAAGAAAAGAAAAGTTGTTCTATAGTTCCCTAAAAAGCATGCCCAGGGGGAGCACTGGGGAAAAATGCACAAAATATTTCTGGAGTGAATGAGTTTGTAAAGAATATTAACCCACTTTAAAAAAAATGCAACAATTAACTCTGAGAAATTTAATCTGATCCATATGGATGCACAAAGCATGTAATTAATAAGGAAACTATGCTGATTATTAATACAGCCATCTGAAATCAGCCACAACCAAATCTCGTTATGTCAGGATTGTGTCAGCCTGGATTCAAATGGGGAATAATACAGCATCACACAATCAATATAACCTTATTGACAAGGCAGTCCTGACAAATGTTACGCAGAGACAAGGCCACATCTTTTCAGACTGAAAAAGTAGAATGTCTACACAAGATGCAATTATTTTAACTCAGACTTTTAATGATCTATATGGCAACAATGGGCTGTTTGTTATCATCTGAACTGGGGTTCAATCCAGACCAGTGAGCCGCCACCACCACCACAGCACCCTGTGCAAAACTGAGCGGACACAGGCACACAGCGCAATGTGGAAGTCTGATGGAAAATGTAGTGCCTGAAAAGCAGATACTCAAAATCCACGCCATCAGCTTTCTTACAAGTGAAGTATGTCGCGCAGCATTGTCCGGCCGCAAGCGCGGCTGGGAGCACGCACGCCGGCGCGCAGGGCAATTAAACGGCCCGGCCTTGAAAGTCCTGCAAATAGATGTTGCATCTGTCTAACTCGGCGTCAGCACAGAGAGCGACTCAAGTCCTGCCAAATCGAGTGTGACCTTCAATCTGCCACTCTCATGGTGAAAGGCAGGGAAGTAAATTGCTTGGCCTTCTCTTTCTATTCAGGGTGAATACAAGCGGGTCGGCGCGGACCTGCCGCCGGCCTCGCGGGCTCCCATCCCCAGTGTGGCACCCCACAGTTTACACAACCCGGGCTGAATGCCATAAAAGAGGGGCTCCATTCACCAGGGGCCCGCATGCAAAAGAGACGCCCATTAGATCATAGTAATTATTCCATTTACATCACACAGTGCCACAGTGGGACGTGCAGGACTCATCAAACACTTCTCTTCACCCCGGCCCGGCTGCTAATGAGGCCCACTGGCGGCATTGTGCCTCCCATTTACTCATGGCCGTGCCTGCCTGCCAACAACAGCTCAGCCCTCCAGACAGGCTGCCCCTTTCAGAGCCATTTATTCCGCACCCAACCTCTGACCTCAAGGGTTATGACATCAGCAGCCCTGATTTGTGATCATTTTTATTGGCGGACATTCAACTCTTGTTTCCTGTGTTTAACTCTGCCTCCCTTTTTTTAGCTAAACTTATTGGTTCTAATAGGCATCTGCCAAAAGACTATAAAGTAAGCCAGAGCTTTCACAAAGAGGCTTCTGATCTTGCTATAAAAAGCCCCACAGCTACTATTTATGCCAATAATAACGAGTAATTCATTATCTAGGTGCACAAAATCTGTTAACTACTAAAATGTTGAACAATTTGGAGCAGATGTCCAACAATTTTATGAGTTTTAATTAAAATGTTCTATGTATTTTCATCAATACACCTGGGTTTTAAAATTTACAAAGATGTTACATGGGTGCACAACAGTATTTTGCAAATTGAGGTAGGTTTTTTTTTTCGGAGAGGGATTAGGAGGGGACGATTTGGGCTAATCAGATGCTGATTTGTGACGAATTTTTTCCCCATTAAGGTGTTGATGCAAAATCAAAGAGGAATTAGAGCAGAGATTTAAAAAGACAGCCCCTTCTTGGGACAAAGCAGCGATATTTCAGGAGTCAGTGAACTTCAGTTTGTCTGCTTGAAACAGAGAAGGGGAATTTGCATTTTGAAGCGGAGTCATTAATTTTAAAGCTAGTGTTCTAAATGGAAATTAAATATCTTTAGAGAACAGGTTCTCAAAACACATGTTTTTCATAATGCAGTTTGTTTAAGCAGGGTGATTTCCATATAGCAGAAACAGAGGTATAATAACAGACAGCATTTACTTTATCATGAATGCAAATAATTATTTTCCCAAAATTTGACATTACAAATCACTGTGCAAGCCCATAATCACAAGTCGGCGTGATTTATGTTTTTAAACATTTGTTAACAAAAAATTTAAATGCTTAGGAAGTTGATACTGAATAAAATATAAAATACTTTATCTCTGCTCTTTCATTTGAGTAATGGGAAGCTTTTTGGCCTGAAGTTAAAAGCTAACTAATTTCTGAAAAGGATGGTTTTACCTCAATTATAATCATAAGCAAATTAACAGAAAAGAGGATCCTGTTCGACTAATTTCAGAATGTTACAGTCGCAGATGATGATTGCAGGAAGTGGTTAAGTAACATGAGAATTTTTATTGTAACA